>NC_133758.1:71440123-72690123 GCF_036562045.2 Rhinolophus sinicus
TCTGGCCATCCCTCCAGCAGCTCAGCGGCAGCTCATTGCCTTCAATCTAGTTGTGGAGGGAGCAGCTCACTGGCCCAGGTGGGAACTGAACTGACAATCCTGTTCAGAGCTCGCACTGAGTAGTCCGGCTGCCCTCTGTTTAACTTTTTAAGACACTGCTAAACTGTTTCTCAGACTAGTTGTGTACCATTACACTTTCTCCCTAACAATATATGAGGGTTCCAGTTTCTCCACATCCCTGCCAACACTTGTTACTGTCTTTTTGATTATAGTTATCCTAGTGGTTTTGTAGAGGTATCTCATTGTGGTTCTAATTTGCGTTTCCCTAATGACTAATGATGTTGAGCATCTTTTCATGTTCTATTAGCCACTTATATATCTTTTTTTGGTGAAAAGTGTCTTGAAATCATTTGTACTTTAAAGTTTGATTTTTTTTTTTTGCCCTATTGCATTGTAAAAGTTTTTTATATATAAGAATTTGTATTCTTATAAATTTATATACTTAGAATTTATATACGTAGATACTCATAAGTCATTTTTCAGATATATGATTTGTAAAATTTGTTTCCCAGTTTATCACTTGTCTTTTCATTTTCTTGATGGTGTCTTTTAAAGTGTGCAAGCTTTTAATTTTGATGAAGTCTGATCAGTTTTATGGATCATGCTTTTGATGTTCTTATCCAAGAACTCTTTGCCTAAGCCAGTATCACAAAGATTTTTCTCCTGTGTTTTCTCATTTTTCTTCTAGAAGTATTTTAACTTTAGCTCTTACATTTAAGTCTGTAATTCATTTTGAGTTAATTTCTTAATATAGTGTGAGGTTAGAGTCTAAAATAATCTTTGTGTATGTGGGATTATTCCAGCACCATTTGTTGAAAAGACTGTCCTTTTCCATTGAATTGCCTTGTTACCTTTATTGGAAGTCATTTGATCCATATACTTAATTCTATACCATTGACCTAGTGTTAAGCCATATCACACTCTCTTGATTACTATAGTTTTATAGTAAGTTTTAAAAGTAAGAAGTACAAGTCTTCAACTGTGTTCTTGTTTTTTTAAATTGGTCTGGTTCTTTTGGGTCCTTTGCATCTCCATATAAATTGTAGGATCCGCTTGTCAAAATCTGCAAAAATTCTACTGGGATTTTTGCATTGAATTTCTAGATCATTTTGATGAGAATTTTCATCTTAAACCATATTGACTTCTAATCTATGAGCATGGACTGTCTTTTCATTTATTTAGATTTTCTTTAATTTCTCTCAACAGTGGTTTTCGTTTTCAGTATACAAGTCTTGTATTTATTTTTGTAATTCTTTAAACTGTTGTAAATGGAATTTAATTTTTCAAATTCTTTTTTACTAGTACAGGTGACCCTTGAACAACACAGGTTTGAATTGCACAGGGCCACTCATATGCAAATTGTTTTCAATAAATACCTGTACTGTTTTTGATCTGAGGTTGAGAGTCAACGGATGCAGGGTAAGCTGACTATGCATTGATCTGTGCCATGTTATATAGAGGACTTGAGCATCTGTAGATTTTGGTACTCTCAATGGGAGTCCTGGAATCAATCTCCCACTGATACTGAGGGACAACTTACGTTTTGGGGGAGTCAAAAGTTATCAACAGATTTCCGACTTTGTTGGGGGTTCAGTGCCCCTAACCCCCACATTGTTCAAGGGTCAACTATATATAGAAATACAATTTATATTTGTATATTGATTTTTTTTCTTTTAATCCAGTGATTCATTTATTTAGTAGTTTTTTGGATCCTTTAGAATTTTTTAAATACAGAATCACATCATCTGCAAATAATGACTATTTTATACTTTTCAATATGAGTCTCTTTTGCCTTAATACACTGGTCAGAACTTGTAATATTATATAATGTTGACTTGAAGTGGCAAGAGCAGACATCCTTGCTTTTGATCAATTAAATGTAGTTTCATCACATCAGAGATCAATTAGGTTTTTCTGGAGCTATCTTGGATATTTGGTTTATTTTATAGTAGAATACTGAGACCAGTACCAGAATTAAGAAATTTCTAGGTACTCTTATGTCAAGGCTGGCCTGTGCTTTATGTGTTGAGAGGGCTAAAACTGAACGGGCTAACCTTTAGGAGTGATGAATCAGGGTACTCTGCCTATCTAATGTGAATTATGGAGATAATTTTATTTCTTAGTCCTAGGATTTAGTTAATAGGCATTTTCTGTTTCCTGGAGGTAACAATTTTATATATTTTCTTTTTGTTGCTGTAGGGTGTTGATGTTTGTTCAGAAAGACAGCAAGTTGCTACTTGAAAGAGCCTCTTATGTAGCCAGTATTGGTTTTTATCTATTTGGAGTTGAGTTCTTGAGAGATTGTAGAGACAGTCAGCAAAACCATAGAGATTCGAAATGATTGTATTTTTTTGTTATGCTTTATATTATTTCTACTCATTTTTATGCTTAATAGGAGCACCAATGAAGAATGTTAAAATACACATGAGAATGTGTTATATAAGCAGCATAATACTGATTTTTAAATTCTCAATAATACCATGTTTCCCTGAAAATAAGACTGGGTCTTAATAATTTTTGCTCCATTAGGACTTATTTTCAGGGGATGTCTTATTTTTTTCACGTACAACAATCTACATTTATTCAATTACAGTCATGTCATAATCTTCTGAACATCGTCATAACGTACTAAATGCGTCCGTCTGGCTGAAATCTTAACTGGGGCTTATTTTTGGGGAAACACGGTATACTGTGATTGTTAAGTATAAAGTAGTAACTTTATACTTAATTTGCCTGTGCTTTAAAGTTTAAACAAAAGCCATTTCTGTGCCCCATGTTGAACTTATTGAATCAAACTTATTGTAGAATATGGAACTCAAAGATCTTGTGTTTTAGTTTGCTTTCCCCAGCCCCCAGCTGATACGTGATTTGAGGTAGATAAAATAAGACTGGCAAAATGTTAGTAATTATTGAAGCTGGGTAATGGATATATGGGGATTCGTTATACTATTATATTTTTCTATTTGCATAAAATTTTCCATCATAGAAAATTTAAAAAATTCCCAGCTTGCATGTAGTGGCTTCTGTCTTTACTATCATTGGGAACCACTGTTCTCATTTGAATTCACAATCCCCGGAAACATTTGTTGAGGATTTCGTATTAAACCAACTATTGTACAAAAGTCTGTGCCTTTGAGATCCTTTGAATAGAGGCTAATATGCCATCTGAATAAGTGTAATTAATTGGGACTCCTCATTACTGGCAAACATGGTGGAAGAAAGCTTCTTGTAGTTACTTCACCCGTCATTGTCCTAACTCCTGAATATTCTATTCTCATTTACCAGAAGCATAGCATTTTTTTGGTAGGTATCTTCTATCCCAAATGGCTTAAAATAAAATAAAATAAAATGTAGAATGTTGTGAAATAAGAATCAGTGCATTGATAAACATATAAACTATAAACATTTTATTTTCTGGAAATATGGTAAGACGATAAATTGTTTTCTTCCTACAAATTTCCAAAGATTTCAGCAAAAATAAATAAATAAAATTAATATAACTGGGCCTTAGCATGAATGTGTGAAATTTGGGTCATTGGCAAATAAATGAGTTGTCCTTAAAGAGTTTGCCAAGAAGTTTAATTGTGTCTTTTACCATTTCTGTATTTGCCCTTTTGTGTTTTAATTGCCTTTAATATTCATGGTCCCTGGATTAGAAAGGACCATAATATGATAGTGGCATTTTACATGTTATATGATATGTATGATTCTTTCTAATCTAGAGATCTTGAATATTAGGCAATCCTACAGCTAGGATTTCATAGGCTCAAAGTATCTCCTTGCAAATGTTTGTTAACTACAAAGGGAAAGATAGTAACTTTACATTGTAGACACCAGCAGACACTATATTAACCAAATGACTAAAGTTAACATCCAAGTAATATGACATTGACTTCATGAACCCTTTGGTGTGTCTTCTCACTGAGAAGGCCACACCTTGTTTTCCAGTGTTCTTGCCAAAAATCCCAATCATCAGAAAAAATCAGTGAAAGGAATTTTGGTAGATTGGAAGAGACTAAGGAAAAATAATAACTAAATGTAATGTGGAAAGAAAAAAAAACTTTTTTTTCTGGGAAGAGAGAAAAAGATTAAAAAAAAAAAACACGTAAAATTTAGTCTCTTGTTTAATTAATAGTAATGTAACTGTTAATTTTCTGGTTTTAATACTTGTTCTATGGTTATGTAAGATATTAACGTTAAGGGAAGCCAACTGAGGAATGTATGCAAATTCTCTACCCTAATTTTGCAATTTTTCTGTAAATCTAAAATTAGTTCTAAATAAAAAGTTTTTAAAAATCAACATAAGCTGGTAAAAAACTATTTGTACTACCTGTGACTAATGGCTGATTTTTTTGTTTACATAGATTTCATATAAATCAGTAGGAAAACAGACATATGGTGAAAATGGGCAAAAGATATAAATAAGCAGTTTATTGTAAAAGAAATAAATAACCAATAACAGTATGAAAATGTACAATCATTTGTGTAATTCAAGAAATACAAGTCTGGGGCGGCCAGATAACTCAGTTGGTGAGCCGGTTCAGTCCCTACATGGGCCACTGTGAGCTGTGCCCTCCACAACTAGATTGAAACAACTACTTGACTTGTAGCTGATGGGTCCTGGAAAAACACACTTAAATAAATAAAAGTTTAAAAAGGAAAACAAAAGAAATGCAAGTCTGATTTTTTACATTTTTAGGTTGTTAATTATTAAAAGTGTAACACCCAGTCGCTCTTACTAATAACACTTGTATGTGCACTTGTGTAAGTCGGTGTACACCTTTTAGAAGGTAAGTCAGGAGCTTACCCTACAGTACAGCACCATTCGTTGTAGTAGTGTTTCTAATAGGGAAAAAGTGGGCCATCAGTGGTGTAGCTGGCTAAACAAATAACGAAACATCCATATAATGGATCCGTAACATTAAAAAGAATATGATAGATCTATATTTGCTCTGGGAGGAGTTCCAGGATATATATATATGTGTGTGTGTGTGTGTGTGGTTTTTAATTTTATTTTTTTTAATCACAGTTGACAGACAATATATTAGTTTCAGGTATAAAACATAGCAAGGGATATATTAACTGAAAAGTAGCAGATGCAGAACAACATGTGTAGTATCATTGCATTTGTGTAGTTTTTCAAAGTATGTAGGTATATGCATAAAAATTACTTTTGTAAGGAAGAAATAAATGTCTTTGTTGAGAAAGAGAGCCCTGAAACTCAAGGACAGGGGGAGATTACTTTTCATTTTATATCTTTCTTTAATATCTAACTTTAAAAAAAGTCATGTGCATAATAATTTTAAGTATAAAATTACATAATTTTATAAAATTAATAAAATTTATATTTTTGGACTTTATTGTAAAGATTGTTTTTTACCCTAAGTAGCCATTACCTAATAAATATTATTGGCCAAGTGCAGTATTGAGCACTTTTATACATCGTCTTAATTCATTTATTTGTCATAATTTACTTAATTTTTATAATTTCTTATAAAATATGAAAGATTTCCTAATGAGAATTTTGGTAAATGAGCTTGTGTCTCAGTAGTTAGTGCTCACCACGTGGTATGCGTGTTAAAAGCTGCAGAGATTTAAACTCCAGACTCCTATCTGGTAGATCTGGATCATGCTCAGGAATTTATATGTTAAAAGAGGTCCTGAGATCATACTGATAGCAACTTTAAAACACAGCTTTACATCATCAGGGTTTTATTTTTAGACTTCCTGTCAATATGATGTTAAAAATTACCCTGCTGGTTCCTAGAGTCAATTTTTATTTATTGTTTTTTGAAGTAAATTATTTATGTATTATTACTTTTGGTTCATTAGAAAACATCTGTCTGCCAACAGGATATAATACAGGATTTTTTTTTGTTTTGTAGTTGATCATAGCCGAGTTAAGCTGACTTTAAAGACTCCTTCTCAAGATTCAGACTATATCAACGCAAATTTTATTAAGGTATGTATTAACTTTAAATGGTGTTTCTCTGCCATGCTTAATGTTTTCCTACATACTAGTTTTATTAAATTGTTTTGAGTTGCCTAAACATGATATCAACAACAAAAGAAATAAAAGTAAAATCACAGCCCTGACACATTTTTATGTGCTTTCCTTTCTAGTGCCCTTATTCATAAAGTTAAGAGTTTTGTTTAGTTTTGTGATAGTGGAGACAGAGTTATTTTGTTTCTTCTTTTACATTGAAGGCTTATAAACACTTTACCTATTGCTAAATCATCTTCTTGATTGTCCCTTTGAGTGTATATACACAAATGTACATGGTTATTCCCTGTGGTTGTACCATAAAGGTTGTTTTCCATTTTTCTTGACGGTAATATTACAGTGAACGTTGTTATTTTTTTGAATAATTTCTTGGGATAAATTGCTAGGGTTGGAATAAATTGAGTAATACTGATTTAAAATTATAGAATATAAACTTAGATTTAAAATTTTGGGCAACTGCTCCATTACAGTTGAAAACTCCAAATGCAAGATTAAATATAGTCTTTATATAATAGTTAATTTTTGGGGGGTATTCTTTGATCAAAAGCAGTCAATTCTTACATAGTTGTCAGTAGAGAGACAAATGAATTCAAACTGGTACTTGACTAAATAAAAGACTACTTTATTCCATTAGCTATTCTGTGTGTTTGACTCTTTCTAGTTATATGACAGTATAATTTCAGTTATTTTATATATGGTATTTATACATATTTTAATACAATATTTTGTTTACAAAAATAAAGTGGTAAGAGTTAGGTGGTGAAATTAATATTAATTATGTCAACATTGAACAGTTATGGTTTCAAATGAAAACTGTTTTTTGTTTCCCAACAGTCAGTTTTATTACAATTATGACAAAACCCGAAACAAATAGGTTAACAAAAACTAATACACAGGTGATTTGCTGTTTCAGATGCTGTTCATGTTTATATTCTTTTATAAGGACATTTGTTAAAGTTCTAGTTTTTATTGTGTTTAATAACACTGATTCATTGTATGATTCCATTACATGCTAGTTTTGTATTTTAGTCTGCTATCTTGTTTGGATATCCTTGTTTGGTATGTATTAGAAACATATAGTAGACGCTCAATAAACTTTAAATTGAATAAATAATTGAAGGTAACTGTTAGCTAGTTTTAGTATTTCGACAAAGGATGCTTTTATGTTTCTAGTACAGTTAACTTTTATTAGGCCTAGTTGACTTAGTATTAGGCCTTTTGTTTTTAATTCCTAGGTAAATAAGAATTTTTAAGTTAGCATAAGACAATTTAGTTAACCAATTCGGTATACCATGTTAAATAAAATACACAAAAGTAATAACATTTCACCAGAAACTAAAGTTAATTATAAACATACTTTGTCATGCTTTTATGTACTATGAAACAAAAATTATTTGGAAATGGTTTGGGTGAAAACAGCAGTATTACTAATAAAATTTGAACCCTTAAAATTTAGGTAAGGAAATATTTTTGTTAATCATAATAATGAAATTTGTTTATTATTTTAGGGTGTTTATGGGCCAAAAGCATATGTGGCAACCCAAGGACCTTTAGCAAACACAGTAATAGATTTTTGGAGGATGATATGGGAGTACAACGTTGTAGTAAGTAATTTACTCTTTAAACTCTATTTTGAGAAGTATTACATGTAGTGACATAGGATGTTTTATTGAATAAGACATGAAAACACTTTTTAGCCCTAAAGGTATGTTAATTATAACTAATGTTACTAAAAAGAAAGCAACTAATATCTAATTAAATTCACACAAACTAGTAGAAATATTTTAAGAATAGGGTGTGATAATATTTTAAATCTTGTCCTAAGTAAGTAACTAATAAGACAGCTATCAAATAAGATGGATTGATAGACAGATGGGTAAAAGGATAGCTATGTGATAAAACAAGTATAATGAAATGTTAATGGTAGAATATAGATAGCTGTTATAGTGTTTCCTGTGAATTATTTCAATTTTGCTATATGTTAGAAACATGTTGCGGTGGGGAAGCAAATGTGACAACCCTATGTTCAAAGACAGTTAAATGCATTCAATCTTTAGATAGTTTTATTGAATATAATTTCAGAAGTAGATCTATGAGACGGATAAAATTTAATTCAAATCAAATACATAATGTTAATTGAAGCCAATTTAATTTGTTACTATACAGCCCTTGTTTGGAAGGTATGATTTTGATTATTTCTTTAACTCATACTTTTAATATTAAAATTACTTTTTTTGACAGACCATGCTCAGAGTAAAAAAAAGATGAATTTATGTTTAACTGATAAATTCTTCATCTCATCCCATCCCCACTTTTTAGATTATTGTAATGGCCTGTCGAGAATTTGAAATGGGAAGGGTATGTATACCTTTTAACACTTAAAATAATTATGGAATATACTTTTTATTCATTTCTAGAGACATATATTCTGGGTCTTTTATTATATTCTGAGTCCTAGTAGTTAAATTAGATACTTATTTTCTTTTTTGTGTTCTGCTATTGCTTTTATTGGATAAAAAGAACAAAGTAATCTCTAAAGCACATAAACTTTTTTTTACATTTCATAAATATATTTATTATAATATATATACTGAAATGTATTTTTTTATTGTTACTTAGCAATCTTCAAATACTTAATGGTGTTTTAAGTAGAACACTATGGACTAACGTAGAGAGGTATTTTGAAAATAGGGATAAAATTGAGCAATGAAAATGAGTTAAATAAAATAATTTTGATTATTATCAATTTATAGCTTGAATATTCTGATTTCTCTGTCTGGAAATACACTACATTTTTTGTTTGTTTATGCTGTCTTCAAAGAGAAGAAAATCCATTAATCTGAAATTTTTGACATTGGTACTTTTATGCCCTTTACAAGTGAAGGTAGTTTCAAAGCCGTTGTGATCTGCAGCATCAATTGCTAAGTCTTCAATGTTGGAGGTGATAATATGTTTATCTATAGACTAGGTACAAGGGGTGATCAAAAGATATGGTGAATGTTTAAATTTAAAAAAAATTATTATAGTAAAAGACACATTGCCATTAATCCCTCTCAAAATACTCCCCCTCTCTTCGAATACACTTATACCGTCATTCTGGCCACTTTCCGAAGCAGCTCTGGAAGTCCTCTTTCATGAGCGTCGTTACTTTATCCTCCTTCATGACAATGCTCTGTATCACGTCGCTTCTGGGATGGCAATTTTTGTCAAAAACATTGTGGTATGTCCTCATCTGCCTTTTTCACTGGATCTGGCACCATGCGACTGCTGGCTTTTCCCCAAGATCAAAATGACCCTGAAAGGAAAACATCTTGAATCAATTCAGGATATCGAAGCAGCCAGGACAGCGCACCTAAAGACAAGAAAGAGGGCTTCCAGAACTGCTTCCAAAAGAGGCAACAATGGTGGGATAAGTGTGTTCGAAGTGAGGGGGGATATTTTGAGGGGGATTAAAGGTAATGTGTCTTACTGTAATAATTTCTTTTTTTAATTTAAATATTCACTGTAGTTTTTCTTATCACTCCTCATATTCAATAGAACTTAAGTGTGGTCTATAAATGTGACATAGAAATCAAACTTTTAAGTTATGTGATGTTTTGAAGTTTTCTTCTTAAAGTGAAAATTTTTTGTTGTAAAAATTTTTATTAAAAATTTTCAGTATAGGACATGTTGCATAAAGCAAGATAGTACATATTTCAGTTATGTGAGATGTTATAATATATAAATCATTGGAAAACATTTAATTCCTCCCAACTCCATACTTCACCAGTAGTGGAAATATTCAGTAATATTGGACAGAAAATGAACATTTCCTAAAATTGGGAAATACACCGAGAAATTAAGTGATTAACTTACCTTTTTAAGTATTGTTAATATATATACTTCGGTACCATTATTATTAATCTATTGTTACAGAAATTTAAATTTTACTCCTAATGTTTTCTTAAATTACTGTTAACTTATTTCTCTTTTCATTCTATTAATCAGCTCCCACTGTATATCAGTAATAACAGTTGATGAAAAATTAAGTCGTATTCAGTTCAAAATTTTTTGAAGTTAAAGATTTTCTGATTCATAGGCTTTTGTTTGTAGTAGATTGTCAGTAAGTTAGGGCCTATTAATTTATTTGATAACCTTGACTTAGATCTTGACTTGGAATGTGACCTGATGGAAAGAGCTTAGATACCTATATACTTCACTAGGATTTTGGCCATGGTACAGTGAACTAAACTGTCCCCTCCAAGCTTCACTTTTCTCTAAAATGAATGATATATGCTTATATATCCATGTATGATGTTTAATGTAGCTTTTTATATCAATAGGCATTAGTTTATACTTGGAATGTCAATACCAATATAATCTTTAATCAGTTACTGCTTATCTAAATAAATGGTATTTTAGTCACACAATTCTTACTAAATTAATGTCTTATAACTTGTTTTCTGCCTGTTTCAAGATGTTAACACTTTACCAGGTAGAAAACAAATAAAAAAACCCTAAAAAATAATTGTTTTGTCATTTTCTATAAACTTCTACTGGGAAATGAGGTTTTTTATTTTAAGCCCTCTAAAATATTGATAATATTTTTCTAAGCTAAACTGACATACTAGAGAGTTCTACTTTGTTGACCAGTGAGTATCATTGTCAGTTTATGGTTAATTCCAGCCTGTAGATAATGATTCCACTTACTGTATTTGAAATTATAAGAATTTAGTAAGAACTGATACATTTCCCACTGCCATAAGGTTTGTTTCAAGCTAGATTGTTAACGTAAAGGCTTTCATTTTATTGGGTCTTAATAAAAATGTATCATTTCTTAGCATCAGAATCAGTGTATATTCTATTAAGTTAGGCCTTCATTCACTTACCTAATTTTCTAAAATTAAGGGGGTTGATATTAGAAACCAATGAAAATTGAATGTCCTATTTCCATACCTGTTTAAATAAAACGGGAAGGTAAGAGGGAAAACTGGTTACACGTTCTGTACTCTTGAGTAAAAGAGGATAGTTTAAATTACACATTAGGCTTATGTAGGGTTTTTACCACCAATAGAATATTTGAAATATACTATTGTTTAGTACTCAGAACAGTTACATAAGTATTATTATTCCCATCTTTACAGGTAAAGTACCTAAAGGTCAATACAGCAGGAAAATTAGTACTTGGAAAATGCTTCTGATACCAAGTAGAATGCTCTTTCCACTATGCCACAGATTTTACACTTAACAAGAATTCAGCCAGGTATTATACAGATAGTCATTTTATAGGCATTAAAACTTTCCTGACAACACTTCATTCTAAATGCTCTTGTGCCAGGCACTTCTTTTAGGCTTTTTTATTTTTATTTTTTTCCGGTCTTCTTCTAGACGAGGATCTTTGAAGTCTACCTTGTCAAGCAAGCAGATAGCAATGAACATCTCATACACTTATGTTAATAATGTTCTCATCACTAATCGTGGAGAGGACGCAGTAGCCCACCCTTTAGGAACAGTTGGATAAGTCTGAACTCTCTCAGCTCCTTGTCTACTGATGGCAGTTTTTCTGGGAAGGAATAACAAGCTGAATAACAGGGCACAGAATATTTATGAAAGTTCAAGAAAAGCTATCATATAGTTTACTTACTATCTTTATTATTTTTTTTTTTTTTTGACAACAGAAAAAGTGTGAGCGCTATTGGCCTTTGTATGGAGAAGATCCTATAACATTTGCACCATTTAAAATTTCTTGTGTAAGTACATATTTTTGCGTTCATTATCAAACAACATTGGCATGACTGATGAATAATTAAATTATACTATGGTATGAACCCAGTTTTATATAAGTCAAGCACTCAATGTTTCCATGTAAATCTACACTTAATTATAATAAATATTAATAATGTTTATTTTTATACTGCTTTAAAATTTAGAAGCTTTGGGAATGACTTCATAAATGTATAAATTACTTGTACCTTATTGTGTTAATTCTGTGTTAGTCTTTGTATGTAAGTTGATCATAAGTGTTTATATGTCTGAGTAAATGGAGAAATTGCTTTGAATGATATATTTGAAAATTGGTATGAAGTATTAGTTTCAAATTGAATAAATGGGAAAGACCGTTGATGACTGCAGTATAGTTTATCATGTTAATCTTTCATATCTATGTTATGCTCTCTAGAATTGTTCTAATTATATTCAAAGGTGGGTTTAAGAATTGCCATCCTAAAAGTAAAGCTTAATCCTTTATCTAATTTGATATGAAACAACATGTATAACTAATGCACTCTGCAAATGAATTAAATTCTAGTTATAAAACTTAACACAGCACTTATCTAAGAAAATAAATTTAAAAACAAAAACAATGAAGGAAAAACAAAAAAAGAAGTAAATTATAAGTGAGCTTTAAAATACAAACAACAATTTGCTTTAGGTTACGCATGAAGGCATGTTTCTTAATCACCTGAAAGAAATGTGTTGTCTTATCTACTCAACTCAAAAGATCCATGATTGACCAAACATGAAAATTACATAACTTCCCAGTATTGGTCAGGTTTTTCCAGAGAAACAACCAATATGATGTGTATATAGAGAAAGATTTATTATGTGGAATTGGCTCACATGATTATGGAGGCTGGCAAGTCCAAAATCTGCAGGAAGGTTTGGCACACTAGAGACCCAGACAAGCTGATATCAATTCCAGTTTGAAGACAGTCTGCTATAGAACCAGGAAGAATCGATGTTGCAGGAGAAAGCAGTCTGCTGGAGAATTCTCTTAACTTGGGGGAGGCTGGTCCTTTTGTTCTGTGTAGGCCTTGACTATTTGGATTACGGTCACCCACATTATAGAGGGCTATCTGATCTACTCATAGTCCAGTGATCTAAATGTTAATCTTACCCAAAAACACCCTCACAGGAACGCCAAGAATAATATTTGACCAAATATCAAACACATTTGATATTGATAAATATCAAACACTTGATGGCCCAGCTAAGTTGACAGGTAAAATTAACCATCATGTTCCCCATCTCAGAATTACTTGTTTTTAACTTCGTTTTCCATGGTTAAACGAAACATAATTTCTATGATTTTACTTGTCATTGGTGAATTTAAGAAGTCCATGATTTTGTCACTTATTTGTACTTAGAACTTCTGAATCCCTCTGATGCCTATCCAAAGTTCAGTGCTTTCTAGGTTGATACAGAAAAGGACTCAATTTGTATTACAGTCTCCTTTATAAATACAGTGTGATTTTTGTAATGTTAACTGGAACTCAGTTCAACTGCCTGGATTTAATATGCAGTCATACTCTAAAGTTCTGGTTAAAATGAACTGTTTATGGGTTAAATATAAACATTTAAAAAGTCATACTGCACTTCATATTATTTGAAATCAATGAAAACCAATACACACCACATTGTCTACTTCCATGAGGTAGCACTTCCCTCCTCACTAATACAGAAAGTATTCTACAATATTAAGTTCCTGAACAGTCCAGGAAACCTAGTTCTGTGCAGTGTTTGTGTTGAACATTTGCGAATTTAAATGTAATAAACTGTACTCAATGTCACAATTCAAGTGAAAACATAGTACTTAACATTCAACAACAAAACAACTTGAAATTTTTGGATAGTTGGGGATCAGGAATAGTTAAAACAACTTAAAATAATGAATAGAGAAAAGAAAGGAATAGTTTATAATTAGGAAAAAGGTGAATTGACTTTTAGGGTGGTTTTTCAAATAAACTAAAAAATAATTAAAAACTCTTGATAAGAGGTTTGATTTGATTAATAACAGCTGGTTTTATTTGTCAGCATTGGGATTGATCCTTGCTAAAGAAGCAAAGTTTTTCAAGATTTCAAAATGGAAGTAGTTTGTATGTCTTGTGGTTATTTCAGACAACTCAGGATTTGTTATCACTGATGTAAACAAAAAATCAAATTTAGAAATAGAAACAAGTTGATGAAAATAACCATAGTAAGTGACTTGGTCATTGGCGATCAAAGTGTTTGAGACTGAGAAAGGGCACTATCAGGAGCTCTCTTGGTTTAGGGGTGAGGAGAGGAAAGTGTTGGTGGAAAGGGGAGTACTGGCTAGGAGGAGCTCAGTCATGTGTTGTTGCATGGAAACCACGTAGACCAGGTGTTGGTACACTATCCATGGGTCAGTCTAGCCCACTGCCTGTTTTATAAATAAAGTTTTATCGGAATACAGCCAGGCCCATTAATTTACATATTTGCCTATCACAATAGCAAAGTTGAGTAGACAGAGACTCTATGGCTGGCAAAGCGAAAAATATTTATTAACTCACCCTTTATAGGCAAAAAACAATTGTTAGGCCAGTGTTTTCATCCATTCATTTTTGATGAAGGTAAAAACATACTTTTCCCTTAATATTATTAGAAAAGCTCAAATAAATTAGTATGCTTTTAAAAATTAAAGCAGGAATAATATTGGGTTTTTCAATTAATAAAATAGAATACCCTGTTGCTCTTGACAATCACTGTCCTAGACTGTCTTTGGTTTTAATTACTAAGGTAAAGAATAGTTTTCTTAGTGATAAACTGATGCAGAGGCTTTATTCTAATACTTTGACAAATGATAGTAAGAGACTTTTAAAGTGGGTATATTATCAACCAGAATAACAGTTTGGGAGTTTCTGAGTGTATCTCTTCTTTCTCCAGTTAGCATCCAGTTAATTGAGAATTGAGTGTTAAGTAGGGGAAATCAAGCTTTATGGAAAGATGAAATGGTTTGAGATGGTGGTAGCTACTAAGAAGTGACATTTTGTTTGTATTATCCTATTATATGATTTTGGGGGATGGTTGTTAACCCTTACTGATGGTAGACTCCTAGCTAAGTAATTGATTAACAGACACGTCTGCTTAATTTCTTTTTAATTTTTTTAAAACTATAAATAAAACTGATAAATTCATGACTTTTAGAATTGTTGTTTTTATAATTACTGGGTACACCTGGAATTTTAAAGGTTAATTTTAATTATGGATTTTAAATAGGTTATTGTTTGTTTTGAAGGTATGTATGTATATGTTTTTGTTTTAATGTTCTCACTGACTCACAAGTGTTTCCCTTTATTTAGGAAGCTGAACAAGCAAGAACAGACTACTTCATTAGGACACTCTTACTTGAATTTCAGAATGTAAGTATTTTTTATTTAGAGATAATTTCTAAGGGTAATTTTCAGAGACGATATATAAATAGTATACTATCTTATCTTACATAGTTAAGGAGATTTGTTATTTTTTTTGGTTATGTAAAATAAAATCAGAGCATAATGTTTTATTTAGTATCTTGAGCCTTATGTTTATCAAATTAGGTAATAAAATAATAATAAATTTTAACTTACTCAGAGCAACTTTCCCTAAATTAAATTTACTTTATTTGGAATAGTTGATTTCTTTGCTTTAAATATTTGTCCTCTATTTTAAACAATTATAGCGTTGTTTACATAATTATTACCCATTTTTACTAGTTTACAATTTTTTAAAAAGAGACAAGCCGCCATCAAAGGTGTCGTCATTTAGATATTGTTTTCACTTGAGACCCCTAACTTCAATGTTTCAGAGCTATATAAAATAATAATTTCTTTAGGAAGAAATCAAAGAAAAATCTGATGGACATTAGAGAATGCTTGTCAACTTCTTCCTCTTTTTCTCAGTTTTTATTAACTTTATTTTTAAACCATCATAAGTAATTCACCGTGGCCATGAAGTGCATTCTTCACCAACTAATGTATTTGTAAACATACTTACAGCTCCTACCTTCCTGTTTACAAGTAGACGTGGTTCCAGCATTCTTACTCCGCACTGACTTGACTAATCATGTCCCTTTAGTTGAGTGATTTATTATACTTTGGTTACTATTTTTTAATGTACAGTTAACAATGATAGGTACCTGATTGCAATTCTGTATCAGGCATTTCAAACCTCCTAACTTCATAATGGTAGATGATCTCCATTGCACATAGATGAAGATACAGTTTTAAGAAGTTAAGTAGTTTACCTAAAGTTACTCAGTAAATGGCAGAAGTAGAATTTGAATACGGTTTTGCCTGGATTCCAAGTGCTGTGCTCTTTCAGTTAAACACCTAAAATAGTCATTCTCAAAATATTTTGATGTCAGGACTATTTTATGTTCTTAAAAATTATTGAAGATTCCAAAGAGCTCTTGTTTATTTGGGTTATACCTTTCAATATTTACTATATTCAAAATTTAAAATGGAGAAATTTTTTTAAAAACATGAACACACAAGCATATATTCCATTAGTTGTCCAAGTGATGATAACATCATTATAACTCGTAGTCTTGAGAAGACCTTGCCGTATGTACGTACGTGCGAGAACAAAAGTGAAAAAGGCAGATAACATCTTAGTATTATTACGAAAATAGTTTAAAACTCACAGGCCCCTGTGAAAGTGTCGGGGCAGCGGGGCGGAATCCCACACCATACTCTGAGAACCACTCATCTGAAATAAGACATGACAAGTGGACTTGGGGTTGGATAGGTTCATTCCTAATTTTCTTTTTCAGTTTAAATATTCTATTAGTGTTCTAATGACAATAGATTCTAACACAATGCTTAGGGTATACATTGCTCTTACATTTGGTACTGTAAGTTAATTAAATAGCATACATAGTGTAATAGTTCAAGAACATGCTCCGGAGGTAAGACTGCTTGGGTTCAGATCCCACATTTGTCACCTGCTGTGAAACATTAGGCAAGTTATTTAATCATTCTGTTTCAATTTTCTTACCTATAAAATAGGTTAGTGTTAACACTCCTTCCTCATGGCATTACATGGGGATTCAGTCAGTTGTTACACATGAAGCCCTTAGAGCAATACTAGGTATGTGAAAGTTATTAAATGTAGGCTATTGTTTGTTTTCTTATGCACTAGTGAATACCACGTAACTATCTTAGATATAGCAGTCAAGTAAGATGTGAAGCTCTCTGTATGTTTTAAAATTTGCAAATGTATTTTCATAATTATTGAATTTTTTTATTGTTGAAGGAATCTCGTAGGCTGTATCAGTTTCATTATGTGAACTGGCCAGACCATGATGTTCCCTCGTCATTTGATTCTATTCTGGATATGATAAGCTTAATGAGGAAATACCAAGAACATGAAGATGTGCCTATTTGTATTCATTGCAGGTACAAAAGAATTTTCCAAATTTGTAAATACTTTGGAATGTAGTTGGCATTATAATATGGTTGATGTGTGGTATTTTGAAACCTAATTTGTGGATTTTTCATTTGGTCGTTATATGGGTTTCCAAATTGTAGAAGCTACCTAAATCCTGAGGCAGATTTTCTTTTAATTTTTAATTTACATTAGATTCTTTTAAAAGACGTAATAATCATAGTACTTATTTCATGAAACTCCTATTTTTCTGTAGTTAGTCCAGTGGTTAGTTGACCTTTTAATTAAGTAGTTGACTGGTTTAAAAGAAAAAATCTAATTATAGAATTAAAAACTAAAATCCTTTGTCTTGACTTTACAAGTTAGTTGAAATTATGTCCTGTTCTATTAGCGTTGTCCAGTCGATGTATATAGTTCATAAACTTGATTTGATAGGAAGGTTTTCCTTTAAAAAAATTAATTGACCATTTAATATATATTTTTTGAAGATTTTATTGGGGAAGGGGAACAGGACTTTAGTGGGGAACAGCGTGTACTTCCAGGACTTTTTTCCAAGTCAAGTTGTTGTCCTTTCAGTCTTAGTTGTGGGGGGCGCAGCCCACCATCCCTCTCATGAGTCGAACCGGCAAACTTGTGGTTGAGAGGACGCGCTCCAACCAGCTGAGCCATCCAGGAGCTCAGCAGCAGCTCAGCTCAAGGTGCCGTGTTCAATCTTAGTTGCAGGGGGCGGAGCTCCCTAGCGGGACTCGAGGAATTGAACCGGCAACCTTGTGGTTGAGAGCCCACTGGCCCATGTGGGAATCGAACCGCAGCCTTCGAAGTTAGGAGCACGGAGCTCCAATCGCCTGAGCCACCGAGCCAGCCCCCATTTAATATTTTTAAACAACCAAAATAGTATGTTAACTATAATGACTTAGAAAACACATACACAAAAGAAAGAAAATCATTCACAATTCCACTAGAGATGATCATTGTTAAAACTTTAATATACATCCTTTCAGTGTATGTATAGTATTTTGTAAAGAATGTTTCCCTATTTAATACATCACGTATAGCTTCCTAAATCATAGCTATTTTTCTGCAGTACATTAAACTGCACTGTACTTTATTTTTTATTATTATTTTTTTAAAGTGATAAGAGAGAAGTTTATTAGAAAAGATTGTATACTCCAAAGAAATAGAAGTGGGCCAAGCACAAAGAAAAGTGGCTCAAGGCTCATTATTAGAAGAAAAAGTACACTCCAAAGGGTTTGAATTGGGCCCTGAGCAAAAGCAAAGCTCCAGCGGTTCAAAGGGCTCAGTGGCTCAAGGTGGCATTATTAGGAGAAAAAGTACACTCCAAAGGGTTTGGAGCAACAGAATCTGCTCAAAAGTCCTGCACTATACTTCATAGTTAACCTTCATTCCTTGGCATTTAATTTATTACCCCTCCCCTATCCTTTCCGCTGTTTTAACAACAGTTTAAACGTCCAGTGGCCAATCCGATGGCAAAATCTTTGAGCATATCTATAATTATTTCATTACGTAGGTATCCAAAAGTGGAATTTCTAAGTGAAAGGACGTGAATTTTTTTATGCTTTTAATATATTTTTTAATGTGTTGTCCATGAAGTTGATGCTAATTATAATTAATCCTACCACTGCCAGTTTGTGGCAGTGCTCATTTCCCTACAATCTCTCCAATACTGTCGTCTTTTTGTTTGTTTTAATGCCTGTGACAGATAAGCTTTTTTTTCTTTGTCATTTATATTCTTTTGGTCATTTATATTCTTTTGTGAATTGCTTGTTTTTATACTTTGCCAGTTATTTTATCTCTTAATTATACATTATGAATTCTTTATATATTGAGGATTTTAAATTGTAAGTACCATGGTTTTAATTCTGCTTGTGTTTTGTCATATATGTTTTAAATTGTTATGTAGTTAGAGTTGTGACTGCATTTATGATTTCTGTCCATGGAGATATGCTTAGGAAGTCCTTTCCTAACAGTAGTGCTTAAAGTTTGGCCTATATTTTTTAGCACTTTTATAGGTTTGTTAAACTTTAAAAAAATCCTTCTGGAATTTTTTTTTATGATTAAGGTATCTATGTGGTGAGAATCCAATTTTTGCTCTTCATTGTTAGCTAACTTTCCCTGTACCATTTATTGAGTGGTCTAGTCTTTCCCCTTTGTTTGAAGAATCCACCATACTGTAATAAATATACATACTGAAATTTTTTTTGACCTTTTGTGTTTCATTGATCTGGTTGTTTATGTGTCTGTAATAGAACACTTTTAACCATCAAGTTTTAAATATATAATAGTTAGACCTAGTAATTCTTAACTCTAAAATTCTAGAAATATTTAGAAATTTGTGGAATTGACATGTTATCTATCAGTGGTTACTTAAGTAAAATTAATATTATTGATGTTCATTATTAAGAGCTTTTTAAAAATCATACTAAGTTGCTTATAATGTACTTTATCAGGAATTTCTAGATTTACATCTTTAACAAACTACTGATGTTTCTAAGTGTTTTCAAAATATGCATTAAAATGCTGCCCAACTTTTGTTCTGCCTAAAAATTATTCTAGTGATGTCAGTAACATCTTTAATCACTCATAGTGATTCTCAATCTTAAGGTGCATATTGCCTCCCTCTTGTTAGAATGAGTTGCTCTAAAGCATTTTTGTCATGTTTTAAAATAAAAATCCTGTGGTATTTTACTTTACATTCTCCAGGTACTGTTAGTTCTTTAGGACTTCAGAGCGCATCGGTGATCTTTGTCCTTTTGGTGCAGTCTCTGCTGGTGTCCAAACCAATTTCCAGGGCTTGTAGCATTTTTCATCTTTCCCAGATTGAAATGATGTACTGCACTCTAACGCATCAGAGCCGTCTTGAACATTGAATGCATTTATCTCTGCAAGATAATTCTGTTAGCTAGACAAGGTTTGCTGACTTCCACAGTGAAGGCTCCGGTATTCTGAGAGTCACTTACTTTTGGAAGTTCTTTAAATTAAATAAAAACAAAATATAAATACTAATGTTAAGGATGTTTGCTATGCACATAACATAGTTTATTTACTATTATAAATAGGTAAATTTTGTCAAATTTCTTAAATGACATTTTGGCTTCTGAATGTTAACATGTTCATCCACATTTATTTTATGCTTTTTATCAGAAAAATCAAATTGTTTTTTCAAACTTTATATTCATAGTGCAGGCTGTGGAAGAACAGGTGCCATTTGTGCCATAGATTATACGTGGAATTTACTAAAAGCTGGGGTAAGAATAATTTTTTATCTATTTTGATTTTCAATTATGACTGACTGCAGTAAATTACAGCATATATTTTGTTATACATATTGCTTTTTTAGAAGTAGCTTTGCTATGTAAGAAATACAGGTAGTGAAAAACTATAAATAATACATATTACCTTGATATAATGTACTGGGTAGCAAGGTAAACATGTTATCACCCATTTGTTCTGTGTGAATCAATACCTACATTATGGATGTAAACTGTTCATTGACTTTTCCAAATACAGGCTCCTCCTTGCCTTTTATATTTATTTTAGGTGTAATGTAATCAATTCGGGAAATATTTATGCCTAACTGGAAACATTATGGTATAGTGGTTAGGAAGGCTGACTCTGGAGCCAAACTGCCCAGATTAGTATTCTGGCTCTGTCATTTACTAGCTATGGGATCTTAGTCGAATTACTTAATGTCATTGTGCCTTAATTTCTTCATCTGAAAATAGGAATCATAATACTAATAACTCATAAAAATTAAATAAGTTAACCTTTGTAAAGTTCTGTAGAATTATGTGTGGCATGTTGCAAGTGCTCATTTCAGTGTTAGTTTTTATTACTATTGCTGTTATTACCACTATGTTCAAAAATTTGTGTTGGGCTCTATAGAGGATATAGAGATAAATAAGATACAGCCTTCATTACAGATTTGAAAAACACAGTTCTTAACTGTATATAGGTTTGGTTCATTTGCTGGTTCTATTAGGTTGGTGCAAAAGTAATTGCAGTTTTTGAAATTATTTTTAACCTTTTAAACCACAATTACTTTTGCACCAACCTAATATAATACATTCATTTTCTATGCGTTGGGGAGAAGCTTTTAATTCTCCAGAGCTCTTTATGGTTTCTGTGACTATATCAATCTATGTCTTATATAAATAGGACTAATAAAATATTTAGTTTCTTTTCCCTTCTTTTCTCCCTCTATTCTTTTTTTTCCCCCTGCCTTTTTGCATTTCTCACTTTTGCTGGGAAATATTTAAACTTTAAACAGTGTAACTCCCTCTGGTGTTAAATTTTATTTTTTAATTTCTCAAAATTAATCATCTCCTAATAACTCAATTGAAAATTTTAAGTGAATAAAACTTAACTAGGATTCTATCATATCTTAACATGAACGTTAAAGATTAAAGTTGGGCTGGGAAGAGGCATTTAGATGAATTGCCAGCAAGCAAAATAAACATCTAGTCATTTCAGAAGTTGGGTGTTTTGAACATAGGCCCCATTTGATTGAGTTTGGCTTAACGTAAAAATAGTTTTGGGCCTTAGGTTAGGACTTGATGTAAAACTAAAGACTCCAAAGCAGTAAATCTGGGAATCGTTCTTAACTCTTCTATCTTCTTTTATCACTCCAAAATATTCTTGTTGATCACCAGATTCTAATAGTTCTGCCTCAGGAATGTGTCTCAAATCTTTTTCTAGCTTTATATTTTTAAGACTGCTTCAGTAAACTTTCACCAGTTTCTCCCCTTTTCAGAATGTCATCTTCCCTGCTGCAAAAGTTGCCTGAATATCAAGTCTGCTCATGTCAGGGTTGCCTGTTGCAGTAGCTCTAATTACAAATGTACGAAATAATTTTCTAGGATAATCAGTTTCCAGAGATTTAGCTGAGAGATCTGTATTTTTACATAGCTCTTTTAGGTGGTCCTTATGTAGTCAGCCGAGGAAACACTGGCTTGCAGAATGAGTTCGAACTCTTATTATATTTACAGTCTGATCCCCCAAATAGCCTGTGTTCTCTCTTCCTTGGCATACCTCTCCTTATTTTAGTCTTAGGCTTTTGTCCACATCAAGCTTCTCAATTCCCCAAATAAGTTACATGTTTGATCTGCAATGCCTAAATATGTATATATTTCCTTTGCTTTTCATTCCACACACCAATCAGTCACAGCGTGTTTATTCCCACTGCTCTGCAATCATACCTTGGTTGAACTTTTTTGTTGTTGTTGTTTGTTTTTGTTCATGTATCTGGCTTACTAGCTTGACTGACGAGAATCAAGATTAGCTTTGTTTCTACAATGCCACACGCAGTTTCTGATACATGACTGGTAGTGTTCAAATTGTTTTCAGTTATCCAGCGTGTATATAAGGTTTATATGAAAAGTTGAAGACTATTTTACTGTTTTTCTGAACAATTGCCCAGCGTTCATGTATTACATTCTATGTTTTAGAAAATACCAGAGGAATTTAATGTCTTTAATTTAATACAAGAAATGAGAACCCAGAGGCATTCTGCAGTACAAACTAAGGTACAGTTTTTTTTTCACTTTATCAACTATATTTATATTTTTATAAATGCTTTATTTTAATGTATTTCCCTTTATCATTTCATCTCCCTAATAGGAGCAGTATGAGCTTGTTCATAGAGCTATCGCCCAACTATTTGAAAAACAGCTACAGCTATATGAAATTCATGGAGTCCAAAAAATTGCTGATGGAGTGGTAGGTGTTCTTGGCCCATGACTTTAGAAAACTTTTACTTCTTAACAAGATGTAATATTTAGCTTTTTACTTGTCGTCTTGTGTTTTATCTAGCAGAATATTCATGACAGTTACTATTTTTATTTAACCTTGATTTTATTAACTCCTTTCCTTCTTCCTATTGAAACTCAATTGTGATGGATATTTAGTGACTCCAGTACAAATTAAATATACTAAATAAAATATAGTTAGGAAAGTAAATCTTATGTCAAAAATCATATAATTCCTCACTATTTCCAGTGTAAATTACTTTTTAAAAAATTAGTTGCATTGTCCCATCAAAGAAATAAATTCCAAACCCAAAGAAAAGCTTAAAGAGTTTATTTAAGCCAGGACTGAGGGCCATATCCGGAAGCAAAATCTCAAAGGATTGAGAAAATGCTCCGAGGAATAGCAGTTTTGCAGCTTATTTTATACATTAGAATCAAAGGAGAAGACTTGAGGATGACGTGAAATCCGTTGGGGGGGGGGGGGAGTAGATTAAGGAGGTGGGAGGAAGTAAATCCGGAATCTCTAGGATTGGCTAAAAAGCAGAATGGAGAGATGCATATTTCTTTTACATTGGTGGATACCAGATAGTAAACATTTAATATGCATGGTTTACAGACGTATGAGGATAAAAAATAACAATGAGGAATGTTAAGGTTGTCTTGCCCCAGTACCCGGTTGTTTATCTCTAGAGGTCTGTAGAAGAGATCATTGTGACATTTTAAGTATGTTATCCTAGATACACAAAAACAATGGCTAGGGCTTGCTCAAGATTAATCTATCATATAGGCCTACGATGTGACTTCCCATTATAACCTGCTCAATTAGGAATTTTTATGATGAAGACATCTTGTGTTGTTACCTTCAGTTACTGAGCTTGTCAAACCTGCCAGGTAGCCCCCCTTTCATTCACAGTTCTCTCTCTTCCTTTCCATCCCTACCTCTAAGTAATTGTAAGTTGATTGTACATGAATTTTATTTTGCTCTTGGTCATAATGATGTAAAGTTTTGTAGTTTTGTACATGCTTTTTAACTAAGTAAACCCTCTTGAGCATGATTTACTGCAATGTCATTTTAGCGTTATAAGGATACGTAGATACTGAAAGTTGGAAGATGGGTGGAAAGGGTGAAGGGAATTAAGAAGTACAAATTGCCAGTTATAGAATAGGTCATGGGGATGTAATGTACAGCATAGGGAATATAGTCCTTCAGGCTACAGTATAGAGCGTATACAATCCACTTTGTTACTCAGCACAATTGATACTGTTTTAAAAATTCGAAAGCCCAGAAAGTTTATTTGAAACATGAGGAAGGAAAATTATTTTTCTCCTAACTTTAATGAAGCATCTTTTTTCCATGGCAGAATGAAATTAATGCTGAAAATATGGTCAGTTCCATAGATTCTGACAAACAAGATTCTCCTCCTCCAAAACCACCAAGGAGCCGCAGGTATTGTACGTTGCATTCTCTGAAAGGATACTTTTATTTTACTCACTGTTAACTAAAACAACAAATTCTGAATATTTCTAAGTTTTCTTTATAACTTTTATTACCATTCTTCTGTTTAGTTTGAAGCATGTATATGGTAATTTGTGACTGACATACTAAAATTTTTGTTTCACTTTGATAAAATTTCAGTAATGTATTTATAAGAAGAGTGAGCATGACCATGAATTGATAGTAGCTCATGTTTTGTTTGGTATGTGGTACAACTAAAATTTTAAATTCTAAAGACTTTGAGTTCTCATAATGACAATACAAGTAATACGATTGCCAAAATTGTATGCATGTTGTAGAAGTTATGTGAAGATGTTTCGTTATATAACTGACAAAGATAAGTTTATATCTCTCTAGATTTTCTTTCATACTAAGTTCACTTATAGTTAAAAATCAGCATATATTTCTGTCCTCCTTTTTCCCCTCTCTTCTCTTTCAGGGTAGTTCCTAGGTCAGTTATGTGGTGGTATGGAAAGAATATAGACAGAGTTAGAAAGATTTAGTTAAAAATCCTTTTCAGCCAGTTATTAGCTTTGAAGTCATGAGTAAGTCACTTATTTAATCCTTGGGGGTTTTCTGTTTAAATATTGTCCTAAGGATTAAATGAAATAAAGTGCGTGAAAACACTACAGATAGGACCTGACATATACTAGGTTTCCATTAGATGTTAATTTTTAAAAGGGAGGCACAGTAGGAAATCTGTAATAAAACTGTTAGAATGACTTATATAGTATCTTGTCTCAAGCACAGATCTGCCCAAACTGATTGACCTTACCTCAAAGTAAGACTTATACATTAGATTCACCATTTTTTTTTCCCCCTTAAACGTTTGACAGAAGTTGACTTAAGTTGGGCGAGGTAACTAAGGTGGGGCCTTGGTATTGAGTCACTGTACCGTAACGAGAGCCATCCCTCCTTCAAAGAAAAAGACTACAACTTTCCTCAATAACTAAGACAAGATGTGATAGTTATTATAGTCTCGGGAATGCCTTTGCATGCTTCTCTAAGGAAGATCAGAAAGCCTATATTGATGAGTTTAATTTTAGTATTTAAATGCTCAGGGTGTTAACTGTGTACTAACAAAAACTTCCTAGTAGTTTTTTCCTGTTTGATTTCTACTTTGGCATCTGCTGAAATTGGAATTTTAGTCTCCTGTGGAAGGTAACCAGTTAGTTCTTTAACTTCTTTGTCCCACAGAGGAGTCCTAAAAGAAATTGTACTGGCCTTAAACAAAATTAAGGAACACTTCTGCTATTCTAATATCTTTTAATTTGTTTTTTGAGATTGAGCCAGTGTAGAGGTTTTCAAAGTGAACAAAGTGTACACTGGTATTTTTTATTTATATGGTTATCTACCTCCAACAACAAATAATGGTAATCGCTTTCTAATTTTGAAGGAAAAAATGAATAGAATGTTCTGAATTTTAAGCCTTTTCATATAGCTTTTCAAAAGTTTGGCTCCTATTATTCTTTAATTTAAAAAAAGATACTAAAGAAGTACCAAATCAATATTAATAGAAAATTATTCATTCAGCTTAAAACAGGATTTTACTTGGGGATATGTGTGCTCAAATTTTTATAGGTGTGTGACTTGATATTACACTTAGGTCATTTTTTATTACTATTATTCATGCAGTAGAGTCAAATGGCAGAATTTCATTGTGTTGCTCTAAGAATCCCCTGTGACTTCTAGGGTTGAGATGAGTTTTAAAACTACTGTAAATTATTAACTGAAAATCACAAGAGCATAAGATTGAAAAGTTTGAAAATAGTATAGTTTTTCAGTATGGCTACAATGAGTAGCAAGTTAATCGGTTGTTTGGAATATATGTTACTGGAAAAAGATCTAAAGAGGAAGGCTCATGTTTGTTGTGTTCAATTTAATCAGTCATATGATTCTGGTTTATAAATGCTTAAAGAAATCGTATGGATTTTGAATAGCAGATTTCGTTTTCTATTTTCAATACATATTTTGTTAAACTATAAAATTATCGATATTTTTTCACTAACAGCATCATTCTAGAAATATACCTTGATAGCTGTCTCTATAAACTGTCATCATATTTACTAGAGACACAAAACAGTGTGAGCCTTAGAGAGAGAGAAAGAGAAACCAAGGGATAAAGGAAAACCAGGAAACAGTGGTGTTATAGAAGCCAAGGCCATGAAGGAGAGGGTTTTGTATCTGGCAGAAACACATGAATATCTACTTTCTGTAAGGGTTGCCTAGGAGAATGAACTGGACTTTCAGACATCTGTGACTCTTAGAATATCCTGGATAGGTGAGGGCATTTGTGGGGTCAAAACAAAGAGTTGAGGTCTGCTTAAATGGAGGCATTTGAAGCTACCTGATTTTGGGAACCCTTATCTAGCACAGGATGTCATGGGATTGGGTGACTAAGGACCCTGGGAAAATAGCAAGTAGAAAATTAGGTGATAGGAGAAATCCGTATCACATAAAAGTTATTACTCTACTTCATTGTTTTTTCTGTTTTTGTTTGTTTGTTTTTATTTTTAATCTTTGCTGCTGTAAAAAAAAATCCTTTGTTTCTTTTTTGAAACGTTATATTTATTTTGTCGGGTTTTTTTAAGTTATGGTAAATACAAATTATTGCCTTAAAATGGTTAATTTATAAGAAAGAGAGGAGCGAACTGGTTGAATAAAAGCAGAAAATGATCCTATAGACCAGCCAAATAATGAGGAGAAAAGATTAAAAGAGAGATCACTTTGAGAATATAAAATACCTGGAAATAGCTTTAAGTATAAAGTAGAACTGTATTAATTTGCATTAATAAAAAAATATAAGTGTTCTTGGTTGTAATTTAGTTTCTTTCAATGATATTTAAAATATCAGTTCTTTTCATATTTGATGCAATTCTCTTTAGACTACCAAAGGGATCTTTCCTGAACTTGACAATATGTTAAAGTTGATTTGGATATATAAAGAGGCAAAAAACAAAACTGGATGAAAATAGTGATGAGTGAGGACCAACCTTTTTTAACATTGTAAAACTTTATAAATATTTAGAACAGTCTGTTGCTAGTATGAGAATATACCTATTGATGGAGTTGAATAAACGACTAGGGAATGGATCCTTTTATGAATTAATTTAATATAAGTCATATTGTAATACTATTAACCATTTGGGAAAGAAATATATTTAGATCCATTGCGAATACCAAAGGAAACTTCAGATGGTTAAATAAATTAAATACAAAAAGTCAAATCATTGAGGCAAAATATAATGTTTGACAAGCTTGTAGAAAGCTATATAATAGAAGAGATAAAGGAAATCACTAAGAACAAGATAGATTTATTTGACTACTTAAAAATTTTAAAGTTCTAATTATTCATTCCAAAATGTCATCCTTTAAGATAGGGAAGAGTAAATTTTCATAAAATGCAGGGTTATGCATTCTTACTGTCATTCTCTACTTTTCTATGCTTTCTGTGCTTTAATTCTTTTGTTTTTCCTTTTCATTATGAGAAAATACTTTAATCTCAGATGTAATTTTAAAAGTTATTGAAAGAGGTCAGAATACGTTATAAAACCAAGCAATAAAGGTTAAACACAAGTGAAGAGCATCTTTCTTAACTGTAAACTGTATAGGTGGTTATCTGTTTTGGTTAAAAAGTAATCATTAGCATTGATATAACATCTGTTACATGTTTTCTCGTCTTCCCTTTTTAGATCGCCACATATTTTCTCTCTACTTATTCTGTACATGGTCGATATGTCAAAAGTGATCAGTGATTTTTACAGTAATCTTGATCACGTGGATGTTAATATAGCTGGTTCCCAATGGAGTTGGCCTGCATAGGCTAGCAGAGTTAACTGAGAGCACAGATCTATCTTCCAATCCAGTGCTGTCTTCATTATATGGTATTATTCCCTAGAAGACAGGATAGTGGTAAAGGTTTTTTTGTTTTTAAAGTGTTATATTCTCATTTTTTGGTTGTCATTTCTTTTACCCCCATAATCTTTACACCCCATATATAATCCAACCTAAATTATTGTAAGGAAAGTAATTTTATGAGTTTCTATAAAGCATCAATTTGAAGCAAAAGTTATAGATTTACTTATTTTAAGACTTGATCAAACAAATGAAATGTAAATTTATTTTATTATAAAGTCCAAACCTCTTACTGTGAAATTCTGAGCCTTCATAATATGGCTTCATCTTACCTTTTTAACCTTATTTTTAACTATTTCCTTATAATCCTTAGGTATCCAAACTGTTGTATTCACTGTTCTGCCCTCTTCTGGTACTGGTATAATATGCCTAGCATGTAGTAGGTTTTGAATGTTTTATCTTGTTTATTTTTTTTAATTTATTTTAAGTGTGTTTTTCCAGGACCCATCAGCTCCAAGTCAAGTAGTTGTTTCAATGTAGTTGTGGAGGGCGTTGCTCACAGTGGCCCATGTGGGGATTGAACTAGCAACCTTGTTATTAAGAGCACCACGCTCTATCCAACTGAGCTAACTGTCCACCCCTATTTTATTTTGTTTTTGAGAAGTGAAAAATGCCTTACTCCGAACAAATGAAATTAAGAACAATATTTACAATAAGAATAATGCAAGTCATTGTAGCTCTTCACTGGAATTTTTTTACATCAGAATATCTAGTGAAAATATGAATGTTGGTTACTATAGTGGAAAATCAATATGTAGCATATATTTTATTGTGGCAGGGTTTATCATTTTTGTGCACATGAAAGTGATATAAAAGTGTTCTTAGCCTTGTTTCAACCAATCTTAAATTAAGGATAAGGAAAAAGTCCGTCAGTATAATTGTCAATAAAATTTGAGTAGCCCAAAAAACAATGAAGGGACACCAGGACACTTCTTTGGAGGTGATGGTTATGTTTATTACCTTTGATTATGGTGATCGTATCATGGGTATATACATATGTCCAAACCAATCAAATTGTATATATTAAATATGTGCAGTTTTTTGGTATATCAACTATACGTCAATAATGCTATTTTTAAAAATGTGAGTAGCCAAGAGTATATTTACTATGTACATATCAACATCATGCACAGACTACTGTTCCTAAAAGCATTTACAAGATTATTGGTTAAACAAGGCAGTTTGAACTCATTTATCTCTGGTCCCTCTAAACTTCCTAAAATTATACTGAAAAAAACTGTAAAATTGTATAAAGATAAAATTGGAGCAGAGATGTCGGCAGATGAGAGGTTGACAAAATTTTGGAAAGTAGAAAACACGTTGACCAATAAAAAGGGACTTAACAAAGACAGCTAAAACTTGCCTTCCTGTAGGTAGGGAAACCAATAAGAATCAAGATGATTCTGTTCAAAGAACCCCCAGAAAGTCTCAGAAATTGAAGGTCCCCTTGAAGGCTGGTGTGTAAGACAGGACTGGAAACAAAGAGTACTTGAATGTCTCTTTATAGAGTACTTAGAACCCCAGATTCCTTCCATTGATTGAGCAGGTAGCTTCTCCCACATGCATGCATACAGGAGGAATTTACTCAGGAGAGATTGGACCAGGGTCTCTAGATTCAGGGATATCAGGTCCAGCTGCTGGTGGAGTTGTGGTGCCTCACTAAAAACAGGAGTCTGCGCACTGAACAGTGAGACCCTCTCGCTCCCTTTCTCCCAACTCTTAATTTGGCTCCCAGAATACTAGTAGCCACGCCTGGTGGGAGACAAAGTCCCTCTGGTGACAAACTAACCAGCCCAAGAGAGGAAAGCTACAGTTATTGACGGTTGTTGCCCACCAATAATATTGCAAGGGCTGTGTTCAGTTACCATTCAGTGAGATGATCACTAACTCACAAGCCCGCCCCTTTACATATATACACACATCTTCCAGTCGTTTTTAATGTTTCATTCTTTAAAATGTTTCATTCTTTAAAACCAGGAATGATCAGACATTTGAGAAAGCCTCTAACATGAAAGACAGACCCAAATAAGCAGGAAAAAAAGGAACTTGAAGGAAATGGAGACAATACACAGTAGAAAAAAGATGGGGGTGGGGAACAACTGTCCATCTTTCTCATTCATTAGGAAATGTTGCTACCATGGATGATGATAAGAAGCTCTTGGAAACTAAAAATATAATAGCATAAATTTAAAAAATTAAGCAGAAGGCTGGAAGATAATCAAGGAAATCTCCCAAGAAAAGGAACAAATAGAAAAAGCAAGAAAATAAAGAAATTAGAGAATCAAACCAGGAGATCTGTCAAACAGTAATAATAATAAAACTAATAGTAGTCTGGAAGGAGACTGGAAGTGAAAAAATTAGTAAGGAAATAAAATTTTCTAGTATTAAAGAGCATTAATTTTAATATAGAAAGTTCCCACTATAATGGGTAAAAAAAATTATAATAGAATTGATTTTAAAAAGTTACATGATATTATAGAATATCAAGAATAAAAAAGAGAAACCTAAAAGCTCCAGGAGAGAAAACAGCCTACATTCAAAGGAACAGGAATCAGAATTACAAAATTCTGAAAGATAATTATTTCTAATCTACAATTACATACCTTTTCAAAAAAAATCAACTTGAAAATATAATACTTAAGTAGGAAAGGCCTCAAGAAATTGGCCTCTTATATATAGTCTTTAAGAAGCAACTAGAGGATATAACCCACAAGAGGGTGTACCTAGAAAGAGGAAGATGGGACCTGGGAAACAGGAGAGTCTGACCGAAGAGAACGGCAGCCTATGAATAATACCTATAGTCATAAGATTGAACTAAATAAAAATTATAACAGTATTGGGAAGATGGAGAAGACACATAGTGTGAAGACAATGGAGAATTATGACATAGATTTTTTTTAAAGCAATTTATTCATTTAGAAATATTTTGAAATGTGAAGATAAATATTACAAGCAGCTATTAAAATTTTTGAAAGTTGGTATCTGAGTAGCTAGAGGGCGGTGGGAGCAGCTGCTATTTTTCATTAAAATTCTTGTATTTGAATTTTTAAACAATATGCATGTAATACCTTGCTCCATGTTACATTTTCTTAATTTGACAAATTATGAGTTTTTGTTCATAACCATAGACTCCACTGACTTTTAATATAATTGAATTAGCTACATAATTGTTACCTATCAACTTATTTTTTAAAAGGATGAACATTCTTACAATAGCCTTTCCTTAATGTTTGTTTTCCAGTTGGCTTGTAGAAGGGGACGCTAAGGAAGAAATACTGCAGCCACCAGAACCTCACCCAGTGCCACCCATCTTGACACCTTCTCCCCCTTCAGCTTTTCCAACAGTCACCACTGTGTGGCAGGACAATGACAGATACCATCCAAAGCCAGTGTTGCACATGGTTTCATCAGAACAGCATTCAACAGACCTCAACAGAAATTATAATAAATCAACAGAACTTCCAGGGAAAAATGAATCAACTATTGAACAGATAGATAAGAAATTGGAGCGAAATTTAAGTTTTGAGATCAAGAAGGTCCCTCTCCAAGAGGGACCAAAAAGTTTTGATGGAAACACACTCTTGAATAGGGGACATGCAATTAAAATTAAATCGGCTTCACCTTGCATAATTGATAAAACCTCTAAATCACAGGAATTGAGTTCGGGGGATCTGAAAGTTGATGATATTTCTCAGAATTCTTGTGTGGACTGCAGTGCAACACAGTCAAATAAAGCTTCAGTTATTCCACCAGAAGAATCACAAAAGAATTCAGACACACCTCCAAGGCCAGACCGCTTGCCTCTTGATGAGAAAGGACATGTGACGTGGTCTTTTCATGGACCTGAAAATACCCCACCCATGCCCGATTCCTCTGAAGGCAAATCCTCAGATACCCACTGTCAAACAATGAAAACTGGGAGTTTAACCCCAAGTCCCACAATACAAGATGAAACACATGATCTTGTGGATCATCAGAACAGTTCACCTCTCTTCAGAGCCCCCCTCAGTTTTACTAATCCTCTTCATTCTGATGATTCGGACTCAGATGAAAGGAACTCTGATGGTGCTGTGACCAAGAATAAAACTAATATTTCAACAGCAAGGGCCACAGTTTCTGCTGCCACTAGTACTGAAAGCATTTCTACAAGGAAAGTATTGTCAGTGTCCATTGCTAGACATGATATAGCAACAACAATACATTCAGGTGCTGGAAAAGGTAATAATAATAGTATCTAACACCTAAATATTTTGACTATGTGCCAATCACTGTTCTAAGCACTTTAGCTGTATTCATTATGTTTTATTCCACACTTCACTCTAGAACCTGCAAAGAAATTTCATTTTTTTTAAGTACAATTTTTTTAAGTAAACTTTTCATTTGTTACCTTAATTTGATCACATTGCATTACTAGGTTTTTTGTTTTCAAAATATTTCAATTGTTGTAACTGAAAATTATCTCTTCTGTTTTCTTCTGTATTATACCTTTTAATATTTTGTATGGTTCAAAAATTTATCGGACGGAATAACAAATAATTTAAGTGAGATAGAATTGCTTAAAGTAACAGTGACACAAATATTGTAGAATGGCTTGATTGGCCATTTAATTCCACACGTTTATCACAGATACCTATTTTGTTATCTTTTTATGCTCTTTTAACTACAAAATACCTTTTTTTTTTAATTCTCTTCACAAATGTTTGCAAATGAGGCTGCTTTCAACCCTGTATTTAACCAAGGAGCAATATTACAACTATTCAACAGAATGTGCAAATTTTAATTCAGTCAGTAGTGAGTGAGATATAGTCATATCTAGTCATCACTGCTATTCTTTAATTAATGACTCTCTTCTTTAAGCAGTTTAGCATTTCAAGATAATGCGTGCACTCAGTTCCCAAGGTGTGTTTTTGGTTCTTGAAACTCTTCTTTGATCGCTAAAAATAATCATGGCTGCCTTCTCACACAGACCATAAAATTGAGAGCAAGTGTATAAACATGAAAGTTATTTACTGATAGATTGATTATCAGTGGTATTTATTTGTCAGTGAACTTTGGTAGTGACACATACTGTTATTTATAATGTACTGGCAAAATACGCGTAAGTACTGTGAACTTAAAAGATGATTTTCTATTTCTGACTCAATAAGTAACACTCATACTGTGGTGCACTTATTTTCTCCAACTTATATACATACTGTATTTTTTTATCTTGAAATGTATCTGGTAGAGTAGTTAAGAGTCTAATCCAGTTTCCTAAATTTATAGGATTCTTTATATTTTTTATTCTTCTGTGTTTTATTTGAAGGATCCTCAGAAGATAATGGTTGCCACAATAAATGTTACTTTACCAGTTTGCCATAATTTAAAATTGTTAATGTCTTTTTCTTCCTCAATTTCAGAGTTTGAAAAATAACTGCCAAGTTTTAACTACACAAGAAAATGTGTAGACAAAAAATTTTAATTTGGGGCTTGCTTTTGATTTTTTTTTTTTTTAATCAGGCATGTGTCTTGGATCTATGAAATATATATTTTTTAAACCATTACTAGAAATAGAATCTGGTTAGGACAGGAAGTATGCATGATATGATAAGCTCATTAAATTTACTGTCACATGACCAGTCTTTTGGTGATAAAAGAAAGTTCCTTCAAAATACAACATACTGTACAAGGATAATTGAAAGCACCTACTGTATAGCAGCTCACTTCTGTTCTGTTTTATTTGTATTTCAAAGCCAACGTAGTTGTAAATGTGATTTTTGGTTTCTTTTCACCCTACCCTAACCATACTAAATGAGTTTGGTATTAATTGAACATTTTCCTGTGTTCTGTGCTGCAACATAACTACAACTAGTCCTATTTTTAATATTATTAGTTATTTACCTTGTAGATGAACCATTGGCACAAGTATTAGATTTTTGAGCTCATTTGTTTTAGAACTTGTTTGGAAGTTAAATAGAATAATTTTGTTTTGATACCTAAAACAACCTTTTGCATAAGTTACTGCCTGATAAAAACTCCTGGCTATGAATTTTGATTTTACCGTGTTTCCCCGAAAATAAGACGTAGCCGGACAATCAGCTCTAATGCGTCTTTTGGAGCAAAATTTAATATAAGACCCGGTCTTATATTATAGTAAAGTAACACCGGGTCTTATATTAATTTTTGCTCCAAAAGACGCATTAGAGCTGATTGTCCGGCTACGTCTTATTTTCGGGGAAACATGGTAATACTGATTCAGGTCTCCTGAAAGATTTCTCAAACTTGTCTACACTAGGCCCACATACAATATATGATTTGCAAAAGCCTATGTAAAATGTGCGGTCAGGTAACCTCTAAAATAGAAGTTCATAACATAGGAAAGGCAATCTAGCGATCTAGGGAGAAACATGCAGTTGAGAAGCAAGGGACCTGTTAGGAAAATAAGGTTTTAAGAGTGAGGACTGTCATGAGAGAAGAGGCATAGACTTTCTGAAAAATACTTGATACTAAATGTAAACAAGCAGGACTGCCCTGATTTGTTTGCTTAATTACGAAATCACACCACAATGCTAACAATATGCATCCCTTCCTCCTAACAGCCATCTCTTCACTGTGAGCTGTTAGTAACAAAAGGGGAAGGGTGATGAGACCTCAGATTGTTACCACTGGATAAGGTAGAGAGTTCCAGTCCTTGCAACAGATGTATCAAGTACTGGACTGGAACTCTTCTCTGAGCAGGATGCAGATGCTATATTTTGTTTCTTCAGCTAAATAAGTGTAGAAGGGACAAGAACAAACATATGTGGCTCATGCTTCTTGAAAATTGAAAAGGCTTTAACTTGGTTTTCAACCTCTTTTTAATGCAGAGCCTATCAGATGTGGTAAAATAACAAAGTATCATGGGAAGATTGTTCTTTTTCTTTTTATTATTTTTTTTAAGAGACCAGTTGTCAAGGCCCAGACAGAATAATGCAGGTTCCTCACATTTCCATTTCTTTACCCTGTCCTCCCTAACATGAGAGAGCACACTTGGAATTATATCCTCATGTTTTCTTTCTCTACCCTCCAGTGAAACCTAAGAAGATCTACTACATTCTTTCACCCTATGGCATAATAAGGCTAACTGATGAGGCTTCCTTAATGTGTTACCTTTTCCAAGAACTAATTTTGTTTTTACTGAAAAGCTTTTTATGGCTTTAGTCAGTATCCCCAAAGTACAGTCAGTAATGTGCCACTGTTCACAAGATTTTAGGTAATAAATAAAAGAACATTCAAAAAAAGCTTAGTAGTTATATTTATGTATATTAGAAAAGTAGTACTACTTCAAATGTGTTATTTTAGTCATTACTGTTTGAAGTGTGATGGAAGTACATAGTTACGTTAAGAATGAGTGGGATTTAAAAAGTAAATAGGATGTAGATGGATGAAGTATGTCAAAACTTACCAAATGAGTTAAGCAGTTGATTCCAGTTTGAGAAACATTGGCTTAGGTCAAATGACCAAAGCTTTCCTGTGGACGCAAAGCATCATCAGCAGGCCCAGTAGAGAAGTCGCTTGCATGCTGGCTTTTCTAATTGAAGACTGCCGTCAGGCTTACAAGGACAGTGTGATAATGTCTGTGGCGTGTCGGGAAAGTCATGGGAGAGTCATTTTCTCTGTGTGATGGAGTTCATCTTTACTCAGTAAGCCATAATTTTTAATTGTTTTCACATCTATAAGTTTCATTTATTTTGCAAGTTTAAGGTCCATTTATATTAAGTAACAATCTGATAATTCGCCAAACTGCCAAAATGCACTTCATGATTTCAATTTTATGTTTAAATTTTTTACCATTTAAAAAATTGAAATTTCAAAACATTTTTAGTAGCAGTAATTAGAGAAAACATTGTACCATTTTACTTTAGTATTGATAAAGATGGCTGTCAAAAAAGGTTCTGCAATTATGTGATTCTTGATAACAAGTCAAGTAGTTAGGATTTCTTACATTTTTATAAACTGGCTCTCTTTGATAAGTACTTGTGGCAGCGATTTTTAGAATGTCAAGAAAAGCTCTCTTTTTAGAATGTCAAAAAAGCTCTGTTTTATTTAGATAACAAGTTCATTTTTAATGAGTTAACTTTTTTAACAAGTTCATAATTTGTCTAAATTTTATGTGTTTAATATAGATGTTGATGTCAGTGAAGATTCACCTCCTCCCCTACCTGAAAGAACTCCCGAATCTTTTGTATTAGCAAGCGAACATAGTGAGTATCTCTTCTGCTTTTACATGCTTCATACTATTATAATAAACTCTGAAAAGAGTGGCTAATTTTAATTTAGTTGTTATTGAACTAGCTGTATAATTAAATTCAAAAATAGGTTTGAATTGCTATTGACAAATGTTTTTAATTGTATGAGAAATACTTCAAAATGGTGTTTTTTTACTTGCTAAGATTGCTAAAATGACTGCATTTATGTTAGATACTATAATTCAGTTAGATGCAATTGTAAATGTATTTGCAATTTGGTGTCTTTTCATCAATATGGAAAGACATTGATTGCTTCAGTTGGTGCCCGTTTAGGTAAGTAAACATTTAACTTGGGTTGTAGGTTGGCATCATTCAGTTGGTGTTAATTGAGGAACACTTAAGGACACGAGTATCAGTGAGAACTGGGAGAAAGTGATCATATTTCAAAGCATTGGTAATACATTTCTCTTCCTTCCTCTCCTGAAAAAGCGTGCAAAACAGCTTTCGTACATTGTCTCATGCTCAGTGGAGGTGCTCACTAGTCTTACCTGAGTTACATTTTACCAATATTTTATTAATTTTAACTGACTTTAAGAATGTTAAAAACAGTGAAGCCATATACTTCAATAATACTAAGTCTGTAACTTCTATTGATTACAATGAGCTTATAATAAACTGATGGCTGAATTCTTTTAATTAAATTTTAAGGAAGGAAACTTAAAGAGATTTTCTTGAATTAATAGAAAGTAGAAAGATTTTTCTAAAAATCTATAGGATCTGTTTTTGTATATTACCTTAAAGCAAGAAATTTCAAGAATAAAAGATGTCAATTTTAATTGTAAGATTTCATTTTTCTCAGATACACCTGTAAAATCTGAATGGAGTGAACTTCAAAGTCAGGAAGAGTCTGAACAAAAAAAATCTGAAGTGAGTCCTTTTGGGATCGGAACAGCTAGAGCTCAATATTTTTGCTCTATTGTTTTGTACATTTATCTTAATAGTTTGTTATAATAACTGTCAGCTTCAGACTATTCAATACACTTTTTGATCAATATTTCTTAATGCTAAGATTTCAGATGAAAAGCCTATGTAAAATGTGAGATCTGAAATTTTTTAAAGGGCCACATGGTCTATATGACCATCGCTTCAGAGTATTGTTTTCCCAAGCTGATTTTGAAATTTGTAAATTATCCCATGTTCCAAGTAATGGGAATTTCTGTTTTCAGGGGTATAGTACTTTTCCTAGATTTTTTTTCCTTCCATTATAACACTAGGTATGTAGTCCCTTCCTTTGATTTTTTTGATCACATGAGGTTTGCTTTCACATTAAGGAAATGTTTTGGTACCTAAGTAGTTTAGCCATGGGAAATGCCACTTTTCATCAACATTATTTTTCATATTTGCCCCATATTTTAATATTCCTGAAATGGGGGTACATTTTACAATTAATTAAAAACACTGATGCACTTTAACTTCACAGAAAATGGTGGTAACCTATAATAATGATGTTATGTCATGTAACCCGTGATACCATGAGTTGATGAATCTGGTAGAAGGCTGGCAAAATGCAGTAGTGTATATGTTCCTTTGTATAACAGTTGCTCTTGCATTTTCAGTTTTCATTCCAAAGGACGATTATAAAAATACCGTAACATTTGCAAAAATGGAAGATTAAATAAAAACACATTGTTTTCTTTCCTTTGACACTTTATAAATTATTATAAAGTCTTTATAAATTATGATTTTGGGGGGATATATACTCGTAATAGACTAAATTTTCTATTATTTATAAAGCTATTAAATGTCTTCCTTATAGGGCTTGATAACCTCTGGAAGTGAAGAATGTGGTAAGTTAGATTTTGTTCCTTTTTGCTGTAGGTTATACAGATTAATTTTCATAAAACAGCATGTTTCATGGTGTATGCTATTTGGTTATTTCTGTATTTAAAAATATGTAGGATACCTCTTCTAGAACCTGAATTATGTAGTATAATTCTTCCAAATTAATTACTATTGCAGATATTATTATTGAGCTGGAAAATAAGCTTTTGTTATTAGTAGTTACAGAATGATAGGAAAGAAATTATTTTTTAAATATTTACCTGTATTTTATTTTCTGTTGTTTATGAAAACACTTAGAATCTAGATCTGACAGTGATTTGAATGAATGCCCCAAATTGACCTAGGTGATTGAATTGGGTCCCTAAAAATCAGTTGTTTTGGAAGTCTTTCTCTTAGGACTTTTACATTTGTGAAAACCAGTAAGATTATGTAGCTCAACCCAGTGTTATAAAAATTTTTTTACCACATTACTTTTACTATTGTGCTGTAGGTCAATTTACTAATTCTTAAAAGTCAGTGACCATGTAAGCAGCTCATCAGATGTGCTGGCCTATAACAAGTCCCTCAATTCATCCATCTCTGCTGCTATCCTCCATCCTGTGTCACCTGCTCTCTCTCAGTCTTTGCCTAATGGGGCTCCATTCCATCTCATAAACTCTATTACTCTCTACTTTTCTGAGGCAACATATTATAAGTAAAAGAGCAGAAGTTTTAGAGTCAAGCCCACCTGGATTGGAATCCCATTGTTGCCTTTTTACGTACTATGTGGCTTTGGCCAAGTTGCCTAATCTTTCTGAGCCTTAGTTTTCTTCTCTGAAATGGAGCTGATAATAGTACTCACCCTAGAAGATAGTTGTGAAGATTTAATTAAGTTAAATCACATACAGAGTATCAAACACTGTGCCTGGCACGTGATAGGCTCTCAGATGGTAGCAATGCTGTTATTACTTTCTTTTTTAATATTGCTGCTGCTGCTGGATCCAGGCACCTTTTATTATCCTAATATATGTAACTGCTTTCTGGTTTCTCTTCCTTCTCTATCCAATCTAATTGCCATCCTCCATCACTCTAGTCACACAATTATCTTTGACTCTCTTGTTCCTGATTACCAGAGCATTTTATTTTATTCCTCAGGATTACTGAGTATTGCCAGGAACATAACTCAGTTTTACAGACTGAGCCTATGGTTCTCGGTCTTCATCCACAGTTAGGCCCTCAGCTTTGTTTTTTATCTTACATCCTCTAGTTGGTACCCTTTCTGCTTCCCCTGAATTGTCCAAATCTTGACTTCCTTCTGAAATCATCAATCCCACTGACTCTTACTCAGTAGATGACCTTTATAAACTTCCCTGAGAAAATTGAGGCCTCTAGATCAAATCATCATTTCCTCTCCGCAGCCAGAACTAACTTCCTCGGCATCACTAGTTCCATCTATGTGCCTCTCCTCTCTGTCCCCATCGTACCCTGTGCATAATTTTATCATAGAACTTACCATACTGCTTATTAATTAACGTACATGTCTGTCTTCTGCCTGACTAGGGGTTGGAAAACTGTATCCCACAGGCCTCATCCTGCCTTTGGCTTGTTTTTTGTTCTGCCCTTGATCTGAAAAAGTGATTTTTACCTTTTTAAAGGGTTGTTTAAAAACAAAAAGAAAAATCAGTGAAGATTCTGTGACAGAGACTGTATGTGGCTTGCAAAGCCTAAGATATTTACCCTCGCCCTTTGCAGAGACGGTTTGCTGACCTCTGTCTAGACTCGAAGCACTAAGGACAGGATCAGTTATTATTTGACTCGTACTCCACGTCTCCAGAAAAGTTTCTTACAGAGGTGTAATGTTCATGAATGAATCATAGTAGTTATTTCTTCTGTAACTAATGTGATACGTTGATAAGTAAATAAGCTAACTAAAATTTAAGCAATGTAAAACTTTAAAAGAAAAGAATTATTACTTTTAGTGGCGAATAGTAAGTTCATTGATTAACTATAAACTTGCTTGCCATTGATTTCCATATAAAGGCATTTCAGTTGCTATTATTGCCTGAGAGCATTAGCAGATAGTGTAGCTACTCTAAGGAAGAATAATATGCCAAGATCCAGGTGTATTAAAATAAGAGCATAAGGAGACTCTTCCATTGAGGAAGTACTCCTACATGCAGATTCCTAGGTGACCTCAAGAACACCTTACGTGATTTCCTGTGCTCACTGCCCTTGGCATTTGTATTTATCTGGGCCTCCTTTAAAATCAAGAGCCTAAGAGCGAAAACATGCTTTTTTAACTCATTGCCCATATTAAAACAATTGGAGAATTCTACATATGATGCTACAAATAATGGTGGTTAACAGTGGCTTTGTTTTGCATTTTAGATCATCCAGCAGGAGGTAGTCACACAGAGACTTGTACAGAATGTCCACCTACTTTCAGTAACAAGAAAGCTCAAATGTCAGAAAGTCCAACAGAAGCCACAGATATTGGTAATTTGTTTGCTAAATAATTTTTAGAATCTTAATTATGTAGTTAATGCTGGCAAGAATGAGAAAAGGTCATTTGCCATCATTTTAGGATTTCCTTAAAGCAAAGTGTATCAAATTTGTGGTATGATTTATTCAAGTTCTTAAATGAGCTACCCAGAACAAACTAAGAGTTCATTTGTGTTTATAGAGTATTGTTTAGTTTAAATTCTAAATTCCCATATGGAAATTTATTCCAGAAAATGAGGATGTCTACAGACATGGTTTTAAGTAGTATAAAAATATTTCTGAACACTGACCAATTATTGTGGTAATTTGATTATAGGTTTTGGTAATCGCTGTGGGAAACCCAAAGGACCAAGAGATCCACCTTCAGAATGGACATGATTCAGGGAGCTAAAAGACACTTTAAATTATACTGGAAATTTCAAGTGCCACGGAAAGCAAGATTTATAGTATTCCATCTTAAAAATGTGGGACTAACAGCAGTGTAGATTGTCACCTTAGTTTTTTTTTTTTTTTTTTTTTTTTTGCTGGGACCATCTACCTGCCTTATACTAAGAAAAAAGTATTACATATGGTTTCTTTTGTAACTTCAAGTATTATTGCCTTAATGTCTCTTAACCCTGTTACACGCTGCTTGTAGACATGTTAATATCGTAATACTTTTATGATAAATTGAGTTTAAGGACTACTCTTTTGCTAATGTTTTATCATGTATGCATTATTTTGTATATGTACAGGGCAAGTAGGTATATAATTTGATAAAACTGCATTCGTAAAATATTATTAACAGAAGATGTAAGAAATTTCTGCATGGTCTAAATCTTTGTGTACCTTATTTGTAAATTATTTGCCCTGAAGTTTTAGAAAATAGTTTCTGAATTTTAAAATTGCTGGATTCATGCAGCCAGCATTGCAGGTTATCAGAGATCAAAGATTGTAATAATAATACATTTTGTAAATTGTAAGCAAAAAGTTATTTTTATATTATATGCTGTCTAATTGTCCATCCTAATTGTCCTTGTTGTCATCTAGTCATGGAGATTCAGTAAGTGCCTTGGAACAATATTGAATTCTCTTAGCTCGTGTGTGTTACTTTAATATTTGAACTCAACTGGGATTAGAAGACTATCAAAATATATGTATGTTTCAGGATATTTGACCTGCCATTAAAAAAACAAAAACAATTTTACAGTGCTTACTTGTCTTGGTTTTTCATTCCTCAATTTAGGAAATGAAACTTAATATCCACCTTCCCGCTGGCTCGATCTTACCTTTAAGTCATGAGTGTGAATGGGGTTAAATCTCTTAAGGAAAGACTAGGGAGCACCTTCTGCAAAAACATGGCTTTGCAATTCTAATACTTACACTAATTCTGATACTTGTGCTTGAGTCAGCCCTAGGCCTTACTGCCTGCTGTGATCCTAGTAAAAACCAAATAGATGTAAGGTCAGGAACGGGAAACTAGTGTTTTCACCCATCCTACAACGGGAGTGCAGGTCCCATCCATAGTTGCCAGGTTTGAATTTTGACATCATGGATTGAAGTTGGTGGACATCTGTATTTTCCCTCTGCATACAAAAGAGGGAAGAAATTAAGAGACTAAAGTGAGATAGAGTAACCACATATGAGTAGGAGGATCACTGTGGAGGAGAAAATAATACAACTTCATGTCAAAATTTTTAAAAACCACATGGTCTTCGTGTTGATCCCTTAGAATTTAGACTTTTTCTCATATTTTAGTCATAAGGAAGAGTGAATACAGTGGACCCTGGCATTAACAAGACAGACACCTCTATAGCATATCATTTCCTAATGAAATTGAAGTATAACTGAAAATATTTGGCCTCATCACACAATTCGTGATTTCTGTAATATGGTATTAAAATAATTTATAAAGATTTGTTGTTGGGAAGGGTTTGCTTGGAACACCTTCATCCAAGTATAATGTGTTCAGAAGGGTGCAAAAATCATTGCCAAGTATACATACCTCTGAGTGTGACCAGCACCTAGGAGAACAGCCTCAGCCACTAAGAAGCATCCCCTTGGGCTTCCGAGATTTACTCGTTATTATATGTATAACAGTTGTTTGTTCGTTTTTCATTGCCATCGAGTTTTGCGTTTTATGAATGCACATACACCACAATTTGTTCATTCTGCAGACATTTGGGTTGTTTCTGGTATGGGAATATTACCAGTTGTGCTGCTACAAACAATTTTTTTATGAGCTATTTGTTGCACTTAATATCTGTAAATCTGTTCAGTATATATTAAGGAGTGAAATTTTTGAATTACAGGGTATGCGTGTATATTCAGCTTTACTAGATACTGCTAGTGTTCCAAAGTGGTTCTAATTGTTACATATCTTTGTTAACACTTGGTACTGCAATTAATTTTTATTTTAGCCATTCAAGTGGGTACATAGTGGTATTGCATTATGATCTGAATATTTATTTCCCTAATGACTAATGAGGTTGAGCACATTTTAATGTGCTTATGACCATGTGGATATTCTCTTTTGTGAGCTACCTGTTCAAGTCTCGAGCACATACTGTTTGGCAGTATCTACTAAAGCTGAGTATGCTCATATCCTATACCGTGGCAGTTTTGTACCTCTTTTTGTCTGAGTTGTCTTTTTCTTACTGATTTGTTTGAGTTAGTGTGTGTGTGTGTGTATTTATTTTTTTTCTGTATTTTAATCCTCATGAGTTTGCCTGTGGTTTGCATTTTCACTTTTAACGGAGGGGTTCCTGAATTAAATTTAGTCCAATTTATCAGTCTTTTATAATTAATGCTTTTTGGTGTAAGATATTCACCAGTTTTCTAGAACCTTTATTTTTTATTTATGTTACGTTTTTATCTAAAGCTACAAAATTAATTTTTTTATTTAGGCTATGAGGTACTTTTTTTTTTTCCTTTGACCAGTCACCATTTAATGTTCCTTCTTCACTGTTAAATAGTTGTCGTAAGTTAGATAATTATTGGTCTGTGAATTAGTTCCTAGACAGTTTTTTTTTTTTTTTTTAACATTTTTTTATTATTTTTGGTGGAAGGGAAACAGGACTTTATTGGGGAACAGTGTCTACTTCCAGGACTTTTTTCCAGTCAAGTTGTTGTCCTTTCAATCTTAGCTGTGGAGGGTGCCGTTCAGCTTCAAGTTGTTGTCCTAAAATTTTAGTCTTAGTTGTGGAGGGCGCAGCTCAGCTCCAGGTCCAGTTGCCCTTGGTAGTTGCAGGGGGCACAGCCCACCATCCCTAGTCGGAGTCGAACCAGCAACCTTGTGGCTGAGGGGACATGCTCCAACCAACTGAGCTATCTGAGAGTTCAGTGGCAGCTCAGTTCAAGGTGCCATGTTCAATCTTAGTTGCAGGGGGCAATGCCCAGCATCTCGCACGGGACTCGAGGAATTGAACTGGCAACCTTGTGGTTGACTCAAGGTGCCGTGTTCAATCTTAGTTGCAGGGGGCGGAACCCACCATCCCTTGCGGGACTGGAGGAGTTGAACTGGCAACTTTGTGGTTGAGAGCCCACTGGCCCATGTGGGAATTGAACCCGCAGCCTTCAGAGTTAGGAGCCTAGAGCTCTAACCGCCTGAGCCACCGGGCCGGCCCCCTTCGAAGTTTTTTTTTCTTTCCATTCCAATTGCTTATCTTTATGATGAAATACTAAATTCTGCCTTTTTCCAGCTTTAGCTTTCTCCCAATGATTAATTTTTATAATGCCTGGAACACTCGACAAAACAGTTATTCATTTTTATTTTTCTATATAAAGTATATGGTAAGCTTATTTGTATGAGATAAGCCACTACCAGTTAGCTTTCTTTTGGAAGCAATGTTTCACAAGTAGTACTTTTCACTATATTATTATTCACTTTATAGACTTTTTTCCATATACTAATAAACAGATCCATAAAGCCATAGTTAATATCAGTGCTTAGTTAGGCTCAGTCATTGGCTAAGTGACTTGTTCACATATAACAGTCTCATAGGGCCTGTGGTTAAGATTTTTGCCTGAGCGAAATTACTATATAAATCCCTGGGGTCACTTAAAATCATTGAAGCTGAATGTTAAACCCTTGAATGTTAAGGATTTACTGCGTAGCACTTTGTCTATATCTTCCAACACTGAAGGTACAATAGGTAGGAAGTTCCTGCTTCAATGTAGATAACTAGATGGATATGAGGGGAAGGGATCGGCCTCTGAGTTCCCACAATTCCGGCTTGGAAAGGAAAATCTCAATTTTGAGTATGTTGCATTTGAGATACGTGGTACACCCAGCACCCAGGAGGTGATGTTCAGTCCACAGGTAAGAAATACAGATACGAAGTTCAGAAGAAATGTCCAGACTGGAGATGGATGTTAGGGCCTTAACACAGACAGGAATGAGACCGTGAGTGTACCAAAATCGCAGGGAGAATTTGCTGTTTAAATGAATTTTTGCAGTGGTAAATATGATAAATATTCACATTTCTCTTTGTTAAAATCTAATAGAGGTTAAACATGGGTGTTATGCCATGTCTTGGCAAATGGAGCCACCTTTCCCCCATCACCTGTGCAGGTTCCTTCCGCACTCAAACTTCTGGTCTCCAGCTTTCTCACCACCACCAAACTGTTCTTTCCAAAAGGCCAATCTGATTTGCTCTTGACTTTTTCGAATTGTTACTTCTTCCTTAAAAAATGTTTGTTATTCCTTGCCTGGGGTACTGTTTCTCCAAACTGTGGCTCAGGTTCTCCTGCACGAGAACTATTGAGAGAGTGTCCTTCACATTCGGGTTCAAGGGCCAGGGTCCCAGTGTGGACCTGAATTACAATGGGGCTAGGAATATGTGTTTTACTGAAGCATCATGGTGAGTCTGGTGCATAATGAAACTGGAGAACCAGGCCCACAGGATCAAGTATCAACTTAGCAGATCATGAAAGACCCCATCCAAAATCTATCTGCTGCTGACTTCTGTAGCCTTTTCTGTTTACACCTGTGCTCCAGCCATAATGAACTACTTTGTTTCCTCAGCCCCTCCCTCCCCTTATTCACACTGCTCTGTCTCAAACACTCTCTTGTCCTGGTCTTGTGAGCCCTACTCATCAATCAAAACTTAATTCAAGTGTTATTTCCTCTATTAAACCCCTTGTCCTGTTTCTAACCAAGTCAGTCAACCATTTTCTGTCTATTCTGTATCGTATTCATTAATCAATGCACTTGAACTTTCTGCTCTACTAAACTAGCCCTCTACTAAACATCTACTAAATAGCTAAATGTGCTAAATAGAACTAATTATGAATGTAAGTATTTTCTTAAACATTATCCTGACATAGAGTAGAAAGCAAACGTCAGTCGAATAGATTAATTGAATCCCAGACTATAGCACATGTCAAAGTCCGTAGTCCTGGTTTTGATTTATATTCCCAACCACCCTCTATTAAGTGTTTGTATTTTCAAACCTTATACCTCTTGACATGTGACTTACCCACATAAACACGCCTGGGGTGATGTTTAGCAATAGGATAGACTTCTTGCTCCTGGAGCCAGCTAATAAGCACAGTAGTCAAACATCAACCACTCACTTTGCCAAGAACACATGCATAGTTTCCAAACTGAATGGCTCTGTTCTAAAGACATCTATGCATATTAAGAACTTTCTCATGATTAAAAAAAAAAGGATCATTTTGTGCTAAATGTGAAGGGTAGAAATAAAAATGCAATTTACAATCTGAAGGTTTTTAAGAGAAACTCAAGAATGACAATTATATTTAGCCTTAAAATGTATTCTGATTGCAATATTTTTTTGAAATACGTTATGTGGTACTCTTGATTGCAACCCATGAAATCATTCTAGTTTAATCCTTAATATAAGATTAGATTGAATTAAGTCATTGTGCTAGTTTTGGGAAAGTTCTGGTTGCTTTTGTTTTTTTATACAGATACCTCCTAATTAAACATGCTTTAAATGATGTTATTTTAGAGACCAAAAATTCAGATTCTATTAACAGCTTTCTAAATAATGAGATGTGAATTAGTTTCAGGTTTTTAATACTCTATTCTCAATTTTGGATCTTTGTTACACAGCTCTTAAAGGCCAGAAGCTCGTATTTTAATTCTGGCAGATGGAGAATTGCAAAAGCTTTGACCATGATTTTGGCACATACCCGCTCAAAAAGCAGCCCTTGCATATTTTAAAAGTGCAAAGTAGATCAAGTTTCTAATATAAACTGTACTTTCTTAACAGATTAGCTGCAATCTGTTCCCACTATTTGTGTTTAAGGTGCACAAATCTTATAAGATATGTAAATGACCAATATTTAGATCATAAACAGTTTAACCAGTGGAAAGCAGCTATGCTTCGGTAGCTCAATGAGAAGTATTTGTGCTCTAAACTATAATAAATCGGCTTTATTGAGTTAGCTGGGGAAGGGAATTCCAAAGATTCCAGTCATTTGCATTTTTTTGAGATAACATGGCATTATGTACTGTTATAATTTAATAGCATTTGTGACTTGAGAATTCTCGCCAATATTTCAACAAGAACATATTCTTTAGCTACTATGGATTTATACCCAAATACCCAAATGTTAAAAAATAATTCTAAATCACTCCTTGAAATACTGTTTTTCCTTTTTTATCAGTAATTTTTATTTTTTCCATAGTTAAACTTTTTTGCAATGAGAAATTTCGAGATCCACTCTCATAGCAACTTTCAAATATGCAATACAGTATTTTTTTATAACTTTTTTTTATTAGTTTCAGGTGCACAAAACAACGTAATAGTTAGACATTTATCATTTATATCCCTCACACAATGACAACCCCCCTGCCCCATCCACTATCCCTCTGACATCGCACAGAGCCATTACATTTCCACTGTCTCTATTCCTAATGCTGTGCTCCGCTTCTTTTAAGTATATACATATATATATAAACTTGTAGTTGACATTCATTATTGTTCAGCTTCAGCTTCAGGTGTACAGTGCAGTGATCAGGCATCTACATCTTCCCTGAGGTGGTCTCCCTAATGAGACAAGTGTCCATCGGATACCCTACAAAAATCTTTACAACATTGTTAATTAGATTTCCCAAATTGACTTTCGTATCCCCGTGGCCATCTTGTGGTTACTGATTGTGCTTTCTGATCCCCTCACCTTCTCCCTTATTCCCACCCCACCCCCAATCTAGCAACCCTCAGTTTTTCCTCTATGTCTCTGAGACTGTTTCTGATTAGTTCATTCATTTATTCTTTTCTTTAGATTCCACATGTAAATGAGATCATGTGATTGTCTTTCTCTGACTTATTTCACTTAACATAGTGTTCTCTAGGTCCATCCGTGTTGTTGCAAATGGTAAGATTTGTAATGTATGATTAACCATGCTCTACCTTACATCCCCAGGACTTATTTTACAACTGGATGTTCGTGCCTTTTGACCTTCCCCCATTTTTCCCACCCCACCCCCAATATTATGTTTTTCTGATAGAAAAATTCTTCAGTAGGATTAAGTTTAATAAGTACATAAATGTACAATGTGTACAGCTGGAATATTTTAAATTATGTGCCTTTTAAAAATTTTTGTCTACTTATTTATAATCTATTAGAATATTCCCAATACCTTCTAAAACTAACATGTGGAAAAGCATTTAAATTTACTATATTAAATATAAAATCTAAGTATTTCACATTTCTCATTGTATTTAAAGTAAGTACATTTTCATGCAGCTTCTATGCAAAAAAATGGAAAATACCAAGCTAGGGATCCCATATATGTCTTATAATTTGAAAGATGTAGTAATTAGCTGAATTTACTATTAGAAAAAAACACTTTTTAATTACAATTCTATATATACACGTTTCATTGCTTCAGAACAGTGAGTGCAGTTTATAGGGGATTTCTTATTACCCTTCAAAATAAAGTATTCTTAGCATCTTTTCAACCTAAAGTGAGCTGTCCATTTTAATGTTACTCTGTCAATATCTATTTTCATGTAACAGAAATAAACTCAAATTTATATGTAGAATTTTTGGAATTCAGACTTTACTTTCATTTGAATTCGCTTGAACTCAGGAGCAAAGATTTGACGTTGGATTCTTTGACTAAGGATTCCAAATGGTAGCTTTTATTTCTGTAGCTGCAGGGTTGGAACATCATCGAACTCTTCCCCACTCTACCAGAAGAGGGCAGCAAAGCAAAACAAGGAAACATTTATAGGGCAAAAGAATCAAGAAAGGCCCTCAAGAAAATTCAGGAAGCTAACAGCCCAAAGCTTTTTGGGGTGGCTTCACTGAAAGTGTTTATGAAGTCCCTAATGCAAAGCCCTCACTTTGCAATAGACATGAACAAATCTTACGGTACCAATATACCGTCATGAAGACTCAGGCCTATCTAATATTAATCGTGCTGAATGTTTACCATGTGCCAGGCACGCTGCTGATTTCTGAACACATGTCTTAACTTTCACAAAAACCCTGCCAGGTACACATATTCCTGAGGAATACAGGCTTTAGGTAATTTAAAATCACACAAAGTAGCAAAGCCAGAATTTAAACCTAGCTCTTATTCCAAAATCCTTGCTCTTAACTACTGACTACTGTATACCTCTAGATTTCAGAGCAGCTCGGGGTGTCGATTTTAGGCAAGAAATGTGTGTGTGCTAGTTAACTCACTAGGAGCTATTTAAGTCAAATGTCACTCAGAGGCTTTAAAACACAGCTTGAAAGCATGATGGCCATTTGCATGGTTTTCCTCCCTGTCTCTGTTTACTTCCTATCCTCCAGTAGGGTCGTTTCTAGGGCCAAATGTGTAAACATTGCATGGTGCAGAAGTCATAATCTGGAATTTTGCCAACTTGGTCAACTTGCATTTCACAGTTAACTTGGTCAGCTGCTATAGTATTTTGGAAATCACGGCCACAGTATTTTGCAGCCCCTCATGGAGATGGGGTCTGTCTTCCCACCTCTGGTGTGTGAGCTGGCTTCATGCCCTGCTTTGACCAGAAAAATGCAGCAGATGTGTTTCTGGGCTGATTCCTAAGAGGCCCGGCTACTTCAGTCTTTGGGACCTGCTAGCATGTAAAGAAGCCGAGGCTCCACCACAGAACAGAGAACGAGGAGAAACTACATGGAGAAGGTCCCAGCCAAGCTGAGTCCTAATCCCCACAACTGGGAAATAATAGCGTATGGTTCTGAAGCCATTATGTAGTTTATTATGCAGCAATATGTATCTGAAACAATAATGGAAAACAGAAAAAGTCGTAAGTTAAATCTACAGATGCTTAATGTAGATTCCCCTTTTTTCCTATCTACTATGACTTTTCCACTGTCCATAATGTACAAAATGGCACTGTGTGTCCTTCCTCTTTTCCTTTTCACAACATAGAGTTGGTAATGAACAGTGAAAATGTCAAAAAGCTGTAGCCAAATGCCAAAGAATTGCCAAAGTCTTAAATCAAGCCTTAAATTAGGAATGTACCCATTTATTTACTAACACTGTGAGCAGCTCCTACCCGAGCTCTAAAATAAAAGGGCATCTTAGTAGTCCTTTTAGTTATTCATTACCTTTAGGGATATATATATATTTATTTATTTATTTATTTATTTATTTTTTATTTTTTATTTTTTATTTTTTATTTTTATTTTTTTTTAATGTGACAAGTCTTAAGCCCATGGCTGGGAGTTAGCACAGATCTAAAATTCTTCCCTTTTTTTCTATGCCTCAAAACAATTGTTTGAGAATTTCTGATAGGTAGAGCTATGTCCATTTTCTACAAATTATTTGTGTAATAAACATTCACATGGTACCTCTATGTCCATGCACTACTCTAAGTGGTTCATTTAGGCACTATCTTTAATACTCATTTTACAAATGAGGAAATCAGGGTATGGAAAGAGGTTAAGTAACTTGTACAAGGTTACAATGCAGGGATATTGTGATCCTTCTCTGCTGGATGAAGGAGATGGGGGAAGGGGGCAGAAACGGGGTTCGGTGGTATTATGTATTCAAATAGCTTCATTTAAGTAATTCTTCCCAGGGAAGTAACCATGAGAGCAGGGAGGCCTTCACATGTCATTTGAGATCCGTGGTTTGGCTCATTTGTCACCACTGGCCCCTCCACCCTAACCTTCAGCTTTAGTCCCCAGATGTACCTTGGAATCTTTTATCTCTGCTTTGCTCATCTGGTCCAACCCAACACCCACCCCGTGTGTGGACAACCCTCACCAACTTCTTCAAACGCAAAAGTGGAGTTACGTACCTTTCAAAGTACTTCCACCAGTAGAACTTTGTTCATAAAGCCTTCCTACTTCTCAATGTATGACTCCCTTGACTTCTGGCAGAATCAGTTAGTTGTTTCTTACATTAAGTCTCCTTAGCTCTAGTATTCTAAGCAATTTTTTCACGTCATTTTAAATTAGTTGTTTATAAGATGTATCTTCCACATCAGCTTGCAAGCACCTTGAGTGCTAACCCAGTCTGCTTACAACGTGGGCTACGTGCACATTTGTTACAATCAAATCAGCTTAACAGAGGTGGCATTCAGTCAGGGTGAAGAGGGCACCTTTTTGAGATTCAGTTCCTGTTATACCAGTATAAACTTTAGAAACAAGTGGAAGTGGCATTTCTGGTATTGCCCCAGGGGAGTGTCAGTTTCAGGGTAAAGAAAAACAATCTCACATCTTCCGTTCAAGCTAGAAAATCCTACAGCAATGCCACATAAGCAACATTTGGGGGGGAGGGAGTGTCCACAAGTATAGGACACCAGCTCTAAACAGTTACCAAGGGGTTTAAGATTGTTTACGAAGCACAAAGTTCAGTAGAGACTATCAATTACCAGTCAATAAGCTCACTGTACGTGGACATCACGAGTCAAGGGGGCTGCAGTGCCCCAAGGAGCTACTGGCCGTCCCTTTAATCAACTAATTACCAGTTTTCTGTAGGCAGGGAGGTTGCAATTTTCCTTGAAAAAAGTGACATGTGGTGGTTCATTTTTAGATAAACAAGGTAGCATTTTGATTTTGTAGGCCATTTGAAATCTGGGGGGAAAAGACCTATGTGTGCTTAAGAAAAAAATATTTGCTTTTAAAATTAATTTAATTTAAAAAGTAAATGTAATGATATCCATTTCCAAGAATGTGAAAACATGATTTAAAAATCACTGTATTCTAAATAAAACATATTTTGGCTAAGGCAGTGTTTCTGAAACTATTGTCATTATCCACCCCCCCACACACACACACAAGTGGAAAGTTTAAATTAAATTTAAATTCTCCTTAGTGACAGAAATAAGGAATAGGATTTTGTTGGACAGGGTTGCGGCTTGGAGGGGCACAAACCACTGTAATATCTAAGATATTTTTCCGCCCCCAAAAACAAAATTACAGGATGCGTGGACCAAAGCCCATTAACAGACAGAACTACAAATTCAAGATTGCAGCCAACTAGTTGGCTGTGATGGCCCTTTGGATGTGTCTGAAAACACCAAGCCTCCCAATGTGCGTCTCACACGTCACGCTGGTTGGGGGTGTGCTGGGGTTCAACCTCATCTTGAAAAGGAGACAATAGCTGCCCTCTCATAGTTTCAGGGACAATGGGACATTTTGAAAACACTTCGAATATCAGGTCTAATGTTAACAGAATCTAACAAATGTGTTTTCTTGAAAGGAGATAACTATTATCTGATGATTTACCTTACCTGATGATGTTCCTTTCCTGAAAGACAGCCCGTCTCCTTGTTCCTTCCCACACATACAAAGTGTACCTTTAGATAGACATTTGTTTTTAATCCAATTCCAGGGAGGCTGTAATAGGTGTTTCCCTTAATGCACACTGTAATTTACCTTCATCACAGGATTGTTATAAGGATTACGTTATTTAACCTGTAAAATGTGTAGCAGAATAAACTTTCTCTCCAGTCTAAAACCCAGAGCCATAAATTATGAAACAATGTATAACAACCTGAAAAAGCAGAGATGATTGTGAAAGTGATTGAAGTGATTGTTGATACAATCACAATATTATTGTGTCTAAAAAATTAATGCTAATTTTTTAATATGATCAATTATACAAGCATGTGTTCAAATTTCCCTTAGAGTCTCATAAAAAGTTTATGACAATTGGTTTGTTTGAAGCAGTATTTAGACATACAAGATTCACACACTGCTTTTACTTGATAGGTCTCTTAAATCTTTTAATTGTAGAGACCCCTCCCTTTTTTGTCTTGCCATTTGTTTACTGAAGAAACCGTGTCATTTGTCCTGTAGCGTTTCCCCACGCTCTGGATTTTGCTGATTGCATGCCTGTGGTGGTGGTAACATGTGCCTCTAGTCTTCTATTTCTTGTAAACTTGGTATTTGGATCTGGAGCCTTTCTCAGATTCAGGTTTGATGTTTTGGGCAAAAATACTTCATAGATGCTGCCCATCTTCTTATTACACCAATCAGAAGGATCAGAATGTCTAGTTGTCTCAGTGGTTATGCTGATCAGTGCGTCCAGCCCCTCTGAGGCTGATCTGTTCATTAAAGAGTTTCCAATAGCCTTTCATCTAATGTCATCCTCTTAATATATCTTCCTGGGCTTTAGTGTCTGGAAGGCTGAAAATGTCCTTGCAGCTAGGGTGATGGATGTGATTTAAATTCTACCAACCAGAAGCACTTGTGTATAGTGAAGAATCCCAAATTGGGGGAAGAGGCAGGTTGGGAGGCATCATTCTTGATGGAGTGTATTATAGGAAAGGGGGTGTGGCTGTGAACCTGTGGCTGTCTGGGGGGCTCCCCCATTCAGCAGCTGGCTTCCTGATCCCGGCACCACAGCAGTGCGGTGACAGCCCAGTGCCATAGCAGGGACCTGTGAGTCACTCCTCCAGAGCAGTTTCTTCAACCCTGCCAGCCATTTATTAATACACCATGTGATAAAAATCCCTTTTGGCTTAAATTACATAAGGGTGGATTTTGTTCTCTGCATTGAACCCTGACCAATGCATCTCTGCTAAGAAAACAAGTATTGTCAGCAATTGTCAAACAACTCTGATTTTTTTTTTTAAAAAAGTGAATCTGATTAACTTGTTAACAATTTCCTGAGTATGTAAAATATTCTAGGAAGATAAACCTTTTTTAAAAAAATATATTTCGCTATTTCACATTCCTGTGTATACATTTTAAAAAGAAACACAAGTGCTTTTTAAACATTTAAAAATTAATCCATTAATGAAGACAGATTTATTGAAAGGTAGTTTAAACGTTGTCTTAAAATTGAAATTCAATAATGTGAACTATAAGGTATAAATCTTCAGAGCCTAGCAGAGATTTTTATTCAATATTTCATTATATAAATGTTAAAACACAGAAGTTAAAAGAATGGTACAGTGACCTATATACCTTTCACCAATTCCACAACTAACATTGTTATATTTGTTTTATTGTTTTAGCACACATATCTAACCATCTATGCAGCCCTCTAAAATTTATACATTAATCCATTTTATTTTCTGATACATTTCAAAGTATGTTGCAAACATGAATACACTTCACACCTAAACACTTCAGCATAATAGTTTTTTTTGTTTTTGTTTTTTTTCGGGTATAGTACTTGGCCACTGGAGGGCTTCCAAATGCCATAAAATGCATCAGGAAGTAAATTATAGTTTTCTAAGTGTCCTGTATTAAGGAAGGTTTAGGGAAGGAGCTGCACAGAGTAGAAATGGTAACAATTAGAGTAAAAGACCTAATCTGAAATCTAGCGAGAAGATTGCAACACCCTCATGACTCCTCCTTTTATATCTACTTTAATCATAAAAAGAAAAAATGCATAACTGGCCCCATCTTCTTCTCAAATGGTTTGTGCTATTGAAGGTAGCAATTCTTTAGGTCAGGATCTCAGAAAACTTGCTGGATATCAAGATGTTCTCTTTGTGGAAATGAGCTAGTGTCCTGTCGTGTTAGCTGGTTGATTGTTACTCTGATGAGGGCAGGGCTTAGAGCGTATCACTTGTCCCCAGGATATGGACACACCAGCACATACCTGTGCTCAATGCACATTTACTGAAGGAAGGAATGAATTCCAGTGCTTGATTCCAAATATAATCTTCACACATTTAATGTTGTTACTAATCAAATAAGTGTTTTTTGTTTTGTTTTGCTACAAAAAATAAACCTTCACATAAAAATAAGAGCATAGGTTGGTTATCCTACAGCTGGGGCTGCAACTTTACAGAAATGAACATGTTCTCCATAGAACAGCAGGAAACTCAGTGTCTGCCTACGCAGCACCCTGCTCTGGGGTTCAGCCAACTGGGGCGGGGGGGAGGGGCGGTGCAGGACCTGCAGGAGCCTGTGGCTGGGCGGAAGCAGCCCTGCCCACTGCCAGGGCCACAGAAAAGCTTCCCAGCATTTTGGGGGGCACTTTTCAAACCTGCTCTGGGGTTTCCCAGACACAAATGTGAAGTTTTGAAATGGGGCTGATGTCTTCTATGAATCAGTAAGGGCAAGAGTCACTGGGATTTGAATCATTACTGTTAGTATTATTCCCATTTTGTACCTTCAGACTGGTGATACCTGAGGAAATTCAAGTATGTTGCAATTTTTAAATTATCTTTAACATTTTTTTTCAATGTAATCTCGTTTTAAAGATTTTTATTATGGGCAGCCAGTTAGCTCAGTTGGTTAGAGCGTGGTGGTGTTAACAAGGTTGCTAGTTCGATCCCCACATGGGCCACTGTGAGCTGCGCCCTCCACAGCTAGATTGAAACAACTACTTGACTTGGAGCTGATGGGTCCTGGAAAAACACACTCAAATAAATAAAATGTTTAAAAAATATGTATAGCTAACATACAATATTATATTAGTTTCAGGGGTACCTTTCAGTTATTCAACAGTACTCACCTGGTACTATATAGAGTTATTACCATAGTATTGATTACATTCCCTATGCTTTGCTTTACATTCCCATTACTATTTTGTAACTACCAATTTGTACTTTTTAATCGCTTCACCTTTTTCACCTACCCCCAAATCCTCTCCCATCTGGCAGCCATCAAAATGTTCTCTGTATCTATGAGTTTATTTCTGTTTTGTTTGTTTATTTTGATCTTCAGATTCCACATATAAGAGAAATCACATTGCACCTGTCTTTCTCTGTCTGACTTACTCCACTCAGCACAATACTGTCTAGGTCCATCCATGTTGTTGCAGATAACAAGATTTCATACTTTTTATGGCTGAGTAATAGTCCATTGTATATATGTACCAGCTCTTCTCTATCCATTCAGGAACACTTAGGTTGCCTTCACATCTTGACCATTGTAAACAATGCTGCAGTGAACATATAGATGAGCACATCCCCTCAAAGAAACGTTTTGGGTTTCTTTGGATAAATACCCAAAAGGGGGATTACTGGGTCTTTCTTTGTCTGTTGTTATAGTCTTTGTTTTTAAACATTTAACTTAAAAATTTTTATTTTTTATTTTTTATTGGGGAATATTGGGGAACAGTGTGTTTTTCCAGGACCCATCAGCTCCAAGTCAAGTCATTGCTTTCAATCCAGTTGTGGAGGGTGCAGCTCACCTCCAAGTCAAGTCATTTTTTTTTTTTTTTCAATCTAGTTGTGGAGGACGTAGCTCACTGGCCCATGTGGGAATCGAACTGACGACCTTGGTGTTATGAGTACTGCGCTCTAACCAAGTGAGCCAACTGGCCGCCCTAGTCTTTGTTTTAAAGTCTGTTTTGTCTGGTGTAAGTATTGCTACCCCAGCTTTTTTTGTTTTGTTTTTTTTTTTTTCATTTTCATGAAATATCTTTTCCATCCCTTTACTTTCAGTCTGTGTGTATCTTTTGATCTCAAGTGAGTCTCTTATAGGCAGCATATGTAAGGGTCTTGTTTTCTTATCCAGTCAGGCCCCTTATCTTTTGATTGGAGCATTTAATCCATTTCCATTGAAAGTAGCTGTTGATAGGTATGTAGTTATTGCCATTTTACTATTCATAGTTTTGATCTTTTTCTTCTTCTTCTTAAAGAAGTCTCTCTAAAATTCCTTGTAACATTGGTTTGATGGTGATGAACTCCTTTAGCTTTTTCTTCTCTGAGAAGTTCTTTATCTGTCTTTCGATTCTATATGATAGCTTTGCTGGGCACAGTAATCTTGGTTGTAGGTTCTTCGTTGTAGGTCAAATCACTTTGAAGATTTCCTGCCCATCCCTTCTGGCCTGCAAAGTCTCTGTTGAAAATTCAGTTGACAATTTTCTAGTAGCTCTCTTGTAGGTCTAACTGCTTTTCTCTTGCTGTTTTTAAGGTTCTCTCTTTGTATTTAACATTTGGCGTTTTAATTATGATGTGTCTTGGTGTGGGCCTCTTTGGGTTCATCTTGTTTAGGACTCTGCGCTTCCTGAGCTTGAATATTCCCTTCCTTTGCCAGGTTAGGGAAGTTTTCCAACATTATTTTTTCAAATAGGTTTTCAATTCCTTCCTCTCTCTCTTCTCCTTCTGGTACCCCTATGATGCAAATGGTACATTTGATATTTTCCCAGAGGCCCTTTAAATTGTCCTCATTTTTGTTGTATTCTTTTTTCTTTTTGCTGTTCTGACTGGGTATTTTCTGCTACCTTATATTCTAAATTGCTGATTTGATCCTCGGTTTCTTTTAATCTACTGTTGAGTCCCTCTAATGTTTTCTTCATTTCAGTTATTGTATTCTTTACTTCTGACTGGTTCTTTTTTGGTTTTTTATCTCCACTTTTATATTCCCCATTTATTTGTTGAAGTTCTCCCTGAGAACACTGAGCATCCTTTTATAACCAGCGTTTTGAAGTCTGCATCTGGTAGATTGCTTGTCTCCATTTTGTTTAGTTGTTTTTCTAGAGCTTTGTTTGGGTCTTTCATTTGGGACATGTTTCTTAGTCTCCCCTGTGTTTGTTTCTATGTATTAGGTAGGGCTGCTATGTGTCCTGGTCTTTATAGGGACCTTATGTAGTAGGTGTCCTGTGGGGCTCAGTGGCACAGTCTTCCTGGTCACCTGAGCCACACACTCCAGGTGTGTCCTTTGTGTTGATTGTGTGCACCTTCCTCTTATACTTGAGCCTTGTTTGCTGCTTGCATGTCAATGTGAGGGATTGACCCTCAGGCTGATTGGTTGTGAGGACTGGCCATGGCTATAGTGGAGGAGCTGTTGTACAGGGGCTGACTCTACAGAATAGGATCTGTCTCAGCAGGGCTCTGATGCCTGCCCAGTCTGCCCCTTGGGTGTGTCGTTTTAGGAGGCAGCTGGGTGATGCTCCATCTTCTTTTGAAGCTGGCCAATGGGCTCATCAGCTCCAGAGCCACCTGGGAGGGGACCCACTGCAGGTCAAGTGCACCCACAGCCCATGCCCCACCCAGGGCTACCGGGCAGGAGCCACAAAGTAATCTGCAGATGGCAGAAGGCCACTTCCCGTGCCGTGCTTGGAAGTGCCTCACGAAGTCAAGTTGCGAACCCAGGCTGGCGACTGCTGGTACCAGGCTTAAAGCTGCTCAGCCAGAGGTACAGGACATGATCAAGCTAGATGCTGCTTGTCTGGGGTCCATGAACCTTTAAGAGACCCTAAGAAAGTCTGTAGCATGAGCAAAAGGCAGGTGGTTTTGTGAAAAAGCTTGGGTGTGCCTGAAAGTGGGTGGGGCGGGGTCTCAGAATCACCAGGGCATGGCAAATGAATGGTGTCAGCCAGCTTAATGGAGACTCAGACATTGTAGCCACCTGCATCTGTACGCCAGGAAGGTGAAGGGCTCAACAAAGAAACAATGGCTTCCACCAGCAACTCCATCCAGGAGAAAGCTGCCCCTCCAGCCCCTGTCCCAAGCCAGACAACTCAGTTCCCCCTTCCATATGTCCCTGCTGCCTCTCTAGTTGCTGCCTACAAAGGTCAGTGATTCCGTTGGTGAGTAAGTCTGTGCACGGTCCCTTTAAGTGGAGTGCCTGGGACTCCAGCCACCCTTTGTCTCACTGAGCCACAATCTCTGCTAGTTTTCACAACCAGAAACTATGGGGATTTCTCTCCCTGTTACTAGAACCCTGGGCTGGTGTGGCACTGGAACCCCTTGCTCCTTTCGGGGGGGGGGGGTAGGGAACTTTGCAGCTGAGATATCCCTCCTGGTTTTTAATGATTACGTGCAGGTGTGGGACCGACCAGCCTGTTCTGTGTCTCCACCCCTCCTACCAGTGTCCAGGTGGCCTCTTCTGTTTGTCCGTAGGAATATTCATATTCCTTTGAATATGGAATAAGGGTATTTCCATATTCAGCACAAGTTAATTAAGCTAGTACACATCTCAACAGCTACTATGAGATTTAAAAAAAAAAAATTGTCTCTGCAGCAGAATGAGAGACAAATTATTTTTTATTGTGCCTGTATACAGAGCAACACAAATAATAATTTCAAATCTATCAGTTTTCCTGTTAGAGATCACAATGGCAGCCTACCTATGTGAAAATCAAGAATAGGGAAAGTAGAGAGCTTTAAAAAAAACACTATTAAACCACCTTGTATTTTATACTCAAAATAGGCATTTGGAGAAATTGTATGACGTAAGCTATAAAAGGTTAGATGTTCAAAGCAATCTCCTGCTACAGCTAGAGATTTGCTGCCCTCTTACTAAGGAAATGTATGATCTGTAGGGTGCACAAGACTTTCAAACGGTCCAGTGATGACTTGTTAAAGTGTAACCCTCGACACATTTCACCCTTCCCAGTGAGCCATGGGAGGCCCACTGCCACCTGGTGGAATGTGATAGGATCTAAGCATTGAATGTTGGTGGAAGGTGGATCATTGAGACCAAATATTCACGTGTTTTTTGTCAGAACATTGTTTCTCTGTGTCATAGGTTCCACCAGTCACTGGTACACTCAGAAAAATAAGAAACATGCAGTGAGCGACAGTTTCATAAAGGTAAATTTACCGAATTTAATTAAATTTCCTTTTTATCTGTTGTTATGACTTTCTTATTTATTTTGGTGTTAAGATGTCCTCTTTGTGAATAGTGATAATGAATGACAGTTTTTTTTTTTTTCCCCATTGTCCCTTCTTTGGTAAAAATGAAAAGTAAAAAACTCCATGATAGTCTCCAAAATTATTTCGGAAATTTTACTGTACATAAAAGTCCAATGCCTAGACAGTCTAAAAAGCCTCTCCCAAATAAAGATCCTATAATGAAAAAAAATAAATAAAATAATCAACAATTCTATGGTTTCATTTTTCCATTGAACATGAAACTGAATAAATCGGGAACTACTGAAAGGTAGAAAAGGAATTCTCCCATTTTCAGTACCCCAAAGCATCTCAAATTCTCTCAAGGGATATAGTAAAATTAATTGATAAAAGATAGAATTTCAGGTTTTGTTGATGAAAAATTTTGGGAGATGGATGGTGGTGATGGCTGCACAACAATGTTAATGTACTTGATTTCACTGAACTGTACACTTGAAAATGGTTAAAATAGTAAATTTTATGTAAATAAAAGGACATGTAATGTGGCAGAGACTATTATGACCACTGAGTATTCATTCTTCCTTTTTGATTTATGTATGCATAAGTCGTATACACCCACACATACTTATGCATTCCAATATGCTTTCCTGAGAGAGATAGGGGTAAAATCACAGCTGCCATGCAGGGAGTTATACGTAACTCCTTTGTCACCATATACATGATACCTTTGTCGCCATTTTTAATTATTTTCATATGTTTAAGTTACCTTTTAATAACAGACCCCCCTCTCCACTCCAAATGATTACTTGTGAGAGCCTCATAAAAAATGTGATACACCAACCTGTTATTTCACTGAGGTTGCAAGTGCTACATGACAAGCCATCCAAAACAATGACATAAATGACTTATTATCTGCAAGTGAGAATTTCCTAGAGCAAGGTTAAAACAAGCACTAAAGGTGCCTTTGTAAAACCCCGGGGGTTTATAAAACCATGTGTTTTGTCTTTAAGTATTGATGCTTTCCATTTCCTCATTTACTTGACTGGAAGTATCATGGAATCTGAGTGAAAGAGAGGTTGAATGAGAAAATAAGTGAGAGGTTGTTAAAGATAGGTTCAATGCACTCTACAAGTAACCATATTTATACTGAGAGTTACTGGGAATGTCTATTTTCACTGTAACCAGGAGACAACTGGGAATTCAGCTTTTAGAACATTTTACTTTCCTTATATCATGATCAACACTTGGTTTTGTATTTCATTATTTGTGCATCTCTTTCTTTCCCTCCTAGACTGTAATGTTCTGAAGGGCACTGGTTGTGTCTTGCCACTTTTAGGATCCCCCAGTGCGTAAGGTCAGGGAGCCCAGGGTTTAGAACTCTGACTGATTAGGGAAGAACCGAAGAACAGCCCCAACAAGGGGATGCTAATGCTTTTCTTCTTCAGACCATAGCTGAGATTTCTGCTTGCTGGAGCACTCTTGGTGTTTGCTACTGTCTAAACATGGTTCTCTAGTCTGAAAATCCTCTGATGTCTTTCCAATAAACTCCCTTTTGCTTAAGTTAACCAAAATTGATTTCTATTGCTTACAACTGAACGCTGACAGGATAAAACAAAGGCAGCCTGCTTCTTCCACAATTTTCAGCAGTTTTTCCTGGTATCTAGCCATCTGAATCCTTTCCAGTTTGTATCACAAAAATACTCCGAATCATTCAAGCTTTAGTTCTGGAGATCCCAAGCACTAAATTTACATTTATACCAATTGTTCATGGAACAATCTTTGAAGGAAAACTATGTGGAGGAGATTCTTTGATGGATTTAACATTGGATTTTTAATATGCTACTGAATTGCAACAAAGGTGGAAATACTGGCTAAGACAGCCATAGCTGAAACAAAGCCAAGTAAAGTCCAACAATTGTGGCTGATGCTAAGTTGGATGAGTCTTCTCTATGTTGAAATAAGAGACAAATACTTTATAGGATTGTATTAAGGCATGTGTGCAAAAAAGGAGAGAAGCAATTATTTTTTATTTATTTGGCACTGGGTAGGCTTCAGTTGGAAACAAACTGTATTTAATTTTACATGCCATGCTGTATAAAGAGGAAAAAAAAGAACTTGGAGAGTGTTCAGAGGAGAAAAGACACTGATTAAAGGTTTGTGAAATTAGACCTGTGAGAAATTATTGAAAGAACTGGGCATGTTCAGTCAAATGCAAGACATTCAGGCAGGATGAACAATTAACTATAAGTATGTGAAGAGATGGTTCCCAAGTCTAAGGTTTGGGTTAAACAGAAAGTTAAATCATGGGATTAAGAGCGCTAAACAAAACAAAACAAAAAAAAAACACAGAGCAATGGAAGTAGACACTAAATATTGTGAAAATATTAAACTAAAAAGAGTTTAAGACATTAATGAATACAGCTATCTATAATCTGGAGTTCTGCATATATAATAATTAAAACAATTCAAATTCTGTACTTAAACAGAAATAATTTAGAAAATAGAAAAAACATTTGATGGGTTGCATTTAAAAATTAAAACTCATCAGATCAAGTATGAAGGATGTTTTTAAGAAAAAATGTTGCATTTGGGGGCCTTCCTTGGGACCCAGGTTAGTGAGAACAGAAAGGAGCACTCTTTGTAGGGGTCTTATCTTGAGGTGGTATGGTTCTATTGGGTCCCCCGGGCGCGGCCTGGCTGTTTGGGGCTCAGTCTATGGTAATGGCTGAAATGTGTTGGCCCTTCTCACTCTCTTCTGCCTTCTTCAACTTGTTATAACTCTAGAAGAGTATATACGTATTTTTCTTGAAGTCATGTGAAATGGTCTTTTTGTCTACCTGTGTATCTTCAGAACCTGGTAAGACAACAAGGAAGCCCGGAGAGCATCGGGTTGGGAGAAGAAAATGGGGGCAGACAGAGGCAGGATTATGTGGGGAGAGTGGCAGGAAGAGGCATGAATGAGGGAGAAGAGGTGCTTGGGTAGGGTCCTCTGACCTTGCTACTGCATCTTGATCCAGGGTGAGAGTGGGTCTTCTTCTATCGTTTGGTGCATGTGGTTTGTGGCTCCCATGGTTTCTTGGTCCCTTTTGTCATGTTGAAGCCTCAATTGTCTACTCCAGGAGTCCTGTCCTCTCTGTAAATACCCCCTCCCAGGGACACTGAGTCATCGCACTCCTTCAGTGTTGTTTGGTCACCAGGGCACTCCTCATGGCACGTGCCAATGGGGAGCTCAGACATCACAAAGGACCACTGCTGAGGGGGTGGGGATGCTGGGGAGGCCAAGATGCTCCGGTTCAAAAAAGTACCCACTGAGGAGTCTTCCCATGCTGACCTCACACCTCTCTTCATCTCCCCATGTTAAATTCTCGTTGTGAACATGGCAGAGAAGGGTGTTGCCTCCAAGCCATTCCCCATGGTTCATTGTACTGTCTCCCACCATTCACTGTTACCTAGTATTACATACATCTTATCTAAAATCAGCAAGATACAGGTATGGTAGCCTGATCTGAAATGCTTAGGAATTAGAGAATTGAGGGAAAATGTTTGAGGCCTGGTTCCCTCATGGTCAGTTCAGACAAGAAATCTTTGAAATATCTCTGGGCAAGGTGGGTGTGTATGCATGTATGTGCACTATGGTTACTCATGCATGAGAAATAAGGTTAAAGCTATGAAATAAGATCAAATTTAGTCCCTTGATTGCATCACATTAGCCCTCCCTGGAGTTCTAGGATTTTGGTGCCTATTAAATACCTAGTTTGTAGGTAGCTAAATGCTTTATGTGTGAGCTGACTGGGAACATTTGTAACTGTCAGAATGCCGTATCATTCACAAATGAAGTGCTTCGTTTACTAAACATTTATCGATCGTCTGCCAGAGTATTGGGAAGGAAGCCTGACCTTCAGGGAGCTTCCAGTTCAGCTTCCGGTTGATGCTATGATGTAAGTTTTAAAAAATAGAAATGAACAAAGTGCTAATGGAGGAAAGAAGGAAATTACAAAGGTCATTGATGCTCAAAAAAAAAAAAAATTAAATTTAGGTAGAGAGATAGATAGATAGATAGATAGATAGATAGATAGATAGATAGATAGATGTTTATAGATATCATATCTGAATATCTTTTGGAGATCAGATGGCAATCTTTGGAAAAAAATTAATCTTCAAAGGGGCAAGGAGTTTTAACTTCAAATTTGGGGGGTAGAAGATAAGCAGAGATCAGAAGTAGCTCACCTCCAGACCAGAGCTCACCTTTCTCCCCATTTGTACCCGATCCCTTTAAAAACAGCAATAATAACAAATCTCTGGAAGACAGGAAGCGTGTTGATGACTGACTAGGGCTGGCAGGGACTGCTAGTGGGTATGTGGTTTCTTTCTGGGGTGATGAAAATGTTCTAAAATTAGATTGTGATGCTGCACAACTTGGTTAATATACTAAAAACCATTGCATTGTAAAAAAATTACTGGAGTATGATTTAGTTATATTAAAATATGATTTAACTACAAAGAGAGCAGAAACCAGGCAAGCACTAAAGCTACAGACCCCGAATGGAAGCCTGAGGCCATAAAATTTGTATGACACAAGAAGGGATCAAATGGACTAGGCCTTCATTTTTTCTGAGGTGCGAGGTGGCATTCCAGAAAAAAACGAGTAGTCTTTTGTGAAAATCATTCTGCAAGGGGAAGGGATAAAGAAGAGGGATAAATGGAGGAAGGAGAGTTGAGTCAGGAGATGAGATAACATGCAAGTTCACACTGTCCTGTGGCCTAGGTCATGAGACCTCTGTCAACCAGCACGCAGGCTGATCTGTAAGGGACTGAAGTAGGTGGACCAAGGCACAAGAGCTGACCCTCTCCCCCAACTGACTGAGGCCTCTGCTGCCCCGGCTTCCATTGTGGTAAGAATAAGCTCTCACAGCTACATCACCCTGATGGAAGACTCCTGGCGGTGAGGATACCCGTCTACCCACAGCTGATTGACCTGGTTGTAAGGTGGAGAAACAGTGCAGCTAGAGACGCTCTGCAAAACAGAAAAGGAACAAGGCTGCTATATGAATTACAGAACATTAGTATACTCCAGACTCAGGTTAAAAATAACATAATCTGATTCCCGATGGCCAAGAATCTAGCATAAACAGCTTTGCCCCTCTTTTGCCACTCCCACTGTGCTGTAAGTTAATAAAATAAAGGATTATTAAGACTATGAATAGACAGTTTAACTGTAATATATTTTAAAAAAAACCTAAAACATTAGGAGTCAATGAAAATATACCAAAATATTATCAGTGATTATTTCTACCTGGCTACAATTCCCTTACTAGACTTTAATTCCCGCGGAGGCAGGTGATTAGACCATAATAGACATTTAGTAAACATCTGGTGACTTGAATGAATAAATAAATGGATAAATAAACAGATAAATGAATATGTGTTAGTGTGATACAATTATAGATTTTTGCTTTTCTTGAATATGCTTGTACAAATGACTAAACATGTTGTGTTACTCTTTCTGGTTCAAGTTGACTGACCCACAGTGCATATTTACCTCTTCTCCCCCAAGATGCCCCATTTCAATGATAATAAAATAATGTCTTTAAAAGGTGTAAACCCACAACAGGAGGAGAATGGCAGAAGCCATCCATGGCTGAGAGATTACATTTCTGGATTACAAACCTGGGGAGGACAGATTATGCAGAGATGGAGAGTCCAGCCGAGGGGGCAGCCACTCCCCCTGCAGGGCCTGGGAGAATCTTGGGAACAGGAAGGCCCAGGTCCTACCAAGACTCCTGGAACTCAGAGGAGGGATCCTGATACTGTTTTACCAGTTATGTAAATGGTTAGGAATGGGGGAGGGGGAGGGGACTCCGGCTTTTAATTCTTTGGGTTATTATTATTATTATTCGAGCAGAAGTAGAAGCTGGGTTCCTTTAGATCTGGGAGAATAACTGTGGCAGTTGTGCAGGCACAGACTGAGCTGCTTCATTGAAAAGGCTGTAGTGACTGGCAAATCTTAAGACAAAATGCCTTCACACGGGGCACTATTCCATCTAATAAATTTAACTCTTGCCACTGCTTCATTTTCTCTTGAAACAGACCAAAAGAATAAAAGCAGCCCAGGCAGCCATTCTAAAATAAATTAAATTAAATCTTAAAATTCCAACAAAAGGGATTAGCTTTATTTGCTGAGGTTCTAGAGAGTAAAACGACATAGAATGGAGTGGGAATAAGGGGGGAAATGGTTCAGTGAAAGAAATAACTTTATAATAACTAGGGCAATACAAAAGTGGAACAGGATACTCTGAGGTAGCAAATCCCCATTCATTGAGAACCTATGTGCTAATCAGTGTTATAAAATAACGGTCAGCCTCCACTCAGGCTTAGTTGTAGTGTATGTTGGAAAAAGGGTGTTGTCTTAATGGCCCTCCGAGTTACCCACCGAGCAATCACGCCTTAGCTTCCCAGACACTTCTCTGCCAGTACCTAGGCTCAACTTTGCTGGTCACTGCCTAGAACTACAGGGAGTCTCCGTGAAAAGAAGCTGTGCCCTCATCATAGTGCCAGAGGTGTGAGAGCGGCAAGTCATCTATATGAATGCGCATTAGTCTACGTTTTATGGCTTTATTTAACTTAACAACATTGTAAATGGTTTTCCCTTGCTTTTGCTTCGGTATGGGTGGTACTAATGAGGCAGAGTTTGTTACTAGCAGTAGATAGCCAGAGTGTTTCTCTGCCTTTTCCCCTATGATATTGACTGTTTCACGAGACCAAGTTAGTTGTCTTTGTAGTATAACGCACATTCTTGATCTTCTTCGTGACTTCATTTAAGATGGTCACTTCCTTAATTATGCAAAGACCCAGGAGAAAATTTGAAATTACTTTCTTTAAGGGCTTGATTAAATTCTAAGCCCAAAGTTAATTTCTCTCCAGGCTTGGTCTGCGGGTTGAGGGGCTGTGGCAATCCTAGGGGTACAAAGATAAATCGGATACAGTCAGTTTCCTAAGCTGCTGAGGGAGGTGAATCAGGCAGGAAGTTTAACCCACTGACCTGGGCTCTAACATTTAGTTATTTAGTGATTTCTTTGGTCCCCTTGTGTCTACTGCCACTGCACCATGTACTTGGGATTTCCTTCTTCCATTTTTGCTCCCCACCAAATAATTCCTCACACAGCTATGAGTGATCATTATATTAATAAAATGTAAGTTAGATTCCCCAGTTTTTAAAAGGGCTTGGCACAGTTCAGTACTTCTCTTATCTCAACTTATACTCACTAAATCTTAGGTCTACAAATATTCATTGAGTCACACACAAATATTTCTGTAGTGCCTATTATGTTACATACATTACTCTAGACAAAAGAGAAAAATCTTTTCTTCGTGCAACTTAATGACCTTCTTTTTCCTTAAATAAGCCCAGGACCTTTGCACAAACTAGTCTCTCTGCCTAGAAAGCTTTTCTTTTCACTTTTCATTTCTTTTCTGACTGTTCTGTTTACACTAGCCTTTTCCACTTCTGATGTAGAAAGAACTGTTTATTTCCTCCATAACTCATAGCAGAGGCTACACATACATATCTATATAGTTTACATATATAATTATATATTAATTTTGTGTGTGTAATATATCTATCCTACGAGGCCAGGATTGTGTCCACGTAGTTTGCCACTGTATACTTGAAACTTAGCAAGATCACTGTTAGCACATGGTAAGGGCTCAGCAGACATTTGCTAAGAGAATAAAAATTCTAGGTATACTTTTATTGAAAAGATTCACTGATGACCAAATTATCTGAATAACCTGTGATTTATATCATTTTATATGTACACTTCAGAAAAAAGTAGAAAAATCTCTGAATTGTTATTTATGGGCTGTCAGATTGGCCACCTGACCTATCTTGATCTTAGAAAAGTGAGCCATATGATAAATACCATGGGTGCAAAAACTCTAATTCTGAAGGACTCCACAGCCATCTGTATCCTCTCTTTATGGTGCTAATTTTTATAACAATCTAAGCATATAAAACATATATATAGTTCTAAATATTTAACACCTTACAGCAATATGATTATAAGTCATGGGTGAGGGAAAAATAACCATGCATTAAACTGGACAAACAGGTTTTTGAGTCTATTAGAGTCCAAAGGTAGCGACGGTGTAGTAAAGTGAACAGAGCAAAACCAAAAATTGTTAAAAGCACAGTGGTGAAAGCAGGATTAAAGGCTTTAACGAGAAACCTGTTTCTATGGAGCAGTAAACATTGCATTCTCAAGCAAGTAGCTATAGGTCACAGACTGCTGTGTTGGTCACAAAGGGACCAAATTAGAGACAATAAATGGATTCTTATAAATCCAAACCCATTACTGAAAAGCAGCCCTAAGCATCCATATAAATTCCTTTTCATTCTGCTAAGAGATTACACACTGATTACAGAATATATAATCACAAAATACAGCACTTCCAGACTAGATATAAGGAACAGTTTTAAAATATCAAGTTCTCTATGACAGGGTAAACTGCCTAAAGCAGTATTGCATATTGGGCTTCCACATAAGAGTTCATTTGAAAAAAGGGTTCTATTACTTTTTTAAAGGCCTGAAAATTACTTGTCTAATCCATGGCAGAACTATTACACATACATGTGGATTTTTAAAAATATAGTAGTATTTCAAAATGCTTTAGTTGACTTGCATAAATAAGGCCAAAAATGATCAAATATTCCATGGCCCACAAAGATTGAAAGTGCTCAAAATATAATACACAAAAATATTTTTGTATTAATACATTAATTAACTAATTAATGCATCTCTGACTTCCAGATTTTGCTGACCTACAAACAGGCTCGAGAGAGCCACGTGTGAGCTTAGGGTGTTATCCTGGTTTGGAACCCTAGGCACATGCCTAATGTATGACTTGTATAAAAAGGACTCGTCTTTAATATCTGAAGGTTATGTAGCTAGAATAAAGCATGTTTTGCCTACAGTCTTCTCGGAACAGATAATACACTATTTTTTTAAACTGTAGAAACAATTTTTAATCTTTAGTTTGACGTAAACATGGCTTTTAGTATGATGCCGACACCAGCTGTGCCGAAAGGGCTCTGGAGAGATGTTCATAGCATCACAGACCTGTGCTGGTCTTCAGTCTGCAGGCGCCAGGCAGCTAATACTGCTTCATCAAGTGCGTGCTTCAGGCCTTACTGTGTGAGTGTAGAGCACCCCACGTAACTGACAGCCTGCGGGTCCCGGGCCAGCTTCTCAGCAATCTCTGGAGTGACAGGCTTCTGTTGGTTCTTGGCAAGTTTCTCAATTGCAGAGGGGTCATCTCTGAGATCAATTTGGGTGCCAAAAAGCAGGAAAGGAGCCTTTGGACACTGGTGAGTTATCTCAGGCACCCACGTTTCTTTCACATTTTCAAATGAGGATGAAGAGACCATTGAACAACAGACTAGAAACACATCTGTTTGTGGGTAACTCAGCAGTCGTAATCTCTCATAATCCTCTTTCCCTGTGGTATCAAAAAGTCCAAGAGCATATGGCTCTCCACCCATCATAACTGTGCCTGCACGGTTGTCAGAAACGGCTGGTACACACTCAGGTGGAAGTATGTTTGTGGCGTAGGTATCAGGAGACGTGTTTTAGGTACAGCACCATCGGCCACAACAGCGCACTGAATTGTCTGCATTGCTGACACAGTTTTCTATCCACTTTAAATACTTCACATCCTTATGTCTGATTTTGGCTCCACTTAACGGGGTTAAATGTAATCCCATTTTTTCTTAAATGTAAAATTTGTCCCCCTAAAACAGTTGCATGCTATCACCATGTGTATTTTGTGCTAAAGATCAAAGAATTTCCTCTTCCTGTAACATAAACTATGCCAAACACAAATGTGAACAAATTGTTTTCCGACTATAATGGCTTTAAGAAGTAGGGAGTAAGTAATAAGAAGTCAAGAAATCACTTCAAGTTAATTACTGAACTCAGAGACTGAATAAAGACAGGACATAGATAATTTGGAATCTTAAACATAAACCAACTCTTCCATGACTCCCCATCATCTATCTAATCAGGATCTCCAAACTTTTTACCATGCAGCATGTATTAGTTTCCTAGGGCTGTTGTAACATAGTACCAAAACCTGGGTGGTTTAGACAATAGAATATTATGTCTCACAGTATCAGAGACTAGGAGTCTGAGATCAAGCAGTTGGCAGGGTCAGTTCCTTCTGAGGGCTGTGAGGGAAGGATGGGTTCCATGCCTCGCTCCTAGTTTCTGCTGGTTTGCTGGCATTCTTAAAGTTGCTTGGCGTACAGAAGTATCACCCTAATCTCTGCCTTCATCATCACGTGGTGTTCACCTTTTTACAAGGACACCAGTAATAGTGGATTAGGGGCCCACTCTATTCCGGTATAACCTCATCTTAACAAATTACATCTGCAATGACTCTATTTACAAATAAGGGCACATTTTGAGACACTAGGCGTTAGGAGGACTTCAAGATAAAATTTGGGGGGGATACAATTCAACCCATAATGCACCATAATACATGTATATTTACTTATAAATTATTTACATCCAGGACTGTATACACTGTAACCCCCTACACATGGAAGGAGTACTATTTTCTTTATGAACCCTAACTGATGACCTTGCACACTCCCTGGATTACACACATCCCATCGGTCTCAGGATACAGTCCAGCTCTTTGGCTTGATACATCCCACCTCCCATGATCTGCCCTCTGCTTACTTCTTCTGCCTTGTCTCCTGTCACCCACAACACATCTGGCCTTCCCACCAGTCTGAACTATCTGCAGCTTTTCAACTTTGCTAGGCCCTTTCTCCATTCAACAACTCTGCACATGCTGTTTCCCGTTTCTGGAATGCCCTCATTCTCTTTGCTTCCTGTGAACACACGGTGAACTCCCAATCGTTTTCTGAAACTCAGCTCGTGTCATGTCTGGGAAGCCTTCGCAGACTGCTCCATGGGGGATGAAGCACTTTCTCAGTGCGGGGGGCACCATGTTCATATCTCTATTATTGTAAATGTCTATTTACATATATGTTGGACTGAACTGATATATGACCATTTTTGACCTAAAAAAGATGCAATTTCATGTGGTTCAACTTAATATTTCACTAGAGAACAAGTGTAATAAGAGGAGGGACTGTATTTTATTCATTTTTATATTTTCAGTGACTAAAACAGAGTTCAGCATAAAGTAAGTTTAATATATTCTTCTTGAAATTGAGGAAAGGCTTACTGTAACAGCACAAACATTCCACTTTCAAATTTTCCTTTTCAAGAATGGGTTACGAATTGACTCAATCCCTCCCATGAAAATGATTATTGGTTTAAGCTTCATTTGCTTTATTTAGGTCTACAGTATTTAACAGTATTTTTCCTTGCTTTTGCATCTATATGTGTGGTAAAATCTCTTCAAAAGAGACACTCGTATTTTAAAAATAGAGGAAAAAGCAGAAAGAAGCTACCTAAGTATTGCTTTGTAACCAACATCAAACTATTTCACTATTTTACTTTCAAAATATTTTCCCTTTCAAATAAAAAAATGTAAGTGATCATAAATAGGAATATAGATAAAAGAGCTAAATAAAGAGATGAACTGTGTAAAATGAACACGACATTTTAAATTCCACCAATTTTTTAGTAAGAGTAAATCTCACTAAATCTAATTTCAGAATTTCAAGTTTTTCCTATTATTCAGTTTGTAGAAAAGTTGTGCTATCTGAAATAGTGTTTAAGTGTTACATGGATAGTTAAAAGGCAAATGGGTCCTGCATTGCATGTAGAAATATTCAGCTAAGTTAGGAAGCAGTACCTGGTGAAGCCTGTGGGCAATTACCAGGAAGTGCAACATGGTTACCTTTTCCACTCTTCCTCATTAAAGCCCTTAAGGTAACAAATGTATTCACTGGCTCTCTGGCATGCCAAGGCAGTCATGAGCAAACACTTCCCACAATCTGGCTCTAGTCCATTGTAGAGACTCCTCTCCTTTTATGGCACTTCACGTCCCTCGTACTTGAACTACAATGAACTTCTCACAGAGAACACCACACTGAACATGTTTTTATTCCATATCTTTTTCCAAATGCTCTTTCCTCAGCTTCAAGTCCTTCACTATCTTCTTTGCCTACTAATCTTTAAAAATTCATCTCAAATATTATCTTCTCTGTGATGCTTTTCCTCATTTCTCCAGCTAGAGTTGATCTGCCTTTTGCATTTTCACTGTATAAAGTTCATGCCACAGAGATAGGATAGGCAGCTTGGGAAAACGACCCCCTCCAGGATACAACATGAGGCACCTTCCTAGTTACAGTTTCACAAGAAACTATACACCACTCCTGCAGCTAGACAAAAACACAAACCAGTTTTATCTGGCAGGACCAGCATCCCCGACGTGGACCTGAACTTCAGCTAATTTTAATGTCATTGCAATCTTTCTCCCCCCTTCTTCCACCTCCCCCCCCCCTTTCCCCCCAATCTAGTTCAAGCTGTTGTTTCTCAGTCTAGGTATATAGGACACAGCTCCCTGGCCCATGCTGGTATTATGAGCCTTGCACTCCTCCCGGCTTAGGTAGTCAGTTGCCAGTTGTCAATGGGCCGCTCATAGTAGCTCACGGCAGTTCTTGCTGGCTGTCCGCCGCTCACGCTGCCTGCCAGCCACTCACACTGGCCACCCGCTGCTCCTGGCAGCCCACAGCAGCCTGTGGCAGCTCACACCAACCTCCAGCTGCTTATGGCAGCCCAGCTCCAGGGAGAGCTGTTGTTTAGTCTTAGCTGTAGAAGGCGCAGCTCACTGGTCCATGTGGGAATTGAACCGGTGACCTTGGTATTAGGAGCACGTTGCTTCAACCACCTGAGCCACCAGGCCGGCCCTCATTATAATCTTTTACATTGCGGTTACTGCAGCTCCCATCATGCACCTGACACCATGACAGTTCTGGAGGTACTAAATACATAAGGAAGAAAAATGAGGAGATGGAGGGTCCCACCCAGGGGGAGGACCCAGCTCCTAAGGGAGATAAAAACCCCAGTCAGGACTTCCTCTGGGGTGTCTCAACTCCCAACTTCGCCTGCACTTCCTTCTCAATAAACGCCCTCTGCTTTCCTGCATCTATCTAGCTCTTGAATTCTTTCTTGCAGGAAGACAACCTGGCTTCTGCTCCAGGTTGAATCAACATCGGGACATCCCAAGAGCCTCCAACAACATCACCATTGCATTATTTTAACCATAGTGGTATGATTTATCTGCTGAGGTCTATTTTCTCAGTTTATCATCACACTGTACTGGGTACACTACAGATATTCAATACTGTTTGTTGTATGAATAAGTGAGTAAAAAATGAAATGACAGTCTGGAATAACAAAGCACCAAAGAAAAACTTGTTTGGAGACAGCAATTGTGACTTCAGAGTAAGGTCTCCTCCATGAGGAAAGGGACCATGTCTGCCTTGTCTGTTTCTATATTCCTACGACATGTGGGTGCTTAATAAGTACTACTAACTAAATACTTAACGTATGTGGAAAATAAGAAGAGCAGACTCTCTAATAATCACTTGAAGATAAACTGAATAAGGGATCTATGAATACGTAGTAAGAGAAGTACATCTAGCATAAGTAGTAGTATATAAAGGAATAAAGGAAATGTAGGAAAAAAATAACAAACATTTTTAGAAAATTTCCTGAACATGTCATTATAAAAATGAAAGATTATCTTGTGGAAGAAGCAATATAAATTGATGTAAATATGATTTATGCTTTCAATTAGTCATAGAGTGGTCATAGACATTGGTCTGTCAATAGAAATAAGTATTAATAGAATGATGTCCTTCATATTTGCAAAAAAAATCTGTATCATGCCACTAATGTATTTATGGGGTTTTTTGTTTAATATCTCCACCTTGGGCATCAGAAGTGGTATTTAATCCTCACCCTGAGTTATTTATTCCTTTACAAGCACACCACATTATGAATGCATACCTGTAGTTTATATTGGTGCTGCATTATTTTAGGCTTGTTTATCCGTGATAATCGCTGAAGCACTTCCCGAGGCATCATCATCAATGATACTTAAGAGAACCATAATACCTCTACGCCTATGTACGGACAGTTCACTGTGAAGAACGTCCACATTACTCACACTTCTTATCTAAATCAAGGTGATAGGCAAGAAGGTATACTGGTAGTATTTGTAAACTCAGATGGCAAGATTAAGACTTCAGGGCAAACTCCACCCAAAGAACTTTACAAACAGAAAGCTTATCCTCTTTGCTTGGCTCTTGGACTTGTCCCATCTGGCAAGGTTGGATTTGGCAAAATTGGATCTCAGGTTTCATACCTTGGTAGTTAACATTTCCAGGTACCTAACTTATACCTCCTTTTTCTGCCTATTTTACTAAAGATGTAAAACTCCCAGTGACATTAGTCTAAAACTTAGTATTTTCCACTTTTTAAAATCCACTGTAGGAATTAAACAGAGAAAAGACTAGGACTCAAATCCTAAGAATAGGAATTACAACACAAACAAATTTAATCATAGCATGGGTTACATTTAAAAGTTAACTAAAAAAATTGTTATTTATTTGATTTTTTTTTGTGTGTTTCTTTTTTCTTTTTTCTTTGGCCACTGAATTTTATGTTTATTTATTTAATAATCTTCAAAAATTTTTCCAATTACAGTTGACATACAGTATTATATTAGTTGCACATGTACAACATAGTGATTAGACATTTATATAACTTACGAAGTGATCACCTCAATAAAACTCACCTGACACCATACATTACAATATTGACTATATTCCCTGCTACACTTTACATCCCCATGATTATTCTGAAACTACCATTTTGTACTTCTTAATCCTTTCCCATTTTTCACAAATTTTCCCACATATAAGTGAAATCATATGGCATTTGTCTTTCTCTGTCTGACTTACTCCACTCAGCACCATACCCTCCAGGTCCATTCATATTGTTGCAGATGGCAATATTTCATTTTTTTATGGCTGAGTAATATTCCATTGTATATGTGTACCAACTCTTCTTTATCCATTCATCCATTGGACACTTAGGTTGCCTCCATATTTTGGCTATTGTAAATAATTCTGCAATGAACATATGGTGCACATGTCCCTTTGAAGTATTGTTTTGTGTGTTTTTTTTTTGGATAAATACCCATAAGTGGACTTACTGGGTCCTTTGTCTCTTGTTATAGCCTTTGTTTTAAAATTTATTTTGTAGGGTATAAGTATTGCTACTCGAGCTTTTTTCTTTATTTCCATTTTCAATGAATTATCTTTTTCCATTCCTTTACTTTCAGTCGGTGTGTCTTTCAATGTGAAATGAGTCTCTTGTAGGCAGCATATGCATGGGTCTTATTTTCTTATCCATTCAGCCACTCTATGCCTTTTAACTGGAGCATTCAATATATTTGCATTTAAAGTAATTATTGATGGATATGTAGTTATTGCCATTTTTTCATATTTATTATTTTTTTCTTCTTCCAAAAGTCCCTTTAACATTTCTTGTAATACTGGTTTGGTGGTGATGAACTCCTTTAGCTTTTTCTTGTCTGGGTAGCTCTTTATCTGTCCTTCGATTCTAAATGATAGCTTTGCTGGGTAGAGTAAGCTTGGTTGTAGGTCCTTGCTTTCATCACTTTGAATATTTCATGCCAATTGCCTCTGGCCTGCAAAGTTTGTTGAGAAATCAGCTGACAGTCTTGTGGGAGTTCTCTTGTAGGTAACTACCATGTTTCCCCCAAAATAAGACCTAGCCAGACAATCAGCTCTAATGCGTCTTTTGGAGCAAAATTAATATAAGACCTGGTATTATATATTATATTATATATTATATTATATTATATTATATTATATTATATTATATTATATTATATTATATTATATTATATTAATCTCATCTTACATTATAGTAAAATAAGATTGGGTCTTATATTAATTTTTGCTCCAAAAGAAGCATTAGAGCTGATTGTTCTGCTAGGTCTTATTTTGGGGGAAACACGGTAACTGCTTTTCTCTTGCTGCTTTTAAGATTCTTTCTTTATTTTTAACCTTTGGCATTTTAATTATGATGCGTCTTGGTGTGGTCCTGAGTTCATGTTGTTTGAGATTCATTCTCTGGGCTTCCTGGGTTTGTATGTCTATTTCCTATTTCCTTCACCAGCTTATGGAAGTTTTCTTCAAATAGGTTTTTAATTCCTTGCTCTCTTCTTCTGGTACTTTTTTGAACATTGGTACGCTTGATGTTGTCCCAGAGGCCCCTTAAACTATCCTCCTTTTTTGGGTTCTTTTTTCTCTTTGCTGTTCTTATTGGGTGTTTTCTGTTACCTTCCTTTTCAATTGCTGATTTGAGCTTCTGCTTCATTGACTCTACTGCTGATTCCCTGTAATGTATTCCTCATTTCAGTTATATTCTTCATTTTTGACTGGTTCTTTTTTCTTTTCTATTTCCATTTTTATGTTTCCTGTCTCTTTGTTGAAGTTCTCCCTGAGATCATTGAGCAGCCTTATAATCAGTGTTTTGAACTCTACATCTGGTAGATTGCTTATCTCCATTTTGTTTACTTCTATTTCTGGAGTTTTGTTCTGTTCTTTTATTTGGGACATGTATCATTGTGTCTTAATTTTGGCTGCCTCTCTGTGTTTGTATCTATGTATTAGGTAGAGCTGCTGTCTCCCAGTATTGGTAGAGTGGCCTTATATAGTTAGTAGGTGTCCTGTGCAGTCCAGGGCACAGTCTTCCTGGTCACCTGAGCCAAGTGCTTCAGGTGTGTCCCTTTTGTGGGTTGTGTGTGCCCTCCTGTTGTAGTTGAGCCTTGATTGCTGTTTACACATCAGTGGGAGTGACTGACCTTCAGGATGATTGGGTGTGAGGACTGGCCCTAAGTACAGTGGCTGGGCTGTTGTGCAGGGGGTGACCTTATGGAGTGAAATTGGCTTTATCAGGGCTCTGGTGCCTACTCAGTCTGCTCTTTGGGTGTGTGGTTTGTGGAGGTGGTTGGGTGGTGTTCTGCTGTGGTCTGAAGCTGGCTACTGGGTTTATTCATTCTGGGGCCCTTTTGAGGGGCTCTGTTGCAGGCCAAAGTCAGCCGCTGCATGAACCCTGCCAGGGGACACTTGTTATGAGCTACAAAGTGATCTGCAAATGGTTGCTATTTGTGCTAGGCTTGGAGGTGTCTGAGAGAGGCTGGTAGGAGGGGTGGAGACTTGGAATGGGCTGGTCCCACACTCACATGTGGCAGTTATAAAATCAGGAGTAATATCTCAAGTGTGGAGGTCACCCCTGCAGAGCAAGGGGTCCCAGCCCCACACCAGGCTCCCCAGCCCAGGGTTCTGGTGCTGGGAAAAGAAGTCCCCACAAATTCTGCAAACTGAAGCCAGCTGCCACGAGTGCTGGGCTTGATGCTGCTCACTAAGAGCTACAAGGCATGCTGAGCCCAGATGCTGCTGGTTCAGTGTTTGTGAACTTTTGAGAGATTTTAGGAATGTCCGCATTCCTAAATGCAGCCAAGACAGGCCATTAGTATGTAAAAGCCACTGAAAGTGGCTTGGTGGACCTGCAAGTTGGGCGGTGGGGTCTCAGGGAATCGCCAGGGTGGGGCAAATGGTGTTATCTAGGTTGATGGAGACTCTGATATGGCTCTGGCCTTTGTCTGCATGCTGGATGAGGAGCGAGCTCAACAAAGGAACAATGGATTATGCCAGCACTTCTGTCTAGGAGAAAGCTGCCCCTCCAGCTCTTGCCCTAAGGCCAGGAAATTCAGTTCCTCCCTGTATGTCCCTGGAGCCCTTCGAGCTGCTGCCCCAGCACTGGAACTCAGAGGGAGTGAGTCATTGGCAACTAATTCTGTGTGAGTGCCCTTGAAGAGGAGCACCTAGGACTCCAACAGCCCTCCATCTCACTCAGCCACAATCTCTACTGGTTTTCAAGCCAGAAGTTGTGGGGACTTCTCTTCCCGGCACTGGAACCATGGGCTGGGGAGCCGGGTGTGGGTCTGGGACACCTTGCTTCTCAGGGGGGACCTCAGCTCCTGAGATATCCCTCCCGATTTTTTAACTGCCACACGAGTGGGAACCAGCCCATTCCAAGTCTCTGCCCCGCTACCAGTCTCAATGTGGCTTCTTCTGTATATCCTAGTTATAGGATTTCTGTTCAGCTAGATTTCAGGTGATTTTCAATGATGGTTTTTATGTAGTTTAGTTGTAATTTTGTCATGAGACGAGGTGAGCATAGTGTTTACCTACTAGTCAGCACAGGAACCTGAGGCAAGATACATGTTACCTCATGGCATTGTACAGAAATTATATAAACAAGCTTTTTTCAAAGTAGAATCTGTGAAACTAAAATAATGAAATAACTTTGTGACATTCACTTTTGTAATTTCTTGTCTCTAGTGACATGTACAGTATTTGCACAAAACTGTACATGTCACTAGACTGTGAGTCATTCCCCCCTTGGATTCTGTTAGACTTGCTTCAGACTTTCTCTGGGCAACTGAATTATGAAGTGTCTCTAGAAATTCAAGCCACTGCTTAGGTCTATCTGTCCCTACCCTCTCCCTCTCTCACTCCTTCCCTTAGAAATAAACCTGGCCTATTCTTTTCTGTGAGATAAAAGAAATTGTGTCTACAAGCGCTGAGAAACACTGCATCTTTTTTGAATGTATATTTTCTGAATATAACAATTTAATTAACTGAAACGTCTAAAAATCGCTGATGAAAGTTTGGATTTAAAATTCTTTTGTTTCCTCTTGTCAGATAGGATGTATTTGAAAAGAAAACTGGTTTAGAGTCAGAATGAACATGAAATTCCAGCTCAGTTTTGAAAAAAGTCTTTGAATACTTTTCAAAGCATGGGATGAAGTGAAATATCCACAAATATGAGGCTTATATGAGGGACTCAGTAAACATTATCCTCCTACCCACAGTGACGGTCTGATAGTATGGCTGAAAGTATGAGGAGAGAACAGTTGTTCTGACGGTGATGTCTTCCTATTCAAGAAGAAAGTGAAGGATAAGTGGTAAAGGAAATTCACAAATTGGGTACAGGGTCTGTGTTTCAATCTAGAAATTCTCTGAGTTTATCTTTTTTTTTTTTTCCAACTTTTACCACACTGAGGTTATATTATACTTTACTCTCTACCCACCAGTTTTTTTTTGTTGTTGTTGCTTGTTTGTTTTTTAAAGATTTTATTGGTGAAGGTGAACAGGACTTTTTTGGGGAACAGTGTGTACTTCTGGGACTTTTCTAAGTCAAGTTGTTGTCCTTTCAATCTTAGTTGTGGAGGGCGCAGCTCAGTTCCAAGCCCAGTTGCCGTTGTTAGTTGCAGGGGGCGCAGCCCACCATCCCTTGTGGGAGTTGAACCGGCAACCTTGTGGTTGAGAGCCCATGCTCCAACCACCTGAGCCATCTGGTACTGGCCCATGTAGGAATTGAACCAGCAGCTTTCAGCGTTAGGAGCACGGAGCTCCAACTGCCTGAGCCACTGGGCCGGCCCTACCCACCAGTTCTTAACTAAAATAGTTTCCTCTTCCCAGAGAACTGACTAGAATTACAAAACGTATGCTTTTTTTTAAAAAAGAGATTTATAACATTGAATAAGGCTGCCATCACACATTTTATAGGCTTCCTATCCCTTTCTTAAAATAAGTATTAAAATGGTCTGATGTCCTTCCACATAAAAATTCTGGCAGAAAAATTAACCTAAAAAGAGACATTTATGGATGGTTTTTATTTACTCTGTTTGGTCCTTTTTACTTTTTCTACCTTCTTCCTGCTTTGTGGTTGCTAATAGCTCTCCAATGAAGCCTTGAAACAATGGCTGCTCCCCTTACCTACAATTTTTAACTTCACTTTCACCTGGTTTGCTCTCCTTCCCCTATACTTGGGTACATCCTCAAACTGGAAAGAAGACTGTGGTTGAGCAAGTGATTAGGACACATTTGTTTTAAAACGACTTTATTGGTTAAGAGGTGAGAATTCAACTCATCTGAAATGTTGAAGAAAAATACAAGCCGAAAGCTTTCAATCTTGGTAATTTCTGCGCTTTGTTTTTTCTCCCTTATCCAAGTTCTTGGTAGGAGAGAAAGGGGGAAGAGCAGACAGGTAAAGTGCCCCCTCCCGCGCATAAAGGAGCTGTCCTGAAAGCCTCAGGTAAAGAATTCCACGATGTCATTGCCAGCCCTAACAGTTAGGGAGGGTGGGAAGTCTACTTTTTTGTTTTTCTAGGTAGGCACATTGCACCCTGAATGAAATGAAGGTTCGGGCAGAAGGGGAGAAGGGGGAAACAGGCACTAGCCATCTCTGCCACAGACATGTTGAGTTTGAGGTGCTTTTTGTCGGAGCAGTCAGGTTTAGAGATGTACATTGGGGAGCTGTTACTATAAAAATAATTTATTGAAGTTATGGGCATGTTTGAAATTGGCTAGGAAAAAGAATAACATGAGGGAATAAAGGCCCTTGAATTGAAACTCGAGGGCCTCTACTATTTAATAATGTCTGAGAAGAGAAGCCTGAAAAATATCATGAGAAGGAGCTGATATGACGAGTCTGAATGTTTTTGAGATGTCCAAGCAAACTGACACTGGCAGTTGAATTTAACAGAAAATTCTCTCCCAGTGTCCCTACATTCATCCTTTATTTTTTAAAAAAAGAATAAAACCAAAATATTTTATTTTAAATACCATGTGGCTAAACAAACACTCTTTGAGTATTTTAATTTTTTCCTCATAACCTGATCTCATAATTGCCTTTTATTATTTAACCAGAGTTACTTTAATTATTTCTGTAAGCAACACCTGTAGAACATATAGTACGTCCCAACCCTGGGACCTCAGATAGGTTCTTGTCTACTTCCTAAATTTATAGTCAGGGTGAGGGAAAGGATTTATATAATCATACAGAGCTCAGTATTGGTGGATGCCTGAGACATTAATGATGAATCTGCGGTTCATTGGGTTCTCTTCTCATATATGTATACATGGATTTCAAATTTGATAGGTATCTTATTTGTCTGAAAGGGCAATAATATGTTATATCACTTAATAAAGTTTCTCTTCTATAGTTAATTCCAGTAGTTCTTTTAACAGGTTAGGTGTGGATGCATGTAACGTTGGTTTATAAGCTTTTTTACTTTAACAGTACAACAGGTTTTCAGATAAATACAAAGATACTAGCCTTAGATAATATGTTTTATTCTAGTTAATAGAGTTCTTTTTGAAGTTTATTCAGAGTTGCTTAACTCCAAGGTTCTGAAGACAGCTGTCGAAGAATGAAAACTGATGCTCTTACTTCCGTCACTACTTTATCTGTTATCCAGATAGAGCTTTCTTCCTAAAAGGCAGGATGACATCGGTGTTTTCCTCACAGCCCTGATCATCCCTATACGAGGCATAATACGACCTAAAATTTCATGCTATAAACTTGGTGTTATTTCACCTATTCGGATCAGCACCTAAAGCTTTCTGCTTTTTTGGAAAAGAGTTATAGAAAGGCATTCTGAGTTGTATGAAGTTTCAAAGTATCAATGTACTGATACATTAAGCAAAATGAATACATTAAGAAATGGTCACTATGACAGAAACATACATGTAGGTATAACTTGATTCATCAGAAAGCTGAATTTTGACTTTTTTGTGGATGTACCTTGGGACTACTAATAGAAGTATTCTATCAGTTTCTGGTGAAAACAATTAAATTGGCTAATCAGAATTCAGGCTGAGTGATTGATTGATCCCTTCAATAAACGTTTGGTGAGTGTTTAATGTGTACAAAGTATTTTGCTAGATTCTAGAGACACATTGGTGAATATGAGTGAATAAGAAAGATGGTCCCTGTCCCCATGGAGCTTACAGTTTACTAAGGGAGACAGATGATTACAAGTGAAAAAAATAATTGTAAAATAATTACAAACTGTGATAAGTGTTCTGAAGGAAAGGGGATGCTGTGATAGAAAATAATGAAAAGAGAGCCACCCTAAGTTGAACAGTCAAGGGAGGTTTTTAATGACATCTACAAGAAGAGAGCACTGGGGGTGGAAGGGAGGAAGCGTTCCCGGTGGGGAAACAGCCTGGGCAAAGGGTCTGAGGCAAGAATGGGCGTGATCAAGGGACAGAGCGCAAGCTAGTGTGGCTGACGCAGCCTGAGCAGAGGACTGTGGCATGAGACGTTCAACTACCTTTTCACATGGTATAAAGGTAGAAACCAAATCCTGGAGCCAGAGCCAGCAAACTATGTTTTCTAGGCCAAGTCTATCCTGCCTCCTGTATTTTTATAATGTTTTACTGAAACACAGCCACACTCTTTCATTTCTATGTCATCTATGGCTGCTTTTTTGCTATAAGCAGTTGTTGCTACAGAGACCATGTGATCTGCAAAGCCTAAAATATTTATTATTTGGCTTTTACAGAACAAGTTTGCTGGTCCCTGTGCTAGGTGTGGACTAAAGTAGAGCTGCCATGGTGAACGTTGAAAGTCAAGCTTTAGGAAAACACAGAACCACCCTTTCTTTACAACTGGCCAGTGATGATTCAAATGAGAAAGAAACACAAAGATGAGAAGGTCAGTGTAGTAGAGGCAGGACTCATGTCCACGCCAAGCCCATAGACCAGGGGTGTCCAAACTGCGGCCCGCGATCCATTTTTTATTGGCCCGCAGCAAATTCCAAAAATGTATTTAGTTTACTTAAACCAGGTGAGGCAATACGTACTTCTCCTCAAGTGAGTGGCCCGGCTGTTTGTGTATTTTACCGAATATGGCGCTTGGTGAAAAACGTTGAAAAAAGTGTGGACACCCCTGCCATAGACCAACATTACATCCATCCGCACCTAACCTATTAAAAGAACTACTGGAATTAACTATAGAAAAGAAAACTTATTAAGTGGCATAACATTACATTATTGTCCTTGCTATTGACTAATAAGATTCCTACTAAGGAATCTGAACTCTAAGGTTAATTCGGGTTTCATAAAGCACAGGACCCTTTATCCAAGGGGGTCAGGAACCGGATCAATGCCAGATGATAGAATACCTGCAGAGTGCAAACGCAGTTTGGCTCAGGAATATTAGAGGAGATCATGCACAGAAAAACCACATTCTAAGAGGAACCGAGGACAGTTCTGAACACTGCTAACAGAGAACAGTTCTGAACACACATTGATTACGGCTGGAAGTTTGCTTAGCATCTGTCCCAGCAGTTGACAAAAGTAGGGCTTGGATTATTAGCAAGCAAACAAAACTCTCAAAGCTACCTTAACCAAACTAAGCCACACATTTCTAGATCAGAAGTCAGACTGGGTTATCCGACCCACAGATGTTTTATTTGACTTGCACAGTTCCCTAGGAAACTTCTTATTTAAAAAATCTAGATAGTTAGCAAGTAGGCCCACTTCATTTCCATATGGGAACAATAAGCGAGAACTGAGAAGCAAATGTGCCTTGTAGATAAGGCATATTAATATATTCCCAGTTTTCCACAGTTCTCACTACTTCCTATTATATTACATTCAGCCTGCCTTATATTATTAGTTTTTAATTTACCAAGACCATTTGGCATTTAAGTTTGGAACTTCTGGTCCTCATCTCAAAAACATCACAAACCTGTACACTACATATACTTCTTTTCAACATGTATTTATTAAGTGCTGACCATATCCCAGATACTATGCATATATAAATAATGCATGATACCTGCCATTGGGAAGCCCACGGGCCAGAAGCAGAGACCAGTGTGTTCAATGATCCGAGGCAGAATGATGCTGGTGCAAGGAAAGATCAGCTCTGACCTGGCAGGTCGGGGAGCATGGTACTACGGCGACGCTTGAACCACATCTTGAAGGGTAAGTGTAACTTTATTAGTGCATTCCAGGCAGAGGAAACAGAATGGCCAGAGGGACAGGGAATGCAACTGGTTTGGCAATTACACGATTCAGAGTAAATGAAACAGAGGGAAGCTGCAGGAGCGTGAGCTAGACAGGAGAGCTGGGGCTGTATCAGCATGGCTAGTGTCTGCGCTAAAAAGTATGACTTTTATTCCATCTGGGAAAGGGAATTACTGAAGGGACTGAAGCATACCAAGGTCGGCATTTTAGAACTATAATTTGGTAGCAACATGGAGGGTAATTTAAGAAGGTGGAACACTAGAGGCAGATAGACCTAGTTAGGAAGGAAATCATTGACAAAATCCAACTGACTGGAGGAGGCCTGAAGGCACGAAGCAGCAGTGGGAATGGAGAAGAGAAACTGACCAGAGAGAGTGACTCTGGAGCGTGAAGGGAAAAAGAAGCCGGAGTCCCAGGTTTGTAGCTTGAATGCTAAGGTATCGATAAGGAACGCAGGAGAGTGATACACGGGAGGATGGGAATGGGTGCTGTGAAGTCTGAGGCGTCTGTGATTACACAGGTAATGACGTCCACTTGGCATCTGGATAAGTCAGGAGTCAGGCAGAAGGCCAAGGCAGGAGACATGGGAATTGTCAGCATTTATAAGTCAGAATGCTGTGATGCATAATTTTACATACAAGTGTGCAAATGAGATAATGAGCAATGACACATCCCTAATAATCCCAACACTTAAAAGGGAGAAAGTTAGGATGTAAAAGAGCAGGTAGAGGTAACGACCTGAGGTTGGGGGTTAGCAGCATAGAGATGAAGAGAATTAGTGTGAGGAATTGAGGTGCTGGCAAATGTTTCGTACAAATTAGGTAACACAGATTCGGGTTGGATAGGGAAAAAACTACAGAAAGCATAAAATAGTGTAGGGTTTCCACATTTATTGGGGAAATAAAAAAGGGTCATCCAGTTACATTTGAATCTCAGATAAAATACTTTTTTTAGTATAAATATGTCCTAAATATTATGTGGGTATACTCATGCTAAATTTCTTTTCCTTGTTAATCTGAAATTCAAATATAACTGAGTATCTTGTATTTTATCTGACTATCACAATTAGGTGAAAAAGAAAGACCTAGAGTCTGGGAACTCTCCTGAGGTCAAAACTCCATGGCTTCGAGGAGTGAGAAAGCTGAATATTCAAACACTGCAGTTTAGCATTTCAGGGATGGAAGGGTGATGAAAAAGATGAAGGAAGGTCCATTGAAGTTTGTGGCTGAAAGAGAATAGAAAGGCAGGTCCAAGAGAAACACTAAGGCAAGAATATTGGATGGGTCATTAGCATGGACACTGAGGTCCGTTAAAATGATGGCTGGAGGGCAGAGGGAATAAACACGAGCCAATTATTAAAGGAAGGAATCTAGTCTTGACAGGGAAGAGAAGGTCGGCTTTTCTAAAGCAGTGAGGCTTGGCTTATGCTGAGATCCAAAGGATGTGATGTCTCACAGGCACCTCATGTGCATCATGTCCAAAGTCAAAGCGTATCCCAAACTTGTCACTCTTCCGGTGTTTCCTAGCTCAGTGAGGTACCACCGTTCACCAAGTCATGCAGGTTAGAAATATAAGAGGTATTTATATCTGCCTCTGTCATGTCCATTATCCAAACTATCACATAAGTATCAGGTAAAGAGGAAAGCATTCCAGGCCAAGGGAACAACATATACACTATTCATATGTTGAAAGATAGCATGGTGCATTATGGTAATTAAAGATAATTTTCCCTTGATAATAGAAGAGGAAGGGGCTAGATCATGATGGGTCTTGTAGGTCATACTAAAGATTTTGTTCTTGGGGCCAGCCGGTGGCTCAGGTGGTTGGAGCACCGTGCTCCTAACTCTGAAGGCTGCTGGTTTGATTCCCACATGGGCCAGTGGGCTCTCAACCACAAGGTTGCCGGCTCAACTCCTCGAGTCCCGCAAGGGATGGTGGGCAGCGCCCCCTGCAACTAAAAAGGGCAAGTGGACCTGGAGCTGAGCAGCGCCCTACACAACTAAGACTGAAAGGAAACCTTGAAGCTGAACGGCACCCTCCACAACTAAGATTGAAAGGACAAATGACTTGGGAAAAAGTCCTGGAAGTACACACTGTTCCCAATAAAGTCCTGTTCCCCTTCCCCAATAAAAAGTCTTTAAAAAAAAAAAAAGATTTTGTTCTTTATCCTGAGCAATGGAAGCCATTGACAGGTCTGAAGCAAGGAAAGTAACATGATCAGATTTACATTTTGAAAAGAGCATTCTGGGTAGCATGGAGAACAGATTTGAGAACAGTAGAAATATAAGGAGACAAGAAAAAAAGGCCATTGTAGTCATTCAGGTGAGAGGAACTGGTACTTGGAATCGGGTCCCAACAGTAGACATGGAAGGAAGTGGATGGTTTTAGTGCTAGTAGAGATGACAGCCAGTAGGAATTGGTGATACTGGTGGGAATTCTCTCCTAGTTCAATGTTGTTAGGAATGATCTAGTCGAAAGGCAAGGGGGAGAAAACAGGTAATTGAGTGTTTTATAACCGTACTGCCCTTAGGCCTGGGTAAGGACCCTCCTTCTGCTGCAAATGGTCAAGGGGCCACACCTGCCCAGAGCCTGCACTCCTCTTTTAGACTGGCTAGATCTCAGGGCAGACCCAGTTGCTGATTACCCATCACTATTTGCAGGGGGTGAGGGGTGTGGACATAAGCTTGAACATGTCAAGTGCATACATGCATGGTCCCTTTTGGTGTGAAGGGTGAAAAGTTGGAAATGGGAAGGTAATGGGGTCAGTCAGACAACTCTAGAAGTCTGATAATTTGAAATGCAAACCTGGCCTTCCAAATTATTATGTAAGTGACTTCCCAAGGTAGTAGAGTAGAATATATTTTTTGTTTATCATCTTGATTTATAACTTAAATACTTATGGATACATGGTATATGAGCCTCCATAGCCACATTCTTGCTCAGGCTCTGCAAATTTAGAATCAAGCCTGATAAAAGAGTGTGTAATAGTATAAAACAGTGTAGTGCAAAGAGTAACAAATTCATGCCAGTGAGAATTTAGCTGGGCCCTTATGTAGTCAGATTTTCCAGACATCTGTGTGGGAGATGAGAAAATAAGTGGCACGAGTTTCTAGGCACTACATTAACATATATAAGAAGCATTTTTCTATATCTGGGGAGGGGGGTCAACAATTAAGAAGCTATTTTAATTCTTTTTAAATTAAATTTATTGGGGTGACAGTGGTTAGTAAAATTACATAGGTTTCAAGTGTACATTTCTATAATTCATCAACAAGCTATTTTAATTGTAATGGTTTCAGCGTGATTTTGAAAAGCTTCTTGAATACAGAAGGCAGAAGTTTAAAGCATGGAAGGGAACTTAATGATCACGTAATCAAATTTACTCATTTAACAAATAAAACAGGTTCTGACTGATGAAGCACCCTGCCTGAGGTCACAAAGCTTGCTAGTAGCAGATGATTTCTAGCCCTATCCTCTCTGTCTACTCTTACACCAATGCTACTTTTCATGAAGACATCTGTTGCCAGTCAATTCCAACTACAGTTTTCACTTGCTGGAAGTAAATACTTTCATTACTTTAAAATTTTGAGGCACCTAAAACAAACCCGAACAAAAAACAAGTCCATAAACCAACATTAAACTTTGACTCCAGAATATTCTAAAAAACCGCCCAAAAAACAATTAAAAAAAGGTGTAGGGGACAAAATGCAACTTCATGAGATCACAAATAAGTAAGTATTGGCGATCCTCGAAAGTTACAGGCAATTTAGGGCTCCTTTAAGGACACAAAATATCCTCCAACTGGTCACCTGATCTCTTTTTATTTTTACGTCTATTCCTTTTACTTTTTGATCTCATGTGAGACTTTAGAGTTAAATTAAAATCGTGCTCCTCGCTTTGGCTGCAACCATATTACTGTAACCCAGCTCCCCAAATTCCTTATCTTCTAAGCTAGAAATCAAAGCACACGCTTACAAAACATCTAACATTCAGGTTGCTAACTAAAAGCTAAACTACAGACACTTAAAAAAAAATCCTTGCTTTTCAAACATATATAAATATCGCTGACAGATTTTTCTTGGAGAGTCTGAGTTATAATAATAATAAAATTAAAATCTTTAAGGGTCGAATCACAAAAGTTAAAAAAAAAATTCTCCAGGGCGACTCTTACCTTCAAGCTCAGAAGTAATTCGAAAGTTCTAGGTTTGCAGGAAGTTATCTCCCTTCAAGTATTAACAGTTGATGATTTTAGCAACAGTAACAAATCTTGTGAAAATACCAAGTGATGTTTTTAGCCCCTCCCATTAATCGACTACTGCCAAGAAGGAAAGACGTAATTCCCGGCAAAATTTTCTCCTCTTTGCTGAGAATCTGCGAAACTCGGCTTTCTGGGCGTGAAGAGGCAGAAAGAGACCAAAGGGACCCAAGAGAAAAATGATGAGAAAGCGGTACAAGACAGTCACCGAGGCAGACACGACAGCAACCTGGGCCGGGGAAGATTCTGGGGTCCGGAGAGGGTGTTCTTTCCGGACAATCACCGGCCACTCGAGTTCACGGTAGCGACAACTGGAAGACCCGCCCCTTGCAGCTCTCCCGGCCACTAGCCGCGCCCCGCGGAGCTGTGACCTCCAAAGCGGGTCCCTTGGCGATCCCGCCTCTTCGACGAGACATTCGCACCTTTGATTGGCGTCTAGGGGGATCCCTCAACGTGGCTTGCCCAATGGAAGGCCCGGCCGGTGGCCCGGACGCTCCACCCCACCCCCGCCCCTCGCGGAGGGCCCGCCCCTGCCTCGCGCCCGGGAGCGGAGGAGAGTAAATACAACAGGAGCGCAAAATGGCGGAACCGCCGAGCTCAGTGCACTGCGCTGCTGTCGCCGCCGCTGCCGTCTCGGAGAAAGAACCGTTTGGCAAGGTGCAGCCCGCCTCCCGGGACCCAATGGGTCCTCTGTCTGCCAAGAAGGTGCGGACTGAGGAGAAGAAGGCGCCGCGGAGACTCAACGGAGAAGGGGGCAGCGGCGGGAACAGCAGGCAGCTGCAGCCGCCCGCGGCACCTTCGCCTCAGAGCTATGGCAGCCCCGCGTCTTGGAGCTTCGCCGCTCTGTCTGCTGCCCCCTCCCCTTCTGCTCGCAGCAGTTTCTCTTTCTCCGCTAGCACGGCCGTCCCCTCCTCAGCCTCCGCTTCCTCCTCTCAGTCCGTGCAGCGCAAACTGCTGGTCCCTCCTACGCTGCTGCACGCCCAGCCTCACCATCTCCTGCTGCCGGCCGCCGCCTCCTCGGCCAGCGCCAAGCCGCGCAGACCCAAGGAGAAGCGAGAGAAGGAAAGGAGGAGGCACGGCCTCGGCGGGGTGGGCGAGGCCGGCGGGGCAGCCCGGGAGGAGAACGGGGAGGTGAAGCCGCTGTCGCGAGGTGAGTGCCGGCGCCCGGAGGGGGGAAGGGAGGGCGCCCCGGCCCCCGCCACCCGCTCGCGCCCGCGGGGTTGGCGCAGGAGGCGCGCGGGGGCCGCGTGCGCCAGGCTGGAGGGGGCGGGAAGCGTCCGGTTCTGTGCGGGCGCTTTTGCAGTCCCCGTGGGTACAGGAAATGGAGCCCGTAATTTCGGTCGCAGCGAGGGGAATGGCCGAAACTCTTATTTTCTACATCGTTTCTGCCTCCTAGTCAATGCGCTGCAGGGTTCGTAGAATTCCGTCTAGAGGACCCGTCTGGGTTATTTTGGCTACGGAGCGAGATGGGAGGGTTTGGTCTTGTAAAAGACGCTTGATTAGTATATCTTCTAGACTTAATCATGGAATTCATATTTGTGACAAGCTCTAGCGCCAGAAAACCCTGTCAAAAAAGGGGTGTGGAGAGCCTTGGCGTCAGCTGGAAGCTACCAGAGGCCTGAGCTTTTCATCCCTATTAGGGAAATGAGGTAGTGTGCAGGCCCGAAGTGTGCTATTTCATAAGGTACCCTCCCTCCTCCCTCCTTCCGCCCCGTAGTCTTAAGTGTGTTGAGTGGTCCTGTTTGAAATACCACCCTTCTGAAAGAATTTTTCAGCCATATTTCTTTTTTTCCTGCAGCAAACGATAAAATCTGGAAGGGTTGACATTTTTTGGCCAGATCGAGTAGCTGCAAAATGTTTTAGCATCAGAAAAAGGCAAATTCTTAAGCGTCCTTTTCAGACACGGTTAGACAGTTTTAAAATGTAAGCTAGTCATATAATTTTCAGAAAGTATTTAAAATGTACGTATAGTCCTACCTATTTAGCTATTGATACGCAAAGATCTGACAGTGGTACAACATAGAGACTGGTTGAAAAGTAGATCTCTGTGTGATCAAAAGCTTAAAGCACATAATGATCTGTACTATAAACATACATTGATACACAGTATTGTCAAAGTATTTTTGTTTTTAAAGGAAAAATGAAATCTCAAGTGGTTTTAGCATTGCTGAACTAATGGTAGCTTAGATCATGAAAAATGCTCTGTGTATTTGAATTAGAATATATTTTCACAGTTTTCAAAAATACCCTATGTGAGTATGTAGCAACAGTTACATACTCATTGATGTTTTGCCTGTAGCAAAGCTTTGACATCTAAGTATAGCCATCAGGTACTTTGGCACAAGGTAAAAAATCTCTCAGCTTTGGAGAGTGATGCTTCTGGGAAAGTGGTTTTGAGGATGGAATTTATACTACTGTTAGTCTGGAATTTAGGTGGTTAGTATTTTCGTTTAATGGTAACATTTAAAAGTTATAATGCCTGGAAGTCTGCATTTGCTGCTTGATATCAGTCTTATTTGTGATGTGTAAACAGTATATTTGCTTTTCTAATTCTTTGAATGAGGAAGTGAACATAGGTATAACATTGTCAGTGTATTGGAATGGCTGAAAATAAATATTCTTTAACAATTCTGACGTAAAATATGGAGCACATAAATGGCCTTTAAAGTGAAATGGCTGTTAAAGAAAAAATTTTCTAGTCTTTTAAATTACATTTAGAATCCTCCTTTTGAAGGCTACTACTTGCATTATTAAGCTTTACATTAAGATGTGGGGAAGATGATTTTCCATGACCTATTAAGGTTTTTTTTTTTTAGTGACTAGGTATTAACATTTGTAAGATTTTCATTTTTTGACAAAAATGTTTCTATTTCATTAAGAAAAAGCTAAAAATCAAAGAGAAGGATTGCTTTTCAGTGTCTTGATGGTAAATTTAATGGGTAAAAATCTTTCCCTCTTAATTTAGGAAGTACTCAAATCCTTCTAAAGTTCAGGTTTAACTGAATTGAAGTTCTGTTTTAATCAATTAAGGAGATTCTTAAGCAACAGTGGTATTAAAATAAAATAGCAAAATCACATAGATGATTTAATATAGATATAAATTGCAAATATAAAAGTCCTAATTTGTAGTACAGTTCTTGGAACTTTTTGTAAAAATCTTAGTAAATGCATAATAACCAAGTTGTTTTTCGTATACATACCCCTCTTTTTAGTGTTCTCAGTTGAGTGGTTCAGAGGATAGCGCCTGGGACAGCTCAGTGACCCCCTCACTTATTTCATAGTTCATTGATTGAACAATCTGAATTAGAATCAGAAGTTAGCTATAAAGGCATCTAAGCAAGGAAGATCCTTCAAAAAACAAAAAAGAATTCCAAAAGATCTAGCCTCCCAACTCCATTAAGCAATTAAGCTCCTCTATTTATTTGTAGTAAGTTTTTTTAAAAAAGTCTTTAGTAAGAACTGCTAAATTTTTGCATTGGCTACCATTGTAACACAAATTATTTATATTAAATGGAAGTGTATATGAAAGGGCTTGGCAGGTCATTGAATAAATGTTGAGTCAGAAGCATGATAATTTGTTTTTTTAATCCCTATAACAAATTAAAAGTAGATTTGAAAGTTAAGAGTGATGAGCAGCAGAATTATAGAAGCATACCCATCTAGGTCCTTTGTATACGGGCTGATGCCTTACACACCTAAAACCTCTGAGGCCGTCTAGTCATAGTGCTGTAGCTGACTTGTGTGATAGCCTGAGTCATCAAGTAAAATGTATTTCTTATAAAAAGAAAATGTGCAAAACATTTTTGATTTTTGAAACTAGAAAATGACCAGACTTTGGTGCTTACAGAGGTAATGTACTGAACAGTTCACAGCCCATTTTCTTGTAGGACTGAATAAATTACTGAAGTGTGGAAGGTAAAGTGCGACATGCACTGAAGGTATCCAACATTTAGAGTTACTTTATAACAAACAACAGAACATACATTTCATTAGAGAGCAAAATGCTTTAACTGATACTAGTAACCAATACAACTTTCATAGATCTAATTTTTGTTAGTGTTTTTGCTTTGCATTTAACTTTTTTCTCCTTAGAATTGACCCTGTGATGTATCCCAAAACAAAACCAGAACATTTCACTGAATTTTTGCCTTGAAAGTGTAGTTACAGAATTTAATGAAAACAGAGGCTTTTCTTAGAAATGAATAATTTGAGGTATATAATTATTAGTGATTTTAAAGGGATACATGTTCAAAGATGTTCAAACTAGACTTTCCCCCATCTTTCTAATATTATTCCACAATTTTAGGTTAAATTCCTATTTAGTGTTCATCATTATAACCAAATATTTGTCACTGCTGGGATAGTTTACTATGATTTCATTTTCATATGTAATCTTTTATTTTCCATACCTTGTTTTTTCATTTGATTAGTTTCGTCTGGCAAAGTCTTTCTGTATCCTCCAGCAGCTCCATAAAATGGTTTTCAGCACAATTTTCCACATGGTCAGATCTGTCACATAAACTTACCAGTTCCGTTTGTTCTGTAGTCATCTGTCCCTTCTGTAGCTGTCCTTCCTGCTTTAGTCTGGATTGTTTCCTTTTAGGCCTGCTGCAAAGCTGTCATCTTGGGACTTCCCTTAGCTGACATTCTGGAAGTTTCTTTCACTTTTATTGAGTCTCTTTTTCTGGATCCCATACCTTCCTTTTGGTTTCTTCCTTCATATTGGTTTCCTCTACTATTACTGTGAAAGAGTGAATGGGAATTTTTTTTGGATTTTATTTTTACCCCCTTACTTGACTGGCTGTTGAGAGATTTCTATCTTGGAAATCATTTTCCCTCAAATGTTTGGAGGTGTTCTGTTATTGCCTGGCTTCCAATATTGCGGTTGCAAAATTTGATCTCCAGAAAGTTGTCTTTTGTTCTATCTGGGAGATTTGAACCCTTTCGCTGAATTTTAAAATTTCAGGTGTCTTTTAAAAAAAATGTTTTATGAGCTCTTGTTCATTGTTCCTGTGTTATATATAGCATCTTGTTCCGTTTTTCATGGGTGCAACATCTTCTGTTATCTCATCTTTGACATGTTCTTCTGTTCCTTGCATTAGTTTTGGTTCCTATAACTTTTTTTTCTGTTTGTTTTGGTTTCTTTCTTTTGGAGGCTTTCTTCAGATCTGTGTGATCTTTAGCAGGTCCTTCATATTCAAGAGAAAGTTCCAAAAGGGGTAGAAGGCTCACTGGACATGCATGAGCATGGCTTAGTGACTAAAGAACCCTTTTGTTTTTACCTTTATTTCTTTTCTCTGGATGGTGGATAAGAAGGCTTTCGTTTTCTTCAGAAAAGTCTGTCTGTAAGTGGAATAATGGAAAGAGGAGGAAATTGGCACAGGTAATGAGTTTAGATGGCAGTGTTCTCCTGCTGGAGAGGAGAAGCAAGCTACAAGTCCCACCTTTCAGTTTATAAAGTTTCACTTAGTCTCCCTGTTTTTATACCAACATTTCACCTTTGTGTGGGATGCCTCTGAGCCTGGAGCCACTCTGCTTCAGTTTTGCTGGAGACTGTACCTCTCATTCTCTTATGACTGTGCACGTGCGCTTGTGTATGTGTTGAAGGAGGGGTAGAGGGTTGGTTCTCCCCTCTTGCCTGTCCCAGCACCTCCAGTTTCTAAGCCTTTCTGGAGTAAATAGGGTTGTTTGTCATTATCGCTTTCTGTAGGGACTTACTTGAACCTTCCATTATACTTTAACCTTCCATTATGCTAAGTCACTTATCATTCCACCATCAGCTTTCTGTCTTTATACAGTACATTGTATTTCAGGTTATAGTTACAGTGTTTCCTGCCTCTATCAAAGAAGGAATTTGTTTCTTTTTCTCCTTATTGTTTGGGTATGTTTTTCAAGAAGAGATTTTAATGTTAGTTTTATTTTGATTTGTTCCTATTTGTCTGACATTGGTAAAGTCACTCAATCTTTTTGAGCCCATATTCATCTGTTACATAAAGATACCTTTTTCACAGCGTGATTATAATTACATGAACCTGGCGTATTGTTTGCATTCATAAGGGATATTAATTCCGAACCCTTTTTTTCTGTTTAACACATTGGAGACATTTAGCTTTCCTGAATTCGTGGATAGGTATACAGTTTACCCATTGATATCCTGGAGTCTGGGACATTCTGGTATATATTGGTATGATCCATACTAACTTTGAGACAAATTTATATTTCAGAGATTTAAAGTTATTATAGTAAATGTCATTAATTTTTCACTATCTTCAAGTGAATTACACTTTCAAATTATAGGTGAACTACCTAAAATAGAATATTGAAAAAATAATGATCCTTAATTTGTATTAGAGTAAAAGAATCGTGAAATATTATGGCTTATATAAAATCATTTTGTGTGTGATTAAGGAGAATTGATAATAAAAGTACATTTTTACCAACTAAACTAATATTTTTTTATAAATTTGTTTAAATTTATGTTGTACATATTTTTTTCTTGAATGGTAGATTGAAAATATTTTTATCATGAAAAGTTTTAAGTAACACAAAAGAAACCAGAACAATATAATGAATTTTGGGTTTACCCATCATCCTTCTTCAACAATTATCAACATTTTACAATTCATGTTTAATTTCTGCTCCTCCACTTATTTTTATTCTTTGCTCTAGTATTTTAAAGCATATTTCCAACATATATTATTTTATGCCAAAATAACGAGGATTGAAATTTTTCCCATTACAGACCTAATAATGCTTATAAAATTTCAACAACACGTGTGTGTACTTTAAAGAGTGAAATTCTCCCCCACTCCCAAACTATCATTAACAGTTTGGTATATCTCTTCTGGAATAGATGTGCTTATATATTTTTTAGGTTAACTCTCTATAAAAAATTTGTTTTACATTTATGATAAAATATGCATAAAATTTACTTACTATTTCAGCTGTATAGTTTAGTGGCATTAAGTACATTGTTATGCAATCACCACATTCATCTCCAGAACTTTTTCCATCTTCCCAAACTGAAGCCCATAGCCATTAAAGAATAACTCCCCCTTTTCTACCCCCACCACCCCTGGTAATCATCATTCTACTTTTTGTCTTTATGAATTTGACTACTTACATGAGTGGAATCATAAAGCATTTGTACTTTTGTGACAGGCTTATTTCACTTGATCTAATGTCTTCAAGGTTCATCCATGTTGCAGTGTGTGTCATAATTTCCTTTTTAAGGCTGAATGATACTCCATTGTATATATATGCCACATTTTGTTTATCCATTCATCTCATACTTGGATTCTTCTGCCTTTTGGCTATTGTGAATAATGCTGCTATGAACATGGGTATACAAATATCTGTTTAGTATCGAAAAGTAAGTAAGCTAACAAAAAAAACCTTGTAACAGCTAAGTGAAGCAGATTACTTGTGAAGTCATTGTGCATTCAGCCACATCAGCATAGGAAATAAAATATAACTTTTTATTGTAGTTCTAAGTATATAGAAAAGTTGAAAGAATAATAGTGATTCTGTGTAGATTTTCCTCTTTGATTCAATAGGTGTTAATATTTTATCATATGTATGCACTGAATCATTTGAAAGTTGTAGACATCGTGATGTCTTAAGTGTTTCAGCCTTCATTTCCTCAAAGTAACCACATAACCACAATAACATTAAAACAATTAAGAAAATAATCACATAGCCTGTCTCTATACAAATTCTTCCAGTTATCCCCAATTCCCGTATTGTACCCAAACACACTACATCTATTTATTTATTTTAATCTAGAGCTCTCCTGCTCACAGTTTTTTCATATGACATTGACTTTTTGAAGATGCCAGTTCAACAAACCTGTTATAGTGTAGTTTTTCCTATGTTCATGATTTTTAGACAATAGTTTTATTGTGATACTTAGCTTGATTCTTTGTATTTCTTATAAACTAGACGTTTGGTATAAAGCTTTGGTTAAATTCAGATTAAGTAGTTTTGGGAAAATTAATTTATAGATGTACATCATATTACATTCCATTAGGAGGCATGGAATACTGATTGTGCCATTAGTAATGATGCTGAATTTCATCACTTAGTTGAGGTGACCATTGTCACCATTGTAATAGTTCGCTTCCTATTTGAATTTAGTGAATAATCTGTGGGGTGATGGCTTTGTGAGCATCCAACTCCCCAACCATCTTTTGACTAATTGCTTTAGTATTAATTTATGTTCCTTGTCTGAGTCTCCTATTTCATTGGGGGTAAAGAAAGATGCTAAACTCTTTCTGAATAAAAAATGAATTCATTTTGGGGACGGGGAATTAAAAATAAATTGCTACTCTTATATCTAGATTAAAATTTAGCAATCTATTTTGATATTGGTTACCAAAAAATATACTATGAATTCGTTGGTATGACTAGAATCTTATGGTAAACACTTTTCTTGAATTCTTAATAAACCATAGTTTGATAGTTTAATGCACAGTCGTTTGAGTTTTGGAAAGCTACTTGCAGAATGCTTACAGTTAAAGATTGATTGTAGTTGGTCAGTTACAATTGGTCATTATTACAGTGTTGGTACCATGGGCCCAAAATAAAAAGCCCCTACCAGTTTTTTTAAATATAGTGGGTATACATTAGTATAGTGTGTTAAATACTACATATAGTTCAAAATTATGATCTCTAGTCCGTAATGTCCTCTGTTGACTAATATAAATGAACTATATACCTATATGAATTCCCATTTAACTAGGTTATATCAATTCTTTCAAAGAAGGCATAGTTTTAGTCATTTTATGATCTTTGCCTTACACTCAGTGATTGATTTGAAGAAACAAAAAACAATACTTTTTCTATTAAAAAATTAATTTCTTTGCATTACAAATTTAAGAAGCTATTCTTTTTAGCTTTTTTATAGAAAGGGTATCCATTTTATTTAGATATTGTTTAATCCAGAGACATTTTCACTGGTTTAACATGTATAGCAATGTTCTGGAAAGCAGATGTCCTGGGTTCATTTTCTGGTTAAATCATTGATGAATTTTATATCTTAAGGGAATAAATATTCATCATCTTTCAGTTTTCTTCTTGAGGATAATGAAAATACCAGAATTATAAATTCTGTCAAGCTTTTTTGAGATGGGTGACAAGCTGGGCAATGAGTACTTGGATTAGAATATAAGCTTTTTGAGGACAAACAGCAACAACACTAGTTAACATTTATAGACCTGTACTCAGCACTTTATATGTAGTTTTATTTAATTTTCACAACTTTTTAAAAGTTCCATTAGACATTAGTCTTTTAAATGTGCTATGTGGAAACTCAGAAGATTTAAGTAACTTGCCCAAGGGTATAAAATAAGTAGTAAATCTGGGTTTCAGATCTTTAGATAGATTGACTTCAGAGCTCTAGCTATACGCTACTGTGCAAATTGTGTTAATGTTTTTAAACACCCTTCCAGAAATGTACCTTTCATTGTGAAAGAGTTTGCCAAATAAATGAACTGCACTTTGATGGAAAAGTAGGACTTAGGTAAATGGAGATGCTGGAGACTGGCTTGTTAGGTAGAGGGGACGGTGTGAGCAGGATCATAGAGACCGGAGTGTGCGTGGTGTGTTCAGTGTCTGGGAACCCAACCATTTGGCTGCATTGGTGATTTTGTACAAAGTTGGGAGGTAGAACAGCATGGCAGTTGAAAGACTTCTACAATTAGTCTTTTATTTGCTAGGAAAAGGAGTTTAGGCTTATTCTGTAGGCAAAAACAGCAAGGCACAGTTGTTTTAGTAGGGCAATAAAATAAAATATTCAAATTGGTATTTTTGATAGTATTGTGTAAGGTGAATTGGCTGAGAGAAAAATTAGAGACAGGGAAATGGGAAACTAAAATGAAGTGATTTTCGTGTTACAATGGTTGGTACTCCTAGACACAGAAAGGAAAAGGTTTTGAGAGGGAGTATGTGATAAGGCATCATGATTATCAAATACATATGTAACAATAAAGGAGGGTTTATATATAATTCTGTGGTTTCAGATGGAGAAAATAAGCATATCATTGAAAAAATGTGAGTAGGTCTGCAGGAGAACTGGTTTAAAAAGATGGATATGAGTTTGAGATGCAGGCAAGTACCTTATATTAGAATTCTGTTATAAGAAGCAAGTTAGATTTAGTGGTGAGTCAGTTGGTAAGGTTTAAAAACGTGCTATGTATAGATTCTTTTCAGTAAGTGTCTGTGTGCTTCAGTATGCATGTGTGGAGAGGACCCTTTTAAAAGTCTCCTTACAGTGGCACATGCTTTTTCTGTGAGGAGCAAATAATCTCAGATTCTCTCTGTAACCAGCTATTCACAGACTTTAAAAGGTCCATAAAAAACCTCAAGATTAGGCGAGGTCTCTTAATTTTCCTCTGTTCTAACAATTTAACCATTTATCTTCCATTTGCCCTTTCCCTCCTAACCTCTCCTGCCATTCTCTTTATCTCCGCTGCTCCTTATTTTAGCATTTGGTTTAAGTTTGGGTCCTTTTATATAGTACTCTTCTCTCTGGCTTTGCTAATCGCTCTGTTAATTTTCTGGTGTCTCTTGTTCTCACTCCCAAAAGTCTTAGCTTAGTGCAGAGTTTTAGATCCACATATTCAACTGCCTCTTGACATAACCACTATTAGATGTCTGATAGAACTGTAAAATTAGTATGTTCAAAACTCTTAGTCTTCCTTAGCCAAATTTGTCTTCCTTATCTCAGTGCCATCATATATATCCAGTGGCTCAAGCTTGAAAACTCGATTCTATACTTTACCATCATCCAACCTGTAGCCAAGTCTTGTCACTTCTAGTCACTATCTTGCATATGTATCTACTTTAGTTCCGTTCTTTCTACCAGCCTTAGTTCAAATAACTGCCTCCTTATTGGGCTCCCTGCTTCAGATCTGTCATCTTTCAATTCATTGTTCATACCACAGCCCAAGTGATAACTAGAGATCTAAATGCATATTTGATATGTTACTTTTCTGTTAATACGATGATGTCCAAATTCCTTAAAATGACATCCAAGGCTCTGTATGATCCTATTCTTTTTCAGCTCTTCAAATTCTCCCCAGTACTCCTTGCTGCCTGGAACTTTCTCTACCCATTATCCTTCCATCCCTAGTTAATGTCTCCTTACCTTTTAGGATTCACCTTGAAAGGGAGGCCTTTCCTACTCTCTGGACTAGGTTAGGTCCCCTTACTGTTTCTTCCCATATCACTTTGCACTTCTTGTATTCTGGCTTTTCTTCACTTCATTTTAATAACTTGTTTGGTTGTCTCCTCTAGACTGTAAGCTCTGTGAAATCTGCAGCTACAATCATTGTGTTTCAGGTCAGGCCCTTAACTGCTAGGTACTTGATAAATATTTGGAAAATGAATGAGTTGCTGTACATTTGAGCACTTTTTGCCTGCTCAGAAGAGATGTCTTATTATTCAGGAAAATTTTGGCAGGTATTTCAAAGTGAGAACAGCAGAAAGGTGATAATGGGATGAGAAGTTGATCAGCAGCTCACAGACAATGGGCAAATTGTTAAGTAAGCAAAAGAGGCAGGTATTGATGGTATGAGAACTATTAATAGAAAGGAAATGAACCTCGTGGATAATGCTAATTGAATTACATTTGACTGACTTTGAGTTATCAGAATTGCCATTTTGTGTACTCTTTAATCTCAGGAAAAACAAAAACATAAACTTACCACTGCATTGTACGAAGAAGATATGTTTTTAATCTGAGTTTGTTTTCTGTCACCTCAAAAAGTTCCCTGTTGCCATTCAGTGCTCACCCAGGGGTGATCTGTTTTCTGTCCCAATAGTTTTGTCTTTTCCAGAATGTTATATAAATTGAGTCATATACGTACTCCCTAGCTTTTTTGTCTTTGAATTCTTTCACTTAGCGTATTGCTTTTGAGATTCATCAGTGTTCTTGCATTAATTAGTTCATTCCTTTTTATTTCTGAGAGGTAGTTAGTTCATTGTATAGAGATACCACAATTTGTTTCTTCATTTGCCTTTTGATGGCCATTTGGATTGTTTCTAGTTTTTGATGATTATGAGTAAGCCTGCTACAAACATTCACATACAAATCTTGGGGTGGATATATATTTTCATTTCTCTTTAGTAAGTAAATACCTACAAGTGGAATTGCTGGGTTGTGTGGTAAGTTTATGTTTAACTCCATAACAAACAGCCAAACTTTTCTAAAGTGGCTATATCGTTTTTCATTCTCATCATCCCTTCATATTGTCAGTTTACTAAATTTTCACCATCCTAATAGGTATGTAGTAGTATTTTATTGTGGTTTTAATTTGCAGTTCCCTAATAACTAGTTATGTGTAGCATCCTTTCATGTGTTTGTTTTCCATCCCTGTTTCTTGGGTGAAATGTCTGTTCAAATTGTTTGTTATTGGATGTGTTCTTGTTATTAAATCTTGAAAGTTTTTTACACATTCTGTGTACTAGTTTTTTATGAGATATGTATTTTGCAAATGTATTCTCCCATTCTGTTGCTTTTCTTTCTCTTAATATTATCCACACTTTTTTTATAGTACAAAATGTGATTTTGATGAAGTGTACTTTATAATTTTTTTCATGGTTTGTGCTTTTTGTGTCTTAACTAAGAGAACTTTGCCTAATCCAAGGTCACACACAGGTTTTCTCTTAAGTTTTCTTTTAGGTGCTTTATAGTTTTAGATTTCATATTTATGTCTACAGTGCATTTTTTTTTTCTACAGTGCATTTTGAAAATTGTATGTGTATCTTACTTTTTGATTAATGTGAGAATTATTTTGTAGTTATCTCACTCTCCACAATCCCATAGGGGATTATTATTAAATTTATTGATTAAATTAGGGACAGATTGCAATCATTACTGAATTATCTTTATACTTAAAAGCTACATGTATCTCTTTACCTATTCTTATATTCTTTTATATTTATATAAAATTTATTGGTATTACAGATTAGGAATTTCTTCTGGTATTTTGTTTTATTTTGGGGAGTTTTTTTTTTGCAGATTATTACTGGTATATAAGAAAGCTTTTGATTTTTCTACATATACTTGATAATTGGGTATATAATTTTATAACAGTGAAAGGTTATCAAGGTTATTTTTCATCAGAAACAGATTGAATTATAGTAAGATACTTTGTAATATTCAGGAAGTGATTTCTTTGTGGTACTTCAAGCATTGTGTTTGTCTTTGAAACCTGAAGTCTCTATTAGCAGAGTATAATTATTCAACTTGACAAACATTTTTAATACTTAGATGCTGTGGTAGGTGTTAACAAAAATGACAAAATCTTTAATATACAGTCCCTGCCTTCAAGTAACTTAAAGGTTGTAGCAGGAATACTAGAAAAAGTAATGATAACATTTTGTGCAGTAAGTTAAATACCATAAGACAAATGGAAAGTACTAGTGATACTAGGGGCAGGCAGATATGAAGAAAAGGAGAAAGGGATGCAGGAGGGAGGAGGGGATGTTTGAGAGAAACTGAAAGCATTTCAATAAAGATAAATGAGTTCTAGGTAGAGAGATTATGTGAAGTGTTAACATTCATAGGAACTACGTAGGAAAACAGTTGTGCGACATCACAGAAGCTGAGGGAGGAAATAATTTCGAGATCTTTGATTCTCTTTATAGCCCTGACATTATATGTTGTTAATAAGTATTTTTATTCTAGCCATTTATGCTTAGATTTTAAAATGTCAATGTGTTTTATAAGATAAGTTGTAACATTTCTCTGAAGTCAGTGCCTGTCTTGTGCATACTACATAACTTACCCCAACTTCATTAATTAATTATAAGACGACTTTGTAAAGGCTACATTATCTGTTGCTGTGTTACAAACTCACCTAAAACATGGTGGCTTACAACAACAACCATTTTATTTATATCTGATGATTTTATGGGTCAGGAATTCCAGCAGGATTGGCTAGATGACTCTGCTTCACGCAGGGTTGCTCGGGGGTGTTGAGTTGGTGGCTGGTCTTGTCTGGTAGGTCCACGTGCCTGTTGCCTTGTTCAGGGATGGCCAGATGCTGAGCTGAGCCCGTCTCTCTGTTCATGTGTTAGGGCCTCTCCATATGATCTCTTCATCAGGATAGTTGGATTTCTTTCATGGCAGCTCAGGACTCCCAGATACCTGGGTGGAAACAGCAAGGATTTTTATAACCTCGCTTTGGAAGTCTGAACCAGTTCCTCCCTATACTCATAGTAGCGCCTTAGGCCTTAAAGGTACATTTGTTTTGTAGAATTTCATTTAGAGCATATTCTTAATTGAACTGAAATAGATCAAGCACCTATAGGAGAGTTATTCGATGATATTAGCTAAATATATAACATTTTAAATTTATAACTTTAATTGGTTGTCTGAAAAAGTATAATTAGTATAAAACAAGAGCAGTGGTTCCCACATATCATTAACCAGAAAGAACTACGATTTACTATTTTCATTATAGAGTATAATTTTAGTTAAATTATATAATTGTATAACGTTGATTTAGAGATCTAGAATGCCCCAGGTTGTATGTGAGTCCCATTTTGTATGACAGCTATTGTATAAGACTCAGCGCTAGAGTGATTTAATTCTGTAACTTACATACCAAATATAATGTCTGTCTAATTAATGTCTTGGTTTTACAATATACTGAGAAGAGAAGTAATTGTACTTCTGTTTTGGAAGCAAATCTTTCCTGGTAAGTCAGTGAGGAAAACGTGATTTGAAATTTTTCATTTTGGGAAGAGAGGGAGCCCGTAACTTTTTCATGTTATGCCTGGCTTGGCTTTCATGTGGGTATATACGTATTTATTTTTTGTTTTCCTGTTACTCTTTCTGTGTTCTTGTGACTACTATCGCTATACTATTTTGTTACTCAATGTACGTTACTAGATGCTTTCCTAATAAAATTCTTCTATTTGTGTTTAATAATAATAGCTACATTTGTCAAGTGCCTATTATATGCTGAGCATAATGTTGGAAAGAATGCGTATATCGCCTTTAATCCTTACAAAAAGTCTAAAAGAAAAAAAAAAGTCTAAAAGATAAGTGCTGTTATCTTTGACAGATAAGAATACTGAGGCACAACACAGTTGAGTAACTTGTTTTGTGTCAGTTACTCAGTGGCAAAAGTGGAATTTTAACTTAAACACGTCTAACTACAGAGCCTCAGAAATTTCCACTGTATTACAATACATTTAGGGTATCTTAATCCAGCTGTCTTAAACTGTCCCATTGTCAACATTCTGTTCCTTTGGGGGCGGGGCTTGAATATGTTAGCTAAAGCAACCTGTCTGTTCCTGAATCCTGAGAGGTAAGTATTGTTCAATTTGAACTTCCTCATAGTCTCTTCAGGCAGAAAGTTTTTTGCATTATGTACAAAACATGGGAAGTTTGTTTCTGTATGAGTCATTATACTATATTTTCCTCTTTATAAAAAATAGAAACAGAATCAAGGAATACTAGAAAAGGGGTCTTCAGAGATCAGTTAATATAAACCCCTGATTTTGTAAGTAACTGGAGTGTAAGTACAAGCCCCCAGTGTTATAAGTAGAAGCAGCAGAAGCTCCACAACTCTCTCAGTTCAGTAATTCACAAGTCCTATGTTCTTAGTTGACTAGATCTGCACAAGTCTTTTGGATCTCAGGGTTCTTAACACGTATCCATTTTTACAGTTGTGTCCAGAAGGACCATTCACCTTTTTAGCAGCTTCCCTCAATATGGATGGGCAAACAACTCTAGAGGGAGGAGTCAGATGTTTTAAATACCATCTGCCTTGTGTTTGTCAGATCTCAGCCATCCCTTAATTAGGAAAGAAGGGTTTCTTTTCTGTGAAAGTTTTTGGAACCCATTTCTATGTTATTCCTTCCCCTGTCATAGAACTACATCTACTGGGGAAGACGTGGTGCAGGAGAGTTAGAGGTAATGCTTATATGTGCAGGTTATAAGTTAGGAACTATTATTAGCCAAATACCATAAAACATTTGTGGTCCAAATAATTCTCATTATGTTTATTGATTTTCTTTTCTCAAGCGTGGTATGAGCTTTTAACGCTAAACTGGGGAACTTGTTAGTTGTCCTAGTTCTCAGTCTCTTCCCCTGGGAAAGTCTGTTAAATGCTCTGAACCCCAACTCTTTCCGCTTTAAAATGAGGAGATTAGCTGAGATTTCTAAATTGCTCCTACAAAAAAACCAATTCTGTGGAAATTTTCTGGCAAGTGCCCCACTCCAACACTATCTTAGTATTCTTCTGTTCTCACGCCTCACTATATCCTGTTTATTTCTAGAGTCTTTTAAAAGCATTTTCTTTCATATATTACATCACGGTTTCTCTAATTTGTCCTCTGCTTGTTTCTTATTTCTTATGTGGGCTCAACAAACATTTATTTAGTGTTGGCTGTGTGCTTGGCCCTGTGGGGGGAATGCACAGAGGAAATCTGTTTATATTTCTCGTCTTTAGAAAATTTATAGTGTAACTGGAGAGATAATTAACTGCAATGTAAGAGACATTCTGTATTGATGCTCGTCTTGTTTCTTACTTTTTCTGTGTTTTGCTCTTTATTTTTCGTCTTCTGTGACTGCTGACCCTTCAGATGTTTATCACTAGTAATTTGTTTCTATTTACTTTAACCTTTTTTTCTGGAAACTTCATTCATATCTAGCATCAGTTATGTGCAAAACACTATTCTAGGTTCTATAAAAGATAACAGAGATGAGTAAAATATGGTAACTGCAAAAGAGTTTATAATCCAGTAGGGCAGATAGAGTAGCTACACAAAGAATCAGAATTTAAATCATAAGAGAGGGAGGAGGAGGCCACGATCATTTCTAGTTGTAGGGATCAAGGAATGTTTAATGCATGAAGTTGAATTTCAGCTGGCTCTTGGAGCGTGTGTAGGAGTTGGGTAGGCAGGGTTAGGATGGGTGAAGGCATTCTAGCTAAATGATATTAGCAGAAATGGTGGGAGTAAGACATTTGAGTAATAATGAATCAGATGATCTGGAATCTTGTGTGTATACACATGTGGTTGTGTAGTGGAAGAAACGATTAAAGATAGGTGAGTCTTGACTGTGAAGATTCTTGAATGACATACTGTGGGAATTTTCTTTTTTTAGGTAGGGTTTGTTCATTTGATTAAAGCAGAAGAGAGTGACGTGATAAACTATGCTTTTCAAGGAACATTTATTGGTCACTGTGTGCTTAGTGGATTGGTGGAAAGGAGAAATGTTGTTGTGGCTATGGAAAGGGAAAAGAAGACAGACGAACATATTTCAGAAACATAGACTGAACTGAGCAAGTGATTTAATGTTAGGGGAGAACATTATAAAGGAAGGAAGTATAAAAGATGTTGAGAAGTTTTTGAATTGAGATGTGTGAGGATGTTGTTCCATTAAAATAAATAGGGAATTTAGAAGGAGAGCTTAAACCTTATTTATATGAGAAAGATAATTTTGGTGTTAAATATTTCTTACGGAGATGAAAGTGTCGAGCTTGGCAGAGGTTGGGTTGGGAGATTAATTTGGGGATTCTTTTGCTTAAAGGTTATAGTTTAAACTGTAGGAGTGCATTTTTTGAAGTATAGAGAAAGACGGGAGAAGCATGCCAAAGATGGATCTTAGGTGAATGTGCAAGTTTGGATGGGAAGATCGTGAGGTTTTGAGTAGTAGGGAGGATAGTGCAGTTTTCCTGAAACTTACCGGGACGTTTTGAGGAAGAGGTCAATAATGTCTGTTGCAGTGAGGACCAAGAATAAAGGGCTGAGAAGGCATTGGATTTGGTTGTCTTGTTTAGCTTTGTTGGAGAGGGAGGGGGTGTGATCAGTCTCTTCTTTCCCATTCATTGTATGTGCAATCCTTTCTCTTCTTTTTCCTATCTCCTTCATCTTTTACTTTCCCTTTGTAGTCATACCACTTTTGTAATTGTACTTTCTCTTCTACCTCCCCACTTCTGTATTATTTCTCTCTTTCTCCTGCTAGTTCTCAGATCTCTTTCCAGCCATACTTATTCCTGGTTGTGGGGTTGTGGGGGAGGTGGCAGCTGTGGCGGGCAGATCAGTGTTGTTACTCAGACCAACCGATTTCATGGACTGCATTATTGTAGTGTGAATTATGGCACAAATCCAATGCAGGCGAAACTGTGATAGCAAGAAACCTATTTGAGGTTTGTGCTTACAAGAATGTATGGCTGAAAGCGCTAGCAGTGAAATTCTACCAACATTTCTTAAGAACTGCCAGTGTGGATTTTTATGACACTTCTATTAAAAAATAAAATCTAGGGAACCTATTATCAAGATTTGTGATTTAATGTGTCATACTATATAGTATGGGTTTTATATGTTTTTCTTAACAGCTGTTAAATGTAACAAATTATGTATGTATACATATGCAGAATATGTATGTATCATATTTTCTCTGTTTCATTTGTTCCTGTCTTTGTTAACTATAACATAACCTTGAAATAATGTATATAAAGTGAGGTAGAAAAGCACTTGAACAATTTTAATGAAGGGAGCAGTTTGGAAAAAGTACGATTATTTTCATGTATGTGTGTATATTAGGTTATAAATTAATTCAGTGTTATATTTTGAAGTGTTTTTTCTCTTATCTTTCCTTCTAATATACTTTAAATGATTATAAATCTTTTTAAAAATACTTGTCTGAATATAATTATCAATTTTTCTTTCAGAAAGGAGATTTAGACTAATAACTTAATTACACAAGTAATATGTAAATAGAAATCCCTTTCTGTTGTAGAAATTTCAAATAATTTAGAAGTACATGAAATTAAAAACCAGGAGTTCCCTTTGTTTCTTCCCCAGGAGTAAACCCTGTTAGGCGTTTGTATTTGTCCTTCCAGACCTTTTTCTATGCATTTACATATACACATACATACACACTCACAGAAAAGACTATATAGCTTATTTTTAAAAACCTAAATATACTATATGCATTTTTCTATAACTTGCTCTTTTGACTTAATAGTGTGTCTTGGAACTCTATTACATAGTGTTAAATTTATACACACGAGTGTATATTTCTTTTAAGTTTTGCCTTTATAAATTTGTATAAATGTAGATTTTAGTAAGCTTTTAATTTTAGAAAAGTTGCAAAGATGGTATAGAGTTCCCATGTACTCTGTACTTACTTTCTCCCATTATTAAAATCTTACATTGTATACTACATGTGTCACAATTAATGAACTAGTATTGATACATTATCATTAACTTAAAGTCCATACTTTATTAAAATTTCCTTAGTTTTCACCTAAAGTCTTTTTTTTTGGGGGTCAAGGATCCCATCCAGGATACCACATTACATTTAATCAGGTCTGTTTAAGCTGTTGGTTATCTGAGTTTCTGAGACTTTTCTTGCTTTTGGTGACTTTGACAGTTTGACAATACTAGTCAGGTATACCCATTATGAAATGTTCCTCAATTGGGATTTGTTCAATTTTTTTTCTTGTGATTAGACGGGGGTTATGGGTTTTGGGGAGGAAAACCATGACTTTGTAAATTTTTTTTTTTTTTTTTAAAGATTTTATTGGGGAAGGGGAACAGGACTTTATTGGGAACAGTGTGTACTTCCAGGCCTTTTTTTCAAGCCAAGTTGTCCTTTCAGTCTTAGTTGTGGAGGGCGCAACTCAGCTCCAGGTCCAGTTGCTGTTGCTAGTTGCAGGGTGCGCAGCCCACCATCCCTTGTGGGAGTCAAACCGGCAACCTTGTGGTTGAGAGGACACGCTCCAACCAATTGAGCCATCTGGGAGCTCAGCAGCAGCTCAGCTCAAGGTGCCATGTTCAATCTTAGTTGCAGGGGGCAGAGCCCACCATCCCTTGCGGGAGTTGAGGAGTTGAACTGGCAACCTTGTGGTTGAGAGCACGCGCTCCAAGCAACTGAGCCATCTGGCCACCTGGGAGCTGAGCGGCAGCTCATTGACTTCATTCTAGTTGTGGAGGGTGCAGCTCGCTGGCCCATGTGGGAATCGAACTGGCAGCCCCGTTGCCGAGAGCTCGCGCTCTAACCAACTGAGCCACCCGTCCGCCTCAATCAGCTTGTTTTTAGCTGCACCCTTTGCCTTGCCTGGGATACCTGTCTTGAAGACTATTTAGTTTTTCCACACAATGAAAATTCAATGTTTGCCTTAAGGTTTGAGATTGAAATGACTAGACTGTTTAGGGTGAGGGTGGGAAGACGGAAGTTCAATTCTTACGTAAACTCTTAAACAATTCCCTTGTTTTAAGATCCCTCTGTGTGTGTGTATACATGTATACGTACACATATGTGATGTGTTTACGCAAATGAATATACACATAAGTATATGTGTATGTATGTGTTTACATATATACACAAAGGTAATGCATATACACATACATATGAAAGACTTGGATTCTCTTAGATTTACATTTGTATATAACTTGCAATTTTTCTCTAACATGTCATTCATGAACATTTTCCCCATGATAACTTTTAATCAAACATGATTTTTAATAACTTCACAATTTTCCACTTATGCATATACCTAAATTTATTTAACCAATCTCCATATTAAACATTTAAGTTATTTACAGTTTTTCACTATTATAAATAATATAGCATGAGGACCTTTGTACAGATACATTTGTGCAGGCTTGGTTGTTTCCTTTTTATGAAATCTTAGCAGTGGAATAGTGGAATAAAAGGAATGATCAATTTTAATACTTTTTCAATATGTTGCCCTCCAGTAAGACTTTCAGTGTATACTCATTATCATTGTGTAGAAGTGTCTGTTTCACTTCACCTTTGCCAGCACTGGTTATTATTATCTTTAAGAAAAATTGTTTGATATGTGAAAAATGGTTTCATATTGTTTTAATTTGTATTTCTTTGAATATTGATAAGGTTGAACTCTTTTTATGTTTATTTGACATTAACATTCTATTTGTCTATTTTTAATTTTCTTTTAAAATATTTTATTAAAAATAACTAGGTTATTTTTAGGTATTAAGTTGTAAGATAACTTTATATAAAAAGAGCTCTGCATAAAAAATTAGCCCATTGTCTTTTGGGAAAATTGTTTGTCTTTATTGAGACTTACCCAGAAAAACTGTGGGTCCTTAATGTTATTGGAGGAGTAGCTTCATTAAATTGTAGAGATTTTGTCAAAAATGACCAGGACAGTTAGAAAAGGGAAATAAATTTGAGGAACTTCTCCTGGGAGGGTTTAAGGACTAAGAATTCTCTTCCTTGCTGTGGCTTGGCAGAGGAAAAGAAGAAAGGATTAACAGAGATCAACCTAGAACACCATATAGGAGAGAAAGTCATAATGTACACTCACTGGACCGATTTCATGTAGTAAACAAGCATTCATTGAGGAAGAGCCTTTTCTACTCAAGGACCGCATACCGGTCGGGGCAGGGATGGTGACAAGGATAAAGATATGTTTGTAACTAACTAGAATTCAGTGTTACATTTGTTGTACTAGAACTAGAGATAGAGAACCTGCTCACTGTATTATTAGGTATAGTACTAATGGGCCTCGTGTGGTTACTTCACACAGAACACATTATTCATAGAATGAGCCTATCGGTGGCTGCCAGAAGTTATGCCTTTCACCTCTATTACTTGGAATGATAAATGACAGCTGAGGTAATAAAAGTGAAATGGTACCCAACCTTAGTTTTGAGCAGTTAAATTTTTTTTTCTGGTCATCAATATGAGTATTTTTGTTATAATGAAAATACTTAATTACATTTCTTGTATTTTTTTAAAGCAGGGAAGTATGTAGTACATTTTTGAACGTTATTAGAACGGCTTAAAAAAGTCGCAATCTTCTGTTATCTGGAAATCTGTGAGTTAATTCAGAAGATTCTAGAAAAATAGGTTGTTGATGTATTATTTAATCTCGTGAAAGGATTCTCTAACAGTGCTTTTCATGTTTTACTTGAGTGATTCCTTTAATATTTTTATGTGTATGTGAGTGTGTATTTTCATCTCTACATTATTATAATGACTTTAATACTGGTGGGGACTCGTGAATTTTATTATAACTAGATGAAAAAAAGGTTTTATTTAAGGACTGGTTTTCTAAAGTGGTTCTTTATAAGAATCAGCTGATGTCTCATTAATTTTAAGATTTTTTAGTACAGCACTATTATTTATTTTTATCTCTTGCACATAAGCGCTCAATAGAAATGAGTTGGGTTAATGAAATACATGTTACAATGATGCATATATGGCATATGCGCTGAATCGTGAATTGACCATACATTTGAAAATTCCATTTATATTTTGTTTCAAGTTGTTTTAATCAATTCTTTTTTATATCTTAACTTTTACATATAAGATAAGTCTTTAGCCCATGTGTTTTTCCACATATATAATTTATAGTTTGTTCTGGGTTGATAATGACTTACTCATTTATTCCATCTCCTTTCCTCCATTCTTATATTCCTTTTGCCTCTTTAGGTTCAAACTGTGTCATGGGTCTATCTGCATCTGTTTTTCCCTTGTGCCCCTTTTTATTTATTTATTTATTTTTAAGATTTTATTGGGGAAGGTGAACAGGACTTTATTAGGGAACAGTGTGTACTTCAGGACTTTTTTTTTTTTTCAAGTCAAGTTGTCCTTTCAGTCTTAGTTGTGGAGGGCGCAGCTCAGCTCCAGGTCTAGTTGCCATTGCTTGTTGCAGGGGGCACAGCCCACCATCCCTTGCAGGAGTCAAACCGGCAACCTTGTGGTTGAGAGGGCATCCAACCAATACACCAACCAACTGAGCCATCCGGGAGCTCAGTGGCAGCTCAGCTCAAGGTGCCGTGTTCAATTTTAGTTGCAGGGGGCGCTGCCTACCATCCCTTGTGGGAGTCGAGGAATTGAACTGGCAACCTTGTGGTTGAGAGCCCACTGGCCCATGTGGGAATCGAACCGGCAGCCTTCGGAGTTAGGAGCACGGAGCTCTAACCGCCTGAGCCACCAGTCCGGCCCCCCCTTTTTATTTTTTAAATAAAACTTGTGCTCCTTATGTTAAGTTGGACTCTTCTAAACAGATAATTTTTTGTTCTTATGGTGGAATAATTCTTACTTTTATTCTAAGAATTGTGATAGGAAGATGAGCTAAAGCTTTCCAAGCTTTAGATTAGACCGTGAAGGATAAAACTATACAAATTCTTGGTCCTGAAAAGAAAGGAATAAAAACTAAGAATGACAGTTTTCTGAAAGAACAATGTTGTTCTAGTAAACACAATGCCAGGGAGCCATTTTCCTTGTGAAAAGAGCTAGAAGTGACTTTTATAAATATGAATGCATTTATATGATAGCAGCAGACTTGAGATTTTTTTTTTTTTTTAAGATTTTATTGGGAAGGGGAACAGGACTTTATTGGGGAACAACGTGTACTTCCAGGCCTTTTTTCCAAGTCAAGTTGTTGTCCTTTCAATCTTAGTTTTGGAGGGTGCTGTTCAGCTTCAAGTTGTTGTCCTCTCAGTCTTAGTTGTGGAGGGCGCAGCTCAGCTCCAGGTCCAGTTGCCGTTGCTAGTTGCAGGGGGCGCAGCCCACCATCCCTTGCGGGACTCGAGGAATCGAACTGGCAACCTTGTGGTTGAGAGCCCGTGCTCCAACCAACTGAGCCATCCGGGAGGCAGCTCAGTTCTAGGTGCCGTGTTCAATTTTAGTTGCAGGGGGCTGAGCCCAGCATCCCTTGCGGGACTCAAGGAATTGAACTGGCAACCTTGTGGTTGAGAGCCCACTGGCCCATGTGGGAATTGAATCGGCATCCTTCAGAGTTAGGAGCATGGAGCTCACTAACCGCCTGAGCCACCGGCCCCCAGACTTGAGATTTTTATAGACAGTGATATTCTGTATTCTTATGGCCCAAAATGTTTATTATTGCTCACCATTATGGATTATATCTATGTCTATGTAGCTATAAATAATAGTATTTTGCATTCATAAGGCTTATATCTTTATAAAATGCTCTTGTATATATTTCTTATTTATTCTTAACATAAAGTTCATTTTACAACTGAAACTGGAGATCTGAAAGTTTATTAGTTATCAAGGTTGCAGAGTTTAAACTTGAACCTAGGTTTTCTGAGCTTGTGAGCTCCCAACTTTCTCGTAGCTGTAACATGATTACCTGTAATATGAAAACATGTAACAAAACATTTTTATGTTATCTGTAACATGATTACAGAAAATTTAATGGAGGAATGTAAAGTTGGATTCTGAAAAAGGAAATGCTCTGACAAGCAAAAATTGTCGGAAAAGTGAAAGGTGGGTTAAAAGACCTAGACAAGTGTGTAGCTTGGGACAGCGGTTGTGCCAGAAAAATGGTTTTCTACTATGGGCATGTTGGATGGTTTGTGTTTGTTTCATTTGCTTAGAACGTTTTGGATGTGGGATGGAAGGTAACTGCAATTACGTTGTCAGTCACCCTTTTTGTCTTGGCTTTGCAGTTGCTTTTGTTTCTATAGATGTTTTTGATATAATGACTTTACACGTTCAACTTTAATTGAACTGTTTAACTTTAGCTGAACTTTAAGGCATTTTCTGACCCTTTTCCCGACCTTGTGTTATGAAACTAATATGTTCCTATTACAGAAACTTAGAAACTTGTCACTGAAAAATAATGATTTAATAATTTTGCACTATTGACTTTCAGTTGGTTTCTGAATGTGTGTATATTAGAATTTTTTTTTTTTTAATTGGAACGTGTAAGGACAGGAGGTGTAGATGGGAAATCTCTGTACCTTCTTTTCAGTTTTGCTGTGAACCTAAAACTGCTCTAAAAATAAAGTCTGTAAAGTCTACCAATACATATGTTTATAAATAAAATCTATAAAAACTTTGGTCATACTATATCATAGTTTTATTTCCTGAGAAGCTAATATAATTTTATCCTGAAAAATATTTTGCCACTATGATAGAGTTATATCATATTCTTTATATATGCTATTAAAATTCTACAGTTATTTTAATCTATGTGGTTAGAAGTTAGGATCGTGGTTACCCTTTGGGGTACTGCATAGAAGGGAGCACAGAGGGGTTCTGACGTACTGTTCATTTTTGTGAAACTTGAGCTGTTTGCTTTTTTCTGTATTAATATACTTTAGTAAACTTAAAAAAAGTTTAATAAGATTAATAGGGATAATGGGAAAAAGAAATGCAGAGACATTTCAGATGACTGTTTTCTTCAGGTGTGATTTTAAATGATATATAGTTTATGTTTTAAAAAATGTGTGCTTACTTAGAAAATAATAACATATATGTGTGTATATGTATTTTATGGCTGGATGATGGCCTATAACAGGATTTTAAGGATTTAAATTTAAAAAAATGAAAGTAGCAAACTAATCTGAAGTGTGAGAACAGCTTAATTTATTCTATAATTTAAGTTATATGTGAAAAGATGAGGACCTTATCTAGCTTACTCATCCCTAGACCATAACCCTTTTCTTATATTCAGTAATGCATATTTGTTAAGTCAATGAATCCTTGCTTTGGTTTGGTCTACCATCAACTGTCCTCTCATCTACTTTCAGTATTACCACTTTTAAAAAAGCACTTCGTCAGTTTGATAGGTGAAAATATCTTGTTTGAATTTTGTTTTTTATTATTAATGAGTAAGTTTTAAGATGTTTCTTAAATACATGGATTTAATTTTTTGAGAATTATCTATTTAAGTAGCATGGACTTGAGTATTTGAGTATGGCAGCCACTATGTAGTATCATGTGACTGTTGACCACTTAAAGTGGAAATACTTGAAATTGAGATGTGCCATAAGTGTAAAATATATGAAATGTTTTATATATGTTGTTTAAATAAAATGTTATTAAAATAATTTCACCCATTTCTTTTTGTTTGTAATGTGACTACTAGAAAAACTTAAATTTATATTATGTGGTAAACATTTCTATTGGAGAGTACTGATCTAAACAGTAATCTGATCATTAAGTGACTAGGACCTGAATAAAGGTAGTGTTTTTAAAAAGGAAAGTGAGGGATTTTAAGAAATTATGCAGTATGCATATATACTATATAATCTCTGTTACATTGAAAGATATTTTATGGCTTTTGTATGCTTCCAGCAAGGCTTTGTAATCAATAATACACTGAGGGCAAGGACTACGTCACTGTTTTTCTTTTTTTTAAGGGTCCTTCATTTTTTTTTTTTTTATTGGGGAAGGGGAACTTGATTGGGGAACAGTGTGTACTTCCAGGCCTTTTTTCCAAGTCAAGTTGTTGTCCTTTCAATCTTAGTTGTGGAGGGTGCTGTTCAGCTTCAAGTTGTTATTCTTTCAGTCTTAGTTGTGGAGGGCGCAGCTCAGCTCCAGGTCCAGTTGCCGTTGCTAGTAGCAGGGGGCGCAGCCCACCATCCCTTGCGGGACTCGAGGAATCGAACTGGCAACCTTGTGGTTGAGAGCCCATGCTCCAACCAACTGAGCCATCTGGGAGGCAGCTCAGCTCAAGGTGCAGTGTTCAACTTTAGTTGCAGGGGGCGGAGCCCACCATCCCTTGGGGGACTCGAGGAGTTGAACTGGCAACCTTGTGGTTGAGAGCCCACTGGCCCATGTGGGAATCGACCTGGCAGCCTTCGGAGTTAGGAGCATGGAGCTCTAACCGCCTGAGCCACCGGGCCGGGCCCTACGTCACTGTTTTTCAACTCTCTACATCTTTTGCTGGGTTCACAGGCAGTGGATTGAGTAAACAAAAATTAATAGGACATCAAATAATTTTATAAACCAGAGTTTGAATTTTTAGAATGCAGGCAGTGATTCCTAGAGTTCTTATACCCTTTATTTTAATATTGTAATATCACCAGCTAGACAGATCCAGTCATACCCTTTTTAAAAGGTGGAAGGAAGCTTAAGGGAACTAACCTCTAGTCTTACATGTAACAGGCTTTGAGTCGTCATTTTATATGTTTCTTCATTTAGTCTTTATAGTAATTTACGAGAAAGATATGAACCACCATTTTGCAGATTAGAAAGTGAGATTAAGTAATTTTTCCAACGTTATGTTACCAATCTAGATATGCCCAACTTCAAAGCTAGCACTTTTTCCACTGTAGTTTACTGTATCAATTAATATTAGCCAATTATTTTAAGTGATTTGAAGTTAGCCTAATAATTTGACATAAAGTAAAAAATAATCTTTAAAAATTAAATGTATGATAAATTTTGACAGTTTATGACGTGTGTGTTATGTATTTCATGTTTAATATATGTAAGAAAATTTAGAAATGTTTCCCAAAACTTGAGAGGAAGAAAAAGGCACGTTTTTATCCATTCTGATTTACTTGGTGTATTGTAATTCCAGAAATTTCATTATAGTTCATGGGGAAAAATACAGTTGTAAAATAGTTTAATATATTTCCTTTATTTTGTCTTTTAGATAAAATCAAAGACAAAATTAAAGAGAGAGATAAGGAAAAAGAGAGAGAAAAAAAGAAGCATAAAGTCATGAATGAGATCAAAAAAGAAAATGGAGAAGTAAAGATTTTGCTGAAAAGTAAGTTTATATGCAGTAATTTTAGTTGTACTGTATTATATTGTTCAGTATACTTGTTGGCTTAGTTATTAACATAAAAAGTGTTATTTGGTGCTGAATTTTGCTGAGAATAAATATTAATGGCCAGAATACAAAAAGTAAATGTAGTAGCGGGGAGTTCAAATCTGTATAGTAACATATCTTTAGTATATTTATTTAGTGAGTCATTAAAAAGTAACAGTTTAACCTTCATTAAACTGTTAGGTTCCTTAAATTATTTAAAAATGGGTTATCTAATTCTGTGTTTTCATTACTAGTCTTCATCCATATTTAGGTAATCTAAAATGAGAGGCTAAAACAATTTTTAGCACCATAGGGATGGTGGAAGAAGTGATCTTTCAAATATTTGACAGTAATCATATAGTCTGGGATTTAAAGGGAACATTTTACTCTGAGCTAAATTAGAAGATGTACTGTTTTACTGTGTGTTTTTTACATGCTTAAGAATATCCCATTTTTATTTCCTGTTTTTTCTCTATTGTTAAAATTGTCTTTAGTTGCTATTTATACATTGGGTAGGTGGTTGGGTAATAATACAAATCCTATCAATAATTCTAAACTGTTTCAGAGAGAATTTGTGATAGAATAGAAGTAAGGACAGTCTTAAATTCACTCAGCAAGGTAACAAAAATCAGTGGCATTTGGTTACTAGACAACTAACAAATTCATTAGCTGCCCTATCAAGTTGATAATTTGCAGAGCAGAACATGTAAATGATTTTGATTAATTTCATATTGAATTTGCGTGTTGATAAACCTTTACATCTACATGAGGGAGAAAAGACCAAGCATATGCAGTGAAATAACTGGTTAATTTATATTATTTTAGATAAACAGTATTAGATTCTACAATATATTTTCATTTCATTCTTTGTCATATTTCCAGATGTTCTTTGGTGGCACTTTATTTAAGCTGTTTTTTATTTGTCAGAACTTTACTTTCTGTAAAATTCTTTTGACCTTGAAGAAACATGTCAGAGGTTAAGTTGATAGCTACTTAGTCAGTGCTCAGGGTCTTTTTGTTCTATCTTTTTTGCCAGTGTGTTTTATCTGGGTTGTCTAATTATGTTGTAAGCCTTTGAGGCAGGAATGGCACCAAACCACACCAGTGCTGTTAACAGCAGTTAAGGGTTAATGCTTGAAATGTTTACTTTATCCTAATGGATTAGTCAAAAAGTCGTATTTTACTGGTTTAGTCAGATAGTCATTTTCTCATCCATTTGAATGTACAATGATGTAAATTCCAGTCACTTGGTTGAATGTTAGATTCCTCACATGCCATTAATGTGTAATATGTGACTCTAGAGATTACTATATGCTGCAAACAAAATTTTAAATAGCCTAAAAAAGTGGAGATTTTTCAGTAATATGTAATAGTAACCTTGACTTTAAAAGTAGGTGAAAAATTTAGGTAGTATTTTGAACTGAGTTAAACTGAAACCTAGTGATGATAAGGAAAAAAAAATGAAGTAGATTTGGAAATGAAGTGGTGACCTTTGGGATGACAATGGGAAAATGTATTTACTGTAAAATGGAGGTAAATAATAATGTAATTACTGCCTTACAGGGTTCTGAAGATTAACTGAGATAAAGTATGGGAGAAGTGCCAACTACAGTGTCTGGCCCACGGATACTCAATAAGTGGATGAGAATCTTTCTTGTAAACATATATGAAAGATTAACTCATTTAAAAACAACAACAAAACTCTCCTCAGTGGGTAGTATGTAGATAATTAAATGAATAAAAACATGATTCATTTTGGGAAATAGTGTCTGTCCCATTGGAAGCACTAAGTGTTAGCTATTGTTATTGTTATTATCCAGAAAAGAACAGTTTGCTCTGATTGTGTGGCAATTCCCAAGTAAGCCTATAGTCAGGGAAAGGCACACTTCAGTATTATTGGTGTCTGAGAGCAACAACAGAATCAATTTGGTGGGGCAGTTTACTGGTATGTACCATTGGGTGCCTCTTTTTCCTTTATGGCCTTCAGCTTTTATTCTCTCCTTACAGTCTTCTCCTTCTGATAATGCCAGTGTTGCAAGCAATGGCTCACACAACCATTGTTTGATGATGGCATTTGAACATCTAAAATAGATACTAACTCTTACTCTACAACAATCCCATTTCCTCCAGGTTTTCATTAAAAACTGCATCAAGTTGAGTATGACTAGAGATATATAAACAGTTATATACATGCTAAAAAGTTTTTATTGATGCAAAACTCTTTTAAATGTCTTTCATTGATAAAATAAGATTATTTGGTTTATTAAAAATAGTTTAAGGAACAAATAAATGTGAAACATAAACTTATTTAGAGCATCCTTTTATATCTAATGTCTACCATCTACTTTTTTGGAGCACACTTATATGTACCAGCCGTTTTTTGTTATTTATCAATAAATTTTTAAGAACTTAGATGTTATGCTTATAGTATGTTTGAGAGTATATTTTATCATTATAGCATATCAGAGAAGCTTGCTGGTGAGCAGGCAGAATGGGAATTAAAGAAGCCAATGTCCAGGTTATTGGTAGTGTACTAAAAGTCACAGGTAGCTAATTCATTTCAGGAAGGTGAGAATATTGCAGTATGAAAAAAGCAGTCATTCCCTAGACCAAAGGTTGGAAATACCTAATTACTACTTTTTTCCTATGTATGCTAATAGAGTTATATACCAGGGTGCCAAAAAAAAGGTATACACATGACTTGTATTCATCTTTTGTTATTGGTATATATTGAATTGAATATTACAATTTTAATACAGTTTTTTCCTTTCTTAAAATGTGTATACATTTTTTGGCACCCCCTGTATTCACATTAGAATTATATAAATTCCCATTGTTAGATATGAAATCAGATGCAATTTTTCTGGGCAACCTTTAATTTTTTCTTTATTAAACACTAAAAGTATACTAAGATTAGTGGTGGAAATTGATGCCAGTGAATTTGTGATTTTTCAAGTTTTTTTAATATATATAATTAGCCATTAACAACACAAACTGTTTTGTATCTTTCTGTGTGTGGTTTTTTTCCATCTCTGTATGCCTCTCTCCGGCTTTGTGTGTGTCTGCATCTTGCTTGGTATCTGATTCTCTCTCTGGCTCTCGGTGCATGTGTGTGTCTGTGTTGCCCTGTGTATGTGTATCTGGTTCCACTTTGCGCATGTGTCTGTGGATCTGTGAGAGGCTGGACCCCCAAGAACCTTTACTTTGACACTTTCTGAGGGTCCAGATTACTTAGGCAGCAGTTCTGTTCTTTCTGTTGTGGATACTTATCAGTATCCTTTAAGAAAAATAGGTCTGATTTATTGGGCTCTGTTTGATGAATTATAGATTTTGAGTAATTTGTACTTGAAATACCTCTTAGTATAAAAGAAATTGATATTCAAAATGATCTTGTTTTAAGTATTTAAAAATTTCCTGCATATACATCTATTGCATTTCCTATGGCATTCCAAGTCAGGAAATGAATGAGAGATTATATAAAACCTTAAAATTTTATCTAGTGAATGCCGGTGCCTTTAAATGTAAAGAATTTACATTTACATCAGATTAATTTAAATGTAAAGAATGCATTTTACCTATGTCCATCATGGGTCTTCAAGACTCCAGGTTTGATGATTTGCTAGGGCTCACAAGACTCAGCGTATAAGTTGACTCATGGGTATGATTTATTATAGTGGAGGAGGCAAAGTAAAATCAATGAAGAGAAAAGACACAAGGCGCAATGTCTGGAGGAAACCAAGCGCAAGCTTCCAAAGTCCTCTCTCTGGAGAGGAGTCACACAGGTGCACTTAATTCTTCTAGCAGTGAATTGTGACAACATGTGAAATACTGTCTACCAGGGAAGCTCATGAGAGACTAAATGCCCGGGGTTCCTATTAGGGGCTTCACATAGGCACCATCTCTATAGCAATTACCAAAACTCCAGACTCCCAGAAGGAAAATAGATGTTCAAAATAAACTATATAGTTTGTACAAATAGTTTAGGCACAGTAAGCCACTCTTATCAGGGAATGGTGGGAAGCTTCCCAAAATACAAGTTGTCAGATGCCAGCTAAGGGCCAACCTTGCAAGCAGGCCTTTCTAAGGATAGCGTTCTCAGACATGTTATGTTAACCTTTTCCCGCACACTGTGTTCACTTTAGTATTTAATTGCAGAGTAGTTTGTCATAGAAATTTAATTCCTTGATGTTCAATATAAGAATCTCTTGACTGATTTCTTATTAGTTTGCATTTCTCAGTTTCTGAATATTGTACTACCTTTTTCATCCATCCTCATGATTGGAAATAGACTGTTGTGCCTATTTCAAAGTAACATCTAGTCTAATGATTGGTTATTTTCTGTTTTAACTTTTCTAAATGTGTTAGGCATACCTGTAAAGGATACTAAGCTTGTATTTTCATTCAAATGAAATTCTGTTTATCTTGGAAAACTTATTTAATTTGTGCAATTTTACGTGTATTTTCAGTTCTGTTATTAATTACACCTAAGTCCTTTAAACTTTAAGTTCTATTTTTTGATTGACTATTGCCTTTTTTCCTTGACTCATTTGGATTTTGCTTATATGTATAAACCTCTTTTATCTTTCATTTTGATTAACTCCCTGTTTTATTTTGTTCATTATTTATTTTGTTTTGAAAATATTAACCTGAATCTGATGTTTTGATAGTTCATACCAAGGTAGCAAGTATGAATTTGTTAATTCTTAACTAGTTGCATGTAGACTTGTTAGAGAATTAACACTTGGCATTTTATGACTTTACAAACCTGTGTAATCAACAATTGACAGATTTTTATTTTTGCTTTTCATGATGATACCAATTTGGTCTTCATTGCATACCTACGAATTTTTAGAAGTGATAGTTTATTGTTAACAAAGTTTCCTTTTTAGAATTGCTATCAACTTGAATTTTTGTGTGTTTTTTATTCCCTCCAAGGTTAGGAGTTAGTGGTATTCATATGTTACAAAACTTTGACTGAAAAGGAGACTAGGGAAAAACCTATAAACCTCAGGTAGTCTGTTGGTGAGAGAAATCTTTTCATTCATAGGTTGATTAAATGTTCATCTTTAGCAATGTTCTAAATGCCATGAGGGATGCGTGATTGGGGGAAAACGCATCACTTCATTCTGAATTTATATAAAAGTTATTTGTTTTACTCATGCAATGTGTTAAAGACGTTATATATGTTATATCCTATGAGTGAAAAATAATAACTTTACATGTCACATATATTTATATATGTGGAATGTATAATAACTTGATATATTTAGAGTTTAGAGTGAAGTAATTTCAGTTCCAACTAGAGAGATAAAGGAAAGCAAAATGAAGGAAGTGACATAGAGCTCTTTTTAAAGGATGGGTAAGAAAAGAGTTCAGTAGTAAGTATTGGTCAGGGCAGGCGTATTTTAGGGAGAGGAACTGCCTTTGTCAGTAGTAGGAAGATAAGTTAGGACTAGATATGTCTTATAAGAAATTGTAAGTAGTGCAGATTGACCAGAGCTTGAGGTACGTGAGGGCATTGTCTTTGAATTCCAGGCTGGAGAGGTTATATTTTATTTGGTAGTCGTTGAGAAACCTTGAAAGCAGTTGAGCCAAGGATGAATACGATCAAAATAATGTGTAAAACTTACAGAAAGATTAATACAGCTCAAGCATTCAGGATTTGAGACAGTCATGAGGCAGTTAGGCCAATTAGACCAAAAATAAGGCGGTTGTATCAAGGAAGTAAAAAATAGTTAAGGATGAGCTGGATAATTCTATTAAACCTTGGAGAGATCAGGAAGGAAAATTCGAGAGTATATCATTGATATTTGAAAATTGTGGGAAAGAAAATTTGAGTAGACTGGAAGCAGACCCAGAATTTAAGAGAGAAGAATGGTAGGGTAAAAAAGAGAAGGCACTGGGCGTAGACTGTTTTTTGTTTTTTCATAAGTTTGATAGTCAAAGAAGAGGAGAGAGAATTATTAAGTGTTTTTGGAGTTGGTGGGAGGGACTTATATTTGGAAAGCTGGTAGGACATCTCACTGGAGACAGAAAGGAATAAGAGATGTGGAGATGGAAAAATTTAGGTAAAGCAGTAGTTTGGGAAGGTTTAATTCATGGCAGGTTATCTATAAAAGTGAAATAACAGGTGAAAACAGTGAATGCCTTATTTTCTTAACTGTTACCTTAATGGCTTTTTCGTATTATCTTAGGAAGCATAATTTCTTGTGAGAATATTTACTTTTTTCTATTTTTCTTATTGTATAGAAACAAATATACTCTGATAATGTTAAGTGTTTATATCTACACTTAGATTCTATAGCAGTATAGTCTCTGGATTGACCTTTTATTCTTTGGAGTTCTAAATTTCTGAGCCCAGAGTCTACTTTCCTTTGGTTACAGAAGCTCATTCACATATAGGCTTATAATGTCCTGTGTCTTTTTCTTTTTTAATTTTTAATTCATTTCTTTATCAGTACATGGGTATCATTTGTGCTTAGGAAATGAGAAATTATTCTAATTTTGTCATCTCCTTTATGGTATCTGGTGGGGTCTTCACTGGGAACTTTGTAAACTCTAGTGGACCTAAAACAGCCCATTTTAGATGTATGAGTAGTTTTCTGAGGAGGAAATACGGTAAAAGCTAAGGAATTGCTGTTATACTGTGCAAATATTTCTCTCCCTTTATGATTTATAAATCTTGACACCTGTATGCAATTTTTAAGAACTTAAAGTAAAAATTATATATATGTATATGTGTATATATGCATATACATATCTGTATATATATATGTATATATATTCAATGGCAAACATCTGGAGGGCGTTGTTCATATTGACTTTTGTTCAGCTTTTCATTTCTGATTTTCTGCATTTAAAATGTGAAGATGATGCTTTCCGAAACATTCATTAATTTCATTACTTCATGAACGCTGAGCATCTGCTACATGTCAGAAAGGTCATGTCGTCTTAAGGCTTTGTGTGTAGAGAAAAGCAAAGAGACTGACTAAATTATGATTATCAGTACTGTGTAAAATGAATCCCAAATGTAAACCTAATTCTGAGTAAACTTTGCTTATTTATCATAAAACAGTTCTTAAAGCATATTTTTTTTTTAATTAACTGAAATATGGAGTTTCAAAAAAAAAATTTTTTTCCCAACAGGTGGGAAGGAGAAACCAAAAACAAATGTAGAAGATTTACAAATTAAAAAGGTAAAGAAGAAAAAGAAAAAGAAACACAAAGAGAATGAAAAACGGAAGCGTCCAAAAATGTATAGCAAATCGATTCAAACCATCTGCTCAGGATTGCTGTCTGATGTGGAAGATCAAGAAGCCAAAGGCATCCTAAATGATAACATAAAGGATTACAGTGGAAAGAATTTGGATATCAAGAGCTATGATTCCAAAATTCCAGAGAACAGTGAGTTTCCATTTGTCTCATTAAAGGAGCCACGGGTTCAGAATAACCTCAAAAGGTTGGACATGTTGGAGTTCAAACAGCTCATTCATATTGAGCACCAGCCTAATGGAGGTGCGTCAGTTATCCACGCCTACAGTAATGAACTCTCCCACCTGTCTCCCGTGGAGATGGAGAGGTTTGCAGAAGAGTTTGTGGGTCTAGTATTCAGTGAAAATGAAAACTCGGCCGCCTTTTATGTAATGGGTATTGTTCATGGGGCAGCTACCTATTTACCTGACTTTTTAGACTACTTTTCATTTAATTTTCCCAATTCGCCAGTGAAAATGGAGATACTGGGAAAGAAGGATATAGAGACAACGACTATGTCCAATTTTCATGCTCAGGTAAGAAGTTTCTAGTTTTTTCAAAAAGAAACTTGATATACTTTAGGCAAGTTTCTGTTCTTTGCTTCTCATTTCGCTCTAGGTTAGAAATAAAAAGGTAAGAATACAATGAAAGCTTTTGGGAATATTAAGAATAAATTACATTCTTGATGTGAACATCAGAGTTTAAACGTGTGTCTGCTTCTCTGTTTTTTTCTTAAAGATAATTAATGAAGTAATTAAGATTCCGTTGTCCTTTTTTGCAAGAATTTATCTTGGAAAGAAATGAAGGAAATTAATTTAGCTTTGTATTTTCCAGTCCTTCCAACAGTTCTTTTTACCTGAAAATCACCTCAAGTTATCTTCTTGGTGTATGTGATAATGCCTTAAAGGCACTTAGCATTGGATCTGTTACATAGTAGGTACTGAATAAATGTTGGTTATTAAATATATTGTGGTACAAGAGAGTTAATTGTGTGATAATGTGAGAAAATTTGCATATCAGTGCATATATTGAGCTAATTTCCATTTCCTATCCTTCTCTGTGGTGTAGGATATATATTAGGAAGCAGAGGCAGAATGGAGTCTGCTGGCCTTTGAACGGGAATGTGGTCCTATCTGAAAGGCTGGTGCCGTTGTCACCCACTCTCAGATCAGGGACTGCTTAGGCCAGGAGATCAGCCAATTTCCCCACTTATTGGTGCTAAAATGTCTGGTTTTCTAAGTAATAATTGATATCATAGTTTGGAAGGAGGAAAAAAGTCAAAGTCTAAAAGGGATCTTAGTGATCGTCTGTCCCAACCTTTCTCAATTTACAGATAAGCAAACAAACACAGATAGGAGTAACTTACTATTTTAAGGTTGGCAGCAGTGTCAGGAATAGAACAAAATCTCCTTAATCTTCATCCAGGAATGTTGTCCTTATTCTGAGTGTATGTGCATGCGCGCGCATGTATTTTTTTGTTTTTTGATATGTGTTCAAGTTACAGTTTCCACCGTGATAGTCTGATGTCCAGTCACATCCACACTTATCAAACCTCCCGCCTCCACAGTATAGTTGGTATATATTATGTAATATACTGTAGTCTGGAAAATATGGTAGTATTTCAAGTTTTAATGTGTGTGGGGGAATTAATCTCTAATATAACGTGTTTAAGAATTAGAATTTAAATCTTTTTTAGAGCTGAAAGGGAGCTATGGAGCACCCATCACTAGTCCTGTCATTTTATAGAATTCCAGAATGGTTAGTAACTTCTTTGAGATTATATCTGAGTTTTAGTGGTAGAACCAGTCTAGCATCTAGTAATAGTGGCTGTTGTTTATTGAGTACTGACTATGTCAAGAACTGCTGTAAGCACTTTATATGTAATAACTCATTTAATTTTCATTACAAGCTCATTTTAGTGAGAGAAGAAATAACTTGTCTAAAGCCCTTCAGTATTAGATCATTCATTTGTTATTCATTATATGTCTGCTAAGTGCCAGGTTTTATGCTAGGCCTCTTGATTTCCAATCCCATTTGTTCCCACTATATCACAAACTTTCTCACTGTCATACTATGCAAGTGTATTTCAGTCATCTTTTAAATGTCATAATTCTTATATTTGCTTTTCAAATAGCTTTTAAGGTTAGGAATTATTAATTTTAAATAATAAGAATTTTCATCTCAGCTTTGTAGTAAGTACAACATGAAAACCGTGCTTTTGTTACTAAATATTAAATGAAACAACATGGTGGGACCCACTAATCGTGCCAGTATGTGGCCAGGTTGTGGGTCTCAAGTCCTTCAGAGCCGCCTACCCTGGTTGCTGTCACGTATTCAGGGTACTTGTCTAATGCATATTGCACAGAGGAAACTCTAGGCAGATGCACCTTCTTTGTTACCAGTTGTGGCTCTGGCCCATGTCTATGTGATCTGTCAGCGGAAAGGACTGCTTTAACCGCTTCGGCTTTAGGCTTAATGGTAGGAAGCTGCCCCTGCAAGGTCCATGTTCCTTTATCCCAAGATCCACCAAATCCAGTCATTCTTATGGTGTGGGAAAGACTATCTAGTGGAAAGTTGCCCTGAACTGCTCGTTTGATATTTCTTCCACACTGGATTCTTAGTTTGCTTGGTTTTTGAAGAGTGTAAGAGACTGTGGAAGTGTTTTGGTAGTCTCTGGTTTGTCCTAATGCACTGGCCTTGTGAAACTGAATGGGATCCAAAAGACAGCAGAAGGAAAAAAAGCAGCACACTTACTGTAGTTTAATTTCAAATTTCTTGACTTTTCCATTAAAAGCTCTATCTGAACCTAATTCATGGTATCCCTCCAAGAAATGCTTTTTTAAAACCATTTATACAATTTCCTATTTAGGTAAATGCTTTATGAATTGCAGGACAGACTTATAGGCATGTATTTAGAGCTAAACCAGTTTGTAGCTCGAGGCTTTTCTTGTCCTGAATGTGAGAACCTTTCTTCCAAATTTAATTTGTAGAATGATTTATAGTCAGCACAGTGAGTTGTGACTGAGTTAGTGTGGGTACCTGAAGGAACTCTGCTATGGGTTGGCTAGAAAGGGAAGGGATCCAGTCCTGGTTCTGCCATTTACTACCAGCTGTGACATTGGAAAGCTGCTTAAGCTCTTTACATCTCAGTTTCCTCACTTACAAAGTAATCATAATGATGATAGTACTCGATTCACAGAGTTGTGGTTAGAAATGCTTGGTAGAATATAACAGGTTAAAGCTAGTTGTTATACGTAGTGCAGTATTATAGTAGCTTTCCATTTTGTTGAATAGGTGATGACTAGCTTCTGACTGAGGACTCTTAAGTGTGTTATTGATGGTAGGGGTTGCAGCAAGTACCGAAGATAAATTACCATAACTATTTCATGTATAGATAAAGAGTTGATTTAGTTGTGGTATGTATATACAATGGAATATTATTTGGCCGTAAAAAGGAATAAAATACTGATACATGCTGCAGTGTGGATGAATCTTGAAAACATTAAGTGAAAGAAGCCAGTCACAAAAGCTCATAAGTTGTATGATTCTATTTATATGAAATATCCACAATAGGTAAATCTATAGAAACAGAAAGCAGATTGGTGGTTGCCAGGGGCTGGGAGAAGGGAGAAATGAGTAACTGCTTAATGGGTATGGGGTTGTCTCTCTTTTTTTTTTAATTGAGATTTCTTTTATTGAGATAATTGACATGTAACATTGTATTAGTTTTAGTTGTGCAACATAATGGTTTGAGACATATGTTATATACATACACACATATACATATATATATATATATAAATGATTACTACAATACATTTAGTTAATATCCATCACCACACGTAGTTGCAGTTTTTTTCTTGTGATGAGAACTTCTGTGCTCTACTCTTAGCAACTTTGAAGTCTACAATACAGTATTGTTAACTGCAGTCATGATGAACGTTACATCCCCATGATTTATTTATCTTGAAATAAGAAGTTTGTGCCTTTTGACCACCTTCACCCTTTTCATCCCATCCCCACCTCTGACAACCACCAATCTGTTAAGTTTAGGGGTGTGTGTTTAAATTCTATAAGTGAGATCATACAGTATTTGTCTTTCTCTGACTCATTTCACTTAACATAATGCCCTCAGGGTCCATCTATGTTGTCACAAATGGCAGGATTTCCTTGTTTTATTGTGGCTGAATAATATTCCTGTGTGTATGTGTGTTTTCTTTATCCATTCATCCATTAGTGGATACTTGGGTTCTTTTTATTTCTATATCTTGACTGTTGAAATGCTGCAGTGGGAGGGTTGCATATCTTTTCAATATAGTGATTTTGTTTTCTTTGGATAAATACCCAGAAATGGAATTGCTGGATCATATGGTAGTTCTACTTTTAATTTTAATTTTTTTAAATAAATTTTTTAACACTGATTTTTAAAAATAATTTTTTTTATTGGAGTATAATATGTACACAGAATGCTCACAATGTAAATGTATAGCTTAATGAATCTTTACAAAATGAACACACCCATGATTTTTAAAAGTAGAATATTACTGGTAGCCAGAGCCCTCCCCAACCCCCTCTTTATCCATACTCCACACTTCACCACCACATGCCGTACGTATACACAAACACCGAGGTTACCACTCTGCTGACTTTGAACACCAGATAAATTTTGCGCGATTTAAACTTTCATGTAATAGAATCAAATAGTATGTACATTGTCATGTGTGGCTTCTTTCCTTCAACATTATGTTTGTGAGATTCATCCATCTTGTGTGTAGCAACTATTTATTTTCTCATTGTTGTATGGTATTCCATTGTATGAATATACCATGATTTATTTGTACTGTTTACAATGGGTGGATGTTTGAGGTCTTTCCAGTTTGTGGCTGTTACAATAGGGGTGCTATAAATATTTTTGTACATATTTTGGTATTTTGGTGAGCATACACGTATTTGTTTCTGTTGGGTATATACATAAGATTGGAATTTCAGGATCAACAGGTATGCAAATGTTTATCTTTACCAGATACTACAGGTTTTCCAAAGTTATACTAATTTACATTCCCACCAGCCATGCTCCACGCCCATGGCCATACTTGGTAGTGTCTGTCATTTTCATTTTAGCCATTCTGGTGGCTGTGTAGTAGTATCTCATTATGGTTTTAATTTGCATTTCCCTGAGGACTGAGGAGGTCAAGCACCTTTCTATATAATTATTGTTCAGTTGTATATCCTCTTTTGTGAAAGGACCTGCTCTACTCTTTTCTGCATTTGCCTGTTGGCTTTTTTGTTCTAATTGATTTGTTGTTCTTTATATATTGTGGATAAGAAGCTTGTCAGCTATATATGTATTACAAACACTTCCTTTCACTGAGTGGCTTATCATTTCACTTTTTTTTTTTTTTTTAAATTTTATTGGGGAAGGGGAACAGGACTTTATTGGGGAACAGTGTGTACTTCCAATACTTTTTTCCAAGTCAAGTTGTTGTCCTTTCAGTCTTAGTTGTGGAGGGCGCAGCTCATCTCCAGGTCCAGTTGCCGTTGCTAGTTGCAGGGGGCACAGCCCACCATCCCTTGCGGGAGTCGAACTGGCAACCTTGTGGTTGAGAGCCCGCTCTCCAACCAACTGAGCCATCCGGGAGCTCAGCTGCAGCTCAGCTCAAGGTGCCATGTTCAATCTTAGTTGCAGGGGTTGGAGACCACCATCCCTTGTGGGACTCGAGGAGTTGAACTGGCAACCTTGTGTTTGAGAGCCCACTTGCCCATGTGGGAATCGAACCGGCAGCCTTTGGAGTTAGGAGCATGGAGCTCCCACCACCTGAGCCACTGGGCCAGCCCCTTGTTTCACTCTTAAGAGTGTCTTTTGATGATTACAAGTTCTTGTGTTTTAATGCAATCTAATTTATAAGTTCCCTCCCCCCCCCACTTATGATTAGTGCTTTTTGTGTCCTATTTAAGAAATCTTTGTCTACCCCAAGGTAATTAATATATCCTCTGAAGTTTTCTTCTGGAAAGTGTTTGTTTCACCTTTCACATTTAAATCCCCAGTTTTTCTGGAATTAATTTTTGTATATGGTATGAGGTAAAGATCAAGGTTCATATTTTTCCTTGCGGGTATTCAGTGTACACAATCATTTATCAAAAAGACATCCATTCCCCATTACGTTGCATTGTCACCTTAGCCATAGATCAATTGATCATATATGTGTAGGTTTTTGGGCTCTCTTTAATTTTATTATTCTATTTGTCTTATTTGATATAGCTTTATAATAACTCTTGATATTTAGTAAAGTTTATCAATTTTGCTGATCTTCAAGATTTCCTTGATTCTTTATATTTCCATATATACTTTACAGTTAGCATGTCAGATTAAACAAATCTGCTGGGATATTGATTGGGGTACATTAAATCTATAGATAAGTTTGGGTAAAATTGATGTTTTTATAATATTGAATCTTCCAGTCTGTGGTCATGGTAGTTCCCTTTTTATTTTCCCTCAATATTTTTTGGTTTACAGCCTACAGATTTTACACATCTTTTGTTAGACTTATTCCTAGGTATTTGAGGACTTCATTTAGTTAATCACGCTTTCTGAGAACTTGGAAGCTTTGAGCACCTCATAGTATGTGACATTAGCACTCATCTTCAGAAATTGGAAATGTGCTTGTACCTCATTTCTCTTTCAGGGAGCGTCCCCTTTCCTTCTTATCTGTGGCATTATCATGCATGCTTATTAGTAGAATCACATAGTGAAGCTGTGTATTTTGGTGAGGTCAAATGAATTAGCCTACATACTGCCCTGCAATTTGTCTTTAAAAGAATAGGTTGAGATGGTAATATTATTTGAGCTGCTGTGTTTTGTGATCCTAGGGGAAGGAAGAGAGTTACAAGACTGGAATGTAGTTTCACTTAATATTAATCATAACAAAGACAAGTTGTGAGTAATAAAGCCCAATCCATGTTCCATTTATTCATGCCCAGGAATAAAGTTAATGATTTGGTCATGAGGACTGCTCGTTAACTGAGTTCAAAAAGTTAGGTTCAGCAGAACCTGTTCTGGTTGTGAGATAATGCTTTTTACAGAGCAGAGGAAAGCAGACCTGTAGAGAAAAGTTTCAAATTTAAAAATTTTGTAGTCCAGTAATTCCTTTAATTTCTTTTTATACCTTTTATATTATGAAAAACTTTTGATCCAGTCAAAAGCAGTCTAAAAACGGTATCGAAAAGAGTCAGAAACATGTGAGAAGAGATAATGGAGTTGATAGAGAAGAGAACGAATCTGACCTTTATTCTTTTTATTTAATCTTAGTTTGGAAAATACGTTTAGTGTCAAAGAAAGAAATCCATGATAATGGTAATGGGTATATATAAGTAACACTTTTTAATGAATAAAATACAGTATATGTATAATAATGTTAAAATATATTTTTGTGTTTTCTTATATTCTGATACTGTAACCTGTGCAAATAGTGAAGCTTGGAATGTTGTAAATAAAAACCCATTAGTTTGAATTTTAAGACAGTCCTCATATGTCCAGGTGTAGATCAGGCCCAAAGAAGCAGTACCACCAGCATGGCCGCTGTACTATCTGATGGCATAAGTTGTCACTGCAGCCATTTGCAGTCCTGAGAGTAGCGTTCCCCTGATTGTATAATCTGATCGCCCTGACTACAGTGGCTTGTGGGACCCACACCAAGTTTATGTTGGGTTTGCATCCTGAGGAGACTAGTTTTCTTTTTTTCCAAATATTAAAATCAGAGAACCAAATAAATTGGCATAAATTCTGTGGAAACAAATTATATAGCCATTTCTGTGATCTTTATAGTGATGGTGTGTATCTCTGTAGTAGTATTACTCTGTATGTAGTTTTCAGAAACACTCATTTTGCACTTGTTCAGCCTTAATTCTTGAAACATGTTAATTTGAGATTGTTTCATGTATATGTGTGCGTACACACACACACACACACACACACACACTGACGAAGGATCAAGATATCCTGTTCTTTTGTTTTCCATCTTTATCTGTTTCCTGGCTGGTTGCCTGAACATTTTGAAGACCATGTGGAATTACATATTGTGTTAATAGGTCGTGTCATTTTTCTAATGTTGTGGCTCTGAGGTGAGTGGTATAATTTCATTCAAACTGTATGATAAAAATCTGTTTGAGGGTAGAAACATACATGATTTTTGCTGAAAGTTTGAAACCTATCTATATCAGTTCTTTTTTGTTGCAGTAAACAAATAAAAACCCTTAAGGCTTAGTGGCTTTAGTGGCCTAAATTTCTCACAATTCTTTGGGCTGACTGGGCAGTTTTTATCTTTGTCAGCTCGGCTGGGGCTCAGTGGCCTCATTCTCGTCTGGTGGTTGGTACAGTGTCAGCTGGGGTGATGATAACATTTCTCTCATCGTCTTGCAGGTTAGCCTGGGCTCATCCACATGGTGGGAGTTGCAGGGTTCCGTAGAGCTGAGAGAGGGCAGTTCCCAGTGCGCAAGTCTCGTCTGTGTTGTGTTTGCTTATGTCTCATTGGTCGCAGGAAGCACACGGCCAAACCCAGACGCACGTCTTGATGGGAGTGGCACAGTCACAGTCACGTTGCTCAGAAGCCAGCATACAAACTTGGGAAGAATTTTTGGCCAAGAATTTGCAGTCTTCCACATCCATCCTAGTTTTTCTACTGTCTTTATTTCAAATATTCACTTGGACATTTATTGTTCTCCTGTTTCTTTGATGGTAGGGAAACGAAAAGGCAAGTAAGACAGAAATTTTACTTATTAAGGAATAAAAGAGATTTCTAGCTTGTCCTCAGTATGGAATCAGCACGCAGTCTGAACCCTGTATTAAAAACTGTGAGGCTGTGAAAACAGGAGCAGTTCTCTTCTAATTACCCTTCGCCCTTCCCCAAACTCTAAATCTTGTTTTATATTTTAACCTGGTTCTCAGTTGTTTGTATCAAATAACTTAAGGTGTTAATTCATGATTAAATGACAATGTTTTAATAGTGAAACAATTATTAAACCTGATCTGATATTTGACCTTGCAAACAAGGCTCTCTGTAGAAGGAGGGGAGAAAAGTGACATTTCTTGAATTCATGCTGGGGTCATTCACTGTACTAGGCCATTAAAAAAGACTTGACATGCCATCTTTGAGCCGTTGCCTGCCTTTGTACTAAGTTGTCATTTTGACTAATTGTGTCTGTCATATCCTTGAGTGCTTATAAACTGATCTATACAAAATATTATGGCAGGTACCAGGTGATCGAATTGAAAAAGAAGCCTTTTCCCTTTATTATACTAATTTAAAAATGAATAATAAAACTTTTATTCTTATTTTAGTTGAAGAAGTTATGTGGATATTTTTGAAATAAAATGTCGATAAGTGTCATTACCTGTATATTTTGATAGATATGCCAGATGTGATGGGGAATGGCTCCCCCTTGTGGCACACTCGTTTATGTTTTACATTGCCTCAGTAAGAGTATGACGAGCTGGCCTTGTTTTTAAAAACGAGACTCCCTTCTCTCATCTTCCTATCCCTTCCACCACCCCACCTCGTGGCCCCCATAAAACCAACCAGCAAAATTGAACCAACAGCGTCTTCTGCCCTCACCCCCTAAAAATTTTGGCTCTAATTACTGTCCTACTTTTGTATTTTCTTTACTGATGCTGATAACTAGCTAGAAACATCTGTAATATTTCCTGTATTTATTATGGATCACTATTAAAGTAGTCTGTGAAATTTTTAATATTTAGAGTGTTGATAGTTATACTAAAGCAACTATAAGAAAAACAGGGTTTTTTTGTTTTGTTTTGTTTTTTTCCCCAAGTCAAGTGGTTGTCCTTTCAGTCTTAGTTGGAGAGGGCGCAGCCCAGCTCCAGGTCCAGTTGCCGTTGCTAGTTGCAGGGGGCGCAGCCCACCATCCCTTGCGGGACTCGAGAAATCGAACTGGCAACCTTGTGGTTGAGAGCCCACTGGCCCATGTGGGAATCGAACCGGCAGCCTTTGGAGTTAGGAGCATGGAGCTCCAACCGCCTGAGCCACCGGGCCGGCCCCTCTTCATGGTTTTTTGAATTATTTATTTCTACGTTTGTTTCTTCCCTTGTTGCAGCAATTTTTATAAGTAAAAGAAGAGAAAGCGGTATTAAGTCTTAAAGATTTATATTTGGCAATGTGTTTCCTGTCAGGAAGGCTACTTTTTATTTATTTTTATTTTTTAGCAAGCCAACTTCAGAATCATAAGCTTTTTTTTTTTAAGATTACATGAGGAATAATGAATAGGATTTTAATTCAAACATAATTAAATTACTCATTTCTCATTAACTAAAACTTCTGAGATTTTTTTATTGGCACTTACTGGCAGTGGGTGCAAGAAGTCTCCTATTTCCTGCTTTTTTTTTTCTCTTTATGACATAGAGAATATATGAGGGGAAAAGTGAAAATGTAGTCATGATGGTGATAGGTTTTTGTAGGGAGGAGATTGAGATTTAAAATGTTAAACATGCGTTCTAAAAGGCACTATTTAAATACAAGCTTTTGCAAATATATAAATAAGTATCATTCCTGTCATTTGTCATCTTTTGAGGGTGCTATGCCTAAATTGGGAGGAACACTATTATACTCTTAATAACTCCGCATTTGTCTTTTAGGAAGCATATAGGATACACTTGAAAGCAGTGACATGTTTTGATCTTTTCAGGTTAATTTTTTAACTGTATCAGAAAACTGTGGTTTGATCAATATTGACTGAAGTAAATATAAGCAAATCTATACTAATCTCATGTCCATTGTCTTCAGGACATGAGGTTATCCAGATAAGTGATTTTTCTAGACAATGGAAGCATATAATCTTAAGTAGCAAGATTTTAATGAAGATATCCTTTTACTGAGCCATGTGCAGCTTAAGTTAAAGTTAGCTGTTTATTTGCAGTCTAGGTTTGTCATTATCATCTATAATATCATAATGTCAGAGGGGAGCTGTGGCTGTGCTTGCCTCTTTCCCCTCTGCCCCCTTCTAACTTTGTCGGGTTTTTTTTTATCCTTTATCGTTTTAGTGATTAGAATTATGCCTAATATAGAAACATATATATGTAAGAAGAGTACCCTTTTATGAGTCACAGTCTTGTGGTATTTATTTTGGCTATTTAGAGATTCTTTCAACCCTTACCTGTTACCTTCCTCCACCCCACTGCCCTTGAATTGTAATTGTTGGATAGGTGAGTTATGGAGAATTGAGGCTTTTTTCCTTATGATGTTAAAGATGTACTTTTATTTCATGTAATAGGGGAAACTGGGTATTTGTTGCAATAAAATAGTTGTTACCAAATCAGGAAGTATTTACTTTTTTCTGGAAAGTGTGTGGATTATATTCTTTTACTTTGACAGCTGAAGTGCCATCTATATATTTTATTAAGAGGTATATACTTTTTGAATTTGAATAAATTGTTACATGTAATTTGCCATGTTTAAGCTATTAATGGTTCCAACTGATTTAGTATTTGTTTGAATTATTAAACTAGAAAGCTGTGTTGAATGGTATATAATTAAAAGTTACATTACAATGTATTTAAAAACTCAGATTAGTTTCACAGACTCAGATTTTGATGGCTCCAATTTAATTTTTTAAATTTAGTTTTAAATTTAAATATATTTGTATTCACCCTATTGGGTTATCAGAGTATTATTTTGAATATCTAGAGAATAAATGTTTTAGAAGAAAATTGCCATATTGTTTTAAACATGATAGCTAAGTATGCATAGTTTTTATAAGTACCATACGTTCTAGTGGAATTTACCTCAAGTTTAGTGGATGAACGGGATGTACTTTATAGTCTTAGCACATTTTGCTGAAAAGGGAGAGACACCTGTACTTTTATTAGAGCAAATTACGTATGTAAGTGAATTTTACATATATGTATTTTGCCATGAGATGATAAGAACTAACTATAAAGATTCAAATAACAAATTTAAGATTATAATCCAAGTAGTAGGGTCTATGTTACTTTACTCTTTAAAAATTCAGTTTCTCCCAAATAACTTTTGCAATATTTATGAGTTTTATTAGGACCATACTTTACAAAATCATCAAAAGATATAGCCTCTTTTTAGTTAGCCCCAAAATAGACATAGGAGGGGGAGGGAAAATCAAATTTGTCCTCATTTATGTAATGTATTATGTTAACGTTTTTAATATTTAGGTCTGTATTAATTTAGACATGTGTTTCATTTTATTTTTAAAGAAAGAACAACATTTGTAAACTTGGAAATTAATGCAAACGTGTAATTTGAATGAAATGACATGGCTAGGTCAGTAATATTCTCTTCATTCAATGAAATGATCATTCTAACCTAAGATAACATCTAGTTAAATCAAAGTTAGTAAACTATTTAAGTTATGAGATAAAACATATTGTTTGTCGTGAATATTAACCACCCAAGAAGCTTTACCCATTCTTTGTTAATAAATGATACATGCTTTTACTTAACATTTAAACACAAAAATTTTACTGTAAGAGGACTGAGTTAAATTTGTTGATAATTAGTTCTGGTTTTCTGATTATTAATTGTATCTATCCCTTCTCTATAGTTTAATAATATTATACTATGGTTTTTATTTTGTGCTTTAAAATTGGGATAGACACAGGCAAACTGAGACAATTTGCTCTCCCTAAATTTAGTGGACACAAAAGTTAATCCAGAGAAAAAGATAGTTAGGATTTAGCTTAAAGCTTGTTTATGTAAGGAAGTTGTTTTGCTTAAAAAGACTTGTTTAGGGGTGGCCGGTTAAGCTCAGTTGGTTAGTGCGTGGTGCTACCAGCAAGGTTGCTGGTTCGATACCCCCATGGACCACTGTGAGCTGCATCCTCCTTTAAAAAAAATAAAAATTGTTTACTAGTGTTAATATATGAAAAGGCATAGGTTTCTTTGCAGGGTTTAAATGTACTTGTGAAAATTCAGGTACAAATTATTCTTGAGACATAGGCTGTTTTATTTTGGTTGATATTTGAAGGATACCCATTTGCCAGCACTCTGCAGGTGGCTTTATATAATTTCTAAGTTTTATTCAGCAATCTGAGGTAAATTGTTCCAGTTAAGGAAACTAAAACTCAAGGAACTTAAGTGATTTCTGAAAGTCACATTGCTGGTAGACAGCAAAGGTAGATTTGGGACCTAGGACACCTGTCTCTAGTAGTTTCTCTGTCTCAAGTAGTTTTTCATCAGAGTTAGAAATGTAAACTGGGTCCTAATTAATATGGTAAGATTTGGAAGAGAAGAGCATTCCTGATGGCCTTTTAGATGTACAGACCCCTAGTGATGGTTAAATGTAACGTTTTCAGTTTGTACTTTTGAAAATTCTGATAAAAAGATATGAACCATTTAGGGAAATGCAAGTACATGAACTTTCAAATATAATTTCAGTGGCATTATTGATTACTTAATGAACTCATGTATTATAAGAAGTTATAATCAGCTGTTTATCTCAACTGTTTTCATAAGCCATGTGTAGGAATAGCTAGAGAAGTTAAAATAGCTTGATTTAGTGTAGATTTTTTTAATGCCTTCTTTTTTTATACTGTTTTTAAAGGCTTTTGTTTTGTTTTGCTTGCCTCACATATTCTAATATTCTTGGACAATATATTTAGTGTTACATAGTGATAGCAAGCATTGTCTTATGTGTAACTTTTAATTAATTCCATATCCTTCAGGTAAAAAGAACGTATTCTCACGGTACTTACAGAGCTGGCCCAATGAGACAAATCAGCTTGGTGGGAGCAGTTGATGAAGAAGTGGGAGATTATTTCCCTGAATTCCTTGACATGTTGGAAGATTCACCATTTTTAAAAGTAAGAGAAAACAATATCAAGCAATCTAAATTGTGGGTGTTACTTTCAAGCTACAGGTGCTAGAGATGGCTGTTTCAGGATTATAAAGATTTTTATTTCATTTGAATTGGAGGGAAGGAAAAGAAGAGATGAGAGAAACTAAAAGTAAATTCTAGTGTAGTGTGTGTTTGTGACTTCTCCCATACTAATTATAATGGCAAAGCTTTGTGGTGGATCAGAAAGTAACGCTTGCCTATGGCTGGCACTTGAGGAAATTAGGTTCCATTTGTTTTTTAGCTTTTTATAAACTGAGTACCAGAAGACTTAACACGTTGCGTAAGGCGGGGTTTAAATCCCTCGTGAAGATTCTCGTGATCCGTACGCAACGTGTTAAGAAGTGCAGGAAGGAATCATTGTTTTGTACATCTGAAACTAATTTAAAAAAAAAGTGCAGGAAGGATGTCTACTAAATGAAAGTGCTTAGAAGAAGGGAATGGCAAGTTGGCATTGTGGAAAACTCTGGGAAACTGTACATCTGTATTTCATTCTTGGTTATAGTGAGGTGGGTTGGACAAGCCATTTAAACTTTCCGCGCTTCAGTTTTCTCGTCCATAAAATAAGGCATTTAAACTATGTCATTTTAAGGCCCCTTTAACTTCTTTAAATAATTTCTAGCTAGATTTCTTTTTTTTTTGACAGTCTCTGCATTTCAGAAAATATTTATTTCTTGTGGGCTGCTGGGGCTGTCCCATTGAGAGAGAAATCTCTGAAATAGGTAGATAGGTTAATTATTAGTAATTCAAAGGTCAGGTTGGAACAAGATCAATTTATCACTATTTGCCACTTAATCTATTAAACACTTCTTTTTTCACTTCTGCTTGCTCAGTTTTCTTGTGTGTGTGTGTGTGTGCGTGCGTGTGTGTGTGTGTGTGTATCTTTTTCACCCCATTCCATTCCCCTTTTCATTTTCTTTTTTATTCTTTGAAACTTTTTGTTGCGTTTCTATTTCTCCCAGCTAGTGACATCATATAATTTGATTGAATTTATTTTGAATGGTATTTTTAAAATACCATTATTTAAATAATTATGTTTCATATTTTAATTTTAAAAGCAAATGAGCTACACTTCTTTCTAGAGAAATTCAGTTTGACAATTCTCCCCTTTTTGAAAAGGGGCATTGAATGAATGGTATTTTAAAAATACCATTCTTACCATTCCGTGGACCCTTAGTCCTTTCTCTTTTCAAAGATTTTAATCTCTGCTTTTAGACCAGCAGTCTCTTCAAGCAACTTCTAAACAGAAATAAATTTTTATTTTGGTTTGGTTTTCCTTGTTTTGTTAGGTTTTGATTATAACTAATGAAAAAGTTATCTTTTTTTTTTTTTTAGATAGCCATTTTTTAAAACTTAATCGTTCATTTTTATAGATTCTCATGGAGAACACTTGCTTATTTTGCCAACTTATTAACATCATATATTTGGTAAAAGGACGAATAACAAATGATGAATATAGTGTATCATATCTGTGGCAGGGTTGAGGAGGGAATCATCCAAGAATAATTATTCTCTTCATGTATTTGAAATAGAATTTTTTGATGGAGAATGAGTATATAGGGATATGTTCAATATAGGTACACATTTCAAATGTTTAAGTATGAAGGTGTATATGAAAGTTTGTTGGGGGGCAATATTTTTTAATGTATATTTAAAGTCACATTTTGAAAATAATTGATTTCTATGTAATTATTTGCCTCTAGTGTACACTGCCATGGGGGACACTATCTAGTCTAAAACTAGAGAGTCGAAAAGATAGTGATGATGGTCCCATCATGTGGGTACGCCCAGGAGAACAAATGATCCCTGTGGCTGATATGCCAAAGTCACCTTTCAAAAGGAAAAGGTATGTTGGATACAAATTTTTATTGCCGGGGATGGGTGTTTGTATGTTGGTGTGTGTGTATGTGTTAGTTGAAAATTGGAGGAAGGAGGAAAAAGTCTAAGGCATAACTGGAATGTAAATTCAGAAATGGCTATACATGCTGAGGTAATTAAAAAAAAAATCCAAACATAAGACATGGGAAATGTAGGCAGATAGTAATAAATTATAATTAGGAATGGAAAAAAAACATAATTCACAGCAAAAACCTTATATAAACTATTTGGAATAAATTTAATAAGAAATATGTCAGAACCCATACGAAGAAAACCAAAATATCTTATAGAGGATATAAAATAAGACCTAAACAAATGGAAAACCCTACTGTGTTCTGGATTGTATAAAAATGATATTCCTTTGAACCTTTTAGCATTTCAATTGGACTCACACTTCTGGCACTGGATAAAGCAATTTTAAAGTTCATAAGTAAGAATAAATAAAGCCAGCAAATAGCCAAGAAAATTCTGAAAGATAAGTGAGGGGGACCTTGTGTTATTAGATAATAAAAATTGTAAAGCTCAAAAAGATCATTGGAATAGGATCAAGTACACAAATAGATCTAAGTATATTGGGAACTTAATATATGAGATAGGTGGAAAAAGGAAGATTTATTTAATGAATAATGCTGGTATAATTGGCAGTCCATGTGAAAGAAAACAAAACTGTAGCTCCTATGTTATACAAGAATTAAATTTGAGATTTAAACATAATAAGATAAAAAATAAAAATACTAAAATAAAAATTTTCGAGCCTAGGAGAGACCTTGCTCAGCAAGATAAAACAATATAATGACAACAGTATTTGAGAGAAAACACAACAATGAAATTGACAACTATGATAGACTTGACTAAAACATTTGTAATACTTGACACTCTAAAGTTAATATACAAAGAGCATTCCCAAATGGACAAGATAAATGTAAAACAACCCAATAGGAAAATAGGCCTCAGACAGTCAAATGTATATTAAAAGATTTATGAGATGTTATTTTTACCCATTACATTGGCAAAATTATTAATAGAGCAGTAATATTACTCTAATATTACACATATTTACATATACTTAATTATGTTAAGTATGTGAGGAAACGGTCATTTATATATTGCTGGTAGAAGGGTGAGCTGCTATAATTTTGTGAAAGTAATCCAGCAATAGCTCCTAAAATTTAACATACGCGTATGTGTTTTGATCCAGCCCCCCTACTTTCGGAATCTGTCCCAAGAGGTAAAATCACTGAAGGTAAATGTATAAGAATGTTAATGGCAGCATTATTTTGTAGTGAGAAAAATATTTAAAATGATTTGAATGCCCATTAATAGGGGAATGGTTGACTACATTTTGATACATTCCTATTAAAGATTATGGTGAAATAGTTAAATAAGTGAATCATTTATATTTGTTGATCTGGAAGTGTCATGGACATATGACACTTAGAAAGAGCACAAGGTAGGGTAATATGTCCTGTGTGATTCTGTTTTTTTCCTGAGAAGAAATGAAAAAATATGTATAAGTGTATATTTATGTGAGCACAGAGAAAAGTGTGGAAAAATGTATACTAGGTCAACATTATTGGGAGTGGAGTGAGTGATGCTGGGGGGGAGTGTATCTTTTTCTTAGATACCTAAAGATGGTTTCACTGGTTCCAGTGATTATTAATTTAAAAAAAAAAAAAAAAAAAGACACCAGGGAACAGTGGTCATTGAGTAAACTGTAGGTTGCATGAAGTAGGGACTGTGTTGTGTTTGTTACTAAATGTGTCCCTAGCACCTAAATCAACAATGCCTAGTGCTTAGTAAGTAGTAAGTTTTTATTGGTGGAACGAAATTTTTATAAGTTAATTTGTAAGTTGGTAGTAGATGGTAATATTGGTGTTTCTTAGTGATTCTTAACTTGGATTTCTAATCATTTTGAGAATCTGAATGCTTCTCCCCAGAACAATGCAGATATACATGTAATTTAAGGGAATTCAGCAGGCCCTGAAGGAACTCGCCTGCACTTCCAGGATTACAGTCCATGGTGTATGTGATAACTTCATATCACATTACAGTCTGACCAAACTAATAACAACACAGCCCCAGGCACTGTGCCAAGTGCTTTATATAAAGTCTTCATTCATTAAAATGTGGTGTTAATGAGACCAAACTTGTGGTCTTGAAAGCCTGTTAGCTTTCCACAGGAAGCAACCTCATCATGTAGCTTTCTGGCACCTGTAGAACATTAATCACAAAGAGCAAAAAGGTTGTTAGAGCACCGTGTGTGTGTGTGTGTGTATGTAATAAGACTGTAATACAGGAGTGTACAGAGAGCAGTAAGTGGTAGAGTTGAGGTTGGGAAATTAGAGAACTCATAAGGAAGAGTGGCCCTAGGGGATAGACTAGGATGAGGAGAAAATTATGGGGCGATCCAGATTTGTCTTTGGAAGTAACAGAAAAACCATACAGGAAGATAAATAAGATGATAACTCCCAATCAGAGATGTTCTTCTCGCCGTTTCCCGCTTCTGCAGCAAAATTGGACAGGGTTTCTGCAGTGAGTGAGGCTAAGTCAGTAGCTTCTGTATGCATAGGGATTCTAGATGGTGAGCAGTGGAAGAGAAGGCCAGTGGGAGACGGCTGTCCTCAAAGGGAGCTAAAGTTTTTCCTTTCTGCCCCTCCCCCCCCAAACCACGCATGTTTTGTGGAAGCAGTGTTATACCTGGTAGTTTCTTCCCCTTTTTTTTTTTTTTTTTCTTTTGGTCTTCCTCTCACTAGAATATAAATTCCTGCAAGAGTAGGGAACTTGTCTGTCTTATTCACTGCCGTCTTGGTCACTAGCTCCGGTGCCTAGATAATACCTGCCATATGGTTAAGTGTTCTATAAATATTAAATTAATGCATCTTTTAAAGTTACCTGTTTGTGCCCGATATATACCTGTCTGTGTTAGTCATGTGACATGATTGGGGGCATGCTTCTGTAGATAAGACCCGAACCTCATGCTCTCATAGGTTAGACCCAAACCTGAGGTGGAGATTCTGGGTACAGGGAAACCTAGGTAGACCACACGACCTGTAATTTAGTTTGTTATCTAAGTGTACATTGACTTAAAACTGCCACTTTTATGAAGGGTGTTTGTTAAGAATAGGAGTGGATTATATATGTGTTCTTGTTTGCACTTGTTCATTTTAAAAATAAAACTTGATTTGGGAACAGGTGATTTAAAATTTCCTTTATTCTGAATTACATGATTACTAAATACTTAATGCCAGTTAAGCCTCAGTACATTAATGAGAATGTTTGAAGGCAATTAAACCTTAATACATAAACCTCTTTTCTCCCTGCTGCCCTCTCTCCTCTCCCTCACCCTCCTCTCTCTCTTTCTATGAAATTTATATGGGAGCTTCCAGTGGTGCAATCAGTTAGTGCGCGATACTTCTATAAAATACATATAAAACATAAATGTAATTTTTTTAAACAGAACTACCAATGAAATAAAAAACCTGCAGTACCTACCTCGAACTAGTGAGCCCCGTGAGATGCTCTTTGAAGACAGGACAAGAGCTCATGCAGATCATATAGGACAAGGTTTTGAACGACAGACTACAGCTGCTGTTGGAGTGTTGAAGGCTGTGCACTGTGGAGAGTGGTATATATTAACTACTGCTACTTTAATGAAAGCTTTTCTTAGCCTCTACATTTTTTCTTGGGAAGTTTCAGTAATTCTCCTTACTGTGGGTAAAAAAGTCTCATTTTTCCCTGTATTTGAATATTGTGACTGTATCACTGCACTAAAGAAGATTTTCAATTGCTAGAATCTAATTTTAGCTTTTGGGTTTGACAAATAATTTCATTTTCTAAGTGACTAGAGGTGAAAACAAGAAAAACTAAGACTCATTTGATGCTTACTGTACGCCCATTTACAAATGTTCATTTAATTTTCTCCTCTACTTTTAGGCCCATATTTATCACAGAAAGAAACTGAGGATCAGGGTTGTTAAATAAAATTATCATAGTTCTATAGTTAATAAATGGTAGCGCTGAGTCTGATTTCAGATTTGACTCCAGACTCTTATGTTTTCTTTTTACTGTTCAACTTTGCTGCTCCCTACTAAGGTTTGGTATCTATTTAGTGTTTGTTCACCTTATTTACTACCCTGTTTCCCCGAAAATAAGACCTAGCCGGACAGTCAGATCTAATGCGTCTTTTGGAGCAAAAATTTATATAAGACCCAGTATTATATTATATTTGTTATGTTATGTTATACCCGGTCTTATGTTATAGTAAAATAAGACCGGGTCTTATATTAATTTTTGCTCCAAAAAACACATTAGAGCTGATTGTCCGGCTAGGTCTTATTTTCGGGGAAACACGGTATATATTTTTTTTTTTCCAGCTTCACTTGCAAGTTTTACTTTGAATCTTTCATAGATTAAAAACATGGACAATCCTCTTTAATATACTAAAGGTATTATCCCATACATTCAGAAGTTTTCCATCTATTAAATTGATAAAAAACATAGCAAAGCTATATTAATACAGTAAGATAAGTGCTCAGTTAGGCTTTTGTTTCAAACTGAGTATTGTTGGAGTATGAAACTTAAGTTGGAATATGCTATTTTACTTATTAAAGCAGTGGAATTAAATATTAAATATGCAAGAACATTTCCTAAGTAAAAAGAAACTTTAATTCTGAAAATATAAAATGTTAATATTGCAGTTCTCTAAGATTTTATGAAAAATATAACCTGTATTTTGTACATGAGGAAATTTTATTTTCAAGGGCTACTAATATAGAATTGACCTTTTTGTTCAAAAGGGAAAATTTATTATAAATTGTTTTTAATATTTTATAAATTATTTTAAAAATATTTTATAAACTAATACTGAGTGGCGAGGCCAGTGAAAACTGACCTTCTTTCTTAACATAAATAAAACTATCAATTTCAGGTATGCAAAGGAGCTAGTACTGAACTAACCTTACCCTAAGAGTTCCTTAGGAAAACAGTATAAATAGTTTATAATTCAGTAATTTATACCTGAATTGTGTTTTAGTTAAATGGTAATTTTCAAACACCTGTGGTTAGTGTTACATAGTTTCCATGCTCTTCCGATTATCTGATGTAAAACACTTAATTTTGTCAAAGAGTAAGGGCTAATTTATCTCTGGAAATCATTACAAACTCATTTCAAATTATTGAAGTTTCTCTTGAATGTTTGGTACAAAGGAGTTAAGAGTGGCATCAAGATATACTTAGGGTGAAATCTGATTTATAGTGTTCAATAAAGTTAGCCACATTTACACTTTCTTTTAGATAAATGTTCCTGCTTCATGGCTTAGCACTTTGTTTAAATCTCTTCTAAGCTTCTTTAAACTATTGTTGGTATATGTTCACTTCTCCTTATGTACGATTTGAGATAAGAAATTGTGTCTTGTCCTTCAGGGGCCCATCATAGTTCCCAGTAAATATTTATTGATTAGAAAACACTTTTGTGCCTAGCAATTTCATAGAGACAGGGACTATTCCCAAACAGCTAATAATGTTAGGTGGCCAAATTTAGGAATATTCTTGAGACAGATTTTGAAATGAGATATTGCTAGCTATGAGTTTCCCCACTATTGTAAAATACAGTTTGCTTCCTATACCAATGCTGCTTTAATTACTAAAGCAAGAAAATAGTTTTGTTAATTCTATCAGAGGGCTTTATGGCTCTGATGCAAAACATGGTTTATGATCCCTTTATTATTATTCCTTGGTGTTAAATTAAGCTATATTAAGGAAGTTGATACTTTCTTTTCTCCTTAGTGTTTTGAATTCTGCTTTTTCTCAAGGAGATATTAGGGATTTGAGTATTAGATTCTTGCCATTATCTTATAGCCAGGCTTAGCACCAGTTTGAAGTAAAACAACTGGGATTTAGACTTCATAGAAATCTTCATTTAGATAGGTTTGTGAAGTATTGATTAAATCTTACCGCTCTTTAGGTATTATGAAGGATTCATACAGATTTATATATTTGAGGTTGCTTCTTTGAAATCCAGTTTTTTTTAAAACAACTATTGAAGTGTAAGTTACTTTCAGTGAGACACTCATTATAAGTATACAGTTTGATGTGTTTTGACAACTGTATATAGCCGTGTTACCACTACCATAACTAAGGTACCGTGTTTCCCCGAAAATAAGACCTAGCCAGACCATCAGCTCTAATGCATCTTTTGGAGCAGAAATTAATATAAGAACAGGTATTATGTTATATTATTATATTATGTAAGACCCAGTCTTATTTTGATATAAAACTGGAATAAGACTGGTTCTTTGTTAATTTTTGCTCCAAAGGACGCATTAGAGCTGATGGTCTGGCTAGGTCTTATTTTCGCGGAAACACAGTAATAGAACATTTTGTTTCTCCCATACCTTTGGCAATTAATCCCCCTACTTACCCCAGGTCCAGACATCTACTAATCTGTTGTGGTTTTTTTTTTTGTCTTCATAGATTAGTATTGCTTAGTCTCAGATCTCATGTAAATACCATCATACATGTTGCCTGACTTCTTTCTCATCATGTTTTTTGAGATTAATCTGTGTTGTCACATGTGTTAGTTCATTCCTTCTTGTTGCTGAGTGGTATGTCATTAATATGGATACATCACAATTTATTCATTCACATGATGATAGACATTTCAGTTTTGGGTTTTTATGAATAAAGCTGTTATGAACATTTTACTTACAAGCCTTTGTGTGCACATATGATTTCATTTCAGTAAATACATAGAAATGGAATTACAGGGTGTTAGAGTAAGGCAAAATAATTGTGTACAGAGAAAATTTTAAGTCTACCAAAGAAGTACTAGAATTACTAAAAGTCTCAGGGTAAGACAATATGGAAAAGTCAATTGTATTTCTATATATTATCAATAAACACTTATAAAATGTAATAGAAAAAATGATGCCACTTATCATAGCATAAAAAACTGAAATAGAGAGAAATTTTGAAAATATGTAACAGATACTGAATAGTATTAAACACTAATGAAAAAAATTAAAGATTTACATAAATGTAGAAATATACCTTGTTTCTAGACTGGAAGAGTCTATATTATTATGTCAGTTCTTTCCCAAATGACCTATAAATCACCTGAATCCCAATCAAAATCCAACTACGTTTTCTTATAGAAATACAAAGAGCCTACGATAGGCAAACAGTCTTGGGGAAAAATACCCCAAAACAATGGTGGAGGATTTATACTGTACTGCCTGTCATTTTAAAGCTTACTTTGAAGCAACAGTAATTAACAGAGGGTGGTATTGGTATAAACATAAACTTTAAGATTAATGGAACAGAATATCTAGAAATAGACCCATCATTGATTTTCAGTGACGGTGTCAAGATAATTCAGTGAGGAAAGGAGTCTTTTTAAAAAATGGTGCTGGAACAACAGGGTGTCCATAAACAGAAACAAAAATTAGAAACAACGAACCTTGACTCTTAGTTCACACCATACAGAATAATTAAAATGGATCACAGAACTAAATATAACCATTAAAACATAAAATTTGTAGACGAAAACATTGGAGGAAATTTAGCATTAGGCAAAAATTTCTTGTACCATAGAAGAAAATGATACCATTAAGATAATGAAAAGACAGGCTACAGACTAGGAGAAAATATTTGAGATGTGCATGTATGTGCATATGTGTATAAGGTATCCAAATAGATAAAGAACTCTTACAATTCAAGAATAAGACAACAGTCCAATTACATTTGGGCGAAATATTTGGACAGACATTTTACAAAAAATACACAAATGGCCAATAAATACGCACATTAAAAGTTGTTCAATATAATTGTACTGTGAAGGAAATGCAAATTAAAACCACAGTGAGATAGCACTACATACCCGCTAAAATTGCTAATAATAATTTAAAAAATTACTGGGGACTATTGGGGAACAGTGTGTTTCTCCAGGGCCCATCAGCTCCAAGTCGTTGTCCTTCAATCTGGTTGTGGAGGGCGCAGCTCAGCTTCAAGTCCAGTCGCTGTTTTCAATCTTAGTTGCAGGAGCACAGCCCACCATCTCATGAGGGAATCAAATCGGCAACCTTGTTGTTAAGAGCGCGCACTCTAACTAACTGAGCCATCCGGCCACCCTAATAATAATTTTTTAAAAGACCATACCAAAAGCTAGTGAAGATGTGGATTAACCAGAACTTGCATACACTACTCTGGAAACAGTAGAAAAGTTTGGCACTTTCTTATAAAATTAAACATACACTTAACCGTAGGACCTGTAATTCCATAATTCCATCTGTTCCTGGGATTAAAAATCCTCTTGGTTTTTGTGTATTATCATATATACCATATCTGTATTTTGATTACATACATAAATAACAATATGGAATAACCAAGAGAGGTATGTGTGTATATCTGAAATATACATGATTTTATACGATTGTATATGGTATATATATGTATGTATGTGATATAACACGTGATAATATTTATGATCACACACTAAATAGTGCTGATTCAATTTGTTAATATTACTGATTTTTGTGTTTATATTAATGTCTTGACAGACTTTACTAATTTTATTGATCTTTTCAACAAATCAGCTATTGATTTCATTGATTTTTTTTCATTTTTCTGGTTTCTATTTCATTATTTCTGCTCTTATTTTAAGGAAAGAACTCTTCTCTTTCTAGCTTAGATTATTGATTTGAGACCTTTCTTCTTTTATGATATAGTATTTAAAACTAAATTTCTAAGTACTACAGTACCACAAATGTTGATACTGTTTTCATTATTATACAGTTTAGAATTTTTCTGTTTTCCTGTTTTGTGTTTTGTTTTTTTAAATCCTGGATTATTGAGAAGAATGTTTACTTTTCAATATTTGAGAATTTTTTCCAGGTTTTTTGGGGGTGTTTTTGATTTCCAGTTTCCCTTGTGGTCAGAGAACATGCTCTGTATAAGTACTCTCCTAATTTCCTGGGATTGGTTTTATGGACGATCTTGATTAATGTTCTGTGTGCACTTAAAAGGATGTATATTCCGCTGCTGTTGGGGTTATCGTGCTCTACTAATGCCAGTGAAGCCAACTTTATTGATAGTACAGTGCAAGTCTGCTGTGTTCGTCTATATCCAACTGTAATATTGGATTTGATTGTTTCTCCTTTCATTTTTGCTAGTTTTTTTTTCTTCCGTGGATTTTTCTTTGGTAACAGCTTTATTGAGATGTAATTCGTGTAACATACAGTTCACCCACTTAAAGTGTATATAATTCAGTGGTTTTTAGTTTATTCAGAGTTGTACAACCATCACCACAATTATAGGATATTTTTATCACCTCAGAAAGAGATACACCTTGTTTATGGATTGGACTTTTTAGCTATTACTTTGTGGTCCTACATCCTCTTCAGCACTAGGCAGTCTACAGACTGTCAGTCTACTTTCTGTCTCTTTATATTTGTCTATTTGAGATATTTCATATAAATGGAATGATATGTGGTCTTTTGGGATTAGCTTCTTTCATTTAGCGTGTTTTAAACATTGTTCATGTTTTGAAGCTCTGTTAATAGGTTACTACACATTTAGAATGATTTCTTCTTGATGAATTGACCTCTTTATCATTATAAAACATACTTTTATTCTTGGCATAATATCCTTTCTTCTGAAATCTACTTTGTTTGATGTTTAATATAGCCATTCTAGCTTTCTTATGATTAGTGTTTGCATGTTATATCTTTTTCCATTCTATGTCTTTTCACTTGTGTCTCTATTATTGTTTCATGTAAATAGCATATCTTGCTTTGAGTCTTGTTTTTTTTTAAATTCCAGTGATAAGTTTTGTCTTTCAACTGGAGTATTTAGATCACTTATATATATAAGTGGTCCGTCAGTAAATTTGGATTTACATTTACCATGTTACTTTCCCCCATTTGCCTCTTACGTTATTTTTTCCTTTTTCCCTCTTGTCTTTTTTAGCATTCCGTTATATTGCCACTATTTGCTTATTAGTGATTGCTCTAAAGTTATCACAGTCTACCTTCAAATAATATTATACCTCTTTATGTAATGTGTAAGAACTTTTAATAGTATACTGCCATTTATCACCCCTACCCCATTTCTGGCCTTTGTGCTAATTGTTGTCCTACATTTACTTAACATATGCTGTAACCCTCCCTCCCATATGCTATTTTAGCTATAAGGAATTATTTTTAAAGAGATTTTTAAAATAAGAATAAAATACCTTTCATGTTTACTATTACTTGTGCTCTACAATCCTTTGAATAGATCAACATTTTCATCTCAGTATCATTTTCCTTCAGTCTAAAGAAGTTCCTTTAATATTGTTTGTTGTGCTGGTCTTCTGGTGACAGATTCTCTCAGCTTCTGTTTGTCTGAAAATGTTTTTAATTCACATTTTTGAAAGGTATTGTTGGTGGATGTGGAACTCTAGATTGACTTTTTCTTCCAATACTTTAAAGATAGTCTGTTCTCTCCTGGTTTGCATTGCCTCTGATGAGAAGCCTGCAGTCATTCTCATCCTTCCTTCCCTGTATAGTAATGCATGAATTTTAGAGTTTTCCCTTTATCACTGGTTTTTAAAAATTAGTTATGATTTGCCTTGGATGTTTTTTTTTTCTTTTGTATTTAGTTGCTTGGAATTTTATTCCAAAATCCATTTTTGAACATCTTCTGTAAAAATATATTTGTATATTCCTAATTAATTGAAGAATTTGGGGATTTTTTTAGAATTGTATTTAAAGACAAGCAAATAGAGTGGTAACGGTTTATTTTATTACAACTTTTGTATTAATCCCAGCAAATAGAATGGTGCCAGTTTATTTTATTAGTACTTTTTAAATGAATGTCTCTTCATTTATTAAGCGTTACTCAGGGGATTTAGGTATCATTGCAGTTATATATGTCTTTATTGAAAGAAAGTATTCCCTTCCCCTCTATTTAACTGTAATTTTTATGTAGTATTTTCAACTTTGGCACTTAATTTGTTGAAGTATTGATTTTTAAAATAGAACACTTAGTTTTTTTATTTGCGTAATTAAGCAATTCAAATTATTTTAATTTTTCAAAATACGGTTACCACATAACTATAATAAAATTAGGTGAGTTTTTATCTGTTTAGGTCTAAACTCATGTCATTATCCCTTTGTTTAAATATGTAAAGTGGTCTTCTGATTACAATTTAACCTTATTTTTAAAACAGTACTTTGGTTTGACTATAAACTGGTTTTGCTTTGAATTTAATAGGACTTAACAGAATGACTTATTAATGACAGATTCTTCCTTATCTCATATTCATTCTTTTTTAGGCCTGATCAACCACGAATAACCAAAGATGTGATTTGTTTTCATGCTGAAGATTTCTTAGAAGTAGTTCAACGAATGCAGTTAGATTTACATGAACCTCCACTGTCCCAGGTATATTTTAAACTGTTATTGTCTTCAGTTTAATTTTTATTGTGGAAAAGACTTATTGGTATTCCTTGTTTCTTTTTTTAGTGTGTCCAATGGGTTGATGATGCAAAACTTAATCAACTGAGGAGGGAAGGCATTCGCTATGCCAGGATTCAGCTGTACGATAATGACATTTATTTTATTCCAAGGAATGTTGTTCATCAGTTCAAGACAGTCTCAGCTGTATGCAGTTTAGCATGGCATGTTCGGCTCAAGTTATACCACTCAGAGGAGGGCACTGCTCAGAACACAGCTACTCATGAAACGGGCACATCACAAGATTCTGCGTCATCAGTTCTTGGACCTCACACTGACAACATGATTTGTGCTGTAAGCAAAACCTCCTTGGAGTCTGTTTTTTCAGACAAACTGCATTCTAAATATGAAGTACAGCAGATTAAACATGAACCTCTTGCGTCTGTTAGAATCAGTGAAGAACCTGTGAATGTTTATGTTCCTGAAAAGACTAGAGCACCGAATAATGTGGATGGCAAGAATGTTAAAGCAAAATTGGATCATGTTCAATTTACAGAATTTAAGATTGACCACGTGGACTCCAAATTTGAAAATAGCAACAAAGATTTAAAGGAAGAATTGTGCCCTGGAAGTCTCATAAGTCTAGTTGATACAAGGCAACATAGTTCAGCACATTCAAATCAAGATAGAAAAGATGATGACATTTTGTGCTAAATTTGTACATACCATTTAAAATCCTTTTTAAAAAACTTAATAATGTAATAAAGATTCATGAATTCTGAAAGCAAGCCAAGGACTTGCTCCCAAGTCTGTTACAAAATATAGTTTATGTAGCTTTGTAACATTCCTCAGTGCCTGTCCATAACTGTGAAGTATCAAAGCACTTAGGGCCAGATGCACTGTAAACGTTGCAGGTTTAAACAGTCTTTAAACAGTCATTTGAGTTGGAGTTGTAGGTTTTAGAATAGAGCTGACATTAACATATATATATATGTTATATATATGTTATATATACACACACATATGTTGTATATGTGTGTGTATATATGTTATATATATATATATATATATATATATATATTTTGTAATATGAGCCAGAATTCTTTTTTGACAATTTAAGGCTTTTCCATAGAGCTTATTTATACCTTTTTTTTTTTTTTTTCATTTTAAATGTGTCAGCACTGTAGTGTAAATAGCTTTAAAAAATTTTTAGTGTTGATTTATACTGAAATGTGAGCCACTTAATAAAGGTTCATAATAATAAATGTTTTTTTGTTGGGTCTGCAAAAAGACAAACTGACAATTCAGTTAAATCAGTTATTTGATCTATTATGTGTCTGCTGGTATATCCATTTAGAGTGGTAAAGGAGCGCAAATGTACATATCCAAATCAGTGAATATTTAAATTCCCCACATTGCAAGCATTTTTAAAACCAAGATTCAGTTATGAAAGCATATTTATATATGTGTGTGTATGTACGGGAATATACATGTATATCATATTTTATATAACTTCTTAAATTGCTGAGTAAGATGAATATGTGAAACTTCCTAGCCCTACTCCCTGAAATACATTTTAAAATATTTATATTCAACATTAAGAAAGCAGTTTAGGTAATAGAAATCATTTTGTAAAGTTGGGAGAAATGAGGTCTGTTAGTGATATCTAATCCTTCTAATTAATGAAGTTTTGTGTCCAGATTACATAGCCCTAACACAAGAAGAAGTTGAGAAAATTATCTTATTAACAGGCACCTATGCTATACTTAATATTAAGTAGCTGAGTAAAAATATTTAGTTACAGAAAGTTTAGTTGTGAGCGGTTAAAATCCTTTTACATTTTTCTTGCAGAACAGGAGGAAAATATGGCAAATATAAAATTTTAAAATAAGGGCAATGACTCAACTGCCATATATAGAGATATATTTAACAAAATAAGACATGTTACCTCATCTTTCTAAGGATCCCTCTCCCTTCCCTAGTAAGGTTGACCCTTGAACAGTGCGGGCTTGAACTGCACTGGTTAATTGAAAAAAATCTGTGTAAGTGGACCTGCATAGTTCAAACCCTTATTCAAGGGTTAACTGTACTTGTTTTTCAAAAGAAGCTCTAGAAAGTAAAATTGGGGTAGGAAACAGGATTGCTAGTGCCTAGCTAAAGATGATTAAAACACATCTCTTCGATGATGGACTTCAGCACTATTTCAGAGTGCTTCCACTACTGTAATTGAAAGTCAAACAAATGTCTTTAATGTATGCTTTGATATAAGGGACTCTGCTCATTGCGAATCTGTTTTATTTGTCTTTGTTATTTTTCTGGGCTTACGCTTTTGGTTGATGACTTTCAACTGGGATTCTTTGTGCTGCCATTTGGACTAGAGTTGCTATTCCCACTTCAATGGTTGCTACAGCCTCACTTCTGGGACCCATAAAACTGCTTGTCTTTCTGGTTAGGGACAAGCCACTTATCGTGTTTCCCCGAAAATAAGACCTAGCCGGACAATCAGCTCTAATGCATCTTTTGGAGCAAAAATTCATGTAAGACCCGGTCTTATTTTACTATAAGGAAACAGGATTTTTCCTGTTACTATAGGAAAGACAAACTGTGAATATTTACTATAAGACCGGGTCTTATATAAAAAATATAATATAATATATAATACCGGGTCTTATATTAATTTTTGCTCTAAAAGATGCATTAGAGCTGATTGTCCGGCTAGGTCTTATTTTCGGGAAAACAGGGTAAGAAGAGGCATTTTACCAGAAAAAATAAACTGTAGTAATGTCATTTCTTGCCTCCAGTTTAGAAGGGTAGACAAATATTGTAGGAAATCTTGATGGTTTGTAGGAAATCACTGTATTTGCAACATAGGAATTTTCATGGGATAAGGAAGGTATAAATCATGATAATGTAAATAGAGACTTTGTTTTATATGTTACTGTCTTATCTTACTCCTCACTATTTGAATCTTTTCTTTTAAGCTAAATTTATGTATTTGCACCTAAATTTTTGGGAGACGAAAGTTCTAAACCAGTATTGAAAAATAGGAGGGGATGTTTTTCTGGTTTTCCTTTTTAATTGAAGGGTGATATGTTTAACAAGATTTGTTTCAGTTAACAATTTTCCAGTAGCATACACATAGGTACATGAGATCATACTGTAAAAAAATATCTTTAGGGTATCCCTCCAAAATATGAGCCTTAAAATTTTAAAGATATATGAAAAACATCAATAGTGGTTGCTTTTAGGTATAGTTGCCAATATAACCTATAATCAAACTTTTCCATCTTTTGAAAATTTGTTTTGTAAAATGCATACATCTGTCTCTGTCTCGAGGGGAAATATAAATGAGTTCATATTTCAAGATGCAGCCTTGTCACCTTGAATAATGCTATGTTTCTTGTCTTACGGGGTATAATTTAAAAATCCTCTTCAGATGCAATCTGAGAACTTGTTGACTACCTTTGTTACACCGAAATATTTCTATTTCAGTATTGCATTATATTAATGGTTTTCTAATTAGTACATTCCAGTTCCTTATCTGAACACAAGTTTCTTGCTGTTATTTCCAATTTCTTGGACCAGAACAATAAAGAACCTAAGATACAGTTTCTATATAATCTTATACTACATAGAATAAACAGTTGTTATGTAAATTATTAAATTGATACACAGACCTTTACAAAAAAGCTAAGGCACCTCAGTGGTGTCAGCTACAGTGTGTTTTTTTTTTTTTTTTTAATTTTGTTCATACTCTTTTAGCTAGCTAAATAATACATATTCCATACTCAGGTTAGCTGGATAGCTAGCAAAAGAATTAAGCATTTGTGATAATTAGTTGAAAACTTTACAAAAGCCATATTCATTATCTTGTCACTAAGGCTGTTGACCTTTAATAAAGATTAGGCTGACCTAGCACAACACTGTGTGTATGTGCAGGTGTGTAAGATATTTGGAAATACTATGTTTGTTTCCACATATATTCATTTTTAATCCATCATATAACTTTGGGGGATAAGAAAGATTGTATTTCTTCGGTTAAGAAATACAATCTTAACCCAAGTTCCTGAGTGTGAAAGCTTTTTTTTCTCAAACACCTGCAAGTAAGCATTTTTGTAAATAACAGATAGTACTATTTTCATAAATTTGCATTGTTATTTTTTGTCAGGTAAAGCAAATATATCAAAATTCATTTTACATTTAGCAAGGGTGCAAGATTTGTTTTTGAAGATGAGAGGAATTTTCCTTGTCTTCCACCTTTCGATAAGTACTAAAATTGATAATCTTTTTAACCTTTGTTTTGTAATTATTTTCTTATATTTGACATTTATTTTTCATCTTGTATTCTTTAAAAGTTCTTGTTTCTCGTCTTCAACAGAAACCATAAGGTCTTGAAAGTGATTCCAATCTGAAAAGCTTTTTTTCTTAACTAATTATCAAAAGTTGCCATGCCAACAGAGAATATTGAGGATTGCTTTAAACAAGGTCACTGGTAAGGTGTGCGTGCTGGGACAGTGTGGTAAGTCACCTCCCTTCCTTGTAGACAGGACTGTTTCTGTCTCGGGGGGGAGGACAAAAGTTCCATTGTTTTCAAAATAACTTTCAAGCTGGTATAAAAAGTGACATGAAGGATTTTAGGTCTTCACAGTTGTAGAATAGCTCTTAATCCTTCTTCCATCTGATATAACTGCTTTGATTTGTAAACAAAATTTTACTGGTTTTAGAATGTGCTTTTTCTTGAGAGTTATGTTTGATATGTTTGGCAGTGACAGTATTACCTCAGGTAGATAGTTAAGAGAACAATTCATGAGAGGTATGTAAGTCCCTTTATTTCTGTCCTGCCTTTTTTGTTCAGTTCTTCCTGTAACTGCGTATTGCAGATGGAAATGATCTCGTTTTAGAATGTCAAGGACAAGGAGCGTAAAAGCAGAAATGTCTTTCCTTTTTAAGTTTACAGGCATTGTAAATCATATCTAATGGAACAGCAGGGAAAAGAAGAGGAAAACATCTTGCATTTCGGCTTATCTTCCCCTCCAGGACTTCATACCCAATTAGGGAATGTGAATGAGCTGAGAACAAAATGTGGGCAAATAGAATTCATGTTAACTAGAAATTGAAGGTAAAATTTACTAGTTATATGTTTTATTACAATTATAATAGTGCCTTCCAAGAACTGCACTATTAAAATATGAAACATTCTACACATTTTGAAATTTAGAATTTATGCCTCCATGTTTTTAAAATGTTATGTCTTTACACTTTCCTCTAAAGCTCATTGCTGTTGTACTACTGACGACTACTAAGTGTGCAGACTCAGAGTCAAGTCAATATAGTTGCAAATATTTTGAGTAATAAAGGGTTCATAATTTTATTTAGAAAGATAGTTTCATCTCCCCTCAAGTTTCTTTTCTTGGAATTTTGTTTTTAACTGAGCCAGATTTTTATGTAAAAAATCTCAGGTCTGTATTTTTAAAAAACCACTTCTCTCAAGTTTGGCTTTTGTTTATGCTCTTGTTCCATCTCTTCCCGACTCAGAGTTTAGAAATCTCTGTCTGCCCTCACTTCCTCATTTCACTACAATTTCATTTAATCCTCAAATTTAATCACTCAGCTGAAATGTTTCTCTCAAAGGTCACCATTTGAGTGCCAAATCCAGGGGCTGCATTTCTTAACAAGTGCTTTTACTTCTTAATCCCCTATGACCTATCTGTTCTTTTTTGTTGTTTTTCCATTTTTTTGGATGGCTTCTTTTGCCTATCCACCACTATTTAAAGCAGTCTCCATGGTTCTTTTCCTTTAGGTCTACACTGGGTCCCTGAATTGTCTTTATCACCCCATGACTTTAGTCAGCCTTGATTTCTCACTTAAGCTCTAATGATCCTTGTAATCAAATCCAGATTCTCTCTTCCCTCTAAGCATTAGCTGTTCCTTTTTCTCCTGAGGTGGTTATGGCATCACTAGCTCTAGTCATCCGATAGTCACCTGATTTATCCTTTTCCCCTGTATCATGCGATTTTGTTGACCCCAGAAATGTTTATAATTTGTCTACTATTACAGATGTTCAGTCATTGTAGATGTTCATCTCACTTGGACTTTTAAGAAAGGCTAAAATGTTTTAGGCTGCCTGCAGTCCTCTGCCCTTGCCCGCATTCCAGTCCACTTTTTTAAAAAAAAATTTATAGTTGACATGTATTAGTTTCAGGTGTACAACAGTGACTCAACATTTATATACCTTACAAACTGATTACCAGAGTAATAAGTCTAATACCATCTGTCACCTCAGTCCATTCTTTATATTACCACTAGACTAACCTTCCTCAAACAGATATGATTGTAATTCTTCTGCTTGGAAATACTCCGTGGCTCCGTTCCCGCAGAAAAGGCCCAGTGCTCAGTACAGCACTGAAGAGCAGTCATGCTCCAGCCCCTCCTTTTCAGCCTCATCTACCACAATCTCTCCGTTTGATGTGCCCAGTTTTCAGCTTTACCAGATGGCAGTACTTGCCATTCTGTTTGTGCACTTTTAAAATTCTTTTTGCTTTTGCTGGGGAAATCTCTGCCTGCAGTACAGCATAGAGAAATCGTTTTTCAAAACTCCAGTTAAACATCATCTCTTCTGTGTATCTTTTGCCAATAATTTCAAACTGTCCCCTCACCCCGCAACTGGTATAGAGCCAATTCTTCCCTCTGCTTCTTGTGTCGCTTTGTTCATTCACATCATTTACCATACATACTAGTTAAGTACATGTTGGTGTCTAGCTAAACCATGAGCCAGACATTACAGATTTGCTTTATCCCTTTGTATCCCCCAAACCTAATGTATAGTACACTTGGTGTTCGGTAAAGTAAATATTTGAAGGAACAAAAGATGAACTTTAACTTCATTGGGGGTAGGAAAATCATGTAGGTTTTTGTAATTTGAAAAAATTAGATCAGTAGGCACTATAAAGAAACCAAATTTCTATTTTATACTTACTTCAGCTTTATGGATAAAGTTGAAGATACCTATTTGACATCTAGGCCCATTAGGCAATATGTAGATAGTAAGTATTGTAAAAGTAAACCTGTATAACTTACCCAACTCTTTTTCCCTTCCACTAGAAATACACTGAAAATGATTACAAATTAAGAATAAAATTCATACCTGACATGATTAAAATGGCAAATATATAAGAAGCACCTTAATTTCTCAGTGTGAATCAGAGTTTATTCCTAAATCTTATTTGGCAAGATAAAGTGGTTATCTAGTTAACAAATAGGTATTGATTAAGCTTATATGGTTCTCCCTATTGATATAAACATGAATTAAAAATATTGAAGCAAAATGATAACATGTAGTGGTTTTAATCTGTAGTATCTATTGTAGGATTGGTACAAGGACATAAAGGTGGCACCTTTTCAGATATCTTCCTGTAAAGCTACTTCACTGGGGTGTTACGCTGAGGGCATTTGTAGCAGTACAGCTGTGGGTCATTAAAGGGGAACATTACACTTACATGATATTGAGAAAATACTTTAGTGTGTATTTCTCATCTGTAAAGTGGGAGGTAATACCTATTGTTAATTGGTGGCGAAAATTAAATGACAGAACATGCTAAATGCTTACTTAGCACATTGCTTGGTATATCATAGACACTACAAATGTTAGCTTCTGATCCAGGAATTAACGGAGTAAAAACAAGAGAGAGCTATGTGCTGGCTCACCCTAATCATTTCACCTCTTCCACACTGTCTCCTCTATGTATTGTCTGAAATTTTGGGCAAAGGATAGGCATCTGGGAAGAGGAAAAAGTTTCATCAAGTGGTCAAGGTGAGGTACGGTGGAGGTAGGTGGACACCAATAACGAACTTCTTTCTAGTTCACTATTGCAGGGCTAGCAATTCAAAATCATGTCACAGACTGCCTTTTCCTGATACAAGCAAATTATAAATTCATAGTGTATAGATGATAGTGGCAGTAAATTTGCTTTGTGGTATAATATTCCAGTATGACTTCGCTAACTTGAATTCAGGGCAAGCAAAATGAGAATAAAACATTTAATATGTAAGGTAGATCCCTCATAAAAGCTTTTAATCAAGTGTTTAGCATTTGATAACTGGTATCTTCTGTAGATGCTTTCTGTTTTCGTTTTTCTTCAGTAGGAAATCTATTTGTGGAAATAGCATTTGGAGTTAAACGTCTCCATTTATCGATGACCACAGGCTAATTTCATTTATCTAGTCTTTAGTTTCTTCATCATTATAATGAGGGTTTTTGGTTTCTTAGCTCTAACGTTCTATAATTCCTGTGTACCTTCACTGTCTATGCCATGAATTATAAGAACACTTACTTTAAGAGTGATGTTTACTGTGCAAACATAACCAATCAAGATTAAAGGAAACTCCTTTGGTAATTTGTGTCTTGTTTTGTAATATACTAAAAGGACTGATAATTTTCCTAAGAGAAATAACTACTTTTCTTGATGACACAGGTACATGGTAATATGCTTGCCCCTGTATGAAAAACGGTGTTACGGTTTCCTCTCCTTTTTTGGCCACCACTTGTGTTCATTAGTCAACATCAGTTCCTCTGCTTATCTGGTGCACTGTGAAAAAGCAAAGTGGAAAGCAGATGACCATATTTGTAAGGTTAATAACTTAAAATTAAGCTTTAGCTATCTGCTATTTTCTACTTTTCAAGCCTTATAGAAAGTTATTTTGTTCACAAGTTGCTTTTATTCAGAATTTTTGCCCAAACCAGATTAAGTTACTTCTTGTCCATGCTGTTCTGAAAAATAATGGCTTCACTAAGAAACGTTCATTTTTCAAGGTTTTTTCTTAAGGCAGTGTTAGTTCTTTTCACACTGTTAGTAAACATCTGTGTATTATAAAGGAAGTATAACTGAAAACAAACCTAGGAAGGCATTTTTCTACAATACTAATTGTTTATGTATATTCCGTTAGTTTTGCTTTTTATATCTGAGCATGATTTCTATCTTCTATGTCTTTCATTACTTAATGTTTTAAATATATTCCAATTACTGAGGCTGTGACATTGTGATTTATAATAAGAAATATATCTGGTCTTCATTCCCATTCCTGGCACAGGAATTTATCACCCTTGGAATTGCCTAAGTGATAAGTTTGATACAGGTGACTTTTGAGCTTATGTTAATGAGGTGACTTGGAAAGCTCCTAGGTAACTTAAGGATGGGGGCTGGTTGCTAGGGGAACCAACCTGTTATTAAAGGATTGTAACTTTTCAGTACCTTCTTTCACCCCCTAAGGTAGAGGGGCTAGAGATTGAGTTCAGTCACCAGTGGCCAATGATTTTACCAATGACTAAATCAAGCCTCCATAAAATCCCTAAAGGACAGGGTTCGGAGACCTTCCAAGGTGGTGGACACAAGATGGTAGAAGAGTGGTCATCCAGAGCATGGAAGCTTCATGCCCCTTTCCCCATACCTTGCCCTGTGCATCTCTTCCATGTGGCTGTCTCCAAGTTACATCCTTTTATAATAAACTGGTAATCTAGTAAGTAAAATGTTATTCTGAGTTCTGTGAGATGCTCTAGCAAATTAACTTGAGAAGGAGGTCATGGGAACCTCCAGATCTATAGCCAGTTAGAGCATAGGTGACAACCTGGATGTGCCATTAGCATCTGAAGTTTGGGGTGGGAATTAGTCTTTTGGGACGGAACCCTTAGCCTGTGAATGTGATGCTATCTCCTGGTATATACATAGTGTCAGAACTGAGTTAATTTCTTGGTGGTGTGGGGAAAAACACATCTGAATTGGTGTCACAGGGAGGCACATCAATAACTTACTGTGCTGCTGCAAGTTTAGTGTGGCATATACCAAATTAAGGAAGAAAAAAGGTCTACTTTCTAGGAACCTTCCAGATACTATTACAAATGATTGATCCTCACATGTATACAGGTTGGTTATTCTGTTACCTTTTACATACAATTCTTACCCAATTTGTAGCACTTTTCCTTTTAGCAATCTCATATAGAATTTTTGTTTTTGCTTGTTTTATGACCTAGCTCATGGGTCAGCAAGCTACTGCCCACCACCCTTATATATATATTTTTGTTTTTGTATGGACTATAAGGTAAGTGAGTTTTAAATGGTTGAAACAAAAATCAAAAGAATATTTTCATACGTGGAAATGATATGAAATTTATATTTCATTGTCCATAAAGCTTTATTGGAACATAGCCATGGTCTATGGCTGCTTTCTTGCCACAAGACCTGAGCTGAGTAGTTGCGACAGAAAGCTTAAAATATGTACTATATACAGAAAAATAGTACATGACTCCTGTCCTATGGGCTGTCCCTTCTTTTTCTTTTCCCTTAGATAGTACTTGCATGAATACAGCTTTTACTGAACTACAAAATTCTCCTGTCTGGTTTCTCAGAAATGAAAGCTTTCTTCTACTTTTGAGTTTAATCATAGATTCCAGAGACCAAATAGTTTGGGTCTCTCAATCAAATTAGGAATATCTATCTGATCAAGTCTGGAATATTATGTTCCCCATATTAACTATTCTTCTCAATTCTATTTTTAGATACCCCAAATACTAATATATACCAATTATAATACAGGAAAACGTATAATTAGTCAATTTTTATTGTTTAGCGTAGCTCTGTAGTTTCAAACAAGGAGTTAAGATGTATTAAGTTGGTGCAAAAGTAATTGGGGTTTTTGCAATTATTAACCTTTTAAATCACAATTACTTTCGCCCCAACCTAATATTAATTTGTAGTGTTATGCCTGGAACTTTGTCAGGTTATCTGTCTTTACAAAGGAGAACTAGAGCAAAATGTTATATTCAAGCAATCCTCTCAAGTATTAGCAGCCAGGAATCCCTTTCTTGTTTGTTAGGTATTTTTAAAACGAACAAAATACTTCGATTCCTCCCAAAGCTGTAAGTGAGGGCTGTATAGGGCCAGAACAATCACCCTGCTTTACGGTTATAAGGTAATTACTGCTGCCTATGCTTCACTGGAACTAGTTAAGAACCTTGGTGGGACGATCTATAATTTCCCAAGTCAGAACACTTCCAAGAGTGAACGAGCACTAACTCACTGAGACCCCAGAATAAGAGGCATAAATGGGGCCTGCTCTGACCTACCCAGGGTGTGTGGTTTCCCTAACTTTCAGAAGAGACAAGCTTCTGCTCTGTTTTAATACATCACCTCTAATTCATTTGTCCCAAACAGAAGGCAGAGGTAACAAAGAGCTTAGATAAAAATCTGTCAAACTCTCAGATTCTTTCTGAATGTAAACATGAAGTGACAGCCTTAACTATTTCAGTAGTTTTTTTCCTTCATAATTACTTAGAAACACAAATGACCATTTACTTTTTGTTGTAATGGGGCCATGATATATTAAACTTCCCAAATATGTAGATTAAAAGGTTCATATTTACTTTAAATACTGACAACAGATTACAACATATTAATACTTACAACAGATTATTTAATAGTCAAGTAGAAATATAAAGTCCAAAACAAACTTTATTTAAATAGGGATAATAAGGATATTAATAACTCAAATATTGAATAATTAAGCTTTGGGTTGATTCACAAAGACTATTTTATGGAAGCAGTATAAAACTACATTTGGTATTTTGGTCAGTCAGTTTTCTGGTATTCTTCAAACTTGCAAAGACTCAGAATGCTTTAATGACAGCTTGTTGAACAGCAATAAAATGAGATGATGTCCTTAGAAGTCAGTCTCTCACAAAAAAGACGTTATAGCCAAGCTCTAATAAAGCCCCAGCCAGTAAGGCCCACAAAGGAATAAAGACGTAGGACAGATTCATGGTGGTAAACTGTTCCAGTTTAGCACAGAGTGCAAGGCAGAAGGCTAGTTTAAGTAACATTGCAATGAGGTACCAGGCTTTTTTCTTAATATTGTGTGATCCATGTCGAGGGTCAAAGCCAGCCTTACATCGCCCAGCCATTTTCACAATCAGCATGACAAGAAGAATAGTATCAAATATCCAGACTGGAATAAATATGAGGAACCAGTTCCAAGGTGCCTTCTCATCCAGTTTCAACACCAACATGATCAAGAAGAGTAATGTGAAAAGCCAGGTGAGTAGTACTCTCTGAGCCAAGGACATTCTCATTTAAACAGTTTAAAGAGGCTGTTGCAGAGTCGAAAAATGGGAAATATACCCTAAGAGAAGGAAAAAAAAGATTGTTTTGCTACCAGAAAAAAAAGAAAAATCACTTCCATTCCTGGTGAACAAAGCTGGCTCTTTTCCCATTTACAGATTTCCTAATTTTGAAAACATCTACCATTCTTCCTTTCAAAACCTGTAAAATTTGTAGTCATCTTTAACATTATATCCATTATTCTTTTTAGCTCATGACAAAATACAATGTTTTAGTACACCCACTGGGTATAAACTCTGTTCAAAACGTCTCCAGAACAGTCTGTTCCTTTTCATAGCTATCACTCAAGTCCAGGCACTCATGACTTTATTCTGCACCTCAGGGATGTTCTTAACCTCTTTTTGTATATTTGCACACCTACAAATTATTCAGTTTCAAGGAGAAAAACCATCCAAAATCAAAGTAGTGAAAAAGGAGGAGGTGGTATCAAGCCAAGAGTTTTAGTAAGGAGGGAATGGTTAATAAAAATTAAGACATTAAGGAGAATTGAGAATTAAAATTGTAAAGAGATCACTGGGCTAATACAGATTAATAATACTGTATTTCCCCCCATAGTTTAATATATGGGTTATATATATATATACATACATATATATATATATACACACATACATATACATACACACACACACATATATATGTGTGTATATACATAATTTTATTGGGTAATAATGGGGAACAGTGTGTTTCTCCAGGGCCCATCAGCTCCAAGTCATTGTCCTTCAATCTAGCTGTGGAGGGCGCAGCTCAGCTCCAAGCCCAGTTGCCTGTTTTCAATCTTTAGTTGCAGGGGGCGCAGCCCACTGCTCCATGCGGGAGTCGAACCAGCAACCTTGTGGTTGAGAGCACATGCTCTAAACAACTGAGCCATCTGGCCACCCAGGAGCTCAGCGGCAACTCGCTGTCTTCAATCTAGTTGTGGAGGGCACAGCTCACTGGCCCATGTGGGACTTAAATCGGCAGCCCTGTTGCCCAGAGCTCGGGCTCTAACCAACAGCCATCCATTCGCCCCTAATCTATATTTCTGTTTTGTACTAATATATGATTGGATATGTTCTAATATCTGGAAGGTCTCATACCTACTCACTGTTTTCTTTTCCAGAATATTTTGTATTTGTCCTTTCATTTTTCTCATTAATTCTTAAACACTTGGAATTTTGATTGGGAATGCATTAATCTAATACTTAGATATAAGCATTTATTTACTCTTTACATATAGGCTTACAGCATATTCTATACTTATTCAAGTTTTTTATATCAAACTTGTTATCATTTGGAAAAAGGGCAAGTAGACTAGCAAATCACAAACTAGACTGCATGCAGTTGGGTGAGGAGTTATCTTCTGATTAACACCAGCTGAGAACATTTTATCCCCCTTGAAACATTTGGAGAAGATGAACAGTAACACATATAATGAGACTGAGAAAAGGTCAAGAAGAAATTTTCAGTAATGGAGGAATCTAAGTATGATTATGAACAGAGGGATATAAGCCACTGGGGAATGATTGATTGAAGGTGAGAGAGGACACCTGATGGAAAGAAGATCAAAGTGATTGTGATGATAACAAAAGCATGAGTGATAGAAGTAAAAATACATAAACATAAGAAACAAGGAAAAGGTGAAGAAATTGGGTAGATGAATCAAATGCCCTACACTAGCGTGTTTAATAAATTACATTGTAGAACTAACTTCTGTGCTACATCTCTACTACTTTAAACAGTGGGTGGCTACCATGGCGCAGGAATATATGTTTTATTTCAAATAGTGATTTATGAGTCGTCTAAATCCGCTCTTTCCCTTATACTCCTCTGCTTGCACTCAACTTGTTTACTTAGCTGGCAGACACTTCATACTGTACTATGAAAAGTAGATGCTTTTGCTCCCAGGAAGGCATTTTCTGTGCTGGTCTCCTTTCCTGGCCAGATGCTGTCATAGTGGGATGTGGGACTGAACTTGGAAGAAAAGGTGGAGGGGTGTGTACTGATTTAATAACTACGGATGGATTTCATCCTGTAGATTGTTTGCCTAATCCTAATCTCCAATCTATCTGGCCATTTTGTCAACCTTTAAAAAGTTTACAATAAAAAAAATTTACAATAATATTCTTGCTTATACACAACTTTTCCATCAGTCACTGGATAAGTCAAGCTTCATTTTTTTTCATATAAGACTGAGTAGCAACTATGTAGTCATAGGAAGGGTCGCTGCACTTAACACAGGTATTTAAGGACTGGAGGTGGAAAGGATGCAAAGAACAGCCTTGTGGCTACAAGTTTTATAATGGGGAATGCCACAAAGTTCTCTATGCACTTGTACTAAAATAGCCTCAACCGGGAAAAACTCTGCTGATACTGAAACGACGCTTGAAGAATTGTGGATGCTGGGCTAAAATGATTACACACGATCCCAGTTTTATTAACTTAATAAATCTTCATTAATTTAAGCGATTGTATTTGTTTCCTACTACTCCTCTCTCCTCAACGGAAGGGGTTGCACTCTCCAAAACAAAAATCTGCTCAACTTAAATATTTTCAATTCGAGGTGGTTATTTCTGGTACTTTGAAGATAGTTAAGTACTAGTTCATATGCTTCCTTATCCACTGTTTAAACTTTTTGTGTTTGCCCCCAAATGGAAAAATAAAGGGACCTGCCCACAGCTTCAGCGTCTCGGTAGCAGTTGCGTGTGGATTCAATTTGTCCATGGTGCGTCCCACACCACCTCCACTTTCCCTTTCGCCGCTGCCAGTACCATTCGAAATACGCCTCAGGTTAAAGGCAGCTTTGCTTAATGAGCCCACAACACAGAATTCCTCTAAATAAGGAAGGAGTCGCTTTCGAAAGGCCCCTGCTGCTAGCCTTGGCCAACTTAATCATCCTTCAAAGAAAGCGTTTTGCTTACAACGTACCTGATTTTCGGACCTACTCGTCCCTAGAACTTTAGGACTTTATCCTAAACTATCTTTGCCTTCCGACTTCAAACGGCGAGGGTCGGCCCGCTGCGCCCAATCCCGACGCCTTCTCCCCCCATTCTGCGCTGCGGGCCCAGTACGTTTTTGGAGTTAAACGCGTTCCTGCACGACAGGATCCACAATGCACACAGAAGCCTGGTGCCAAGCAGGTGTATGTGCGTTTTGCGCTGGGAGTGTGAGGGGGTGGGGGGCGGCGACACAGCCCACGGAGGCATCCGGGGACCAGCGCCGGGGCACCGGGGGGCGAGTGCACTTCGCGGGGGTTGTAGCGGGGATGCCGGCGCGTCCGAGCCCCGGACTCACCTGACAGCGTCACTGGTCGGATAACGGAGAGGGGCGCGAAGATCGGGAAATTCGCCAGTTCGGATCTTCGGCCTATTCCACACTTTTTCCCCCATTAAAACCAGAACCCATCACATGATAATCAAGAAAAAGATCTCAGTTCCGCCTCTCCAAACGACCGCGGTAGACGATTTCTCACTTCTACCTCAGGGCCGCGCCCATATCCGGGGCAGGTTCTCACCGCCCCTGGGTTTACCCTATAGGTAGAGAGGACGCCAATCTGGTTTCAGAGTCCCCTATCCCTGCGGTAATTGGACCATTTGGCCGCCAGTGCAAACCAACCGACCTTTCCTTATGTTCCGCTTTGCCAAAAGGGCGGCAATAAAAGATCCAGCTACTCCGCCTCTCTATTGCTACGGGCTAGAAGGGAAGTCAGTCAAAGTACAGTCTGGAGTATCCGTGGTCCCATTGGGCCCACAAATGCCAATCAGACCAGCCAGCGCTCGAATCCGCCCCCGCGAGGCGCCCCCCCCTTCTCTGCCAGCGCGCGGAGACTGCAGGCTCCAGTGCAAAATCCTGCGGGAGAGGGGGTGGGGCGACGGCTGTGGAGGCAGCGCGCCCGTCCGCAGCCTCGTTGTGACTCCTAGGTCTCCCGCGGCGGCGGCGGCGGCGGCGGCGTTGCTCTCCTCGGTGTCTCCCGCGCACTCCAGCCGCCTCCTAGCGGCGCGGCGCCCGCTTCTATGGTAAGAGCCGGCATCACCTTCGTGCTTGGGAGGGCGGTATGGAGGTCGTTGGGTTCTGACAGAATCCTGAGGATGGAGCAGAACCAGGGAGGAGAGCGGCGGGCGGGATGGAGGTGGGGGCACCGAGACCAACGCATCGCCCTCTACCGCCGGTGACTTCCCCGGCAACCGCTGGCACCTGCGCCCCGGCGTCAACCGCGGTCCCCTCCGATCATTTGGCGGGTGGCAGAGGCTCAGCCGCCCTCCGGAGCCATCGCAGTCTTGGATCCTTGATGGTGAGGGGCCGAAGCCCAGCGCTGCCTCGCGTCCCTCCGCCCCTTCCCGCGCCCCCTCTCCTCTCTTCTTTTCCTTCCCCCTGGCGCTGTACTGGGGGTGCGTCGGGTCCTGGCGGGTGTGAAGGGGCATCGGGTGGCTGAGCCCAGGCCGGCGGCCGGAGAAGCAGGGTCGGGAGGAGGGGGCGTCTCCGCGCGCTGGAAGCAGGCTGGAGGGAGGGTCGCTGCCCTGCGTCCACTGAGCAGGCAACAGTTTGGTTTTCTGATTCCTGCACTGACTGCGAAGCGGGTGCTGAAATCCTTCGCACGGGCGTTGAGGGTTATTTCTTGTGTGGAAACGGTAGCGCGGTCCATCTAACGTGCTTCACCGTATCTTATTTTTATCTGCCTGGTATTTAGTCAGTGTTCTGGTTGCTCCTTCTGGGCGTGGCTTTCTAAGTCAGTACCTTCTGTTTAACTTCGGGGATCATTCGGCCACTAATCTATCACTCTTTTTATTTTTAGCCTGGCAAGAAAAAAAAGGAACTACTTTATATGTCAACATATACTGACTAGGGAAGTACAGAATCTGGAACAATTTATTAATCTCAGTATCTACATACCAAATAATTTTTAAGTTCGTTGCGACTACATTAAATAATCTAGAATTTACACTTATTGTCTTTGTTAATGGTATATCCTGCTTACTTTGAGACTTTTTTGTTGTTCATGGTACTTTGATTTTAAAGTTTTGGTTAGCTTTTGACATTTTAAGAGTCTTTTTTTTTTTTCTCCTAAGATTTTGGCAATAGCCTTAGTGTTTACTCTAAGTGTTTAGGGATTATGTTTTTTTTTTTTTTTAATTGTTTTCTCCAAAACTAGGCTTTTTCATAACATTTTTAAAGTTGGGAGGGAGAATTCTGAGAATTTTGAAGCTACACACTGTAGCCTAGGGAGCCTGAAGATAGCATGACAATTTGAAATCCTTTTTGTAGTAAGGGTTGCTGAGTTTAAGAGAAGGAAATGGGTGTCCTCTGTCAGTCGTAGTGGCTCAGCCTCCAGATTCCAGAGGAAAGGAATATGAGGTCTGGGTAAAATGAGCCATGCCTGAGACTAGACACAAGCTTGTTCCAGGAAAATTTCTTGCTGGGGAAATACCCTGCTTCACACACAGGTTAGTTGTCTGCGGGCATCAGATAGTATTAAGGTAAGAAGTATCTGTGTTCTAATTTTCACCACTTCCTGTTAGGGCATGAAAATGTGGTACAGGCCACTCCTGAATAGTTAGGCCTCCAAGAATAAACTTTTTTTGAGTCCAGACTGGCACTGGGCAGTTGGCCCTAAAAATCAAGTAGGTGGCCTAAGTAGTTTTTAAACTATGAACCTTTTTGGCTAGCCCATTTAATGCAGAATTGCAAGGAAGTTGTAACGAAAAATACTTCACTAGACTAAGGCAAAGAAAATTCAGCATGGCATGTCAAAAAAAAGGATAAAAAAATAACTGGATTGCTTATAAATTTATCTCATTCAATCCTTATAATCCTGTGTTGTAGGTATTGTGAGGAGTGTTGCCCCTATTTTATAGGTTAGTTAACCAAAATTTAGGTTAACTTTTGTTCAAGATTTCTCAGATACTAATTTAGTGGATTTGGGAGTCACAGCTAAGCAATCCGATTACCAAGCCTACATTCCAAGTTGTTATGCTTTACCACCACAGGAAAAGTGGCTTCTTAGAAACTTGGTAGAAGGAGACTAATAAGTGGAAAATAATGCTGCAAAACCATAAACTGAATAACAGTATTACACATATTCACTACTACTTTAAGATCATTGTATAATAGGCACTGTTGAGTGTTGCTGGAGATATAAATATGGACTCATCTTCCCTGTCTTTGAGGAACTTTCATTTAGTGGGAGACACAGATTTTTAAGCAAATAATAATAATATATACTATAAGACAGTGTTGTAGTGTGTGGTTTCATGGAAGGAGAATTCAGTTAAAGTTGAGACAGACCTGCATTTGAAGTCCTGTTTGCTTTGTGACCTTAAACATGATAGCAAGCCTTTTTCAGCTTCAGTTTCCTTATCTGTTAAGTAGAGAGGATAATACTTCAAAGGGGATTACTAAGCATTAAACAAAATATGTAAAGTACTGGCACATTGGTATGCCCTGAATAAAGAAGAAAAAAACTAATAATTTTAAGAAAGAATGGAAAAGGGGTTGGGGGCTTAGCAGGGAGCTATCACCAGAGCCTTAAAGAGTGAGTGGTAGTTTTCATTGGTGGAGAAGGAAGGTATTTTGCAAAGATAGATCGGGAGGCAGGGTCTCAGAACAGGAATATGGACGGTTGAAGGAATGGCAAGTAATTGTAGCTTTGCATAAAAACTATTTGTGAATGCCAAATTTAAATGGTAATTGTATATAAATGTGGCTGGGCAAAGTGAGTACTGCCCAATTTTGGTGGTTGAAAATTACATACATAGATACTGAAATTATAGGGAAATCTCAACCGTTTGTGCATTGTGATATTTTTATTATTTACCTTTTAGTATTTGTTTTCCCCAGTGTCAATTATAACTTCATGTCCAAACCTGTCCAGCTAAGCAACTATTTCATTGTTTTCTTGTGATATTTCATTCTAAGCTGTAAAAGAAAACTAATATCATTGGAGGCATTTGCAGTTAATGTGTGGAATGTATTTTGGGATTATTTTAAAAAGAAGGAGAATCTTTAAAAAAAGAAGAAGAGTCTTAAAGTGACTGTTGGCTTCCATTCATCCCTTTATCTAGTCTGTAGCCACATAGACTCAATATTGCAAAGCACGCTTTGCATATATGTTGACTGTCTTTTCTGAACCCAAACTTGAGACATGACAGTAGGACAGAATGTTTTAAATTGGGACTGTCCTTGAAAATCCAAGAAAAAGTCCCATGTTTATAACTGCCCCTCAGGTTAGCACAGAATCATAAACAGTCAGATTGGATTTATAACTGTGTATCACTTGATGACCAGAATCATATGACTAAGTTGAAAATATAAAATGACATTTAGGAAAGCCGCATTTTCAGTCCAACTCGTTTGCCTTATACAGATTGCTAAAATGATACAAAATATAGAGGTAAGTTTTCAGATGAGGAAAACCAACTGCTTCCTAAAACAGGTAGTTTTAGAGCACTAGGAAAGAAAATATGCTGGACTTCATTCTGAATCGTGAACAGGAACTGGGGCAGGAAATGGCTGTGGCTGAACCACTACCTGATAATAATCATAACGTGATTAAATTTGACATTTAATGAAAGGAAGTAAACGGGAAAAAAGTGCACTGTATGCAGCTTTCCAGTTTCAGCAATGGTAGGGGAAAGAGACTGTTAAAAGTCTATCCACAGAAATTTTGAAGACATGTAGTAGGCACTCATGTATGTTGCGTGAATGAAAGCACCTTAGTGAAACATTCAGTACAAGTTCTGTGACAGAGAGTAAAAAGAACTGATGTGGCACAGGTTTTAGTGCTCTGTAGACCTAGGTTCAACTCTGAATTCTGCAGTCTACCAGTTGTGTGACTTTGGACTCATTAGGTAATTTTTTTAAGTTTAGTTTTATTTAATCATAAACTGGAGATAGCTACTTTGCAAGATTTTGAAAATTAAATGAGCTAATGTATGGAAAGCACTTGACACATTGTCTGGCTTATAAGACTTAAAAAATGGTTGCTGCAATTATTTGACTACGTTAAACGGATATATACACACACACACACACACACACACACACAGATATATATAATTTCAAATACAGTAAAGAAAGCCAGAAAATGGCAAACAAATAAAAGCTTAAAAGGAAGCAATAGGATGTTATATATGTAGGTGATAGGTAGAGTTGAATAAAGAATCAATTCATTGCAGCCACATACAAAAGAAGAGAAAAGATATAGCCAGCTTCACATTCTTAGATTTTTTTTTCTGAAGAAAGTAGGTCAGACTCATTAAACCAGATAGAGTAAATAAATAGGGTTTTGCTATTCTAAATGGCAATAAAAAGATCACTGAAATTGGGTCTCTTGTACTGTAAATTAAGTATAGGGAAAAGGACTTACTTTCTTAAATCTCTTAACCACCTTCTTATCCCTAAAATTCTTTTAACAGAAAATCCATTAATAGTACAGTTATAAAGAAGACTTTAATTGAGAGTAACCCTGGGATATAGCAAGTTAATTTAACTACATAGGTTTCCCAGATGTTGATTCCATGTATCCCGTTGCCTACTTTGTATCATGTAGGCACTGAATGTCTAAAGGTGCCATACTCGTGTGTTGAAAATAAATATACCTTCTTGTTCCCAAAGCTGTTTCTCTTGTATTCCCTGTCCTAAGGAATGGTTCTGGTGTTTAAGCTAAGAATCATGAGCACCTTCATTCTTTTACTTTTACCCCCCATACCGTTCATGTTTAATCAATCATTACATCTAGTCATTCTCTCTACTAGTTATCTATCTTTTAATGCCTGTCTCAACACCCACCCCAATTTTTAAAAAAATCCCCATTGCCACTGACTTTTTTCAGACCCTCCTCATTTCTTCCCTAGATTGTCATTACTCTCCTTTTAATTTAGCCTCATATCAGTCAGCTTTCCACAAAGCTTTCTTCCAGAATAATTTTGCTGAAATACTAACATAATTATATCAAAATTATATCCTTAGTGCCTGCACATGATAGTTAAATATTTCGTCCATCCATGGGTCTTAAAATTAAGACAGTACTTCACAACTTGCATACCTATGCCTGGACGTTGTGTGTGTGTGTGTGTGTGTGTGTGTGTGTGTGTGTGTGAACTACAAAGAAATTTTAACTACAAATTCAGTTTCTTTCATAGGCAAAGGGCTATTTATTTGTTTTTGAGTGAGCACCAGTAGTTTGTATCTTTCAAGGAATTTGTTGATGTAACCTAGGTTGTTAAATTCATTGGCATAAAAGTGTTATAATATTTCCTTATTTGTAATATCTGTAAGATATATAGCATTGTCCCTCCTCTCTTACTCCTGTTAATGTGTGTATTTTCTCATTTTTTCCTGTTCAGTCTGGCTAGAGATTTCTCTGTTTTATTGATATTCTCAAAGAGTTAGGGTTTGGTTTTCTTTATTGATTTTCTATTCTCAATCTCATTGATTTCTGTTCTTTGTTATGTTCTTTTTCTGTTTACTTTGCATTTTATTTGCTCTTGATTGGGCTAGAATCTTAAAATGGAAACTAATCCCATTAATATATTGTCTTCTAACATAAATATTCAATGCTATAAAGTTTCCCTTTAAATAATGCTTTGCCTGCATCCGTAAGTTTTCATATGTTGTGTTTTCATTTTTATTCAGTTCAAAAATCCTTGCTGATTTTCTTTGTGATTTCGCCTTTGACCACATTGGTTATTTAGAAGTATGTCTGTGAGTTTCCAAATATTTGAAGATTTTTCAGGTAGTGATTTCTGATTTAATGTCGTTATAGTTAAAGAACATACGTTGTATGATTTGAATCATTTTAAATTTATTGAGATTTGTTTTATAGCCCAGAATATGGTCTGTCTTGGTAAATGATTCATTTGTACTTGAAAAGAATGTTGGATGTTCTATAAATATCATTTAGATAAGTTGATTGATAGAATTGTTCACATCTCTATCCTTACTGAGTTTATGTCTATTCCATCAATTTCTGAGAGAAGGGTGTTGAAGTCTCTGACTATAAATGAGGACTTGCCAATTTTTCTTTTCAGTTCTATCAGTTTGGCTTCATATACTTTGAACTTCTGTTACTAGATGCATAGATATTTAGGACTGTTGTAATCTCTTGATGAATTGGATCCCTTTATCATTGTGAAATAGCCCTCTTTATCTCTGGTAATACACCTTACTCTGAAATCTACTTTGTCTGGATTGCCTCTCCAGCTTTATTCTGAATAGTATTATCATGGTATATATCTTTTTCCATCCTTTTGCTTTTTACCTATTTCTGTGTTTATAGTTAAAGTGGATATCTGATAGCATATAGTTGGGTCTTGCTTTTTTATTCAGTTTCCTAATCTCTGTCTTTTAATTTAGATCATTTACATTTAATGTGATTATTGATATTGTTGGATTTAAATCTACCATCTTGCTATTTATTTTTTATTTGTCCCATTGGTTCTTTGTTCTTTGCCATCTTTTGTACTATTTGAGTATTTTTGTGACTCTATTTCCTTTATTGGCTTATTTAGTATTTGTAACTTGTTTCTTTTTGTTGTTTGTTTGTTTGATTATAGTGGCTATATCCATCTTTAACTTATCATAGTCTACTTTTGAGTAAAACACCACTTCACGTATCATATAAGAACCTTAAAACAGTATACTCTCATTTTCCCCTCTCAACATTTGTGCTATTGTCATACATTTTAGTTCTACGTGTGGTATAAATCCCACAGATTACTTTTAGTTGTTTAGCTTTAAATGGTCAATTCTCTTTTAAAGGGATTTAAAAATCAGTTTTAGAAAGAAAGTTTCTTAAATTTAACCACGTTTCACATTTTCAAGTCTCTTCATTCCTTTGGAATTTCTTTTCCATCCACTATTATTTTCCTTCTGCCTGGAGGACTTCGTTTAGCATTTATTCTAGTGCTGAACTACTGCTGATAAATTCTTCTGGCTTTTGTATGTCTGGAAAAAATACGTTTTTGACTTCATTTTTTGAAATGTATTTTTGCTGGGTACAGAATTTTAGATTGATAGTTTTTTTCTTTCAGGACTATAATGACATTGCTCCACTGTCTTCTCATTTGCATTTTTCCAACATGAAATCTACTATTTTCCTTTCTTCTTTATGTTGGAAGTGTCTTTTTTCTCTGGCTAATTTTAAGATGATTGCTTTACCACTGGTTTTAAGTACTTTTATTATGATGTGCTTTTGGGGTAGTTTTATGTTTCTTATGCTTGAGGTTTGTTGAGCTTCTTGGGTTTGTGGATTTATTATTTTCATCAAATTTAGAAAAATATTGGCCATTATGTCTTCAAAGAGGGTTTCTGTCCTCTTCACAAAGAGGGTTTCTGTCCTCTTCACTCTCCTCTCATTCTGTTACTCTGGTTACACATATGTATATTAGGCCAGTTGATATTGTCCCACAGCTAACTGATGCTGTTTTTTTTTTTAAGTCTTATTTCCCTTGTTTCAGTTTGGATATTATCTATTGCTGTGTCCTCATGATTACTAATGTTTTCTTCTACCAGTTTCTAATCTGCTCTTAATATCATTTAGTATATTTTTATTATTAGACATTGTATGTTTCATCTCTAGAAGTTCTCTTTGAAACTTGTGTATATCTTCCATGTCTCTCCTTAACATGCTCATAGTTTCTTCTACTTTCTTGAATACATGGAGTCTATAATAGCTGTGTTTTTTTTAATTGGGGTAAAAAACACATAACATAAAATTTACCATCTTAGCCATTTAAAAATATACACTTCAGTAGTATTAAGTATATTCACATTGTTGTGAAACAACTCTCTAGAACTTCTTCATCTTACAAATTTGAAAACTTTATATCCATGAGACATCACTTTTTACCGGACTCCTAGACCCAGGCAACTACCCTTTACTTTCTCTCTCTAAAAATTTGACTGTGCTAGGTACCTCATATAAGTGGAATCATACAGTATTTGTCTTTTTGTGACTGACTTATTTCACTTAGCATAAGGTCCTGAAGATTCATCCATGTTATGGTATGTTACAGGATTTCCGTTAAAGCTGAATAATATTCTATCTATCTATATATATATATATATATATATATATATATATATTACATTTTCTTTATCCATTCATTCTTTGGTGGACATCTGGGTTGCTTCTACCTCTTGGCTATTGTGAATAGTGTTGCTGTGAACATGGATATGCAGATATCTTTTCAAGACCATACTTGCACTTCTTTTGGATATGTACCCAAAAGTAGGATTGTTGTATCACATGGTAGTTCTCTATTTTTAATTTTTTGAGGAATCTGCATACTCTTTTCCATTGTGATTGCACCACTTCACTATTCCACCAACAGGAGACAAGGGTTCCAATTTTTCTACATCATTGCTAACACTTTTTATTTTCTGTTTTATTAGTACTAGCCATCCTAATGGGTGTAAGGTGTTGTCTCATTATGGTTTTGATTTGCATTTCCTGAAGGTTAGTAATATTGAGCATCTTTTCATATGCTTGTTGGCCATTTGTACATTATCTTTAGACAAATGTCTATTAAAGTTCTTTGCCCTTTTTTTTTATTTGAGCTGATTTTTTTGTTAAGTTGTAGAAATTCTTTACATATTCTTGATATTATCAAATGTATAATGTGCAAATGTTTTCTCCCATTCCATCAATTATCTTTTCACTCTGTTGATGGTATGCTTTGATGCACAAAAGATTTTAAGATTGATATAGTCCCATTTGTCTATTTTTTCTTTTGTTACTTGTTTTTGGTGTTATATCTAATAAATCATTGCCAAGTCCAATGTCTTGAAGTGTTTCCCTTAAGTTTTCTTGTAGGAGTTTTATAGTTTTAGGTCTTGCATTTAGGTCTTTAATCCATTTAGAGTTATTTTTGTTTATGGTATATAGATAAGGGTGCATTTTTTATTATAACTTTTGCATGTGGGCATCCATTTTTCCCAACACCATTGGTTGAAGAGGCTGTCCTTTCCCCATTGAGTAGTTTTGGCATTCTTGTGGGGCTAAGAGATAGTTTGTGGGGCATTCCAACTTTGTTCTTCTTTTTGAAAATTATTTTGGCTGTTTGGTGTCCTTCGACATTCTGTCCCCTTCAGATGTCCCAATCACAAGTCCCACCCACATTTGTCACCTGTGCTTCTGACTGACCTGTAGATCAGAAATTCCCACATCCCCCTAGGGTTCCATTAAAATCTAGAATGTCTCACAGAACTCGTACCATGTTTCCCCAAAAATAAGACCTAGCCAGACAATCAGCCCTAATGCGTCTTTTGGAGCAAAAATGAATATAATACCTGGTTTTATTTTACTATAAGACGGGGTATAATATAATATAATATAATGTAATATAATATAATATAATACTGGGTCTTATATTAATTTTTGCTCCAAAAGATGCATTAGAGCTGATTATCCGGCTAGGTCTTATTTTCAGGGAAACACGGTAGAAACATGTTACTTACTAGATTACTGGCTTACTGTAAAAGGATGTAATTTTACAGGAACAGCCAGATGGAAGAGATGCACAGGGCAAGATGTGAATATGTGAGAAGGGTGTGGCGCTTCCATGCCACTCCCAGAATCTCCACATGTTCAACAACCCAGAAGCTCTCCAAACCCTGTCCTTTTGGGTTTTTATAGAGGCTTAATTACATAGGCATGATTGGTTATATCATAGACCATTGGTGATTGAATGCAATCTCCAACCCCTCACCCCTTCCAGGGAGTTGGGGGTGGGGGAGGGGGTGGTAGGACTGAAAGTTTCAACCCTTTACATGTTTGGCTCCATTGGCCACCAGCTCCCAAGTTTAGGTGCTTTTCAAAAGTCACCTCATTAACATAAAAAAAGACATCTTTATCACTCATCATAGGAAATTCCAAGGGTTTTAGGAGCTCTGTACCAGGAATGGAGAGTATTACCAAATACATATTTCTTAGTGTGAATCCAGAAAGGGATTACTCTGACATTCCAAGGGTATGTTATCTTACCATGTTTCCCCGAAAATAAGACCTAGCCGGACCATCAGCTCTAATGCGTCTTTTGGAGCAAAAATTAATATAAGACCCGGTTACTGGGTCTTATATAATACCGGGTCTTATATTAATTTTTGCTCCAAAAGGTGCATTAGTGCTGATGGTTTGGCCAGGTCTTACAAAGACTGACCTTTGTCAAATAAGCTACAGGCCAAGGATGTGACTACCAGCCACGACTAGCTTTTAGTTAGGAGTTTTTATGTTCAGACCATCTTACGTGGTTATTTTCAGTCTCTTGAGCTTGTCAGGTTTAACGTGTGGCCCCTTTTCTATCCACAAGAAAAACATGATACGGTCAGTATTTAAAAAAAAAATGGTGAAAGTGAAGAAATGAGTAGAGGCTGTTAAGAATAGTCTTGGTAATAGATGATAAGGGCTTGTCCGAAGTCTGTGGTAGTGGGACCAGGAAGGGGTTATATGAGAGATGCTGTTGGCAGTATGACAAATAGACAATATTAATTTATTCCTTCTTATTTATTGAGTGGTTCCTGTGTGCCAGGTATAGAATTGGTGGTGGAGGGAAAGGGAAAGAGACAAGAAAGATTTTAGGATTTATTGCTCGAGTAGCAAATTGAGTAAAGAGTAGATTTGAGAGGGGAACATGAATCTTATTTTTTCTTGGGGGTAATTGTAACAGGTTCATAGAAGAGCTTTATCTATGGGTCTGTATTTTCTGTTTAGTATCTTGGATTTATAAAAAGAATTGAAACTGGTTGTGTTCGTTTTACTTCTTTTTTGTTAGAAATAATAGAAGTAAAAGTTTAACTTTTTTGTATTTGGTATAAAAATAAACATTAAAAAAAGCAAATGTAGGGATTTATGAGTAAAAGTAAAGTATGATGACAGAATTTTCTTTCACTAAAACCAAATGAAAGAATGAAAAGTGGGTGGCTAAGGAGAGGGCAAAAAATGGAATAGAAGTGGACAGAAAACGACTATGTGCACCCTTATGCCAAATACTTCAAAAGTGGAGGCCAAAGAAAGACTGAGAAGATACAGGGTATATATGACAGCCCTTGTAATTCCAGCCCCATATTCCAGAAGCCAGACTAAGGAATGACGAGGCCTACAAAACATTAAACTCTCCCTTCCCCCATTTCCCATGGGTTATAGAAAAATATATTAAAATCTCAAACTGAAGTGTGTGTGTGTGTGTGTGTGTGTGTGTGTGTGTGTGTGTGTGTGTGTTTATGCGCGCGCGCACATGTGTATTAGTCGTGGCGGGAGGAATGAGTCGCAAAGGACCAAGATTGGTCTATTAGAATTTATTTGGCGTGTTTGAGCTGCGGGAGGTCAGGCTAGAAAAGACCATAACCTCCCCAGCAAAGAGGGGTATGGAGTTTTGTAGGAGGGGGGTAAACGAGGCTGTTCCCCCTTCAGTGCTTCCGGGGGTTTCATTGCATTGTGTTTTGCAACAAAGGGTTTCAGGGCCTGACCAAGCCCTCCGGCGCCATACCCTGGCCCCAGGTCGCTGTCCCCTGCCCAGGCCCATAGGAGATAAAGCAAGACAGGATCAAGACAAGATGGCTTTTAAGATAAGGTTTCTGCTCCTGGCCTAAATATGATTTACCAGTGTGTGCACAGAAATAAAAGTGGTCCCAGCGAAGGTGACAGGGGTGGTAGGTTGTCATGAAGAACCTGTTGGGTATCAGAGTAAGTAGGAGCTCAATTTAGCACTTCCCACATTAAACATGATAAACTATTAAAAAAAAGTAGCATGACAATTTTTACAGATACGCTACAGGAAAAAAAATGGCCATGAGAAGACTCCTACCTAGGAAAACTGGTATCCCTGGAATAGAGACTCTAACAAATGGAACAGAAACAGTATTCAGAAATAGAATATAGACAAAAATTTCTGAAATAAAAAGTACATTTGCAGATTGAAAGGCACCAAATACCAAGAAAAAAATTATGAAATGATTAAAATTGACTATACTCTAAGTCACTAACTTAAAAAATAAGGAGAGAATTGTTTTGGCATCCTGGCCAAAAAGAGAACATGATATATGTAAGGTTGGCGAGGGGAGTCTCCTAGCTACAAACTTCTCAGTTATGTATGGTCAATTCCAGAAGACAATAGAACAATGTTTGCAAAGTTTTGGTGGAAAAAAATGGTGAACCAAAAGTATTGTATGTGGGGGTGTCAACATAAGAACATCCAAACCTATAGAAAAAATTTATAGAAGTTTATTCGCGTTTGTTTGAACCAAACTGGGGACGTTCCCTGAGGCAAGATCTCAAACAACTGGAAAATGCTCCAGAGAATGGCAGCCTTGCAGTTCTTTTTATCAAAGGAGAGATTAAGAAGGGTTACATGAAATCCCTTGATGGTAGATTAAGGGGGCAGGAGAAGGCTAGATGGGGAAATCTCTCTGATTGGATAAAAAGTAAAATGCAGAGATGCATCTTTTCCACTGGCAGGTACAGGATAGCTAACATTTAACATTTACAGTAAATAGGGACAGCATATGGGCAACAAGATTGTGTGTTCCCATGGAGGTGGTTACAACTCACCTCCAAGGGTTCTGGAAAAGAACATCAATCTTACCTTTCAAAGGTATGTTATATTAGATGCACAGAACAATGGACAGGCCCGCTTAAGGCAAAGACTACCATTTTACTAAGAAAGTTATAAGCCTGGGGTGTGACTACCCACCATGACCTGCCCAGTTAGTAACTTGTGATCAGATCATCCTGTCAGCTTACTTCAGGTCACTGAGCATGTCAGGCCTGACATGTGGCCCCCTCAGCTTGTCAGATTTAACTGCGTAGCCCCTCTTTTCATTCACAGGAAGGAATAAACTTTCCTTTACCCCCAAGATTCTTTCAGGAGATAATAAATAAACCTGAGACTGATTAGCAAGAGAAAATGACCAAATTTAATTATGTAGTGTAGGAACCCCGCATACACGAGAGAGTCAGAGACCCCACACACATGAGCGGTTCAGAGACGGGAAATGGGACCTGTATGGCGTTGTCAGTTAAGGATCACCGTCAGGCTTCAGATGGCAGGAAGGTAAGAAGAGCAGTTGTTCAGTACTTAAAAGTTTGCCCTGCCCTATGGAGAGATCAAAAAAGATTATTTCTGATAACCTCTTACTACGGACAAGGCCCCTAATTAAAATTCTTCTAGTTAAGGAGAGGCAGAAGTTTCTCTTGACCTGCAGGGTCTTGGTTGCCTTTAGCTCAGTCTGCATACCACAGAGGCACATCTTGGGAGGTGACTTGTTCTGAACCCCTATATATACCCAGCAGTGTCAGCAGATTTGGTTTGTCTGTTAATAGCAATAGCTAAAACCATAAAGATTTATAGTCTTGGATACACGAAGTAGTGAGGTAGGCAGACCAGACCTCGTCTGGTGGCTTCACGAAAGTCCTCCCAGGTACCTTCCTCTGTGACTTCACCTGGCTGCTTCTCTGTGTCACTGTCCATGGTGGCTCCTGGAGCTGCGGCCATTGAAACAGCATTCCAGGGAGCAGGAAAGGGGGAGGGAGGGAAAAACCAAAGGGCTTTCTCCAACTGAGTCAGATTCTTTTAAGGGGCCAACCTGGAAGTTCCGCCTAATGCATTTGTTTGTGTCTGGACGAGAACATAGTCGCAGCCACACCTGGCTGCAAGAAAGCTTAGGGAAGGTCTTTCTTTTGGGCAGCAAGCTGCCTAGCAAAGTTTTTGCAAAAGGAAGAGGATGGTAGAGTAAGGGGAGTCAATTAGCAATCTCTGATAATTTTTCACACCTGTCCTCTTCTTTATCAAGCATTTCGTTTTATTCCACTCTGACTTCCATCTCCTCCATGCCATTGACATTGTTCCTGCCAAGATCATTTCTAACCTCTGTTTTGTTAAACCCAGTGATCTCTTAGCAACCTACTTTATCCTTTGTGAAAAAGACTCCCCTCAGATTCTGTGACATTACCTCACCTGTCTTTCTACTCATTTTCTGTTCTTGGCCTTACTCCACTTCCTCTGAATAGTAGTAGACTTGGGGCTGGGCCTTTCTTTATACTCTTCTTAGGTGACATGGTCAGTCACATGATTGTATTGAAGTGATCTGAGAAAGGCACAGATCTTAATTAAGTGTTCAGTTGTGACAAATGCATATACCTATGTAACAACTTACCTCTGATTTTAAATATTGACTGTGTGTGTGGCTCCCAAACTCATATCTCCATCCCCATTTTTATCTTCAGCTTCAGATCCATGTATCTAATTACCTGTTTGACTTCTTTATCTTTATGTCTAGTAGGTGTTGTCACCTTAACAGGTCTAAAACTAAATTTTTGTATTTACTGTCAGAAAATGGTTCAAGCCAAAAATCCGGATTCCTCTCCCTAATCCTTTTCCCCAACTTGCCCAATCCTAGTCAATTCCCAAATCTTAACTGATTTCATAAGTAATAAAACTCAAAACTGCTCACTTATTGCCATCTCTGCTGCTTGCTCCTGAGCTTAATAAACTGTCAGCCTCTGCGTGGGCCGCAGACTTCCTTAACTAGCCTTACCACTGTCCCCTCTGAGCTCCTCAGTCAGTCTGTTCTGTGCGCTGTGGGAGTGGTCGCAAGTCAGACGCCACTCCTTGGCTGGAATCACTTCAGTGCCTGCCTGCCTGCCTTTATAATCCAGATATTTGCTATGGCGTCTATGATGCTGTGGTCCCTACCGCCCTTTCATTCTTCATCTTGAACCACTGTCACCTGTGTCACGCTGGCTTCTTTTCTGTTTCTTAAAAATAGGAAGCTCATTTCCACTCAGAGTTTTAGTGTTTTGTTTCCTCTGCTCAGAATGCCCTCCCTCAATTCTTGACATAGCTGACTGAGCTTATCTCTCAGATCTCTGTTCGCATGTCATCTCAGAGGGGACTTCTTTAACCATCCTTTCCCCGAGTACCCCACCTCCCCCAATCACGTCTGCTTGTTTATTTCCTTCATGGCACTTTCTCAACACAAAATTATCTTACTTGATGTTCATTTTCTATCCTCTCTCCTTGTGATGTAAGTTTCATCAGGGCAGGGACCTTGTTTCTTGTTCACTGTTGTATCTTCAGTGCCTAGAACAGTGCAATATTAGTAAGTGTTCAATAAATAAATATTTTTATTAAATGACCAGCTACTGCTTGGAACATTGCTAAAGTAGTGTTTTTCAAATGTTATTCATAACATTTTTGATGAAATATAGTTAGCAATTTTTAATCTCTAAAATCATTTTGAATATCTATTAAAGTTTTAAGACACTTGAATATCATTTAGTGAATTAATTTTTTGACAGAGTACCTGGAACACTTATTTAGTTAATGTTTCTACTAGAGGCCCATAGGAACATATCTAGATTTGAGTGGAGCTTGATTGGTTGATGGTAAACAATTTTGTGAGTAGATAAGGAAGTTAAACCATTTAAATTGATTGTATCTCGTTGATTTTTCCACGTGACAACAATCAAATAAAACAAGAATCACTTATCAAATACACTGTCGATTTGATATTTAAAGGACCTTTTAAGTATTGTTTTTTAAAGCCCAAAAGAATGCTCAAGGAATAGTAGAGATTTTGTGGGTACATGCTAAATTTAAGAAACCCTAAAATTTAAAAAGTTACTTTAAAGGACATACAGGGTGAAGTGGTTGTACCCATGAGGAAGGTCTACAGTGGGCTTTGTGTGTAGTATTAAGATTATAACTCTAGGAATTCTGTTAGATTTCACAATAGCACAAATGTTTATGTAAATACAGGTTTAGAGAGAAGTTACTTGCCTATAATTTTTCTTCTTAGATTAGATGTTATTTTCTAGCCCAAAATACACAGACTATGCACTGGTTCCATGAAGGAAAATGAAAATTACAAATATTCCTTTTATGAACTTACATAATAGAAAATGTATATAGCTCTATTGATTAGACCTCATTTTGCATGTCATTTTTTCTATCCTAAGGTTGAAAACAACTTTAAACATACAGTATGTGGTATTTATTCTTCACAACATTTCTATGAAATAATATCCTCATTCCAGATGACGAATTAAAAACATTCCAAGAAATTGTAACTATTTATGAGTCACATGATTAGAAAGTAACAGCCCTAAAACTAGTACAGTAGTTCTCCCTTATCCACGATGTAGCTTCCCGTGGTTTTAGTTACCTGGGGTCGACTGCCGTCTAAAAATGTGAAATGGAAAATTTCAGAAGTAAACAATAGATACGTTTCAAATTGCTCATTGTTCTTGGCAGCTTTCTGAACTCTCAGAACGTCCAGCTGCCTCCAGGGGGCCCTGAATCATCCCCTTGTCCAACGTGTCTGTGCTGTAGATGTGCCCCACCTGTTAGTCACCTAGTCGCCATCTCAGTGGTCAGATGGACTGTTGTGGGAGCGCAGTGCTGTGTTCAGGTGACCCTTATTATACTTAATAATGGCCCCAAAGCCACGCACATAGCTTTTATGACAGTATATGTTGTAGCTGTTCTATTTGGCTATTAGTTACTGTTGTTAATCTCTTACTGTGCCTAATTTATAAATTAAACTCTATGATCGGTGTGTATGTACAGGAAAAAACTTAGTATATATAAGGTTCAATACTGTTTGTGGTTTCAGGCATCCACTGAGGGTCTTGGAACACATCTTCTGTAGATAAGGGGGGGACATAGTAGAAGGTTTCCCTCTATGAGAGTTTCACGTTTTTGTAACTTCAGTATCAATATGAAAAATTGGATTTGAACCTTAGCATTTATTACCTTTTTTAAGGGCAGAACAGCTTTGTTCCCAGTTTCTGAAGTCTAAAAGTTGCTAATTTTAGCTGTGGAGGAGGCAACTGAGTTATATTTAACTTTAGCCTGTAGGAATGAAGTTAGACTAGACTTGGCAGATTTGACCTTAACTCCTTTTTATTGTACTTTTTAGGTCTGCAAATCGTTACATATTGGTTGATTAGTTCATATATCAGTAAATAAATGTGTCATATTTATAATACTTCACGATATTTTTGTACCTCTTAGTGTTGGGAAAGAGTATGGTTTCTGTGTTTGTGCTTATATTGGGGTAGTGCAGGTGTTGGACTGGTAGAATTTTCCATTCTGGTCCTTAAACTTATTCATCAATGATGGTGGCTTGGTTGCCAGCTTTTTTATTTGGTTTGTAATCATTGTTATTAATACAGTTGACCCTTGAACAACTCCGATTTGAACTGTGTGGGGCCACTTATAAGCGGATTTTTTTCAATAAATGTACAGTTGACCCTCCATGTCCAGGGTTTCACATCCACAGATTCAATCAACCGTAGATCCAAGAAAGTATTTTCCATCAGTGGTTTGGAATCCGCAGATACAGACCGTCAACTGTATGCATTGTGCTGTGCCATTTGATTTAAATTCTTTTTTTAAATCCTTGAGCATACACGGATTATGGTATCTGCAGGGTTCCTGGCACCAACTTCCCCCCCCCACACACACAACACACACAGATACCGAGGGATGACTGAAATTTTGGGGGTGTCTAAAGTTATGTGTGGATTTTATGCTGTACTGGGGTCAGCACCCCTCCCTAACTCCCGCCTTGTTCAGGGTTAGCTGTATACACGAAAAGCTATAGGAGAATGCAGAGATAATAAAGACATTGGACCCCGATCCTCTTTAAGAAACTATGTGGGGGCACCCCAGTGTAACGGGAACACAGAACAGGATGAGGAATCTTTAATGGAGGAATTTTGGAGAAACTTGGAGAGAAAATGGAATTTAGAAGGCCTTCTTGAAATACCCCTTATTTTGGAAAGAGATGTGTTAATATTGGCACAGAGGTGGAAAAGTGTAGGAAATGTGGTGTGGTTGAAACATAGCATGTATGAGAAAACAGTGAGAAAAGTCGGTAAGTCGGTTAGGGTGAGATTTTAGAGGGTTTAAATACAATTCTAAAGGGCAGTAGTTAAATATGATTCTGAGGGCAGTAGGGAGTGATATAAGGTTGTTTGTTGAATAGAATAACAACTAGTTCAGGGCCTGAGAAGATTTACATAAACTACCTTTTAAAAATAACGTGTTTTCCATTTTGTCTAAGTTTCTACTGTGTTAAATTCCATATATGTAACACTGATTTAAAATTAATATTAATGTTCATGAGTGTGCTAATAGAGGAATTCAGAGGAACTGCTGTGCGTTACTCAAACCGTTATCTGTTTAACCTTTATCGAATTGTGGAATGTGTGGCTCGATGGCACTGACGAGAAACTGAGGCCCAGAAAACTCAAAAACTTACTCAAAAGCACACAGCTCTTAATATCAGAACTGGGATCTAGAACCTAATTCTCCTGATACTTAGTCATTGATTTTTCTCTGCTTTTCTTCCTCCACTGCATATTATAATTTACGGGCTACTTAATAAGACATAGAGAAAGAAATATGCCTTTTTTCCCCCTTAAGAGTGTTTATATACAATGCATTTTTATTTAAATGCCAGATTTATTAGTACAGATCAGTGCTGGAAGAGACATTAATCTTCAACATTTTTTAGGCATTTTGTAGGCACTCTTCATCTTAGAGGAAGTAGAATTTGAGCTGATTTAAAAGGATAAATGAGTGGAGAAAAGGAATGGGAATAATAGCACAAGCAGAGTGTCCAGGGGTGGGTAGAAATTATTGTCTGAGTGTAGTGTGAGTCACGCTGGAACAGAAATGTGTTACAGAATAATGAGAAAAATACACTATAACGTGTAGTGTTTGATAGATTGATGTTTTTCTAACAGGGAATGGTTAAAAACCTACATTTGTACAAAGACTACTCCTGGGCATTACTGTATTGATAGTGCGATTCTGTAAGACAGATTTACATACTATCACTTCGTAGTCATCTTTCCTGCACCCTGGTCTTTGAAATAAGAAAATGCAATTTGTGTGAACCTTGACGTAGTAAAGAATAATTTCTGATGTTTTGACAAGGTATAATGATTAAAGCAGTTAAACAGAGAATTACCTCAGAGAAACTTGTCTATATAGGAAGATTTAAATGATATACTCTGTGGTTTTATAATTGAATTATTTCCATACCTTAATACCCATCCTTCTATCAAATCTGTTGATAAAAAAAAAACCAAAAGGAAGATTTAAGATCCTCTGTTCAAGATGACCAATAAACTTTCTGGTTTTTTTTCCTGTAAATTAACTTTAACACCATAATTCAGCATTAGAAGTTAATTATCATGAACTATCATGATAATAGAGACTATAAATCTGTATTCCTAGACTGACAGAATCAAAGAAGTAGAAAGGCTTTAGAAATAATCTTCGTGAAATCATTTGTTGAGTTATTAATTTTTGTTGTTTATACTCATGTGAAATTTGCGTGTCTTTGAGTCTACTTTGTCAGATGTCTGATTCAGAAATCTATCTTAGCATGCTGTAAAACCTGTTTTAAAAATAGGTATGAGCCACCCTGTGTCACTGAAATGTTGTTGACACAGTGGAAAACTATTAAATGAGTGTACAGCAAACTTTACCATTACTAAAGAAGGGTGTTTTTCTTTTTTTGAAAACAAAATTGACTGAATTTTTATTTCTGTAAATTCAAATAAATATAATTGAAATATTTAGAACATTTTTTACACCTTGTGTATTGTTATAGTTGATATTTTGAAATTTATTTCTTACTGTAGCTTGGTGTAAACCAAAGTATATAAAAAATTTTTCTTTCAGATCGTTTTACTTGAAGCAGGCAACATTTTCTGCACTTTCATTGAAGCTTTTAAAAAATTATTATTATTTATATGTGACCATTTAAGTATTCCCCAGTACGTTAAATATATCATACATTTAACAGATTGAGTGAATAAAAAAATTCTTTCACATTTTGTATAAATGTATATTATTTACACTTGTGGGGGATTAGGAGCGAGGATCTTTATCTTGGCAGGCAACATGGAATTTTTGTCAGTAAAGATTGGGTAAAGTAGAAGGAGGTTAAAGTGAAAAGTTGATATTCTCATACGCTTTGTACTTTTTTTTTTTAATAGTTTGCATTTGTCAAGGCAGACCAGGAGTGGGGCGAAGGAGAATTATAATCAGTTTGGAAAGCATACACAATTGTCTTGACCAAAAAATATAACGAAGGTGTAATATTGTACTCAGTAGTCCCCTAGCAGAATCAATGGAGAAAATCCTCTCGGGTGAAATGTGGTTAAAGCTAATGAATCACCCCCAGAAGCCTCCAGGACAGGAAAACCAAAATGGAAGATTTAGGTCAATTCTTCCAAAAAAAAAACCCAGTGAGAGAAATGGAGGTACCCATGCCTGACTGAGAAACTTCGTGGAAGTGAACTTTGAAATCTAAATAGTCCATATGTATGTAGTTGAGAATTGACATTGTGATTTTATGATAATCAGGTAGCTATTTTTATTTTAAATGTCACCAAAAACTGATTGCATGTATACCTTCTCTAAACTGTTTGCCATGTTTAAAAAAGGAAATATAAATACTTACCAGTTCATGGATTGCACAATTTTTTAATATGAAAATTAATGATACACAACCAAGATTAGTCTACTCAGCAAAGCTATCATTTAGAATTGAAGCACAGATAAGAGTTTCCCAGACAAGGAAAAGCAAAAGGAGTTCATCAATACCAAACCAGTATTGCAAGAATCTCAGGGTTCTTTTCTTGAGGGATGGATAGGTATAGTTATTCCTATTGTACAAGTGAAAGAAACTGAGGTCACAGAGATTAAGCGACTCCTTCAATATTGCATATTAGATAGAGGAAGACAATATTTGAATCCAGGTCTTTTGACTCTATGCTCCTCCTACAACAAATACCAGGGCATTTGTCAGGAATTTCAAAACATAGTTTGTTTGAATTTGATCAGTTAAAGATAGAATCAGTATTTTAGGAAAGATAATAAATTAATCTGATTTATAGCACTGTCAAAAATACAGGCACTGAAATACAGGCACTAAGTAAATTCTGCCTTAAATTTTATAGGTTGATCATTTGAACGTTTGAATTTACCGATGATGATTTTCATTATATTTCAATGCTAATCTGCTCGCAAGAATGATACGTACACTTTCAGTATTTTATTTACTTGGGGCAATTATATTTGTAGCATCTGTATGTTTGCAGATCTGCACATGCTGGGATCAGCTCAGCGGGGTGCTTTACTCCAGGATTTCCCTGAGATCCTGGTGGCTTTGAATGGTCTTGTCTGGAATGAGTTTGTTCTGGGGCAAGTGTATCTGTGTTAGAACCTGTTGAGGCTCATCCTTAACACCATACCTGATTTGCCCTCCATCCAGCCTGGTCTTACAACTAGAAAAGTATTACAGAGTTAACTGGAATCAGTCTGGAATTAAGTCTTTCTAGAAATTAATTCTTCAAAAACTATTTTAGACAAACAAAGAAAAAGATGCTTTGGAATGGTCTGTGGTAAATTTCTAAATATCAGCAAACTGGGATATCTGGGAAGTCCTTCATGTTAATTAATCCTGTGTAATTAGCTATAATATTGGCCTAGTAGTTGATATAAATTAATTGGGTTTCTCCAGTTATTTGATTTTAGTTCAACTTTGTGTTTACTGAGTATCAGGGAAAATTAAATATGATTATACATTTTGGCATCTCTATCAAGCCATCCTTTAGCAACAGTAATTGACACTAGTTCCTAGATAGAAAGTACAGCAAAACTGATCTGTTTAGGAGTGAACTGATTCCTATCATGTGAATTTATAAATGAAAAATTTCCAGTATAACCTGGGAAATTCTGATATTTATTTAAAAGGCTGATTTAAAAAAACACACAAACAATTCAACTGTTTTGTAAAAAAATTGAAGTGTTATATTCATGTAGAAAGAGCCTTCTTTTATTATGGCAACTGATTTTGTTTACTTAAGGAACCTGTTGCTAAAATAGTAATGAGGAAGAGTGTAATATAAGTGTAGTCGTACACCCTTTGCTCCACAAGTAACCAGAGTGCTATATATGCATGTTGTGCAGTTTCCTTTCGGAAGGTGGAAGTCATTTGTATGTTTTTCTCCCCTGCACAGCTTAAAATGACGAAGGTGTGATTTCAGTGGAATAAATGGCGTCCAAAGTCACTGATGCTATAGTCTGGTATCAAAAAAAGGTAAGTTGATAGTCAAAGCTTTTAACCTCTTAAATGTTTTTATTCTACAAATGCTTGTGTGTGTGTGTGTGTGTGTGTGTGTGCGTGCGTGCTATGGATTTATGTCAGATATTACCTAAAATAATGATAAATAGATATCAGGATCTTTTGGGTGGAAGGGGAAGAATATTTTGGTTTTCCTTGTGACAGTTTTACTTCTAAATGGTTTTAGAAGTAAAATAAAATAAAAAATATTTTTTCTCCAGTTTTTACTTCACATATTCAGCTAGAGTGATTATTTTCAGTTATAATGTAAACCAAATTTCCAGGATGATGAATATAACTAGCCTTTTTATAAAAGCATTAAAATTTAAAGTTTTTCTTGCGTTAATTTATTTTAAAAGAAAGTTAGTTTAGCAGAGCTGTTATAATTTTATAGCTATTTTACATCAAAAGAAACAACAGTTTCAATCTGTTTCTTGTAAGTTACAATTCAACAGCTGAATCTTTTCAGTAAAATACACCTTTGGGGACTGTATTTTATAATCTGAAATATTAAGATGTTTATTTTGATGTTTTAGGATCGTTGTCATAACTACTAAACTAGCTGTATCATCTGGTACATTTCAAGATATGCTTTACCAATGTAATGTTTTCTTTATAAAGTGCAAGAGAATAAATGCCTTTTTAAAAATATAGTAAGTATACTGTTTACTCCCAAAGTGTGTTGTTTACACTCTTTAAATGTGCATTTCATTATATGTAGTATCTTAGAGTTTTAGTGTATGTAGTGAATTATGTTTGTTTTCATATTTTAAATCATTCTTGATCCTTATTCTTCAGGTCCCTAGTAACAAAATATATATTGAAAGCTTTTCCTATGTGGGAAAGTCAGACAATTTTAAAATTTAGTTGAATTGGAAATACGTAGTAATTAGAACACTTTAAAAATTAGACAAACATAAGAATACTGTTTATCTTTGGATGTGTTTCTTTTCTGGGTAAAACATACGGCAGCTATACAAGATCACATTTTTCATATGAGGTACTAAATTGGAAGTAGAAGTGTTATCATTCTATTAATTCAGCCTTTTGTGGTTCTATATGGGTGTCATCTTTACTTTTAAACTTCCAATCAACTTAAAATAAAACTAAATTAAAGAAAGCTTAAAAAAATTTTATTTGCTGCTTAATTCTTTGAAAGCGTTTCTCTTAATTTCTATTTATGAGTGTTGATAATGTTTTTTAAGTATTTTATCTATTTGGCTTTTTATGTAAAACACTTCAAACTTCACTGAAGATCACTTGTAGAATGTACTAGGTTGACTTTTCTTCTGATCCGAGGGTTTGAAATATTATACTCACATTCAGTTAGTACAGTGACACCCTTCCTATCTGAGCGGGGGGCATTTACCTCACAGCTTTGGATGTGTGTAACAAAAAATTCTCCAGAGCAAATAGAACATGTCACAAATAATATCTAACAATTGTAGTCACACATTTTCCCTAAGTCCCTAGAATCATAAGTCACACATAAGTCCCTAGAATCATTAACCAGATTTGATTTGCTGTATATTTTTTCTTTTGCTTTTAAATGTAATTTTCTTGAAGAAATACATGTGACTACTTTGAAAGATTAATTAGTGTTTCAAGGCTTATTGGAAAGAAAAAGAGCACCCCTCCAGTAGTCCCTCTTCTATCCTTCCCCAGTCTCTGAGTTCTGCTCCCCAGAGACAATCACTTTAAATTCTTTATAGCTCCATGGTTCTCAAACCAAAGTTCTACTCCGCATCACTGGTAGGGAGTTGGGGAGGTTGGGTTGCAAATGTGGGGTGTGAAGTTTTGGTTTTCATAATTACTTTTGGGGGAATACTGACATTTGTGGGTAGGAATAAGATACTAAATGTCATGCAATACAGTAAACTAGAGTTGGCAAACTTCCTCTGTAAAAGGCCAGATAGTAAATATTGTAGGCTGTGAGGGCCATAAGGTCTCCGTGGCATCTACTCACCGTTTTCACAGTACAAAAGCAGCCATAGACAAGACGTAAACGAATGAAATGAATAGGCTTGGCCGTGTTCCAATAAAACTTAATTTACGTAATAGGCAACGGGCTCGATTTGGCCCACAGGCCTCAGTTTGCTGACCTGCGTTCTAAGAAGCCCTATACTACAGAGATTTACCTTTCTCAAAATGCAATAGTATCCTACTGAATAACACTGTTTGGGGGCTTTTTTATGGTATTTTCCTTATGTTCTTAAACACACCTACCTTGTCTTTAGTTGATTATTTTATTGTAGATGTTACTTGTTGATTTCTGACTGTATGATAAAGATTTAGCTTTTTTATAAGCTCCCTCAGTCCCCCTTCCCCCCATTACCCCAATAACTATAGATTTTGGTTAAATCAGTATTCACAGCTTATGTTTATATATGCATTGTTTAGAGCTGCGTCATATAATGTACTGTGATAGTGTTTCCTGTCTGTGCAACTTTTTCCCCCTCTCCCCTAATTCTCCAAAGTCTGTTAGAACTGGAAAACTCCTCGTTACAGTCAGTCACATTCAGGTAGTCTAGCAGTTCCCTTTTTTTTTTTCTCCTGAATGACCCTCTTAGAACTCTCTGTCCTCCTGCTCCACCCTGGACAAATTGTTCTGAAGTCATACCTCTCATCTGCCATGGTGGTAATGCTTTTTATCATCAGCTTGAGAGTTCTCTTCACTGCTTTTAGGTCTTACAGATTTGTTTTTCTCTTAAACACGTGTTTACAAAAAAAAAGTCCTTTTAGAGGTATTTATGTTTCAGTGAAAAGAAGGCTTAAGTGCTAAAGCAGATACTTGCTGATTATTTGATCGTGGGCAAATAATTTCTTTGGGTCTCACTTATCACTTTCCTACATTAACTAGATAATGCTTCTCAGCCTCTTTTCTTCAGTCATACGCATCCCTTTGAAATTGTGATGAAATTTTTAAATTTCCAGGATCTTATTTCCAGAAAAGTATATATAATGTACACCCACACAAAATTTCACATATGATTTTAACCCCAGGTGACGAATTCCCAGTTAGATGATTTTAAAAGTTTTAATATGTTTTTATTTTATTAGTATCATTCCATAGTATCCAGCTTATACTGGATATATAGGAGGTATCACTATAAATAAAAACCAAGAAATGTTCACATTCATTTTCTTGAGTATTTGTTTGGTTTTAACTCACTTCAGAGTCACCTTTCCCACTGGAAAAGGATGACATTTTCATATTTTGTTTTGAGTACTGAACACTAGCTAGCCCCAAAGACCATTACTTGATTTATGGACTGTTGTAAACATGAGCTGTGATATTTGATGTGAAATTTCCTGGAGAAAATAAATAAAAACAAATTGTTTTAAAGTATTAAAATGTGTGTGGAAGATCTAATTGAAGGATCAGGTACCTTTGATGAATTATTCTTTACATGGTTTATTTAGAGATTTTAAAAGTCCTTTAATATCTAATTTTAAACTTAATTTTGTAGCATCCATAACCATGAACAATTTGAACGTTATTATCGAAACAAATTTTCAATCATTAATTCAGAGGAACAATTAATGCCTCAAGAATGGTGACAAGGAAAAACCAGAACAGTTTTTGGTTAATATTGGGCTGTTGAATGTTTTTTTATAACACAGTACTCTGCTGTCGTATTTCTAGTTTTCTGTTCCTAAGGAGAGGGGATTGTTTGTCTTTTGGAAGGCATCCTAAATAGGCGCTTGAAGTTATAATGGGTTCAAAGATAATCGACACTACATATTCCTTTAAAAAAATGACCCCTAGGATTCTATTGTAAATATGCAGGTCAAATTATGAGAGATTGAGGTTGTATTTTCAGGAGATGAATACATACGAGAAGGGTGGCCCAGAAATAACCTCCAAATTTTAAAGGAAAGAAAAGCATTGGCAACACTGTAGAGATAGTAAAATAGTGAACTTACACGTAGCTTACAGAACTGAGGAAGGACTGTGTTATATATAGACCTTGATCATTGCCTTGATGGAGTCAATAGCCGGCAAGAAAACTTGAATAAATATATTTAATGGCTTCTAAATAGGAGCTAACAGTTGGATTTATTTAGTAATATAAATGAGAAACTAGCCTGAGTAACATGAATTTGACTGATCAATCAGTTGGGACCTTTAAATTCTCTCCCTTTTTAGTAAGGTTCAGGTGTGTGTGTGTGTGTGTGTGTGTGTGTGTGTGTGTGTGTGTGTGTGTGTACATACCAAGTACATAAGTAGGGCATTTCAGAGCGATAACTTGCCCAAGGACGTACAGATGGTTAAGAAGTATTAAATCGCAGTTCTCAACTCCAAAACCTATGCTGTTATTTACTTTTAAGATTTTCCTTTTTATATCAGTCAGGGTTTTTTGCAAGTAAGACAACTTCAGCTCAGACTATCTTTAGCAAAACAGGGACATTTATTGGCTGTCAAAGTAAACCATGCAACGTGGTGATGCTTTTCTCAGCGTTGGCCAAACCCCAAGACCAGAGCCCCATCAGATGTGTCTGTCTGCCTCTTTCCTTCCCTGCTCCTAGAGCTGGTGTATTTCCTAGCACAGGAAACTTCCTCCAAGTTGTGGGAACGTACCCCGAGGCACCCCCACACCCCTCCTCTTTTAGCTCTGTGAGAAGAAAGGACGTGTGGAGGACGGGCATAAAACGGATTTCTTACACCAAACTATTGCTGCCCTTTTTCCCTGTGGGAAGAACTACTTTGTGACTGGAATTCATTATCCTGCACAGAGCCTTAAGGCCTGGGAGTATGTATCTAAATCCTCAGAGGCGGTGAATCCTGTAGTCTAAGCCGATCGTGGAATTCTGTTGCCAGTCAGTGATTGGCTTATGAAGGGGCATGTATTCTAGTTCTGACTAAGGAAAAAGGAAGGCATCTGGAAAAGTCTTCCCTCTCTTCAAAAAGGCCCAACAATAAAAACTAGCAAAAATTATATGACATTTATTATGTTCCGGGCATTTTCTAAGAGCTTTACATATATTACCTAATTTAACATAGTAAAATGAATGAAATGAAATAGAGGATCTGTTTCCTTTCTCTGGACATTGGTGGGTGAGGTTCTGCTGCTTGAAGCTGTTGTGAATTTGCTGCCGTGAGGGGAGCTTGCCAAGGCTGAGGATGGCAGAGTTGACAGATGGAAAGAACGTGAGTTTTTCAGGACTTTTTGAGACACCGAATTAATTAACTCCAGAAATGTTTTACTTTGGGACTTCTTATTGTGTGAGATAATAAATCCCCATCGTTTTTTCAGTCACTTGACATTGAGCTTTAGTCCCTTGGAACTGAAAGCCTTCTGAGTGATACACAAGAAATGCTTTCTGATCGGATATGGTTTCTGTACAGTTCTCTTCTGCTTCTGGATGGTTATAGTGGTAGATAGAAAATTAAGATCTACCAAAATAGAGGTACTTAGCCTCAGACAAATGGGCTTATTACATTTTCTCTTTTAAGTTTTTTTTTTCCTTGAACCATATTCTCATATGTACCATTAAGTCTTTAATGTAATTTTAGACTACTGTGCCTGTAATGTGGTATGGTTGAATGAGCACTTGTATTTGATTTTATGGCATTTACCGGCTTGTATTATTGAAAATATTACTTAATCTCTCTGAGCCTCAGTTCTTTTATAAACTGAGGATAGTAATGCTTCCCCTGTGTGCCTCTCAGGGTTGTGCAGAAGTAAGTCAACTTTAAATATGATTTTTAAAAAGTTTTTAAAAGTGGCTTATGAATTGTTCAATATATATGAAGTATCTCTTTTAAAAATAATACTAGTCATGTACCGTATTTTACCGTGTATAATGTGCACCCACGTTTTTGGCCCAAATTTTCTGGGGGGGAATCTTTCGTTTTAATTTTTTTAATTCAAAGTTTTATTTGTTTTTATTTAGGTGCTTGTTTCTTGTATTCTAAAGGCATGTTAGCATTTATTTATTTATTATTGCACTTTTAACTCATAAGCATAAATAAAAATTAAAAACATTCATATAGATACGGAATTAATACTAATGATAATGTGCATCCTTATTTTTCCCTCACAAATTTGGGCAAAAAAGTGCACATTGTACACGGCAAAATACGGTATCTTATGAATTGGAATATAATAGGTGAGACATTAGAATGGCTTTCAGTTCTCCACAGTTTCTTTAACGACCGCATCTGTGCTGTACATATCCTTCCATCTGGCCAAAGAGGTGAGTATGCAGCTAAGGCAAGACCGGAGATGGTCCAGCTCCTTGGCCACAGTGACCAATCCATGTTTGTCTGATGACCCAAACTGTCCTTCTACAGACTTTTCTTTTAATTAGAACTGATGGAAAAGATTCTTTCTTCTTTCATCAAGGAGCTAGAAAGATGAAAGTCTGGAGCCGCCGTTAGGTGCGTTACCTCAGCATGGAGAGCGCTGTGGACAGGAGAAGAAAATGAGGCAACACTGAGTGGGGCAGGAGTGGGGAAACAAGAGGCAGCCAGAGGCCAGCGTGGTGCTCAGCTCTCCTGGTTCATTGCACCCTGAGATTATCTTCACTCCACTTTTGAGTTGTTTAGCTGTGTCAGCCAGTAAATTCCCTCTTTTTGTGGAAACTAGTTTGACTTGGATTTTTACTTAACAAAAGAGGGAGTCCTAATGCATAGAAGCTATGTTTTATTGTAAATTTTATTGAGATATATTTACTGAGAAAACCACACAGATTATAAGTGCTCAGCTTGATGAATTTTTACAAACTGAACACATGTTTGTGTTCAGGACTGTTTGTGTCCTGTTGTAAAACAAGACACAGGTCAAGAAAGAGAACGTTACAGCTCTACAGAACCTCTGTACTGCCTGTCAGTCCCAACCTGCCCCCTGTGGTGACTGCTCTGTGAGGCAGTGTCTTCATGGGTGGTGGGGTTGGGAAGCAGAGACTTGAATCCGTGTTCTGGAAAGCCTGTATAATTTTGGACAAGTTGCTTAACTTCCTTGAATTTCACTTTCTTTATGGATATAAATACTATTTTATATTTCTTTGAAGATTAATTGATGGTATATGTAAGTGTTCTACACAGGCTAAGCCTTCAATAAACGGGAGTTATTTCCATTACTATTACTTCATAGTCACACTTATCAGAGGAATTGCTCCCAAACTTATCAGAGTGCTTTATTTCATGCATTCTAAGAATTTACATGAGGCTAAAAAGATTCTTACTTATAAATGAGAAAGCTGAAATGTCAGACTTCTAATATCCAGTATTAGAATAGTGGGAATTTAGTTGATGTTTATTGTCTAACAGCCAGCCATACAACAAAGTCATGATTAAATGTAATTTATAAACCTCAACTTTCTTTGCTTCAGTCACTGATCATGTTTTCCACCTCTTCCTTTTCATTATCACTTACTTGCCAAAAAATAAGACTGTCCTAGCAGCAATAGACTGGTTAGTTGCTGAAATATGTACCTTTTCACTTAAGATTTTTCTCCCTCCTTTTGGTCATAAAGTTCTTAATTTTCCACCCTCATGCTCTCTCCAATTTGGGGATCTCTAGCATAAATAATTTAAGTTTTAGTTTTATTTACAAGAAAGAAAGAAACTATACAGACTACTGCTATACAGTAGTCAAGATAGTTTGATTTTAGAGATCATGTAGTTCCTTTAAACCTTTTGCTTTATAAATAAGAAACCTGATGCCTGTAAACATAATAACTTTTTAATAGTCATGAATTAGTGATAAAACCAAAACTCCGGTCTGCTGATTTTCAGGCCACTCTTCCTTCTGTGTTAAGTTGCTTTAAAAAATAGACAAAAATTTTTTTATAAAATTAATTTGCTTAATTTGAGAGGTTTCTTTTTTCTTTTTTTTTTTTTTAAGATGACTTATGATGAGAGAGTATCTGGGGAGGTATACATCTTTAAAAAAGAAGACATAATTAGTATTACATATACATATGTGTTGATACAATCACAGTAATGGTAGTGACGATGATAATGATGTTATAGTACACCCCCCCGCACATATTTAAATCACATTTATTTTTCGGAGTGCTTCCATATGTATTTTCATGGTTTGATTTATTATGATGAAATGGATTAACTTAGTTGTTATATCAAGATATTATAGGAAGTTCTGTAAGTTTCCTGTGACTTTTGTAACAAATGACCACAAACTGGGTGGCTCAAAACAACAGAAGTTTATTTTTTTCACAGTTTAGGAGGTCAGATGTCCAAAATCAAAGTGTCAGCAGGGTTGGTTCCTTCTGTAGGGAGGTTCTGAGGGAGAAACTGTCTCAGGTGCCTCTCCAAGCTTCTGGGAAACCCAATCTTTAGTATTCCTTCCAGGCCTTGTAGATGTATCTTTCCAATCTGACTCCGTCTTCACAGTGGCTTCTGCACTTTGTTTCTGTGTCCTCTCCTCTTCTTATAAGGATACCAGTCATTGGATTTGGGGGTCCACCCTAAGTCTAGGATGATCTCATCTTGAGATCCTTAACTAATTATACCTGAAAAAAACCCTATTTCCAAATGAGGTAACATTCCAAGGTACTGGGCAGACATGAATAACTGTTCATCTCATCAAATGTATGAGAATGTATTTTTTTCTGTAATTGCAACAGTCTATTGAACAACCATCTAGAGATCTTACCTAGTCTAGAGATCTTGTAAACTACCCCAGGAATTACAGAATTACGAATGAGCAGTACTTGTTCATTGAGATAGCGGATTCAAATCCCATGGGTAAAGAAAATGGTGAAAAAAAAATACCTTGGACTGTTCCCTAGCAGTATCCACCTGGGCTGCTACATAGGCTCCAAGGGGATCTATATTCAGTACTCCTGAGTATAAAAGTACTGGGTTCACAAAAACAGTATCAGTAGAAAATTCTTTATCTGTTTTTAAGGTTCTTGAGACATCTTTTCACCATGTTCAGATACTGTGAATACATAAACACCCAAATACTTAGTATTTATTCCATGTTTGTCCTCTTTAGAAGTTGAATATTTGGTAGTAGAAAGTTTTTGGTTTTGTTTTGCAAATACTTTGATACGTCAGAACTAGGAATTTCTACATAGTACATAACTTCTTTGAAATGCTGCAGTTCTCTTATTTATTTGCTTATGACTTTTCGTTGATAAATGGAATGCCATTAAAAGGAAACATTCATTTGCCTACAGCAGTTGCCAAATACAGTGTCTAAAAATTAGTTGTTTACACAGGTAGGAGGAGATCCAAGAAACAATGTTATTGGAATAAAGTTGAAAATCTTTAATGAATAAAGCTTCTTATTCCTGTTGGGAGTTGGGAAGAAAAATGCTACTGGAAAACTAGTCTCTAACCTTTTTCATTTTCTAATGAATAGATTTAAAATAGAAAGGTTAGTCAAGGATATAATGTTTGCCAGTTATATTCCAAATATCTTGCAGTCAGTTTGTCTTAAACCATGGTAACAGACATGTTGGTAAAACAAGTTGGTAGGTTGCCATTGGCAGCCTAAAATTAGGCAAATGTACCAACTTTGAAAAGACCTGAGAGTGTCTGAAACACTGGTATTAACCTGCTGTATGTTTGTAGTTCCACAAAGAATGACATTTATAAATGCTATATAACAGGGTAACTTAGAAGCTACATTGTTCTTTGCTAACTGGCCCATAGAATTTATTCAAATGAAAGTTTAATTTAGTACCAAGGATCGATTCACAAGAATAAAAGTGCTGGAGAAGGTATACAACCTAAAAATTTCCCATCTAAATTTTTGCCCCAAATTAATATCCTTATGAAGATATATCTGGTCATTTAAAGTGAAATGTTGCTTTAGTTTGCTTTCCATTTTTGGTGTCTCCCCCAACCCTCTATGATGGGATTAGAATTATAGAGTTCTGATTTCTGTAGTTTGTGGAGAAGTGGGTTGTGTGCATAGCTTTAAACAGGTAAAAGACAGTACATAAAGAGGAAATAAGGTGGCCTTATTAAAATTTAGTTCTTTTGGAGCTTTGGGGAATCAGAAGATGAGGTCTTATGTTTCCAATCTCAAAATGGTAGATATCATTATATATTTTAAATTACTGCTGGATGGCTACTGTGATACTTTATTATGTTTTCTATTTTTATTTAGTGTTATAAAACTAGAGAAACTTGCTAGATGAAACCTCATTACATTGACTTCATATAGGAAAAATTCAGTACATTTAGTTTTACCAGTACAGTTTGACTTTTAGGATTAAAGATTTTTATTACCAAGATTCTCTTTCTCTCCAAAAGAATCATGTCCTGGTAGAAGTTGCACCTATCTACTTTAAATAGCATTTGTGATGGGCCTTTATGTATCAAACACTGAGTACCTATCTTAAAATGACCCCACATCATTGTCCCCAGTGATGCAAACAAATAATTATTGTATTTTATGGTAAATGCTACAATAGAATTATCTTTAAAGCACTATGGGAACTCACATAAAGTTCCATCTAAATGTGTGCTTCTGGTCACCATTCTGTTAATATTATCTCCTAAATATTGCTCATATTTGCTGTGATCCCCCTTCCTTTGTTGTTTCTTCATTCTTGTTCCAGTTAAATATTTTCTCCCCACAGCCATCAGAGTGGGTTATCTGAAATAAAAATTTGATCTTGTTACTTACCTATTCAATAACACTCTTCAAAGACTTCCTCTTGCATATGGTATAAACTCGAAGTTTCTTCACAAGGCCTTTAAGAATTTTTCTGCTCTAATTTCAGTTAGCTTTCTAGCCTCTTCCAGCCCTCAGCTTTTACTAGCTCTGACCCTCCAACAGTTACAACTTTTTGAAGTCTCCCAGACTGTTTTCCACCTTTCTGCTTGGGATGCCCACTCCTGGCCCCCTTTCCCCCCAACCTTTTTTTTTTTTTTCAATAGTTTTTTATTTAAAAAAAAAATACATATATATTTTAAATTGGGGGCTATTGAGGAACAGTGTGTTTCTCCAGGGCCCATCAGCTCCAAGTCGTTGTCCTTCAATCTAGTTGTGGAGGGCGCAGCTCAGCTCCAAGTCCAGTCACAGTTTTCAATCTTTAGTTGCAGGGGGCGCAGCCCACCATAACCGACTGAGCCATCTGGCCACCCCTTCCCCCCTTTTTTAAAAACTAACTCAGATTGGTCCTTACAACTGAAAGCTAGAATCTTGCCCTAAGGACATTTTTCATAATCCCGTGGAGACTGGATTAGGTGTCCACTGCCTGCTTCTATGGAAAAGTTGGGTGTGTTCCTTTCATGGCAGAAGTATAGTGCTTTTTTCTTTTCTTGAGTCTTTCTGTTTTTACAAGTTTACAAAGTAATGTGGTAATTACCTAGCATCCTCCAAAGTCACCAGTTGTTTGTTTGTATTTAATTATCTGCGAACTCTTGGCTTTAAAGATAGTTGATGTGTTTCAACCTGTTGCAGTTATTGATGCTCTGATTGTTCTGTGTTGCCAGTAGGAGCTTATTCAAGTTGGCTGCTGAGTCTCTGTGACAGGATCTAGTAGGATTTCACTGCATTCCTTGAGGGAACAAATTTGAAATGGGAGCAGTCCTTTCTGTGTAGGGACAGGGAACGCTACGGAGAGATCTTGATCCTTTTTTACCATCCTAGATATAAATATCCAGAGTCGTTCACGGTATAATTATAACCTAAATTCACTCTGTTCCATCCACCAGCAATTATAGGGGCATCTCTTTTATAAATTGTTATTCTTCGACCTCTGAGTTACAGTGGCATTTTGTTTATTCTAGCGCTTATCACAGCTTGACTTACAGTATAATTAATCCCCCTGCTAATCTTTGCATCTCCATTATTTATTTCTATGCCTTACCTTACAGTTGGTACTTGGTAAAGGTTTGCTGCTTTGATCACAGCAGTGCTGTCAGAAGATGATACTTCTGGTAAACTTTTAGTTCATGTAGTTCTTCATTATCGTTTTGAGTTCCTGTGCTGTGCCATGCACCAAGCTGTACACCTACTTCAAGTGACTTGATTTAATTTATTTAGTGGTAACATGTAAAGTAGTCCCTGTATGCTAAATATCTATTACATTCAGTACTAAATATAATACGTTAGCCTAGAGTCACTGTCCGGCAGGGAAGCGAAAGTGTAATGGCCACCATTACACCTTTGTAGGTGTATCTTCAGGCCAAAAGATGAAGCAGCCAACTCCATAGACTACAACAGAATTTATTATAGGGTAATTTACTTCCCGGAAGATTGAACCGGAGCAGACAGAAGGCCCAGTACTTTTGTGCAAATTATTCTCTGCTAAAGACTCCTGTTACTGTACATTTTTTTTTTTTTTATTAAATTCATTGGGGTGACAATTGTTAGTAAAATTACATAGATTTCAGATGTACAATTCTGTGTTACATCATCTGTAAATCCCATTGTGTGTTCACCACCCAGAGTCAGTTCTCCTCCCATCACCATATATTTGACTGTACTGTTTTTATATTATAAAAACCATATCTGCTGGTGGTCTGGCCATGCCTCTGGGTAACCACAGTTAACACTGTCACCAGTTTGGTTTTCATCTTGATTGTCATCCTAGCCATTGCTAACAAAAGTAGTTATGGTTACAGTTTAAGGAACACAGATAATCATTAAGTGGAAGACTCTGATACGCTTACTAAGGACAGTGAAGTGGGTCAAAGGTCACAGCATGAAGGGCCGTAAAGATGAGGTGGCGTCTGTTCACATCCACATTTATACAAGGAACGTTTTCCAAAGTGTGTTCTGCAGGATGTGAGTAGATGTTGGTAGGATAGAGGGATTCTGTGATCAAATAAGTTAGGGAAATACTGAGTTAGACAAAGGTAAACAAGTTTTATGATGACAGGTTTCATAGTGTGAATAACTTGCAGTGTTACGGGGCTGCATTAGAGAGAGAGAAAATATAATTTCTCAATTTATTTGACTTAAGTTATTTTCCTTGTCTCATTAGTACAAGAAGATAATGCTGGTCTGTACAGCGTAAGATTGCAAATTCTTCACAAGGCACTTGACAAAAATTAGTACTTTAGCACAGTCTTACCTACATAAATGGTTCATTATAACTTTAACAACTATTGTCAGTGAATATTTTATTTCTTCCTAATCCTGTAATGAAAATTAAAGGTGTAACTTCTGTAGGCATACCAGTAGTCATTCTTACAAGTCATTTTATAGCCACCTGGATTCTTGCAATTACAGCACACCTTTTCTTTTATTCTTTTTTTTTTTTTAGATTTTATTGGGGAAGGGGGACAGGACTTTATTGGGGAACAGTGTGTACTTCCAGGACTTTTTCCAAGTCAAGTTGTTGTCCTTTCAATCTTAGTTGTGGAGGGCGAAACTCAGCTCCAGGTCCAGTTGCCGTTGCTAGTTGCAGGGGGCACAGCCCACCATCCCTTGCGGGAGTTGAACTGGCAACCTTGTGGTTGAGAGCCTGCTCTCCAACCAACTGAGCCATCCTGAAGCTCAGCGGCAACTCAGCTTAAGGTGCCGTGTTCAATCTTAGTTGCAGGGGGCAGAGCCCACCATCCCTTGTGGGGCTCGAGGAATCGAACTGGCAACCTTGTGGTTGAGAGCCCACTGGCCCATGTGGGAATCGAACCGACAGCCTTCGGAGTTAAGAGCATGGAGCTCCAACCGCCTGAGCCACCGGACCAGCCCCCAGCACACCTTTTCTTGACCAGTGAGGACAGTGGTCCAGGTCTCTTAGATTCTGATTCTGGGGAATCTGAACTAAGCACCCGGGAGCAGTTTATCTTAACTGTTTCTCCATTTTGATTTTACCCTATGTAGATAAGTCGAAGGAAGCCAAACAATATTCGATTTTGAATAATTTACATGTTTTGTAGTCTCATTTTTTATTTCAAATGATTAAAGAACAGCAGTAGTGTGCTAGGTATTTTTAAAAATACAAAGATATTTAAATAACCAAGATATTTTAGTACTCTTGGCATTTAAATTACTTTAAAAATATAATACAGCTTTTCATGCTATTTATAGTAAATGGTTAGAGATATTTAAACAAGGAAGCTGCTGTCGTCTTGAATCATTATGTACACATTTTTTTAGTCAGGCTTATGTTTTAGAATGACAAATCAGACTATAACCTATGATAAATACTAAAAGAATGCAAATAATGCATGTACATTCCTTCCTTGTCTTATGCTACAATATGAAGGAAAAGGAAGCAATTAGGTAATTCATTGAAATGACATAATAGCTAACATTTATTGAGCTCTTCTGTGTCTAGTACATCTTGTTAGTTCAGTAGCACAGTGAATCCTTATAGTTACTCTATAATTACTAATAATATTAACTGTTTTACTATTTTTAGGGCTGATAAGTCAGGCTTCATGAAGACTTGTGTACATCCTCGTTTGGTTTCTTGACAGAGCCTGATAGCTTCCCTCCTAGCACGGCAGCCATGGAGAGTCAGTAGAGGCAGAAGTATCTGACAATGATTTAGGGGTGAAATGCCACCCTTCCTCTTAGTGAGTAGAGCCAGTAGGGTGGTCTTTGTGAAAGGATGTGAATGAAATTGTGGTTGGTATGGCTCAGCTGTGGAGTCAGTTCATCTGGATTTGAACTCCTGTATTCTTCTACGTACGACTTAACTTTGTACAACTTAAGGCTTAGTAACTATGAAATAGGGATAGCAGTAATACCTACTTAATAGAGTTGTGAGGATTAAATGAGTTAATACATGAAAAGTGTGCCTGGCACTTGATAAATAATAAATGCTATTTATTATTATTATCAACAACATTAACTGCCTCAATTGACAAGGGAGTAGAAACCAGAGACCCTAATATCTTTAAGTAACCAGGGATGGGGCCTTCCATCCAAGTTGGGGTCCTAGTCAGTCCGTGCTGCAGTGTTTAGGTGCTTGTTTTAGAGATCGACAACCTATTATGCCATTTTGGGTGGCATAAATGATTTTTTGTTCTGTTCAATGAATATAAGCCAATACCAGTACTGTTTTTACTTTCGTGTTACCCATAATTTTTTGCATATTATTTTTCTAATAAAACTCCTCATGCAGATGTTATTACATAATTTCCTGAGTGGAAGGATTGGGGAGAGAGATTCCTGAAAAATGGGAAATTTCTCCAGAAATCTCTCTCTACTACAATAAATGAGATAACTCAGAGAGGTCAAAGTAATTTGACTGAAGTCATAGAGTTAGTAAGTGGTGAGGCTGGAATTTAAATCCAGTAATTTAGTCTGTGCCCTTACTACTACTTAGTTTCCCTGTTTTTAAAAAACAATAAAATTATTTTAGAGTGAATATAAATTTTCTGATTTATTATAATTTCTCTTTTAAACAGGGTAATGTCCTAAGTTAGTCGTAGGACTAGGTTCCATTTTTTAAAAAATTGCTTGCATTTCTCAGTACAGAAGGATTCTTTTCCTGAGAGCAAATTGGAGACAGAGTAAAGCCAATACTGTGGAATCAACAGACCATAGTCTAATATTGTTAGATTATAAAAATCAAATCGAAATGGAATTAAATACGGTCTGATACATAGAATATCCTAGACTGATGTCATGTATGATGCAAATTAGTACAAGATTTCTTTTTCATTCACTTGGCTATCAAAAGTTTCTATGAATGAGGAAAATCCTCATTTACCCTCAAGCAAAAATGACTATACAGAAATGCAGACCATTGCTAAATAAAAAGGTGAGGAATTCTTAAGAGTACCTGAAAGAATGTTCAGGTAACTGTTACTCAGATTTACTTTGTTTTTCGTAGTGTGTGCAGGCCATCTCCTCGTGCTTTGTTCTTTGGAAAGTTTCTTTAACTGAAATTGTTTTTGTACCTGTGATGTTTAGAGAAATGCTCTGATATGCTTTTTATTTGTTGAACAAGTCAAAAATGGGAGGCTAAGAGAGCTAGGTTTTCCAATAAATACTTCAATTTAAGAATTGCTTGTTGTCTAAGTGATTTAATATGAGCTTAAATTCCTTCATGGCATAAACTGTTCTTAATATGAATATTACATTATTTGTCATCTCTATTTACAAGTTCATACCAGAGTTCAGTTTATCTAAGAATCAGAAATTTACTCAGCTTTCCATTGTATTTGAAATATTAGGTCATAAAATCAAGAACTCATACTTTTATTTTAATGTTGATCCAAAAATTCAAGAGAGATCATATTGATGAAGTCCAGTTACACAGATTTTCTCTAATTGTATATGATGATACTTTTCTGTGCTAGACATAGCTGCTGTTAAAGACGAAATAAATGTCTACTGTAGATTAAGTGCTTTGCTAAGTGATTTACTTACTATCACTGTCCAATTTCCAAAATGTCACTGAGGAAACATGGTCAGGGTTTCTTTATTTGGTTTGTTTTGTTTAAAGTGCTCTAGTCACTGAGTAAATGGCAGAACCTTGGTCTGCACAGCTCTTCTGTCTTTAAAGTATGCCAGGGGCCTGGTAAAAAAAAAATAAAAAAATTCAACATCATTTACTGTCATAGCAATTACCTGATCATTCAAGCAAAAGTTACATATTTAATAATTGCAAACAAGTTTTATATACATATTTTAAAATAAATCCTAAAACTCCAGATAAAGCAAATTTAGCAAACATTTACACAGCATAGACAATTTCTTTATAAAACATTTATTTTCTCAGTTGCTGTGATCTATAATTTGCACTACTAATGTTTAAATGTCTCAAACCATATAAATATGCAGAGCCTATATAAATATGTAGAGCCTATAAATTTGCAAGTTAATATTAGGCCAATATTTAAATTAATTAATTATAATTTAGCATATGTACCAAAAAAAAATAAAAAACAGCAGAAGCAGGCTCTGGAGTCAAAACTTGATAGAATTTTTTTTTTTTTAATTCCAAATTACCCTAGGATCCAAGGCCACACACACACACACACACACACACACACACACACACACACACACGAGGTCAGACAGTTACGTTCGAGAACTCATCCTAGAAAAAGTGCTACAGGCCTCATTGCTGAATATCATTAGGGTCACCTTCGAAGTACTCCCCTTGGGAAGCTGTGCACCGACTCCAGGGCTTAGCCCATCCTTCAAAGCAATTTTCGAACTCTTTCTGGAATGGCCATCAGAGCTGTTGTTGTATTACCCTTGATGTCCTGAATGTCATCAAAATGTCTTCCTTTCAATATTTCCTTTATCTTCAGGTAAAGAAAGAAGTTATTGGTTGTCACCCCAATAAACTTTAATTTAAAAAAAAAATAAAGAAGTCACTGGGGGCTAGATCAGGTGAGTAGGGAGGGTGTTCCAATACAGTTATTTATTTACTGGCTAAAAACTCCCTAATAGACAATGCCCTGTGAGCTGGTGCATTGTCGTGATGCATTAGCCATCAATTGTTGGCGAAAAGTTCAGGTTGTCTATCTTTTTCACGCAGCTTTTTCAGCACTTCCAGATAGTAAACTTGGTTAACTGTTTGTCCAGTTGGTACAAATTCATAATAAATAATCCCTCTGATGTCAAAAAAAGGTTAGCAAAATTGTTGCAACAAGTTTGCGAACTTAATTGTCAGACGTGTGTGTTTGTGTGTATTTTTTCCTTTAAATGCTTGTTATGTTATTTTATATAAAGAAATCTTACAAAAATATAGCTTTTTAATAAAGCAGTTTTATTGATATATAACTTAAACATGCCATAAAATTCACTTGTTTGTTTTAAGTATACAATTCAATAATTCTTACTAAATTTATAGAGTTTGTAACCATCACAGTATAATTTCAGAACATTTACTTCATCCACAAAAGAAACTTCTTGCTCAGTTGTAGTCACTCTTTATTCCCACCTTCACCACCAGGCATTCACTAATCTACTTTTTGTCTCTGTAAGGTTTGCCTTTTATGTACATTTCACATAAATGGAATCATTTAATATGTGACATTTGTGTGTGGCTTTTTACTTAACATAATGTTTCTGAGTTTCACCTGTGTTGTAGCAGTATGGTTACTTCATTCCTTTTTATTGCTGAGTAGACTTCTATCATGTAGATGTATCAGATTTTATCTATTCACAGTTAATAGACATTTGGATTGTTTCCACTTCTTGACTGCTATGAATGATGGAGGTATAAACATTCATGTACAAATCTTTGTGTGGACATGTTCTCATTTCTCTCGGGTAGATAACTAGGAGTAGAATTACCAGGTCATGAGCATCAAACTGTTTTCCAAAGTGGCTGCTTCATTTTACATTCCCATGAGCAGTGTATGAGGATTTTAGTTTCTCCACATCCTTGCCAACACCTGTTATTGTCTGTCTTTTTGATTACGGCCATTGTAGTGTGTATGAAATGGTATCTCTTGGTGGTTTGCTTTGTACAGCTTCTTTTAGTTGATTTTATATTTTGGGTATTATAATTTTAGTTTGAACGATCCTTGAAGACTTAAACTTAAAAATCAATCAGGAGAACAAAAACCCACAAAAAACAAGGCCCTTGGGGTCTGGCATCTCTTGAGTTTGAATCTGGTTCTGTCATTTGCTATTTTGTGACTTTGAGCAACTTATTGAACTTCTCTATGTTTAGTTTTCTTTAAAATTGAGATAACATAATCTACTTCAAATATTGTTACAAGGATTAACAATGAATTTGTGTAAGTAAAGTAGTGGGCCCAGAGCTTCCTATGTCATGGTTGTTATACTAGTTAAAAAAATGACAACAGGTGATGTTTATTGTACACTATGTGCTATACACCGTCCTAAGTACTTTACATGTATTTAATCATCACAGCAACCCTATGAATTGTAATTACTGCATTATCCTGATTTTATAACTGAGGAATCTAAGATTCAGAGAAGTCTGGTAGTTTTCTCACGGTCACATAGGAAATACATGATAGAGCGGAATTTAAACCCAGTTGGACTGGGCTACAGAATCTACGCTCCTACACTGATGGTGATTCCACTCCTGTCTTCACATCCAAATCCAGCCTATTTATTCTTCCACTGTTCCCTCTCCTAGCCTTTGGCTGTCAGGTGGTTGTGGGTAGCGGCATTAAACATGGGGTGTGTGTCTTATTCCCTGCTTGGACTTCAGTCTATGAATGAACAGCAATAATTGGAGCAGCACCTATTGTTTATTCATACAAGTGTTATTTTAGCTTAAATGTATTTGTTTAGTCTATTGGAAGTCTTTCACATATACTGATTAGCTTGGTTTTGGTCATTATTATTTAGCTAAGTTAATTCTTATAAATGCATATTTGACTAAGAGAATTATGACCTATGTTGTCAATGAATCCCTTTTCTTCAGCGAGGTGGGAAGATGAAGTTCATGTTATTTGGAGGTTTTTTTCCCTTAAGTTTGATACATAAAATATGAGCATCACTGTTAGTGGTAAAATGAAGACAAAGTAAAGTTCATATTTGGTCTTTCACTGTGTTTTGATGATTTAGAAGCTCAGAAAGTGAACCCTTAATGTTTTTAATCTAAACTGTGTATTACAAGTAATAAGTATTTTTTTTAAACTATTTTAAATAGTTAAATAATTTATTTTAACTATTTAAAAAATAATTTCCACTCAATGTTGAAATAACATTTATTGAAAAATCCAAGTAATTGTTAATTGAGTAATGTTAAATTTTATGGGTTTGGCTGTAAAAGTTTTAACACCTGGGAATTAATGTTATAGGTTTGTTAAATAGAACTTTAGTATTTACCCTGGATGATTTGTTGACCCTCCGATTGATTGGTAAAGTAAGGCACATTTGAATTATTTCATATGATTAGTAAACAAAACTAATGATCTTTATTTCTTCACTAGCAGGGTCTTCACAATTCATGATGCAAGGTTAGGTTAAGCAGAAAAAAAGTTAAATTATCTTTGCCAAGATGACTTCTTGGGAAAGGTTATTAATTGGGCAGTACCTTGATTAATAAATCCGCTGAGAACATACTACTATGTACCAGCAAGTTGGAAAATAAACAAACTTCGTAAATTATGCAGAGTGGTGTTGGTTTGCATTAACAGCAATGTTCTCATTAAAGTTGGGCCAGGAAAAAACCACCAGTGTGCTCTGTCTACTTTTCACTGCACGTAACCTGCACCAGCAGCAGACAGCCAGGACCTGGGAAAGAATGGCAAACCAGGGCTGTGTTGGGCCCCTCAGCAGCACTATTTCTAGAAACTTCTCTGTAGGGCTCTGTTGTTAATGTTACTATTATTCCCCTATGTTAGCCATTTCTCCTGTATACCTGACATTTAGAATATAGAGAGAATCTGATTGGTTCCGCTTGAGTCAGCAGTCTAGCTTTGGATCGATGTGGGGGAAGAGCGTGTGCATGATCAAATATCACACAGACATGGTCTTTGTGAGGCCCCCTCAAAATATACCCTGTTTCCCGAAAATAAGACCTAGCTGGACAATCAGCTCTAATGCATCTTCTGGAGCAAAAATTAATATAAGACCCGGTCTTATATTATGTTGTGTTATATTGTTATGTTACGTGTTATGTTATGTTATGTTATGTTATGTTATGTTATGTTATGTTATGTTTGTTATGTTATGTTATACCGGGTCTTATTATAGTAAAATAAGACCAGCTAGGTCTTATTTTCTAGATTGTCCAGCTAGGTCTTATTTTCGGGGAAACATGGTAGCAGGGCCTCAGTCCTTTATGCTTAGTGATGTAATGATTTTACTTACATATAAATGAGAGGCAGGTGTTGAATCAACTAGATACATGCTTTTTAATCTTTAAATTACAGATTTAGTTCCTTATTAAAGATGAGGGCTTTGGGGGGTTATCGAGGGACCCCTGAAATCGCACTGTATCTACTAGTAAGTCTCCCTACCTCTGAGAGTCTTTAATGTCTTGAGGACTGAAGGGGAACAGAAGAGAGGAGTCGATGAGATAGTCATGGCTGCTTCTTTCCCTTATATGGTTGGTGGTGGTGCCCTTCTCTCCTTGGCTTCTTCCAGAACTTGGAGTTCTCCCAGCTCTACCACAGAGCTGCTTGCCAGGCTCTCTTCCTTCCATCCCCTCCCTTTCCTGTGTGAACCAGTTGAATTCCTTCCATCACCACCTAATGCAATTTCAATTATGCTTCTGCCACAAGAGTCCCACATGGAATGTTGTTTCCTTGGGCACTGGTATATTTTAGGGTTTTGGTCTTCATCTCATTTTTTCTCCTAGGCTACATCCTGATACAATAGGATGTAGGTATGTATCTGCCCTTCTATAATACTAGAACTTCTGAAAGTTTTGTTATTAAGATATAACTTATTAGCTCAAAATTTATATTATAATTATATTCTAATATAATTATATAACTCATAGGAAAAGCCTTATTTATTTTTATAATGAGACTTAATTAAATTGATTTTGAGCAGTGGTAGTTGCTTTCTTAATGACTTGCCCCCTCTACTCACAGTACTTTTCCATAAGAAAATAGATTCAAAAGCACCTAGCTCAGTACCTAACACTTGATGCTACTCAGATGGTATTAGCTTCCATTTTCTCTTGCTTTTTTAATGATGTTTTTATCATAATTTAAAAGTAACATATGTCTACCATAGGAAAAGCATAATAAAATACAATCACTCAATTACCTTATTGTGAATTTTCCCCAACAAAATTAGGATCATTGTATATAGTTTTTTTGTTACCTGTTTTCATGAAACGTACCCACAATACTTTCTCACATCACTAAAAGTCCCTTTCAGACATAATTTTAATGAATATAATATCCTGTTGTATAAATATGCCATGATTTATTTATTAAACCCTTCTACTTACATACAGCATTTATATCATTCAACTAACTTCGTATTTTGTTACTGGCTATATAAATAGAGGTTTCTAGTAAACAGAGAGGAACATTTTCAGGCTTTTGGGACTTCAGTTCCCACATCCGCGTGTGTAACCAGTCTCCACTCTCGGCCGCCGTCCATCCTGTGTATGGATTCCTCCTTCATCCCGTTCACATCCTGCATCCTAGGCCTGTTCTCAGCGTTCTTGGGCTCTGCCACCTACATCAGGATATCCTCCATGTGGATGTCCTACTCGCCCTCCTTGGGGTTTAATACCCAGGGCTAGGTTACCCCACGTGTGCTCTCCCTCCCCTTATACCATAAGGTGCCCCTCGACACCCCACTTGGGCTGGTTCCCCACACCTGGCCACCTCCATGTGTGAGACTCTGACATCCTGCTTTGGGCTCCCATGGCTCTGCTGCATCTAATGGCTTTAGCCCTGAATTGTTCCGGAGAAGCAGGGGGAAGAGAAAGGCAGACATACAGTTTGAAGACTTAATGAGGGGCCTTGTCAAGTGCATAACGTCATGCCTGGAGTATTGTAGGTATTTGGTGGCAGGGTGTGTGTGCATGCATGCGTGCGCATGCCGTGTATTTAATTCCTCCTCCTGATCCTGGGCTGTTGAGCCTTGGTGGTAAAAGAAAAAATGCAGGGGCAGCCGGATGGCTCAGTTGGTTAGAGCCTGAGCTCTTAACAACAGGGTCGTCGGTTCGATTCCCACATGGGCCAGTGAGCTGCATCCTCCACAACTAAATTGAAGACAACGAGCTGCCGCTGAGCTGCCGGAGGGGTGGCCGGATGACTCAGTTGGTTAGAGCGCAGGCTCTGAACAACAGGGTTGCCGGTTTGATTCCCACATGGGATGATGGGCTGTGCCCCCTGCAACTAAAGATTGAAAATGGTGACTGGACTTGGAACTGAGCTGCACCTTCTACAACTAGATTGAAGGACAATGACTTGCAGCTGTGTACCCTGGAAAAACACACTGCCCCCCAATATGCCCCAACTGAAAAAAAAGGAAAAAATGCAAACATAATCCAGCTGACCGCTTCTAATACGCTCAAGTGTATCTGCTCTTCCTGGCGTCCCTGTTCTGACATTCCACTTAACACTGCATTGTCACTCCCCTGGAGGTGCTTTCTTACCTTCCTTGTCCCGTTTCCCACACTCTCCGGCTTCCACACCTCAGCTAATAATGGCTTTGCCTGCCACTTCAATGAGATCAAGATTATTTGACACGAATGTGTTTACCTAACCCCCTCAACATATTTCAGTATTTTTAGCTCTCCTGACTTTACCTTCTTTCTTAACTCTTTCCTTATTTGGCTTTTACTAGAGTATATTGTCCCAGTTTTATTCCTATCTGACTCATTTTTCTAAGTGTCCTTTCCTGACTTTGATACTTCTCCCCTTCGGTTTGAATATGTGTTTCTCTTAATACTTTGTTCTTGATCTCCCTAAAGCTATTCTATTTCCCAGGATTATCAGATTGCCCACATAATGTCCAAACACCTAGTTTATGCTGTTGAGTTCCAAATTTTGTACCTTCCCAATTCTCTAGAACTCTAGTCATAGTTTCTAGCTGCAACAATTTTTTAAAACTTGTTTTTATTCCATGCCATGGTTAATGATACCAGTGCAGTGCCAGGTATTTAAGCCAGAAATCTTCATTTTTTTCCCATGCCCCCATGTTTAGTAAGTTTCCTACCCATGTATATCTTACCTCACAGATACTGCTCTTTTTCACACCATCTCTCACTCATGTATAGTACAATAGTGCTTATTTCATTCTGCTTTGAATTTTAACTAACTCTCTTTGGATTTGAAACTTCGGAAAGGCAGATTCTACCGTAGTAATCTCTCTCTGTTGAATTAAAGAATACTCTTCCAGGCTTTTTTCTAAACTTGAGTCAGTGTTTATTATATCATTAACTGGCTTTCCCTAGGCAATAGGAACTTGGCCATGATTCATGATTTGATTATATGTACGTGGCCTGTAATAGACTATTCTCAGGGTTAATGCCGGAAAGGGTGTGGTTGAGTCGATGCATACATAACCTGACACAATATGTGGGAAGCTTTTCAAGTGGATTTAGTTGTTATTATTTATAATGAATGGAATCTTTGTTAATTAGCTAAATTTTAGTATCTGCAGATGAGAATGTATTTTCAAGTTTTGATGTTTTGATCTAAATGTCAGAAGCTAGCTAGACATGTATTTTAAAATTGATTCAATTCTGTAAATCTATTTTCTTTCTAGAAAAGTTATGTTTTCCCACTAAAAAAGGTTTTAATCTTTTAAAATAGTTTTATTTTTTATTTGCCCTTTATTCAAGCAGTTTTACTTTTCTGTAGTAACACTTTTGGTTGTGATATGATTGTTAATAATTGATAGTAGAAGTAGTAAGTGATAGTTGAAGCAAAGATATTGCAAAGAAGGCTCTTTGCTTATAATTATTCATATTTGTTCCATGATTTAGACTTCCTTCCCCAATTAGGATATCTTAACTTTGAATACTTACCCATTTTGTGTCCTCCCCTTTCCCAAATAACACTAGAATTATAGGGGAGTATTTTAATGATTACATCAATAATTGGATTTAAATCTATGGTTTGGTTCTCATACTTTTTTTTAGAGCTCCAAGCAAAGACTGATTTAGAAGAATTAAAGATTTGGTAAAATAATTTGGTAATTATTATACACTCAGAAGAGTTACTCGTTCTTGCCAAGTCCTCAGAACACTTACTTTTGTCTGGTATCATCGTTCATAGTCTGTATTGTGTCATTAAGTGATTCAACTTCCTCATTTGATCCTCATCATTAAAGTCAGCTGAGTGTCTGCCTTCTACAGGGTGTGTACGTGTGTGTGTGTGTGTGTGTGTGTGTGTGTGTGTAAGTGTAATGGCACTCAGAAACATTGGACAGTATTTTGATTAAAATAGGACATTGTGAGAAAATAAAATAGAATAGGATAACATATACATGGAGATGTAATGCGAATTGTTGGGCAAGATAGTAGGGTAGAAACAAGGCTTTTTAGGAGCAGTTATAAGGACTTAGAGATATTCCTAGGCATTCAATAGACAAATTTGTTTGAGAGGCAGTAGTTATGAACAAAAGTACAGTGAAAGGCTGATTGATATTCAAAGCATTGAGAGCTTTACTTTGGAATTAGAAGTTTTTAAAAAGTCAAGAGAATTAATTTTTACTAATTCTGAGTAGACATTTGTCTGAAGATTAATAAGTAATTGTAATGGTTTTAAGTGGTCCTAATTATTTCTTCAGTAGGTTTTAGTAATATGAACAGAAATACTGGGTATAATTTCAGAATATCCACCAGGACAACGTAATTTAGGGGATTATATATATTTTTTCTTTCATTGGTGTTTAATATTTTATTCTCAGATCCACTATTTTTGCTCAGTAACTTTAATTTTGTTGTATTGCTCAATCCCTCAATTTCTCTTTTTCATCAATCTTACAGATCATTGTGAGAACGAAAACCATATAGTTTAGGTGTCTAGGCAAAGGAGATTTGGAGTGCTGATATCTCTGTTTTCATTTATAAACTGTAAATATTTCTAAAAACGTATTACATTGGTTATAAATTTAAAAAAGGACAGTTATCTCCACATTCTTATTTTTGCTTTCTTCTTTGTACCTTTGCCTGGACATTTCTAGCTGCCCTTATTGGTTCTTTTTTCATAGTAGCATTGAATCTTTACTCTCCACATACTGGCACATAAAAAAAATTGTGGCCATCCAAATCATCATTAGTGAGTATAAATATTCATAAATTAATTTAGATATAGTGCTACTTTATCAATTTAAAAATGAGATAATTGAGGCCTAGAGAGAGAGATTTTCCAAGAAAGGAAAGAACTAATATTCACAGAGCACCAAGTATTTTGATTAAAATAGGTTGATGCAAAAGTAATTGCAGTTTTTGCAATTTTAACCTTTTAAACTGCAGTTACTTTTGCACCGACCTAATATGTACCAGACATTACTTTTTTACAGTCCATTTTTATGAAGTAGGTCCCCCCCCTTTAATTTTTATTGGGGAATATTGGGGGACAGTGTGTTTCTCCAGGGCCCATCAGCTCCAAGTCGTTGTCCTTCAATCTAGTTGTGGAGGGTGCAGCTCAGCTCAAAGTCCCGTTGCCGTTTTCAATCTTTAGTTGCAGGAGGCGCAGCCCATCATCCCATTTGGGAATTGAACCAGCAACCTGTTGTTGAGAGCTCCATGCTCTAACCCACTGAGCAATCCGGCCTCCCCTGAAGTGGGTTTTGTTGTCCCCATTTTAGAGGCTCAGAGGTCAAGAAACTTGCTCAAGAGCGTCAGATTATTCACGGTGGAGGCAGGATGGAAATCAAGTTTTCTTGCATAGCCCAGGGTCTTTTCTACTGTCAGCAAGCTAAGGCAACGGGAAAACAAAGGATTTAAAAAATAACACTCTAAATATAGCAAAGGGTATGTTCTGATTGATAACTTTTACCTTTATAAAAAGACACAAAATATAAAAATGAATTATCTTTGGTTGTACAGCTGTTAAAATATGGGACTTGCCGTAGCTATAAAAGCTACATGGCTGTGCCTAATTGGGTCTTAATAGTTGATGATGCAATAGTCACAGAAAATATAGAATATATTTAACTATCAATCTAGAGATGGCAAGGATCAGTAAGAGCACAGGCATCTTTTTTATTTTTTTTAAAGGAGAATTTGTGTCAAAATATTCTTCAAACTCTTGCCTTGAGAGTATTCTTGTCATGCTTTTAACAGACATACTCCAGGTAACAAAAGTAGAGTGTATTTGTCCCGTCACATGATTGGCCTCTCATGTTTGTTGAATGGGCCAAGCTAGGAAGGGATTTGGGCTTTAAGTTTTTTAATTAAATTTGGTGTTCATGAGAGTTAATAGCTTGTTTTACAGAGTTTCTGAAATGAGATTCCACAAAATGAAACTGAGCATGATAGTACTATGAAAAATTAAGACTTTGACTTATAATATTATTGTATGTCTGTTCACTAGTTAAGGAAATTAGGTGCTTAAAATATGTGTGCAAATCTGGGCCTCAATTTGCCCTACTTATATTTATTTGTGAACTCTAAATCTTTTATCTAAGCACTTAATCTAATTAAGCTATTGGTAACTACCTTTTTGAAGTAAGAGACCTTCTCTTTAGCTTCTTGATATCTGAGCCAGTGCTTTCCTGAATGTGATGGCCTAAGGGGTAATCAGATCACCCATCACTAGCTTTTCAAATGGTTTTCCAAAGATACTTCTCTAGAATTCCTAAGTGATACTTGTTTCCCATTTCACCATGTAATTATCTAGGTTTTAACATTCCTACTCTTGACGCTGTCATATTCATTAACAAATATTATTTTTCTTAAATGTCAGAGCTAACTGGCAGATAGCTAGACAATCGTTTTCCTCTCCCTACCTCATCCCTCTTCATCCCTGAATTCCCCTCCTTCATCTCCCTCTCCCTCTCCTCCCGTTCTTCCCTTTCCCATTTTGTCTGTCTCGGCGTATAAAAAGATACATCACCCTAAGTCTTGAGATGATGTTTCTTTTCTTCAGTCTAAGTTTCACTTTTCTTGCTCTATGATTGACCATAAGAATACATTTCTTTCAGGGGAAAAGCTTGAGCCCAGCCACAGGTATTGTGAACTATCTATTAATACTATCTTGTCAGATTTCAGTGTGGAATAAAGTGAGGCTTTCAATCAGAAAGGGTCTTTAGAATCCTTTCCTGTGCTTTCTAGTATCCTGCCATCACCCTGATTTCATGATGCCTTTGATGTGCTACACACATATTCCAAGAAACAATCAACTTTCAGAGACAATTCAGTCTGAATTCAAATATAAGAGTAATTCTTTTAGTGGTGTGGAATAAAGTGAGGCTTTCAGTCAGAAAGGGTCTTTAGAATCCTTTCCTGTCCCTTCTAGTACCCTGCCATCACCCTGATTTCATGATGCCTTTGATGTGCTACACACATATTCCAAAAAACAATCAACTTTCAGAGACAATTCAGTCTGAATTCAGATATAAGAGTAATTTTTTTAGTGGCATGCTTATCACTAAGCAGAGCCTTGAACATCTCCTGAAGCACCTGCATTGAGGTTAACAGGCACACTCACAGTCGTCTTCAAGAAAATGGTTTATTGGCTTATGTAACTAAAGGATCCATTCTGGCGGTATTTTCAAAGCCAAAAAAAAGTTTACTGCAAAGGAGAACTGATGTACAGTGTACAGACATTTAATTGCTTGTCATTGAAAATAACATCTAGTTAAAAAAAAGTAAGATCTCACAGGGTATTCGATTACAGTAAAAGTTGTCCTTCCTCTCACCCATCAAATCTTTGAATAAAATTGATTCTCCAATAAAAAAACAAGCCATCTTTATCTTTTTTATCTCCTTTTCATAAGAATATCCCACACCACCACTGCCCTCTTTTAGGGTTCCATTCTGCTATTTACAACTACCTCAGTCTTGAAAAAGCTTTTCCACTTTTAGCCACTGCTTCACTGCAAGGTTTATTAGAGTTTTCTTCACCTTTTTAAAGTTTGTATTAATTTTTTACTTTTCAGATACAATCAATATACAATATTAATATCAATTTTCAGGTGTCTTTTAGGCAGCATATGTAAGGGGAGGAGTCTTGTTTTTTTATCCATTCAGCCCTTGTATGTCTTTTTTCTTTTAAGATTTTTTTTTTTTTTAATTGGGGAAAGGGAACAGTGTGTACTTCCAGGACTTTTTTTTTTCCAAGTCAAGTTGTTGTCCTTTCAGTCTTAGTTGTGGAGGGTGCAGCTCAGCTCCAGGTGCAGTTGCCGTTGCTAGTTGCAGGGGGCGCAGCCCACCATCCCTTGCAGGACTCAAGGAGTTGAACTGGCAACCTTGTGGTTGAGAGCCCACTGGCACATGTGGGAATCGAACTGGCAGCCTTCGGAGTTAGGAGCACGGAGCTCTAACTGCCTGAGCCACCGTTCCGGCCCCCTCCTGTCTTTTGATTAGGCATTTAATCCATTTACATTTAAGGTAATTATTGATAGATATGTAGTTTTGTCATTTTGTTATTCATATTTTTTATTTTTTTTTATTTTTAAAGAAGTCCCTTTAACATTTTTTATAATATTGGTTTAGTGGTGATGAACTCCTTTAGCTTTTTCTTGTCTGGGAAGCTCTTTATCTGTCCTTCGATTTTAAGTGATAGCTTTGCTGGGTAGAGTAATCTTGGTTGTGGGTCCTGACTTTCATCACTTTGAATATTTCATGTCAATTCCTTCTGGCCTGCAAAGTTTCTGTTGAGAAATCAGCTGGCAGTCTTTTGGGAGCTCCCTTGTAGGTCGCTAACTGCTTTTGCTGCTTTTAAGATTCTTTCTTTGTCTTTAACCTTTGCCATTTTAATTATGATGTGTCTTGGTGCTGGCTTCTTTGGGTTCATCTTTTTTGGGACTCTATGCTTCTTGGGCTTGCGTATCTGTTTCCTTCACCAGGTTAGGGTTTTCCATCATTATTTTTTCAAATAGGTTTTCAATTCCTTGCTCTTTCTTCTCCTTCTGGTACCCCTATAATATAAATGTTGGTACACTTGACATTGTCCATAGGCCCCTTAAACTGTTGCTCTTTGTCATTGGGAGGGTTTGGCCCTTGGGCTGGTTGGTTGTGAGGACTGGCCATGACTAAGTGGAGGTGCTGTTGTGCAGGGACTGACCCTACAGAGCAGGATTCGTTTTATCGGGGCTCTGGTGCCTGCCCAGTCTGCCCTTTGAGTGTGGCATTTGTGGAGGTGATCGAATGGTGCTCTTGTATTGTCTGAAGTTGGTTACCAGATGAGTTGGTTCTGGGGCCTCTTGGGAGTGGCTCTGTTGCCGGCCAAGGTCAGCAGCTGCCTGTGCCCTGGCCAGAGCCACTTAGTATGAGCTACAAAGTGGTCTGCAGATGTTTGCTGCTAATGTCAGGCTGGAGGTTGCTTAGCAAGAGGTACTAGGCACTCCGAGGCCAGATGCTGCTTGTTTTAGGGTTTTGAATCTTTGAGAGATGTTAGGAAAGTCTGCAGCATGAGTCAAGACAGGCCGTATGGAAAAGCCACTGGAAGCAGCTTGGGTGGGCCCACAAGTGGGGTGGGACAGGGTCTCAGAGAATCACCACGGCAGGCCAAATGGTATTGGCCAGGTTGATGGAGACTCAGATATGGTACCCGCCTGTGTCTGCACCCTGGGTGCAGGGGGTGCTCAACAAAGGAACAGTGGCTTCTGCTAGCTCTTCTGTCTAGAAAAGCTGCCCCTTCAGCTCTTGCCCTAAGGCCAGAAATTCAGTTCTTCCCAGTATGTCCCTGATGCCCTTCGAGCTGCTGCCCCAGCATTGGAGCTCAGAGCAAGTGAGTCTGTCAGCAAGTTAGTTTGCATGCGGTCTCTTTAAGAGGAATGCCTGGAACTCCAGCAGCCCTCGGTCTCACTCAGCCACAATCTCCACTGGTTTTCACAGCAAGAAGTTGTGGGGAGTTCTCTCCCTGGCACTGGAACCCTGGGCTGGGGAGTCTGTCGTGGCACTGGGACCCATCATTCCTCAGGTGGGACCTCCGCAGCTGAGATACCCCTTATGAGTTTTAACTACCACACGTGGGTGTGGGGATCAGCCTGTCCACGTGTCTGCCTCTCCTACCAGTCTCAATGTGGCTTCTTCTGTATGTCCTTAGTTATATGTCTTCTGTTCAGCTAGACTTCAGGCAGTTCTCAGTGATGGTTGTTCTGTAGTTGTAATTTTCATGTAGTCGTGGGAGGAGGTGAGCACAGTGTTTACCTACTCCTCTATCTTCAACTTTCCACACCTTTTTAAACCTGGAGCTATTGAGGACCATGCTGGTGTTGCACTGAACCTGGTTATGCCAAAGGCTAGCATGCATTTTTTATTTGGTCTGTTGCATATGCATTATTTTATTTTCCCTGATTGTAGGATTGTGGGACATATATTTCCATGTCCATAGTTTTGAGTCACCTTGAAATAAAAATGCACTTATTTTAAACATAATTTAGTGCATTCTTTTGTGCATGAAAACAAGATACTATTGCCAAAAGAATCATTAAAACATATTGGTATCTATTAGTTTTGGTTATAATTTCACTAAAAAGTATGCAGTACATTGTAATAGCTACACATTTAAAAAATAAATTTTGATTGGATTAAGCCCAGTCATTCTGAATTATCAAGTTAGAGCAGAATTATTCCTATGGAATCTATTTTCTCATACTGAGCTTTTCTGACTTTAAGGAAGATGATTGTTTGATTGAATTCAGAATTTAATTGGGTAATTTAATTGGTCACTGCAAATCAGTTCTACCATTAGGACTGACCAGTTGGTTATTGCTTCCCTTAGACCTTTTTAACCCAGCTTTATAGAGACTGATAGTTGTTGTGGTTACATGTATGTGGGTTGTTCAGTCTGTCTGGATTGGTCTAGGTATTACAATCTTTTAATGTGCAGGGTATATTATATCATAAAGTGATTTTAAAAAGAAGAAAAGAGTTACAGAGAAGACATGAAAAAGAAAATAGGACTTAAAGGCCAGAGAAATTAGTATGAATAAATAATGCATAAGAGAGAAAATAAAAATGAAGGGTTCTTATGGAATCATTTGACAAATTTTATTCTACCTCCTTCACACCATCTTTAAACCATTCTCTTATTCTCAGTTTCTCATTTCTTAAAACAAGATTTTAAAAAATAAAAAGACTTGGATAGAATGATGTGAGTCAGAAAATACTTTCCTGAATTTCTTCATCTGTTAGTTTCGGTTATTATTTCACTAAAAATAATATCTGCCTATCTCTGGTCTCTGTCTGTCTCTGGTGTCTTAATTGTAATTATCTGAAGTAATTTTAATACCGTAGGATTCTAATTTCGATTAATACTAATAGTGAATATTCTCAGTTACAACTGTAGGCTGTTGACCCATTTCAGTGTCCTGTTGGATATAGGGGATTAAGTGGAAATGGAAACAGTAGGAGCTAACAGCAGAGAACTTGGGGAAGAGCAGTAGGAATGTTTGTTCACCTGCCCAGGTGAAGGTGTGGAGTTCAGAAAACTTTCCAGCATCTGAGAGTAGTAGGCATAGAAGCTGCTACAAGGGATTCTGCTTCTTGAGGCTTTCCCTGTGTCTTCAATTGCTTTCATGACTTTATTTTTCATTTTAAACCTTAATTCAAGTGGTAATTGTGGTTCTACATGTTCATGAATTTTTAATTCTGTAGAATTTTTTTCTTTAAAAATAACTCCATAAAGGATTTATCACTTGGGAGTTTTTTCTTGAATATATCAGAAATGTCACAATTGTGTTTATTTAAAATAAATGATTTCCTAAGGCAGTGGTTTTCTAACTTTAGCAGAGTATCAGAATCATCTGGAGGAATTTTTGAAACATAGATTATTGGATGCCACACTTGCATTTCTGACTCAGTAAGTCTAGGGTGAGGCCAGACAGCTTGCACTTCTAACAAGTTCACAGGTGATGCTTAAACTACTGATCCTGAACCCATACTTTGAGAACCATTGCAGTACAGTGTGGACCACAGACGTCTGCGGCAGAGCTCAAGCTCATCTGTGCTGGAAGAAGCAGCAGTGATACCTATTGGATGGGTGCCCACCATGATCATTGCATGTAGTGTTTTCTTTCCTTTCACAGATTGGAGCCTACGATCAACAAATATGGGAAAAATCTGTGGAACAAAGAGAAATTAAGGTAATAAGTTAATTTCATTTTTGCATATTCTGAAACATAGTTCTGTAAATTGATTATTCAACACATTTTATTTAGTATCTTTCTATATACTGTTGAGGTACAAGTTAATATTACTTATTCTATCCAAACTTTTAAATAAAGAAGGTAAACTCTTTTATGATGGCATAGTTCTGTGTCTTTACCTCTGATTTTATTTTCTTTGCTTTTTAGCATCTTTTTGTTCTTCTAAATTTTAATTTTTAATGATTGTTTTTTGTCAGCTCTTTTTCCCTTTCACTTGTCACCTTATACTTCTAGTTTGCTTTTCCTCCTTTTTGATGCTGTCATTGCTCTGTACAGTTTATTAAACTGGTAAGTGTCTCAGGGTTTTTCTCGCCTGAGTGATCCTGTGCAAATGCTGCTGTGCTTAATTAAGATCTGCTTTTTGGTGCTACTAACAGAATGACTTGGACGCAAATAGAGTCGCTGAAAAGTTGGTCATTTTAAAAAAGAATTTAGAGAAATAAAGCATTAATTAAAATGTTTTTGTTGTAGGTAGTTTCTTCTTGAACATGTAATCACTTAAGACACTCATAGGCTTCCTTGCTAGCATGAAAACTATTTTTTAACTAAATTTGTTGTTTCTCAACAATCCTTTTTGGTAATAAGATTTATATTTTTCATTTGCTTAGGTAATACTAATCAGTGTGTTCTTGCACAAGCTAAATTTAATCTGGGCCCAGAGAACGTTTAGATGCTTGACATTTTCTATTTTGTACAGAAAAGTTTACATTAAACTGAAAACCAGTGTCCCAGATACTTAAAAATCTGTCCAAAAAAATCTCAGTGTTTAGACAACTTAGTCATCTATAATGAAGAGCAAAATTCTTTTCCATTTGTTAAACTATTTTCATGAATAAGTAATACAGTTAACAAAGTTTCAATAAGTACCTACTATGTATTAAATATAGGATTAAATCATGGGGACAAAAAATGAAATAGGTTCTAATTTTGTAGATGAGATACATAATTATAAATGAGACTAATCCAGTTAAGAGAGGAATGTGTAGGTCTCTTTAGGGAAGCGCAGCGGGAAGCAGCCCTGGGGAAGTTAGGAAAGATTTCTCAAAGGAAGTGACTCATGAGATAAATTTGAGAGTCATTAGGGAGAATAAGGAAAACATTACAGACAGAATGAAGAGCATATGAAAATATATGTAAAGGAAGGAAGGAGCGTGACTCCTTAAGGAGCTTGATTGGTAATAGGTTAGATGCAGGAAGTAGATTAAGGTGGTTAGTAGTAAAACTAGAAATGAAAATGGAAATTAGATCACGAAGGGGCCTGGCTGCCTTATCCAAAAGTCTAGACCTTATCTGGAAAACAATGGGGGAGACCACTGAAAGATTTTAAGCAGAAAATTTATGTAAATTTAACAGTTTTACTCAGGCAGCACCAAGTATGATGGAAAATACTAGAAGAAGAGCAAATAAAGAATTGTTTTAGAAATATCCAGGTGTACTTGGGTAAGAGATTTAGGAGTCCTCAGTATATAAAGTGTGTGTGTGTGTGTGTGTGTGTGTGTGTTATGTGTGTATACATATATGCATATATGTGTGTTACATATACATTCTCTACACATTATATAGATACAGCTATAGGAGTGAGTAGATTAACGTTGAATGATGAAAGAAGAAAGCTGAGAGTGGAACATTGGGAAACGTTAATATTTAAGTGAAGGTGAAGGAAGAGATTCAAGTGAAGGAGGAAAGAGAAGTAAGGATCCATGAGACAACAGTCTGGCAAGAGGGTCATGAAGAGTTGGAATACTCAAGCAAATAGAGAACAGCAGAGAGGTCTAGCAAGATGCCTTAAAATCTTTCATTCTTTTTGACAGTCTTTAACTTGGACAATAAATATTAAGTACTTTGAGAGGCTGTGTTACTAGTTGACACATTTGGATGTTTTTCTTGAAATTTAAAAACCTCAAAAAATATATGTATAATTTTTTTAGTTTTAAGCCACTCACCACAAATTACTACATTAGTTAAATAATTTCCTCATTTTTGAAAGAACTATTTTAGTGTCTAAATAGTGGTTAGGGTAAGAAAGGATTATATTAGTTGTTACTTGGTGTGCTGATAGGATGAACTTAGGGAAGGCTAAGACCTGTAACTTGTTTCTAAAATATGTCTGCCTTTAAAGAAAATACTTGGTAATAGTAATTGAAGAATTAAAACAGTATTAAAACTTACTCTTGTTATTTTGAATTAAACGGAACAATTTGTTGAACCCAAAATCATTCTTGCTAAAGATTCTAGAGGCGTATTATTTACAGGGTGAAATAATTTTGCATTTATTCTAAGAAAGGTATACAAGTGTATAACTGGTGTATTAATGTTAATATTTGATGTTGAAAAACAAAAACACCATACTGTTGTGTAGAGAATACTGTACCAAATGTATTGAGTTCATCCTTCTATGAGTATTATTGATTCACTCATTATCTGTGAAAGCAGTGAGCAACAACTGAAAAAAGAAAGCCATGAAATTATATTTCTTGGAAATGTTTATTTTTTTAAATTAAAGGTCCAGAGTTTATATTGCTAAAGCGTTATATAAGCCTTGTAAATTGCAAATTATGTTTTCTTAAACATTTAAAAAAAATTGTGACTGAAAACTCATTTTCTGATCACCTTGACCCAAATTTAAAACTGAATATGGCATTTCCCCATTTTAGTACCTACCAGAGTTTGTTTTTTTCTCCTCCCCCTTGCCTCCTACTAGAGTTTTAAAGCTTCAACAACAACAACAAAACTATGCTACTTAAAGTCATTATAGAAAAAAAAATGGGATGGGGAAAACTAAACAGGATGTCCAGAAAGTGAAACTGTTGGAATCTAAGTGTTATAATAGTTCCATGCACAGCAAGTCTGGTTCATTAAACAGAAGGATTTTCTAAACTTAAACAGCCTTTTTAAGTTTTTTGGCTCAACATTATCTGTGTACTTACAATTTGTTTTTAATTCAGAACTTTATCCTATTGTGTCATTGTACTTTAGGAATATACTATAGGAATTTAAGTATATTCAATAAAGAATATATTATTTGAATTTTTGAGATTAATTGTATTCATAGTACCTGATTATTTCTACTTTCTAGTTAAAATAGTGATTTTTAAAATCTTTTTTAAAAACTAACTTAGTTTTCACTTTTTGTTTGTTGACTTAAACTTTTTTGTTATATTTTCTTTTTATTGAGGTAACATTAGTTAATAACATATAACTTTCAGGTGTACAACAGAATTCAATATCTGTATACACTATAGCATGCTCACCACCAAAAATCTATTTTTCTCACTTAAAATTTTTCTGTTTTTAAACCCTTAAATATTTTGATAGGCTACCTTGAAGGAGAAGTTTTATCAAAACTGGCAATTATGCTGTGCCTCTACAATGTTAACTCAAAATAAGTGTTTTAATGAAATATAAAATAGGAAATCAACCACATATAAAAAGATCAAGTAGAATGAGCATGGTGAAAAACAACATAATTGCATAAATCAAGATAATTTACTGTTCCTCTTGTAAGGACTTTAAGTTCTTAAAACAGTCTTGATAAAAATTTTAGGTATACAGCAGTAAATTAAGCCTTCGATTTGTTGTAAAACATTGGCAATAAGATTATTTTCAAATTATTTTTAAAAGAACGTATAAAAGACAAGTAAATTAAAATATGTTACTGTTTCCAAATTTGTTGGCACTAATAACAGTAAAATCTCATAACAGTCTTCATACCAAATCTAAATAGTGCTCTATTACTGAAATTTTGTTTAAAATGTATGTATTATTAGAGCTATCTTTCCAATTTGCAAAATATCAGGAATGATTTATAGTCTATCAGCCACTCTCTCATGACATTAAAATGGGAAATGAAGTACAGATACAGTCGATTCTCATTATTCACAGTAGTTATTTTCTGGAACACTGAATTAGCGAATACTCACATTACTATTAGGGGAAATTACTGTATTTCGCAGTGTATAGTGCACACTTTTTGGCCCAAATTTGTGAGGAAAAAATAAGGATGCACATTATACATAGATAGTACTAATTCAGTTTCCCTGAAGAAGTTTGCGCTAAAAATGTGGGTGCGCATTATACACTGCAAAATATGGTAAATTCCTGCAAACCTCTTGTCACAATCCTTTTGTCAGCTGAGCAGTACATAACCTTGTTTTATGTGTCTCTGTTGAAAGACCCCTTATTTAATATGTATTGTTGGTTCATTAATATTGAACTCATAGCCAACAACACTATAACTCATGCCTGAACAAGCTTACTTTACACGTTTTCTAGAGGCACATCACACAGCCTTGTACCCAGAAGCACTAGAAAGTTCTTTAGCAGTATGCCTGGGGGCCATTTTAAACAAAATTACCAACAAAAAAAGCAGAAAAAAATGCAGAAAAAAAAAAAAAGCACTGAATAGACTGTGAAAAGGACACTTAATTACAATATGAGAACTGAAACTAGAAGGCGGTGGGTTGCCTTGTTTGACCTCGGCTGGGAATGTGCACATTGCGTGACTCAAATTTTTTGCCACTGTCACTGCACATGTCTTCAAACAACTGCAAAAGAACAGCAAGTACTGATTTAGGGGTACAAATAAATTTTAGTGAGTAGGTGAATTTGCAAATACGGAATCTATGAATATGAGGATCAACTATATAAAATTATTGTGGCTATATCTTCAATCCTGACCATTTCTTGCTAGTTTTTCTGTCTCTGGGTCGTTTGTAACTTAACATGGACAGGCTGTTTGCAGGGGTTCAAAGGTTAATTGCATCTTGATTTTAGGGTACATTTTAGGGTACAGTTAATTCTGAGCTCAAATGCTGTCCTCTCTATGCTTTAGATGCAAACAGTGGTTAATCAGATCTTTAGGTGGTTGTTGTTACTTGGATTAGGACCAAAGCACTGCCTACGCCCTTGGTTAATTGAATGAATAAACAATTCATCTAAACACTGTCATCTCTTAGCACTTGGCTCCCAAGAAGTTTAGCCTAAGCTCTTCCAATTCTTAACATCCTAGTCTTAAACTATAAAGTGTAATTTATTTTTTCATAGATTTTTTTCAAAGATTTTGATCTCCACACTTACATTCTGTACACTGGTGGCAGAAACTTAATTTTAGTGTTCAGTAATTCCAAGTTTAAACTAATTCAATTCACCATTCCAGCTTTACCCTTTTCCATCCCTGGGCATGGCATCTAAGTTCTGAGGTGATTAGGTGGCATTGTGGCCTGGTTAGTGGTTGGCATGTGAACATAGTGGCAGCCCTGAGATATGCATCATCCTCTCTGGGTCTCAGCTGATATCACTCCTATCTGCTGAGAAGTCTGCATCCCTGTTTGTCCTCAGCTGTGTGATCCACTGCTTTCTGCAGCAGCAGCCTCAGCATCTCATACCGGAGGGCCCTTCAGAGCCACTGCTCCCCCAGCAGCATCCACACTCTCCTGTGCACATCTGGGGCCAGCGCAGGCTACTGTACATCCTCAGGGACTGGTAGCCAGAGTCTTTGTTTTAGAATATTAATTTTAGTGATAAGCAGGTATCGCATGTTACACACATCCTTAAATTTATCTTTTTGGAAAGTAATAAAATTTATTACAATACTACACTTATATTCCATTTGTAACAAATATATAACATTTTTGTTTGGCATTATTACTTGAAGTTGTTTTTTTAAATGGATATCTTTAGAAGTTGATTCTTTTCTGCTCTTCTGGATTTAAATATATATATATAGTATATATACATATACATGTATATATATGCACTATTCTAATAGTACATTTTTATTAAGGTTTAATTGACATATAACATTATATTAGTCTCAGGTGTACAACATAATGATTTGGTATTTGTATATATTGAGATAAGATCCCAATAAGTCTATATAACGTTTGTCCCCATACATAGTTACAAAAAAAGTTTTTTTCTTGTGATGAGGACTTTTAAGATCTACTCTGTTACTGATACTACTTTTAATATATTATAGGGTTTAAGGAATAAACCAAAGAAAACAGCGCATGTGAAACCAGACCTCATAGATGTTGATCTTGTAAGAGGTGAGCCTTGGTTAAATAAAAGCTTAATACGATTACAAAATGACCTTGATGAAACAAAATTCAAAATGGGTTAGATACATATATATGTAGAATTAAAAGCAATGTGAGCCTAATTGAAGGCAAGAATAGTATAAGGAGAGAATTGAAGCATTTAAATACTGTTGATTAGTCTTTCGTCCCACCAAAGATCATTCCAAGAAATAGTAAGTACAAAGGAAAAACAGCTCATGTTTGCTTGGCAAACTATAAGCCTTGGTTATAAAAATTAGAGTGTTAAAGAAACTAATTTTTAAAATTTACTTTTAAATTATAGTTGACATACAATATTATTAGTTTAGGGGTTAAAGTGGTCATTTCAAATTCCTAACTGGAACTGACATTTGAATATTGTCTTATATTTATAAAATGTGCGGGAGAAATTCTGTTATTTCAGTTAAAAAATTTTTTTTTCAAAGTACGTAAGTGATTATGATAGCATGAAGAATGTTTTTAAAAGTGTCTACTACCCAAAATTGGACATTTCTCATTCATAGAATAGTAAAAAATAAAATTATACATGTTTTGTTCTTCAAATGTTGAAATTTTTTCTCTAAGTAAATTAAAGACTAATAAATGTACTCTATCATTTTATTTTACTTTTCTCAGGATCTGCATTTGCTAAGGCAAAACCTGAAAGTCCTTGGACTTCTCTGACTAGAAAGGGAATTGTTCGAGTTGTGTTTTTTCCGTTTTTCTTCCGGTGGTGGTTACAAGTAACATCAAAAGTCATCTTTTTCTGGCTTCTTGTCCTTTATCTTCTTCAAGGTATAATTAAGTGATCAAAATGTGTTTTGCTTTTAACTTTCAGGATATAATATTTTTAGTGTTACTAAGGCTTTTTAAATGACATATAGTACTACTGAGTATGAAGATTTTCATTTATTATAATATTTCATTTAATAAGACACACTAGTTTGATACTAAAAATGTTTGAGAAAACAAAGCAGTTATGTTCCAATATTATGAAAATTTGAATCTGTGGATGGCTAAAGAAAAATACAAATTGAGAGGATTTTTAAAACTTAGGAAGTCTCTTCAAAATGCACCCCCTATGCATACATACCATACCAGTCTTTTTTTATACAAGTTCATTTTTCCTGCCCCAGCCATGGTTTATTTTTTCTTTTAACCACTGTGATCTGAGACCATTCTCATTCTGTATTGAAATTCTACATACATGTTAAGTGCTTTTCAGAGATTCTTATTTAATTCTCACAACAACCCAGTGAAGCATAGGTACTATTTTTGTGCCGAGCTGTAGACATGAGATCCTGAAAGATCTGAGAGCCCAATCACCAAGTGAACTCAGGTTCAAGTCGAAGCTGTCTGACTCAGAGCCACAAAGTGAACAGCTGTTGCTGCCTCCCCACCCGCAGCATTCTAGTGTGCACTCACAGCACCAGTATGCAATGCAGTGTTTGCACAGCACTGTGCAGCGGTTGGAGATTTAAGGAAGAAACCACTCACTTTTCATCCCTCTTAACAAAGCAATGATTTTAATTTGGTTGGTACTCTCTCAGTCTTTTTTAATGTCTGACTGTTTTAAAACCACGATTGTAATCTTGAATGATTATTTAAATACGTTTTATCAGCAAACTAAGTAAATTATAATTTCTTTTAAGTAAATGAAAATATAATAAAAACTCAGACTTTTATTTAGGTAAAGTTGTTTCTTTTAAGTCAGGGTACATCTTATATGCATAAAAGGGAGTGAACTATGAAGATTTTGTGATTGTTGTTAAAAGAGTTTAAGTGTGTGTTTTTCTGATTAAAGAAATGACACATGTTCATTGCAGAAAATTTAGAAAATGTAGAAAGAAAACTAAAGGAATAAACGGACCCATAGTCTTGCCTTTCAGTTTACTTTGTAACATGTTTTATATAGTTGAGATTATTCTGTATAAACAATTGTATTTGTTTACTTAATGTCATAACAAGTATTAGAGTCTTTATAAATATAATTTTAGATTATTGGAAAATATCCTACTTTACATCAATATTGGGCATTTAAGCTTTTTGCTCTCTTTTGCTATTATAATTAATACTAAAGTGAACATATTAGTTTGTGAAGTATTTTTATATTTTGAATTATTTTCTTATGTTAAATTCTTAGAATGCTGTAATTAAGTATAATAACATTTCCAACGATTTTCATAGTTTATAATTGATTTCAAGAAGTTGACCTTTGTTGTTGCTAAGTATTCCATTATATTATATGAAAGTTTTTCTAAGTGTATTTTTAGCTTATTTTTTATTGAGTTACTTTCTTCTGTTTCCTTTGCTCCCAAAAGTATTTAAGCGAGCTTAATATAAGTATGGTTACCTTCTAATGCTTTCTAGCTTACCTAAAGGATTGAACTTTATTCTAAAGTAGTCAGAAATTACAGTTACTTGTTAAGAGAAATAATCAGGACCATTGATTGTAACCACTGTGCATTGCACTTTTTTAATATTGTTGCTTTCTGGTATTTGAAGTAAACAAGTTTCTAGTGTAACTATTAATAGAAGTTTACAAATTGTGTCTGAAATTCACTTACTGGATTTCCTAAGTTCTTTAGGGAACACAGGGTTCAATCAGGCATGAAAAAGATATTTTTCAGTTCATAATTGAAGTTTAACATTGTAAGTGTTCATAAGTGATGGACACTGAACATGCTCCTCGTAAAGCTTAAAGAAGTGACTTGACCTGCTCCACGTCTCACCACCGGTGACATAATTGTGCTGTGAGCCTTATCACCCTAGGCAGCCTATTGGTACCTTCAGAACCCCCTGTGCCTCTATCTCAGTACATATAAAAGTAGGGTCCACTCTCCTGAGTTACGTCTTCATTCTGTCTCCAACCCTCATCTCCTGAAAGGTAGAGGGAATCGTGTGCAGTCAAGTTTGGTTTTATATTACTACATACAGTTTTTCACTTCAATTACATGTCTTCTAAGTATCTCAGCTTTATATTCTCAGCTCCATCCCTCCTTTTTGCTTGTATCATTTTTCGCCCAGCTTATTGCCAGGAGCCTTTGTAGCTTCTATGTTCTGTTTACTTACCTTTTAAATTACAAATACAAACCAGCCATTTACAGTCTAAATTGTTTCCTAGTTATCACTGACTTCAAGATATAAGCCAAGTTTTCAGTCAATCCCTTGTATCTTTCCCCAACTTTAATTTAAGCAACTGAATTAGTTCTTTGCTGTTTCTTAAACATTCCGTGCTGCTTCTTTTTTTGTTATTGTTGTTGCCTATATGCCTTTGGATATACAACTCTCTTTGCCTGGTAGCCTTTTTCCCTTTTACTTACCTAGTCAACTCCTATTTGTTCTCTTAAAGTTAGATTAGGCATCGGGCATCACCACCTTTGAGAATCCTTTCATAACCTCCCAATTTAGTTACATGTCTTTTCTATGTATGTTATAGCATTTATCATAGGTATTCTAGTAGTCTGCTTGGACTGCCATAACAAAATACCACAGACTGGGTGGCTTAAACAGCAGAAATCTTGTTTTCTCACAGTTCTGGAGGCTGGAAGCCCAAGGCAAGGTTAGGTGCCATCAGGGTTGGGTTTCTCCTGACGCGCAGATGACTGCCTTGTCACTGTCCTCACATGGCCTTTCTTCTGTGTGTCAGTGGAGAGAGATCTCTGGTCTCTCTTCTTATAAGGACACAGGTCCTATTGGATTAAGGCCTCACCCTTATGACTTCATTCAACCTTATTGTCCTTATAGGCCCTATCTGTAATACAGTCACATTGGGGGTTAGGGCTTTAACATACAAATTTGGAGGGTAGGAACACAATTCAGTTCATTATAGGTGTTTTAATTGTTTCTTCATATGGCCACCTTTTCCTCTAAACTGAGGAGGGGCAAGGTACATAGATTATGTCTTATTTGTCTTTTTACTCCCAATGCCTAATACCCACCACTGAATCCAAGAGATTGACAGACCTGAAAATTGAACTTTAGAAATTTTATATTCCTGGTCCCTAGAGTTCTGCTCGGGCAGTATCTGAAGCCTTGCCTTGGAACTATTTGTGCCCAATAAACAACATTTTTGTCTTGGTTGATCTCTTGCAGAAATTTCTAGAAGTACTGTTTAGCAGAAATCTTCAGCAGTATTGTCTAGTTCACAGGACTGCATTAAATGATCAAAAAGTATAGCTTAGAGAAGTGAATGTTTTCTCCTTATGTCTTCTAACCCTTAACTAGGGCCTGGGGGACAAAAGGGAGGAGGTGACACCAGAACCACTGGAAGGAACACGGCCACTTTGAGAGAGACAGAGGGAGAAAGAAGGAAAAAGAGAGGAATAAAGTGGCTAATCGTTCCCCTTTTCTAGTGCATTCTATTGGCAGAATTTTACAGACTATAACAACCTCCTGTTGAGATTGAAAATCGTTTTTAGGTTCCCAGCCCTAGTGTTACAGAGAATGGTGGTCATGGGGCTGACAGTGCATCTAAATAACCAGCAAGAGGTCATATCAAATTGAAGTTCTTTAAGATGTTTTTTTGCACCTAAAATTCTGAACCTCGTAAGTAGCATTTGCATCCCCCTCCTTTTAAAAGATAGTTAAGTTACTGATAGGTAATAAAAGTACTATTTACCAGTCAATATTAGGTACATATTTACCTAATGTAAGGAACTTTTCAAATTGTTTTACATGTATTACCCTACTTGAATCCTATGTACCTATATACATTTTTTATAAAGAGGAGTAAACCAAGGCTCCAAAAAGTTAAGGAACTTGATCAAGGTCACATTAGAGTTCATATTAAAAACAACAAAAAACTCAATTTGTCCAAATTCCAGACTCTTATAAAATAACTAGAGAATTTACATTAAATTCCAGGGTAATTCATAAAGAGAATTAGCATTTTTAAAATTTTAAGTCTTTTTTTCTTTTTAAAGAAACTTATTACTCAAGAGACTATAAAGCTGAAATTTGTTTCATGATACTTCCTAAACATATTAGAAAATAAAGTGGTGTTTTAAGCTGAAATCTTGGTATGCTAGACCAGGATTCTTCTAGTTGCAGGTGGCAGAAACTAAATATAATCCAGCTTTTGTAAAAAGTGGTTTTTTAATCTTTACTCTTATCATAAAAGTTTTCAAAACAAAAAACAAACAAAAGAAAACACCCCAGGAAACTAGATAAATTTACGCAATAACCAGAGTGACCATATGTTCCAGTTTGCCAACTGTCTAAGTTTACTTGTGTTGTCCTCGTGCTTTTATTAACAGCTCTCATCTCACTCTCAAAAGAGCCCTAATTTAGATGCTAAATTACATAATCACTCTAAACACCCATATGCCCATCTCTTTGATTAAATAGTTAACATTTTGGCATATTTACTTAATCTGTTTTGTTAAAGTAAATTGTATACATCATGACATTCTACCCCTGAACACATCAGTATGTGGCTCTTCAAAATAGGCTCATGACACAATCATATTACAATGATCACATCTAACAAAATGAACAAAAATCTCCTGATACTCAAATTCTCCACTTGTCCCAAAACAGAATTAGGTACTTGTGGGCCCATGGTTCAAGCATTGCTGAATCTAGAGGCTCAGGTGATATCTTCACTTTTTATGCTATCGCCTCTGCTTTCCTGATGGTGGTCTCATGCTTAGGGAGGCTTTTTCTGAGTGGTGGCTGAGGTGCCTCTAGCGATTTCATATTTCCATAGATAGTCCTTAGTGTTTGTGATCCAGGAGGAAAGCCTTCTTCAAGCACCTCTGTTAATCCCTGAAAACAATCCCGATTGGCCCTGCTCGGGTCGCATGCCCATCTTTTTATTAATTACTGTGCCCAGAGTGAAGACTGGGGCAAGCCAAATTACATGTCTGTTCCTGAGGTGAGAGAAATCAGACCATTTGATTGACAGATAAGGAGGCAGATTCCCAAAAGATAGAGAGTTTATGTCTAGAAAGCCTAAGGGATGATGAGCAGGCAAAAGCAAGATTTCTTCTTCATGTGGTAATGGTTAGCATTAATGGGTGCTTAGTGGTTTCCCTGAAAAATATTTCCAAGTAAATTTGTGTTATTAATTCTGAGTAGCTAGACGTCTATTGAAAAAGCTTTTTATAGCTTTATTATACACTTACCATAGACTTGCTTATTTGTTAAACAAAGAAATAAGTGCCCTTGAGGTTACTGTGGTTCTGTTGATTGTCTGAGCTCTTACCAGGAATGGCATTAGATGCATATGCATGTAGTTTTCATTGCAGTGTTAAGGGGTGTACTTTAGAGACCCCGTTGGGTGATATCTTGTTCCAAGAGTTTATTACTGAACAGCATGGTTAGCCAGTGGCAAAAAATAAGACAGTTTGATGGAGCTTGTCTGGAGTAACATTTACACTCATTTAAATTTAGAAAAATCTGGCAAGAAGCATTGTTAAAACAGTTTTTAAAGCTTTGAAGAAGTGACGGTCAGATCTGTACTTAAATGTGTTTTCTTTCCCTCTTTGTAGTTGCCGCAGTAGTATTATTCTGTTCCGCTTCTAGCCCACACAACATACCTCTGACGGAAGTGATCGGGCCGATATGGCTGATGCTGCTGCTGGGAACTGTGCACTGCCAGATTGTTTCAACAAGAACGCCCAAACCTCCTCCAAGTACAGGGGGCAAAAGAAGAAGGTATTGTCTGTTTAAAAGTGATTTCTGCAATTTGAATCCAGGATTGTTCTTCACTTGAATAAAATGGGATCTTGTAAAGATGTTCTTTCAAATGAAGCGTTGAGCTTCAGAATCAGCTACCAGATGATTTAGTTTCTGTATTTGCTACAAGGCCATTTTGAGACACCTACCTGTTTTTGTTTTTTTTCTTGATGCCCATTTCTGAGGCATCTAATATCAATGTAGGCAATATATGTTAAGTGGAGTGGCTAATAATTCCTACCATTTACAAAATCTTGTTCTTATAAGATGTTTTGGCAAAAACAAGAGCCAAGAAAAATTTTCAGCTAAATTGTATTTCTTAAGTACTATTTGAAGCTGTTTAATATTATCCCCTATATTAAGTAAACATAGCAAATCTCACTGGCCATGCAACACAATGGAGTTTTATGTGAAGGGTCTTTCAGAGCAATTCCTCTTTTGAATATTGTTGCTAAGATATTGTGACATTTGCAGTTTTGGGATTTTGAGATATAAGCACTTTTTATTTTGAAAAGATAATACCTGCATTAGATAAATAGCATTGCTGATCAATTATAATGCTTTTCGATCTAAATTTTCTTCTTTCTTCATCTACAGATAAGTGGCATTCACCTAGTGAAGAAATGCTTTTATAAATATCTGTCTAATGCGATCTTACAACCTAATGGCCACTGACCTGTCCATATGAGCAAGGAATAATACCTTAACATTTATAGAAATTGGTCTTGAATATGTACTTTATATTTGGATTAACTTTTATCCAGTAAACCTGAATTTTATTATGTATTAAAGTTCCTGTGTTTTATGTTTACTAAAATTTTGAACATACTACTGAGAAAGTGGTTGTTAAAATTTTAAAGCTACCGTCCATTCTTAATCTCTTCTGATGAAGGAAATTAAGGAAAGCAGCCCATTTGGAAGTACATAGGGAAGGAGATGGTTCTAGTACCACAGATAATTCACAGGAGGGAGCAGTTCAGAGCTACGGTACAAGCACTACGTACAGCGTTGGCGCTGTCTTCAGAGATCTCTGGCATGCCGCTTTCTTTTTATCAGGGTTTGTATTTATTCCGGGTTTCGTATGGTATAGAGACGCACTATCCCTTTTCTGGCCCTTCAGTCTCCGGTATTGATGACTTGAAATATGATAGCCCTATTATGGATTTTGGTTTGCTAAATTATAATGCTACAGATGATGAAAAAATAGAGACCATAAAGTTTACTTTGGAATATGTGTAAATACATAGGAGAGTGAAGATATACCATCAAAATATATGTAGTTCGGATTTCTTGATTTTGGCTTCTTTTGTGATTTCTCGAGTACTGTTTTACTTCTATTAAGTTGGTTATTTTTATCAGTGGTAATTAATGGCTTAATTAATGTCATGTGAGTTGTATGGTACTTTAAAATTTAATCTTTGCCTCAGTTATCTAACATGATGTGAAATAAAACATAAAGGCATTGTTATTTAAAAGAATAAAATATATTCTATACTATGAAATTCTATTTTTGTATATTGGGCTTTTTGTATAGTTCGTACCACAATAAAGATTTACCAAATACGGAAATGTAATTATGGCAAATTTCAAAAATAAATTCAACGTAACTCAATCTCATATTTTAATTCTGAATAGTTAATTCAAAACATTTAAGAGTTTTATTACTAGTGCACATGTACATATAATTTTTAATACAGTTAAAAGGCTATGATTAAAATACTGAGTATAACTGATAAAGGTTGCTGAGTTAATAAAGAAAAGGGATACTGCAAATAACTGTTTTAGTCACTTCTGTTAACTTCTCTACTAATATCATTGTTTCATCAATTTGTGATTGTGCTCTTCTGATAAAGTTTATCATGCATTATATAATTAAGCAATTCTATCCTGGGCATATTTTAATTGATTGCAATTTGGGGGAAATTTTCCAGAATTTTAATAGTTTGTAGTCACATTGCATGAAGTTGCTTCCTCCAGAGGAGATACAGATTTAGTTTTTAACTTGCGTTGGATCTGTCTCTATCTCTTAGTCTTTCTACATATATATATATATATACATATATATATTTACATATAGATAGATAGATAGATCCATATATATATATATATATATATATATATGTATGTATGTATATCTAGCTATCTATCTATATATGGCTCTCCTTTCTAACAGTAGGATGTGACAGTTTTATCACTGCAAAGTCAGTTTCTTAAACATTTCTCAAGATTTCTTGATAAGCAGTTATAAATTGCATAGTAGATATGTTTTGCTTTGGGAAATCATTTAGTTGTTTTGGTTGTCCAAACCTGATACTGTATTAAGTAGTATTCAGAATCCCACCAACAGTAGGTTGGTGCCTTTGGAAACCATGTTTCTCAAATGAGAAGTCAGACTTCACTTTCCCTCCTTATGGGCTGTAGAATGACCAGTCATTGATATTATAATAGCTAAATCCCTTTGAATTTATTCCCCTTTATCATGACAACTATAATCTAAATGTTTTTAAAGATACACTGTTTTCAACTATCTCATTCTGGCGCTGATTTGCCAGCATATGAATAAGAAGACTTTTTTTTTCTTTAAAGATTTTATTGGGGAAGGGGAACAAGACTTAATTGGGGAACAGTGTGTACTTCCAGGACTTTTTTCCAAGTCAAGTTGTTGTCCTTTCAGTCTTAGTTGTGGAGGGCGCAGCTCAGCTCCAGGTCCAGTTGCCGTTGCTAGTTGCAGGGGACGCAGCCCACCATCCCTTGCGGGACACGAGGATTTGAACCGGCAAGCCCACTGGCCCATGTGGGAATCGAACTGAACCGGCAAGTGGAGTTAGGAGCATGGAGCTCTAACCGCCTGAGCCACTGGGCCGTCCCTGAATAAGACTGTTTAAAATATTAGTTTTACAGAAAGATCTTAGGAAAAACGTTAATTTTAGAAATTCTAAACTGAGTTCTGAAATCTTGATAATGTTTTGTTCTCTCAAGTCAGAAAGGGCTTAAACTGAAATATCAGCTGCGACTTAAAATTGTTTCTGGTGATAAAAAGTTAAGGCATCTGAATTAACATAACTGATGGGGAAATAAATACCTAACCACACAAGAATCTAAGTTGTGTGTGTGGTGTCTTGTCGGTTTTCTAGATATTAGGATAAAAACTACTATTTTTACATCTTGTATTTATAAGTTGGAAAGGCCCTATTTATCATCTCTAAGTACATTTCCTTCTCAAAATAAAGCTATTCTTTTTTTTCTTTATTAGTTTCATGTGCACAAAACAAAGTAATACTTAGATGTTTATCATTTATATCCCTCACACTGTGTCAACCCCCCTCCCCCATCCACTATCCCTCTGACATTGCACACAGCCATTACATTTCCACTGTGTCTATTCCTAATGCTGTACTCCGCTTCTTGTGTGTGTGTGTGTGTGTATGTATGTATATATATGTGTGTGTGTGTATATATATACATATATACATATATACACATACACACACACACACACACACACACACACACATATATAAAAACTTGTAGTTGACCTTCATTATTGTTCAGCTTCAGCTTCAGGTGTACAGTGCAGAGATCAGGCATCTACATCATCCCTGAGGTGGTCTCCCTAATGAGAGAAGTGTCCATTGTATACCCTACAAAATCTTTACAACATTATTGATTACATTCCCCAAATTAACTTTCGTATCCCCGTGGCAATCTTGTGGTTACTGACTGCTTTCTAATCCCCTCACCTTCTCCCCTAGCCCTACCCCCCCATCTAGCAACCCTCCGTTTTTCCTCTATGTCTCCGAAACTGTTTCTGATTAGTTCATTCACTTATTCTCTTCTTTAGATTCCACATATAAGTGAGATCATATGGTGTTTGTCTTTCTCTGTCTGACTTATTTCACTTACCATAATGTTCTCTAGGTCCATCCATGTTGTTGCAAATGGTAAAATTTCTTTCTTCTTTATGGCTGTGTAATACTCCATTGTATAAATGTACCACAGTTTCTTAATCCAGTCATCTACTGATGGGCATTTCGGTTGTTTCCATGTCTTGGCTCTTGTGTATAATGCTGCAATAAGCATAGGAGTGCATAAGTTTTTTTGAATTAGAGTTTTGGATTTCTCCGGATAGATACCTAGGAGTGGATTTGCTGGATCATAAGGTAGTTCCATTTTCAGATTTTTGAGGCACCTCCATACTGTTTTCCATAGTGGCTGCACCAATCTGCAATCCCACCAACAGTGCATGCGGGTTCCCTTTTCTCCACATCCTCGCCAGCGCTTGTTGTTTGTTGATTTATTGATGATAGCCATTTTGACTGGGTGAGGTGGTATCTCATTGTGGTTTTTATTTGCATTTCTCTGATGGTTAGTGAGGTTGAGCATTTTTTCATATGTCTGTTTGCCATCTGTATGTCCTTTTTAGAAAAATGTCTCTTCATGGCCTCTGCCCATTTTTTAATTGGGTTGTTTCTTTTTTTGGAGTTGAGTTGAGTGAGTTTTTTATAAATTTGTGATATTAACCCTTTATCGGATATGTCATTGACAAATATCTTTTCCCATTCAGTAGGATCCCCTTTTGTTTTATTGATGGTTTCCTTTGCTGTGAAAAAAACTTTTTAGTTTGATGTAATCCCACATGTTTATTTTTTCTCTTCCCTTGCGTGAGGGGATATATCAGTAAAAATCTTACTCCGGAAAATGTCTGTAAAGTTTCTTCCTCTATTTTCTTCTAGGAATATTATGGTTTCAGATCTTACATTTAAGTCTTTAAGCTATTTTGAATTTATTTTTGTATATGGTGTAAGGAGGTGGTCCAGCTTCATTTTTTTGCATTGTGTCTGTCCAGGTTTCCCAGCACCATTTATTGAATAGACTGTCTTTACCCCACTGTAAATCCTTGCTTCCACTGTCGTAGATTAAATGACCATATAGGCATAGATTTATTTCTGGGCTCTCTATTCTGTTCCGTTGATCTATGTGTCTGTTTTTATGCCAGACCATGCTGTTTTGATTACTGTAGCCTTGTAGTATAATTTGATGTCAGGTATCATACCTCCCACTTTGTTCTTATTTCTCAAGATTGCTGAGGCTATCTGGGGTCTTTTATGGTTCCATATAAATTTGAGGATTATATGTTCTGTTTCTGTGAAAAACGTCATTGGTAGTTTGATAGGAATTCTGTTGAATATGTATATTGCCTTAGGCAGTATGGACATTTTGACTATATTAATTCTTCCTGTCCATGAACATGGGATGTGTTTCCATCTATTTGTATCTTCTTTCATTTCTTTCTTCAGTGTCTTATAATTTTCTAGTACAGATCTTTTACTTCTTTGGTTAAATTTATTCCCAGGTATTTTATAGTCTTTGAAGCAATTGTAAATGGGATTTTTTTTAAATTTCTCCTTCTGATGTTTTATTGTTGGTATATACAAATGCAACTGATTTCTGAATATTAATTTTGTATCCTGCTACTTTACTAAATTCATCTATCAGCTCTAATAGTTTCTTGGTGGGGTATTTAGGGTTCTCTATATATAGTATCATGTCATCTGCATATAATGACAATGTTACTTCCTCCTTACCGATTTGGATGCCTTTTATTTCTTTTTCTTGTCTGATTGCTGTGGCTAGAACTTCCAGCACTATGTTGAATAGAAGTGGAGAAAGTGGGCAACCTTGCCTTATTCCTGATCTTAAGGGGAATGGTTTTAGCTTTTCCCCATTGAGCATGATGTTAGCTGTGGGTTTATCATATATGGCCTTTATTATGTTGAGACATGATCCCTCTATTCCCATTTTCTTAAGGGTTTTTATCATAAATGGCTGCTGGATTTTGTCAAATGTAAAGCTGTTCTTTTTAAAGCAAGGCATACATAGTATTTCTCATTAAAAAAATTAGGAATTATTGTAAAAGAACTCTGTGAACCTGAGAAAACAAAGCCAAAGAAAGTATGAGTTTAAACAGATATAGAAGTGAACCATATTTCCTAAGGATTTAGTATTTTAATTTAAGTGAATTATAGTCTTAAATTAGCATAATTATAGTTTCTACTAAAAATATCAAATAGAAAGAATTACATCTAGATTGCATCTCTCTTCAGTATAATACCCATTTCAGAATTCGGATAGATCCTAAGATTTATTTCTTATCCTTTAAGATTCATTTGACCTTGACAATATTATTGTAAAGCAGTCAGTAGGAATTATGCTCTTTTTTTTAGTAGAACAAGCAACATAAACTTGGTGCTTAAGACACAGAGACCAGAATAAAAGCAGTTCCCAGGCTAACTCATATGCCCTACTGACCTACCTTAAAGATTTCTGTCCCATTTAGCCTCCATATTTACTGTATTTAACACTAAAGTCACAGATTTAATAAATTGGTTTTCTTCACATAATGGAGTACACTATATAATATAAGATAAAGTGGAATGTAGTCCCAGCAGAGATTTTTGGTATTAAGGATTAAAATTTGTTTTTCAGTGACTTTAAACAGTTCAGTCATTTAAGCTGTGAATTGGGTGAAGCTCTGTTGCCTGTCTTCCACAGACAAGGATGAAGACCATGTAAATGCCAATATATCCCAGATTTTTAAAGACTATCTTATGGCCACACTAGATAACTCATTAAATTTGCTAAAATCACTGTATTTTAGAGTTGGACTGGTCCTAGAAAGATTACAAGTACCATAAATAAACCTAATTTGGTACACACTTCTCAAACTTATGTGTTGTAGAGGCTACCTGGGAGCCCAAAAGTCTTTGAAGGTCTATGTTAGCACATATTCAGGGTGCGTGAATAGCTCCAGATAGCAGGGATCAGAATATGTAGGCTCCTGTGTCACTTTCTTATATCTGAGATGTTATGTAGTCTGTTTCCTTAACCACCTCTCTCTGCTTGGTGCCTAACCTTGTGGAAATGAGAGTAGAACTACCAATTTCATACTATGTTCTAGAATAGGAGTTATCTGCTACTGTTAACTTTCCCCCTAGAAACTCTCCAATGTCTTTTAATACTAAAAGAATGATCTTCAGTTGGATCTGTTCATGTACCTCTGAATATTTTTGAGAGCACCAACAAATACTTCCAACTTTTCTTTTCCCATGGCAATACAGAGTACCATAAGTGTTTTTGATTACCTGACTAGCTTTTTAATGTAGAAACACGCTGGTTTTCATGTTGGTACAGTAGATTTGAGATTTTATAAGCTAGTAAGTTCTTTAAAAGCTGTGTTAACTTTTTGTTTAAAGTGTTTAATGTGAAAAACACATCCAGTGTTATAGTTTATTTATGGTGTAGATTGTACATTTGTTCTCATTTTTTCAGAAATAATTGATAAATCAAAGATCATCATTGATAAATGATGTTCACAAAAGTTCTTAGTTCCCAAAAGAACTAAGGTAATTTTATACATATATTTCTAAAGGTCATTTCCTCCTGAGAGTATTTTTGACATAGAGCTATTAGTCCTCTTGAATGTCAAGCATAATACTTTAAAGAAAACTCTACACAGGTCATACCATCCAAAGATTTAAGTGGCAATCTAGTTATAAAACTGTAAGCATTGACCATGGCAATATAATTGCACATTATTTCTTTGCAAATGCTTTTTGTTCAAAATCCAGTGCAGGAAATACTGTTTAAATCATGGAGTAAGTAAAATCAGTATAGACTTGTTGTATGTCTCCTGTTTTCAAAATACTGCTAACCTCACTGCACAGATCCTGTGACTCACGGGGTTTGGGTTGATCTAAAAAAATACTGTTAACTCTCGTTTTATTAAGTAAATGTATTATATGCATTAGGTGTAGCTATCAAAAGGTAGATATTTTGTGGATAATACTAAAAAGTACCATTTCTTTCTGTATGTGAATTCCTAATACCAGCTTCTTTCTACCCTGCTTTTTATTTTTGTTAGAGAATGATGATTTAGGGAGTGATATGTGTTTATTTTAAAATCAAAATGCTATTTACCTTGCTTCAGTTTGTTTTGTACATATTTTAAAGTTCACTTAAATAGAAGTAGCTTTCCTTTAAAAAATACTCAAAGAATTGTACAATATTTATTTGTTTAATAAATCTTATTCCCACCACTTTTCCTTAATATTATTACTCCCTAAAACAAGGGAAGGAGAGAATTACTTAAACATGTGAGTCGTGGTAACCTGTGTTCCTTTTGAGAAATTAATATTCTGTAAAGTTTTAACTTTCAGCTATTAACTGCAATATGAATGATACAGTACGGTCAATGTGAAACTAAAACTCACCTGGAACAGTCACAATTTTTGACCCTTTTTACCTGCATTAATTGCAGTTTAGCTCTCCTACCATTTCTCCCTTCAGCCTTTCCTCTATGCTCACATCCAAAGAATGCCCTCATCAGGGTACAAATCAGTTTGTACTTTTAGGGACAAGTTTCATGCTTTTCACATTTATGAAGACTACAGGGCAGTCACTTTGTAGAATGTCCCTTAATTTGGGTTTGTGCCAGTGGTGCTCTGGGTCTGGCTCCAAGTGACTTGTGAGAGTCGAATACGCATTTCTCTTCCCAATTCAGTGTTCAGTGTTATCAGTTGGTACTTGCGATTGACCATGGAGGGATTATGTACACCATGGAAATCAGGAAACACTACAAATAAGGACTTTGTACCCCTGGAGAGCTGGTCATTCAACATTTAGCAGTGTCCGGCTGGGTTAGTAGTGTGATGTTTCTTCACGATTAAACTTAAGTTATGCATTTTTGGCAGGAATATCATAGAAGTGACACTTTATTCTTCTCATTGCATCCTATCTGTGGCAAGCAATGTAGATTTGTTCCCTTACTAGTGATATTTACATTAATCACTTCATTAAGATAGTATCTGCTTGTAAGTTTATTTTTCCCTTTATGATCAATAAATGTCCTGTGTGAGCATACAGTAAGATTATGAAGACAACTCATTTCTCATCCTACCTTTTCCTTCTAGTTTTAGCATCCATTGATGATTCTTGCCTGAATTATTGTTATGATTGCCAAATGGTGACTTTTCTAACTCCATCATTCCTTCTACATTTATTAGTTGGCATTCTACTTGAAGGAAAAGCTTTCCCTTATTTATTTACTCATGGCTTTCTATTTTATTCAATTTGTTACTGTCATTTATTTTGATGATCAGATTGTCCTGAATTTGGCCAGTGGAGCCCCTCTGAGCAGTTTCTTTGTCTTTTTGACATGTCCCGGTCATTCTTTGAGCACTCCCTTACTTCCTGGCACGGTAGAATGTTTCAAGTTCAGCTTGTACTTCCTCTGCCTCAGCCCTGGAATCAGCCATTCCTTCAAAGAGAGTATTCTATAGAAACCAAGACCTGAGTGCTACGTGTGCTCATTATTCATTACTATTGGCGTGTTCGACCCCCAGGCCTTCGGTGGGAGAGCTAGAAACTGTGTGTGTGTGTGTCCCTTTATGTTTATATTTATTTTTATATGTGTCTAGATATAGCATAAACCATGAATTTGCAATGATAGCTCCAATTCATGTACAATGCCACAGAGTTCATTTTATCTTCTCCTTTTTATTTATATTTTCCTTCTCTGTCACTGAAAAACAAGTGCTCATTGTCATCAATATACTTTCTTATTCTATTAATCTTCTGTATGTAGCCCATCTCCCAATCCTGCTGGGCTGCTCTTGGCATCCTGCCCTAAAATTGTCTTCGATTGGGCTGCCGTTACTGTCCCACTCCAACAGTACTCGCAAGTGCTATTATTACCAGCCACTGCCAAGTTGCATGATTTATATTTTGAGCTTCTTTGTAAACTCTGACGTTGTACATGAACATAGTATTTTGTCATTTCAGCTTGGTTTGCAACTTACCTGCATTTAGTTCATGAGAAACATCAGATAGCTACTATGGCTTAGTAACTTACTGTTCATGACTCCTGAGAGTGTTCCGCATACTTTGAGGAGAGAAACAACCCAGAGAAGACTGGAAGGAGGCAGGGCTAAGGAAGGGAGTAAGTGGGAGATAACTGAAGGGTACCATGTGGAATGGATGCTACTAGTACTGTTTCCCCTGCTTAACATAGGCGATACCCTGTCCTGGGAAGGAAGGAATGATCCTTAGAGACGCAGTTATTACTAACTCAAAGCCCTTTTCACTGGACCCTTGTCTTTTGTCCTCTCCAGTGCTCGTTCACTCTGCAAGTTTTCAGCCACTTTTTCTACTTTGACCACTGGCCTCCAGGCCTGTTTTCAAATGCCTGCTTATTTTAGGATGTTCCTGAGAGCTTCCATCTTTCCATCTTTCTTCCCAGATAAATTTCTCCCCTTGCATATCCTGTCTGATTACTGGTTCTACCAACTTTCCAGTCTTCCTTCACCTCCTTTTGCCCCCTCCCTTTCTAGCCCAGTGTAATTTCCATGAACCTGTATTAATAACCTTTCCAAAAAACTCCTCTATCTTTGAGTTCTCCCATTTTTATAAAGTAATTTCACTTCCCTTGGTCTTTTCCCACATCTTCGTGGTGCACAATGTTAAAGGGAGAGGTAAAGGGAACAACTGGTAACTGGCGTTTCGATCACTTTCTTCCCTGGGCAGAAAAGGTCACCAGTTTTCTCTGCAACTTTTATTTTCTGTTTTTGCCCTTTCTCGTCTCCACTGTAATCCATTTCCCTCCCTCCCAATGCCACTCTTAAATGATCTTTGTTCTGTGGATCAGTTCCTTTGTCTCTGCATGTGTCTTAAGGTCTTATAGAAAGAAAAGGGTCAGAAGATCGGCTTCTGAGTTTTGCAACTCTGTGGAGATGTATTGTGAGTGACTAGAAAGCATTGGAGCTCTGTCAAGCATATGGGAAGCATGGTCTGTCTGTCCCCTTTAGCACCTTGCAGGAGAAGGTCAGGAAGGAGAGGGGTTGTGTGTATAAGACAAACTTTCTCGGCTTTGAGGAGTGCTTTAAGAAGAAATACTAACGGCAGTTTCCCAGAGAGTGGGCAGTTGGAGGTTATGTGGAGAAGATAATTAACATCATAGTCAGGCGGTCTTAATCTAGAGCAATGTTTGCCTCTAACTGGCTGTGTGACTTTAAATAAAGTCAATTAGGCCTCTTTTAATTTCTTATTCCTTGTTTCCAAAATGAGCACGTAGAATAGTGGAATGCTAAGGTCCTGCACAATTCTAAAACATTCTAATAGAACTGAGTACTTATATAGCGTTAAAGATAACTTTTTTGGTGCATTTTTAAAACCTTCTGTTTTTTCATCTACATGAAGGCAATAGACTAGTTTTATTTTTCCTTTCTTGCAAAACTGCTACTCTGGGGAAAATTCAAGGGGATTTATTTAAATATAATTAAATACAATTGCTCTTTAATAATGTTTATGATAGACTTAATCTGCATTGAGCACGTACATTGTATTTCTACTAACCATTTCCTTTGGATAGCCATTCTTTCACTCATTGGAGTCTCTGAAGAGGACTCCTCAAACATTTGCCTATTGATCAGAAATGTCTTATTATTTCCTATATTGTAGCTTATGTATTGAGAACAAAATTAATTCCTATAATGCCTTTTAGGTATTTATAAGCCAACATGATTACTAATATTTTTTCAGAGTATTTCAGTGGGTGAAAGAGGTTATTTTCTTTGTGTTCTTTGTTTCTACGTCTTTATTTAGAACCTTGTATAAATTTTTTCTTTTTTCATATTTTTTTATGTAACAAAGGTCCTATGTCTCCACTGTCTGTTAATTTATCAGAGATATATATTTATATATATATCAATGGTGATACAATGGTAATATATTTGGGTAAATGAGAGTATTAAAACTAAGTTAAACTACTAATTGCAATGTGACCTGGTAATTAACTGAGATAGTTTTATAAATAAAACTTTAAAAATATATTATTAACCATAAAAAATGGGCAAAATTTTTATTTAGATTTTGCTCAAAGACCAGGTAATTTTGACCAAGAATTGTTTGATAAGTTAGGGCATGTCCTTAGAATTGCTATTTGTAAGACCTCAGAACCTATAAAATAAGCTGAACTGGGACATTGATTTACAAATTTATTTTACATGATAGATAGTATATTTCTCATTTATTGTAAAAATAAGGTAGCCATTAAAATTCTGAGAAATAACTATGAGATTTTATTATTAACAGATCATATAATTTCTATCAGTAACTCATCCAAAGTAAACTAAGTCCCCATAACATACTTCTGCATGGGTTTTTTTAGATCGAAGAAAGCAAAGAATTCAATTGATAAATCAACTGAGACTGACAATGGTTATGTATCCCTTGATGGGAAAAAGACTGTTAAGAGCAGTGAAGATGGAGTACAAAGCCATGAACCTCAGTGTGAAACTATTCGACCAGAAGAGACCACCTGGAACACAGGAACACTGAGGAACATACCCAGCAAAGTGAGTGTGATTTTTTAAAATAGTTTGCTTGTGTGATTTTACATTAGCTAATGAGAAGTGACTTAGACATAGTAGTTGCCTTTGAACTATGTATTTTCTCCAGAATTTATTCTGTGAGCCTTTATAAATCACATGGATGAAACTGAAAATCAGCTGAAGTAATGTGAATGAACTTGATTGCCAATGTAACCTGGCACCTTCTTGACTTGATTAATGACTCCAATTTTTCTAAATGTTAAAGCACTTTTAATTTATAGTTGATACTTATTAAACCATATCTTTTCTTATCCCATTTCTGTGTAAGAATTTGCTTTAAATGGAACATCTGAATTTTTCTATAATGTAAACTAGGAAACTTTTCTTCCATTCATGTTCTCCCTAGGAAAATGTAATAGTACCTTGTTTCTTCTACCTTCGTTACGTTTGGTATCAGCACATTTGTTTTGTTTTTAATTGGAAAAAAATTCTTATTGAGAATGTATTTGTTAAGATAACAGTTGTTTGTTTACTTTTCCAAAATAATAAAGAAACTATGGGTTTTTGTAACAAAGTGCAATGTAATATCTTCTACCTCTGTTTCACTGAATTTTTTTTTTATTAAATAATTTATTCTCTAACAGCTGTTCTAGTATTAAAATGCGATCAAATTGAAAGATGTTGCTTCTGTTATATTTAGGAATGTGAGCATGAACATTTGTGTTGAAGAAAACATATAAAGAAAAGAGGATTCTCTTAATTTTGAATGGAGTATGTGTTATCCCTTGACAGTACATGTATTTTCAGTACCAGTAGGTATATAGTAAATAGTATGGGGCTGTCATGAAAGATAGTCGGTCCCTTATTTGACTTTAGATTTTTGAAGCATTTGTTGTCTGATAATGTGAGCCTCACATCACTATTGTCACTCAGCAAATACGTTTTCCATCAAACAGTTTTCAAACACGTTTGCAGGTATGTGTTATGTACTAAACTTATATGAGAGGACCATGAAAGTGTCCATAAAACTTATGCTCTGGAGTCTCTCAATTTCAGAATTTCTGAAATCTGGATGTCTCTTACAAATTGATATGTATATAATGTTGTTTGATACGTACACACATTCAACTATCATTCACCTTCTCCTGCCTCGTAAGCCAGTGATGGTCTTATAATTGATCACATTTTCAGTTTGTGAAAATAGTGTAATTAGTTCCATCTCAGTTCTCTCACCTTATTTTAAATGGTCTTTGTTCTGCTTTTATCCTAATTTTAATTTTGTCAGCTATTTCAAATTCTTTTATGAACAGAAACGTTGTAGAACAATATTTGACAAATGGCTATTAAATTGCTTTTAAAATACCAATATAGTCACTGATTTAAAACATTTTTTTCAGAAAATCAGGTGGTACTGATCAATTATCTTGAGGTTTTTGAAAGTATTTGAAGCTGTATGTGTATATGTATGCATAATTTAAAATTTTGCATTTTTAAAACTCTACAAGGTAAGTCAGAAAAGGGCAATAATCTTCTTTGTGTACTCCCAATTTAGGATACCCAAAGGACAATAACAAATGTCTCTGATGAAGTCTCCAGTGAGGAAGGTCCTGAAACAGGGTACCCATTACGCCGTCATGTGGACAGGACTTCTGAGAGCATTCTTCGGAATAGAAAGTCACACCATTATAAGAAACATTACCCTAATGAGGTATATACTTTGGCCTTACATATGTACATATATTTCTATTCTATATGTTACCAATTTACAACTTCTTTCAACAATTGAATATAATTATTGAAATAACATATCTCCCATCAGTATCAATATATTACTGTTGTATGATCAGGATTTATAGAGTAGCAGTTTTAGATTTATGTGTTGCACACATGATAAATAGCCACATATTTCTACTCGTTTTGTGCATTATCTCTGAAGACTCATACATTCAGTTTTATTTTTACTGTTAAAGAAGAACATCCTGGAGAGACAACCTTTGAGTTCCTGTGTTAGTCTTTTCTGCAATTTCAAAGGCTTTATAACTTCTTGATTATAGCAAAGTTATTATATTATTGTAAGTAATTTCCTTCATGTTACTGTCACCAGTTATTAAGTTGCCCATACTATTAAATTCAATCATTTTTCTTCTTTGATTCTATTTTTCTTTATTAATGTTTGTGTTTTTCTAAACCTTTTTCTAACTTTATCAAATGTCTTGAAGTTATCACATTTCTTGAAACTATTTACCGCATTTTGCTGTGTATAATGCGCTCCCGTGTATAATGCGTACTTATGTTTTTGGCCCAAACTTTCAGGGAAAAAAATCTTTCATTTTAAAATTTTAATTTAAATGTTATTTGTTTACATTTAGGTACTTGTTTTTTGTATTTTAAAGGAATTTTAGCAGTTATTTTTTAACATATTATAGCACAAGAAATTTTATGTAACAAATAATTACAAAACACAAGAACCAGATATAAGGTACAAGAAATTTTATGTACTGGTAACAAACAGGATATTTACACATCATAGAAGGCTAAGAACTCTTCATCCTTGCAAGTTCGTAAGTTCAACTAAACCAATTATCATATCCCAGGGTATTATTTTGCATATGGATATTGTTATTGATTTCTAGAGTTACTTACACCTTTGACTCATAAGCATAAATAAAAGAATAAAAAACATATAGATACGGAATTAGTACTACCCATGTATAATGCACATCCTTATTTTTCCTTCACAAATTGGACAAAAATAGGGCACAATATACACGGGAAAATATGGTAAATAGAAAAAGAATTTTATTCAGTTGTATTTTCAGTTTTTATTCAAAGGATGGAACATTTCATTATCTCGCTTCAAGGCAAATGAATTATTTCTTATGTCACTCTTAAGTAAACATAATCTTCTCTTTTTGGACTATGTTAGCATATTTTTCTTGATGGCTTAGGGTTAAACTTTTGAAAAATCAAATATGCTGTATTGGAATATGAATACTTGGAGGGTTTTAAGAAGTGAAGAGTATTCGTTCTTTAGATATTCTTCTCTGTGATTTTACCTCTAGTTAATCTTTCTGGTGACTGTGGCTGTGTTTCTTCTCTCAGTGTCTCTATTAGACAGACACTAATTCCAGTGTGTCCACTCATTGCCTCTTCACCCACATCATCTGATGTCCTACCCCTGTTCTGAAACCAGATAACCATGCTTGTGAAATCCGCAGTCTTATTCTATGTACAGTTAGAAGTCAGTCAGTCCTGGAAGGGATTCAAGATCTCCTACAGATGGTCTCCATTTTTCTATACAATAAGTTATTTGGCTTTAGAGATAATTATCACACCCCATAACTTTTGCTCTTTTTTGGTTTGTGCTGTGTTTTGAAGTATTGAGATTCTTGAAAACAAAACATTATTCACCAACCTTAACTTTTAAATAAATATGTTGCTTAATAGCTTCTAGATTTCATGCTAAGTGAGGCTTATAATTAGGTAGTAGGCATTGTTATTTAAAATTTTTTTAAATGATGTAAAAGATTACATAAAAATAAAATTGGGTTTTCAAATTCTCCACCTGTAAGATGAGGAACTTTAGAAGAGCAAAAAAGCTGCATTTCAGTTCCAAAAAATGTTGACACTCAAACCAACTTCAAAGCATATTTTTAAAAAGCAAAACAGAACCTCCTTTGAATAAGTAAAATTGAGACAGAAGATTTGTAGTGTTGTTTTGCGTCTTTATGTATCTATTACAATATTCTCTTTAAATTACCGGTGATATTTTTACTTTAAGGATGAGACACAAATAAATCATTTGGGGAGGCACTTTGTGCATGGGTGGGACTGGTGGGCTTGACTGTAAGATGACTGGTCAGGGACCCAGCCATTTGTTTAAGCCTCCCAGGTATCAGTATCTATAGATCTGCTTTTTTAGGGGAATTTAGTTTTTAAGGAAGAATCATTCAATCTTTGGTGCGTGGGAGTGCCAGATATTATTCTAGGCTACCATGGTGTTTGGCCCCAAGGGGCTTGGGGATGAGGTGGTGATCTTGTCATTTAGTGTGTAGACTTTCACTTAACCCCCACTTCGTCTGCCCCCACCCTCACCCCAGTTTTTTACCTTTTTCTATTGTGTACTTTATCTGGTTGGCTTCTTCCAGTCTCCAGTGGTAAGATGGTGGTGGAATAACTTGATTATCTGGGGTGTAAGGGGTATCCTGGGGAATTGATAGCTTCTTTTAAGCATTTGTCCTATTTCCTACTCTATCCTGCTTTCTTAACTCTACAGCGTCTTTCTATTTTTATTCCCTATTATAGATTAGCTTTACATCTAATAAAGGTAGCACTTGATGGAAAGCATAATGAAGAGACCACAAGCTTGGAGTCAAACTTTGGTAAAATTATGTCACTTCTCTGAGCTTGTTTCTGCCTCTACAATGGAGAGAGAAGAAGAGCATCCTCATCAGATGGTTAGGATTAAATAAAATAATGCATAATTGCCTGACACAAAGCATTCCAGTTATAAATGCTTATTCCCTTAAAATAAATAATTTTTTCCCTCAGAGTTTGATTAAATGCTCAGTTTTAGATAATCTGTCTAAAGATTTGAAATGAGCAGAACAAACCAAATTAAATGAGCTATTAACTTGAGCTCTTTTCTTCAATTCTAAACTTTCCTATTCAGCAATTTGTAATGGAATTCACAGTGACCATTTAATCACCTAAATATTGCAGGTAAAATACTATTTGAAATGTAAGCAATTTAGACAGTAATTTTTAGATTTTTACATTTGTAAAATGGCCCACTTATTAATCAGTATTTGGCAAAACACTTTTATAAGGAATTATAGACATTTCTTTATCACTGAAATTGCCCATTGGTTTCCGTTAAACAGTCATCAGGCCTTTAATCCTGTTACTTATTTCTGTATCTGATTAGCAAATCTGCATCAGAAATTAGTGATAGATTATAAGCTAGCTTTAGCAAAAATTTTAAAATTATCAATTACTGATTGCTTAATACATTCTGTGTCGTACAAGCTAATGAAAACTGTTGTGATGAAAGCTGCTTATGCTTCAAGTAGTCTGCTTGACATTAGTGAATCTGAAATATTTTTGGAGTGCTTTATATTTAAAAAAAAGGACTAATTTTTTTACCCTTTTTGTTCTATCATTTTTTCTCTTTTTATTTCTTTATTCATTTTCCTACTCAACTCTTTCAAAAAAATTTTACTTCTCTGTCAGACAAACAACCCTCCTCCCACATGTACTCTTATACACTAAATATTTATTCATGGTGCCCCATTCTAATATCAGTGAATTAATTATTGATAATGTATCTCATTCTTTCAAGATATTTTGTTACCTGTGGTAAGGATGGCAAAAAAAAAGAGTGTTTGGTTTCTGTCTTTCGTGGACTTATAGTATATTTGAGTTATGATTTATTTGAGAACAGAAAATACAGGAACATTTAATTAACACAGACAATAATGTAGATGCTGGATAGCAAGGCGAATTTTATTGTCAAATGAATTTAAATAATAACTCACTTCAGGGACAAAGTATTCACTCTAAATAAAAGGCTTTAAACTAACATTTGTTGAGACCCCTCTTTGTACAGGTTTGTATTAAAAGCTATAGTGCTCATTTAATTTTCAGTATCTCTTTAAGGTAGGTAGTTTTAGTCCTCATTGGTAGATGACTAAACTAAAGGCTCAGAAACAAGGTAAGCCTGCTAGAAAAGGGTAGAGATGGCAATTTCTTGACACTCGTTGAGTGAACTTTGAAGGAAAGGAGAGTAGGATTAATAATTAGCAGTAGGAACAAAATCAGAGGCTGGCGTGGCAAACAAGCTGTGTTGAAGGGCTAGGGAGCAGCCCAGTGTCACTGGAGGAGAAAGTCGTGGCATGGCAAAGTGGAAAATAGGGTCCGACAGTAGTACAATTGAAGACAAGCATGCCAGGTGAAGGAATTTGAACTTGACTCAGGAGAGCAGTGGCAAGCCACCTAAGGATTTGGGCCAGAGTAGGGAAAGAACAGCTGTACTTTCGGAAGGTTAGCCTGGAAAGAGGGAAGCTTTTTGGATAGTAGCCAATAGGAGGCTTATATAGCAAATGAAGTATGAGTGGTAAGAGTCTGGACTCTGGTGATAGCATGGGAAAGAGAAAGGGGTCTTTATAAGACATTTTGAAGGTAGAATTGACAAATCTTAGTGATGGGATGGCTAAAAACATAAAACATACCTAAAAATTTTAGCATACTTTGCTATAAGGATGACTGTTACCATTCTTTATTCAGGAAAACTTCTTTTGCATTCATTTAAATTAAAATTTTACTCAGAACTATTTATTTTGTATATTAAAAACTAGGAAAAAAGTAAATTGATGAGAAATTCTTTAACTTGTGCCTTTTAGTTTTTCACTTTTATACCATAGATTATCGCAAAAACATGAATTGGCAATTATCTTCCTAGTATAGATTATTTGTTAATTTTATGTCAATTTATTGAACTTCTATTTGAGAAATAAAAACAATTTTTGAAATACATGAAATCTATTGCTGCTAGAAAAAAAAATACTTAAGTACGAAAGCTCCATTAAACATATCAATTAAAGTGGGTTAGTCCATAAGAATTTAGGCTAATCTCTGCCTGCCTAAATTCTGAACTTCGTATAAAGTTTAAGAGAAAATAGGCACAATCTTTGCATTCAAAAGAACACTTGAGCTGAAGTGTGAAATAAAATAAATTTTGATACGAAGAAATTTTATTACTCCTTAAAAACTAATAGGTATTTTTAATGTTTTGCTATCTATTTCACTGTCATTTGACAGTGTACTTGTTGTTTCAGTAAAAAGTAGCAATATATGGTTCTAATAGAATCCTTTGATTTGGAAAGGGTACATAAAATTGCATTAATGTCAAAGAATATCTTGATTTCAGGATGCCCCTAAATCGGGTACTAGTTGCAGCTCTCGCTGTTCAAGTTCCAGACAGGATTCTGAGAGCACAAGGCCCGAATCTGAAACAGAAGATGTGTTATGGGAAGACTTGTTACATTGTGCAGAATGCCGATCATCTTGTACCAGTGAGACAGATGTGGAAAATCCTCATATTAATCCATGTGTGAAAAAAGAATATAGAGACGATCCTTTTCATCAGGTTGGTTTCCAGTCTTGGATTGTGTGGGCCTATCAGTCCTCCTCCTTTGAATGTATGTGCAGATTTTACAGAAGTGAAGAACAAGCTTACATCCGATTATTAAAATAATATTCCCATAATTTTTTTTTTTTTTTTTTAATACGAGCTGTGGTCTGGCTTTATCGAAACATAGAATCTCAGTATTTATGTTATGGTTGTGTCTCTCACCTTGGAAACATACGTTCCATGAGAGGTTGTTGGTAAATGGAGTTTTGTAAGTCAAATTGTGTTGTAGATTCAATTATCTTTTTCTCACTCAGCATATATCATGGTCAGGTCATCTGCACCTGTGGCCTGAACTCCACCCGTAAGATTATAATTCACAAATCTGCATTTCATGAATACGGATTTGTATCTCCAAGTGCTATAGTAATGCTATCCAATAGAAATAAAATGAGAGTCACATACGTAATTTTAAATTTTCTGATAGCCTCATTAAAAACATTTAAAAATGGAATTAGTTTTAATATGTTTTATTTAAGCCAGTATATTTAAAATATCAATTCAAGTAATGAAAAATATTAATGAAATATTTTACTTTTTTTATACTAAGTCTTCAGAATCTATTGTGAACACTTACAGCACATCTCATTTGTACTAGCCACATTTCAAGTGCTCGGGGGCCACATGTGAGTAGGGCATACCATCCTGGACAACATTTGAATGTCCTACCAGTACCTCAGATTTAAGCAAACATACCGTCTTCTCTCATAAATCTGTTTTTCTTATGGCACTCAGGTGGGTGACAGCTCCATCATCCACTCCCTTGTCCAGAGACTCGGTGGTCATTTAAAATCCTCACTCTTCCTCACTTTCATCTCTCTCTTATGCAAGTCCTCAAAAAGTCCTAATAAATAAAACCAAAAAGTAAGCTCTTAGAAACCTAGAGCCAGAAAGGAACTTCCTTAACTTGATAAAAGGTAGCTATCAAAGAACCTTCTAAAAACCTACGGATTTAATGATGAAATTTTAGGAGCATTTTTATTAAAGGCAGGAACAAGACAGAGATACCCATTATCACTGCTTTTTCTATCAAAATCCTACCAGCATGTTTGTTTGTCTGACTGTTTTCAGTTGGACTTAGACTGATTTAAAGTTTACATTAAAGAACAAACTGTCAATAGCAAAAACAATTTTAAAGAACTACAGGAGACTTTCCCTACTAGATATAAAAATTTACTTTAAAGGTATAATAAAGATAGTATGGTATGTGTATATGCAATAGACTGAAAGGTTGTGAAAGGTTTCATACATATGTTGAAATCTAACCCCCAGTGTGATGGTATTAGGAGGTGGGGCCTTTAGGGGGTGATGAGGTCATGAGGGTGGAGCCCTCATGAATAGGATTAGTGCCCGTATAACAGAGGTCCCAGAGAGCTCCCTTGCCCCTTCCACCAGGTGAGGTTACAGCAAAAAGAGGGCAATCTATGAACCAGGAAGTGGAATCACCAGACACCAAATCTGTTGGCACCTTGATCTTGGACTTCATAGCCGCCAGAACTGTGAGAAATAGATTTCTGTTATTTCTAAGCCATCCAGTCTATGACATTCTGTTATAGCAGCACCAAAGAGACTAAGTCAGCATATAAACAAATAGACCAATGAGTCAGCATAGAAAACCCCAAAGTAGATACATACTTATGTGGATCCCTGATTGATAACATAAGTAGCATTACAAATCAATGGGAAAAGATGGACTGTTCAGTATATGGTTGTGGGTCAAATGATTTATTATCCATAATAAAAATTTATTCCAGATAGTTCCTAAATGTGAAGAAGCAAAACTTTAAAATATTTAGAAGAAAATATAGAGGAAAATCTTTGTTACTTCAGGTATGAGAAGAATTTTTTAAATAAGATACAAAAAGCAAAACATCAAAAATTAGGAGATTCACAAATTTGAATATCTTAAAATTTAAAACTTTGGGCTGAAAAATTAAGCCATAAATATTATTAAAAGAAAAGCCACAGGCTAGAAGATATTTCCAACATATCAAAGTATTACTATACAGTGCATATAAAGAATGAGTAAGTAAAACACAAATGACTCAATAGACAAATGGACAAACAGTGTGCACAAGGCATTCACCTAGATGGATAATATATAAGTAAAAATGGTCAGCCTTGTTAATAATCAGGAAATGTAAATTAGAACAAAGATATAATTTCATATTGATCAGATTGTCAAAAAATTTTAATCTGATAAATTACACAGTTGGCAAGAATGTGAAGAAAGAACTCTTATTCAATGCTGATGTTACTATAAATTTGTACAACTACTTTGGAGAGCAGTTTCTCATTACATAGTAAAATTGAAGGCCTGCATATTGTAGGACTCTTATCTGACTCCAAGGAAACTTTAGAAGATAGGCACAAGGAGATATGTAAAAATTTTTATGTGTATGATACTGCATTGTGCATAATGATGAAAAATTAAAAATAATTTAATAGCCAACAATATAATTAATAAATTATGGAATATGATAAAACATACAGCAGTGAAATTGAATGAACTCGGCTTCATATATCAAAAGGAATAAATCTTATGAATGAAAAAAGCAAGTTGTAGAAGTATACATACAATATACCATTTATATAAAGTTTTAAAACATAAGGCTATATTATATATTGTTTATTGATAATAGCATATGCAGAAAGAGTATAAAAACATGCAAGGGAATAATAGACACCAAATTTAGGATAATAGATCTGAGGAATGAAAGAATGAATTGAGAGTAGGGAAGGGTACAAATGAGTTTCAATTTTGCCTGTAATATTTTTTTAATTAACATATCTGGAGCAAATAAGGGGGGATAGTTAAAATATGATAAAGTCAAGTAATATTATTCTCTATCTGATTGAAATGTTTCACTTAAAAAATGTATCCCTTAGTTTTGGCTCTGGCCATGGGAAAAGTGTCAGTGGAAAGAAGCTTTGCTGCAGGGGTTTGAGAGGTGAGAATGAGGAATGAAGTTTAAGAAGCATGGCCATGAACGTTTGGAAAATGAACTAGTAGTTAGATGGGGAAATAGAGCTGAAGGAATGTGTTGGTTCCCCCTAACTCCCCAAGTTGTGAAATATCTGACCACATTTTATATATATATATATATATAGTACTATATATATATAATACGTAGGAGAAAACTAGCAGGGAAGAATTGAAGAGGTACAGGAGAAAAAGTTGGATGAGGTTTCTTAGGATGCTGGAAGGGAAGCATAATTGGGAAGCTTAATTAGCCTTCCTCAGCAAGAGGAACACATCCTCTGTTGAGATAGGAAGAGGAGGAGCGGTGCATAAACGAGTAAGACGATGAGATAGTTACTGCCTAATGATCTCTATTCTGTGAGTGCAGGAGGTGAGGGGGTCTAACAGTAAGAAGCGAGGTGGTAGGACACTCATATGGGACTTGTGGATGGTGGTGAAAGCTTGAAGTTACCATTTGCAGGAAATAGAGACTGGGGAGAGAGACAGTATGTGTGTGCATGTATTCAAGCAACTTCACACATTAAAAGAGTCACACTGTCACTTTGTTGAGGGTCCAGCTGGAATCTGAAAACATGGATTTGTAGTTGCCCATTCCACACAGTTGTGTGATAGTTTCTGGAATACTGTTGTAATACTCATAACAAGAGCAAACATCTAATTAGCATTTATTATATGCCAGGCACTTTGCAAAGTAATCTAGTTGCATTATCTCATGTAATCCTCACAACCCATGACAGTGTGGTTTAGTTTTTATTTTATAGATGAGGAAATTGAGGCTAAATTAAATAATTCACCGAAAGTCACACAGCATAAGCGCTCAACAGATAGTTGCTATTCAAAGGACAGGAGAGGGGATGGTATACTGATTGAAATAATGGATAGGGTAGGAGTCTAGACATGTTAGATTGAGAAGGAAATGAAACCAAGAAGGGACTGATAGGTTAAAGGATAGGTGCATTCAAGGAAATAAGTGTTTCAGAATTGAAGGTTTGAGAGATCTGTTAAGATGAGAGGTGTGTTTGAAGACTCATTTCAGAAGTGGAGCAATTCTGTGTGGTGAAGAGGTCCAGGGTGTGTCCATGAGAATAGCGGAAGGTTCCTGGAATTTAAGAAGGAAAAAAGCAGTGATCAATCCATGAGAAGCGGGTTGATCCACGGGACTGGACCTGCAGCGTTTGCATATTCATCTGAGTCACTGAGGACCACACTGGGAGGGAGGTTCAGGGACATGCTGTGAACTGTTTTCCCAGCGACACCTAAGTGGCCTCAAAGTGAGGACCCTGGTTGAGTCACACAGTGCCTGTTACATAGTACGTGTTTAATAAATATGAGTTGGGTGAGTGAATGAAATGAAATAAATTTTTTCTAAACATGCTGATTAGACTTTTCTTAAATGATTAAAAATTGTGTTTAATGAATGCTATACAGAATAAATTGGCACTGAATCTGTCACACCATTCTGCTCCCTTTTTGGTAAGACGAAAATTTTTAAGTGTTCTACTTGGCACGACTAGTTATAGTATCCATTGGTTTTGCTTTTGGATGAAAGACTTGATTTTACACACATTTCTTATTCTCAGACTTCTGAAAAATAAGCTCAGGTTTTCAGTTTTACTAGTAGCCATGTAATGGAAATTAGCTCCCTTTGATGAAAAGCTACTAGATTTTTCTTGTTTGACTAAGGTCTTTATTAGGTTTGGAGGACCCTTTTCTGCCCACCGTAAAAGACTGAAAAATCCCTCCCATGAAGAAACTGAGCATTTGAATCAATGTATTCTAGTCAGGATGTTACCAAATCTATAGTTTTGTTTTTTAGTTTTTTTTAATTGTTTGTTTTATTTTCTTTGTAAACAGTACCTGAAACATTTATACAGGAGAAAATTTTCCTCCTCTAGTCATGGCTGAGTATATAATAAAATATAAAGCCATATTAAAGTGAAATTCATCTTTCAATAGGTAAAGCCAGATTTTAATGAGTACAATTCCTGTAAAGCAGTTGTCATGATGAATTTATTTGAGATAAAACCTGCCACCATTTAAGTATGGTTTTAAGGGAGTTTTGAATGAACAAGGAGCAAAGCAGTTGAGATTTTGAATGAGAATAAAGAACAATCATTAAGAGTTCCAAATTTCAGTTTGAAAAATATACTAAAGAACCTATATGATAAAATTATAAAATGGGATTATTTGCTCCGATGTTTCCCCTGAGCCTTTTTAAAAATTTGTTTCATGTAATAACTGCTCTCCATACAGTTCAGCAGTGCCTGTTTCAACAAGACGGTCTTTCAGAATACATACATACATTTGACAAGCACAAGTATGGGGTTCTTTTGATTAACTTTTTAAATTCACCAGTTGCTAGTTGCATTCTTCACTATTGCTCTCTGGCTTTCTAGAAATAGGGAAATGATCATCAGATGCTGACAAGGTAGCTGGGCAGAATGAGCACTTTTGGAAGGAGAGTGAAGAACTTGATTTCCTGTTTCTGTGTCTAGATGGCCCTTCGTGGCGTTGATGTACCTTGCTTCATGTAATTGAAAAACCTTTAACTCACTGTTACAGACTGAGCGTTAAAACGGAACCAAAAACTAAAAAAAGAAGCCTGTAAATCTGTGGTTGAAATCTGTTGCCTCTCAGGCTTAACACTTTCCATTCAGCTTCTCTCTTGTTCCTAGCTTTCTAGTTCCATTATGTTTCATAATTATTAAACTTCCAGGGAAAGTTTGATACATATTTTGATGCAAATTATTTCTATCCCAAACCAGAATATTTTATTTGGAGATAAATTGTGAAACATTATTTGAAAAATTAAGTGGATAGTTAATAACCAGTATATCATAGCTCTTAAGGATCTCCAATAGTGAAATATGTAACTCTGAAGGTTAATGTATATTAAAATGCTCTATCTGTGGGAAAGATAAATTTTTAGAGGAAATCTGTTCCAAGTCAAATAATTACATGTAAAAGAGCTTTCCCAATAGCATGACCACTAGCATTATGATTTGCCTATAATTATTCATCAGTTTTTATTCTGTTTACAGTAAACATGGTATACACAGCTTTACATAAAGAAAATTAATGTATGAGGTCAGAATAATAATAATTTCCTTTCTCTGTTTTCTTACATATTACTGAATTATCTTATACCTTTAATGAAATGAATCAATGCAACTTTATTCTCCCTAGAGGAAAATGTATTCCTTAAGTTTACAGAAACATATCTTTACAATATTTTAATCACATTTTGTCCTCCAAAGAATAAACAAAACTAGGGTAGATTAGTCTGTTCATTGTTTAAAGTTATTTTAATGAAATGTGTTATAAAGTAAGTTAGAAATACTGTAATGCCAACAAATTCATCCCATTCTAAGTCTAATCTTTTAGTGTTACTTCTATCACAATCAAATGTAAAGACGACTGTTCCATTAATTTTGTTGCTACCTTTAACCCCCAACTATCCTATTTTGAGGTTTTATTCCTTTTTGGGTCTAAAACAAACAAACTTAAGCATTTGATCCTTTGTATTAAAGCTTTCAGTGTTTCTTTTTACCTTTTTTATTTCTTGAAACATTGAGAAATACTTCATACTAGTACTTGGGAGAGTACTTCTAGTTCTGTGTGCTTCAGCTTGCAATATTTGCTTTGAGAAAAAAGTTAAATCAGTTCTTTGGAGAAATGCTATATTAAAATATCAGAAAAATAACTAAGTCAAATATTAAGGGTAGGTATGTGAGGACGAGTGTCTTTCAGGATGAGATTATATCACTAGTCTTTCAAAGAGGTTCAATTCTCAGCTGTCATTTTTTTGTATTGAATTATCATAAGTTGGACAACCACTAATATGAACAATTTGATGCCCATTTGTCTTTGAACATTAGTATATTAGTAGCTATGTAGACAGATTGAAACCTAAGTGCTTTTGCTGACACATTTTAGAGTATTTTTGAACATGTTGCCTAATATCTGTTATAGAAAGTTCTTAACTTACACATTTTTATAACTGTGTAATATCTTATGCCATCTGTTCAATGTATATGCTAGCTAATTTTAAGATAGAATTTTAGTGTCATTGAAATTGTCTAAGTACAGATATAGCTATGCACATATATGTATGTTTTATTTAGAAAACATTAATGCATTCACCAATTTCTATTTTTTAGTATAGTTAAAATTATGTGTATATATACATGTGTATGTTTTATTTATGAAATATGATAAATGCATTCACCAATTTCTATTTATTTTTTGTAGAGTCATTTGCCCTGGCTCCATAGTTCCCACCCAGGATTAGAAAAAATAAGTGCTATAGTGTGGGAAGGCAATGACTGTAAGAAAGCAGACATGTCTGTACTTGAAATCAGTGGAATGATAATGAACAGAGTGAGTTTTTAAATTTTATCTTTTTAATTCAAGGATAATTAAGTAATTACTGGAATATTTGTAACCTACTGTTCTCATTTCTTCAACCTGAAAAAATAAGTTAACTGTATTTGCTCTGTTGGTGATTTAAACAGTGATTTGTCAGCAAACCACTCTGACCTTTTAGTGTTTCATTCTTGTGACAAGAGTAGATACAATCTAAAATTTTCTTCTTTTGTATTATTCTTTCTTTTGCTTTCTGTGGATCAAATTGAGGAACTACTAAATATATACAAGTTTTGATGAAGATTTATTTTTCTTTATCATCCCTCCTGGTTTATTTATTTATTAGTACCCAAAACATTAAAACAAAATTTCAAACTAGAAAATTAATATTGATACTTGCTTGCCTAGTTAAATGTATAAAAGTAATGCAACCAGTGGTAAACATTTTGAATAATTTGAAGTAGAGTACATTTACTATGGATTTTAATTTCAGTTTCTATTCAGTTGTTTATTTTATCAGATCATTGCTACATTTTAAATTTTACCTGGTTCCTGTGGACAACTAGTCATGATTTAACTCTCAATTCTAAATATCTTGTGGGTTGTTATGCTAGAACTGTTGTACACACTTTATATAGAAGAGGAATTAAAATAAGTGGGTCTAGAAATTTTTCTACTTCCTTTTACATGTCTTAGTATGAGCAGTGAAAAGCTACTGACAAGCAATCTCTAGAGACTTAACTCTAGCTGGTGCTCTGTACACCTTAACAATCTGTGAACTAGCAGATCATTTACATAATGTATAATATGATGGTAAAAAGTTAGCTAGGTGATATTTAATGGACCTCCCAGTTCCATCCATCTTATATTTTCCTATTATTTAATTTTCAGTTTTTTATAATCCCCCTCACCCTCTTTTCTCCTCTCTTATTTAATTTTCCCCCTCTAACATACTCTCTTCTAATATGGTTTTAGAGTTTAAAGAAACATCCATTTATATTGAGTTCTTTGAAGAAAAACACAAGTTACAAATTTATCAAATAAGTATAATTCTAGAATTTTTTCTTTCATGAATTAAATTTAAGTGGATATGAGATCTCATTCTTTAATATTGCAATATTTGTGAATATGTCTAACATTTGAAATAATGAGATACATTAAAATATTTTCAAGATCTGGGTAAGACCAAGATAGTTAATCCTTTTATATTTACTTAGTGAATTAGAGAGCTAATAATGAACTGTTTTTAAAAACTGAAGAAATAATGACTTTTTTATGTGTAATAGGCTCTCAACCTCTGAGTAAGTTATAATTTTATTACTCATGTATTAAAACTAATATATTTTAACAAAATGACTTCATATTGCTATAAATAAAACCATATTTAATAGGAATTCATGTTACTGTAGGTAAATCTGTATACTTTTTTTTCTTTTTTTCTTTTCTCTCTATAAAGGTGAACAGCCATATACCAGGAATAGGATACCAGATTTTTGGAAATGCAATCTCTCTAATCCTAGGTTTAACTCCATTTGTTTTTCGACTCTCCCAAGCTACAGACTTGGAACAACTCACAGCACATTCTGCTACAGAACTTTACATAATTGCATTTGGTTCTACTGAAGATGTCATAGTTCTTTCTATGGTTATTATAAGTTTTGTGGTTCGTGTGTCTCTTGTGTGGATTTTCTTTTTTTTGCTCTGTGTAGCAGAAAGAACTTATAAACAGGTGGGTATAATATAGACTTCCGAATAGAGACTATTTTATTCTTGTCCTAATATTCCAAGTATTCTGAAGTATTTAATATTTCATTTTGACCTGCTAATTATTTTCCTGTTTTGATTTTGTAGTATTTTCCTATTATTTAATTTTCAGTTTTTTATAATCCCTCCCACCCTCTTTTCTCCTCTCTTATTTAATTTTCCCCCTCTAGCATAACTTAACCATTAAAATCATAACAATCCATAATTTGTTGATTTTTGTTTTTCTGTGGTAAGCTACTTGAAAATTAATCCTTACCTTTACTTTTTTTAGCGATTACTTTTCGCAAAACTCTTTGGACATTTAACATCGGCAAGGAGGGCTCGAAAATCTGAGGTTCCTCATTTCCGGTTAAAGAAAGTACAGAACATAAAAATGTGGCTATCTCTCCGGTCCTATCTTAAGGTAAAATGATAGAGATAAAAGTACTCTTAATGTGCTGTCTCCTTCTCAGAATTCCACTTTCTTTCTTAATATGTATGTATGTCTAGATGTATAGTCACATATGTATTCACATCGTACTGTGTGACCCATACTTGTTCTTTTAGATCCATATGCAGAAATCCAAAATAAATGTTTCACTGGTTCTTTATAGTAGAATACCTGAAGTCTACAAGGCTTTAAATGCATTTGAAGTAGATGATTCAAGATCAGATTGTCCTGAGTTTATCTTTGTTCATAATCTCACCAATTTCTGCTCATTCATAAGCTACATCAGGGGTGTCCAAACTGCGGCCCGCAGGCCAACTGCAGCTCGCAGTCCATTGTTAATTGGCCCGCAGCAAATTCCAAAAATATATTTAGTTTACTTAAATAAACCAGGTGAGGCAATACGTATTTCACCTCGAGTGAGTGGCCTGGCTGTTTGTGTATTTTACCACATATGGCCCTTGGTGAACACCGTTGAAAAAAGTTTGGACACCCCTGAGCTAGATTAAAGATTTCGTTTATGCCTAGAATGGTTATCACAAGCCAGCAGAGGGAGCCCACTGCTTTAAAAAGAATTGGAAAAAAATAATCAGTAATCAATAAGTCCCCTCATTGAAGTACCACCTATTACTATTTAAAAATATTAGCTTACAATTCTAAGTCATTTTTTCCATACTGTTCTTTTAATCTTTTTAAATAACTTTCCTAATTATGGAAATAAGATTAAAAAAAGAAACTCAGGAGGGAAATGGGGAACATCAATTAGTTTTAGGAAAACACTTCTGAGGATTATTTCTTTGGTGCAGTAAGTAGCAATGTATTTCATTATGTATGGTGTAACCATGTCTTAATAAAGGTGACCCAAATACCAGATATCCTCTAGCATACCTAGGTCTTTAATGCTTTTTATTGTGAAGTAACAACGAAGGAGTGAACAAAGTTTGCACTGTTTGTCTGCCCTTCTATTTAAAAAATTAATTACTCTCTTTGTTTAACTTGTTATTCAACTAATTGAGTCTCCATTGGGAAATGCTACAAATTGGCTTAGATTATTTTTTCTCACTGTGACATGTCTGTTGTCTGGAGAGATGAATATGTCTTTGGTGTGTGGCTTAGTGAGAAGCCAACCCAAGCTTCCCGTCATTATCAACCCGAAGTAGGTTTTGTATTCTTTTATCCATTGATTACCTTATTCAGTAAGCATTTAGTTACTGTTAACCGTGTGTCATCCACTGTACGTGAGATGAAAGTCCCTTCCCTCAGGAGCTTATACTTCAGTGAGGGGAACATTTAACCCCAGACCTAGGAATTATCCTTGGAATTTACTTCTTTGTGTTTCCAACATCTGATTTATCACCGATTCCCACCTTTCTGCTTCCAAGAAACGTCTTGAATTCATTTACTTCCATTTGTTTCTATTTCCACCGCCCCTCCACCCCCCAATTGAACCAGTCATCTTCTGTGTTGGGCTACTTTCAGTTGCCTCTTACCTGGCTTCCTAGCATTCATATTTCCTCCTTCCAATACTTTCTTCAGTCTGCTACCAGAGATCTTTTAAAAATGTAGACTTGACCATGTAATTCTTAGAACATTTTGGAGGTTCTCTGTTGCTGTTAGGATAAAGAACAAAATGTTAACAGGACTTATAATGCCCTTCTGACCTAGCTCCTACTGATAGCCTATCTTTCTTGTCTCATTTTGAAACATTTTCCTCCCTACCTCCCAGCCACACTAGACTGCCTCAGTTCTGTGAATGCACTATGATCTTTCCAGTTCTGTGCTCTTGCACATGGTCTTCTTTCTGCCCATCTTGCCCCTGCATCATAGTTGGGTATAAATATCACCTCCTTAGGGCGACCTTCTCGGGCCCACACACTGAATTTGAGAGCCAGGAGTGTGGGCCTGGGAAGGTCTCCCTGAGGAAGTGATTTACATCAGGATTTTCTCAGAGCATCCTGTAGCTTCCCTCACAGCACTCATCACTACTTACCACATACGTGTATCTGTGGTTATGAGCTTATTGTCTGGCTCCCTACTAGTTCCTGTGAAGGTTGGGACTGTATCTGTGTATTTCCAGCACCTAGCACAGAGCCTCATTCTGAGCAGGTGCTTAAGAAACATTTGTCGAGTAAATGATTGGTGTTTTAAAAATGAAGTATTTGGAAGTTATGCTAAGAATTCTAGGCTATATATTCACCATTTTCACTGTTTTGCAAATCCTCAGGAAGTAGTAACAGTTTGTAATTAAAATTCATTTGACAAATCAGGCATGTTTTCAACGTTATAAGTTATCAACCTACAGTGATGGATCAGCACTTTAATTGAAAGCATGGAATTACCTGCTAATTAGTAAATATATTTAAAACTGTTTTCTCTTTTTTACCCCAGCGTCGAGGTCCTCAGCGATCAGTTGATGTAATAGTTTCCTCTGCTTTCTTGTTGACTATCTCAGTTGTGTTTATCTGTTGTGCCCAGGTGAGTTAAATTATTCTGTATAGAAATTTAGATAATGAGATCTATAAATGTTCAGCCTCAGAAGGCTTTCTAATAATAAGCAATAAAAGTAATAATATAAGTAAGCCTAGCTACACAATTTTGAAATTGACTTTTTGCAGTTTATTATTATTTTTCAGTAGAATAAATAAATATACCTTATTCATCTCTATGTCACAACAGTGGCTAGCATATTCTCAGATGTCTGTTGATTGGACATATAACAATTAGTTTTTGTCTACAGTTCACCTGGTTATCTTTACTTTCCCCCAAAAAACTTAGGAATGACGCTAGGAATTCTCACTGATCAAGATTAATCAGGAAACACAAAAGTATTTCAGGATATACTAGGCTATAAAATTTAAACTTTTATTTCAAGTAATAGGACATACTAGATTACCTGAAAATTCTTCTCCTTTAAAACATCATACAATGCTGCAAAAATAAAACCCAGCTTTTTAATATCCATATATAAACTTTTTAAATATGCATACTGTGTGTGTGTGTATACATATATGTGTGTGTGTGTGTGTGTGTGTGTGTGTATGAGTTTTTAAGACAGTAAGGGGCCAAAATAAAGATAAAACTGAAAAACAGAGCAATTAAGTATATATTTTGATGCCATGGCAGCCCTAGGACAAGGAGGTGAGGTACATTGTCAATCTTAGTGTCCTAGAAACTTGAGATTTTATGCCCACATGAGGACAGAAGATGAGACCTTGACATACACTCTTATACATGCTTACCCAATAAGGCCAGAACCCTCAAAGGCCTATAGTCTCAGTGAAAAGGTGAGTAAGAAAAACAGCCTGCCCACCAGCACAGGAAGACAATAAAGAAGCTTGTCTAACTCTGCCTGGACTCCGGCAAGGAGGTGGGGAAAGTCTCTCCTAAGAATATATAGCTGTAGGCCTGCCCTTATTACAGGTTCAGGTTTCAAATAAATGTACATTATAGATCTTGTCCTATAACCCTTATGTCAAGAAGTTAATTTAAAAAGTGATCCTAGGCTCCTGGATACATGGTGGAAGCAAAACCAAGACTATTCTGCCGTATGTGATTTCAATCTAGGCCTCACAAGATTTACACAGATAAAGCCTCTTCAAGTTTCAAAACACCTGAAGAAACAATCCAACATGTGTGGGTCAACTGATCAATAAACAGGATTAAATCTCCAGCTACTTCAGATAATAGACTGATCAGATAGAAACTATAAGATAAGTTTGTTTAAAGTGATTAAAAACATAACACCATGAAAAAAAAAAAGATTTGAAAGAGAACCAAAGAGTGCTTCAGAGAAATGAAAAATATGGTCATCGACATTAAAAACAAAACAAACAGAAAAATTAGCCAATTAAAGACAACTGAAAATCGTGAACTGGGAGATGGAAAAAATTACCCAGAATATAGGACAGGGATAAAGAGATGCAAATATGAAAAGGAGACTGAGACAAATGGAAGATCCAACATACATCTAACGAATTCTAGAGGGAAAGAAGAGGGAAAACAATATTTGGAGAGATAATGGCTATGAATTTTTCTGAATTGAAGAAAAGCATTAATTTTCAAATTTAGGAAGCAAAAACAAGAAGCAGCTATAAAAGTAAATCCACACTTAGATACATTGTAGATAAACTGCCAAACAATCTTAAAATCTTAAAAGCCAACAAAAGGGAAAGACTGATTTCTTTATTCACAATTTCTTATTACATCTCAGTGTCTTCAGGATTTAATTGCCATGTTTCTGAAGTAAATCCTGTAGTTCTCTTATAAATATGAAGAAATCTATCGCTAGCAACAAAAGACACATGAAACATAGTAATGTTGAAAGGTCTTAAATGTAAAAGGATAGAAAATACTAGCCAAGAGACAGCTGGTAAACTTACATTAATATCAGATGAAATAGACTGTAATCCAAGAAGCCTGACAAAAATTAAAAGAATAATTCATCAAGAAGATCTAACAGTTCCAAACTTGTATGCATGTAATCATATAACTTTAAATATATCTGTATATAGCCAAAATCAATAGCACTATATTGAGAAATTAATGAAATACCATGTTGGGAGGTTTCAATACATTTCTTTTAGTAATTAATAGATTAAGCAAGCAAAAAATATAATTAAGATATGTATCCAAATAAGAGAATCAAAATTTTATTCTAAAATTGGAGAATACATATTATTTTCAGGCATAAGGACAGTTACAAAACTTTCCCATGTACTAGGCCACAAAGTACTTCTCAGCCAATACCATACAGACCACTTGATCTAGCTGTAATGCAATTAAAGTAGAAAACAGTGACAGCAACAAAAAACCTCCTATATTTGGGAATTTTAAAATAGATAAATAACAAATACTGGGGGTGCCCAAAAAGTGTATACAGGTGGACACTTCAGTCAACGTTGCTCAAGCATCAAAAGTTTCTGGACGCTGATGGTAAGTAACCATTTTGAGCACCTCTTGTAATTGCAGAAGTCAAATGTGACTTGTATTCACCTTTTGTTATTGACATATATTGAGTATTATAACTTTAATACAGTATTCCTTTCTTAAATTGTGTATACATTTTTTTGGCACCCTTTGTATTTAAAAAGAAAAAGCACAGTATTAAACTGAAATACTGACACAAATGAGGATTTTTTTAAAAGAATACCAGTATAAGTTACTATATGTCATTAAAGTTGAAAGCTTACGTGGACAGTTTTTTTTACAAATTCATAATTCTTAAAACTGACTAAAAAAATAATTGAAAACCTGACACCCAAAACCATAAAGCAGTATTGATTCAGTAGTTTAAAATCTGTCACCAACAAAACTCCTCTAGACCCATGGTTTCACAGATGAATTTTGCCAAATATTAAAATAAACAGGTAGTCCTGATCCTACATAAAATATCTAGAGAATAGAAAACGGGGCATATTTCCCCAACTCATTTTATGTGGCTAATATAATCTTGCTACCAGCACCAGAGAGAGCAGTGTGATAACGGGAAGCCATGAACTAATTTCCCTTATTAACTTAGATGCACAATATTAGGACGATGAAGCCAGCAATTTAATAACAATAAATGTGCCATGATCAAGATAGTTTATTCCAGCAACGCAAAGATTCTCAACTTTAGAAAATCCATTAATTGAGTTTGAGCTCCCTTAATTGACTAAAGGAGGAGGAAACATCCAATTATCTCAGTCAGATGCAGAAAACAAATTGGTAAATTTCAGTGGAGATTTGTAGTACAATGACTGGAAAATTCTGTCCTTAATCTGATAAAGCATATCTTTCAAAAATTGAGCAAACATTGTACTTACGATATTTATTGCCTTAGAGGTATTAACTTTAAAATCAGAAATAAGACAGTTACCTTCTCTACCATTTCTAGTGAGCATTTTGGTAGAAGGTACTGACCAGGAAAGATGGACGCAACATCAAAATAAAAAATCAGTTTGCCCTATAAGACAGAGATCAGCAAACTTCCTCTGTAAAGGGCCAGATAGTAAATAGTTCAGACTTTTCCCTGATACATGCAGTCTTTCATATATTGCTCTTCTCCCACACCCGTCCCTTAAAAATGTATGTACTACAAAAGACACCATAATGACAAAATGGAGTCTGGGAAAAGATATTGACAAAACATGTGACTTAAATAGCATTGTTATTCCGATATACAAGTAACTTCTACAAATCAATAAGAAAAGCAGACAACCTGATACAGAAAAAGTGGAATAGGAAAGGTTAACTGACAGAAGAGGCAGCCCAGTGACCAATAAGCATATGAGACATATTCATCCTCCCTAAATAATCAGGAAAAGCAAAAGCAAAACAATAAGATAATTTACACCCATCAGATTGGCAGGTATTAAGTTGATAATACCAAATGTATACATAAATGAGTGGTGAAGGGAACGCTGATAACACTGCTGAGAATATAAATTGGTACTACTGTTTTAGTGAGAAATTTGTAATACATAATTAAGTTGAATATGTGAATATCCAACCCATCAATTTTACTTCTAGAGAGTCTTACACGCAAAGAAACGTGTAAAAGGATGTTTATTATAGCATTGTTTATAATGAGGAAAACTGACAGCAAAGTAAATGTTAATGGATAGTGGAGACCAGTACATTGTGGTTGATTCTTTTACTATAATACCTTCCTTACAGGAAGGAGTTAGAATAAGTGAATTTGTATTATTTATCAGCATGGGTAAATCTTGAAAACAAAATTAAGTGGAATAAAAAGCAAATTGAAGAACGATATGGACAATGTAATAACATTTTTATAGATTATAAAATAGATGTAAAATAACATAGTTTAAGGATATATGTGTAGTTAAATTACATATATATAAACTACATATATATTTGCGTGCATTATTTTTGCATGCAAAAAAATTAATGTATTACCCTTACAAAGGGAATGGAGAAGAAGGGGAATAATAATCAAGGAAAAGTTTAAAGGGGCTTCAACTGAATCTTTAATCTTTTATTTTTTAATAATCTGAAAGAAATATTGTAAAATGTTAAGATTTGACAAAAATGGGTAGAGGCCCCATGTGGTTTGATTACATTATACTCTGTACTTTCTATGTGCTTGAAATATTTCATAATAGTGAAATGTTTTTAAAATGTAACACTACATTCATGATCAGTCTGTATGAAGTAAAATGTTATTTTCTGTTAAAAAGAATTTGAATCACATTGCTTCTTCATGTTGCCTTTTTCAAACACTTTTAGTTGCTTCATGTGCATGAGATCTTCCTTGATTGTCACTACAATTGGGAACTGGTAATCTGGTGCATCTCGTTAACACTTTTTCTCCTAAGATTTGTTACTCTTGGATCAGAAACAAGTAAAAAATATAGCAATACCTCAATTTTACTAACAGAACAGGTGAGAATACATGTTTATTATGTTACAAATTAATGTCTAGTCTACATATGAAACTAAAATGTTTTCATTTACTTCAAGTTTTTGAGGAGCCTGTGTTATTAGATTAAGACCATTTGTGTTGTAAAGCAAAACTTGTCATTTGATAGGACACAAGCCTTTCTTCAGTGTTCCTGCATTGATGCAGACTTCAAATCTAATCTACTGTTTTTATGCCTCATCGTCAGTTGAAATGATGGATTTTAAACCATTAGTGAGATATATTTGCTTTGCAGTATAGCAGAGCCATGTTTGAATTTTTGTTCAATAGAAAGGAGAAAACATGATAATATTGATGGTTAACTTTATTTTGTATGAATTTAATATTTTCTTTATCTTTTCATAGGAATTATTCAAAGAAACTTACCAGCAATGAACTTTAATATTTTTGTCAGGGGTAGTTTGATTTTAAAAAATTGATAACCTTGTCAAATGAACTCAATTAAAACGAAAAGGGAGCATAGCCAACAAACCAACTGATTAACTTTACTCTAGTTATTATTATTCTTTAGGTTGATTTGATTCTGGGACTAAAGTGTTTCACCTTTTAATTAATGACATCCAGTGTATCTTTCTTGTTTCAGCTTTTAATTGTATTTGAAAAGTTTAAATGGTTATTTTCTTATTAGAAAATAAGTTTATTGTGGGAAATTTGGAATATAAAGTATGAAGAATATTAATAGCCCCTATAATCTCAATAACCAGACAACTACCATTGATATTTTTTAAAGAAATTGAAAGATATAAACTAAAAATGACTATCTGTTTTCATTTTAAGCATTTTTAATTGTTTGCTTTTTTTATGAAAGATAAACCTATACTTGAAAATGGAGAAGAAACCTAACAAAAAAGAGGAACTGACACTAGTGAATAATGTTTTAAAACTGGCTACTAAACTGCTAAAGGTAAAAATAAAATTGAAAATGGATATAATGTACAATATGCTGTTCTGACATTATATCTTAGTCTTCTGTTTGTAGATTCTGCCTTGTATTTGGTTTTCATGATTATCCACTTGTTTTCAAATTATATTTGAGCTTATTCACGCCATTTACATTTTATTTCTCATTGCAAAACTAGTAAAGTAATTCAAATCCTTTCATTTTGAAATTTTTATAACTTGAAATTTTGAGACGTTTAATAATGTTTAGAGTATTGTAGACTTTGGTGTCTTTGGGAATTTTTGCCCGCTAGAACTTTAAAATAGATTTCAAAAAAGAAGATGTAATGTTAATTTGGAAATTTTTCATGTTGTATTTCTTACAGCAGTCTTCTGCTTGGCCTGAGTTAGCTTAAAAAGTAGCAATACATAATCATTATAATAAATACATATTACCACTAAACAATTTATTTTCAAGTCATTTTGGGTGATAATCAAAAAGAATATAATTTGAATATATCTGATCTCATAATAATAACTCTTTGGAGGTAATTTAATAAAATATTTTTATCACTGCTTTGCAGTGTTAGTAATGCTTTTCTTTCTTAAAAGGAAAATATTTTTTTAAATCTCAATTTCTATAACTAAATATAATTCTTAGAGTTGTTTATAAGTATTCAGAGAATGGTATGAAATTAGTTGTGTCTCAATGTTATGATTAATTCTCCACTCAACTAAAAAGTATTAATTGGGTATAGATTGTGCCCCATAGTGTAGTAGGCATTGAAAGGGTTCAAAAGAGGAGCGTGGGCTTATTTGATACATATGGATCGAGTATCTTCAGCGTGTAGGCACTATGCTAGACAGGAGGAGGCTATAAAGATGAGATTTAAGAGCAGCTTCTGTCTCAGAGGAGAGAAAAATATTAAAATAACTAAAATACAAAGCACAAGCGTGATCCTTTCTGATCATGCCTAGTCTTCTAGTCGGAAACCTGGGACTTAATATAGATTTCTCTTCTCTCTCACTTTTCACAGCCAAGAAATTCTTAGGCACATTGATTTAGCCTCTCAAATATCTTCCAGTTCATCACCTCTTCCCCATCAATACTGCCCTAAGTCAGACCCCCATCATCTCTCACTTAGGCTTTTGATAATGCACTCAACTCTTAGGGCATCTTGCTCTGCTCTCACTGCCCTCTCCTCTGTCTTTCCTGTTGCTGACCTGGCTATCTTTCTCACATGCACCTCTGATACACTATTCCTCTCATTAAATTCCTTTAGTGCCATTCTGTCAATACAGTCTGCCTAAAGAATGACCCGTACGTATGTAGTCCGTTTTGTAAATTGGAAGTACTTTTTCCCTTGCACTTGGGCTCTAACAAGGCTGAGCAACCTGTCGCAATTCAAAGGTGCCATGTGTTCATGTGTCTAGATGGAATACCTGCTCTCTCCTACCTATGAAGTTTCAGGGGTGCCTTCCTCTGTGACCCACTACCTTTTATATGAGTGGCACGTATGGGACTCTCGTAGTTGACTTATTTACCATGTTTCCCCGAAAATAAGACCTAGCCAGACAATCAGCTCTAATGCATCTTTTGGAGCAAAAATTAATATAAGACCCAGTCTTATGTTAGATAAGACCCAGTCTTATATTAATAGTAAAATAAGACCGGGTCTTATACTAATATTTGCTCCAAAGGACACATTAGAGCTGATTGTCCAGCTAGGTCTTTTCAGGGAAACACGGTATTTGCATGTCTGTTAGACTGTAAGGGCCTTCAGCGCAGGAGCTGAATCTTAACTTCCCAGAGCCTAGCACCGGGCCTGGCATACAATAGAGCTTTGAATGTTTGAACCAGTCAATTAATTAATTGATCCATATATTCAAAAATTAATTGTCTCAAAGAGGAGTCTTTACATATGTATTACTATTGATAGAAAATTAGCTAATTAAATTTCCAATTCTTGTGCAAAAAGACATTTTTCTCACTTTCTATTCGTATACTAAAAAGTGTTCTCGAACCTCCTTGTAGCTTCTAGACCAATACTTTACTAGTCATTCATTTGAGATAGAAATTGGAGTTACAAATTTACAGAGTCCTTTTTTTTTTCTCTCAGTTATAGTTGATATTTAATGTTAAATTGGTTTCAGGTGTACAGCATAGTGGTTGGACATTTATATAACTTACAAGGTGATCCTCCCTGTAAGTCTTAGTACCCACCTGGCACTATGCTTAGTTATTACAATATTATTGACTATATTCTCTATGCTGTACTTTATATCCCCATGACTAATAACTGCTGATTTGTACCTCTTAATCCCTTTCCCTTTTTCACGCAGCCCCCCAACCCTTCCCCTCTGGCAGCCATCAGTTTGTTACAGAGTTCTTTTAAAGGAAGTCACCTTCTAGAAAAGCTCATAAAAGTATATTTGCTTATTTTAGGTTAACCAAATGGATCCTTTCTAAAACTATCCATAATTTGTTTTTTGAAAGTTTTTTTTAATCCTCATCGTATATTGCCTTGAATTGGTTTAACTATGACAACTCTTACTGAATGTGGGCTCATGCTTTTTTTCTCTTCTAGGAATTGGACAGTCCCTTTCGATTATACGGGCTGACAATGAATCCTCTACTTTATAACATCACCCAGGTTGTCATCCTGTCAGCCGTTTCTGGTGTTATCAGTGACTTGCTTGGATTTAATTTAAAGGTAAGAGCTTGCAGGTATTCTTTCTGACATAGTGCCCTATTCCATTTTTGTGACATTTATTTTCCTCTAGCACTCCTTTGAGATATCACATGCACAGTCATGGAATCATTTTGATAATATTGTACACAATTAGTGAAAATAATTTCACATTTAATTTCAAAGCATGATGAGCAATCTTGGTTTATAATACTGTTGGAACTCCTAATTTGGAACAGTATTCGTTACAAATAGGACTGTTGTGTAGGGTAAGTGGAGGGATTTATTTTTACTCATATAATCTGAATCTGAGTTAGGTGACAAAAAATGAAAAAAGGCCTACTTCGTTTTTTGGCCAAAAGTGATATTATTTATCTATATAGTAATGCATATGTGCTCCAACATATGTTCAGCTGTTAGTGAATAAGTAGTATATATATATATATATATATAGCCACTTCCCTAGAAAAGAAAGCAAGAGAAATGTGATTTTCCCTTTATTTAAGGTGAACTCTTCTTGAAAATAAAAGGATAAAGAAGTTTAAATAGTAGAACCAACACTTGTTTATGAATGAAATTTAGATAAAAAATAAAAATAGTATTATGTGATATAATTTAATAAGTTGCGATATTAAAACTGGCTCTAATGGTCACTGCTTCTGTTATTTTTTCACTAGCTGTGGAAGATTAAGTCATGACAATTCAGAGAAAAGAAGATGTAGCCTCTTTTCCAGAATAAGAGTACCAACTAAGCTGCCTGAAAGCAGTCACTGACTCTGCTTCAGGATCTCAGCTGGGAAATTGAAGTGTTTACATCAGACTGTCTTGTGCAATTCTTATATTTATTTTACTTGTTCACTGTTTTTTTTTTTTTTACATTTATTTTAGTCTTTATATTTTATTTGTAGCATTGATGTACTTAGTTGTTGATGAAAGGGTGATAAAACTGATATCCAGATACTTGAGATCCTGGTAATTGCTCACAAATAATTGACAAAACAACAAATTGTGAGACTAGGAGCCATTGCTAAGCACTGTTTCTCCACCGGTGCTGTGAACTTGCCTTACTTGAGGAAACTTCTTTAACTTTGGAATATTGCATTGGACTCTGCTAGACACGTAAAGCATTTTCTTCAGTAAATCAACATCCAGTCAGGGTTTCTTTTGAATTATTTTGGAACAATGCCAGGATCTAAACTGATTAAGCTGCAGTTAAGCACCCTTCAGTATTAATATATATGGTATTACATAACAGGTCAACAAAGTGCTCTTTGATAAAACTCTTAATAGAGCAATAAGTGTAAATGGGTACCATACTGTAAGATATTTTGATAAAAATTTACTAGTAATAATTGTATTTATTTGAAACACTGGGCTGTTTGCACAGCTCTAACTGTGCATGCTCAAAATGTGCACTTTTTAAACTTGTTACTTTTAATGCGTATCTTTATATGGGATATGTTATAGTGTACTAGGGCATGATATGGTATCCTTTTGAGTGAGGTATATACTCATCTCACAAGTGAAGTGCCTACTGATATTACTAAAGTACATTATGTTTACTCAAGTATAATAATTTTCTCCCCATGGTACACTATAGTGTCTGCTGTTCATGCCACACTCAAATGAACAATTTAACAATAAGGTAAAAAACCAATAAAATATTCCCCTGATTGATAGTTGTAAAAGCACTGTATACCCAAATTTTCAAAAAAGACAACTTAAGCTTGCAAATTCTGTCCTCCAAACCTAATCTGGTACATACCTCCCTCCCCCCTCCAATTATATAAGGGCTATTTAAGATGCTTTTAACCTGGAAAGTTAACCACCTCCACCCCCAACCCCCAAATAATTTGCCAAGTGTCCAAATGAGAACTTATCATGTTGGCATGTTAGGCAAATAGGGCAAATATGGTAGTATCTTACATTGGACCTTGATTTTAAGTTGTTATATTTGTACAATCAAGAATATTTTAGGAAATAAATGAGACATGAAATGTTTTTGCCATTTTTTTTTAAAACTGAGCATCTAGTTTCTAAAACAAAGAATTTATTTGAAACAATCTAGAACTTTTGGTGCAAGATGTATCGTGTTGAATATCCTCACATTTTTAAACCACATTTTAGGGGATTTAAAACGATTAATTGTAAATGTCTTATTTGGTGCAGTTCTAATCCCCAAATCACAATCTTAAGATCAGGAATGTGTAGAGAACAGAGCCATGTCATAATACCACTTTGCTCCTACCATTCCTTTTGATCAACCTCAATCCAGCCTCTCTAGTGTATTTTCTTTCTATAGAAAACAACAAAAGCATTTTGTTTTATTTGCTGTGTTCTACTATGTTTAATAATGACCAAAGTGCATTCTGAGTTTTTTCAAGGAATGTATTACTGGAGCTTTAAGAACATACTTATTTTCTCATGTGAAAAATTAGGCTGTGTCTGATATGTTTCTTCCTCTATTGTCTAATGTTGAGGTGGTTTTTAGGAATTATATTTTATAAACTTTTTCAAAATAAGGTACATACCTATACAGAACTTAACATTTTGCACAGACAATGTCAAATATATTTTGAGAAAAAAAGTACAGCATGAGTTCTGTTAGGAATAAAAGATGAAACTATTGTATGACACACGCACACACACAAACTTATTTCAGAATGGAAATATTTTTGAGAAAAGTAGCTGAGTATACAGATTTAGGAAAATGCTTGTTTTGGATTGGAGTTCATTTAAACTTAGAGGTGGGAGTTGACTTATCGAGTACCGTATACCTCTCAACAACTTATTAATATTACATTGAATGATTTCATTAATGTGGGCAGCAGTAGCATTCTAAAGGGAAAAAGTTGTTATTTTAAGCAATTTCAGAACATTAGTGGAAGTGTTTTCAAAGCAAAAAAAAAATTGACATTGCTGCCTTTAAAAATACCATAAATGTAAGAAATTGAAAGAAATTGTAACATAATATAGAAAAGGCAGTTCAAAGATAGAATTGTGGCAGATGTTGTGTGTTAACTGTTTTTTTGCCACGTGTGGCATTTGAAAGTTTGAACAGCAAGTTTAAAATAAACCATTCTATGACTGACAGTGTTAAATTTAAACTGGAGGTGTTTTTTAAAAAATTTTCAAGTCATATACATGTCTATGGAGATTTTGTACTGCCTATAGCATAAACTTTAGTTTTAACTATTAGATTTGAGTGGAGTGGAAATAAATTTTTTAAAACTTCCCAACAATCAAGTTTTGTTATGATTCTCAGAACATGAAAGCATAATATATACACTGACCTTTTATCACCAGAATGTTATGATATCATTAATGTTTGTTTGCTTGTTTGTTTGCATCTAAATACTGAAAACTGGCTGTAGCCTGAGGGACTAACACTCATTTTCAGAGGATAGTGGTGTTTTTAATCAAACAGTTTTTCCATGAGAATTCAGCCTGAGAGGTCATGGCCAACAATAAGATGGGTAAGCATTCTGATTGGCACAAGTATGCATAAGACTTAAATTAATCAGGGACAAATAATTCCAGTACATTTTAAAACGAACTTTAAGCTTAGAATTGGCTCTTTTAATGAGTCTTCCTTCAGACTACAAAGTAGAGCAATATGACTGGTGCCTCTTTAATTGACTGTATCACTTAGAACACTCATTCTCAACCTTTTTTTTTCTGCCAAGCCTATATTAAGGATACCACGAAGGCTGTGGCTCCCACAGTGCTTACTTCCTGAGGAGCAGACTGCAGATCTAGGAGGCGACAGGTGTACTTTCAAAAAAGTTACCCAAGCGATTTGGAAAATTTGTCCCACCTGTCGCTCCTCACTACATTGAGAATCACTGTCTTATGATGGGGAATTTTTTAGAATGTAAATTCCATGAGATTTTACTGCATTCACCACTGTATTCTCAGCACATAAAACAGTGCCTGGTATTTAGAAAAATCACGATCTGTTTGCCGAGTGAGTGAGTGAGTGAGTGAGTGAATGAATGAATGAATGAATGAATGAATGAATGAATTGAAGCAAATAGGATTCACACCACCTAGTCCAAAGTCCTCATTTAACCAGATGAAAAACCTTAGGCCACAAAAAGGTTAAGAAGCTTGCCCGACATGCACAACTAGTTAATCAGAACCCACATGCTGTTTTATTTCCTTTGAGGGTATATCCTGTAATACCGTGTTTCCCCGAAAATAAGACCTAGCCGGACCATCAACTCTAATGTGTCTTTTGGAGCAAAAATTATGTAAGACCCGGTCTTATATTATTTGAGACCAGGTCTTATAGTAAAATAAGACTGGGTCTTATATTAATTTTTGCTCCAAAAGACGCATTAGAGCTGATGGTCCGGCCAGGTCTTATTTTTGGAGAAATAGTAGCACATCGGTACCTCTTGACTGATCAAAGTACTTAATCATAGGCAAATTCTGGGGAGAGCAAAGATATTGATAAATTATCTGTCCATATTTGTAGTGAGGTCATGTATAAGCTAATAAGCCTTGGCAATGGAGAAAGAATTTTTTGACATCTCCCTATTCAACTCTGCAGTGTCACCTGTGGAAAGAGTGTATGCTTTGGAGTCAGACTTTTTACAATCTTGGGCAAATTACTTTACCTCTGTGAGCTTTAGTTTTCTCAGCTATAAATTACTCAGAGTAATACCTATCTTACAGGGCTAGCAGGAGGATTAATGAGATAATGTGTGAAAAGAACCTAGCACAGGAAATGACATGTATTGGTTGTGCAGAAATATTGCTTCTTCCTCCTTCAAATAAGTAATGGCCTCGAACAGTACACATTTTCTAGCTAAACCATTCATGTTACGTAAGATATCATATGCATCCCTGCCAAATATGAGCCATAATTAAGAATCATGCTTTATACAAATTATCATTCATGAATTCTTTTACAAAGGGTCGACATTTAATTCCCTTTCTTCATAAATAGGCAGACTAAAATGTGGAAGGGAACTTTTCCCAATCTTTTGTAAGCCTACATATTATATCCAATTATGAACAATTTTGCTAAAATCTCAGGTGCATATATTCCATTCATATCTTATTATTAGATCTCTGCTTCGTCTATATGTGGATTCCCACACCAACAACACCCTAGAGTCTTTATTGTCTGCCTGGTCTCAACCCTTAACCTTCAGTTGTCTGCTCACTGTTCATGCTTTGACTTGCTGGAGAACATCTGACTTGACTTTTTACAAATCATGTTTATCAAGATATTACTGGAGGGCCGGCCTGGTGGCTCAGGTGGTTGGAGCTCCGTGCTCCTAATGCCGAAGGCTGCCGGTTCAACTCCTCAACTCCCGCAAGGGATGGTGGGCAGCGCCCCCTGCAATTAACAACGGCAACTGGACTGGAGCTGAGCTGCGCCCTCCACAACTAAGATTGAAAGGACAACTACTTGACTTGGAAAAAGTCCTGGAAGTACACACTGTTCCCCAATAAAGTCCTGTTCCCTTACCCCAATAAAATCTTTTTTAAAAAAAAGATATTACTGGAATTTCTGGGTCATGTATTTGGCATTTGAAAAAAATAAGTTTCTTGTCCATTTATATGCTCCCTGCCATGGCTCTCCTAACCTCTTTTATCATCCTCAAGTTACTCCCTCATCCTGTTGGCGTTTTTCTTCTCTAACTTTACTGAAAAGATAAGAATCATCACGCGTGAATTCTAGCATCTTCTCCCTTCTTCTGCTCTGTGGAAGACGTTGCTCTCTGAGGCCAGCTCCCCATCAGTGCTCAGGTTTCTGACCCTGCCCTCCTGTATGATTCCTCCTCAGTGGTTCCCTGCCTTGCCGTCCTCTTTAATCTTTTCCTTGCCCGATTTTGTGTTACAAACCATTTAGATTTCAATGAGGCGCTTGAATCTAGAGCAGGAGAGCACTGTTTCCAGTTTATAGGTTGGATGACACTAAAGGCTTGCCACCCTCTCGAGGCTCATGTGAACAAAGCAGGAAGTTGCTTCTTTATGTTTATCAAGTTCTGTTGGACGACATCACTTTTCTCTCTGCCACAGCTGAATGGGTCAGTGATTGGTGCCACATCATGGGCCTGCGAGTAACCTGTGAGACCCTCTGGCACAGGAGCTCAGCCCAGGACAGGAACTCACTCTGCCCGTGATGGTGACTTGCTGACCAGTCCGAATCTGTTGTTGCAACTTTGTGTCTACACAGTGCTCAGCAGGGAGACCTGCCAGAAAAGCAACAGACCCAAAAGAAGCCCTGAATGAAGCGGAACCATGAAGTACTGGAGAAGAGCAGGGATAGTGGAGCAGGCAGAAGAAATGAACAGAAACTGCCCAAAGCTGGCAGAAGCCGAGGACCAGTGGTAGCTTAGCGGGTGTGCTGGTGGTTTGGTAGAGCTGTCTCAGGCTGTGCGAGCATCATCTTGTGTCCTGAGTTGTGAGGCCAGTTGTCCTTATCAAAAACTGAAGTAACCAAGGGATGACTTTCAACCTGAACAAGCTTCACACATTTGGCGGGCTGTTTAATCTTAACCCTTTCTCCTCCTCTAATTGCTTCTCCCTCTCTGTTTTTCTACTCTCATGTACTCAAGTATAGTACTTGGCTATCTATGCTACCTACCCTTTCAACATATTTAGGCCTATGTCTACAAAATACTTAACAATCTCAGTGCTAAGAGTTTTGCTTGTTCCTTTTCATGTTATTCAATTCTGTGTATTCAGCAATGATCTGAAATTTAAATTAGTGGCTTGTTTTCTTTTTTGTCTTTTAAAGCTAAATTCAACTCATACAGGTAAATGTAACCATTGACTTTCTGTAGTTATTTAATAATCTCCTTGACAGGTTTTCAGGAGTTTGGGGGTTGTCTTAGTCAAATCTCTTACAAGTTTTCATCAACTATTTATATATGGGAATTTCTGGTTTTTCTCAACCTTGGTACTAAGAAACGTGCATTAAGGCAAAATATCTAATTTCTTCTTCCAGCAGGAAATATCCTGCCACTTAGGGAAAGTGCTTAGTTCAGTGCCTGGCACAAATTCATCTGACGATAACTATTAACTATTAGCATTATTATTTTTATTAGCATCCCTTTTGGATAATTGGCAAGGATCTCAGTAAATTAAAGAAATTATCCAACTGGAAAATAAACTGGAGAAACTGAAGCTTTCTGAAGAAAAATCTAAATTGTTAAAGGGATGAAAAATTGGCTTTGGGAGAAAGCACTTGGATTACTCAATATGGAAATGAGAAAAAAAATGGAAGACTTCACGTTTGTCTTTAAGCATGTGACAGCTTGCAGCGATAGCCCTGACCAATCCCAGGATTTAAAACAACAGATAGTGACTTGAATTGCATTGTGAAATTTTGGTTAGTGACACCCATGAAAAGTATCCAGTTCGTACTCAGTACAGAATGTTAATGGAAGTTGTGGGCATCCCTACCCTGGAGATGCTTTAGGCAGTTGTGTGGTTCACCTGCTTAGAGGAAAGGACAGGCGTATTTGACGCATTGGGTCCTCCTCAACTTCATGATTCTCCATGTGCTTCTGTCACTTAGTGGGTGAGCCTGAAAATCATCTTTTCTCATCTACGATGGTATAGTTTTCATCTCAGTCGAATATGCAGTGTGATGTGGCATCAGGAACATAAGTGTGTATCTCTCCTTTTAGACTGATTTCCCAGGTGACCTATAGTAGCCATTTATCCTGTATCTGAATAAAGATGGGATGGAGTTAGAATTTCTTGATCTAGTTTCATTCAGCTTTACATTCTGAGACTTTTTTTCTTCACATTTTTTTTCTATACTGTTATGAGCATTAGAATTAAGAATTCTTTTAGTCTGAGAGTAGACTGCGTTTGTAATCTAATGTAAATAATTTACAAGCATCTAGTTTGTAAGGAAATTAAAAGGTTTTCTTGAGAAATGTAGCCATTTCATTATTCTAACAGAAGTCTGTTTTAATCAGTTCTAATTTGAGGGAACCTATTTGTCATGGGATGGGTAATTTAGAACACACACCCTTGTTTCTGACCATGGCCCATCTCTAGCAAATTAGGTATTTGTTTTGGGTTAGTGGGATTAAGCAGTCACACTAAAGCAGAGCCTTGGTGTTCAGGCAAGAACATTGGTGTTGGTGTTCAGTTTAATGTGAAATCAATATCTTAATTAAGCCATTTTACCATCTGACCATGGAGTTAATCAGACCACATCTCATTATAGGGCCTTATTTAAAACTCTAGGGACAGAAGTTTCTTCTTGCATTGATCTCCCACCCATATAGCTCTTGGTGGCAACTTTTTTTATTTTCTACAGGCTTGCCTCATTCTAAATTGGTGAATCCTGGGATTGGGAGATGGGATCCTTGACTGATTTTCATTTCATTCCCTCCATGCTCCACTCCTGACCATGTCCTAAACTGAATGCCACCTTGCCAGATAGTGACAGAACCTCTGCTCATGGCTCTTTGTGCATTGTTTACTTTGGCCTTCTGTTTACAACTTACTTTTTCTACCCTCTTTAAGCATCTTATTAAAATGTTAGGTAGACATATAATGTAAACCAGGCATTTAAACAGTGTCTCATGGCTTCACCATTTTCTCTTCCCTCCTGCTCCTTCCTATTTTCTACCCATTCCCTTCTGCTTATTTCTGTTTGCTTTGTTCTCCACTCAACCACAGAATAACCCCTGGAAGCTCTAAAGTCATATGGATCTATGAGTTCATGCGTCCAGAGACAGAAACAAAGGTGCACTCTTGCCTCATCCAGAGGCCCAATCCCTTGAAGACTTCCATTGGCTTAGCTTGGGTCACATGCTCATCCTTTGAACAAATGACCTTAAACAGGGCCACGGAGAACCACGATTGGCCAGGCTGGGTCATGTGCCCACCTCTTCGGCAGGGAGTGGAAGACAACTGAGCATTGGCAGCCCCATCAAAACCTCAGAATGAGACAGGTAGCTCAGTGAACGGTGAGTGGAGTGCTGGGCAGACTGCGCTTGCGAAGTGTCATCAAGTGAAGCTGACTATGCCTTCATGTGTTCATGGTTTGAAATAGAAATATAACTCTGTGGCTATTACAGCATCGTTAGGAGTTTGATATTTTCTTCTGAGTTGCCCAATTCTCTTCTTAGGAACAGTTTCATCTTTTGCTGTTGCTTTCCAGGTGTTTCATCTGCATGGTTTAGATTTCACCTTTGTTCTGAACCCTTTTACCAACTTCTGTTATGAAGAATAGAGTCAGCTGCACCCAGCATTCCCAGCCAGTGATTCCAAGTCCTGCCAACACATTCGTGCTTCCTTTCAAGTCTAAATCTTTTGTACCTGAATCTTTTCTTGAACTTTGATATGTAAGAGATGTAGAGTCAGAGTTGATATAAAAAGACTGCAAATCATTAAAAAATCGAAGAGAATGATCTCTTGATAATGGAGTCCTCATCAGATTTAATGTTTAGTTGATCACCTCCAGTCTTCTTGGAAGTGCAAAGTAGAGTGAACACAGGTGAAGGATTTATTCACTGCACCAGAAATGCTTCGTGTGCAAGGCACTGTGCTTTTCCTGAGAGAAAGCGTCTAGTCAAAAGCTCTCTTTGCTAATCCACTTTGGAATCGCATTCCTGTGTTTTTCCCTTTTGTCCAGAAGGACTGAACAAAAATGGAGACTGAATCTGTTTGCTTGGGAAAATAATATCTATAGTGTTATTTTAGTCATAGATCATAGAATACAGCTTATCACGTACATATTATATTGAGATTGGTACTATTCAAAATGAAAAGGCAACATACCAGGTGGTTGTTATATTCTAGCAAAGAAACTTGCATTTGGAATTAAATATAAGACCCTTGACCTTCCAGAGATCCAGCTCAGACTCACGGTTCGGTAAGAGAATCTTGCATTCAGGTGTATACCCTCAAATGGGTGGGCTGCTGGAGAGAAACTCCAAAAGTTAGCAGAACTTGTCTCTGGAGATGAAAATATGTGCGGTCTTAATTTTCTTTTCTCTACTGTTCAAATTTTCTGCAACGAGCACATACCACTTTTAAAATAAAAATATTTTTTAAAAAACTACATCTCTGCTGAACTGTAAAAGTTCTTGGTATATACCAAATTACGTTTAAATAAGATATTCCTAGTGAATGAAACTGACTGATATCCAGAAAGCTCCATGGCCTGAACCCCGTTTGGGGCACTCTGATTCTCCCTTGACTCTGCAGGAAGGTCCCAGGGGCCTGGCACGTGCACCCACCTCAGGACCCTTTGCCATTAGGCTCTAGGAGTCCTCTCTGCACAGGCACCATCGGGCCTCTTAGGACAAACCCCGAGGGCACTCTGGAGCTGAAGTTCAGGTCTCCAGTTCACAAGGTTTCAGACCACGTGAAAAAAAAGTTTCCCTCAACCTTTGGGAGCAGGGGCAGGGGAGGGGGAGGGAGATTCACAGGCTCCCTGTCCTGAACGCAGACGCTTCACTCCCAAGCTCTCTCCTCAATCCTTTACCTCGTTTGCTCTCAGCACGTGCCAGCAGGAGCACTGGCTCATCTCCCAGGGCCTGTGAGCGCGGCTGTCAGGGTTGGATAGGGTCTGCCCGGCACACAGCTGGCGATGGAGGCTGCCGGAAACAGTGCCGTGTGGGGAAGTATTACAGTACTCAGGTCTTCCAACCCAGCCTGTGGGAACTGCTCTTTGGGACTCGCAATACATTTGTTCAAGAACAAAGTCACAATTAGAAGCCTTCAGAGGGCTGTGCCACTCACAGTAGCATCAGGTTAAGAGCGTGAGTGGCCTTGGAAGTCGGCCTGGTGTGAGGCCGCTCTCACTCAGCCGTGGAGAGACCTTGGGGAAGCACTTCCTCACCCTGAGACTTAATTTCCTCACGTATATAAGTGGGTAGTTTATTAAACGTTACCAGAAATAAAATGAGGGCGAAATGTTAACACTAGAAGTTGCTCAATACATGACAACTATCACAATTAAATGCTAAATCATGTTGTACAAAGTAAGGTCAGTCTGCACAGCCATTTCTATCAGACTCAAAGCTCCGTTCTTCAAGTTTCCCATCGTATCTGTCAGCGAAACCAGTAACCGTCTGTTGCTCATGTCTGAAGCAGCTGCACATCGCCTTTATTGTGCTTCAGCAGCAACACACAGGTCGAAAATGACTGGGCGCCGTCTTTGGATTCTGGGGATGACTTCCCACCCTGGGATGCTGACGCAGGTTTGCTTATAGCAAGTGCTGATAATAGCAGGGCAGGTCATCAGCACTAGTATTGAAATGAAAACATATCACAGTGTTTTTGTTGGTTTGTTTGTTTTTAAGGAAAAGAAAAAAGCCCTACTGAGTCTACTGACCCCATCGTGGAACTCAGGGCCCCTGTTTTTCGCGTATTCTACTATAGGTTAATTTCCACATTTTACTTTTCTTTGGTTAATTAGACCATCTTTGATAAAGTTGTGATCGTAAATTTGTCTGTTTCTCTAATAGAGTAAAACATGTTAGAGATGATGGAAGCCTTTGAGCATCTGGTCTTACCAGAAACTAAATATAAAGTGGACCACAGTGGATTGGAGCAAAGGAAAGCATCCTTGGAATTTTCATGACATCGTACACATTATGGATAATCTTATTTTCTACATGCAAATGTTAGTATAAGGAAATGGCTACATTCTGTTTTCCCCCACATCATACATAAATCACCCAACAATATAACATGAGCAAGTAGCTTGCCAAACATTGTTTTATTGAATCTAAGATGACATCTATTGTATGTCATTATTCTGTATATTACTAAGAAAAAGCACTGCTATTGATTGATGTTAAATGAGAAAAAGTAAGTCTTGAAATCAATCAAAGATGGTATATTCTTCTATGTTTGATGAGCTCATTTTAACATCCTTTGTGTCTTCTTCCTTCCATTAATACTTAAAGACATTTGTTGACTAGTTTGAGAGCACTAATCACAATTAAAATAGATGTTTCACTATATACAACACAAATACAGCCATTCACTGCTGAATTCCCTAATCTTAATGGCATTTTAAGCATTAATGAAATGAGGCTAGTTTACATTTCTTGAATTGATTAAATAAGATAAGGGCTCAGTGATTGGGCAGATCAAGAGGACAGCCTGGGTCTTAGAGAGTTGGAAGGATTTGTAAATGGAAATGTTATTTCGTACCTTTCTTCTTAAAAAAGTTATCCCTACCTTCTTGAGCTCTTGTTTCAAACAAATCCTTGGGATAATCCCAGGTCTCCCCCCACCTCCACCCACACCCCCACCACCCACCAGTCACAGAAGAGCTTTGGATTTAGGCTAATATTAATGAATTCACCCCAGGCAGTTATAGCATATTCTCCAGGAGTATAATAGGCAGACTTGTGTCAGCAAGAGATTTTCTTAGCAGAGGGCTAAGAAAAAGCTCAGCAAGGAGAATGGTAGATGGAAAATGTCAGTAGAGAAATTGGGTTTCTATTTTGAGGATAGTAAGAACATTACGTTTTAATGCATTCAAGTTCAGACTGATTCCTAACCAGTGACCCATGCAAGTTAAAGCCAGAGGGTGCACGTTCCCACTGAGATGCAGGAAATTTGGGCCCTGCCTTTCAGGAGTCAGGGTAGGGGATGAAAGGAGGGGCTTGACCTCTGGAAGCCTCAGTTTTCTCATCTAGGCTGTTGGGCTGGAGGGTCTCCAAGCCCCTTTCAGCCTGTGGTGCTGTGGACTAGCTAGAGGTCTTCACTGAGCAGCAGGATGAGCGCTGGGTCAGCCTTCCCTAGAAGGAGGTTCAGACTGGGTAACTGTGTCATAGCACCAAGGACTTCTGGCTTCAGACTGGCACCCAAGATCTCAGACTTTGGGTTCCTGGACCTTGCAAAGTGGTTCCTGAGATTGTTGTTTTGGCTGCCCAGTATCCAAACGCCCTTCCTATTGGACAACCCCAAGTTAGGTAGGACAGTGGCAGCCAGGATGTGGGCAGGTGAGAGAGCTTAGCCAAGCAAGGTACAGACACAAAGACACAGGGAGAGATGCAGCTTTCTAAGGTGGCCTCAGCAGCAGAGGTGAGCCTGAAGCAACACATCGTCTGGCATCCCATGGCAGCATTGTGGCCGGACAGTTCTGGGCACAGAGTCTGGCTGTGCGCGCACTGTGCCACCTCCCTCTGTTCCTTCCCCCCTCAGTCTATTTCCCACCTTCCCACAGGGTCTCATTAAAGCTCTCCTAGGTCACCACGACTTCGTGCTGTTTGCCTCTAAGCCTGACACCCTGATCTCTGTCAGGGGCAGATCTGTACTGAACTGGGGAGCCTGAGATAAGGGCCTAACATAAAGGTGGCCTGCAGGGCGCTGCTGGGAAGGCCACAGGGAAAGGCTTAGAGGGCTGCCTGCTGGGTAGTCCGTGCCCGTAAGTCTGATCATCTGCCTCTTTTCTCTGATCCCTTCTGCCCTCTGTCCATAAACCCTTCCCGGTGCCCTGGGCATGCAATTAAATATTTTAAAATCAAATTTCATCTAAGCTTCTTAGGGGTTATCTCTGCTCCCACAGAGTCACAGGAAACCGACAGCACAATAATTACACCCAACTTGGTAGGCAGCCTGGGAAGCTGAGGTGCCTCTTCTTGCTTGGCGGGCCCCTTTTGGGTTTTCAGTGCTTTTCTCTGAAGCCACTGAGACTCAGTCGTAGTTTCCCCACAGTGTAGAGAGTTCCCTATATCATAGTGCTGGGGTAAGATGGATTTCTTTCTTTCTTCTTAAAAAAATCATGTTTATTCAGGCACTGGGTAGTTCCTGGCATTTAAGAGAAGATGCCTGGTAAACACTGAATAAGGCCATTTCCTCTGCAATTAGAGACTTTTGGCTCTAACAAGATCTTTTCCGAGAAACCATAAGCCTATGTTCTGGAATTTCAACATTTCATTCCTCGTCCTCTCCCCGCTCCTCACTAGGGTTCATATTGTTCTAGAAATTGAACGCCACCACGAAGCAATCACCCAAACACCACTCTTTGTAGGCTTAAGAGAATGTAGTTCTAAACACAAACACACACACACACACACACACACACACACACACACACCACAAAACCTGTAGTAGACCTCTAGACCTAATGTATGTGAAGGACCATTTCCAGAAGGAATAATAACTAGAAGGCACAAATAAAGCCCTGAAATCAAATCCCCTTTTGAATGATGTATAAGCAAAGTAAATTAGTAAGATCCAAGTGCACTTTAAGAATAGAAATTTGCCGTTTGCTGGGATTTATTTCATCACTGAAAAAGAAGGGCAAAAACAGAAGTAATAAAGTCAATTGGACTTCGTGTCGATGACAAAGTGCTTCACATTTCTGATCTCTTCTCTCCGGTCCATCAGTGTACTGTCTGAGCTGCACTGGGTTAAAACTGTCATGAACAGGAGAGTTATTTTAAGGGGTTGATGGTCTCTTGAGCTGAGAAAATGGAACATGACGTCTGACTTCTCTTTCTTCTGTTTGTTCATTCGTTCATTCACTCAGTCCCTTGTGCATATGAAGCCCCTTCTCGGTACTGAGGGGGGATGTTAACACAATCAGGGCTTCACAGTTTCTCTCAGGATTTAAGACTGGAGCCCTTGCCATACGCATTCTTTACCAGATGATTAGAGAAGATGTTTAACAAGTGGCTCACTTTGAATTTCAAAGGGGAGCCCCTGCTTCCTGTTGGGGTGATCAGGGATGAATTCATGGAGAGCAGTGATTGGAACTGAGTTTTCAAAGGTAAATAGGAGTTTGACAGATGGAAATGGGCAGGGCAGGGGTACTTCGAGAGAATGGGGATGATAAGTATCTGGAAGATTCCAGCAGTATTCGTTCAGGAGGAGGACCCCTTCGAGTAAGATGAGAAGAGTAGTTTGGAGCTGCCCAGTGGAGACCCTTGAATAGAGAACAGAGTTGGTTCTGGGGAAAGTTTGGGGCAGGGAAGCCTAGTTTCTTCCTGTCCTTGAACCTTCCTGTATTAATTGCTCCTCTGCTTTTCAGATGATGGGCCTGGCTAATGAAAAATGGAGGGCTTGCTGTTGGATTCTCCGCCTTCCAGTTTCCCTGCTCGAATCGGAGGAGCCAGGGAGTCTCAGAGGGGAAGCTGGACTTGCTCATCCCTGAGGTCCCTTCTTGTCGGGCTATCCCTGCATTTCTCATTTTGATGGGGAGCCCCTGTCTCATTTGGCATGGGGTTTACAGGTCTGCAGGCTACAGTTTTCTGAGCTTTCTTGCTAATATTAAAAGTCACATTTCTTTTTTTATTTCTTTAGATTGCTTGAATTTTTAGAGTGATCAGTTTTTTAAATAGCAAGGTTTAAAGTCTCAAGTCCTCTTAGAGGCTGTAATTCTTCTGTGATTTCAGCTGCCTGGCCTCATTCTTGCCTTTGATCATCAAGTTTCCTATTATGTTGGATGATTAAAGGCATGTGCACGTCAGGGGGAGAGCCGCCTGGGAGTGACATTTGAAGGGCTCAATTAGTCTTCTGTAGATCAGCTAAAGTCAGGCACAGGATGTTGTTAAAATTCTAAATTCTGATACTTTGTCACTGGGTACATGTACTCTAGCGTTCAGGGGGTTTTGCTGCCCTTTGAAAACTGTTGCACTCATAATCACATGCAAATAACACAATGATAGTGACTGACACTAGGCAACTTCTACTCTGTGCACTACACTAACCCATCTCCAGGCATTGGCTCACTGTATCATCAAAAGACCCCTTAAAATTAGCCCATGTTACCCAAGGAAACTGCAGCTATGAAGATTACATATATCCTCTCGGCCACTCACAGGTAAGGGGCGGAGCTTGGTCAGAAATTCTGGGTTTGCTTTCAACCCTTACACAATCCTACACCCTGGGAAGGGTGTGAAACAATAAATACCCTTCTCACTTTGTGTCTGAGAGCTAAAATGTCCCAAACCAAGTTTGTGGAAATGGATTTACCTCTGGAGGTTTTGCATACCTGCGAATTCTCAGCAAAGGAGAGCTCTAGGCAGGGTGGTGAGGGAGAGACGATGACAGCAGATGAAAAGCTAACCCATTCCTATTGTATGTTTTGAAATTTAAACAATTCTTTGAGCAAATTTTCTTTAAAAGTGTTTTCTTTTTCTGATTTAAAAATACACAGAACATTAAAATTATTTATTATCCCCAACCAGGAAGAAGCCCTGTAAAAAAATTTTGTACTTTCTATGTGTGTGTGTGTGTGTGTGTGTGTGTGTGCACACAAACCAAATTGGGGATTTTTACATATGTGTGTGTGTGTGTGTGTATGTGTGTGTGTATATATATATATATATATATATATATATATATATATATTACATTTACATTTAGTACTGAACTACTTCTTTTTTCATCCACACTAAGAGGTTGCACACTTGGCAAACCAATTCAGAATACAAAGCATTTTTTTATATAAAGCACTTTTGTTAATTAGCTATATATACCGTATTTGAGTTTTCATTCTTGTACCACAAGAAAAAATCTTTTTTCCTGCTGAGTCTTGCTGGTTCATCTCCTGCTGTATCTCTTGCTTTCTCCCTGCATCCATTGCCACTTCTATATACAACGCTTATAACCTTTCTCCCCTTCCTTTCCTCCAAAACTGCTCTCATCAAGGTCACCAATGTCCTGCCCATAAATAATCCAGTGAGATTCAATTAACTTTTTTTTCTTTGCTTGCTTGTGTTTTGATGTTATAGATAAGAAACCATTGCCTAATCTAAGGTCACAAACATTTATGCCAAAGCTTCCTTCTAAGAATTTTATAGTTTTAGTTCTTACATTTAGGTCTTGATCCATTTTGCGTTCCTTTTTAAAAAATATATATTGTGAGGTAGGGAGTCCAACCTCATCTTTTGCATGAGGATATCTGGTTGTCTCAGTACCATTTGCTAAAAGACTATTTTTTCCCTATTGAATTGTCCTACACACTTGTCAAAACTCAGTTGACTGTAAATGGAAGGGTCTATTTCTGGACTCTCAATTCTATTTGATTTATCTATATGTCTACCATTATTTCAATACTACACTGACTTAATTACAGTAGCTTTTTGGTAATTTTTGAAATTGAGAAGTGTTAGTCAAACTAGAAACTATGTGTTTACGTTTGGAACCAAAAGGGAATCCCACTTGTGAAGATGCAATGGGCAATGCTCAAGTTTAAAAATAAAGGAATCTGACTAGCCAATGCCGCGAGTGTTCCAAAAACTTCTGGCTTAGAAACTATGACCCAAATCAGCAATCATGCTCTGAAAGAGAATGGCAGCAGAAGGGATCTCGTACCAATCTCCACGTGAGCCAATCCTGAAACTTGACCTCCTCTGGACTTTCACTTTGGGGAGACTATGTGTTTGCTATCTGAACAGGGCAGTGTGAGGTGGGCTTTCTGATATTTGGAGCCAAAAACAATGCAACTGACATACCTCTTGCTATTTCTATTTTCAGTTCTCTCTTAAGTCTCTGGAGGTCTCTGTCTGAAGAAAGATTGATATCTAGGCTCTAAATGCATTGCTTTGGCTCTCCTCTCACCCCTCGTGGTCAGCAGAGGTGACACTTCAAGCTGTAGAGCTGAAGCATGATCTTCACATCCAGCAAATAATATGCAGATTCCCAAACTAGTAAGGGTAAGGATCACGGGGGCAGGGGCTGGAGGTGGCTCTGAAATGGGAGGTGGTGAAGTGTGTGTTGGGTGGGGTGCAGGAATCTGCACGTTAAATAGCTTCCCAGTTACTTGTGGTACGAGATGTCTGAGGAACATGTTTGAAAATACCCCTCCCTCCTCTGACCTTCTTCTCGCTGACCTCATATATCAGCTTGTGGCCCTCATTCACGGTTTCATTATTGCTGCTTCTCTTGCTAACCTTTTCCCTAGGACAGAGACATGCTTCCCCATTGGGGCTCTCTCAGTGTTTACCAGTCATAGCCATATGCATCAGCCATTTCTGCAATAATACTAATTAACTACTCTGTGTATCGCATTGCAGTAAATTCATTCATTCATTCATTCATTCATTCATTCATTCATTCGCAAATATTTGTTAAATTCTCACCACACAGCCACTGTAGTTCTAGACATTGGGGGATCCTAAAGAGGACAAAACACAGTTTCTGGATACCAAATTAAATAGACAATGTGCTCCTCTCAACGGAGCATACGTGTGATGTTTTCAGACAGCTACAGTAAGGAGGACAGACAATCCTGACATAGTAAGATATGCAATGTAATAAAGAATATTAATATTATCTTAAATATGGCTTTCTTTTTTCCCTAATGACCTCAAAATATTTTATGATCTATTATTTTATTTTATTTTCAAGATGTCAATAGAAGGAAACCCATAGTGCCCTTTATTTTTATCTCCAATTTCTCCTTATCCTGCTACCAGCCATATTTTCCACCATCTTCCTTGCTAGCCCTCTAATACCAGGTTGTAATTTAGTTCTGAGGCCTGAAACATAGCCATGACTAGATATACCGGCCAGGGCTCTTAGTTGCAGATAACAGGATCCATCAAAAGCTACTTTATTCACAAGGGAATTTATTAAGGGAAGTATTTTACAAATTAGGAAGGCTTGAAGAAATAGACTCCATGTCAAGTTTCTAGGAACAACCCTCCAGACGACACTATAGACCAGGGCTACCAGACAATGAATTGCTGTCCTGACCTCTACCAGGAACCTGCTCTTCCCCTCTGGCTCCACCTCTGCCACGGTCTGCACCAGCAAAATCGATGCTTTTGCCTTACCCCTCTTCCCATGTAACTTAGGGCCTCAGTCTCCTCGTTTATGAACTGTGATGACATCTACGTCCAGGTCATTTCACAACTAGTGTGGCATAGGCACAGCCTAATGAGAATGGGCGCAGGTTGTAAATCACTCATTAGAACTAACTGGTGCCAACCAGCTGAATGTCAACCCTCTTGGCAGCATTACAAGAAGAAAATGGGCTTAGCACAGAAATGCCAACTGGCAAGGGTTCTCGTGATGGACCTGGGAACATAGCACATGAGCAGTTTGAGAATACACAAGATGCTAGTGGGCAGACTGAGGTGAGAATGCTCTGAACACTACTAAGTCCTTAAAGGAGAGAGAATACTTTCACAGATTTGGAGAAGAAATGCAGCATGGTGGGAGCAAGAGGTTGGCATCCTGGTCTTGGGCTCTGAACATGTGGCATCTGGGCCGTCCACCTGAGTACAACACCTGCACAGAAGGAAGAGGGCTGGTGGGGTCGTGGTGGTGGAGTGGCTGCTCCATTTCTCAGCTGTTCTAGTGAACCACGTGGCTGAGTTTGAGCCTGAGAGGTGCTAAGCAAGCAGAACACCTGGGAGCATTAGGCTTTGGGGTGCCCTCTGCATGAGAACGATGAGCACCAAACCTGACAGGGAAAGGTATGAACAGGAATGAACACATCAGAGACTGGCACACAGAGCCTTGAAAGTTTAATGAGGACAGTTAGTGAAGCGATGCCCTGTGATTAATCACGTCAAAAGCATCACTTAAATCAAGTAGAAGGATGGTGGACAACAGCCACTTAATTTAGCTACTTAAAGGTCATCTTTGGAGCTCTTAGAATGGAACTCTTAATAGTGCACTGTCAGTAGGACTTGGCTTCTAAATCCAGATAGATGAAGGTCCATTAAGTCCCTGGAGAGGAGGACTTAAGATTTGAGCCAACTCAACAGACCCGATGCACCTGAATACACGAGAACAGGCAAAAGGAGAGAGATATATATGTCAAAGAGAAGCAGAGTCACTGAGGGCTTTTTGCTTCTTAAATTTTTTATATTTTAAAGATCTCCTCATCTGAGGTCCTAGAAAAGTGATATGAAGAAAGGCAATAACTGAATGCAAGGCTATTAGAGGGAATATTGCTGTTGTGTTTTGTGAGCAAATGAACATGCTATATAAGCAGCAAGTTATAAAGGCGATGCACAAAGCACGTAGTTTCCTATAACTGAATGTATCTGATGCATATTTAATGAAACACATAATCAAGAGTTATTAGAGCTATAAAGGACCTGGCTGATTGTCTGGTACAACCTCCTTGTTTGCATAGATGAGGAAAATCATTGAAGAGATGACGCCTTGTCCCGAGTTTACACAATCGCAAGGGGTGGGCAGGGATTAGGATTTGGGCCACTCAACTCTGTCCAGGCCCATCCACTCCATCGTTACTGTGCTGTGAAAGCCTGATTTCTAACAGACATTTCACATTACTGCGCTGGAACTCAACAAAGACTTCGGGGACGCAGCTGGGAGAGGGAGAATCGGAGGGAGCCAGAATTGCTCAGGAGATCCTGGAAGCCTGTGGATTTGGAACCCAAAGGGCAGAGCCTCCTTCTTCTCTGAGAAGGGGTGTCTAGAGCTTGGGCACCCTGCCTGCCCACCTACCGGGAGGCTGCTGAGCTTGGAGACAGCTTGGCTTAAGGGCGAGAGGGATGGGTGCACACAAGTCAAAGGAAGGAATCCTCCTCTCAGATTCCTGAAATCAGTCCCTTGTTCCTGGTGGCTGCCCTCAGCTTCACCACTTAAATACACAGCTACTTTTTCTCATCTTTCTTACCTTCTTGTAAATGGATTTCTTTTCTTGCTCACTTTCTTATTCCATGTCTCCTTCTTTGCTGTTTGGGAGGTTATACCCTGTATTTCTACTTTTTAGTGTTTGTCCTTGAAACTTGAACATGTATGCTTAACTAATCAGAGTACAAATTTAATCATATCTTAATTCCTTTCCTATCAATATAAGGGCAGTTGACTTTTTTTTTATTTTTAAGATTTTATTGGGGAAGGGGAACAGGACTTTATTGGGAAACAGTGTGTACTTCCGGAACTTTCTCCAAGTCAAGTTGTTGAAGGACATTTGACTCTTTAACTCAGATCTTCCTCTCCTTACTTCCAAGTTATTGTTGGGTGTCTTAATGCCTTTTTTAACCTTCAAAATTAGAATTTGTTATTAATTTATTGTTAGTGGTTTGTGGTATTCTTTAAATTTTATTGGGAAATACTGGGGAACAGTATGTTTTTCCAGGGCCCATCAGCTCCAAGTCCTTGTCCTTCAATCTAGATGTGGAGGGCGCAGCTCAGCTCCAAGTCCAGTTGCTGAATTCTGGCAATCTTATTGTTGAGAGCTCCTGCTGTAACCACCTGAGCCATCCGGCCGCCCCTATGGTTAGTGTTTATGGTTACTTCCATGTTTCCCAGTTTCTTTACTCACAGTCCTTTCTTAGACCTGTCTTTTCTTCTGAAGTATATCCTTCCTGTATTGCAGGTCCTGTTGGTGGTATACTCTTTCATTTTGGTCATTTCCCCTGTCTTTCTTGAAAGACAGTACCATATTTTCTTTATCCCTTCGTCTATTGATGGACACTTAGGGAATTTCCATGTCTTGATTATTGTAAATAATTCAGCAATACTTTAAAAAGTGTATTTGTTATAATTGATCCAGGATCTAGTATTCTCAAGGAGGGATTTTTATAACAGTAATCCATAATCCTACCATAAAGTCAATTCTCACAAGAATGTTGATCTATCTATTCATTTTTTATACCCAAACTAATTACAAAATTATTTTAGGTGGCTTACAGACAGTAGTGTGCTAGAGTCACCTTGTATAGCTTTATGAAAAATTTATTGTTAAATTTTTAGAAATCTTGCAAGTCATTTGTTAAATACAGCCATTATTAACAATTAAATTACATAAACTTACAATAAAATACATTATATTAAAGATAAAGGTAAGAAATACTCAAATTCTTCACTTCCTAATTATGTTTCCCTATTATTTATCCTGTTGAGGTTATTTATGCCTATGGCAAAAATGCACAGAATGGTGTCCTGCTGCACGTCCCTTCCTAAACCCATGCTCAGCAGTTTCATGTCGGTATCTTGAACTTGGCCGTGGTGGGAATATTTACACTATGGAAATGGGCAAACCTACAAGTCAAAGCTTTATTTGTTGCTTTTTTCATTATCTAGACTTCATAAAGAAGTGGATAGACTGAAAACAGTGCAGAGTTGTGCCACATCACAGCAGGTACATTACGAACAGCACAAAGAATTGAGGAAACATCCTTTCAGTATTTGAAAACAACCAATTCAGCAAAGAAGTTGCTCACATTATTGAGGAATGAGTGAAGTTCTGCCATATGACATAGGTCTTGTTTCACTTTAGCCTTTTTTGTTAAAATAAAAATATCGACCAACGTTCATGTCTGAACTCGATTGTTGATTGCAAACACAGTTTAGATATGGATAAAGAGTTGGGCAAAAATCAACAAAAGCATTCTGTGAGAATCAATTGCCTGCATGGAATTTTCAATAAAGAGTCTTGTGTATTTTATTATGATTTGCTTATTGTGGGTTATACATCATTTATAGCAGCGAAATTTGTATATATATATATATATATATATATATATATATATACACACACATGCATGTTTTTCAGAGAACCAGTTGTGAAACATTTAGCAGCACAGCTCTACTTACAGGGATGTATAAATATAATAAGCTAACATGGATTTTAGTAGATGAGAAAGAAAAAAGCACAAGGAGAGGGACATATTAGAGTTGGAAATGATGTTAATACAAAATATCATATGATGCATGCAGATATGTGCCATGGTCAGCTGCAGACTTATCTCCAAGCTTTCTAGCTCTTCTTGTAGCAAAATTGATTGTGTACTGAATTTTCAGTGTTTTGGTGAGAAATTGTGTTTTTCCTGAGCCACGCCCAGAAGGAATTTTATGCTGAGGGTTTATGTAGAGGAGAGACATGTTTTTATAAATGTCAACAATGTCCTTAGAGCAATGACGGTCACAGGGATATCCCAGCAGAGCCCTTCTCTGCAGGGTGAAAACTTATTGCCAAAGTGTATTTGTGTTAGAGATACATATTGAAGTATTTATGGATGAAATAATATGAATGCTGGGATTTGTTTTTAAATTCCCCACAAACAAATAAACAAACGTCTGTTGGAGTGAATAATTGAAGCCAGAAGAGCAAAATAGTGCTAAATGTTGAAGCTGTGTGATGGGCAACTGGATAACCATTTTACTCTTGCCTCTACATAGAGACAGGATTAAATCCGATTAATATGTCTCTTGTCTCTTGTATTTGATCACAGCTCCTACTCCACTCTGCCTACCACACCTCTACTCCCTTTACCCATCTGCTATTCATGTAGTGGCCAAAACCAGGTCATTTGTCCTGTAGAATGTCCTACATTATGGTCCTCAGTAGTGACAAAAAGTGTTATCTTAGCAAAGAACTCCATTCAACTGAAATCTTATCCTGGGGCAGGGGGGGGGGGGTACAGGGCAGGAATGTTTTAATGGAAACAAAAGGGAATAGAGATGAGGCCATCTGACCCTAGGAAAGGAATCGTAGTAAAGAGGAAACAGCCGGCAGGGAAGATGAAGGGAATGGGGGCCAAAAGGGAGAGAAAGGAGAGGGAGAAAGAAACGCTCTAGATAACCTTCAGTTCCTCCTGATTTCTCTCTGAGTTCTTTGTCTTCCAGCAGTCACCTTCCTGTCCCTGGCACTTTAACCCGCACGCAGAGTGGTGGGGGCAGGGACATCAAGGCAGTAAGGTATCGGGGCATTTTCCTCCCTTCTGGCTACACTGAGCGGAAACTTAAGAAGGGTGGTTTTTTTCTTTTTTTTTTTTCTAAATTATTTCTCTTGAACCACATACTTTAAAAAAGGACAAACACATTTAAAATCAAATCAGTTTGGAAGGGGCAGCATCTTTATCATCTACCATCCTTGGGATTTCATTTCACATTCAAATAAATAGAAAACTACTTGCAAAAAGGCAAATTAGACCCAGATTTACCAGCAGGTGGCATTTCATGTGGTAACATAATGGCACTTCATCAACATCAGCTTTTCTGTGCTCACTGATTAGTTCGCGCCCTATGAAAAGTGCTGTGCCATAATTCTTCATTAGCTTCACAAATTATGCCATTTGGAACCATGTAAGGTGGCTAATGTTTTAGTGATTTTAAAAAACACTTTACAATCAGAAATTCGAGGACCAAATGCCAGTGACTCAGGAACCATATAGACATCTGAGATACGACCATGATTAAGGATTTGGATATTGTGGAGTCTGAAATGGATGAACACGCATGCAGACGGGTGACGAGCAGGAGCCCCAGGTAGTCCTGCGGCTCAGCGGCCAGCAGAGGGCGCGGCTCTCAGTCCAGGCTCTCCACCGTCAGGCACTTCAGTTTCACAAGAAAATGCCAGTCCTGCCAGAGTTCTCCTGTCTGCCATGGCAGATGGTTCTGTTTTCCAGGCAGGCAGCGCAGAAGACGCCCTCACCATACTCACCTGGAAGAACAATCTGGAACCCACAGCAACCCCAACCTGGGAGATGCTTAGCAACGGGCAGGATCGGTCCTTGGAGAACTGCCTGGAGGAGGGTTTCTCTAGGACCTCTCAGTGGGTCTTACCAAGGTTTTGGAAAATGGAATACAGCAGAATGGACTGGAATGGGAAACCATCAGAGCATGTTGTCAAGATAAGTACTATTTTGTGACACCTTTGCTTCAGCTCTGTATGTGGGTATATGTGTGTGCAAGAGACATCATGTGAAACGTATTTTTTAATGTGAGCCAAGTGAAAAGGCCTGTAAGAATGCCGCTGCAGGAACTTATCACTTACCCTGAGTAAGCCAGACCAGTAAGACGCTGCTGCTCGTCACATCATCTTGGCTCTTGAGCCCATGTTTGAACATTCCCAAACTAACAAGTGAAACAATACAAACCTTCCCTCTCATGTCTTACCTCTCTGAGATACATGTGAGCTTATGAATTCCTCTGCTCAGGTCATGAGAGTTAGCAGTCATTCATTTGTTCGTTCATTCAACAAACATTTATTGAGAATGTTCAAGGCACTGAGAATATAATAAATAGTGGGGGGAAAATGGACAAAATACCCGTCTTAGTGGAACTTATGTTCAAGAGCAGAGAGGGAAGCACAGATTATAAGCAAGGGAAATAAGTAAAAGAGAAAATGTTAAGTGGTTATAAGTGTTAAGGAAAAAAATAAATAAACAAAAAAGGGTAACGGAGTGATTGGGGGATTTTATTTTATTTTTTCTGTGTAACAAATTACTACAAATTCAGCAGGTTAAAACAACACACAGAGTTATAATCACACAGTTCCCATGGGTCCATGAGTTCCTGCACGGCTTACCTGGGTCTTCTGCTCAGGGTCTCACAAGGCTGCAATCACTGTACCAGCTAGGCTGAATTTTCGTTTGGAGAATTAACTGGAGAATATCCTCTTCCAAGCTCATTCAGGTTGTCGGCAGAATTTAATTCCTTATGGTTGTATGACTGATGGCCCTGGCTTTATGATGGCTGCCCACGGTAAGTCGCCCTAAGAACCTAGAGGCTCTCTGCAGTTCCTCCAGGCCTGCCAGTTCCATTGGCCTTCTCACAATATGACAGCTTACTTCTTTATGTCTGCAAGAAAAACCTCTTGCTCTAGGCTGCGAAGACGGAATCCTATATAATATAACGTAATCGTTGGTCAACAACCTTGCCGTATAACATAACCTAATCAAGAAAGTGACACCCCATTACTTTTGCTATCTTTTATTAGTTAGAAGCAGATAGGTTCTGCCTTTACCCTAAGGGAGAGGAATTCTAGGCATGACTTAGGAGGGTGACCCTAAGGTGTATCTAGCACAAGGGAGGGCATTGCAATTTTAGGGTGGCCTGAGAGGCATTCCTGAGAGGTATCAGTTGGGTAAGGACCTGGGGAGGAGAGGGAGAGAGAATCATGTGGATATCTTGGGAAGAGCATCTCTCCAAGAGGAAAAAGCAAATACAAAGCCCTGAGGAACATTTTAAGAAAAAAATATCCCATGTGCTGATGAGAACGATCAAAGAGAGACACAAACAGAATGACGCAGGAGAGAGAACGGCTGGAGTATCGTATCTGAGTGAGCGAGAGGAATCTAGTGCAGAAATGAAGGGGGCAGTATTTCCTACTCCACAGACAAGTAACTCACGGTGAAAGGCCTGGAGCCAGAGCACACGGGCACAATAAAACTGTACATATGGTGGTGGGAATTTCCATTTGCTCAGTGAACTAGGAAATAAGAGTGAGGATTAAGGGAAGAAGAGGAGTTAGCGATTTAAGGGGGGCATGAGAAGGTATGAAATAGCTATCAAGGAGCGTGGATGGGAATGGACCAGAAAACGTCTGTGTTGTTTGGTGGGCAGCAGACAGGGCCCCCCAGAGGTCAGTGGTCATGAATTTAAAAAGATCAGTCAGCATGGTTTCCGACCACAGTCAGCATGTGTGCAGACAGGCAAGGCACAGGCAGAGAGCTGGTTGCAGGGTTGTGCTTTAGGTAAGTGAGTTTATGGAAGCACAGAGGGCAAGGTGCAAAGGCGGAGTAGGGTGATCGAGCATGGAATTTAAGCTAGGGCAGATCCAGAAGGCAAAAATCAGAAAGGATATAGTTGAACTGAACAACACTATCAATCAATGGGATCTAATTGGCATTCACAGGCATACCTCATTTTATTGTGTTTTGCAGATATTGTGTTTTTTACAACTTGAAGGTAAGATCTTTCCATAAAAGAGATATTTATTGAAATATTCACCTTATTGTGGTGGTCCAGAACTTTTTTTTTTTGCATGTGATTATCCAGTTGATGAAAAGAATATTCTTTTTCCTTTGAATTGCCATTGAGCCTTTGTTAAAAACTAATTGACCGTATATGTATAGTTGTGTTTCTGGACTCTATTCGATTCCATTGATCTTTGTGTCTGTCATTTGCCAAAACCTCACAGTCTTGATTATTATAGCTCAGTGGTTTTCAACTTGAGACAATCGTGTCTCTCCTCACCCCCCTGGCTGTTTGGCAATGTCTGGAGACAAGTTTGGTTGTCATAATTGGTGGGTGGTGTCCTGCAATGCACAGAACAGACTCCCACAACAAAGAATTATTCAGTCTAAAATGCTAATTGTGCCAAGGTTGAGATACTCTGTGAAGCTTTACAGTAAGTCTTGGAATGAGACAGTGTGACCTTAACAAAAGCAGCTTTTTTGGAGGAGTGGGGAGAATATTATGAACACAGAAGGTTACTATGAGGATAAAACTGGACAGCATATGTAAAAGTGTTGGACAGGCAGCCCATGCTAATTAAATGCTAATATCCTCATTATTTGTGACTACTCCTGACCTTGGTCAAGTTTTCTCCTCTTTGCAATTCCCTCAATGTGACTTCTGCACTTGTCCAGAACCTACATATTCGACGTAGAGACGCTCACCATAACAAGTTCTCTGCTACTGGAATCCCTCTGCACATACATGAGGTGTAGGGCCCGGTACCTGCTGTACAGGCAGAGTCTCTCCTTCAGCCACCTGCTCTTCAAGGAGCTGTGTGTGGTGAGGATGCTTCAGATCTACTCCCAGCAAATCTCAAGTGTACAATAGCATCTTATTAGCTACAGGGACCATGCAGCTTCCTTTGTGGAGGTGGTCCAGCTTGGTGCTAAATAGACTGATGTATTGGACAAGGAGGTGAAAACCCCCAGCTTTCCTGTTCTGGGAGGGCCGTATTGGGCCAGATTGCCAAAGGTTAATGACCTTGATAATGACTTTCTCGTGTCTCATGCTGATCCTATGCTACACAGCCACCCTGACTCTGCAGGTACCCTGGCCAGGATGGAAGTCAGAGAGTTTGCTACACCTTTTCTAACCTGCACATTTTCTCTAGTCTGACATTCATCCTTTCGGTCTATAACGTGCCATCTATGTATGGTGTTATGTTCAAGGACTGCAGTAAGGAACAAGATAGATATGACTCCTGCCCTGACGGAGTTTACATTTTGACTGAGGTTCCAGAGCAGGGCTTCTCAAACTGCTATGCACATGAATTACCCTCACCTGGGAACCTTAAAACGCAGGGCTGGTGCAGTAGCTACAGGGTGGGGCCTGAGACCATGCATGTCTCACAAGCTCCCAGCCGACACCAGTGCTGCAAGGCTCCAGGGGATGGTGGAGCCATAGAATGAAAGGAACATGGATCCTTGAAGTACTAAACAAAGAAAAGCTAATTCTTCAACCAGCAACTCCTAACTTCACCTGAGTGAAGCCTTTTGGAGGGCAGGGGGTAGAGGGTGGGATTTATCTGTTAACAGTAGCTAGTCTTCTGGGAGTGGTTCAGACAATTCACTGCTTCTGTTTGAAAGTGTCTTGGCAGAGTAATTCAGGACAAAATCATCCCTGGGTGCCCCCATCCCCTTAATATGTTCCAGATGTCTCCTTCCTGTGTGAAGAGATGTATTCCTAAGTATACTTTAAAACCCTGCCAAGCCCTCACACCATTAGCCCCTTGATAATGTCAAAGAAAAAAATCTTGGCTTGTATTTGTTTGACTCAGATTAAAAGCAGAGAATGAAAATGTTTAAGGGATTGGTTGTGAATGATCTACCTCATCTGGGGGGAAGATTCATGGAGAGCAGATCGTGAGGGTCTTTGATCATGAGAGGTCGATGCGGGGAGCTCAGTCTCTTAATCCAAGTGGCCAGTGGGTGAGTATCAGGGCCCTGGTATAAGCTGCAGGGCTGAGGTTGGCTGGAACAGCCCAGCCAAAAGCCTACTTACTCAAAGGTTGCTTGTCACAAGTGACAGCAGCCTGGGCAGGAAGTCAAATGGGATACGTGGTGTGTGTGTGCGTGTGTGTGTGCGCGTGCATGTGCGTGTGTGTGTGGTATTGGGAAGAGCTGCAGTTGGAGCAGAGAGGCAGCGGGAGCCTGGACTAGTCCAAGTTCAAAACCCACAGGGGCCTTTTGTATGCTTTCAGCAAACATTCATGGTGAGGAGGCCAAATTCATCTAAGGAACTGCGACCAGCTGGACCCAGTGTGCTAGAATTCAGCCAAGGATACTAGTGAAAAGTCTCTCCTGGGTGTTGAGCAGGGAAGGCTGCTCTGGTCCTGACCTTACCTGCCTGAAACAAGAGGCAGAGCCTAGTCCCACACAAGCCTTGCTGGCTTTGGGACGAGGCTGGGCCTGAGGGTGAGCAAGAGAAAGTCAGGGGAAATGGTTTTTGGGCTTATTTTAGATAAAGCACCTGGATGAGTGCAGAAGTTAGCCTTATCCCAAGCAATGCTCAAATAACAACATCAAGCCCCTCTGCCAGAATTGTGTAGAAATAGCAGCATACCTGGGAAAAATTACAAACTGTCCACTCTGACTAGTCAGGCCCACTTACTGTGTTGAAAGCCATTCTTATTCGAGGGAAAACTGTATTGGATTTAGAGATGAGGGCAATTAAAAATAAAATTACCCCACCTTCAACAAGCATTCTCTGAGAGCCTATGGGATGCTAGGCACAGTGAGGGTCAGTTGTGGAAACACAAGATGGGTCTGCAATCAACACTTTGGTGATGGAGAAAAGTACAGAGAACCTATAAAATAAGAGCTGTGCATCTGTGTACTGATTAGACACCTGCCCAGGAAAGTTCTTTGCAATGTTACAAATGCATTAACAAGGCCTCCTGAGCCCTCCCAGAAAGGCTGGCATCTGCCTGAGACAGAAGTTTGGGGAGGCTGAGCTCAGCATGAGCAGTAGCAGGTGAGGGCTGCCACTCCAGCAGGGGATGGAGAGGAAGGGAGAGAGGCAGGAAGTATTATGTACAGCGTGTTATGTACAGGAAACCCACATCATATCGGGGCATTCTGACCAATGAAAGCCCACCAGTGGCCTCCTGCTGACCTTTGAATGGAGGCCCAAGTACTGGCCAAGGCCTATGAAGCCCTGTGAGATCTGGACCCAAGGGCTCTCCAGCCTCCTGCTGGCAAGTCCTCGCCATCCTCTGTCCCCCAGGCGTCTGGTGTCCATTGAGCTGCCAGAGTGGTCCACGTGCCCTTTTCTCTAGGGTGGCCAAACCATTACAGTGCCCCAGATAGAGGAGTTTGCTGGGACACTGACTAACAGTTTTAAAACAAGGATGGAGTCCTTGGTCACTTTGTTCCCAAGGCCAGACTCCCCCATCTGACACCTACCCACGTTCAGCTCTCAGCCCAGCAGCCATTTCCTTAGGAGAAGCTTCCGATCTGTGTTTCCCAGCCCCATCAGGCCCCCGTTGGACCCACCTCTGGCTCCTTCACGTCTCCTTTGTAGCGCTTATTACAACTGCAATTCCGTAACTGGTTGTGGTGTTGCCTTTCTGATGGTTAGAAGATTGAGTTCTGTGGTGTAGATAGTTCACACCCGGTCTAGTTCACAGTTACAGCCAACACCTAACAAGTATTGGCTTAATGAGAATTCCAGAGCACCACTGCAAATGTTCATATATCTCTCAATTAATAAGAGCAGCAATAAGAACGTTTATGTATCAAATATTTGCTCTGTTCCAGACTCAAGAGTCCCTTACTATCTCAGGCTGCATGGTAATTATATACATGCCAGCTTTAAAATTGAGTAAGCACTCCATATGTTTTTATGTATTTTTTGGGTTTATAAGTTATTTTGTCACAATAAAAAATTTTTAATCGTAATTCCTGGTTATATGTCTGTGTATTTGTGTGTGTGTGTGTGAACATGTGTGAACATATATATATATATATAATATATATATTAGATATATAAAATATATATATATAAGATATATTATATATATAAGATATATATTTTTTTTTTTCTTTTTTTTTTTTTCTTCTCAGCCTTTATCTCATAGCTGCTCATTTGCTTTGATGTACAACTAAGGTCATCTCAGAGTTAGAAATCCAGATCAAGAAGCAAGAATTCAGGTGTTCCCAGTATGATGAGCTAACACAGAAGTAATTGGAAAGTATGTCATTGAATCTTCTGACCTCGCCTAATCTTTAAAATTTGAAAAGGGTGGTGTACAGCGATATCTGTTTTGAAGTATTCCATTTATGAATTTCTCCATGTCCATTGCAGCTGACCCACTTGCAGCTCACTTTTATTATCTTGTTAAGAACTAGAAAAATTAATTGGCTCATGTGTTTCCTGGTGGCACCTGGACTTTAGAGAGATGTTCAATCTTCCAGGATCCTTGCTTCCTGTAACAAAGCACTCTTTGCATGCTACTCCTTCTGTGGATGTGTTCATAATGCAGAGAACATTTCTCTTCCCAAATAGACTCTCAACCAATCACATCAGAATATCCGAAGTGGGTCCCAGCAGGGCTCTAGGGAGTTGATTCCAAAATCTTTATCCTAAGACTCAGAATCTCACCTGACCTTCATTCTCTTTGCTGCACCCCCATCTGTAGTCTAATCATAGACTAATAATAATAATCATATTGGCTAGATGAATATTTTCATCTGAGCAGCCTGAGAGCCCCTCACACTTTACCTGTCAAAAAGCTTAATGATGTCCCTTGTAAATCTGGTCCTCCTCCCATTTTCAAATTGTCACTTAGGCTCGAAGCCTGTGATTGTCCCTGACTCTTTGTGTCCCATAAGTCTGAGGTCTGCTTGTTGGCCCTCCTCGAGAGCCCTCACATGTCTCCCCTCCATTCCAGGTGCTCAGGTCTCCTTATCTCTCACCTGGACTGATGCTAGTACTTGCCAGAGTGTCTCTCTTCTCCACTCCCCCCTGGACCGGGCTGTCAGGACTTCCTTCTAGAGCCAAGTGCTGGTTTTATCTTCTGTCTGCTCAGAAACCTTGAAGACCTCTCCATGGCTCGCTAATGGCATTTGTGATCTACTTGAATCAACCCTTTGCTGAATCACCACCGCCCCCAATATAGTCTTGGTCAAAATAAACAATTTGCTATTTCTCTAACATCCCTCCAAATTTTCTAACTCTGACTTGCTCATGCTGTTCTCTCCCTTATACTGAGGTGTGGTTAAAAAATACAATGAATGTTAAAAAAAAAAAAAATTATTACAGTAAAAGACACATTGCCATTAATCCCCCTCAAAATATTCCCCCTCGCTTCGAACACACTTATCGCATTGTTCTTGACACTTTCTGAAGCAGTTCTGGAAGTCCTCTTTCGTGAGTGTCTTTAGTTGCCCTGTTGTGGCTGCCTTAGTGTCCTGAATGGATTCAAAACATTTACCTTTCATGGTCATTTTGACTTTGGGGAAGAACCATAAGTCGCACGGTGCCAGATCCGGGGAATAAGGTGGATGAGGACACACCGTAATGTTTTTATTTGACAGAAATTGCCGTACCAGAAGCAATGTGTGACATGGAGCCTTTCAGTTTTGATAAAAAAATACAGTGAAGGCTGCTGTCAAGTGCCATCCAACGGAAGGCAGGGATCTTCGATATAGGAAGTGGAGCCTCGAACCGTACTAACAGTGTGTGACAAGTTTCGACTTGTTCAGTGCAGTCTGTCAGGTGTGAGCTACAGTTGAGAGGTGTGTTTTAAATTGTGCTGTAAATCATCCTCCATCATGACAACACTCCATGTCACACATCACTATACAATTGCCGAAATTGTATACGGAAATTTCTGTCTAATAAAAACATTATTTGACATGTGTCCTCATCCACCTTATTCACTGGATCTGGCACCATGCGACTTCTGGCTCTTCCCCAAAGTCAACATGATTCAGGACATTGAGGCAGCCATGACAGCACAACTAAAGACACTTCCAGAACTGGTGGCGAGAGCGATGGGATCAGTGTGTTTGAAGTGAGCAGGAGTATTTTTTTTGTTTTTCCTGTTCTCTCTCTCTTTCTTTTTTTTTAAGTTTCAGGTGTACAAAACAATGTAATAGTTAGACATTTACACCCCTCACAAAGTGATACCCCCCTCTGAGGAGGATTAATGGTAATGTGTCTTTTACTGTAATAACTTTTTAAATTTAAACACTCACCATATTGTTTGATCACACCTTGTACTTCCCTGCCTCTTGAAATCCTACCCAACCTTCAAAACGCAACTAAAACTCCACTTATCAAGGATGACTTCTAACTGCCTCCAACTATTTCCACACCCTACAGAGTCCAGCATTGCCCACATCACACCACATTCTGACTTGTGTTCATTGTCTTGGTCGCCTAACTAGATTGCAGGCAATCTGAGAACAAGGGCTGTGTTCCATTTACCTGTAGTGTTTTATATATAGTAGACACTCACCACTATTTTTAAACTTTTACTAAATGGAGTTCAGTACATTTGCCTTAGTGAGTGCTCCTGTTGTTAGCTCCTAAAGCGCCTAAAATAATTGTATGAAACTCTAGATCCGATTTCATTTTTAAGTTGACATCTACGTATTTATCACAGATTTAAATATTTCAAAGGATATATTTTTCTCTTCTGTGTGTGCTTCATATGTATTTTATGTAAACTTTGTAGTTGCAGGTTTAACTTATTTAATTTATGAAAAATACCTGTCATATAATCTAACAAACAAAGCCAGTCCTTGTGGTCAAGCCAGATAAGTAGCCAAATCACACAAATTCCATCAGAAAAGTCTGACTTTATTTTTAAATTCAAATAAATGTGAGTGCTAATTCTTAGATAACAACCCTGCCAGGGCTCCTGGATGAAGGCAGACATTGCCCATTTAGATATTTCTTACTGATTCTCTCTACTTTGCTGCCTTGATTCTCCCTCAGGAGGGCTGCGTCCTCCAATTGTCTCTCGTTTAATGCCGTAGAGATTTTCCCCCTTGCAGTGATGAACCAGAAGAAAATGCAGGACAGGTGAGAGGTCTTTCTTCTCTAACATAAAAGGTCCTTGTATAGGGCAGGTGGGAATGGGGAATTGGCAGCCCGCAGGTTCAAAATACTTCAAAATGGAAGGTGAAGTTCTGCAAATGGATTCCATTTAAGCTACCTGCTTGTGTCCCCCCAGAAAGTCTGTGTACCCCAGGGATGTGTGTTCCTCGGTGTGAAAGCAGCTGACCTGGGACGAAATCCCAGAGGAGGTTTAATTTTCCTTCCATACAGACACACCTTGCCAGAGTTTTAGAAAATTTATCTTCCACTTAAGAAAATCAGGGTCACGTTGTTGCTTTAGAAGATTCCCAGCTTCTTTCAGATGAAGTCACTCTCCAAAAGGCAAGTTTCATCAGAAGAGAAAATCCCATCAAACTCTTAGCACCCTTCAAAACAGACATTGTTCTCATCTGCAGTTGTCAGATACCCTCTTCAGGGTGGTGGGACAGACTTAGGTGTTTATGGAATCCCCAGTCACTGAGCTGTCTGGGTGATATGCCACCAAATGCCAGTAAGGGGTTGGTTTAATTCTAGGATGTGGCTCCATTGTTTATACCCAAATGTTTACAGCCACAGCTATTATGGCCACCAATAGTCATAATCATAAGCTCTACGCATTTAATTGGTGCCCTAGACGAACTAGACACGATGCAGGACTTATCATTAGGATTGACTATTTTAAGACTTGGAAAGCACTCATGATTTTACAGGCATCCTGTCTGGCCCTCTTGTTGTCTGAAAAAGAAATCTCTGTTAAGTCCAAATTCTTCCGCAATTAGGTCATTTGACTTTGCTGTGAGTTTGGCCTGAAAAACTGTATAAAGAGGGCAGGGACACTTTCACCCCTGGGGAGCCCCAAGTTTACACAGTTTTGGGGGAGACTCATTAGGAAAGAAAATATTGAAACAAGCTTTAGGTATCATGCAAGCTTCAGGGTGTTCAGCTTCACAGCAAAGCCACCCTGACCACAGGAGCAGGGGGCATGTTTCTGGCAGAGTGCCTCCTGCTTTGAGTCCATTGGAGCTATTCTAAGCACACGTGGACCTCGACAGCCACACTTTCTGATCTCTGGGGTCTGTATGATCTGCTGTTTGGAAGGTGAATCAAGCCCTGATGAAAGCGAGGGTTCCTCTGCTGAAAGCCTGGCTGTTGTTTCAAGACAGAGACTGCAAATTGGTGGGCTGTGGGCCAGACTTGGTCTGCAGATGGTTTGTTGCAGGAGTGCTTTGCCTTTTTGTTCAGTGTTTCTTAAAAATGTGAATTAAACTTGCCATACTTTAAAAACCATAAAATTTTCAAATAAAGAACTAATTCCTTCTTTTTCTTCTTCTTCTTTTGAGAAACTGAAAGACCATTCCACGGTGGACTTGGACTGGACAAAATGACAGCTTTAGAGGAGGGTCCGTTGGCCCATTCCCCACCTGGCTCTCTTCACTGTCTCCTATTTGCCTACCTGACCTTGGAGACATTTGCTTCATGACCAGGCTCTTGCCCAGGCCAGGCGCCGCCCTTGTCCTCACCCAGCCCTGCTCTGCCCCTGTCCTCATCACTTTGGTCTGATTTCTAATCTTTTTAATGTTCTGATTGTTGTTGTTTTTTAAAACAGTAACTTGCTGTGCATTATTAATATTTATACCCCATTTTGTTAACTACATTGTTTTATAAATCTTTCGCCTTTTCAGCTTGCACTTGCTCATTCTCAGATTAGTTCATAAAGAACAACATAGTATGACAAACATCTAAACTTTTGTTCTTTTAAAATAAATTTTATTGGGGAATATTGGGGGACAGTGTGTTTCTCCAGGGCCCATCAGCTCCAAGTCGTTGTCCTTCAATCTAGTTGTGGAGGGCGCAGCTCAGCTCTAAGTCTAGTTGCTGTTTCCAATCTTTAGTTGTAGGCGGTGCAGCCCACCATCCCATGTGGGAATTGAACCAGCGACCTTATTGTTGGGAGCCCGCACTCTAACCAACTGAGCCATCCGGCTGCCCCTTAACTTTTGTTCTTAATTTCACACTTCATGCTAGCTTCTTCCAAAAGTCATACGCAGATTTAAGTTTTACAAAATTATATTGGAGTAAAAAATGGTACTTTGGGAAGCTTAGGCCTCTTACGGACATCGGTGGGAAAGTCTTGACAGGACTGGGGTTGAGACTGTTTCTTTGGATTATAATCTTGATGGCAGGGGTGTCATCATCCTGTTACCACGTAGAACTCTCTCGTCTCCCTGATACACATATTGTACTACATGGCAAAAGGTATATCCGGCCATTCATTTTGGACCTCTACACTGCTGTTCACTAAATTTAGTTTAGACTTCTTCTTAAACTCCATGGGCATGGAATTTTGCGTGAAAACATTTCAGAATTAAAAGGAAAAAATGTGATGGAATTTATTGTTGATTGATACCTTTAATCCTTTTTGAAAAAGGCTGAGTATCAATCAACATAGCAAGCAACGGAAACATATTGCCAAGTCACAAATGATGTAGTTAGGAAAATACCAACCAGATTATCTACGAGAAAACTCTCAGATCACTAGGGCAAAAAAGGTCAACAGTTTTTTCCCTTGTAATTCCGCTGCATTTAGATTCAAGTGTCAAGGAAGCCCTGGCTGGGCTTAAACTTATACTTAAAAAAAAAAAAATCTATGAAAACTGCAGTTTTGAAAAATGAACTCCCAGTTATTATTTACTCAAATTAACACACAACCTATGTAGTTGGAAAAAGAAAAGATTTTTGGATATATATTTTATTTGACAGTGTTTTAGAATATCATACAGTAAACAAGATTTCTGTAAAAGTTAATTTACCCATACTGGTGCGTTTCATAAAAATAGTTGCTCACTTACAGCCTTTCTGTGACTATTAATACATGGAATTATATTTATAGAGATACAGCTGTACAGGGTAAATTCACAGCTAACACTACACAGAAATATTATTTGGAATGGGATTTAGATGATGTGCTGTCTTCACAGGTTATGGATTACAGCCGCATAAAGCAATTACTGCACAAGTAGTAGCTGTGAACTGTGCAAATTAGAGTTTATGCAAGCGTAATCTCAATTTTTTAATCCTTTTGTAACACATGGAAAATAAAGGTCAGAGGATACAGTACTGGGACGTGCAGCTACACTACAGAAGCATTGTCCAAAACCAGATTCAATAAATTAATGGCAAACTATACTGGATCTAGTCCAGGGGAGAAAGACTAATTGAGATTAAACCAAATGTATTATAAACTGCTACATGTGTTTGTGCTTTTGTTTATGATGAATGGGTTCCATTTTTGGAAATTGCTTTTACAAGCTGCAAGACTCCTCACTTGAGGCTTTCAACCATATTTTCCTCTTGTCAAACAACTAAACTAAGCCTATGCCTGATGAAAATTAAACGGCTAGTGCTCAGGGTACAGCAATTATGAAGAGAGGGAAAAGAGTCAACACAGGAAGGCTATTATGTGTGACCCTGTATGATGGACCTGATCTCCTTGTTTTCCTTATTCGACTACAAGTGCAGAAAGGTGAGGCTTATTTGCATTTGAACTCCTGTACCAGGCAGAATACGTGCAGGATGAGCCTCATTCATTCAGGCCATATTAAAGAGAAACTGCCCTCAGAGACATTTGCCTTTTAATTGTGTGTGTCTACAAATAAGTACCAATGTGTGAATGAAAAAGGGGTTATATAATAAACCTGACAAACTCAGGGGGCTCCCTGGCAGGCCCGACAAGCGCGGTGACAAGCACAGTCACTGAAAGTAACCACATAGGATGGTCTGGTCATAAATTCCTGTTTCTCCTTTGATTCTAAATGAATAAAATGAACTGCAAAACTGCCATTCTCCAGAGCATTTTCTCAATCCGTTGAGATGGCTTCAGGCATGTCTCAAAAATTTGGCTCAAATAAATTCTTGCAAAATTTTTCTATAGGTTTGGAGGTACTTTTGTTGACAAATGGATAATTAATTGAAGGTAACATTTTTTTTTTTTTTTTTTTTAAGATTAAAATAGCAGGGAAGAAAGGCAAGCCTTAGAATTTTACTAGGGGATCTACCATAGATCAATGAAGGTAAACAAAAACATTTAGAGGTTGCTAAAGAAATACAAATTTGGTAAAGACTACCAGACAAAAACGCAAACCAAATGGAAATAAAAGGAGAAAGAATAAGGAAAGAAAGATAAGCAGAAAGGAATGCCGAAGAGTTGTGTTCTTTAATGAAAATAAATTGATCATAATGATTTTTTAATATCAGAGATTCATTATATCTGAGAGATATAAGAGAAATATTTTGCTGTTGCTTTATCAAAGTGAAAATGAAGTAAAGGAAAGAGGGTTTAAAAAAGACAATAAGTGAAATATAACATTGCTGTCAAAGAAGCTACTGTCTGCTAGCCTGAGACACTAGGAAAGCCTTTTCATAAAGGAACTGCAGTGTTGCCAATCTTGATTAAATAAATTGTGGTCCTTCAATTATAAAATTCATATTTTAGAAGAAAACCAATTAAGATCTACGAGCTAAACTGCAAATTCTGACTGACGGCAAACTGTTCCCTAGAATACAATTTTCAAAACCTTTTTTTCCTACCACTGAAATGTACAGAAATATGATTTGATCACAGAAATGGCAGTAAAAATGGCATCATACCAACAGATTCACTAGCTCGCTAACTCCTGCAGTACGCAGGGAACGTTACTGCTAATACCGGTGATGGATGCCACGGGTAAGCCATGGAAACATGTCACGGGCGAACAGTTCTGAATGTTTCAAAGAAACCTTTTAACCCCTGTCTAGATATGTCAAGAACAATTTATTTACAACTCTTTAGATCAATTAAAAGATATAATCTTGTCTCAGTTTCAGCTTGCTCCGTGCAGTTTGATTTTTAAGGCGATATTCCAGTTTGTGATTGCGCTTAACTTGTCCAGTTTCTTGATATAAAGTTTGGATGACATCCAGATCCTTCATGCAGTGGGGGAAATTTTTTTTTAACTAAAGCTACACTGCACTGTCTCTCCGTGATGTTCTTCACGTAATTTTGGTTCTTCCATAGCTGCCAAAGCCCCCACAGTGGAACCAGGGGCTTTAGGATCAGTTTAGGTCTGCGCGTGGACGCTGGACCGTCCAAGCTCGTTGGACACCTGGGACCTCGCGTCGATGCTCCCAGGCCTTGGTGCCTCGTGGATCTATGCGCGTGACAGTGAAAATAAATTAAAACGCCGTGAGACGGAACCGAAGAAGAACGGCCTGCAGGCGTCGAGGCGGGGCGGTGGGCTGGGGCCCCGCGGCTCATCTGCCCGCGGCCGAGGCGCCGGGTTTGAGGACGCCGAGCAGCTTGTCGGAGCCGGGCACCTTCCAGGGACCCGGCGCCAAGGCGGCCTTACGCGCCGGGGCGCCCCCTGGGGGCCGCGCGCCCAGCCGGGGTCCCGCACGCGCGTCCGCCCGGCCCTCGGCCTCCCGCACGCCGCCGCCGCCGCCGCCCGGGCCCGCAAACGCAGGCGCAGGCCCGGGGCCTTCGCGGCGGCCGAGCTCGGAGCCCATCGCGGCGCGGGGCCCCTCCTTCCCGCCGGCCCGCGCCGCGTCCGCCGCGTCCGCCGCCGCGGGCCCGGGCGCCCTGGCCTCCGAGGAGGGCCTGCCGGCCTCGGGCCGCCCCTGGCCGCTGGGCGCCTCCTCGAGCCTCGGCCGCGCGGCCCTCTGCGGGCTCGCCGAGCGCTCCCTCTGCTCCCCGAGGCGCTGCTTCTTCTGGCCGCCGGCTGAAAGCTCCTTTGGTTTCCTAACGTCGTGTTCCCTTTTGATATCCCAAGTCGGGTCTGGGCTTATCTGGTGGGAAGGGTCGGAGGGTGGGGCTGTGTGTGATGGAGAGAATGGCGAGAGGACTTCTTCGAGGGAGACGCCTACTTCCGGCAGACCTGGGGAGGCGGCAGCGGGACAACTCCAGGAGCTGGGTTCGTCTGCGGGACGGAAGCACAGGCGTTAGCAGCCGCGCCGCGCAGGCTTTCGACGCTCCGCGACCTCTCTCTACGTCAGGGACAAGGCAGGGGGACTGCCTTCCAGGTCCCAAGCCACCGCCACCCCAACCCTCACTGCCAAGAGGGCAGCCGGCCGCAGCCAGGGGTCGTGTGTTCTCTGCTCTCATTACCCCAGCCCCTCCGCTCATTGAGAGATGAGGGTCACTGCACAACCCGGGCCTACTCCATCCCTTCGACTTGGCCACTTCTAGCTTCCTGGAGTGTCATCAGGTCTGACAGTCCTGTGTGTATATCTGACTTGGCCAGCATTTGAATCAGAGTACGCATCTGAATCACCTGGGGAAGTTGTGAAAAATACAGATTCCTCGGTGGCCAGGCCCAGAGATTCCAGTAGGTAGGACAGAGCCCAGGAATTTCTCTGCATTTTAAACAGGCATCTAGATGATTCTGAGGATGGTCCAAGAACCAAGCTTTGAGAAACACTAGTCTGAGTTTTCTGGAAAAAGGAGAGTGACTTTCTCGACCATTAGGTGTCACTCAAAGCATAATTCTTAGCTACCATCAGCTAGTCTCAGGATTTGGATAAATACATGTAAAAACATTCATTGTTGTCTTTTAGAAATCATTGACCTTAAATCTTTTCTTTCTAGGAAGCCTAGTTTCAACATTTATTTGAGCTTTAATATCTCTCTACTTTCAGAAAGGATTTGAGACAACTTACAACAACAAAACACATACAAAATAGAATGATAAAAATGAGAAATGATTAAAAAAAAAAGCAACTACTGGTCAGAAGCCAAGTAGAAGGAGACCAAATGTGTTAATCTGAGATGAGTTAGTTACTACTATGAGCACTAACATTACCCTTGAGTTTCTGGCCACTATAGCAAAATTAAAGCAGGAAAATCCAATGACGCAAACCCTTGCAATTTGTAAGGGATATGTCCCAAGACATGGAAATGCTCAAATTTTGGAATATCATTCTAGAGTGTAATTTCTCTCCATAGAATTGGTGTATAGCCATGAATGGGGAACAAAGAAACCACACTGATATCTGAATGCTTGGTGGCAGCCAGGTTCCCTCACTAGCTGAAGAGATTCAGCCCCACACACCAGCCTCAGTGCATGTGATTCAAATTCCTGTAACATTACATGTCAGAGACTCTCAGGGGCCCATATGCTTATCAATCTGTGAATGTTTAGGGTCTACTTTGTTTAAAAGTTGAGGATTCTTATCTGGTAACTTTGATCCTGATTTAGAAAGAGATAAGGAGAGGAAGAGGGCAGTGGGGTGGATAGTTCCAATAATTCTGGCCACCTGTAGGATATCAAATCAACTGTAGAAATGTTTCTCCTTTCATGTGAAATTTGAATGGAGTATTTAGGGCAAAATGTTCTCTTCCTTCTTTCCATAAACTGATATCCATCATCATGTTTACATAGTAAGGAAAAGAATCCTAGAAAAGCATCAGAAGACCTGGAATCTAATCCTGTCTCTGGCATTTACCAGTGATATGATTTTGGACCAACTACTTGATCTCTCTGAGCCTCAAGTTCTCTCTTTACAAGGTAGGGATAAAATGTCTACCTCGTGGAGGTGAGATGTGCACTTCCTAAGGGAGAAGCGTCTTGCAATGGGAGGATTATAACTATTTTTTATACATACCATGTTTCCCCCAAAGTAAGACCGGGTCTTATATTAATTTTTGCTCCAAAAGACGCATTAAGGCTTATGTTCAGGGGATGTCATCCTGAAAAATCATGCTAGGGCTTATTTTCCGGTAAGGTCTTATTTTTGGGGAAACACAGTAGTTGGTCAGATTTTCCTTTTGGGGCCCAGTGGCTGCCTACATATGGACTGGACCACACTAACTGGCATATTTGCAGTTGAGGTTTTAAATAAGTGCAATAAGTCAGCCATTCCCATATGTGGTGATTCTCTGGTGTGGTTTTGCTGTACCTCCGGTATCCTTGGTTACCTTGTTAAAATTGAACTAACAAATGATCGATGGTGGCAGTTCCACCAACATACGAAGATATTGCCTGAAAGAGTTAAAGCGGTCTTTAAAAGGCCTAACTAGAGGGTAGTTCTGCAATGCTAATCTCTAACTTGGACCATGGTAGTGATTTGGACCAAATTTTCATAGCTTTTTTTCCCACCATTACATCACATATAGTAGAGTCAATTAGCTGGCCTCAAATTATTTCTGAGATACAGGAAGGTTAAGATTATTCACACCATTTCCTGAAAGAGGAATTGAAACAGAGAGGTTAAATAACTTGACCAAGATTGCAAAACAGGTCAGTCAGGAAAAATGTCTGGTTTCTTTACTCTTGTTACCGAGAAAATTTTCCTAAGTTGTTACCTTGCAAATAGGATCAAAGTAGGTGAAATGGACATGCCCAGTGGCCACTGCTGGCCAACAGGAACTAGATCCCATCCTTGAATAGAAAACTTAGCATTTACTTCTGAACATCTTATTTGCAGTGATAAACTAGAAGGTGACATTATTCAAAATACAAAAGAATCCCTCTTATTATAAAAATATTTCTCAAGTGTTTGTTTATATATCATTAAATAATTAGTGGAAGAAGTTAAAAGCTAAAATATTCTCAGGCACTACTGATTAAGAATATTAGAATGAAAATGAACTAGATCATAAAACAAAGTGATTTAAAAGATGGACACTTATATATGTGGTTTAATAGTTTTCATTTTTCTGGAGAAGGATTCTCCAGTTCAATATTAGACATGCAGCCTCCACACCAGGCTGAGCCTACAAAGCTCAGTAAAGCACCAAAGACAAGTAGCAGGCAGCCCCTTCCCCACCTGCGCCACCACCTGCCTCATCAAGGTGACAAGAACTGCAGTGGTCAAGAGCCTTCTCTCACATTTCAAACTCCAGTTTTCGTGAAATCTTGACACACAATAACCAGAAGAATTAATCACATTTAGTTCTTATTTCTTCAAAGCTTATTGTTTTCTTTCTCCCCCCTTCCATTCCTTCTTCCCTCTCTCTCTCTTTCTCTTTTTTTCTTGAACCTGACCACTGGCTAATGTGTGTGATCACGTTCATTTATGAAGTCATTGTCCAGGAGAATAAGCTCCACACATCCTTCCCGTCTGAGATGTTCTAACTAGGATTAAAAATAACAGAGTTGCATCCTGGAAAGATGAAATCACCCACGGGGGCCTGCTGGAATTTCTGCAGCCCCTTTGTCCAAACAATGTCCCCAGGCCCAATTGATGCAATCAGAAAGGAAAAAGCCTTTTATTTCAAACTGGCCTCCTCCACCCATACCTGCACCTGAGTAAAACAACTCTAGTCAAGTTACCAATGATCTTTCTGATGTCAAATCCAGAGGACTCCTCTCTGTAGTCATCTTAATGCTTTATCTCACCACATATCACACAGCTGACCACTCCCAGAAACAAGCTGGACTCTTGGCTGCCGTGACACTTCACTCTCCTGCTCTTTGTCCTATTGCTCTGGCAGTTCTTTCTAAATTTACTTTGTTGGTTCCTATTCTTTTACCCGGCCTCTAACATTGGCATTCCTCAGGGCTTAGTCTTAGGTCATTTTCATTCCTTATAGTCTCTCCTAGGTGTTCTCAACTATTCATGTAGCTTTTATATAACAGTACTACCAAATGTTTCTGCTGAGCTCCATGCTACCAGCTCTATGCTGCTTTATCCATCTGCCTACTTGATCTCTCCACTAAGATAGTTCATTACCACCTTCACTTTGGGTTAGGGTGTTCAAGAAGGTAATAACAATATTACCACCATTGCTTACGACAAATAATGGCAACAGCTAACACTGACCAGGTACTCTTTTAAATTTTTCAAATTTATTCACATGAAAACTTGCACATTTTACAGATGAGGAAACTGAGGCACAAAGAGGTTAAGTAACTTTCTCAAGGCTGCCTGGCTGGTAGGTAATGGAACAGGGCTATTGAATGATTTCTGAAGTGGGCAATGTTCAGCTGAAACACTGTCACTAGGCTCCTTTGCTCTCGATTATTTTGATTGAGAAATGAGGCTCATCTCTTCTTCTGGAGTATATGACAGAAACTTCCATCTAAAGTGATTGTCAGAGGCAGATCCATCATTATTCCAAGTGGAGACTCTGAAATGCTATTTGTGTTTGAACCTTAGGCACAGAAGGACAGTTGCTACAGTGAGGGTGTCGATTTGTGAAAATGCTGGAAGTATGAGCTGGAATTAGAGGATAATGAAATTAGATTTCCTAAGGGCAGGGCTAAAACTATGAACTTTGAAAATATTCCTCACAGTGTTACACTTTGAACCTAGATTGAATTGAAAATACTTATACTAGATATTGTAAAACATAAATTCTTTTACTGCTCAAATGAATAAAATTATTCTGCAAAGAGATTCATGGGTTTAGTAAGTGTTAACTTCTTTTCACAAAAACCTTTCCTGTTGTAACCTGTAGTTGGCTGAGTTATAGAATACTGATGTGGTTGAATCAAAATATATTTTCTTCTAATTTAGAATATTATGGGGAAATATAAAAATAATTAGAGTAGATCAAAGGACAGTAATATGAAGTCATTTGATGTTTAAAAGATAAATCTTTTAAAGATGTATTCAAATCATAATGGTTCATTTGCATCTGTTCAACCATCTCTAAGGTGATTGCTTTTTGTAACAAAATACAAATAAGAAAAATGTGCATTTAAAAATTTTAGAACAAATTGTTTTACTTTGCTTCTGCTCTATGTGAAGCATTGTTTCCAGTCTGGAGACATTGTTAACGGCCTTCAAACATGTATTTGTGTCATTTTTATTACCACAGAGATGTAAAGTAGGTGTCATAAACATTAACAACTTTAAAAATTGTGGCCATACTTGCTTAGTGATGCTTCACAGCTATATACTCATTGTGAAAGCCTAATCAAAGTTGGGGCAGTAACCCCTCTCACACTGTAACTACCTCCAGGGCCCAAAGGACACATCTCAGGGCTCGATGGGGCTGTTATTGCAGCTACCATTGACTGAGTGCTTCCTATGGACCCGAAACTGTGTGTATCATGCTGTATGTTTCATGTACATTATCTTTTCATCCTCACAACAGTTCTCAAACAATGATGCTGTTATTCCTATTTCACAGACGAGGAAACTGAGGCTTAGATACATTAAGCAATTTGTTAGGACCACTCAGGTAGTAAATGAGAATCAGGACAACTGACTACATAATTCTAGAGCCCAAGCCCAAACCACTAGTCTATTCTAGTGCTTTCTAAACTTTTCCACATCAGGACACATATAAAACGATAATATTTAGGCAGTGCACTGGGGTAAACATGAAAACGATCAAGGTCAGATGACACCAGCCAAGCCCTTCCTGTATGTCCCAATAGTTTGAACCCAATTTTTAATAGCAAAATGCAAATTAAAACTACAATGAGACACCACTACACATCTAATATGGATACAAATTTTTTAAACACACTGAAAATAACTGACAAGGACGTGAAGCAACTGGAACTCTCATATGTTTTTGTTAGGAATGAAAATTGGAACAGCCATTTTAGAAAACAGTTTGGCAGTTCCTTAAAAAGTTAAAGATTCAGTTACCATACAATTCAGCAATCTCACTCTAAGGTATCTGCACAACTGAAGTAAAAACTTATGTTCACAAAAAAAACCAAATGTGAATATTTATAGTGGCTTTATTCTTATTCACCAAAAACTGGAAACAATTCAAATGTATACCTGGTGAAGGGTAAGCCCACTGTGGCACAAAGTACTCTGCTATGAAATGGAATGAACTACTTATACACCCAACAGCATGAGTGAATTGCAGATGCATTACGCTAAGTGAAAGACGTCAGATTCAAAAGGTTATATACTGTGTAATTCCCTTTATATGACATTCTCAAATAGACAAAACTAAACGGACAGACTGATTAGTGGTTTCCAGGGTGGGAAGAATGAGAGAATTGAGGGGGTTAGGGAACTGTTCAGTATCTTGAGTATGGCAATGATTACATAACTGTGTATTTTTCAAGACTGGTAGAACTGTACACTAAAGAGTGGTTTTTACTGTATGTAAATTATACCTGTTTTTAAAAATGTGAAAAAAATTAACAGTGCTGAGAAACTTTTTAAGCCTGGTGTGAAGAAGTCTTTTTAAATTGGTTACACCTATTACAAATAGTGTTTCCTAATTTGCTTAGTAGCTTTCCTTTTTCCCTCACCACTGGACTAAGGAAAGTCTCAGCCCAAAGAAACTGATAATGAATTCTGAGTTCACAGAGTCAGCAGAATCTGAATAAAAGAAGTTTTACTTGAATCTTTAGAAAGCTCTTTAATCTCAAAGCTTTTCTAGAATTGTGTTGTTCATCACAAAAACACAGCCCCGTCTTATTTGGCAGAGAGCAGAAATAAGAGAATAAGCAATCCTAAGTTACCTATTTCATGGGAGAAATGATGAAACTGATAATATCCACCTCTTGCCAAAGATGGGAGAAGTGGAAGTGAGCTCCTCAGAGGTGACCCTTGGACTTCAGCTAAGTCTGGACCTCTGCGGAATGCAAACAAGACCTTCTTGATGATCCCTTCATCAGCCTCTGGAAGCCACCCATGGGCAAGACTCAGGTGTAAGATTAATTCACTGCAAAACTGAGGCCCCACAGAGATGTGCAACCATATTCCCATCAATATGTCCCCAGGGAACAAAGTCCTTTTTTAACAAGCTGGCTGTTTAAAAGCTAATAAATTAGTGGAAGCCGAGCTTTTGTGCCTGGAGCCATTCAATTTTGTTATCATACTTCCTCAAGGTTATCCTTAGACAATCTTTTTTCTGTATCCAATTTTAGTTTTCAAAACACTGTCCTCTTTTTTATTCATGTCTCTCTCTACATTGCAACCTAGTAGTCAGATGCTCTATCCATCCTTTTTTTCCTTTAAATATAATTTATTTTTGATCACGAAATATAGGCAAGGGCCAGACTGAGCATGGCGTGGCATGCTGGTATTTATGGATGTGCATGGGCTGGGAAGACGTTCCCCCATGCATTTCCCACATTCTAGGAGCCGCAGAGTACAGTATAGCACCATGTGGGAAGTTTCAAACAGATGCCCTATTCCTAGCACGGGGTCCCCTCCAATCACAGTTTTCTAGCTCACGTTTGCAAATACTGAAACAGAAGGGACTGCGTGTTCCTTTTACTGATTTTCCGAAACACTCCATGAACAAGTAAGACGTGGACAAATTATGCCTGCAGGCCAGGCTAGCACGAGGAATAGTCTTTATTACTTTCAGTACAGGAGCCCCAGGTCTTGAGGATCTCTGTGTATTGGTCAGTTTTCTTCTCCATGTTCTGTTCAGCCTATTTCCATTGCCTCATGAGCTGTTCTTTTGTCCAGGAATGAATTTTGGCCTTCTCCTTCCTCTCTCCCTCCCGGGAGGCTGTCACCTCCTGGTACTTTCAGCCAACCTCATGAGCCAGGTGCCCCAGCGAGACAAACTTTCACGGAGGCTTCAGACACACAACCTGAGGGCAGTGGGAACCACTGTCCACCTTTTCTTGTCAGAGGGTGGCAGGCTCCCATCAATCACTTTTCTTGTCAGGATGGCCTGGCCTTGCTGTTCGGGTGGGCAGCATGCCTCCACTGTCCACCAAAAGATGCAACTGGGGCCTGATGGTATAGGGGTCACAGGCCTGGTTGGTGTTCATATGCTTTCAGAGAAAGGCCAGGTATGTTAACTTTTTTCTATAGAAATTTCCAGAAATGTTCATGATGTCACAGCATATGACCACCAGCTCTGGCCTTGCTTGGTCATGGTGGTGTCTGGTGGCCAAGGAGATATCTTGGCCATTGAGCACCAGACCTGCCCTTCTGCCATCTTTGGTGGGTCCCTGGGGAAACCTTGTTATTTTTCCATTCAACAGATATTTATGGAGCACCTACTGCTTACATTATAAAGGTCTATGCACTGAAAATACACCTGTGAAGAAAGCAATATTCCTGTCTTTGTGGGTCTTACTACCATGTTTCCCCCAAAATAAGACCTAGCTGGACAATCAGCTCAAATGCGTCTTTTGGAGCAAAAATTAATATAAGACCAAGTCTTATATTATATTATATTATATTATATTATATTATATTATATTATATTATATTATTATACCTGGTCTTATATTTATTTTTATTCCAAAAGACGCATTAGAGCTGAATGTCAGGCTATTGTCTTATTTTTGGGGAAACATGGTATCATAGTGGAAAAGACACAAAATTAATAGACAAATAGGTAATAATACCAAGTTTGGTATGTTGGTAGACAAATAATAATAAAGATACCAAGTCTGATATGGAGCAGTGCAATGCAGAAAAATAAGGCAATGAGATAGAGAAAAATGTGGGCTGTTTCAGATAAGGTAGTCAGGACTTCAGATAAGGTAGATAAGGCCTCTCTGATGAGATGACCCTGAGCAGGGGAGCAGGCGAGGAACAATTCACGTAGGCAAAAACGGAACATGTGCCAAGAGAGGGTTTGGCATGTTGGAGAAACGGAAAGTAGGATTGGAAGGTAGACGAGGGGAAGCGTGAGATCAAATAGAGCTTTAGTAAGGAGTCTGAATTTTATTGTGTGATGGAGGCTATTGGATGGTCTCAAGTGGGGGGATGATATTTTAAAAGGCTGACATGGCTGCTACGTACAGAACAGATTGCAGGTGGAATCAAGAAAACCAGTCCAGAGCCTATTGTGGTAGCCCAGGCAGGACGTCATGGTGGCTTGGATGAGGGAGGTGGTGATGGAGGTGGTGAGAAGGGGAAGATTCAGGATATGTTTTGAAGACAGACTAGATTGGACATGTTGATGGATTGGATATGGGATGTGAGGGAAAGAGAATAGTTACAGAGGACACCAGGTTTTCTTTATATTTACTCATTAGAAACTGTACTGACCTTCACTTAGACTTATGCTCGGCACTGGAGATATGAAGTTGAAGAATAAGAAAGTCTTGCCTTCAAGGAACTCGTTAGTGTCCTATTGCACTGTCGGTGGGCAGGGAGAGAACAGATTGCTCTCTGGGACTTAGGGGAAGTTTTAGTTTGAGTTTGAAGGGAGAATAAGAGATCACTAGATGCAGAAAGTAGGGAAGAGTATTCCAGAAAGTGGGATCAGCAAGTGCTCAGTGGGGATGGTGAGAGGTGCCTGGGAAGTGAGGGAAGAGGAGGCTGGGAAAGCAGGTTGGCCAGAACCCAGGGTGTCAACCAAGCAGGGAGAACTTCCCCCTAAAGGCAATGGGGGTGTTTATAAGAGAAAAATGATAAGGGTTACTCCTCCTTATTTAACAGGCTGATCAATTCACTGATCTTGACAAACAATTTACACTTGAAGTAAAACTAAATAAAAGTGTGTTGCTTCAATAAGAGTATCACGTTGTTTTAGATCCTTTTATCAAGAAATGACATTTCTTTTTTATTTTATTGGTATTGGCAAGTAGAAGCATGATCACTCTTAGGGCAGAGAAATGCTATTAATCTTGTGGTTAATGAATATTTATTGAACATCAACTCTGTGCCAGACACTGTGTTAATTGCTGGGAATTCAGCATGAATAAGATGATGCCCTGGCCCTTGTTAGATGAGGTAAATATAGAACAAGTGATTTCAAATGTGATGTATCATTAAAAGAACAGTTTAAAAAAGTAAAGGTGCTACAGAAGCATTTAATGCGGAGTTAACCTCCTTTAGGGGTTCAGAGAGGCCTCCTGAAGAAAGCGGTCTTTCAGTTAAAACTAGATTGATTACAATTTTATTATTAGCAGCTATGTCATCCCCTACTTCAATAATTAGCCTTTCTTTCAAGTGGTTGCTTCTCTTTTGCTTTGAATCATGTTCAGCTCTTGCCTGCCTTGAAAAGAGAAAGAAAAACATAAACATCTCACTATTTTATACACCCCAAACTAAGCTTTTCATTATTCTCCAGAATCAGCCTCACAATTCTGACTTCTCAGTATTCCTACATTCACACTCATTTGCTCAAGTTCTGTGTATGGTATTTGAGGGGAGTCCAAATAGATCACCATGCCTGAAATAGGCAGTGAGGTGCAGAGTGACAGGAGATGAAACATGACAAATTTCATTTGCAGGCCATGCAAAGGACTGGTAAAGTCCCTTCTGCAGGTATTAGAGAACCAGCGGAGAATCTGAGCCTGGGTTTGGAATGTCAGTCTTCACAAACACCAGAGATGGGAAAGAGAACTGACCTCTAGAGTTGAGGCAGTGTAGATTTATCTTAGCTTTACTACTGACCAGCTCTGTGGCTTTGGGACAATTACTCAACTTCTCTGAGCCTAAGTGAATAATAATTACCCCAGACATCTTTTATAAAAATTAAAATTACCCAAATTTTTTATAAAAGTTAAATGAGCATCTAACAGTTTTTGACACATACTAAGCACTTGTGAATAATAATGATAATGGTTAAAAAAAAACACCCAGCTAACATGGATGCTTAGTATCTATGCTAAATGTTGTACATGCATTCTGTCACTCAGATTTCACAACAAACTTAGGAGATAGATACTGTTGTTATCTTCATTATACAAATGAGGAAACTGAGGCTCACAGAGGTTAACTGGTTTGTCCAGGGATTGTTTCCTTCTACTCTGTTTGGCCTTTATGTAACTTTTACTTAAAGTTCCCATTAGAAGCAAAAAGGAGTTGTGGGTTTATCACTTCTTTCCCACCTGTTCTGCAGAAGATGTGAGCAGAGCCACAACCCTAGAGGGGAACACACAGTTACAGATCCTGGTAGATCTGCCACCTGGACAGTCCACCTGAGAAGGGACCAGAGCTCATAAGGCCTCCAGATTGAAGAGCCATCATATAGACAAGCAGGGGCTGCAGCCAATTGGAACATAGGGCCTGGGGGCAGCAGTGCCCTTAGCGCCAGTGGCAGATGCCTGGTTACTGCACGCCCCTTTTCCCCATAAGGCAGCTGACGATGCCAAAAAACTTTGCTTCCTACCCAAGGGTTGCAACAAACTCCTGCATCTCTCCTGCTTTGATAATAAAGAACAAATGATGATACTATTTGAGACCATCTGAGTCCTCATCCGTGTTTAGCTGTAGTTACCTAGGTGTGTGTATTGGGAGGAGGGGAGGAGTGGGACAGGACTTGCACAGGTGGGGAGGGAGGGGACTGATAGGAGCCAGAGCTTGATAACTTTATGGAGATCAGCTGAAGACAGAGGTGGTACGGGGGATGGGGGTGAGGGAGACAGTGGGTTTGCCTTACTTTCAAAAGGAGAGTTTTGGCTGGGTTCGGAAAAGGCTGCCTATAAATTTTTATTTCTGCAAAGTCTCAGACCTTCCTAGAAACAAACTGATGGTTATCAATTTCTGTAGCATTTAGGGCTCATATATAATGGCCAATTTGAAGCAAGTTTCATTTCATTTTAGCAAAAGGTAAGGCTTTTCATTGGAGTCACTTCTTCAGAAATAAAATTGAACTGAGAAGAAAGAGCAGAAGCTCTATTTGACTATTACCGCGGATGACGGTTTATCAGGGCCTCAGAGTTTTACAGGGTCTGTGCACACATGGCAAAACCCAAATGTGTCAGCAGCCCCGGCAGCTTGGAGAAGGGGCTGCAGACAGGCAGGGGCCAAAGGCCGGCTCAGGGAAGGATACTGGCAGAGGAGTCCAGAGGGGTCCTCGGTGAATTGTTGGCAGAGATGCAGACTCAAATCTGAGAGCCAAACCTGTGCAGCAGGCCCCCTTCTGCTCAACACACATTTGCTGAAGAAGTAGGAACTGGTGTGTGCACTTTGTGGCCTACACATTTGGTCCCTTGTCGCTTCACATGAATAGATCCTTCAGCGTCAGCGTCGCCTCCTCAGAGAGGCCTCTCTCACCAGCTTGTCGTCCAAAGTGGTTATTTTCTATTTCAGCTCCTTTGTTCCTTTCACAACATTTACTACGGTTTATTTGTGTGTGTCTCTTCCTAGAGTATAAATTCTGTTGGACAGGGACTGCGATCTTTCTTGTTCACTGTTACAACTTCAGTCTCTAACACAGTGCTGGGTACATACCAAGTCTTCAATCAATTGAGTGAAGAATTAATAGGTCAGTCTGAGATCACACATTCTCCTTTCTTGAGAGTGGAACCACAGCTAACCTTAATAATTTAGAGAAATGTGGACAGACCTGGTATATTTGAAATAAATGTATATGTATCAGTATCTGTATCTATGTCTGTATCAACATGTGACATCACTTGATGTTATAAAATTCTTAGTTAAATGTTATTATATTACTATATTGCTCAGTGGAAAAAAATGTAAGATTATTACACACTAAGTAAAAGTTGTAGGGAAAAATTTTCTATGAATTGGTAAAATCGTGCTACTCCAAGCATCCTCCATAGACCAGCAGCCCTGGCAGTACCTGGGAGCTTAGCAGAAATGCAGAGTCTCAGGCCTCACCCCAGACCACTGAATCAGAAATACACTTTAATAAGCTCCCCAGTTTGAGAAACTGCTCTAAAAGATTCACAATTTAGCCTATTGGATCATTTTGAGAACTGTCGGGGGCAGTTTACTGAAGTTGAGGAAAGAAATATCAGCTTTCTAGGGCACTGAAGTGAATGATAGTTCCAGGAAGAATATGATATTCTGTGCTTCACAGGTTGACTTTTGTTTTTAAATCCTAAAGAAAGACTGTCGGTTAGTTAAGTTAGTGGGTGTTTTAAGTAAGCACAACTCATTACTGGCATAGGTAATTAACAGCATGGACCCTTTCACAATGTCTTTAAGGACACACAGTAACCATTCTTTCTCTATTGCAGGTATGACTGGAGAGAGGGTATCTGAATGATGAGTAGTGCTTTTGAATTTTTACAAATAATTCTAACTGTTAATATTCACTTACAGAACTTTAAAAAAAGTTAGCTATTGTTATTAAAAAACAACTTGGAGCCTGTTTATCCAGTTAACCCATTCCTGAGATTGTCAACTCAGTACCTCCACCCTTTTCCATGAAAATGATGACGGCTCTTCCCTGAAAAGCTGAGTTACAAAAACCTCGATTCTCTAGATTGTAGCTGTGATTAACAATAGGTGAAATAAGTGGCCCGATCTCTCACTTGAATTAATAGACTAAATAAGCAGTTATTGGATGCCTAAAGGTGCCAGTGTGGGGCAGTGTTTGGGATCAAACGCTAGTACTTGATTCCTGCCTTCAGTGAGATGATGTGAGGTTGGTTTACTGGGGACAAACCTCTCCCTGGCCTGGGGAAGAACCGGGAATTCCCTCTCTCTTTTATCAATTTAGTCAGTGCTCTCGGTCCCTAGGAGGATCCGTGGCAATGAGAAAGTCTTGTTCCTTTTCATCTGGAAAATTAAACCTCCTCCCGAAATATCCTTCTTCTCTGATCCTCATCAGTAAGGATAATCTGTCCTATACTCTAAGCAGGTTGTTTTTATTCTGTAGGCCTCCAGAGCAGAAAGAAAATGATTTTCGAAGCTGCCTCTTCTGTTGAATATGCTTGGCACATTGGCGCTAAACAGGCAATAAATCATAATAAATGGAAATAGTCGCTCATGGCATGATCTGATTGAGTCGTTTAAACAATCACTGTGTGTTGACAAAGGGTAGGGTGATTATGCCAGAGGAATTCAAAGGTGCTAGAAACAAATGAACTGGAGAAATTGCTTGAAGAATGCGGGGTTTCTTTCAGGGCAATAGACTTCCTCCATTCTGGCTCAGCTTTGAAGTCCATAACCCAGCGGAATGAGTCATTAATAGACAGCTAATTCTTCGGCACCATTCTCCATGGAGGGGGTCCGACCGCATAGCTGCCACCTGAGATTTGCCTTCTAATTCTGCAGAGTTGAGAGATGAACCTCACAGTGACCTGCTAATACTATTCTGCAGGTGGGGAGATGAACCTCACGTTAATGTATGGGTAAAGTCCTTCACAGGGCAGCTCCCATTATTCGTAATAACAATAATCCGTGCAAATGGGCTGCTTTTGCCAGCGCACTCCGGAGACATCCCATTGATGCTCTGGGGGCACCCCTCTGGTGCTCGTTGGTGGAAGCTATTTTTGTATATTTTCCAAAGGAACGTGCGGGAGGGTAAGCGACCTAGTCTGGGTCACTTTGCTAGCAGGAAGCAGGTAGAGCACAAAACAACGTCTTTCCCACCCTCTCCCGGACTAGAGCACAGAAGAGCGGAAACGCGGGCGTCGGCCTGAGGGAGGACGAGCGCCCCTGGCGGCCTCCAGGCCACGCCGCAGCTTCCTCCTGACTGCGTTCCGGGACCCCCACCCGCCTCGGTCTCTCAGCATGAAGCGGGGGCGCCCTATTCCTCAACTTTCCCTGGGTCGGTAAGGTCACCCCACACGGGTTCATATGGGTATCCCTAGACTGGGAGTGAGAGGATCCTCCTCAGACCCCACTCCAAGTAGACGTAGAGTTGTGGGTCTCAGTCCGGGATGCACGGGCGAATCCCCCAGGGAAATAAATGCCCCTGGACCAATCACCTCCAACTCTGGACTTGGGTCCCAGAAGCCGGTTCAGAGAGGGTGGCAGGCGGTTCCCATGTGCAGGCGGGGCTAAGACTCGCTGCCTTAGAAACAGCTATGAGTGGAACGTTAGTTGGTAACAGCAATCCCAGTCTACTTTTCATCTGAGCAGTCCCAGCGCGCTTTAGGTTTGCCTGTTGTTGCATCATCTCTGCTCATTACCGTTGGACTCAGGAGTGATTGCTGATTTGAACTGAAATAAACGACGTAACTGCTAAGAGGCTGATTGGGGAAGCATTAATCCTTTGAGAGGCCTTTCAGTGAGTGCAAGGGTACCCCATAATCGCAGGGTAGCCTCAAAGTATGACTGCGGCTGCCACTGTGCCCAAGGTGGCGGGAGGGTGAGCGGCGTGGGGCGGATGCCCGTTGCCCTCCCTGGCAGCATCGGATCCCTCCATCAGCCACTCAGCGGAATGCTCAGGGTGTGTTGGCGGAGGGAAGACAGAAACCTAACTCAGGCTTCTTTGGTCCGAAGCTTGGTGCTTTAGCGTGAACCATGAAAAGAAAACCCCCATCAGCGTTCACTCGGGGCCGGTTTCCCGAGGCTGCAGCCTGATGCTGGAAGGATCCTGTGCCTTCGACACTGAACATGCCTCCTCTTGAGGCTTCCTGCACTTGGGAGCACTTAGGTACAAGATGCAAAACACAGGAAGGGCACTTTCAAAACAGAGCTGCAAATCTGGCTGAATGAGTAACTCAGTAGGAAATTCTTGAGGCCCCGGAGCTTTGCAACCTCTAGTCGGCTCGCGGCAAAGCTGCTCATGAGGCTCCTCTCAACCTGGAAACTCAGCGCGTTGAATGTCAGTCGTTGTGCCGCGCTCAGAAACTGCCGGACTCCATGCACTGCGTCCCTCTGCGGAGTTCACTGAGTGGGCTTCTTTAAATAAGGCTTCCTGTCCAAAACACAACCTCGCAGAACCCTTCTTCTAGGGGTTAGGCTGCTGTCTGGGTGAAATGAAGAGGTTTCCCATGGAGGAAATGATTGGCAGCTGTGAAGCCTTCCCCAAGACACTTGGGCTGATGAGGAAGGAAAGCCTGGGCAGGCGGAGCTGCTCCTTTTACCCGGGGCTGTTTTCAATGGCTGAAGGCTGGTCCCAATAAAATGGACACTCAAAGCATCTGTGCGTATAGGAGACATGAGTCTTAAATAGCTACGTCTGATCTCAGATCAGTAGTTTTATTTTCCCCTTTCTTTATTCTTTCTTTCTCTGTTAAGGTCTTTGAAGAGTTTTGCTCTTGACCCCAAACAGCCAGGGTCAGGGGGCCATTGTTCATGCTTCCAGTGGTTGAGGAATGTGTTCTTTGACTACATTTACAGACTTTGATAAATTAGCCAAAGAGCAACGACATGATAGTTTTATAGTGCGAAAGAGGCAGCTCTTTCCTGTTCTGGCAAATCTTTTAGGCCCTGAGCCAATGGGGGCTGGCTCCTGCTTTGTAAGAGTATTCTCTATAATGGTTAGAATCCGCGGACATTTGGGCATCTCTGGAGGGTTATAGGCTGATCAAGAGGGCAGTAACTTCTCTGGGCTATTGTAATGCAGGTCTTAACAGTCTGTGCCATGGGGTCAAATTGCCCCTATTCCAGTCTCTGAGCATCCTCTCTGATTAAGGCCACCCAACACTCCCTAAACCTTGGTTTTCTTATTAGTAAAATGATAGTAATTGTAGTATCTACCTCACAGAGTTGTTATGAGGTTTGAGTGAGCTCAATAACTTAAGGCACCCATCAGAGTGTCTGGCACATTGTCAATATGTAGTAAATGCAAAATGAAGTAAGTGCAGTTGTTACCATTGGTGAACCAAAAAAGACCCCATCCCCTCCAGGCTCTCTGATGGCCCGAATCTCCTGGAATTACTCTGAATGAGTCAGCTTATCCAGATCCAGAGTATCAGAGCTGCGGGACATCTGGAAAAGCCAAATGCAGCTGACTGACACAATTTCCAGAACCTCCAGAGCCAGGACTTCATCAGTACATCAATATACACAATATGCAGGAATTACCATCATCCCCTTAAACAAGCTGAGTAAAGTTTCTGAATCGGGCCAACAGGGAACAAGGGAGTAAAGAGAATACTTTGAAGTCAGAACATGGGTACAAGTACATTGTCCATTGCTTACTAGCTGTGTGACCTTGGGCAAACCACTTTAACCTCTCTGGGCCTCAGTTTTCATAACAAGTGTTAACTACTTCCCTTGCCTTCTTCATAAAGTTGCTTTGTGTGAAATAATTAAAGACTCTGTACAAGAACACAGTACAATATTATTTTTCTTACCTTATCACCTGACAAGCACTCTCTAAAACAGTAGTTTCCTTTTTTTTTTGGGGGGGGCTGCATTTTAGTGACTGAAATTGATATAAAAGGTTTTGGATATCCCGCAGGTCAACTGGATGGGCCCTACTGTTTCTGTGTGGCAGGTGGAGTATGAGATGGGGCCTCACTTTGTGGGGAGTTTGTAATGTGGACCTTCATATTAGCTGTCAAAGTCAAGAGAAATTTGCACCAGAAACTTAAGTTTTAGATTAATCTTTAGAAGCACAGCTATTTTTTTGACGTCTGGGAGTGAGAAGGATTGCTCAACATCTCCATTTATATGGACTTGAAATAACAAAGCTGGATTAGGGGTCGGGGTTCAGAGGGTCTGAGAGGAGGTCTGTCAGCACCTTCCTCTTTAGCACTTAAGCTTGAACGAGTCAAGTGAATCAAACGCATTTTAATGGACGTGTGGCTAATGTCTTCACAGTCTTTTCACATTATTGTTTAGGACAGAGTGAAGGACAATCAGTCTTGTGCTTCCTTTTTGGTAATGCCTTTCCGTAAGCTACAAAAATCCACAAGTTACTGAGAGGAAATAATTATAAACCTCAGGAGGTGTAAATTTCAGTCTCAAAACTTAAAAACAGAGCTGAGGTAACTTACTAAGTATAGCTATTACTTTCACTAAGTTTAATTTTTGCCAAACTGGAACCTAAAGCAAATGCAAAAAGCATAATGACAATGAATGGATCAGGCCAATTACTCAGGTATAAATCTTATCTCTTTCAAGTTCAAGCTCATTCTTTTTACTCTTTCATCTTCCCAGGATAGCTTGATTAAAGATAAATGGAAAAAAAGGGGTAATTTGTGTCATAACTTGTACTTCTATTTATTCCATTATTTTATGAGAAACATTCATTAAAATAATGTGATTTCTCTCCCCCAAATTTACAGCACTATTAATATTCCCTTTTCAGGATCCAGAGTTCCCAGGGCATTTTTTTCTCTTGTAAGATTGTCACCCATTATTTCTAAGTGGACATATTGCTGCTTTAAATAGGAGGTGTGTGTGTGTGTGTGTGTGTGTGTGTGTGTGTGTGTGTGTGTGTAGGGCTAGAGAAGAGACTTTTTCTTCCTCTTCCAACAGAGCCAGCTCTTATCACAACTATTCCAGGGACAGAATGACAGGGGTGTAAGAACCACCCACAATAGTATTAACATAGCCTCAGACTCCAGAGTCATCTTTTGCTGAACACTAGCGAGTCACTCAATGTTAATGCAGCATTTTAGTATAGCTTTTTATTCCTAGCTTATTGTTTTTCATAGCACACAGGTTGGTATGGCAGTAGACTGAGAACTCTTTAATTCATTTTTTCATTTGACCAATGTCTTTGGAGTGACTATTAGATAGTAGGCACTCAGGATACAAGGGTCAACAGAACAGTGTCCATGCCCCTTGTGGAGCTAACATAACAGTTTTTTTCAGGGGGCGGGGCGGGGGGGGCGGGGAGTCAGAGAATCAATGGCAAAGTCAGTTTGACCATTCAAAAGACCTCAGAGTCATCATTTGCTAAAAGTGGGAATAAAGGTCAAATGTAAATGGAATCTTAGGACTCGAAAGATTTTATTTGGGAAGCCTCCTTCAGAAGCTTGATGACCTATCTAAGCGGAGGAGACATAGGTATATAGGACAGCAACAGCTTATAATAATCTTTGGTTAGAGGTCTCATTTTCTTCAGTTTCTTTCTCATCCATCCATTCATCCAAACAAACACTAAGTGGCCTATTCCTATCACTACCACAGAGCATGTGCTAGCCATTGGGGATATAAAATGAATTTAAAAACTGCTCTTTCTGATCCTGTGGCGTTCATATTCTAAGGAAGAGAGCATGTCAGCTTCAGAAATAAATATGATAAATTTGTTAAGGACTTTAAGAGTTATATACTGAGGGATATGAAGACATAGAAAAATTACTTAGAAATATATTGTTGAGAGAAAAATACCTAGATAATGATGGCATTTTCATGAGCCTTCTCAGTTCCAGTCAACAATTTTATGGTTATGTTTACACATGGAATAAGCCCTCTTTGTTTTCATCTGAGACCGAAGATTCATTTAATCAGAGCTGGTTTCATGTACAACTATGTGCGGTTCTCTTAGTAAAGAGCATGGATGTGAGTGAAAGCACTTTAATTTTAAAATTAATAAGCATAGGTGAGTTAGAAATGATGTAACTTTTCAAGATCACTGACCTTCCTACTTTTCCATTTCTTTGATCAGCTTTGCTTAAGACATAGACTGGTTTGAGCTTTCTTCTTTAAAAGAACAGAGTTTTAGTAGTGTCATAGGTTTGTTTCTCAATCTGTTTTCCATTGTCTGCTAACCTTAATATAGGAAATAGTGTGAAAGAGAAACTCAATTGCACTCTTGGCAGCTAGATAGCTAGTTCATTCTTGGCTACTGCATCTTTTTTTCTCTTTTTTTAAATTTCTTAAATTTTTTTGGCTCTAAAGCTTTCCTAGCTGGAACCAGGGCCAGATCAAAGTACAGATGCTCCTTGACTTGCAATGGGGTTATGTGCTGATAAACTCATCATAAGTTGAAAATATTGTAAGTCGAAAATGCATTCAGAACGTCTCACCTACCGAACGAACATCACCGCCTGGCCTCGTCTACCCTAAACGTGCTCAGAACACTTCCTCAGTCTACAGTTGGGCAGTGACTTGGAGTTTCATCTCAAGAGTAATTGCTTTTCTCTTCTTCTCACCAGATGCAGGAGACACAGATGGGCATTTTTTAGATATGATGGGATGTGACAACGCAAAACATAATATCCAAAAAACACTGACAACACAGTGTATTGTAAAGTATCAGCTGTGTGCCCTCGTGACTGTGAGGCTGACGGGGAGTTTTGGGTTGCTGCCGCTGCCCAGCATCAAGAGAGTATCGTACCGAATTTTGCTGCCCCAGGAAAAGATCAAAATTCAAAATTTGAAGTATGATTTCTACTGAATACGTATCGCTTTTGCACCATCAAAAAGTTGAAAAACTGAAGCCAAACCATTGTAAGTCTGGGGCCATCTGTACAGTTTTTCTCTAATTGATGTAATCTGGCTTAACTCTGAAACAAGCTGGCTTTTTCTGTAGTTGAAAACATTTGGTGACTATGGCAACATCTTCACTAGCCACCAAGGTCTGGGAGTGCTTCCTTGTTGGAAAATAGTCAGGCATTCTGTCTTTCCCTTTGTGCTATGTCCCTTTTAGGCAAACAGCAAACCTCTATGGGTATATCCAGGGTGCTTTGCAGCCTTATCGCACACAGTTTAAAATCTAAGTGGGAAATGCGACATCTCTTCTCCATTCCTTCTTCCTTAGCTCTCCCCTGCCAGCGGCCATCCTATATACTCTGTTCTAATGTATAAGCCTTCGAATACTTGCTGTCTTGGACACTGCACAGCTTTGCACCCTTTTTGTAAATGCCAAGGTTGAGAACCAGATGGCATCTTGTGTCCCAGATCTGGATGCCTTGTATCTACAGAACCTGAGTGATGAGCATACAGTTGAGAAACTGAGGAACTAGGAACTTAATACGAAAGCAGGCATCCCACATCTTCTGGGGCCTAAAAGGGTCAGAAATGGGAATGTCTCCAGTATCAGGCCCAATGAGGACACTGCTGAGATGACCTGGGTCACTATAGGTGAGGCTGTTGACCACTCAGTTTGAATTGCTTCAACATGGCTTCTGTGGGCTAACGACTATGACCATGGACTAGAATAAGCCAACAGCTTCATCTGAGGCGAACTATTTGCCCAGAGCTCTGACAAGCTGACAGTGGTCAATCATAGGACCACATAAAGAGCTCTGGGGACATTGCTTTTAATCAACTTCCACTACTAAATAACTCATGGTAGTTCTAAAAAGAACAAAGTTAGCTATGGAGAAACTGCATAATAGCTACAGCTACCCTTATTTGCCAGGCAGAAAAGAAGGAAATCAAAAGGTGTAATTCAAAAAGGTAATGATTTATAATTACTTTTTATTAATAGAATTAAGCTGTATTATGTCTTGAGATGTCTTTATTAGCATATCATAAATATGCTAACAAAATGTTCTTCCCAAATTAAAATATATATAGGCGGAGTAATTTTAAAGTCATACATTGCATGTTGGTTTATAACATTAAATATTAAATACATTAAGTGTCAATATAAAGTAGCTTGAGGACATTTTGCATCACTAGCTAAAATAAGTAGGTAACTGCTTATCAATCTGTATATAATATATAGACCAAACCCTTGTTGACAGGAAGTAAAAATGATTATATCAACGAGTCAGAGAATGGGCACTTCTTACAAAGAACCACAGCATGAGGGGATATGTTAGGTGCTCTGTGTGTGTCATCTTAACAGAAAAGGAAGAGAGATTGTGGCAGGATGATTTAGGTTATCCACAAATAACAACTTCTCCTGAGAAGCCTGTTAATATGGGGTAGAATTGAAATGGCAGTAGAATCTTCTTTCCTAGAAATCTGTCTAGCTCAGCTGCCTACAGGAACTCTGGCATAGAACTCCCTGAGGAGAAGAAAATGTCTGGGAGTATTTCCTGGCGAGCCTGTAATTGCACCCGCCTAGCTTCTGCAGGGCAGCATGAAGGTGTTTTAGAAGGCCACTGAGCCTTCTGGGATTCTCTAAGGATGAACTTGTCATTTGCCTTAAACTTGCTGCCATCTTGACTCCCCCACTTTGTTTCTCTGCCCTCAGTCACTCAGGAGCCAAGCCTCCCCTGCTTCTCCCTAATAAGGTAACTGGCAGTTCATTGTATCACGCCTTCTTCTCCGCTCCCACCCTCGTTGACCCCCCGCCCCACCACTTTGCAATGGTTGTCACGTTGTCAGAGCTGCCTCCACCTCCAGACTCTCCAGCCTTCCCACTGCTGACCTCGCCACTGTGTTGCCTCTGTGGTACAGCCTGGGCCTAAACTGTAGGCCCTACCGCCCTCCGACTGTTCCTCTGGCACACACCTTACATTCCAGTCAAATAGCCTGACCTGCCTTAATTCTCAAGCCCTCACGGTCATGAATTGTGCATCTGACCGGACTGTCCCCTACCTCTCTGCCTCTGAAAAGCCTGCCTGTGCTTCCCGGCTCAGCTGCAATGCCACCACATTCCCGAAGCCTTCTTTGATAGGCTTCCTCGCTCATTCACTCGCAATGAGAGGTACACTTTGCCCCTTTCTTTTGAGAACCTGCTGGCTGATGTTTGCTTACTGACAGATGTGTATGGGCCTTGCCTATTCGGTAACAACTGCGGTTTATTCATCTCTCTGTTCCTTGCAGTGCCAAGGTAGGTGCCTTTGTTGACTCTAGGACTGAATCAATTCAGAGAAAGCCTCGTGCAGGCGACATTCTGGAATGAAGGCTCCGAAGTTAAATGGGTAACCAATGGATCCTTAATGTCCTCACTGGCATGTCTCCTAAATGCAGGGTATATAAATTGGGGTAACGGCTTTACGTTTTATACTTTAAGGGATTGTATTTCAGGAAGAAAGCCTGGGTGGAGAAAACAGTGACTCCCTCGGAAGTTGCCTAAAAGTCCTTGTGTATATAATTCATAGTCTCACATATGTATATGTGAGATGCATATGATTATCAAGATGAAATGTGTCAGTTGAAGTCACTTTTTCATCTTCCTCTTTATTCTACATGTTCATTAAAAATATTTTTTCCTGATTACTAAAATAATATATTGGAGACAGTATGGATAATATATAAAAGTGTATTATCTGGGCAGTAATTCTCATTACTCAGAAAAAAAAAAACAACTTTGTTAAAAATTTGGATTTCTCTCCAGTTTTTTTTCTTTCTATAACATTTCTCCTCCTTACCCTCATATTTATGTAAACTGAATTTTTATGCGGCACTGCTTTAGGGTTGGGAGAGTGGCTTGTCTTATGGCCTCCATTCACCCACAGATGGATCTCAAACATAAATAGTTCTGTTGATTTCTGGTTTTAGTTTTAGAGCATTTTAAAAAACTTCCAGTGAATATAAAGAAAAATTTAAAAAAGGCTTCAAAATTAATTTTTAACTTATTCTCTCCTTTCCCCTTCAAATGTATGACGTACTGCCTTTGTTTAAAGGACAAGATATGATGAGAAAGAGACACTGTGAAATAAAAGATGAGATGGAATCTCATAATTACCACCGTATTACTAGTCTGATCGGTAAAGCGATTCTCCCTGCAAATGGTCACTGCAAACTGCAAACAAGTGCAAAGATGAGGAATGAAAGGAGTTTAAATTCATCTTTGGCTCAGGACATGTAGGTTTAAAGAGTGTGGATGAAATTTTTTCCTTCTAGAAATTTCACTCAGTTCTCATACCTTGGCTAATGTCTGTTGCGCTGCTCAGCCATTCCTGCCTGACTGAATTGTTCTCTGAGCTGTTCTTCCACCATAAATCATGGCTGAGGGCTCTGTACTTACTCTTGTAATCTGCTCTGGCCTGTAACAAATGGTTGCAGACAGAATTGCAATTCCATGATGTTTTAGTGGCTTGTAGTAAAGTACCTCACAGCTTTTAATGCCTCCTCTCCACCCCCAATCATGGATGTGGGTGGGGGATCTATTTGAACTTGATAAACAAACCTATCAGTTCCAAGGATACAGTTTGCCAGACTATGCCAGGTGACAACCTGTACCTTGCAGAGCAAAACCATCATTGCAATGCTTCTTTTAAAACATTGCAGGGATGTCTGAATGTTTTCTTTTATTTAGTTCAGAAGGGGAAAATGAGAACCCCAAGTATGCAGGTTCTCACTGAACATCAATGTACTTCAGAATTTATATGTGTAATTCTCCACACATTTGTGCTCGAGATGCTCATGCTAAGATCTTACGGTCTTTTGGCCTATGAAATATTCCACTATTTCTCTTTTCGAATACCATTTTATACATTGGGACTGATAATGAAGGCTGTATGATACCTATGTAAAAGGTCGATAAATTTTTCACAACAGAGAAAATTCTTTATATTACCAGGTAGAAGTTGTCTAAATTTTCCATTTTTCTCTTCTTAAGAAGTTTCCTCGATTCTTTTTGCTAGCTATTTCATATTTATTAAGTGCTATAGCTGTGTTTGAATAATATACTTTCATACTCAATTTTGTCCTTCAGTAGTTTTCACCCTTAGCAATAAACCCGTCTGAGTCTTAGGGATCTCAGATTTAAATTGCCTGGTGGTTTTAGACCAGTGTTATTGACTAGTATGCTGATTCTTTAGTCTCTTTTTTTTTTCTACATCATAGCTCTTTAAATTAAGCCAATCCTGCTAAAAACAATAGAAAGGCTGTTTAATGTGAAGATTGAGTATGAAAGAATATTCTCAGCTCACACAAGACAACTCCTCTGACCATGCAAGGAAGTCATCTCTGCACAGCCACTCAGTGACGCAGGAGGGTTTTGCACAGGCTACTGCTATGCAGCCGAGAATATTACTAAATGAGTGGAGAGAAGGCAAGGAAATGGAAATGTTTGTTTTGACATCAGGATTGTAGGCTAGTGGGGTCAGAAATTCCTTTTGTGTCCTGGATTTCTGAGTTGCTATGTGGAGATGGTTCTCCTCTGGGTCTGATCTGTCCTCATCTAAATTAAGGGACTCTCTGAGGTCTGCTTGTGACAACATCACAGCTTAATTACTTTCTTAATAAAATAGTACATATGTACAGGATAAGGCATTGTTACCTAGTTAACATGGGATCCACGGGTTCCCTCAAATATTACCAACTCAGCAGGTTGTCCAAACTGAAGTATTTTCACACTCAAGTCAACAAGAATGGGCCTCAAAAATCTGCTTTGCTGGGTGATACCTCTGAAGCCAGAAGCCAGTGGCCTCTTGGTGACGGTCAGTCACCACCTAGGACATCAGCCGGCCTTGGTTCTGTGAGGAAGTCACTGTTTAGTGTGCTGCAGGCCAGTTTTGCCATTGGCAAATGAAGCCTGCCCAACATTCACTCTTGGAGTGCCTGAAAAGCTCTTCCTGCCCTTTCTACTGTTCTTTCTGTGGAAAAAAGCCATAGTAATGCCAGTGGTGTCATGGGCATGGGTCTCCCCTTAACGAATTGATCTTCCCCAAAGAAACACAATACACAGAGGCAGGCAACTTCTGAGTTATCCGACAAGGCCTACGATATCTTAAGCTACAATGTTTCCCCGAAAATAAGACCTAGCCGGACAATCAGCTCTAATGCGTCTTTTGGGGTAAAAATTAATATAAAACCCAGTATTATATTATATTACATTACATTATATTATACTACATCTTGTATTATAGTAAAATAAGACAGGGTCTTATATTAATTTTTGCTCCAAAAGATGCATTAGAGCTGATGGTCTGGCTAGGTCTTATTTTCGGGAAAACATGGTGTCGAGGAAGTGTGTGTAAGCTACCAAAAAAATTGGACACAGCCCTCTGCTTCTTTAAGAAGTACTGTTAGTGTTATTTAAAAACAAACTAAACAAATGGAAGGACAATAAAAGTAAAACAAACTGTACATACACATAAATAGGCAATTGTTAGTCCGTACTTTCTTTTCCAATTTTAAAGGGCGTTGTCTGTGCTTGAGCCTGAGGGGTGGTCAGGAAACGTGTAGTTCAACCATTTCACTATGTTATAAATGAGACCAGGGAGCCCCTGAGAGGGGGGCAGCACCCCAGGTATTTTGCTGGGTGTGTGGGCAGCCTGGTCTTCTGGCCCAGTGCTCTCAGCTCCAGGCACTTTTTATTGGATCACCTGGCCTCTTTCAGAGCTCATAAGTGCTTGGCTGTTGGAAAAGATACTTTAATAAAAATTTCTTTTCATCACCTACGGATAGCTCCCAAAGCTGGGTACCTAAGACTCCCCTGATTTTGCCCATCTTCCCATGAGAATGCAGATACTCTGACCCACTCGTTTTGCTTTTCAAAGTTATCCTAAAGAAATAATCAAAGATACATGGGAAGCTATAGGTACACAGGTAATTTTTGTAGTATTTTTCATAATAGTGGAAAAATTAGAAAAATAAGAGAAGTCCAAATACGTTGGTTAAATGATAAATCTGTACCACAAAGTGCTAAGTAGTCATAAAACCTTATGTATCGGATATTTAAGAATGATAATAGTCTAAACATATTGTCAAATTAAAAAAGCAGGTTTCAAAACAAAATGGCTACATTTTCAAAAGAGAGGAAGTGTTCTTTCTATTTGTATTTTTGAGAAGTTCTGTAACTAATATGTGTTATTTTGTTAAAATCAGTACGTTATCTAAAAGAAAGAGCATCCATTAGGGTATCATTTGAGAATTAATGCATCCACAGAATGACAGTAGGTATATCTTCAAAATTGAGATTTAAGATACATCCTTCATTTCTGTCCTAGGAGTTCATACCAGAACTTTAGTCTTTCAAATAGCACCTTTAGAGCAGTTGGTGATAAGACCCTGTCACGCGGGGTGTCAGGCGGGGTCTCTAGTCCCGCTCCCCTCATAGGAATGCAGGATATGGCGAGGCCAAAAAGGAACACCCACGGAACCATAGATAGCGGAGTCATATCATACTGGAGGCTGGGTTGGAGACACAGGAAGCAGGAGCCACACTATCTGCAACCTGCTGTCAGCTTCTCTGCCAACCAACCAACCCCACTTGCTAGCTGCAAATCCGCTGGGCCAACTGGAATCCGTGCTTGCTAGCTCAGTCACCATCTTCTTGCCAGCCCCCATTTTCTGCTAGTGTAGCCACAGGAGTTATACTAGTGGCCAATGGCTCACTGGTTACAGCTGACGGCCAACTAGCCACAGCTGATGGCCATGCAATCACAGTTGATGGCCATTTACTACCTGAGCCAGCACCTTTCCACGTGAGGCTGAAAGCCTGGAAACTGCACTCCTGGCTCTGTCCCCACAGACCCTCATTACAGAAGGTGTCCCAGGATTGTGGCATCCTTTGACTGAGCAGGTTATTAGGAGGGGTATGGGGTCCCTTCTCTGTCCCTCCTTCTTTCTTTGTTAGACCTGGGACAAACAGGCCATGTACCTGCCATAGGAATATGTATCTAATTGGAGATCAGAACGTGAGGTTAAGGCCTCTAAATGCTCTATCTCAGGAGAAATTTATTAATCAGGAATTCGGGAAAGTATAATTAGTACTTTCCTGTATTTTCTCCTCTCAGGTTTCTGGAATGAGCAGAAGTTTGTGGCTGTCTTCCCCCACTCTCACCAGCTCCCTCCCCCCATGCTGTGTGTCATTTTTTCCCCTCTGTTTTAGAGCACAAGCATCTGTCTGCTGAGGTGGGTGGACTGAGGAAAGATCAGATACCGTAGAGGATGATGAAATGGCTGAGAAAAAAATTTCAGCTGGAAACTGTTTACTCTTTGTGAGGAAATAGAGGTGAAAATAATTGACTGGATTTTGTTCCATTCTATTCTGCAGTCCAAACTGAACTTCCAGCTTGCTGTGTGGTATTAAAGGCTTAGTTCTAGCTTTTTGATTTTTCAAGCATACTCGAAACTCCCACGAGATCTACCTCAGACTCAGCTGGATCCAATACCACTTTCTTTTATGAATTGAGTTTGTTTTGCACTTCTCTTAAGTAGAGAAAACCAGGTCTACTGGTTAACTGTGGAGGTTCTTTCTTAGAATGCAATCACTTTATATGGAGATATATATATATATATATATATATATATATATATATATATATATATATATATATATATATATATAAACAGGTTAGTATAAACGTCGGTAAAACATGATGCAGTTAGTTAAAAAAATTTAACTTTCATACTGGAATGCTGGAGACTGGAAGGGTAGGAATTCTTTCTTTAAAAAGCCTCCCACCCCATTCAACTTACTCTACTGGCATTCCTCTTCATTTGAGTGTGCAGGTACTATGTTCTTATGCCATAATTATTTTTAAGTCCCTTCCTCCTAGGGGTGCTTGTTTTCTGTTTTCTAATAGACCCTACCTCCTGGAGGGCAGGGACTGATTCTATTTTTTCTGTAGTCATTTATTCATTCATACAATGCAGGGCAAGTCACCACTGGGTGCAAAGCATGGCACAGCTGAGCTAGTAGACATGGCTTCTGTCCTCAGAAGGCAAACAGTTCTCTCAGGGGGCTTGTTACCAAAGAACAAGTGTTCTTGTATCCTCACAGGAAGGCATTCCAGACACAGGAATAAGCCACGTGAACATAGCCAGGCAAACAGTGGACTTACTAAAAGGAAGGAAATAGTACAATCCCAAAATTTGGGGAGTGGGCAGGCCAGGAGGAGGGCAACTGCACTGAAGAAAAAAGAAGCTTAGGATTTTATTTGAATGAGGGTGCGAAATATTCAGGTGTTAGGGGTAGTGTTATAGGCGTTCCTAGGGTGGGTCCCTGCTGAGGGCTCCTTCCTGTGTGGAGGTGGGATTTCCTTGTTTTTGCTTGGCCCTTGTTGGAACTGTCATGGTGACAAAGGGTGGAGATTTTTCCCTGCCCGCAATGCTAATAATATTATAATCTATTACAATTAGCTGTTGCTGCACCTGTTGTTAAGAATGATTTCATTTCCTCTTTGTCTCCCACACTTCCTCCTTCCCTTTCCTCCCTGCTCTCTCCCGTGGGACCCCGTTCTTTCTGTCTACCATAACGGGCTAACATGGGTCTCTGCGCTTGCTAATTGATACAGTAGCTAAAGAACGGTGAAACAGATACGATAACCCAACAAAATTTCGCATAAGAAAAACAAGATCACAGAAAGTCTCAAAGAATGCCATGATCTTCATGCCATATTTTGCAATACTAATGCATTTCCTTTACTAAATAAACTGGCAGTGCATTTCCTTTTACATTACCTGTTACCATAGTGAGTGCTGCCACCGACTGCCTGAGGCTCCTGATGCAGGCAAATGGGAACACTTTTCCCCTGTCAGTGAGTTTCCCGGTGGGGCATCAGGGTTGGGTTCGATTAGCATTTGTCTGTTTTGCAAGCTCCTACTTAGCTCAGCTGGAAGGACAATTGATATTTCTGTTACCCACTGAACCTGAGCTGCTGCCTCATAGAAGCCTTTGTGAAAAGAGGTGGGATACAAAGGGACATCAATAAATAAACCAGTGAAACATCACCAGACTCAGGAACTTCCCTTTCTACAGAGGCCATACTAATTCCTTGATGACCCTGGTGGAACTCCACTGCCATGTCCTCATTCCAAAATCAACCAAAGGCAAGAACCTAAATACCAGCAATAAGAGAAGGAAATAATACCCTGGTAACAAGAGAGATGTGATGCTAATGTCAATCTTAAGACAACGGGTGCCTCCAGCAAAAGAAACCATTGACAATATAAAGAGGCAACCAACTAAATGGGAGAAGATATTTGCAAACTATGCCTCTGATAAGGGGCTAATATCCAAAATACATAAGGAACTCACAACTCAACAACAAAAAAACAAACAATTTAATTAAAAAATGGGCAGAAGACCTGAATAGACATTTCTCCAAAGAGGACATACAAATGGCCAATAGACATATGAAAAAATGCTCAACATCACTAATCATCAGAGAAATGCAAATAAAAACCACAATGAGATATCACCTCACACCAGTTAGAATGGCTATCATCAACAAGACAAATAATCAAGTGTTGGAGAGGCTGTGGAGAAAAAGAAACCCTCATACACTGTTGGTGGGAATGCAGACTGGTGCAGCCTGCAGCCGCTATGGAAGGCAGTGTGGAGGTTCCTCAAAAAATTAGGAATAGAATTACCATATGACTCAGCAATTCTTCTACTGGGCATCTACCCAAAAAACCTGAAAACGTTTATCCATAAAGCTATATGTGCTCCGATGTTCATTGAAGCTTTATTTACGGTGGCCAAGACATGGAAACAACCAAAGTGTTCTTCAATAGATGAATGGATAAAGAAGTTGTGGTATATATACACAATGGAATACTATTCTGCGGTACGAAAAGATGAAATAGGACCATTTGTGACAACATGGATGGATCTTGAGATTATAATGCTAAGCAAAATAAATCAGACAGAAAAAGTCAAGAACCATATGATTTCACTGATATGTGGGATATAAAACTGAAAACAACAAAGGAACAAGACAAATAAATGAAGAAACAAAAACTCATAGACACAGACAATAGTTTAGTGGTTACCAGAGGGTAAGGGGGGGAGGGGGGTGGTAGATGAGGGTAAAAGGAATCAAACGTATGGTGATGGAAGAAGAACTGACTCTGGGTGGTGAACACTCAATATGATACATAGATGACGTATTACAGAATTGTACACCTGAAATCTATGTAACTTTACTAACAAGTGTCACCCCAGTAAACTTTAATTAAAAAAGAAAAGATAACGGTGCCTCTCTCCAATGGACTGCTCCTTAAGAACCACATCATCTCTCATCTGCTGGCCCTGAGGGCTGCCAGGTGTCAGTGCAATTTACAAAATAAAGCTCAGGAGGTGGGAAGTCCTCTGTGCTTTTAACTGGGAAGTCTTCAGTGTTGTCTTTTATTTGTGTGTGAACCATAACATTTACCATCTTAGCCATTTAAAGTGTACAGTACAGTAGTGGAACTATAGGCACATTGTTACGCAACATCTCTAGAACGTTTTCATCTTGCAAAACTGAAATGCTATGCCCATTGAACAACTCTTCTTTCCCTGCTGCTCCCAGTCCCTGGCAACCACCGTTCCACTTTCTGTTTCTAAGACTTGATTACATTAGGTATTTCATATACCGTGTTTCCCCAAAAATAAGACCTAGCTGGACTATCAGCTCCAATGCATCTTTTGGAGCAAAAATTAATATAAGACCAAGTATTATATTATATAAGACAGGGCCTTATATTATATTAAAATAAGTCCGGGTCTTATATTAATTTTTGCTCCAAAAGATGCATTAGAGCTGATGGTCCAGCTAGGTCTTATTTTCGGAGAAACAGGGTAGGTGGACTCACGCAGTATTTGTCTTTTGTGATTGGCTTATTTCACTTAGCATAGTATCCTCAAGGTTCATTAATGTTGTAGCATATTGATACAGGTTAGCTAGCATGTCCCTAGGTAGACAGGGAGGTCCCTGGTGGAATAAACAAAGGCAGCCATATCCTGAAACTCCAGGTTTTGAAATTACTCCTTTGCTCCAGGACATAATGTAACAAGGCCTTGAAGTTAATCATAAAATTCCTTTTGGCCTGACAAATGGAGCAGATCTGATAGATAAGAGTAAATTATTTTGTTAATTTCTTTAGGATGGGCAAGCAGAACAAACCTGGTAGACGAATTTCATTAGAAGGCGCCAGTTCCCTTCTTCAAACAGTTCCCCTCTTCAAACAGCTCCCCTTCCCCAGAAAAGCAAGGGAAGGTATAAAAGGAAGCGCTTTTACCTCAGTCATGGGGCACCGCCACTCGCCACTCGCCATTCGGGACCCCCCTCCTGCTTGGGAGCTTTAACCCTTTGCTTTCAATAAGCTATCCTCTCTTTAAAACTCTTTGCCTCTCCTGGGCCCGTGTTTCCATTCTTCAGTCTCACGTCACAGGATCCCAGCACTCACTCACTCACTCCAAAGTTCCCTACATCATTTGGGGACTCACAGGAAAAGATTCCTACTTCAATATGACAGGATTTCTTTTTAAAGTCTGAACAATATGCTCTTGTAAGTATATACCACATTTTCTTTATTTATCCCACAATGGACATTTAGGTTGCCTCCACCTCTGGGTTACTGTGTATAATACTTCACTGAACATGGACATGCAAATAACTCTTCTTCCGAAATCCTGCTTTCAATTCTTTTGGGTGTATACCCAGAAACGAGATTGCTATCTCAAAAGGTAGTTCTATTTTCAATTTTTTTGAGTAATCTCCCTACTGTTTTCCACAGTGGCTGCACCATTTTTCATTCCACGAACAGTGCACGAGGGTTCTAATTTCTCCACCATCTTTACGTCACTTGTTATTTTCTGTGTGTGTGTGTGTGTGTGTTTAAATAGTGGCCGCCTAACAGGTGTGAGGTAATATCTCATTATGGTTTTGATTTGCATTGCCTTGATAACTAGTTGATGCTGAGCATCTTATGTGCTTGTTGGTCATGTGTATATCTTTGTGGCCTGCCCATAGCACAACCAGGGGTTTCAAGAGAGCTTTTAGGTGCTTCAGGGCTTTGGGTGTAGAAAGAGTGGGACACAGTTACACTTCATTTGACAATGAAAAGGCAATCAACATTTCACTTACACACTGAGTAAACAGTGAAATCTTTTTTGCCTGGGTATTGCCTGATACTTCACTTTGAAAACAAGCTATTGATTGCTGTATGCCCAGGGGTGATAAGCTATTGATGGATATAATGGGAAAAGTCCAACTGAACAGATGTATCTCACTTGGAAAAGATAATTTTTCTCCCTCTGGCATTTTATATGGAAAAAAGAGAGATATTTTGAATTTAAAAGGAGACATTAGGAATTCCTGTAACTTGCTTTCTCTGTGTTAGTGAATTTTCATAATGAATTATAAAATGATCCAATCCATTGTTTTGAAGGCACTGTGTTAACAACACACAATCTTTCTCCAGAAAATCCCAGTGTATGAGAGCAACTCCAAGTGGTCATGTAAAGAATGATTGTGTCCACATATTAAAATTGGGATTATGAGGGACAGTAGCCATTGTGTCATTGCTCACCCATCACAGGGCAAGAAGGAGGTGGCACAGAGCCTGGAGCAGGCAACAAGAGAAATTCTGTATTCTTACTTTCCTTTTCTGGTCTTCCTCTCACCCCCAATTTTCTGTGCCCCTTTGGTTTTATCTGCTGAAGACACATGACTCATGCAATTGCTTGTTGTGAATCATTATTTGAACGTCCACACACATCTGAAAATTCCTAATGGCTTTTTACCCCCACACGTCAGTTCACTCACATTACTTTGTTTTTCTTTCTTTCTTTTTCTTTTTTACTCTATTAGTTTGATTTTATTTACTCTTTCTTGAAAGTTGATTAAATTCTCACTCACATTACTTTCAATGCTAGTAGTTGAAAGGAATCAACACATCATATAACCAAACCCTATCATTGTCCAAATGAGAAAACTAAGACCCTGAGAATGTTTAAGTAATTCTTGAAAGGTCACCCAATCATTAACAGCTTAATTTCTGAATTTTCCTATTTCTTTTTCTCCGACACTGCTTCTGCCATCTTCTCAAATACTCAGGATCTTACCTGGAGATAATTTCTGAGTCCGTCCTAATTCTTATTCCCTTTACACCATCAGCCACCAAGTCTTATTGATTCTTCTTTCAAGACTGTTGGTAGAATCAACTCTCCTGTATTTCACTTCTATTGTTTTAACACCTCATTATCCCATCCCTGCATCTCCTAGGTCATTATAATAGCCTCTTTATCTGATTTACCTCCTTATCTGATTCTCAACTGTAGATGCTCATTACATGGAAACAAAAAATCAGCATACCTATGCCTGCACTGCGCCCTATCCCCAATCACTCCCTCCATCATTCTGATGACATTTAATTGGTCTGGGAAGGAGCCTCTATGGGTATTTTTTAAACGTGGGTTCCCCATGTGATTGTAATGGGTAGCCAGGATTGAAAACCCTTTCCAAAGATGTTTTCCACCTCCCCTAAAACACTTCTTTAGCCATGTCAGTGTGATCCTTGAGAATCTCTTGTGCCTCCTCATTGCTGTTGGTTTCCAGACATTTGCCTCTTCCAACCATTCAAAGTTCTTGCACTTCTCCCCCACTGCTTTTCAGTAGGAACCCTATGCTCTAGTCATATCATTCCCTTCTTAGCATCAGAATCATCTCTCACAATATCCTATTTCCATTTTGGATTGCTGTGCCCTCTGCCCTCTTCTCTGCTTATCCCAAACACACTGGCCCCTCAAGGGTTGTCTTATCACCAGCTCCCTCCAAGGACTCTTCTGGTCATTATTTCCCACTCTTGTCCCCAATTCCCTTATTCTTCAGGTTTGTACTATCTTGTATTTGCTGCAAGTGAATACTTTCAGCTCTTTAGTGAGGTGGAGAGCTCCTTGAGTGGAGGGACAATGCCACGTTTTTTTCCCCTTTAGTCTCACAGCATCAAACAATGGCTGACATATAATCTCACAATAGGTAAATTTGGAAGAACTTGGTATAGACCTAGGAGGCTAGAAGGGAGCTTGGAAAGTTTTTCCTGGTGGCTCCCATTCCATAGCACATAATCCCACTCAGACCTAATGTTAGCTCTTGTTCCACAGTTACTGGTAGCCTGCAGCTCCAGAAGACAACTATACATGGCATTTCTGTAGCAAAGAAGCAACTCTGGCATGTTAAACTACAGTTTGTGCTGGCAGCATAGGTCATAACTACAATTTGAATGAAAATACTTTATGGAAACAATAAAACTTAGATTAACCAGAAATAACTACTTGGAACATTCAATTAGTCAGATTTCCTCCACTTAACTCTTGACAGAAAAAGATACATTATAAGGAAAAAGGCAGACAGGCAGATAGCATTTAAAAAAGAAAAGAAAAGAAAAAACCCAACACACAAAAAGCCTACTTCTGGGTTAGGTTGAGAGGGTGGGTGGAAATTTGGACCATAATTCTACGCTTTCTGCAGCTATCTCAACAAAACCATTGAAATTTGCTGTCAGAATGATGCCTTTGTGATAGTGCAAGAATTCTACTCATTCATTCACTCACTTATTCACTATCTGCAAAGCACTATGTTAAGAACCTAGGGTAACAGCCAGTATTTCAATTCCAGAAAGGGGAGGTCGTTATGTGGAGATTGATAATTATGTTGCAAAACAGAATGAGAGGACACAGGGGAGACGTAAAAAGGCCAAGGGACTTCAGAGAATTGAGACATTACTTCCGATTGGTGGACCTGGGGAAGGATTCATGGTGGAGGCAACCTTTGATCTGGTTCTTGAAGGATGACATGATTTGGGAAAAGGGTTTTCCAGACCAAGGGATCAGCATGTGCCAGCCATGAAGCTGGGAATATGGGACCATGGCAAGGGTTTCAGCTGGCTGGAACACTAATATTGTGGTAGATAGATAAGACTGATTTGGATGGGGACAAATCAGCTATGGCTTTGGGGACCCATTTAAGGTTTGTTGTTATTGGTGTGTGTGTGTGTGGTGTGTGTGTGTGTGTGTGAAAGGTCTCTGAGTGGGGCAGTCCTTTAGGACAATCAATTGTTCCGGCATCAGTGAGCGGGAAAGATTGGCCATTGCAGTAGGGAAAACAGGCAGGAGGCTCTTTAGTCCTGTGGAGTGGGCCTGAACTGGGGTTCGACCAGAATGGAGGAGAGAGCTGCTGTGAGAAATGAGAGAAGTAAAATCACTCCAACTTAGGAACTGGTTGTATATATATAGGCGGGGAAGGCCCTCAGGATGGTTTTGAGCTGGGCAATGCGGAGGGTTGATGGTCTCTTAATTAATAGGTGACTCAAGGGGAGGAGTATTTTAGGAGGAAAGATTGTGCACACAATTTTGAATGCATAAATGTGGGCGTCTCCATAGAAACGTCTAGCAGGCAGTTGGAAGTCTTCAGGTGGAGCTGTGGAATCAGAGATGGCAAAACAGACATGAGAGTCATCTGCATAGTGGCAACATGGGGAGCCCTGAGAGCAGATGAGATTCTGAGGGAAAGATGGGGAGGGGTGTTACTGGAGAGGAAGAGAGGGGAGTGATGCTGGAGGAGCATTCAAAGAGGCAAGAGAAAATCCAGCGCATACACTGACGATAGTGTTAATTAACTATCACAGGGAGTCCCAAGGGGATGGAGGATTGAATCAATCATTGGATTTTGTCACCCTGGCAAGACTGGTGATTGTTGAGATATTTTCACTGGAGTACTGATGATAGAATCCAGATTTCAAAGGGGGAATGTGTCAGGGAAATTAAACCGAGCATGCCCATTTTCAGAATACTTTGTACATCGATCCAGGAACGTAACACGACACATTTGAGAATCATTGCAACAAACCTGTGCTTAAAGAGTATTTTATGTAAACAACGAGTACCCTGTCCTTCAGGGTTTAAGGGATGTCCTTCATCTTTGCAGCAACCTAGCTTCACCCCCTCCCCCACTCTGAAAAGGCAAAAGGAAAAACCATGGCTGGATCTAAGTCGGAGCTCTCATTATCCGAGGTCTCCCTGGGTGGATTCCCAGCGGGCCACAATATGGGGCAGCATGCGGGGAGGCCTGTGGTGAAGTCCTGAAGGTAGCATGTGAAGGCCACTTCCCACCCACAATCTTCATAGTAGGTACCATTAATTGAGCGCTATGCCCCAGGCATTGTGTTAAACCAGGCAGGAAAGCATGGATCTCTTCCTGCCCCTTCCCTCCAACCCCTCCTTTCCTAAACCCCTCCCCATCTCAGGGCAGAGCAACTAGTTTTTCCTGTAGAAAATGCATCATTCTACCTGCAGCCTGAAACCCTCTCTGTGACTTTCATATTTCTCTTCTCTGCTGGTTCTCTTCCTGCCTCTCGATTGCCCTCTCCTGATCTTCTTCACCAATGTCTTTTACTTGTCACTCCAGTGTGACTGTGTCCCATGGACTTTCCTCTCTCAGAACATGGTGAAGACGTCCTGTCCAGGACTCCCTGAGTGCGCTGCCTCTGGCCCTGAGCACCTCGTTCAAGTGCCCTGTGTGCGGGCTGTTTCATGGAAGGCTCCTTGAGACATCTGAAACTCAAGTCCAAAACTAACCTCATTATCTTCCTTCCTAAACTTGCTCTGTCACCCGTGTGGCGTCATTTTCCACCCAGCCCTGGGTCATAGGCCTCCTCCCAGATTTTCCTTCATATTTATCATTCACCAAGTTTTGTTACCCCCATCAGTGAACTGTCTGAAATAGCTTCAAAATCCATTTCCAACATGCTATTTCCACCACCACTTCCCTAATTCTGGTCTTCACATCAGTTGCCTTAACCTTTTTTACAATAACACGTTAATTGCCTCCAGTTCCCTATGAAATCCATCTTAAATACTATCAAGGTGTATTTTGAAATACAGATATTTCTCCCCTCCCACTTAATTTTTTGATGGCATCTGATTATATAAAATCCGAATTCTTCTCCTTGGCACAGAAGGCCCCTTTTCATAGAGCCCCACTTTAATGTTCTCTCATTTTTTCTCTCCCATTTAGCCTATGTGATAGCTGCCTTACCTCTTACCCACACTGATGACATCACTCAAGGTCCAGCTAACATGTCACCTCTTGGGTGGGGTAGAATCTTCTACAATGCTGCTAAGCGGATTTGGAGTCCTGTGTCCTTTGGGCTCTTACCAATCCTTTGCCAATAGTATTTATGCTTGACCCATTGCTTGATTTTCTCTGTCACACCTACTTGCTTGTGAATGCATATGGGCAGAGGCTCTCGTATTGATTTTTACATCCCTAGCACCAAGCAAGCTACCTGATAGACATTTGTGGAACTGAACTGAGACCACAAAGAGCCTTTCTATTTTTTTTTAGGTAGTGGCTTTAGGGACTTGATTGATTCAGGTCCCCTCACCTCCATGGATTACAAACTAGTGAAGTAAGGTAACTTCTATGGCAAGTATATGCCTTTCTTTTGTCAGAAACAGAAATGTATATCTCTTCAATCCATGGTCACCGGACTAGATTTCCCCAATAATTATTCCATGACTTTCTATTTTTTCTAGCTATCTCCTCTATACCCAAATTTAGGTTTCTCCTGATTAAGGAAATCAGGGGAAACAGACACTTTAAAGACATGACATATTTAAAACTTCTGTTTTTGTAGACATCATTAAGCAATGATTGCGATAGCGTATGTGTGCATACGTATAGATATTTACATCAGCATAAAACTATTTGATGAGGAAATGTTTAGCAGGCCAATGAAATAATTCACTTAGTGAATACTATTGTCTTTTATGTTAAATTTAAACCAAGCCTGGGTGACGACAAGCAGGGTCATTAACTTCAGAAACATTCAGAGCTAATTTGAAAGACTGGTGGAGAGATGCTTAGCCATGGCTGTGATGAGTGTGAATGGGGCAGAATGGAACCAGAAATGAGAAACGCGTCCGTCTGACTCATGCTTCTATGGTGAAACATGAGGATTGAGCATGAGGATCAGTTTCTGTTAAAAAGTCAAACTGACATTTAAAAATCCCACTCCTGTGGAACTCCCAGTAGCCAAGTCCATGCCCACTGTAGGGTCTGACAGGGAACCGTGGGCCACTCTAGGGATGTGGCCTGAACCATATTTGCAAGACTATCATCTATATTCTGCTTTATTTATATGTAGGATACTTTTTCCCTTAAGAATTTTTTTTTTTTAACCAAATTTTAGTTTAAACTATAGGCAATACTTGAGAATGTTCATTTTGAAACAGTGGTGAATACCATTTAGATACAAAGTTATGACTATTTTCAAAGAAGTCATGCTGTTTTCTTTTTCTTTTTCCTTTTTTCCCCTTAAACATGGTCCATCACTGAGTATGGAGGAAGAACAGTGAGAAGATGCAGTCCTGAGTGACTAACTGCCACAGGACAGGCCGGGGAAATACTGTGATGCCAGGTGGAGTTCAGAATTCCTAGGGCCAGAATGCCTGCGGACTGTGGCTCTCTCTCTGGTGCTAAAAGGGTGGCCTGAGTTATTGCTGTCTAAACTTGGGCTCAGAGGAAGTACGTTTAGTTATTTGCACTGAAGTTTGCGAAGAATTTTTTGAGGTGTGTGGGGCAGAACTCAGCTAGTGTGCCTCTGCTGTACTCTCCCCACCCTTTCCTCCTGCTGGGGCCATTCTCAGCTGGACCCCTGGAATTTGGTGCATCTCAGATTTTCAAAAACACACAAATCCTATCCTTATCATGTATATGGTCTCAGCTACAAATATTTTCCAGAACTCCAGCAGTAATTAGACAAGCTACTATGAAGGAGAGAGCATTATACATCAGTTAAAAACATATGCAAAACCAAAGCTCATTAGAGAAAGATAATATTCATGCAGATTTTACAAACCGTGTCTTTAGGGTGGCCCAATAAGTAGAAATATGGGGACCCATGCTTGTCACTTTTCATGCACATGGAGAGACTGGAAGGTACCATTCCTAAAGGAAGGGGAGGAACAGCCTAGGACCAATTATTAGAATTAACAGAACCAGAGACAAAGATATATTATTACTGTTAGAATCAAGATTGCTTAGTATGTTTAGAGCAGCTGAATACAAATTATCTAGGCAGTAAGAATAAAGACTTTAAGTAAAGCTAATCATATCAAGCATGCAGCAAGTGAAATTAGTGAAAGACTGAGCTACATGTGTATTCCAAAAGAAGATTTTTCTCAAAATATTGAGGGCATCCTGAGGTGCTGTTAAGGAGGCACAAACATGAAAAACAATTGAAATGGGAATATCAGAATTATTGCAGAATTTTCTCATAATGATGGAGTGTTTCGGTGATACCAGCTGTCATTTGAGAATCAGTCACAGTAATCACTTCCAAATTTTGAAAAACTCTCAAATTAAAGACATGGTGTGCTCATGTATATATTTATGTTTTCTCTAATAATCTCATAAATTCTTAGAGTTCCCCTCACCTCTGACAATTTGTTTATTTATATTGAAAGTTCACAGTTGACTCGCTGGCTGTAATTGTTTTCTGGAAAAAAAATAAAACTGAAACAAAAATGCAGCAACATCTTGTCTGCTCCACCGTCTGAGGCTGTTTTAGTTTGTGTCTATCTCAGCTCAGGGGCTGTAGTTCTTTACCTACACAGAATGGGTACTAGAAACTCCAGAATGTCTCAGTCAATAACCGCCAAGATGCCGTGACTGCTCCCCCGTGCTCCTGCTGCTGTGTTCTCTCAGTGTCACACAGTGAGTGGTGAAGGCGATGTGAGGTCAATGTGATCAGAGGAATTTAATCCGTGCAGCTCAGACGTTTGCAGGCTGATCCCCTCTTTGATAGAATATACTGATGATCGTTCCCACCTAAATGCCTGACTTGCTCCAGACATGGTGCTGTGTACACACGGCTCCAACATGCAGAATGGAATAGTACCCACATGGATTTCCAGTTATGCCACAGGGGGTGTTTTTCATAGGATAGTGTGTGTCTGAGGGAAGGGAGAATGAAAGATGAGAACTAAAATCTCAAGGTTAGATGGCAAGTAGAACCTCTCTGTGGTTAGGAAACCAATGCTTAATAATGAAGGTAGGATGTGGAAATTAAATTTCAGACTTTAATTGAATTTACCATTTAGCCCTGCCAAGATGCAAGTAATTTTGTATAAAAATGATCAAGCTGTTTTAATGTCACACAGAGAAGGCTCTCATTTGATTTCAAATGTGGCCTTTACTGGGCTTGAAAGATACATGTGCTAGGAGACTTCATGGCCAGAAAGTCAACCGAAAGGGCGCAGAACATGGTGGAAATAAATGGCTGTGAAGTCTGGGGGAGGAACTGCAGTGAAATGTGAAAAGCGGAGAGCTGCATACTGTGCCAGGTATATTTAATGCACACTTTATGAATGTGTGTGTTTAGCCCTAAAACTCAGGGTTGCTATCTGTTGGAGAGCACACGCCAAAAAGACCAGAGACTTTCTTACAGAAGTTTAAAGGCAGGTTATTTTGTAAGCAAATGTCTGAGCCACATTACAATTAACAGCTTTTTAGTCCAGGCTAAGTGTGTGCTTCTTGTTCTATTAATTTTGTTTTGAACCCAAACAGCACATTGAAGAATGTGTGATTCTCAAAGATTAGAGATTTTGCTACAATTAGAGCATACAATTCAAGCCTGGAGCAAGGCACTATGTAATTTCATCTTTGGTGGTGACTGAGGGGGCTCAGTTCGAAAGAAGTACTGGGAGGTCTTTATCAGAGTAGGTCATCAGGGTGATCCTATCTTTGAGCAAGACTGCAGGCAGAGTGCTGGAATAACATAGATCGGGCCTTCTGGACTCACTGTTTCTTCCGCTAGAAATGAGGGATGTAGAGTACGTTAGTTTAGAAATGAAAGCTGGTGAGTTGTTCGGCTGGGGGATGCTGGGAGAGGCCAGCAGGCACAGGCATCTGAAGGGAGGCGTGAGACCTGGTGTTTGCTGGGGACGGCCATTGGCTGGACCTCCCTACGAATTTGTCTTAAGGTTCTGGACTCCACTTTGAGCACCTGGATAGCAGGGTTTTTGTTGGCAAACTCCCTCACAGGGATCAAAACCTTTTCTGTATCATCTATACTTCAAGACAAGAGCAAATCAGACAGTAGGGAAATAGTTGGGCATTTAGTAGCAGCTTCAGAATGGGTCTAGTTAAGGGGTTAGAAGCTTTCCTGAATGGACACTCTTATGGTGTGAACTGCGGGGTCTGACTGTCCTCAGTGAGGAGGGTTGGTGCTGAACTCAGATTGTCGAAAGGCCTGAGATGGAAAATAGGAGGGTGAGGGGAGGAAAATCTAGTCTTCCTTTTTTTAAAAGTTTTAATGGTTGCAAGTCTGAATGGAGAGCTATTTAGACTGGATGGGCAGAGGAAGAGCCAGGCTGAGGGGCTGAGTTGCTCTCAAACAGTGGGAGGCTGACAAGACATAAAGAGGGCAACAAAAAGTTAAAAAACATGCTGTGGGACAGACCTTTACAACAGAACTAGAGGAGATAAATCCTGCAATCTCCAGGGCATGGAATTTCTTGGGATGGCACTTACAAAATATGTAGACTCCAGGCCCAATGGACTAATCTCTGTGTGTGTGTGTGTGTGTGTGTGTACACGTGTGCGTATCTTTAAAACCATGATGCTTGCTTTCTTTTCTCTTAACCTTAATCCTTGATTTCTACTCCCCCCTCCTCCTACCATGTAAAAAATATTCTCTTGAATTTGTGACTCCTTTGAAGTCGTTCCAACATTCTTACAGTATCCAACAGCATTTCCTCTAAGAAATCTGCCTTCTCCCTGGACTTTCGTGGAAGCAGCCCTCTCGCAGGAGAGCTCAGCTTCATGTTGGGGGAAGAAAGGGATGGCTCTTTTCAGACCCTAAAATATGACTCTCCAGGATGAGTTACCAAAGGAACTGGAATATTTAAGTTTTCCAAGGCGTCTGTGGAAGCTCTTCTCAGTGTGGTTTGAGAAAGATAACTCTCTTCATTCACTCATCTCCTGCAACAACTTAAGTGTTTGGGATTTAAAGGAGCTTGGACCTCAAGAGCCAAATGAGTTTTTCTTGGTAGATTTCTTGGTTACTATGTGGTCTAATGTATTTTATCAGAGTCTAAAATACCTAACAAGTGAGGACTTAGGGAAGGGGGTCACTTAATGAATATATCCTTCAAGAGAAAAATGCATGTTGGAAATCATGTATGAGGAAAATCATTATCGTCCATGGTTTCCAATAAAACAGTGTGAAGAACTGGGATTTCATCCTCACCCTAAAACCGCTTAAAATAATAAATGAGGTTTTGGCTGAGCAACAAGTTCAGAGTTGTGTGTTCTTTGAGGACGCTCCTGGTCCTGACTGCATAAAACAGGAAATTACTGAAGTTTCATGGTTAGATACCTGGCATTGCCTAAATGCTGCAGAGAGCAGTCTTGAGCCTTTTAGTCAGGCAGCACCCGAGTTCTGCCTGGCAGCCTGGTCTCTTCCCTGGCTCTGACACAGTAGAGGTGGAGTGGAGTGATTTGTGGAGCCTCTCATGGAAAAAGAAGATACACTCAACCATGAATGTCAGAAGCTGAAATTAAATTTCAGAATTTATTATAGAAGCAAGCTGCCTTTTGCCCTATTAAAAGTGCAGGTGAATTAGTGCAAAGGTTATGGAACCACTTAAAGCTCCTATACACGTGGTCCCTGAGGAAGAGGCGAAGGCAATGGAGACTGTTCCCTTGCCTGTAATCGAGGGCATAGGAACCCCAGGCAAGCCTTGGGGTGTGTGTGAGGTTACAGTGCTGCAGGCTCCCAGAAGCTGACAGCCATGGGATGCAGAGTCATGATTACCAAATTTGCTAAATAAAGTTCTGGCTCACCAACTTGGAATCTAGAATAATTCAGACAAAGTCTGAGCATATATTTACCCACACTCAGCAAGTCCTTTCTTCAGAAAAAGTAGAAAGTGTTAGTATAATGATTACAAAGGAAATGCTTCACAAATCAAAGAAGCCAAGTGCTTCTCAAGGATCTCTAACGCTCTAGAGGTACTTACTAACTTCCACAATTAATTAATAAAATCCCTTAAAATTTTTTCATTAGTGCAGATCCTTTGAGACCTTTTAATTAGTCACCAATCTATTGGACTCAGTTGTTACATGTATCCTCATTCTTAGATTGTCAGCTCACTGAGGGCCAGGACCACCTTCTCTTTAGTGCCTGCAAAATGCGTTGCACATAGTAGGTGCTCAGGAAGTCCTGGTTTAGTTCAGGAAATAGTAATGACATTAATTAATGATATTAATTACAGGCTTTGTCTCACATGGCATATTTGGTAAGGGGTATACTGTTTGGAGTTTATCTTTGTGTGATCAGAGGGGAGAAAAGGACTTGTCGAACAAGTAATTGTAAACAAGATTATAATGCTGATAATGTTTACTTGTCAATATATATTCTTAAAGAAGAATAAATAAATAAATAAACATTGCGTATTGTCATAAAAGTAGAGACCAGTACGGCTTAATCTGGTCTTCAGATATAATCATTGTAAATCATTTTTATTTTTTGATTAAAAGAATTTAACTAAACAACTATTTGACCAATTTATTATTTTTTTTAACTGTACGCACTGGCTCAGACAGATCTTTCCTCTACTTACTAAATGTAGTTTTATTATACTTAAAAAAGTAAACAACTTCATTTACCAAAGGCCTGTAATCAAGTCAAAGCCTGTTAAAAACATAATGAACTTTGAAAGTGGAAGTGCAGGCAGGAGTCTAATTCATGGACTGGCTATTTCTTTCCCTCTGTGTGGGCCTTTATTTGGTGTTAGTTGTCACTGGGCCACTGCAATTGTGAGAATTCTGCTTAGTCCTTATAGCCTGGCCTCCTAAGACCACCTCCTAAGACACGCCCGTGGACAAATGGACTCGCTTTAGCATTCTACTCATAAAGACCTGCCCTGATGCTTTTTAAGAGAAGAAACAGGCTGGACCACCAACCAAGAATGGAAAGCTATTTCTGTTCTGCTTTATTTTGATCAGATTTGAACAGCAAATATTAGCAGGGGGAGAACTGCTTGTGTAAAGAACTTTTGCATCCAGTGGCCCCTCTATTTACCTTGGCCCTGGCTCTGGGGCTCAGAGTATAAATCAAGCGAAGGGAATGTTCCTGTGTATGCCTTGAATGCTGAGGAAGGACACCAGTACTTCAAGGCGGGGAGCGAATTCGTATAATTTATTCTTTTGCAGCTTTAGAATCATGAGTCATGCTTTCTTTTCTCTTAACCCTTTTAGATGTAATTCAAATAGCAACACCCTTTGTCAAGGAGGGCGCTCCTTTTGATGTGGCATCTTTTGATTCTTTTCTCACTTTGGTGGAGTGAAGCTTCCTTATTCCTGTCAGTCTTGGAGCTGCCTGTCAGGGGAGGGGGATGAGTTTATAATCAACGGATTCTTATCCTGAGGACTGGAGTGGAGCTGAAGTGTCCGTCTCCTGAGCTTCTCTTTCAAGGACTTCACTGCAAAAGCAACTTCTCCTTCAAAGGCCCTAACATTTCCCGACTCCCCTTGCAGCTGCTCAGCAGCCCCCGTGCAACCACCATTCCTGCGGCCACATCTGTTGATTTATGTCTCTGAACCGGCTGAGGCGTCATGGTGATGAGTCTCCCGGTAATTACCGACGGCATATTTGCAGCATATTTATTTCTTCCCTCAGCTCACTTGGATTCACACTGATTTTGTTCAGTCAACAATCTGACAGGTTACCACTGTACCTCTTTTTTTTTCCCCCATTGTCCCTGCGCTTATCTCTCTGTCACAGATCACCTTAAGAAGGCAGGGTGGGAGCTTTGTATTTCTGCTGACTGAGATCGGCTTTTCCTGGGCAGGGCCCAAAGTCCAGATAAGGGTCTTGCTTCGAAGCTGTTCTGAATTCTGCAGGTACCAGAGGGAGGGCTGCTGGATCTCACTTAGAACCCTTCCATCGACTGTTGTTTTTCAGTCTGCTCGTCTTCAACGTTCGCTCTCCCAGGCTGGGTTAAGTTTGAGCAGCTCTAACAGGTCATGTCTCCCTCCATGGATTCTGATACCAATCCCCTTCAACCATCTTAAGGGTGGACTTTATACCAAGTTTAGGATTTTCAAAGGCAAACAAAGGAAACTAATACAGGGTTAAACCCATAATTGACAGAATAATCAGTTTTCCCTATGATTAGGGTGAATTGGACACAGTGGACTGTGTTCTTGGTTATATCTACTGGTAAACTCAAGCATTTTCTTTTGTTGTTCTTGTCGCTATTTTATTTTGTTACCTCCCACCCCTTGGCCAATATTATTAAAATACACTTTATCTTGGACAAAAAATTCTGTTTCATGATACAGTGTGTTTTGCTGATGCTGAGAGAATTATGATGTTCTTTAGCTGTGAGCACTCCTTTTATGCGGGGGTGGGTCATGTGTACGGTCCTTGAATGTGGCCACTTCCCTGGCTTCCTCCTGGTGCAGGAAAGAGTTCCCCCAGCGAGCGTGTAACTGCTGTCCTTAGAACGGCCTGCTTGCAAAGTTGGCTGTTGGCTGGCACCCAGGATTCTGGTAAATTGGCCCCTACACTAATATGAACCTTTCTCTAAATGATGGGGGCATGTCACTGTACCTCAGCTGTTTGTACAGACAATGTGGTTTATACTGAACACCCACCTTCTTTAGGGGACTCTGGGATTTTGGTACATGCTTGGCCGAGGGTGCCTGCATGACCAGCCCCCAGTACAAACCTTGGGCGCTGAGTCTCTAATGAACATATGTTGCTGCATTTTTGTTGGTGGGGGTAGAGTGCTCTCTGTTGGGGGGGAGGGGCAGGGGCGGGGGAGAGGGAGAGAGACACAGATACAGAGAGACAGAGACAGAGAGAGAATAAGGAAGTCTGCATGTGGATTCCTCCAGACTCTGCCTGTATTTTGTCCCTTATGAACCCACTGTGTATCCTTACTAAATCACTGTAATAAATCTTAGCTTTGAGTACAACTATATTCTATGCCCCAGAAGTCCTTCTAGCAAATCTCTGAATGTATGGTCCTGGGGGCCCCTGAAACAGCCCTATCATTTGTTACTATGAGATTCTAGAAATATCATTTGATGGCATTATTCTCAAAGATGCTGATCTGATCCCTAATCTTGGTTTCTCACATGTACCCATGCATCTTTCAGCTTAGATTTTCCGGAAGAGCTAATGTTTACTAGTTTATGATTATTCTTTTACTTCCCTAAAGGAGATTGCTCTCCTATATTAAATTTGTTCTCTAGTGACAAAATCTCTAAAGTCAAAATCCATGTAAATCTAACATCAAAAGTAGCTCATGAGCTCTCACATTACCAGCAGGTATGATTTAATGTTATATTTTCAAATACATTTAGAAGAAATTCTGTAATACTGCTACAGTTTTTGTCCCTCAAAAGTGTGCCCAGATATTTAACAAACTCTCTGTATTAGTTAATTTTAGAATCTAACCTTAGATATTTTTGGGTGATATTAAGAATTAATGTTGACATGATCTTGAATTTTTGTCTTGTTCAAAAACATGTTTTTATTTTTTCTTGAAGATGCATTGAGGCAGCTTCATTCTTATATATTACAGGTTATGCTACAGCTTGATCAGTAGTACTGTTTTAACTGCTCATTAATGACAAGCAACTGGTGAGGTGGACCCCGAAAGCATGGACCATAGTAGGTCTACAAAAGAATAGAAAGCTTGGGATCGCCATGCTGTTCAGATTAACTTTTTAAAGATTAACTTGTTAGAACAGTAAGAATAATATTAACTCTATGAAAATTCCATGGTGTATGTAACAGTCAGGTCTTGCCATGGAGTGAAACATACTTTTAAAACGAGGTAGTTTTTAGAAGTGATAGAATCTCACAGGTCACTTTGATATTACAGAATCACTTAATACTCGAGAGTGCAAAAAGTTATCCTACTTCAAGGGTTCACATTCTTTATTAAGGGATTAATGCCAGGGCCATTTAACAAGATCATGCCTAGGCTTATTGCTAATATGAATATTTAAAAATATTTTATTGGATCCAAGCATTAAGGGTGGGAACCTGGGATGAACTATCTCCTCGGGCATAGGGTCAGCCGCACAAAAACTTCTGAATTCTTTGTGATGCTTAATATGAGGGCTTGCCAACCCTTTTTGTAGGCTTTGGGGTATGTTTAAGACACTGGGAACAAAGTATTGAAGGGCTTTTAAATGCATATATTTCAACTGAACTCAGGCCTATACTGTCCTACTAAATAAGGAAGTGTTCAATTATTCTTAGGTGACTTAAGCAAAAATCGTCCTTGGAGAGGGAAAAGTACTAAGTAGAACTGTTGTTTGGGGGCTTGGGGCTGGAGGGGTGAAAGTGAGAGGCAACGTATCTGGATCAACAATTTGAGCTAGTGATTCAGGTCAGCAGTTAGATCCCCTTTCCCTAATCTGGACTGGAATTATTTACACTGCTCTTCCCTGAGATCTGTCTCTCTTGAGATTAATTAAAGAGCAGCTCAGGTCATGTGATGACCACCCAGCAGTCCCTTTGTAATGCTGTCAGTCGTGCGTTAGATGGGCTGCTGGGAAATAACACAGTTAATGACTTCAGAAGGTAAATACATGAATGAAAATGCACTTCAATGCCTCCCTGAAAAGCATACAGATACACAACATAAGTGTGAATTCTTTGAATATCCCTAAATGCCAAGGAAATGCAACCATTGAATGAACTGCAGTTTCCATTTTAATCTTCACACCCTAAAGATTTCTTCTTGCTTGTTCCCTGATGCCTTTTTACACATCCTACAGGATAGTGTGACACACGTGGGATTTTAGGAAATAATTGAGATATTACTGTAGACTCAAATGAACAGAGGACTACCAGTCAAATTATGAATGTTCAATATCTTGGTGGTGGCTGGATCTCCCAGCACACTCAGAGATGCCCTGAAAGGGTCTATCTTTGCTCTTTGAAACATTACTTAAACTACGGGAACAAAAGAAAGTACTCACACACATATATATCTTGTGCTTAAATGTACATATGTGCATAGATATCTATCTATAGCTAAATATATACTTAGGTAGAAGGAGAGAACTGGCGCGGTTTGCTACAGAAGGACAGGCATTCACAGTACACGGAACGAAGAGAGGAGAGAGGTGAATGAGAACAGGAAACGCACCGTACTCGGGGACCTGCCCCGTCCCGCGCTTCAGCAGCAGCCGCACTCTTCTTCCTCCAGATTTGATGACTTCTATTGCTCTGGCGTGTGTCATGTCCCTCGTGCTCTCCCCATTGATTTCAATGATTTGATCTCCTACCTGTTCATGAAAGAAATAGGAAGTCAGCCACAGATGGTTCTACTCCAGCTGTATTTCCAAAAGATGAGAAAAGCATGGCAGATGACCAGTTTCCAGAGAGCACCTGAACAACTTGGTTGCCGCCCGCTGCTTCTCGGAAGAGGCGACTCCTCGGCTGCATCCTGAATCTGACCACCAAACTTAATTGACCTTGATAGAAATTAAAACATCAGCCCATAGAGGTGGTGGTGATATGTCACTTATATTTAGCCGTATGGAAGAGACTATAGTTAAACTATTTAGCTTTTTTTTCTTTTCAAATTAGGGAATAGGTTTGATACTACAGTTGCAAATAAGCCGGCACCTTTGCTTTGAAACAAGAAGTAAATATTTTAAGGCCTTTTCATTGAACGCAGTGCCAGCTTTGGGCTTAGGGCGGCATCTAATTCAGCATGTTAGATGGAATGATTGTGTTTTTGGGCCTCTCTGTGAATTTTTATTATGCATTATTTAAATTTCCCTGGGTGCTATTGTGATATTGCCTTCTTTGTAACTAGTGCTTGGTTGAGACTATTCAAGTTTGATGATGAGTTTTCTATCACAGTCCTCTGAATTAAAAATGAAATCCTCCCTTCTCCACACATTACTAGAACCCTTGCTAAATCTCTGCCATGCTCACACCTGGTTGCCAGAAGCTGTCTGGTTAAATACCAATCCCTCTTGATTTGTCAGAAATGCCTGGGTTCCATTAGCAATTCCCATTTAGCCTTTGTGAATAGACCTTTGGAATAAAAGAGGTTCAACCACCAGCACATCATGTAACTCCCACAGCACCATTATAGTCAGGAAACTTTGAATTAAAATATGTTTCATTTCAGTGCAAGTCACTTAAGACAAATTAGCCAGGAAAAGCACAATGAATTGCTCTGCAAAAATGCTATTTTAGTTGGGTCCCTTAAATAAAGCCGATCTCAGCCTAAACTCTATAACGCAGACAGAATTGCAAGTAAACTCTCTATAGGAGAGCATTATCAAGGTGGGTGCCACAGGCTGGGCAAGAACAGGAACAAAAAGTTGTCATCATAATGGCAATGGCACTAAAATCAGACCATCCCCCCAAAAGTGGAGGTGGGGGGTGAAGAACAAACACATGTTCCTTGTAGCAAGGAAGTAATATCTCTACCTAAAGAAGATTCTCTAGGGGTAAGGATTCCAATGCAATGAAGGGAGGCCACCCCTTTGTGTAGTACCCAGTGGCCTTTGGAAGTATGGTTTTCGGGTGGTGGAAGAGGTGGGTTGGCCTCACTGCATGACTTTCACATTCCAGAGAAGAGTCATGAAAGGCAGGACTAAATTAATTTGTCTTAGGGCCAATGTTTGCAACATTTTTCTTCATGTCTCCTTAACTGTCTTCTTTCCCATAAGGCAACAGGCACAGCCTGAAGTTGAGTATCTTGCTAGAAGCCACATATCCAAGCCAGAGGTAGATACAGGACCAATTAACCCCTCTCCCAGCAGTGCCCACTCATGACTGAAAACTCATGGCAGCAAATTAAACTGTAGAAGTAAAACAAAAGTTCTGATGAAGTTATAATAGAGAGTCTTCATTCCTAGCTGGATTCTTCTGAGCTTCAGACTCACATATCCAATTGATCACTGAGCATCTTCACCTGGATGGTCAGCGGGCAGCTCCAGCTCAACACCAGCAGACTGGGTTTAGCATCTTTCTCCAAAGGCAGTTTTTCCTCTTGATGACTAAGGCTGGTGAATGCCATCACCATTCTCACAAGCCAGAAACCTGTGGACCACGCAGGGTATCTCATTCCCTCATCTTGTGTGCATTTGTCTCTGCTTTCAAATTGTACCCCATTGCTGACTAGCTCAGTTCAGGTCTTTACTTGGATTATTCTAATAATCTCCTATCACCCTACCACCAATATCTTCTCCTCATTGTCACCAGTCATTCTTGTCAGGAAGATCTTCTCAAATGCATCACACTGACTGAATCATCTAAGGTCTCCCACATGCCACCATTCTCTTTGCCTTCTCCCCATAGGTCTGGCGATCTCGCAGTCTTCCTCAAGGCCAGCCCAAGTGTCTTCTTCTCTGGGGTACCTTCCTAGACCCAGTCTTCTTCACAAGCAGAAGTGTCCCATTTCTGTATTCACTGCACCCCACTCTGTTATTCCTCACATCTCATACAGAGTTATGCTTCATTGTCTTCCCTCCTAGACTTTGAACTTATTCACTCATCAAACAATTTCTGTGCACCTATTATGTGCTAGATAGTCTACTGGAGAGATATAATAAATATAGTGATAAATGGTAAATTTCTGTCTACAACACGTTCTCAATCTAGTTGGAGAGAAAGTGGGTAAATAAGATAATTATTATTCACTATATCTATGACAGAAGTATTAGCAAAGTGCTAATGGAACAGAAAGGAGGGGCATCTAACTCAGAATGGGGGGGGCTGGTAGTAGGGGAGCCTCCTGGAGGTGGTGACATGTCAACCAGGTTTTGAAGTATCAGTAGGAGTTCCCCAAGTGAAGGAAGAGGAAAAGCATTCTAGGTAGAGAGAACAGCATATGCAAAGGCCCTAAGATTTGAGAGCATGGTATATTGGGGGAACTGTCAGTTTATTCTGCTACTCAGGAATTCAGGCTTTATTTTAAAGGCAATAGCAAGGCACTGAAAATTTTAAATAGGGAGTAACCTGACCAGGGAAGCAGAGTGATATTTAGAATCTCCCTCAGGCATCAGTATGGAGTGTGAACTGGAGAGAAAGTTGGAGACTGAAGAAGGGAGTTGAAGTTGTGAGGTTATCACAGCATCTATCCAAGTGAGAAATTGGGAGGCTGAGGGGAAGGAGAAGATGTGGCAAATGAGGGCAGGGACTGTGTCCCATTTAACTCCATATCTTATATGGGGTGCACTGTTTGTGTTTGTGAATTAATGAAGTGCTTCCACAAGCCTCATCTTGAGAACCATGGAAGGAGGGGTTATAAGTGCTCTTGACCTGAAAATCAAACCTTGACAGCCACCACTGCCCGAGGACACTTCTGTCCTGAGACTGACTGTTTCAACAAGCATCATGTGGAGGGCGAAGGGAATCTGGCGGTGTGACAGAAATAGTCACATTATTTGCAGTCTGGTCACATATTTTAGTACAGCAAAACTTAGAAAATGTGATGTTTTCATTCTCTGGTGTGTTTGCTATTTTCCCTAATTGCTCATGAGAATTCAGGGAGAAAAAATTAGCATGGCAGAGTGAGTGGTGGGTTGGAAGGTTGTGTGGGAGGTTGAGAAGCCATGGGTTTCAAGGGCTGCCCTGGGACTTGGCTGTGGCATCTGTGTGGGAGTTTCAGGGCTGGGACTCTGGGAGGAGTCGGGGATGTTATTTTTATTGAGTTCCAAGGAGCCGGAGCTGACCTCTTGGCTCGGCAGATTTCCATAATTTCAGTTTTCCATGTAGGGTTCCCTCAGAGGGAGAAGAGAACAACTCTGGTGCCAGTGGAATGGAGGATCCTTAGCATTTGTCTGAGACTTTCAGTCTCTCCCAAGCCCCCTCCCCGTTCCAGGGTACCAGGGCTGAGTTCCTGCCTCATTGGGAGTAATGGAAGTTTGGGAATAGTCCTAACTTACTAATAGTCCAATTTTACTAAATTCAGAAAAAAAATTCCTTTGGTGGGGGGCGGGGGGTGATGCTGGTCAGGTCATGAGATGGAAATGCTGCCACTATCATAGACCTTGAATCTTACAAGGTGTTCTGGGCGTACTGCGAAAATGGGCCAACTCAGTGGAACCTGAGTGTCAGCGGTAATAAACCCACGCAGGCCCAGCCTCCAGACTCCTGTCTCTCCAGTAAAGTGATGGATATTGTAAAAAGGGTTCATTTTCATTTTCATTCTAACATCAGTATTATATATGGTCATTTTAAATGAAACTCCCTAAATAAATTTGGGATATGATGTCTTTCACTTACATTCTCTTAGTTTCTGGACGTATTAGGAGATGGATCTGTCAAGGGGAAGAAGAGGCTCTCTCATGCTCTCTCATTACCTTCCCAACTTGTCTGATGGATGCAGCTGTGAGGGTGCTGTCTGTTGAAGGGTGTCACTTTCCTACGTTACATGTGAATCAGTTGGGGGAATTAATTTGATAAAACCAATGGAATATTTGCAGCCTTTTCAGGGATTATAAAAAAGACCAGTTGTGACTCAGATGTAGTCTTTTCTTTCCATCCTCTCCACCATGGAACTGAGCTGTTACTAAAATGAAACTAAAAAGATCTCCTCCACTTGTTCTTAGAGAATTTTTAAAACATCAAGTTCTAGTTAGACATGGGGGGGGGGTCTTGTGGGGGTGGGGAGAAAAAGAAAAAGGAGGAGGAGGGAGGGATGGAGAGAGAGAGAGAGAGAGAGAGAGAGAGCCAAACCAGATAAAGGTAGTGGGTCAAAGGCAGTGGGTCGGAAATGCATGTAGGTCAAAGAGACATTAAATTTAGGAAAATAACTGAAGAAGTTAAGATGAATTCTGGGCTTTTTTTTTTTTTTTTTAGTGGAAGGAATACTTTTATCTGTGGTCCCCTTGAGGCAACTAATAACCTCACAGCAATGTCTTAGGGGCAAAGTGAGTGACATAGGACTGCCTGGCACAGCCTAACAAGTTCTGCATTTCTGTGCATACATCACGGCAGAGTTTTCTTTTAACAAAACTATTACCAAATCCTTGAACTTGCTTGGAGCTCTTCTGGTAAAATTTTTCTCTTCTTATTGGAAAGCCAAGGCAGGTAAAGGTAAAAGTTTCAATATTTCTTAAGTGGTTAATAGTTGAAGTTGCAAGAAAAAATGTAAACTCTGTACTGTATGCATTTTTGTAGCCAAGTCATATGAGAAGTATTTGGTTTGGCTCGCTGAAGTCTTTCTAAGAACTAGATCCATCCTGGATCTGCCTCAGCCCTGAGTCATGGTCGTCTCCGCTCAAGGCTTGCTTGGACATCTCCGCAAATGTGCTTAGTTGGTTGAATCAGTTAATTGCCCTCAGACTACTGCTGTACCCTAAGAACCTATTTCACATGATTGTACACGACTGAAATGATTCTAGATTATAACCGGGTGTGAGGAATGGAGCTCCTTTAGAATTTCATACAATAAACAATGGATATCTCTAGTCTTTATTTCATGAAAGACAGCTGTGGACCATTTTCGCGGCTAATGAGCTGAGGTCACAGGGTATCTCCATCCAAATTCTTCACTTGCAGTCTGGTTTCTCCTGCTGACTCCAGACCCCTCATGGGAAGAGAACATACCTGCTGTCTTTATGTCATCTGTACCTGTCACAATTACTGACAAGTAGGCTCCTGGTTCATTACTGTTGAGGATGTGAACATTATTTTCAGTAATAGTAGCAGTCTTTGTTCTCACTACATAGTAAGTTCAGTTTAAGTGCAGCTCAGCATATCTTAACCTTTCTCGCAATACTGCCTGAAGCACTTCCAGCTAAACCATAACAATTTCAATAGTATTTACAGGACACCAGATGAGGTTTCAGTAACGATGACCTACCTAAATTGTTAGAGACAGGTCAAGTTACAGGAAACAAATGCTAAAGGTTTGAGAGCAGTAGGAATGAATTCTGAGTCTGAATGAAATCATAAAGTGCTAGGAGAAAAACAAGTCAGAATTAGAGTCCTCATTGCTGCCTGCCACAGGCTCTGTCCCTGGGGCTCTGACAAGACCTGGATCATGCTGGAGCAAAGGACAGGCTGATTTTCCAATTGATGGTGGTGACCTTTGATATGTAATGACTATTTTCACAATTCACCTTTGCTAGATATTATTTAATCACCATTACAGTTAGATATTATTTTATCACTATTACGGTAAAAATATTCTCCAAGGGGTTACACCGAGTGTTTTGGTTAACCTTCCCATTTCTTCCATCAGATTTGTGATTGAATTAGATGGGATCCCAGTGCCTATTATAGGACCTGGCTATTGCTTTAAATGGTCATGTACAGTTGCTTCAGCAAGACATAAGAGGCCATCAGGTAAGTGGGTTTTTCCAGATTGAAAACATCTAACCCAATTGGAAGTTGAAACACATTTTGAGAACAGCAAAATTCTGCGAATTTTATTTGCCTCAATTGATTTATGTGTTGAAAACTGTCTGAGGCTCTCTTTATACTATATTCTAGATGGTAACCACTTAAAAAGAAAACTTCCCAACATCTCTCAGGAAACCTCATCCAAATAGAAGTGTGAAACAGTCCTTGTGGATTTACAGAAAGGTCCTTAATCAAGGTTATGCCTGAGCACAAACCTGCTTGGAAGGGTCATGAAGGTGAGGAGAACCAGTGGGCATAAGAAGTCATAGGCTGCTGCAGAAGTCAGAGGGTTTATCACTTGATGTGGGTGTTGTAACTTATTCCATCTTTTCATTACTTGTGAATTCACCCACTAGAAAAGACTTAGTCACAGCTCAAACTATTTCCAGTCTTTGACTTTTGTAGTGGAAGTGGTGGCTTGGCTGGTCATTCAAATCAGGGGGTCAGCTTTGCTGGAGGTTCAAGGGGAGCTCTTCATCTAGGAGCCTCCACTTCTCATGCTTCCTTTTAAAATCCTCAAAATCAAAACATGCAAATGCATGTGAAGTTTAAAGATGATGCAGTGCTCAGTTGTGGAAGTCAGGTCTAAATTATAATTTGGTGTCTTTCTCACAAAACTTTTCTTTTTTCCTTGTCAAATATTAATCAACACTAATTTCATACTGTGAATTTTATTAGACTGCTCCTTTCTAAATCTCCTGACTTTTCCAGGGCTTTTAATTGATGGCAATGTTGAATTCTTCAAGTGCTCCTCTCCCCTGCTCAATGCGTGCCCTCTGGGTGATTTCTTCCTACCATTCCAAAGTGTTTCTCTTTCTGTGCTTTTGTGCATGCTGTTCCCTTTGTGCATGCTGTTCCCTTTGTGCCTGCTGTTGCCTTTGTGCATGCTGCTCCCTTTGTGCATGCTGTTCCCTTTGCCCCCTCCCTTCAAATGGCTGAGTCCTTCTCATCCTTTAGGACAAAGTCCAGGTATGACCACGTCCAGGAATTCTTCCATGATCCCACCAGCCTGGGTTGCGTGCCTTTCCTCAGCATTTCTTTAAAGGTATTGACCTTTGCCTGTCACTATATTGTAAGTTCTCCAAGGGCAGGGACTCAGCCACACAGAATACCCAGATATATACGCTGAATGAATGGATGAATTATTGAAAGAAGGAATTTTTCAGAAGTTGTTTTTTTGACTCTATGCTCCTTATTGTTTAAACCAAATTTAAACAAGATCTGTAAAGAGTTTTTAAATTTGGTTTCATGATGTATGTCAATCAGGCTTGACCATGATCAAATAATGTAAAGTGCATGTAAGTGCCTTGTACACTCTAAACTATACAAATATATTCTTTTATTATTAATTAAAGTAGTTCTCATTACCATCATCATCATCATCATCATCATCATCAAATATAATGGTAGAAGAAAGAAAAAAATGAAACAGTGGTAAGCTTTTCATAATGAATCTAGAGAGAAGCAGATGAGCTACTAAGGATATTTAATGGGGAAATGAAGCAAATGCTTTTTCTAATAAACGTCACTGGGAAGTTAAAAACTCAAAAAATCTTCTGTTGGTTTGGTAAGTACTGCCTTTTATGAATTCTATAAGAAGTCAATGCTACCTTTTATTCAATGATTTTTAGATAAATAATTCTTAGAAAGAGAATCTCATTGAATGCTGGACAGACGACACAAACCCTAAGCTAAGAAAGAGGGATAACTGCAAGTTTGGTTACAGACATGAACGCAGAGAAAGACTTTAAAGACAAGCTGATTGAAGCAAAATATTTTCTACAAGGAAAAAACACAACCATTCCATTTTCACATGCCAGTTTGATTACTCAGGCAAGAAGAAGAGACTGGGGAAATATTTTAAAATTATCTGTCTGAGCAAGAATAGAAAGCTATCGTTGGCAGCTCAGCTAGTGGCTTATCCATTTGCTCAGAAATCACTTATGATAGGTCATGAAGTCAGTCTCTCTAGTAAACTGATAAATAAACAAAAGGAAATTAAAGAGGAAACTTGATATTGTGGACTCTATGTAGGCTATTTCCCTTCCATGGATGTAATTGAGAGAAAAATGAGGGATTACTATTCTGAATGCTTATCTAATCAAATATATTTATTTTCCAGATGCTAGCATTAGGCTTTGTGCAGTAACTGCAATATTGACACAGGATAACAATTCCTTCTTTTCCTGAAGCCAGCCAACTTGCATGCTTCATTTACATTTACTTTGCGTGTGTGCCAGTTCCAGACCTGACATGTTAACAGTGTGAATTAGAGCGTGAAAATATATATCAAAATGGGTGGCGGTGTGTCAGTCAGGTGGTATTTTGAAGATAGTTTAATGATGGGACTATTTCAAAGGTGTGGGCAGGATTAGGACGACCGAAGAGGGTTGTTGAAGCACCGAAGGATAAACATGGTAGATGCCATGGAAACCGATTTGGAATTCTGACCTCCTGAACTGTAAGATAATAAGTTTGTATTGCTTTAAGCCACTGTTTGTGGTAATTTGTTACAGCAGGAATAGAACATGAATACACTTTCTTTCTGCCCTCCGATCTCCTACTAGTGCTTCTCATTGGCCAGATCCAATAGGGAATTACAGGGCAGGAGAGCTTGCATGACTCAAACAGTCTCCCAGGACTCAGAATAGGGTATAGATGGAAAGAGAATGGGTCTGGGGAGGAGGTGGGACAAAAGAAGCACGAATACTGGGATGGAGTGGATGTGGGATGGGGATAAATTGTAAAACAATGTATATGATATATGAAGGTCGGTGTGGTCTGAATGTTTGTGTCCCTCCTCCCCCCAAAATTCATATGTTGATATATTAACCCCCAAAGTGATGGTATTAGGTGGGGCATTTGGGACGTGCTTAGGTTATCAGGGCAGAGCCCTCATGAATGGGATTAGTGCTCTTTTGAAAGAGACCTCAGAGAGTTTCCTCTTCCCTTCCACCATGTGAGAACACAGCAAGGAAACACCATCACTGAACCAAGAAGTTGTTCTTCACCAGACACTGACTCTGCCAGCGCCTTGATCTTGGACTTGCAGCCTCCAGAACAATGAGAAATAAATTTCTGTTGTTTATGAACCACCCAGTCTGTGGTATTTTATTATAGCAGCCTGAATGGAAACCTTTATTTCAATATTTCATTTTTATACAGATATTCTCTTAAGATATCATTATAGAAACATAAGTGGCATCGGAGTTACTGAGTTGAATTTACTTTTAAAATTTGCTAAAGATTTCAGCGTTGCCTTTGCATCTAGTCAGCTCCCAAGCCCCATCAATTCCTCCCACTCTGTCTGCAGTAATTGCCTGTCATTTCCTGTTTCTCTTGCCTCCATTTGCCATTCACTAGTCTTCTCTTCTTCCTCCTCTTTCAGTCCGTAGGGTTACCACTGCTACTTTTAAAGCTCACCTCTGCTGTGGTCTCTCTCCTCCTCAAACACATAGCCTCCTCCTCCGTACTTCTTGGACAGAATCCAACCTCCTGACACAGTGTGAAGACTGTCCAGCACCTTGTCTCCAACCTTCCAGCTATCCCCGCCATTCTCCTGGGGTTAATGTGGCCTGCTTCTTGGTCCTCCACTCTTCACTGGGTTTTTCTGCCTTCTATTTTTGCCCTCACCTCTGCTAGTTATTCTTGCCATTCTTGCTGACTTTTCCAAGCTTATCTTGTAACCATGACCATTTTCAAGGCTCCACTCAAATCCTCCATGAAGGGACACTGGTCGCTCCAGGGGAAATTTGTCCTCCTGTCTCGGTATCCACCACGCAGTAGTACGCCTCTCTTGTAGCTCTTACTGCAGCCCTGCCTCTCATTCCAGTTCTCTGTATTTATTCTCCCCACCACCATTTCTGCACCTATGAAATTATAAACTCCTGGAAAGAGGGATAGTATCTTGGTACTCTCTAGTAATAGCTAACATATTGCTTTAAAATAATTGATAATAAAAAGTTACTCATAGTGGGCACAAAAATTATTACTGTGTAAGGTATAAAATGATTAATGGAAGATGGAGGGTCTTTGGGGCGAGTTGAGAGTGTGTGTGAGTTTGAGAGAGAAGCTGCTTTAAAGTCAGTGCTCTGCTCACTGTTGTTTCTCTACTGTTGACTAAGGTGCCTAGCATGGGATAAGAGCCTCATAAACGTTTCTTAAATGAATGAATAAATGCTATCTACTTCACTTTGGCCAAGGCTAACATTGAATTCTATGAGAATGAATCTTAACAAAAGTCCCTAACACCTATAATATGAAGAAGGTGAAAGTGTATAAAAGTAAAAACAACACAATTTTCTTCTACTTGAATGAGAAGCGAGTGTAGAAACAGCAATGTTTCACCAGGAACCAGCTGAAGAAGACCCAGCCACAAGGTGGAGGTATCTCTTTTCTTTTTGTCATAAACATGTCATTGCTGGCATAAGTGGCTGGAAGCAGACATTGATTTTTGCATTTACTGAGTCCTATGAAGAAACACTGGGAAATAAATTCGTGTGGGACTTATACCTCCCACAGTACAGCTTCAGGGCAGAGATCACATTTTACAATATAGTAGCTTTTACTTCTACAATATCCTTTGTAGCATCTAGCACAGTACTGACTGGTGCGTTAGAGCGAGAGCCAGAGAGAGAAAGAGAGAGAACATGAGAGAGAATGATTGGTTGATTGATTGATTTGGAGTAAAGTAAATAAAGGAAGCAGTTCCTGATAATACACCCACTAAGCCATACACAAAGACACTGAGGGCAAGGAGTCCATTTTATTAATCTTTTAATCTCTCATTTTTATTATCCACATTTTAAGGCGAGGACGCTGAGCTTCAGGGAGGACTAGGGATTTGTGAAAGGCTGCATAGCTTATAAGTGGAGGTAACAAGACAAGATGCAGGGTCTCTGATTCCCAAACGTAGGACTCCTTACTCCTTATGAGGTTGCTTCAGCATTGTTGAGGAGGGGAGAAAGGCACACAAGTAGGTAGCAGGTTTTTAATTACAAGTATATACACGTACTTCAGAGGTAAACTTTCATCAACAAGAAACTAAGATGTTTGTGATTTATTATTAACTTTTGGTATATTGTTTAAAAATACACATGTAATTATGTGTCACAAATAGCTTTGAAGTCAAGGTTCACGGAAACATGAATAGGATGAGGGAGAAGGCCTCATGAAAAGTGTAGTGAGAATATATTTGTAAATAAACCTAGTTAGTGGTTTATGGGTCTTCACTTCCCTAATTACGCTAACTACTTTCTCCTTGAATTAATATCATTTTTGTTTCAGATCAACAGAATAATAGATGTCCTTGTGGCAGTTTTAACATGCACAAAGAATACGTATATAAAGCAAAAAAACTCACGTCTCTGGGGTCGACTGTCTTTGTTTGGTCTTAATGAAAATACAGTCTTTTTTTAATAGCTTAATTTTAAGACAGCTCTCCAGAGGATCATTACTCACTGGCACAATATTCAATTGTACCAGCAATGAATGTGTGGATTACAATAATTTTTCTATTGATATGCTAACATTGAATAAACAGAAAGAGTAGAATTGTATCACTATCATTTTGATGCACAAAATAAACATTATCCACTTTATTTTCTTTTACTATTTAAAGTCACATATTAATTACTTAAATTTTACAACTAGGAATATAGCCAAGTGTCTAAAAAATCTTGTTTTTGTTCAAGTTAATTCAGACTGTCCATCCATGCATGAGAACAGCTGAGCTATGAAATTGGGCAGCATGTTTTCTGGCAATAATGAGGAGATAATATTCCTTAGGAGTATTTAAGTGACATCACTATCGATAGGTTAATTGGAAATAAAAATGTAAAGCTTTTTTAAATCACTAGAATAAAAAGCCTCTAGTTTGTTGTAGCTTCACAATACACTTTTTGAACTCTCCCGACTTTGCAGTTTAGGTTAATAACTGTCTGATTAATGCAACTGTGGCTGCTCTCAGAATTCCACATGCATCCCATGGCATATCAACCATTTTCAAAAGGAGACTTTCCCACTTATATCATGATCACAGTCATTTTGCTCCCTCTAAGCCTTTACCAAATTCTTAGAAAATGATTACTGCATACAATGAAATACATGGAATATTGGGTGGTGAAAATAAATGCCATTTGATTTCTGGTTAAGATGTCAAAGTCGGTAAACACTGTGCTTGCCTCTCCTCATGACCACATCAAAATTACAACTAAATTACAGAACAACCATCATTGAGAATCGCCTGAAGTCTAGCTGAACCGAAGCCCTACAACTAAGGACAAACAGAAGAAGCCACCTCGAGACTGGTAGGAGGGGCAGAGACACAGAATAGGCTGGTCCTACATCTGAGTGTGACCATTAAAAATTGGGAGGGATCTCTCAGCTATGGAGGTCCTCCTGAGGAGCGAGGGATCCAAGCCCCACACCAGGCTCCCCAGCCCAGGATTCCAGTGTCAGGGAGACGAGTCCCCATAACTTCTGGCTGTGAAAACCAGCAGGAATTGTGACTGAGTGACACAGAGGGCAACTGCATTCCCAGGCACTCCTATTAAAGGGCCCATGCACAGACTTACTCGCTGACAAACTCACTCACTCTGAGTTCCAATGCTGGGACAGCAGCTTGAAAGATGCCAGCAGTGTACAGGGAGGAATTGAATTGTCTAGCTTCAGGACGAGGGCTGCAGGGGCAAATACTACTGTACAGAGGAGCTGGCAGAAGCCATTGTTTCTTTGTTGAGACCTTCCTCTCCCTGCGTGTAGACACACACAGATGCCTTATCTGAGTCTCCATCAAACTGGCTATCACCTACTGATTTCCTGAGACCCCACCCCACCCAACTTTCAGCCACACCTAAGCCACTTCTAGTGGCTTTTCTCATACAAATCACCTGTCTTAGCTTATGCTTCGGACTTTCCCAAAATCTCTCAAAAGTTCACAAAATCCAAACAAGCAGGATATGGCTGCAGCATGTCCCATACCTCTGGTTGAACTGCCCCAAGCCCAGCTCTAGTGACAGTCAGCCTCAGTTTGAGGCTTGGCGTCTCAGGCACCTCCAAGCTCAGGGAGAGTGGCGACCATCGGCAGATCGCTTTGTGGCTCATACCACAGATGAGCCCTGGGCAGAGTACAAGCTGTGGCTAAATTTGGCCTGCAGCAGGTTCCCTCCCAGGAGGCCCCAGGACTGGCACACCCAGTGGCCAGCTTTGGACCAAGGTGGAGCATCACATGGCCAAGTATGACACATACAAAGGGCAGACTGGGCAGACACCAGAACCCCATTAAAGCAAACCCTGCTCAACCTTTGCACCACAGCTCCTCCACTGTAGTCAAGTCTGGTCCTCACAACCAATCAGCCTGAGGGTCAGCCTCCCATTGATGTGCAAATAACAACCAAAGCTCAACTACAAGAGGAGGGCACACACAACACACACAAGGGACACACCTGGAGCACCCAGCTCTGGCGACCAGGGAGACTGCACCACTGTGTCCCACAGGACATCTAGTACATCAGGCCACTCTACTAAGACTGGAAGACATAGCAGCCCGATCCAATACATAGAAACAAACAGAGGGAGGCAGCTAAAAGGGCAAGACAAAAAAAAAAAACACACAAAAAACAACACATGTCCCAAATAAAACAAAACAGAACAGAGCTCCAGAAAAAGAACTAAATAAAATGGAGACAAGAAATCTAACAGATGCACAGTTACAAACACTAGTTATAAGGATGCTCAATGATCTCAGGGAGAACTTCAACCAGGGATAGAAAACATAAAAGTGGAGATAGAAGAGATAAAAAAATTCAGAAATAAAGAATACAATAATGAAAATGAAGAATACATTACAAGGAATCAACAGTAGATTAGATGAAGCAGAGGAATAAATCAGTGATTTAGAAGATAAAGTAGCAGAAAACAATCAGAAGAGCAAAAGGAAAAAGAATCCAAAAAAATAAGGATAATTTAAGGCACCTCTGGGACAACATAAAGCACACCAACATTCACATCATAGGGGTACCAGAAGAAGAAAAGAGAGCAAAGAATTGAAAACCTATTTGAAGGAATAATGGCGGAAAATTTACCTAATCTGGTAAAGGGAAGAGACATACAAGCCCAGGAAGGGCAGAATCCCAAATAAGATGAACCCAAAAAGGCCCACACCAAGAAACAGCATAACCAAAATGCCAAAGGCTAAAGGTAAAGAGAGAATCTTAAAAACAGCAAGAGAAAAGCAGTTAGCTACCTACAAGGGAGCCCCCATAAGACTATCAGCTGGTTTCTCAACAGAAACTTGTAGGTAGGTCAGAAGGGATTGGCAGGAAATATTCAAAGTGATGAAAAGTAAGGACCTACAACCAAGATTACTCTACCCAGCAAAGCTATCATTTAGAATTGGACTGACAAAGAGCTTCCCAGACAAGAAAAAGCTAAAGGAGTCCATCACCACTAAACCAGCATTACAAGGAATCTTTGAGGGACTTCTTTAAGACAAACAAACAAACAAACAAACAAATAAATAAAATAATAGAATGGCAAGAACAACATATCTATCAACAATTACTTTCCATGTAAATTGATTAAATGCTCCACTCAAAAGACATAGGAGAGCTGAATGGATAAGAAAACAAAACCCTTACATATGCTGCCTACAAGAGACTCCAGATCGAAAGTAAAGGGATGGGAAAAAGATACTTCATGAAAATGGAAACAAACAAAAAAAGTTTAGGTAGCAATACTTATATCAGACAAAATAGATTTTAAAACAAAGCTATACCAAGAGACAAAGAAGGACTCAGTAATCCCACTTCTGGGTGTTTATCTGAATAAACACAAAACACTACTTCAAGGGGACAAGTGTACCCATATGTTCATTGCAGCATTGTTTATAATGGTCGAGATGTGGAGTCCTGGGTGTCCACTGATGGATGAATGGATAAAGAATAGCACATATATACAGTGGAATATTGCTTGGCCATGGATTCTTGCCATGGGTTCTTGCCATCTGCTGGGGCATGGATAGACCTGAAGGGTATTATGCTGAGTGGGACATGTCAGACAGAGCAAGACAGATGCAATGTGATTTTGTTTATGTGTGGAATCTAAAGAACAAAATAAACAAGCTAACAAAACAGAAACACTCATAGATACAAAAAACATTTTGATGGTTGCCAGATGGGAGGGGGGTTGGGGTGAGTGAAAAAGGGGATGGGGATGTAGGGTATAGCATAAGAAATAGAGTCAATAATATTGTAATAACTCTGCATGGCGTCAGATGGGTACTAGATTTATCAGGGTGATAGATGGGAGAGGGATGGAGGGACAGGTTGACAAAGGTGAAGGGATTAACTACATTAGTAGTTACAAAATAGTCATGGGGATGTAAAGCATAGAGAATATAGTCAATAATATGGTAGTAACTATGTATGGTGCCAGGTGGGTTCTAGTCAAGTCAGGGGGATCACTTCTTAAGTTCTATAAATGTCTAAATTATTTAATAAGTTTTATAATTATTTTGAGAAAGGCAGCTAAAGTGATATGACTCCATTATGCATCCTAACTAGACTCACATTATTTTCAGCATTCTGTGTGAATATTTACACTTATGCTACTACATACATGCGCTTAGATTTCTATGTGTATACTAAACTCTCAGTTCATTACCCAAGAGCTTCTTATGCATTTGTGAACCACCCAGATGAAAAAATTGACCCTTCACAGTAATTAGCACTTACTGAGCATGGTTTCATGCTGGATACTTTCTAGACATGTTAGAAGCATTATCACATTTAATTCTGAAACAAACAACACAAACAAATAAGCAAACATACTCCCTACAAACTAGAGAAAACAAAGCAAAATTCAAATTAACTTTGGGAAGTGAAATTCTAATTCACATTTTTTTACATTGGAAGTTGATTATCTTATGAATAGTGCATAGTGTCATTGGTACCAAGATATCAGATTAATCTTTGCATGCTTAATCATCTTGAGCTTTCTTACACCACTGACTGTACCCCTTAATTTGGGTTGGACAGGTACCTTTAATATTTTGTGTGGGTGGGCATTCAAGAATGACTTGGATCCACTTCATGATGCTTCTTCTTTTCCTGTCTTCCAGTTCTTGAGTGTATTTTCTGGTCTGTCTTTAGTTCCTGCCTTGGACTATGGCCCTTGTCATCTCATCCATTCTATTTCTTGCACTTCCTAGGAATCTTTGAATATCTCTCAGTATGGTCCCTCAAACCTGAGTTCACCATTATATTGCTCTTTTTGGAGGCTGACACCTTCTATGTTGTCTCTGTACAGTCTTGTATTATTTTTGGTATGATTCTGCCTAGTCATTTGTCAAATAAAGGCCACTCGTCTCCAAAAGGACTGCATATAAACCCATGAAGGGAAACCCTCAAATTCATCACCATTCCTAGAACAACAATTCTGCAGGCTTATCCTGATGGAGAAATCTTGCTTTTTTGTCAACTTTATTTTCCAAGGATATCACATTACTAATGTAATGTGTTTGTTTGAAGTGCCTCTAGTTACGGAGGTACAAATGTGCAATTGATTTATTTTTCCAATAACGGCTACAGCTGTGCTCTGTTGACCTCCCCCACTCCTTTCCTGCTGTGTGGTGGTCCAAGTCCTTTTTCCCCCCCAATACTTTTAGCTATTAAAGAAGTTTAGTTCAGTTAGTATTGCAAAGTTACCTTCAATTAAAAGATCCCTCTTCCTACTGCAGACTAGGCTGATGGCTTTAGCTACTTAAGTGGGGAAAGGGTTTTGTTCTCCTCTGTCCCCAGTTCTTCACTCTTCCTCATCTCTTCAGTTTGCTAGAGAAGCTCTGATCGCAAGATAATGTAAGAGGGGCAACATTCACTCGAAAGATCAAGAGTTACTGTTTGCAAGTCTGCCTTTCTCTTTTTGGTGCTGTTCTCTGTGTGGCAGAGCTGAATTGAATGCTTATTTTGTGCCAGGGACTGTTCTAGGTGCTGGGGATATGGTGAGAATCAAGGAAGACAAGGTTTATGGCTTCAGGGAATTTAAATTCAGTGAACACTCAAATGCTTTTCTCCTGAGGTTGCTTTGAGTCACTTCTTCGGAAGACCTGACAAGGAATTTCCTCTCTGTGTTGCAAGACACAGATGAGGTTGGTTTCTTCCTCTTCCATTCAGCACCCCTTTCTTCCACTATGGTAATAAAACCTCCAGCCTCTTTCAGAAGGGCTCCCTTTGGTCAGGAAACATTCCATCAGAAAGATGGCTTAAGCCCCAAATCACCTGCTGTAGTGTCTACTCAATCTGTGGGAAATGACAGAATGTAGGTTGTCCCAGAACTCCCTCTCTTTGCTTTATGTCTTTTCTCTCTGTTTTTCTCCCTTTCCCAGCTCATCAAGGTCTCTCTGATTCAATAGCTCAGCCACTTTTGCAAAAGAAACAATTATCAGTATCCCATAGGTTAGAGTGCAAGGATGGTTTAAGCATCCCCAATCTTGAAGAAGGGGAACAGGACAAATCTAATACTTCTTTTCCTCATAGGGGGTGGGATGGAGAGAAGGGATGGTTAATACTTTACAAACTATGTTTTCTACCAGTGAGAAACTTTTGCTTCTCCTCTGCATTGGGAGAGTATAGTGAAGGACAAATCAGTAGTGCTAGTTCTGTGAAATAGCAGTTCCCAGCAGGTCCCCCAAGGCAGTGGCTGACCTCACTATTGGTGATTCTCTAAATGGAATGTAGAAAACTTAGTCTTCTATTATCATTGTGGCCTTCTCTCACCATTTCCTAGATAACTGGATCCACATGGAGAAGAGTTGGATGAAGATTCTGGATTATCTATTAATTTTACTTAGTCATCCTCACTCTAGATAATTCCAAAGTGACTTCATTTTGATTTCTTCTTTAAGTCCTTATTGGCCAAGATTTTCTAAAAATATGGGTTGCTGACTAAAATGTGCATAACGTGTGCTCATTATTAGAAGCTAATCTGTCAGTTCTATTATGACATTGTTTTGATTTTTTTGTTCTAATAGTTTATATTAGATAATTGATGTTGTGAAGGCATGAAGTATACTGTAGGGGGAGTTAGCATAGTAATGTGGTGAACAGCATGGGCTTTGGTGAGATCAGGACCCCTGGGTTTGTGTCTTATGACTAATATCACTTATTAACTCAGAGATGGTAGACAAATAATTTCACCTCTCTAAATCTCAGTTTCCTCATCTGAAAATGGGGCTGATGATGGCATTTACTCATAGGTTGTTGAGAAGATCATATGAGAGATAAATGTAAACTGGACACTGCTTGATACATGCACTTGACACATGAAGCATTCAAAAAAGTTATGTTATATTTTATTCACTAGGAGATTTTCAAACTCACTTTAAACTTGAATATATAAAACACTAATGATTGAGGTTATATTCTGGACTGAAAGATAATATTTGGAATTTGGGTCTCTCTGAGTTTAGAATAGGGGTTGGTAAACTATGGCTCACAGGTCAAATCTAGTTCACTGCTTGTTTTTTTCTGTAACATTTTATTGGAATGCAGCCATATTCATTCACTTACACATTGTCTATAGCTGCATTTCTACTACCATGGTAGAGTTGAGTAGTTGTGACAGAGATTTCATGACCTGCAAAGTAAAAAATATTTACTATCTGGCTCTTCATAGAAAGTTTGCTGACCTCTGTTTTAGAGGTTTAAATGTCGGAAGGACAAATACTTGTCTGGGATGACTTGTGCACTAATAGACCTATGGGTAGGGTACAAGTTACACTTGACTTTCTGAAAACCCTTCTGAGATAAATAAATCTATAATGGAAAATTTCATTTGTTCTTATTAAAATTATGTAATATTTAAAATATTTAAGAGTTGAGAGTAATAAAACATCCATCTTTACACTCACCAACCAGATTTTAATTGACATTTGCTTCCAAATCTTTTGCACAAAAAAGAAAATCTTATGGATAAAATATTATGGAGTCTCCTGCATGCTTTTGGAATTCATTCCCCTCACCTAAAGGTAACCACTATTCTGTAGTTAATACTTGCCCTTCTTTTTTCTGTTTTTATTACTTTTATTTCATATGTACTAATATTTATCCATAAATAATATATAGTACTGCAAGTGTTTACACTTTACATAAATAGCATTACATACGTGATTCTATAACTTGTTTTTTTCTCAACATTATGTTGTTGCAATTTATTCATGTAGTGGATACAGTTCATTCATTTTAACTGCTATATAATACTCCATTATACACATATCCTTTATTTTTCTGTTCTATTGATGCGCATTTAGTACACCACCGCACCCCCCCTACCTCCCTTTGGCAGTATTTACATTAAAAACCATGCTGCAATAAACATTGTTGAAAATGTCTCCTGGTGTATTTGAGCAAGAACAGGGTGTATACATAGCAGTGGAATGCTGATTTGAAGATGTATATTTTAAAATTTATGTGATGCTGCCAAATTGGTCTCCAATGTGGCACCAATTTACTTTATCATCAACAGTGGATGAAAGTTGCCCGTTTCCCACATCCTTGCCAAATTTTTGGAATTTCCAGACTTTTAAGCCAATCTGATGGATATAGAATTGCTTTAGTTGGCTTTTTATTGATGTTGAGCAGATGTTTATTAACCATTTGGGTTTCCTCTTTCATAAAGATCTTCATCATGTACTTTGTCCAATTTTCTCCATTACGTTGCCTTTTTATTAATTCATAAAAGTTCTTTATTATTTATATGTTCTGGATAGCATGGCTTTTTCTGTTTTATGCAAATACATTCTCTTAATGCGAGACTTGTTTTTTCAGTTGGTTCATGTTGTTCTTTCATAGAGACACTTAAAATTTTAATGTAATCTGATTTATCAGTAATATTTCTTTATGGTGGTTTGGGTTTTTAAAGACTTATTTAAAAAAACTTTCCCAAGCCAGATGAAATGAATATATTTTACTATATGCTCTTTTAAAGGTTTTAATGGTTTGCTTTTCACACTTGGTGTTTAATCCACATAAACTTAAGATTTTTGTGTAGTATATGAAGTGGAGGTTTACTTTTATTTGTATGAATAACCATTTGTCCCAGCACCAGTTATCAAGAATCTGTTCTTCACCCTCTGAATTGTAATTAATGCTGCCTCAACCACATATTAAGTCTCCATACTTGTCAGTCTTTTGCTAGGCTTCCCAAGTATACTTTGGTCAACTTGACCACACCAGTGGCAGCTCCCATTGTTTTGATTACTAAAGCCTTATACATACATCTTGAACTCTTGCAGTACTGGAGGTTTTTAGAATCTCACTCTTACCTTTGTATTCAAATATGAATTCATTTAAAAATACAAACAATTTCTAAAATCGTTAGGTTATATAGAGTGAACAATTATCAGAATTTTGGGTTTAAGAATAATACCCACACGTTCTCTCTCTTCACTTGTGAAGTATCATAAAATGCATTAAGTACCAGTTACTAATACAAATATTTTAATTGTAATTTGCATACAAAGGTTTTATTAGAAATTAATCCATAGCTGTTTTTCTTGGCCTTACATTGTATGTTTTACAATAGTGATTGATTTAATATCCAGTTGCCTATTCCAGCTTATTCAAAAGTGGTTTTTACCCAGGAGTAAGCATCAGAATTACCTAGGGAGCTTTTAAAAACCATTCTGTCCCTTTTCAAATTGAGATATTCTCAACAAAAGTTTGAAAGCAATACTATATCACTAAAAAGGTAGGGCTTTTGCCTCTCTAATAGACACTGTGCCATCTATTATTATAATCTATATGAACTGTGTAAGGTATGAGCTTCCCCGAGCTCTTATTTCTTAAGTCTTGTTGCTGCATCAAGAAGCAATATCTTTGTTAGCAGAGAGAGCTATGCCATACTTCCATGTCCCATTGGTCTAACTGTTGCCATGTTCTCTTGGCATTTCCAATGTATTTCTATTTTCTAGTTTACCTTTTCTAAATGTAAGGCTTATGGCCACTCGGATACCTGGGAGTTAAATGGAAAATTTACACATTCTTCATTTCATTCCAAGACACTGTGAGGTCGCAATTCAAAAAGACCAAACAAATGAGTGGGAATAGAAACAACCAACAGTTAAAAAACTCTGCGATTCACTGATTCTTACACTTTTCTTACAATGAATGACAACATGCTGTGTTGTTTCCCATATGACACATCTGAGTTGTTGTTTTCCTCTAGAGGTCTCTCTAATTTACCTTCTGAAATTCAGGGAGCTCAGGCATGTGACATATCTATCCCAAAGGAGCCTGCCTACTCAAAACTATATATATGAATATCCCTCCAGGGCCCAGGCTGGGAGGCCACCAGGTTGCTCTTCCAACGCTTCCCACAGTGCTCCTCTCAGGGCATCCATATCTACTGTTCCAGGTCATTATCTCAACTCCTAGTCCACAGGTCAGAAGGGCTTCCTTTTCCCCACTCAAGGGTGTGAACCACAATCTGAATCACTCAACCCTGCATTCAGGGTTGGGTTGTATTATACTTACTCCACATCTTCCTTGGGCCACGTCTCTTTAAAACAGTTTGGTCCCAGACCCAAGTGACATCCCACAACACTGTTGACCTCTGTCCCAGGTAGGACTCAGACAATTTTGCAAGGCAAGTAACCGAAGCAAGTCATCATAGGGCCACATTAGTTACTGAAAACAAGGCAGGGGGTAAGCACACTATCCAATAATATGCTTTTAACTTTTCATTATGCCGAGGAAGTCTTTTACAAATGAAATTTTATTTAAGAAAGGCAATACATGATATGTAAGAGGAGAGCTGCTTTGACTGAAGCAGAGGTATGGGTACGGAGTAGTACTCAGGTTTCTGCTAACTTTACTCCTATCTTATTTCCTGGCTTCCATTCCTATTCCAGGTGATTCTTTGGAGTCCTGAGAATTATCTATAATCTTATCCATATGATAAAAAAGGCACCTGGGGGGAGGAATCCTAGGGATTATTTATAATCTTTTCTATGTGATAGAAGGACACCTGGGGGGAGGGACCATGTCCTGATCTGTGACACTGTCTGATATCTGGAATTCCTCTCTTTCCTCATACCTACCTGTTGAAGGCACATCAGGATGCCACTAGAATATCATCTGCTCTAAGGACTCTCTCCAAGACAAAATTGACCTCCCCTAGGGCAAATGATCAGTGTTTCTATTATAACTATAGGGATTGCATGTCTCATATACTGGGACAATCCCAATTTTAATATTAGATACTAATATGCTCTTAGAGTCATTTACTTGTAAGATCACATTTCAATTTTTTGAAAATATGGTTGCAATAAGTATAGCTCATTGCAGTCTGCTTTGTTTCTGAGTTATTGATCTATGTAGACCTCATAAAATATATATTTCCAAAGAGTCTGGACTAAGTCATTTCATCATAACCAATAGTAATTCCTCCTCCTCCCTCACTTTTTCATCATCAACATCACCATCATCATCATCATCATCATCATCATTATCATCCCTAAATAATTTACTGATGACCTAAAATACACCACGCGGGGTTGTGCACTTGTATTAAATGAGTTACCCATTTACTTGTCACAAAAACTCTCCAAGGTAGGTAGGTATTATTCTTTGTTTTGTGATGAGGAAGCGCAGATTACACAGCTGGTAAGTGACCCAACTGGAAGGGGCCCAAACCCAGGCTCTTTCTCTGATGCTACTCTGCCACCTACAGTGCTTCACAGTGTTTCTCTGCACATTCTAGAAATGTTTATTCTGGTAAATACTGAATAAATATGTGCTCAATTGCTCAAATTAAAATCATGGAGAAAGCACCCATGAATATATCCAGGCTGTGGATTGAAATATTTCCCTTTCATGCTTGCATGACTTGGGAAAGAACTTTATACCTGTATTCAGTGCCATCTTAACTCACGTTAGTGGCGGGAAAGCTAAGTGAATCCATTGGAATTTTCATTTTACTGGCAATCTGTGGTTAAGGAAACTGGAACCCCAAAACACACAGATACATATCCATGATTTGTGATGTCTGAGCCATGCTGGATTATCTGAATGCAGGCTGGGATGGGTGCCGCACTGTTGAGGCCTACCCCTGGCTTCCTACAATACTCTTGGGAGAGATACTATTAGGCTATTATGGGCCCAAACAAAGCAAACTGGCTGGCCATTTCCAGTGTTTCCTGGCTGTGCTAATGAGGAATAGAGCAGGGAAGCTGCTTGAGAGAATATCTGCAGAGGATAGAATGGGGCCGAGAAGGTGTCCAGCAAGATGGAGAAAGAAGCCCTGTGCTCCTTGCTACGGTGCTATCTTCCTAGTGTTGTCAGGACAGGAACACTGGGAGGTACCCAATGCCCATGATATTCTGGTCCTCCTGAGTACCCACTAGCTGGAGGTGTTGTGCTAAGATAGTGAAAAGTACAGGGATGATTATGACACACTATCACCTATCAAGATGGCCACAATCTAACGTACTGAATTTTATTATAAACTGTAATGAACTAAATGTCATGGTTAAACCTTTCCTTAGGATAAATCTCTATCTTATACCATACAAAACCCAATTCCTGATGGATTGTGGATTTGCATGTGAAGAGTCCAACTTTAAAACTTCTAGGAAAAAATGACTTTAAGATAGGAAAGGATTTCCTAAAGTACAAAAATTCAAATACTATGGAACATTGATATATTTGATTATACAAAAATTAACAATTTGATTTCAGCAAAACAGATCATAAAGGAAAAAGAGCTGCTACAAACTGGGAAAAGATATTTGCAATATATGTAACCAGCAAAAATACAACATCCATTGTGTATAAAAATCAATAAGGAAAAGACAACAATAACAATAGCAATGTGGGCAAGAGACGTCAACTTAAGCATCACAGGAGATGAAAATGAGTGACTCAAACGTATGAAAAGATGCTCATTAGTAATCAGGAAGAAAATTAAAGCCATAATGATATAGCACTTCACATCTACTATATAACAGAAATTCAATATCAATTTTATATCGAATGTTGACAAGGATATAAAGCAGCAGGGACTCACATGCTGTATGTAGGAGTATATATATCATTACAAACACTTTGGAAAATTTCCTGGCATTATTTAGAGTCAATTTGAAATTGCTCAGACCTCAGGACCAGCAAATCTACTCCTGGGAATAGACTCAAGAATTTTTCCCAGGAGACATTCTTGCAGATGTGAACCAGGAGACCTTTATAAGAATGTCCATGATAGCAATATTTCTAATAATCAGAAATTGGAAACTACCCTAATGTCCACCAACAGGAAAATAGATAAATAAATCCATATTCATATCATAGGAAACTATGCCATAGTGAAAACGAATAACTATAGTAATACACATTAACATGATGACTTTCACAATTTTTAGCTAAAATCTTCAAAAAAATAATTCTATGCCTATAAAAGTTCAAAAAAAGCAAAACTAAACAGTATATTGTTGAGGGGTGTACCTGTCTGTGGTAAACTATGAAGAAAAACACGGGAATGATGAACACAAATTCCGAAGAGGAGTTACTTCTGGTAGATGGGGGATTGAAGGGAGAAGAGACAGAGGAGCCTTCTAATACAGTGGCATTGCTCTATTTCTTAAGCTGGCAGTGGTTTGTGGGTACTTATTGTTGCTTAAACTGCACATACATACTCTATAATCTCTTTCCTACTTCGCTATATTTCATAATAAATATATATTCAAAAGTGTGCTATGGGAGTGCTGATGAAGGAGCACTTCTGAATGGGGTGGAAGTGGGAGGTGAGAGGAAGGAATCAGTGAAGGCTTCATGGGGTAGTCAGAACGACTTCTTGAAAGGTGAATAAGATTTTAAGGATAGAACACAATGGAATACTATTCTGCCATAAGAAAAGATGAAATAATACTATTTGCAACAACATGGATGGATTTTGAGATTATTATGCTAAGTGAAATAAGTCAGACAGAAAAAGTCGAGAACCATATGATTTCACAGATATGTGGGATATAAAATTGAAAACAACAAAGGAACAAGACAAACAAATGAAGAAGCAAAAACTCATAGACACAGACAACAGTTTAGAAGGTAAGAGGGGAGGGGAAGTGGTAGATGAGAGTAAAGGGGATCAAATACATGGTGATGGAAGGTGAACACACAACGTGATATGTAGATGACGTAATACAGAATTGTACACCTGGATCCTATGTAACTTTACTAACAATTGTCACCCCAATAAACTTTAATTAAAAAAAGAAAAAGGAAATGGACAGAGAGGAAATTCTACTTGGGAAAGAAAGGATGAAGAAAGGCATGAAAATATGCAATGGCAGTGTGTGCCCTGGAAGCAGCAATGTTTCAAGTATAAATCAGGGGAATAGAGTAGCATATACGGATGGAAAATTGCATGGGGCCAGACTGTAGAAGGCCTTAAAAAAAACAAACAAAAACAAAACAAGAAAAAAACTTAACACATTTAGATCTTACTCTGCAAGCAAAGGTGAGTTGTTGAAAATTTTTGAGGAGATGAGATTTGATTACACCTGTGATTTAAGAATGTGGTTTTGATGGTAGTAGGAAGCATGAATAAGAGAAATTAGAGTTACTTGGGACCCACCTGGCTACTGGAATAGTTCAAGGTAACAAAGATGAGGGGCTGTATTATGTCAGTGGCTAATGGAATGAAAGGAAAGAATGCATAATCTGGGATCTGATTTAAGTTTCCTTAATGTACGCATATGTGTCCGTTTCCAGAAAGACACAGACTGAAGCAATGCGTACTGGCTTCCTTCAGGTCAGGTCCTGCTCAGGACTAAGCACATTCCTGAGTTAAATAGCTAATTTTGAGCAGTAAGTAGCAACTTTCTCCCAATTCCCTTTGATGTTAGGTACACCTCCCTGTTTTCCTTTCCCTCTGGAGCTAGGAAGGCAATATTTGAAAATGACCTAGTATTCAAGTTATTGACCCTTCTTCTTGCTCACTTACATTTGACCTTAACTTCTCTTTCTAGGCTCAGTGATTCTTCTCTCAAGGTCTCAAACACAAGCACAGTCATGCTAATAGGTTGAAGAGTCTCCTTTTCATCCTGCAAGAGACTAATATTACTGAGAGTGTCCTAAAGACTAGTGGTATATTCATCCTTTTGGCAGATAATTACACAAAGACATAAAACACTGAGACAGCATCATGTTAAGAACTAGTAGCCAGTTTGAAATGGAAAGTAAGTGCCTTGGACACCCAACAGGCAGCTAGAAATTCAGGTTAGGCATTTGGGAAAGATGTCAGTCCACCCTTCCCAAAGTTGACCAAATAATGAGACAAGCCTGCCTTGGGGATTGTGCTGTTTTATACAGGATCAAGAAGAGGCAATGGATTCCAGTGCAGGGAGAAAGGACTTATCAAAAAACAAGTACCTTGTCAAGTCAAACCACCCAGGAGTCAGACACAGTCATGACTTTTCCATTATGAAGAAGGAGGCAGCACTGTTCCACGGGCAGGAGCAGAGGCCGTTTCTTTGTTCAGCGGCCACAGGGGAGAAGGGACCATGGTCTGAGGATGGTGCACTGCCAAAGAGGGACACACTGGGGGCACCTCAGAGAAGAAATGGGAATGGCCTGGAATCACATTTGAGGAATAGAGTACTGGGCTCTCGTTATCTTCTGGACTGCTCTGCCGTGCAAACCAAATCCTGTGTGAATCAGGATCAAGATGTATTTCGTGCCTATTTTTCTCATTAAAACAGAGAAGTGGAGACTGGACACACTGAGTGACTCTCTACCTACCCACCAGAAGAGCTTTAGGTCTGGGGGAGAGATGGAATGACAAAGAAGCTCAAGTAGATGGCTAATTGCCTAAACACTGGAAAGACATTTCGTAAAAATGAAAAGGGAAGAAATTTTGATTTAGTCTCAGAGATAAAGACAGAGAAACAATGGCTAAGTATAGAAAAAAGGAAACTATACTCACAAGTCCTCTTCTCACTGAAGAGGCAAGTGAGTTGTGTTTTTCAGATCATAGCAGTGGTTTGTAAACTTTCCCAATTTTTCCCATAGGCAAAAAAAAAAAACAGCATGAATAATTAAAATGCAAAGATTCTCCTTACTACTAATTTATTCAATTTCCTTCTCTGTACTTCCCCACCAAGATGCAATCCTAACACTAACCCTTTGATTCCTTACCAAACCTTTAACTAGCCCTCATGGGAAGCTGCTTTTGAAATGGTTCAAAGTTGGGCAGCCAACAGAAGAAGATACAGGGAAGAGAAATGGAGCCCTCCCCGCGCGGCCGAGTGAACCCTGAATAATTGACAATGAAGTCTAACGCCAGCGAGCTGGCTCTGCTCCCCATGGCCCCCTTCTCTAATCAAGACAACACTCTTCCTCATTCCTGAAAAGACCCAGTGTAACTCATTTAACTTATTCAGGTCAGACTCTGACAAGAAAAAGGTAATGGATTTGATCTTTGTGAGAGGTTTTTCTTTTCCTTCATAAAAGGCACGGAGCAGAATCAAACAATAAAAGAAAAACTTCACATTTGCAGACGATCTGAAGGGTGATTCAGCTATCTGACAGACGACTGCCAGCAGCGTGACATGGGCTGTGCTGACACGTACAGGTGCAGCTTTATGCAGAGATGAGATTTCTGTGTTTACGGAGTGTCAGCACCAGGAAGCAATAAAATCCTGGGTGGATGATCTTTGCAATGCATAGTCTCTGGAATGATTTACCCAAACTGAGACAACTGCTTTGCTTCTCCAGTTGAACTGCTTTATTCCTCTTTTAAGTTCTTGTTATCTTCCCTCATGTTCTGAATTTTATCAGCCTTCTTAGCTCATTTATCTGCATTGACCTGACAGGGCTCTCAGTTCTTCAGAGTTTGAATATTCTGCCAAGCTCTGGTTTTCCTGTCATTTGACTAATTGCACTGCTCTCCTGTGTATCTTTTCCAATAGGTTCCAACATACCTGTCTTGTAACCCTTTATTCCGTCATGTTTTGCGTACCTCATGCTTTTGAAGTTCTTCATTATTTCCTGCTTGACCTTATCTTCCTTTCCTCCCCCATTTTTACGTTGCCATTCACATTTAGTGATAGGGAGTTTACATATGAGGAAAACAAACCTTGAAATGTCACATTGTTTAAGATTAAAGGCATTTTAAAAATGTTGAGCACACTAAGGTTTTACACACACTCCCTCATCGATACTACGAAATCTGTAATATTGAAATGTACCCCCCCAAAAACAGTGCATCTCCAGTGAGGCACCAGGGCATAAAAAGCTGACTGTAGGTTAGATTGAATTTGCGTCATATATTCGGGTATTCAATTATTTATGAAACCCCATGTTCTGGTTTACCAGGTGTATTTAGTGAGCATGGCTAGTTAATCACCAGAGCTGGAAAACACTCCCAACACCCGGCACATCAGCGGCTCCTGTTCACGTATTCACTCGGCAGTAAGTATGAATACCTACTGAGCACCCACCATGTGCCAGGCAGGGCACCGGGCACGGAGGTACAGTGGGGAGCACAGAGCAACATGTTTCCTGCTCTCACAGAGTTTATACTTTGACGAGACAGACCTCATAACATAATCACCCCCACACACATACAGTTAGCACCATGAAAAATGCTACAAAGAAGACGTGAGCATCTGTGACAGGCTGATGTGACCAGATTGGAGTGTGGAGAAGAGAAGCCTTCTCTGGGGACGAGATGCTGAGCTGGACAAGGAGGAGTTAACGAGATAAAGAGGAGAGGGAAGAGCATTTCAGGAAGAGAGAGAGACGTGTGCAAAAGCCCCAGGAGCAGGAGGAAGCACAATGAACTAATGGAGACAGAGATGGGTTGCTGAGATGACAGAGAGAAAGGGTGGGAGAGATGAGCTGGGGAGGGAGGCAGGGCAGAACATACAGGGTGTCAGAAGTCTTGTGATGGGATCTGGTCTTTACCCTGCAAGAAATGGGGTGCTACTGAAGGGTTTTAAGCAATGGACTGATAGACCAGGTTTGTGTTTTGAAAGGGAAACACCTTATCTAACAGACTGGGTAGGTGGGTGGGCAGTGGGAGGGAGACAAATACAAGTTGATTTGTATTTCAAAGATTTTATAGTCTCTTGAAACACACACTTACTTAAAACATGCATTTTATATATCTGAGCTTAGAGTACTGAATATTAATAGAAGTCCAGACCTTAGGGAGAAGGAGCAGGGGAAAAAAGAAAGAAACTCAGGAATATTGAACTAGGCACTTTGCCTTTCCTGGAAAATATTATTTCCATTTTACAGATGAGTAAAATTGACTGTTAAATAACTTGTGAGATATGATGACATGCTGTCATTCTACGAGTTGGTATGGGGACACACTGGGGGCTCCTGACAGCTGGTGAGGAGGATGCTCCATCCTGACACAACGTGCTCACCCCTGAAGCTGCCCAGGGGAGTCCCGGTATTTGGTCTATGCTATAGAGCCGCTGTGATGGGGTAACTTGTCCAAGGTCACAGCTAGATAGTCAGTGAGTTGTTGAGCCAGTGTTTGAATATCAGGTCTGCCAGCCTCCTGCTCTTTTTACTGCCCCATATTTCCTTACAAGGAAGGAACAGACTATGGAAAAAGGAAAGGGACTGAGATGGGGAGTGAACTAGGAAGACACTAACACAGATAAAAGCTTCCTGCTAAGCTAGTCTTCTGGGTAATGGAGAAACTGAGTTTAAGACACAATGAAAGTATCTTCGATTAGCCAATTGAAAATGAATGAAGTTGAGTATAGTTCTTCAATGTGTGTCAATGACCAGAATCTTCAAACTGAGCTGGATCCATTCATGGGTGCATTTCTCCGTTTTACCCTACTATTTCCTGCTGGGAAATTCTGTGTGTGAGAGAGTCTCTAGTTGCTAAGGGAGACAGCCTCACCGATTTGCTTCTCTGGACCCAAGGACATAGTAATTCAAGACACTCGTATTCAAGCTCAATGTCAGGATCTGAAGAGGGATCTTTTCCAGATTCAGAAGGCTAGGCAAGCCCACACATTTGTGGCCAGACAAGCAGCCGCAGTCTTGTGGAAGATAAGGTAGGAGCCTTCTGAGTCGTCACCAGGGGTCTGCACATTACGCAACGTGTTCCCTCCCAGAGCAGACTCCTCTTAGATCTGCTAGGAGGTGACAATCATGAAGTAATTTGGGCCACCAAAATAAGTTTTCTAGGAGTGAAAACTTTAAAATTTCAAATACAAAGATGAGGCATAAGGTCAAAAGTATCTACAGATTTTTCTCAGCATGCACATTTCTGAGGCATTTTGAACATTTCTACATCAGTCTATTCTAAAAGTATACCAGGGCATATGACAGCATTTTTGATTGGCTCCACTGGGACCCCGAGCCTACTGGTATAGGAATTGCTTCACCCCTCCCTGCCCACAGCCATTCCACCTTCCCATGCTCTAGTATCTGTTTACAACAGATGAGAAAAATAACCCTATTTTTTGTGAACCTCATGTTGCTTGCAGACTTGTTTTGTTTGGCCTGCACAGCTTTTTTTTTTTTTTTATTAAATTTATTGGGGTGACAATTGTTAGTAAAATTACATAGATTTCAGGTGTACAATTCTGTATTACATCATCTATAAATCCCATTGTGTGTTCATCACCCAGAGTCAGTTCTCCTTCCATCACCATATATTCGATCCCCCTTACCCTCATCTCCCACCCCCCACCCCCCCTCTCCCACCCCCCACCCCCCTAGCTTTTTTAAATTAAAAACATTTTTTTTCACATCTGAAAAAATTTTTTAAAAATACAGATGTCTGATTTTTTTTTTTTTTTTTTTTAATTTAAAGACTTTGAAGGAGGAAGCGAGCATTTCCCTGATCAACAGTGGGCCTTGGCTAGTAGTGGCTGTTCCTCAGAAGGACCAAGGGCTGTCCATTCTTCACTCATTTGTGTTTTTGTCTGGCCCCTGGAGGCATGTTAGTTTGAGAGCATCCCTCACCCTTTGTGAGACTGTGGGTCCAAGCAGAAGCTACAGTGCCGAGGAGGCAAAGTGTGGCAGAGGGTGAGGAAGGGACCATGCTTCTCTCTGCCCAGAAACCAGTCGTGTGCACATCACAAGGGCTGAAAGCCTTGGGACCACTCAGAGTCAGCCCCTTGGCTATGGAGTTCTCAGGCAGGGCTGTAGCAGAGGCAAAGATTCATCAGTGGCTTTGTGGGCAGGAGATGCACAAAATGGAACTGAAGTTGGAGATGAAAGAGTGGAGGTATGTTACAGAATGACTGCAATGACCACATGTAAGGCAACCGCTGGGCCCCCTACATGGAGACACGGAGAAGGGGACTAATTGTCAGCTCTAAGACCAGAAGTGGTTTTAGCAACCATCATTTGGTCATTAAAGATAAATGTGACTTAAACTTCTGTTTCTAATAATATGGTTTTTTAGATAACCTTTGCATTGCTGAACAGGCAAGCAATTAAAGAACGTCAAAAACAAAGTGAATGTAGGACTCCTGGAAGGTAAACAAGTGCTAAAGGGAGCTTTTACCTAGAAAGTATCTGCTGATTCCTGGGAAACCTGTTCCCATTTTGATATCGGCATCAAGAATAGAAAAGACAGCTTTGGGGCCACAAATGAGGAGTCTAATAGGAGAGACTTGTATGAACTGGAAGGTAAAAAGAAGGTAAAAAGAATAAAAAGAGCAATGCAGAAAAAGCTAGACTAATAGAGACAGAATAAAATGATAGAATTAAATAAAAATATTGGCAATCAAAATTAATATAGATTGACTAAAACAATCTAGTTAAGATAAATTATTAAAAAATATAAATCCAGCTACATAGATCAGAGAAAGACATAAAATATAAGGATACAAAAGGATTGAAAGCAAAGGATAAAAGAGACATACCGGACAGAGAAACCTAGTGTACTTATATTAATATCAGACAAAATAGTCCTGAAAGGAAACAGCATTGACATAGATGTAGATTACTGCATAATGATAAAAGATTGAATTCACCCGGAAAATATAACAAACATCTGAGTAGCAAATAACATGACTTTAAAACATACAAAGTAAAAATTGACAGATCAAAGGAACTTTATAAAATCATTAACAAAAAAGTTTTAAAGCACCTAGCTCAATATTTAATAGATCAAGTAGATATAAATTGGTAAAAATATGGAATATTTGAATAATACAATAATCAAGATTTATTCAGTGAACACATCTATAGAACACTGCACTCAACAATCATAGAATGCACATTCTTTGCAAGCACACATAGATCATGTTAAAAAAATTAAACACATGAAAGGCCAAAAACGCAAGACCCAACAATTTTGAAAGATTGAAATCATCTATAATATATTCTTTTTTTTTAAAAAATTTATTGGGGTGACAATTGTTAGTAAAATTACATAGATTTCAGGTGTACAATTCTGTATTACATCATCTATAAATCTCATTGTGTGTTCACCACCCAGAGTCAGTTCTCCTTCCATCACCATATATTTGATCCCCTTTACCCTCATCTCCCACCCCCCACCCCCCTTACCCTCTGGTAACCACTAAACTATTGTCTGTGTCTATGAATTAGAATATATTCTTTGATGACAATGAAATTACACCAGAAAACAAGAGTATACAGCTGACCAGGAAAATCTCCATACATTTAGAAATATAAAACAAAACCACCTTCTAAATAACCTGTGAGTCAAAAAAGAAATAATAGTGGAAAGTTGAATATATTAGGAATTTAAAATAATGAATATACTCTATATCAAAACTACAGCCTTAAATTCATACATTATTAATAAAAATGAAGAAAACCTGTAAATTACTGATCTAAGTACTCACTGAAGGAGAAAGAAAAAGTAGGAAAAGAGTAAGCCCAAAGAAAATGAAGGGAGAGAAATATTAAATATAAAAAATAGAAATGAATAAGCAAGAGAGGAGAACCAAGATGGTGAAATAGATAAACACTGTGCCTGCTTCCTTCTGTGAACACATTAAAATCACAACTAAATTATAGAACTATCAATCTGGAGAGCCATCTGAAGTCTGCCTGAACTGAAGTTTTATAACTGAGGATATAAAGAAGCCACATTGAGACTAGTAAGAGGAGCAGAAACGTGAAACTCTATGTGGTGGTTGAGAACTGGGAGGGATATCTCGAAGGCGGAGGTTCCCCCCAGAGGAATGAGAGATCTCAGCTCCACACCGGCTGCCCCAGCCCGGAGTACTGGTGTTGGGAAAAGGTGCCCCCACAACATCTGGCTGTGAAAAATAGTGGGGATTCTAACCATCCAGGTGGAATGGAAGGCGGTGGGAAACCCAGAAGTCCTCTTAAAGGGCCTGCACACAGACTCTCACTCCCTGGCACTCACCTTGGGCTCCAGTGGAGGGACAGTAACTCAGGGGGTGAAAGAGACATATGAGGGGCAGACTGAGTTGTGTTGCTTTGGGATGAGGGCTGGAGAACAGTCGCCATTTCCCTGTGACGAGGTCCTCCTTCCATGCAGCTGGTAGGGCTCTCTCCTGTGTTGGGCCCACCCCTACATGGCCAGATCTGAATCTGATTGGTCTGGTGAGCTCCACTGCTCCACCTTGCTGACTCACTGGGACTCCACTCCACCAAACTCCCCCAATACCACAGCACTTTCTCCAAGAGCAGCCAGCCCCTCCCATATTATACCTTTCTTGGAAAACTATTGGAATCAACAGGTGGCAGGTAGGAGGTGACTGGCCTTAGTGTGCGATGAGACTTTTGCCGAGTAGCTCCAGGCTCAGCACTGGCACCAAACCAGAATTTACATTAACCTGGTGACCACAACTCTTTCCATTCTAGTGACTCTCTGAGACTCTGCTTTACTCAACTTGTGTACTGCACGAGGCTTTATCAATGGCTGAACCTTAAGGGAGCTGGCAGGTGGCAGCAGGCCTTGGGATGTCCTGGCATTTTGTGGAGCTATCCTAGGCTCAGTATTGGTGGCAGACATCCTCGGTTTGCAGCATGGCCTCTCCCATACGCTTCCAGGGTTAGCACAGGAAGCATACAACCTTGAATTGCTTTGTAGCTCTTAACAGGTGGGCTCTGGCTGGTCACAGGCCAGGGTGACCTAGGCCTGCACTGGAGCCCCTCACAAGAGGCTTCAGAGCCAACATACTTAGAGGTTGGCTTCAGACCACAGCAGAGCACTGTACAATTAGCCCCACAAGCAGCACAGCGGAAGGGTGGTCTTGACAGGCACCAGAGCCTGCTGGGGAGAATCCCACTCAGTGGGGTAAGCCCCCTGTACAGCAGCTTCTAAGCTGTGGACATGGCCAAACCCCACAGCCAATCAGCCTGAGGGTCAATCCTACCCACTGAAGTGCCAATAGCAATCACGACTCATCTATAACAGGAGGGCACACCCACCCACACAAGGGACACTGCTAGAGCACCAGGTGCAGGTGACCAGGGAGACAGTATCACTGGGCTCCACAGGGCACCTACTACATAAGGCCACCTGGCCAAGACTGAGGGATATGGAATAGCTACTAAGAGAGAGGCAGCTAAAATGGGAAAACAAAGACATCCAAAATGAAAGAACAGGAGAAAACTGCAGAAAAAGAACTAAACAAAACGGAGTCAATCAACCTACCAGATACAGAGTTCAAAACAATAGTTATAAGGATGCTGAAGGACTTATTGAGAACTTCAACAAAGAGATAGCAAGCATCAAAGGAGTCATTGAAAACAAACAAACAAACAAACAAACAAACAAACAAACAAAAGAAACAGTCAGCGATGAAGAATATAATAACTAAAACACTATAAGGAATCACCACCAGACTAGATGAAAATTATACAAATGTCTAACCACTATGCTATACACCTGAAATTAATATACAATAATATTGAATGTCAAATGTAATTGAAAAATTAAAAAAGGGGGGAAAAGGTGAATGGGTCTAAGAGATCCAAATTTCCAGGTATAAAACAAGTCATGGGAATGTAACATACAGCATAAGGAATATAGTCAATAATATTATGATAGTGTGGTATGCTGTCAGATGGTTGCTGGACTTATCATGGTGATCACTTCTTTGTGTATATAAATGTAGAATTACTATGGTGTATACCTGAAACTAATATAATATTGTATTTTAATAAAAATCTTAAAAAATAAAATAAATGGAAAAAAGAAATGAATAAGCAAGAGAACAAACATGTAAGCTGGTTCTTTAAAAGAATAAAAAATGGGCAAATCTCTCACATGATTAATTTAGAAAAAAAGAACGAATACATAAATAAACAGTCAAATGAGAAGGGGACGTAAATACAAATGTTTCAAACATTAAAAATATAAGAAGGTAATATAAAACTTTGAAAACCAAGATGAAATAGATAAATTACTAGAACAAAAGAAGTTTATGAGAATTGACTCAAGAAGAAATAGAAAACCTAAAGAACATTATAAAAGTGTAATTAGTATTTTAAAATTTTCACACGAAGAAAATATACTAGCCCTGGATGAATTAACAAGTGCATTCGACCAAACATTCAAGGACAATTCTAAGGGACATAAACTTTCCCAGATGACAACAGCAATGACAACAACAAAAAGGATTATTCTTTCTCATTTTGTAAGGTTAAGACACTATTAGTCGTTTAAGGACACTACAAGAGAAGAAAATTACAAGCCAATCTTACTCAAGAACGTAGATACATATATCCTAAACGAAATATCAGAAAACTGAATTGAACAATGCATAAAAGAGATGCATCATGAATAAGTAGAGCTTACCTGGGAAAGTCAATAGTGATTTAACATAAAAATCCATTAATATGAGTAGTCATATTAATTATTATATTAAAGAAAAAAGATTATATGATGCTTTCTGTGGATGCAGAAATAGTTTAACAAGTATTCATAAACTTTCTAACAAACTAGAAGGGAACATTCTTAATGTGATAAAAGTTATCTATATGAACTCATTAATCATTATGTTTAATGCTGAAGTGTTAAAAGCATTCTCTTTAAGATTAGAAATAAAACAAGAAGCTTGCTCTGCCCACTTCCATTCAGCATCATACTGGAAGCTGAGTAAGTGTAATAGAATACAAACAAAATAAAACAAAGCAAAACAAACAGGAATTAAAAGAAAGATACAGAACTCTCATTATTTGCACAAAATGTGATTATCTATGTAGAAAATCCAGAGGTAGGTACAGATAAGTTATTTGAATTAATAAGCAAGTTTAGTAATTTTGAATGATATAATTGATCAATATACAAAAATCAATTTTCTTTCTTTTCACTGGTAACAGTTTATTTCAATGTTGCATTAAAAATACGATATGCAAGAGCAAAAATAAAATATACAAAGTGCCTAGAATCAATCTAGCAAAATATCTGCAGTTATGTTGTGAAAATAAACTGTAATACTTTGAGCAGTTTATAGAAAACATAAATAAATGGATCATATCATGTTCATGGATAGAAAAATTCAATATTAAAAAGATTAAGTTCTCCTACATTAATTCACAGATCACAAACAATTCCAATCAAAATCCTAATAGGACAAGCAAATTCTAAAAATTCACACGGAAAGGCAAAGACCTAAGAACATCCAAACACTCCTGAAAGATTAAGATGTGTACCTGGGGAAGAGAGAATGGACAGTTTCTCCATCAAAACTCAAGATTTATCAAAAGGTAGATAAGTAGCATTGATGTAGATCTAGACAAATAGACCAGCAGAACAGTTTAAATAATTTATTGCACTTAGAGAATTTTTATTTATTATAGAACTGTCATTGCAGGTTGGGGGGAAATGATGGTGTGATAGGTGGTTATTCCTATGGAAAAACTGGAATTGGATTTCTACCTCATACAGAGCAATTAATTCTAGGTGATAATGACTTAGATTTGAAAAGCAAAACTATAAAAGTTTTAAAAGAAGATATAGGAGATCTTTAAGAATATGAAGGAATGATTTTTCAAAAATGACACAGTAAAGGAAAAGGTTAAGTAAATTGCACTAAAATTAAGATCTTCTGTTTATCAAAGGGCATCATAAAGAAAGTAAAACTACAAGCTATAAACTGGGGTAAGATATCTGCAACACATCAATCAATGAAAAACTATCACCAAGAACATATAAACACTTCTAAAATCAATATGAAAAACAGAACAATTCAACAGAAAATGGGGAAAAGAAATGAATAGGCATTTTTATTTAAGAGGGAACACGGAAGCCCAATAAATATAAGAAAAGATGATAAACATAGTTTGTAATTAAGAACTGCAACTACACACTTCAATAGAAGCCTTGTGAGGATGTATAGTAAGGGAAACTCTTACATTGCTGGTATGAATATAAATTCATATAACCCCCTAGAAAAATATTTTTGTGTTATTTAGTTAAGTCAAATGTGAGCTCATTTAGGCATATAGTCTAGTCTAGAGAAATTCTTTGCCCATGTGCAGCAGAAAATATGTACAAGGATTGTTTGTTACAAAAAACTGGAAATAACCCAAATGTCCATTGACAGGGAAGTCTTAAATATCCATAGATAACTATTATGGACTGTAGCATACTCATACAATGGAATAATTTGTAGCAGTGAAAATAAACTATAGCTTCATGCCAACTTGGATGAGTCTTACGAACATAAAGTATAAAAAATAACTACAGAGAAGAACATGTACAGTATCATTCAATTATATAAAACTCAGTGTGCAAAACTAGATGATATAGTGGAGAGATATACATATATGTGGTGAAATTAGAAGGAATGGCAAATGCTTATTTAGGGTGATGGTTACCTCTGGGGCTGGAGAGTGGGAGAGTGGAATTATGGGAAACTGGTACTGTTCTGTTCTTTTTTTTTTTTTTTAAGCTGGTCTATGTGTTCATAGGTGCTGAACCATTGTTAGTATTTATACCTATTACATATGTTAGAAATATTCTTCTAAATGGTTTCATGTTTGATAAAAACAATATGTAAAACAAAATACTTCATTTTGTAGTCACAGGCTAGTCTTGTCTGGACCACAGAAGGAGAAGTGGCAAATGCAAAAGAAGCTGCTATTAGGGAATTTTGCCTTTCATTAAAAAAAAAAAAAAGAAGAAAGAAAAAAGGATAAGCAGTATCTTTTTTGCACATTGTTCAGTTAACAAAATGTTTTAGTTTATTCCAAGACCCACTGCAGGCAGACTTTTGCATCATAACAAGTTTCAGGAAGAAGGTAAACCATTTTATAAATAAACTTATGTGATGCTAAGTAGGCATATATGACTGTTACACAGCTGTTAAAGTGATGAAGTTAAAAAATGATGTTTTTTATAATAGAAATGTTTTATGGAAATGGGGAATATACAGTTGTTCCCTCCTTATCTGCAAGGGTTACTTTCCAAGGCCCTCAGTGGATTCTACCACTGATAGTACCAAACCATGGATAGTACTAACCCTGTACGTACTATATATTTTTTCTACACATACATACTTTTCACTTAAAGGACGCATTTTACAGCTTCTCTTTGGCATATCCGAATCGCCAGCATCGCTACTCTTGCACTTTGAGGCCTTTATTAAGTAAGTAAAATAGGGTTACTTGAACACAAGCATTATGATACCTGGACTGTTGATCTGGTAACCAAGATGGCTACTAAGTGACTAATGGGTGGGGAGTGTACACAGCATGGATATGCTGGACAAAGGGATGATTCACGTCCCAGGTAGGACAGAGTGGGGCATGGTGAGATTTTATCATACTACTTAGAATGGCATGCAATTTAAAACTTATGAATTGTTTATTTCTGGAATTTTCCATTTAATGTTTTCAGACCACAGTGGACTGTGGGTAACCGAAACCATGCAAAGCAAAACTGCAGATAAGGGGGGACTGCTGTATTATATTTTTATGAAAACAGGGAAATATTTTACCTTTCCAAGAGAAAACTTGAGCTTTCAGATTCTTTTAACTCAACGCTCAGATTTTTATTTAAGCACTTAGAACTACTATCCCTTTCTCCAAATGTACATCTTGATTTCTTAGATTCCCCGCTTCACTGAGCTTCACCAGTAAATTATTTTTTATGTTCATTATTCTTTCCTGTGTTTCCTATTTATCTTCAGTTTTTAATTAGATTGTGTCCCTAAGAGCTTTGTACGAGAGATTTATTCATCAGTTATGAAAATTTCATCCCTCTTGACTTTATTAGACTATTTTACAAAATTAGTCTTCTTTTTAAAACAGATCCATGTGTATTTTCTACAATAATAACTTCTTATATTTTTCTTTAAAATTTGAATGTCCTTTGTGTTTTTCTTATATTAGCCTCCTTGAATGACTGAAGAAAAGCAGACATGATGATTACATTGCTATTTCCCATTCCCCTTATTTTCTGCACTTACAGATTGTCTTTCAACTTTTAATACATCAGTATTAATGGATGTTGAAAAACTAGCAATTAAAGTAAAAATTTGCTACTCTACTTTTTTCAATAAAGTGAATGTTTCATGTAAAAATGATCCATATGGTTTTTCTTGGTGTTTATTCTCACTGCACTATTCTATTCAAATTGTATTTCATGACATAACTTAATATCTAAATGCTCTCTCTTCCCACAAACTAATACCAAACTCTTTCATCTTAAAAAAATCAATTGTACCTCCTGATATGTTTCTCAAACTCTCCCTACAATTCTATAAAGTAGATATCATTTTATTTTTCTATTTCATAGGAACTGAATTTCAACAAAGTGAATTGAGGTTCAACAAAATTTAATAAAGCAAATGCACCATGTTTGCTTATTTTGGAAGCTGAGGCTGAAGGACTCAAAATAGTTATATTTTTAGTAAAGCTTTAGATTCATTTATTTAGCTACTCTTACATGTTTCTGATACAGGAGGTCCTAGAAGCTCTCTCGTAAATAAACACCTAATTGATCTTCTGAAACAGTTTCTTATCTTCTCTCCTGTATCTAAACTTTGCTTGTAAATTTTCTCCACTACTTTCTGATCCTGGTTTGCTCATATTTTGAGGGAACCCATTGTACCTTATTAGGATACTTGCCTGATCTGCTCTTGTTTTATTAAGTGGAAAGAAAGTATTTATTTGATAAAATGTTGCTAAACATACGATGCCCAGGAGGAAAAATACATCTATGTTCTGTGGGAGTACTTATTAATCAACTTGAATGTCAAACAGTCTAATTCGCCAAAGATCTCTGCTAAGAGAATTTTCACTGCTGCAGGTGCCCAGAAAGACTGGACTGAAGTCATTCACCTGGAACTCACTCTCAAGATAGATCTACTTGTTTCTTATTAGGTTCACAAAAGAACCCCTGTGGTGGGCAGATCACCGGCTTTTATCTTGAACGCCTGGGGTATCACTTGGATGCCCAAGGACATGCTTTAAAAATACATATCTGTGCCACTGTTCCTTAGAATCCTCAGTGTGAGGAGGATGTTCTTACATCTGTGCTAGTCACCGTCTCCGAACCCCACCCCCCATTCTTAGTTTTCTGGGTATTAGCAAAGTCTTACACTACTAAACAAGCACATACCACCACTGTCCTACAACCAAGACAAACATTAGCAACCCAGGAGAAGTCTCAGGTTCAGAGAGTAACATCCGGTGCATTAACTAAGTTTCAAAAGTAGTATTTACATTCCTAAACCAAGGGCACAATGACTCATTAATTGTTACATGAAATGATTTTTCAGAATCATCTAGTTCTTGTGTAGTAATTCTGATTTGAGAAATTTTACTGTACTGGGTTTAATCTGAGATATGCTGCTATTACCAGATCATTACCTAGCCTTTTCTTTCTGTTTCTGATCATGAAAGAGGGAAAGAAATACACGGTGTTTTCCAAACGTATTTGATCACAAAGTGTGTGGATGTTTAGTTGGGTCATAGAGGAAAAAACGCATTAAGATCGAAGGTGGAAAAATCACATTGACAAAGATACATGTGCCTGACTGTTTTAAAGGCTGGGAAGAACCTGGTGCCAGCTTCTCTTCTTGAGCTTATTTTGAATGATACCCTGTGATTGTCTAGTTCACCTACTTTTCTCAGGAGTCTTGGAACTTTACCAACTGAGTCATATTTCCCACGGAGCTGCCTCATAAGCATCATCTACACGGATATTTAAAATCTATGTTTATCTGGGTACCAATGGTATCATGTAGGATGAAAAATATAAGATGAAAAATGGGTCCCTAATAAACTTTTTGTGAAAATTTCCAAATCAGTAACCTATATGTTATTCAGTTTATATATTAGTTTAAAATAATCAAACTATTAAGTCATGCCAATATTGATTGATCCTGGCCCTTGCTGAGGTAATTTAAACATATTTGTGAATTAGAAGTTATTGCCAATTATTAAATACTAATGATGACAAAAAAGATTAGCTTTAAATGATTAAAGTTGATACTAAACATGGAAACAAGATCTGAATAAACTATGTGCTACTATCAAGAATAATTATTGATCTTTACACAAAACATTTATGCAATTCTGACAGTAGATAATATGAGCACCTTTGAACTTACATATGAAGTAGCCGCTTTGGAGATTGTACCCCCAGACAAATTCTCCATTAGTGCCATAAGAATCCATGAATAAGAAAACCCCAAAACATTTGAATATCAAATATAATCCATAAAAAGTGGAAAAAAGTCTTCCTTCCACCTCTGCTAAGTTTGAGCCTTATTTTAAAGACAGGAGATAAAAATCAGTAAAAGCTGATCCATGGAATTTCTGTGACTCCCAAGTGTGTCTTTTTCTTTGATAATTAAATGCTAGAAAAAAAATATATATGATATATATTATATATATCATATATATATATATATATATATAATATATATATATATAATAATATATATATATTATATATATATATATATGATATATATTATATATATCATATATATAAATCCAAAATAAACTAACCCATATTATCTAAAACTGGGCATAATAATTCCTTTTAGAAAGCTTGTACACAGAAATAATAGGTTGTTTTAGAAAATGATATGAAAAATGATGAAATATTACTTATTTTTATAATCTTTGACAAGAGGTGAAAATACCATTTGCTGAAACCCAGGCAGAGGACTCATTTTTATCATCTGCCAGAAGAAAAAGCATCGTCCATAAAATTGAGTACCAGCCTACGAATTCTAAATCTGTGTTTCCACAGATTTAAGGACCTCAGGTAAAACAGAATGGAAATCTCCTTAGACAAGATCTAGGGGCGATTAACAAAGCCTGACCATACACATGGTACTCACGTCATGCTGTGTAATGATAGCTTCCCTCTAGCTCAGCAGTTCTCAAACTTTAGCTTGTCCCAGGTTCACGGGGAGGTGAATTCCACAAACACAGTTGACTGCCCCACTCCTAGAGTTGATGATTCAGTCTGGGGTGGGGCTTGAGAATTTGCATTTCTAACACATTTCCAGGGACCAGAATGAGAACAACTGCTCTGGCTTAAATTCTATAAGAAAGAGTATTTTTTACAAAGAGCACTTCCGTATTTAGGCTTCTATGCCTTGGGAGTATTGTATATATTGAGCAGCCAGCCATTTACCACTTGCTTAAAAATGTGGCCACAGTTTGGAATCCACACAGGCCATCCTTGAAGTCCACTGGGGGTGTGGGTGGGGCATTTGCTGTCACAGGCTCTGGTTGGGTCACTCATGGACTCCCTGCTGTGTTGCTTTCACCTGCACTGCAAAGATTAATTTTGTTTTACATAACCACTTGTGAATTGACTTTGCAGCATGTTAAGAGGGTGCCCTTCTGTTTACAGGAAGCTGGGAGCCAAGAAATCATGTGGAGGCCTTTCCTAAAACCACCTGTAGATGGGTAAGAGAACACTGGTGTTGGACAAGGGGGGCGGCTGCCAGTCTCTCAAGTCAGCCTTGTTGGAGCTCAAATTCCAACTTGGATACTTCCCAGGTGTCAAAGCATTGTGATGGGAGAGAGGAAAATAGACACAATTTACACTCTTTCTAGTTTTGCACTGTGGGAATGAGAATCACAGAAATGGTAGACTTGGTGGTAGGAATAAGATTCATTCAATTCTCCAGGAGCAATTGATAGGTGAGGCTCAGCACAAGAAGCTGAGATCCCAGAACCCAAGAACCACAGCTTTCTGCATTAACTAAAAGAGTAAGGAGGGAGGGCAAGAATGAATTCTAGATGTTATTTAAAATAATAACCAGCCTTTATTATGTGCTTACTAATCATCATTTTACACACACACACACACACACACACACACACACACACACACACACACACACAGAGTATCTGTATTGTTATCAAGTTTTGTCTTGTTCCTTTAGATGAAAATCAGTTACCTGTTCATCAGAGGCCTCAAAGTAACTATTACATTTATAAATTCACTCTCAACTTAACGCTCTAATTCTCACTGCTACCATTTTTAAGGACAGCATGTATCCAAAAAGCTTAGTTCACCTTTCTCCTAGTGCTTCTGTCTGCCCAATATCAAAACCAAAAGACCAGTCGACACAAAATAAATATTTCCAAAGCAAAACAGAAACATTTGATTAGTAAACATGGGGAAAAAAGCATAATGCTAAAGATAAATTTCAAAAGATTCAATCTCAAATGAAAACTGGACATCAAACCACAGAAAAACGATATAGAGCCATCTTTCCATTTCAAGGTGTTTCTTTGATTACTTTGTCCATTTTCTTTAGTTCGTTCTTTAGGGAAACTATATATGTAAAACACTATTTGAGATTTGTCAATTAGAAGTCTATAAGCAGGAAAACGAGGGATCTAATTCTTAAATAATGTTTGGCCACAGCTTGAGAAAATTGGGTCATGAAATGGAAAGAAGGTAAAACCTGCATTGTCTGTTGGCTTACTAGCAGGCTTCAGCACTTTTCTAATACCACGATGGGTTTCTTTCAGAATTAAGCAAGTCTATAAAAAGGACTATTCTTACCCTCATCCTTCCGTTTCTTATTGCTGGCCCATCTTCTGCCAATCTCAACACGTACAAATCCATTTTGTATTCCCTTCCTCCACGGATGCTGAATCCAAATCCTTTGGCTCCTTTCTCCATGTCCACAGTGAAATAATCAAAATCCTTTGGGGTTGGGGGGAAAATGGCATAAACAAGTGTTTAATACCAAAGAAGCTTCTGTGGTCAGTCCCTTTGTCCTCCTTTCCTATATAATGTGTTCCAAATAACATGGTGTCGTGAGAATTAATCTGCCTTCACAGTTCAGCAAAATGCAAGACAAAGATCCAAAGGTTGGAGCAGATCAGAACACAGTCTACTGGGTCACTGGGAGAACTGCTGTGTAGCTTGTTTACTCTGGAGATCATCAGTTTACTTGGCAAACATGTAATTATTGCATATAGGCCTGAGTGATATGCTCTCTCCTTTGAGTTTTCTCATTCACTGCTGTTGAGTGCCATATATAAATGTATCCATCCTGTGTGAGTGTAAATTAGAGGTTTGCTGATTAGAAAAATGAAATTTAATGGGGTCTTAGTACAACTCTCTATTGCACAGACGACTGAATTTGAAGTTGGAATATAGAAAATAAATTTCTCTTTTACATAAAAGGCAATATGTCCAAGATTTCCTGACCTTCACTGTTCTTAAAATTTTGAGGGGATAAAGATGATCTTTAATCCAAAATAAAACACAATATAATCTGACAGAGTTGGGATTGTATTAATTTGTATCTTGATGTCTAGTTGCCAGATATCGAATATTTACTAGATATCAGGCTGTTATCTAGGCGCTTTTCATAAATGTTGAATCGTCACCATAGCCTGCGTCTGACATGGACAGATAATTATAAGAACCACTGTTGTATAGACAGGGACTTGGTGCTTGTTACAGAGGTTACAGACTAGGTGATGAAGCCACCAGCCCTGGTCTTCGCCTTATGTACAGGGGCTTGGTCCTTTACCACCAAATGCAAAGCAGGGACCATGCAAATAATTATGGCTCTAACATACCTCCATGCTGGCATCTGTAACATTTTCTGCATTAGCAGCACCTCTGAGGTCCCAGACAAGAGCATTTTCCAACTGGGACAAGGTAATGTACTGGGAGTCAGCTAGCTATTAGCAGGGACTAGTTCATCCCATTCTCACTCACCCACTTACTGATGAATTGATGGATTGCCCTGCTTTATTCTGAAACAGATTTATTTATTCAGAGCATTTTGAGGATGTGTGTGGTGTTACCCAGAGGATATCATAACTAGGATTAGAACTTGGTCTGTCTATCTTGGAAGGGTGTTCTTTCCTCAGACTCCCATTCTGTTTCATTCTTTGTGCTTTGGGAAGGCTTGGTGCTGAGCCCGCAGTGCTCTCGGGGATCAGGTACCTGCGGCTGCCTGTAGTCTGACAGGGGGTACTGCCTGGTGTCGGGGGAGTGCTGCCTGTAGTCCAGCAGGGGAGGCTGCCTGTAGTCCAAGGGCGGGGGTGGTGGGTAGTCGCCTCCTGGGGGCTGCCTGTAGTCCAGTGGGGGCTGCCTGTAGTCTGTGAATGGAGGCTGTCGGATGTCTGGTTTCACATCTTGTCTTGCTTTTACTTCTGACCTGTAACTAAATAAATGGAAACGGGATTTACTTTGGTATCTCAGCATTCTAAGGCGATCAGAATGATCAAATGACCTCGGGTCATGTGTGGGCCCCTCCTCTTGGTGGTCCTTTTGCATGTTCGGGATTATGAGAAGATTAAATAAATGAGAAGCATTTTTTTCAATCTTTGACAAATGCCATATTGTATACTTTTCACTTGGTTCCTTAAGATGTCAGGTGAAAATGATGGTTCAACCAGAACTTCGTGGAAAAGGATTTACGGATATCCCTTTTTGACTTTGGCTATTTAAAAACTATACAACTGTAGCAAATCCAGGGAGTTAAACACTTAACTATATATCCCAAAATATCAGTCTGTCTTAACACCAGTAAACCAACTCTCTTTGTGTCTCTCTATGTCTCTCTCTCTCTCACACACGCACACCCCTTGGCAGACCATTCATTACTATATGAAAAGACGATTGACGTAATCTCTAAATATTCTACAAATACATAACTAAAAGCTATTTTAACCTTCTGGGTTTAGTCTTTTTGAATATTTTACAAAGGAGTGATAGTAAGGAGTGATAGTAAGGTATAATTACCAACTACAAATCAAGTAGAAAGTCACTGAGTTATTGCTAAGAAAGCAAGCATTATGTAGTTTCAATACTAGACTATGGCTTTCAGATAAGCATCAGATACAGTCATGGTCATAAGATGGAAGGAAAGACAAAAATGTTTATGCTCAACATTTCTTTCTTTCTTGTTTCTAGATATTAGTTACTAATAAAATAAATACAGAGACCAGAACTAGTTGTGTAGTGCTGCTTGTGAATCTAAACTGCTCTAAACTGAGGTGATTCCCAGTTTCAAAACGGGACTGAAATAGCCTCTACCTACCATTATAGGGTCATTAATAAGGTAAATTGAAAAATTATCTCCATAGTCTAGAGGCCACTTAATTCTGTCGTTCACTGCGTATTACCATAGCATCAGTCTATCATGAGCTATGCAAGGATATACGTGGGTCGAAAAACTACATTCTATATAGTAACAATTTTATCTAAAATTAATATGGAGGATTTGAGGAACTGAGAAAATATTTGGCACCAAGGAAAAACTCAAATGTGTCAGGAAAACAGGTTCAAAACCAGTTGAATTTTTACTTTTAAGACCAGGTGAATTTTGTTCTGTTTTTTCACTGGCTTATGGTCTCACTGATGCTGATTATATTAAATATTTTGTATCACTTTTATATACTTTGTATTTATAAAATATATTATAATTTTATATTATATTAAATATTTAATATCACTCATGTGAACATTTACCATTAGTGTACTCTAATATTTGAGAGGACATACTGAGTAGATGGCAATAGATGTATTTATTTAAGATTTTTGGAAGGGGGTTAGTAATATAGTTATTTTAATCAACACTTTGGGTCCCATTTGTTACTTAGCCTGCAGAAAGTGACACATTCCTTTGGTGACTTGCAATATTTAGGCTTTGCTTTATACCTCAGCAAGTTGTCCACTCACCTACTGAGAGTATCAATGCTGAGAACAGAATTATTTTAAAAATGCTTTGAATAATATACTTATCTATGCAAATGAATGAATGACAGAAAAAGAAAAGAACTGGGTGACATTTGTTGGTGTGTGTCAGTTCCTTTCTAGAAATAGTTTGCTTAGTGGTGTAGATGTCACATTGTTTTAAGTTCTAGCAGTCACTTTATTTTCATTATCTGTGTGGTATTGGTATGAAATATCCATTACGTGCTCCATTTCCAGCCAGCTGTGTTACAAGGTATAGCAAAGAAGGTGAAATGTGAGAGTATCCCCAAAGATTACACAAATACTTAGAAATAAGAACAGTTAAAATTTGCAACAGCTGTCACCCAAGCCTACATTCCAGCATTCACACTTCTTTCTACACCAATGCTACGTGTCAGGATTTTATGCTGAACTGCACACACATTGAAGAATTCTTTAATTCAGGAAAATACTACACTTAACATTTTATGAGTGTTGATAACTTATGTAAATGATACATTGGCTAGGGTAAAAGTTACATTGTTTTGAATTTGTAAAACACTTTAAGAAAAATTGAGGGTTACTAAAAAACAAAACAAAATCAGCCTCTTTAAAGTTCCTTTACTTATGAAAGAAGGTCATTGGTATAACTCTTTGTAGCTATTAATTCTATTATTAAAGAGACTAGAGATGATAAAACAGCTTGTTGTGGTCAATTCCAGCAGAATTTTATAGTATGAACAAGTTCCAGAACCAAGAAACACTGCCCACGTGGTCAGAGATCTTACGGTGGGATATTGCTTCATGTGGGCCTTTCAAGAATTTCTTCCAGGTTCAAAGTCTGTGAAAGAAGTCAATTTCCAATGCTCTTCCACTGACCTGGCTATTTAAAATGCCATCAAACAGCAATTGCCCTTGCTGAGGAAGGTGAACTCTGCTATTTAATCTTAGTTTTGGAATATATTTTGTAATGGCTCTTTTGTTGTTTTCAATAAATGCTTCTCCTTAAATAGTGTTCTGGTTATGTTCATATGAAAATTATTTTTGTGTTTCCTGAGCACAAACAAAAAAGATGTGAAGGGCAGAGAAATGGGTAACAGTGTCAGGGTGGCAGGTGGGATCCAATCCAAGAGTAAGTAAGACAGGACAAATGATTCACTCACTCTAACTCATCAAATAAAAATTTGCAAGCAGATTTGTCATTTTATTTGATCCCACTTTAACGTGGGAACTGGCTCAATTTGATATGTAGGTGGGCACTTTTTGTACAAATGAACTAATAGGAAATTCATACCGTGCACTCGCTGTTTTGGAGACATCTTGAGCCTGGAAAACGGCAGAGTTTTCCCTTTGATACCATGATCATCTTTAAATGCAGCTAGGAAAATGGTTCTGGTATCTGCAAGATTCTCGAATTTCTTCATTCCTATGCAAATGAGCCACTCACTCGCCATCAGAGTTAAGCCAGGAAACCTGAGTGGCAGGATAGGGCCCTAGAATTGGAGTGGGCACTTCCCAGGCTTTTAATATTATTAAAGCAAAAATAGCTAAGAACTCAGGGCAAATTTGTTGATTTATAAATATTTGGATCAGGTCAATCTGTTAATCCCAGAGTTATGGAATATTTTCTTCTGTAGTCAGGCAAAAATATGCCCCAAACCATTGCTTCTGTGATAAGGGGCTGAGTCCTGGTGGTGAGCTAGTAGCAGGTGGGGCAGGACAGTGGCCTTGCCCATCTGTTATTCTACCCACTGAGCTGTGTACCTGGGATTAGTTACCCACCCCAAGGCTGGAAGCAAAAGGCCATCTCCAGGGCAGGCTGACTCTGGAAAGGTGAAGATGGAATTGTGGCGGAGAGGTTAATCGACAGTGGCCAGAGCCAAGAAGAAGAGTCTGAAGCTGGCTCAGGAACTGCGGGAACACTCAATCCTTCCTCTCGAGTCTAAAATGAATCCTGGGGAAAGCCAGTGCAATCTGTCGAAACAACATACGGTGAAAGCGAACACATCTGGGGCATATCACTGAGGCACCCAGGATTACTCCTCTTCTGGATTGTCAAATTCTTACCTCTGTATCATTGCCTTATGGGGCTTAGTCTTTTTACTTCTGTGGAATAGAACAGGGCTCTATGGAAATAACACATGTGGCATATGGAAAATATTTGCTTTGCAGCAGTGTGAGTGATGAACCTAGAGAGTTCTGGGACTCAAACACTGGGTCTCACTTCATCTTCACCAACACGGGAGGTAGGAGATGGGAAGCATTAGCATCATGGAAAAGACCAGTGAGCGTTTCATCCTCAGAGATGTTCCTGTGGACTGTTGTATTTTTCCCATCGAAGGGAAAACGACACGGAAACATGTCTTTGTCTCTTTTCTTAATAGCTCAATCTAACTAACCCAGGTTCCTTGTTACACACGTCACAATAAGGAGATAATTTGGTTTTTATACGGCGTCCCTTTCCCCCTGGAAGTTCCAACTGCCTTACTCATATTCGTTCATGCTGAGAAATGGAGGAACCTAATTAAATCGTGGGTAGGAGGCTCTGCAGGGGTGTCCAAACGTTTTTCAATGTTTTTCACCAAGGGCCATATGCGGTAAAATACACAAACAGTCAGGCCACTCACTCGAGGTGAAGTACATATTGCCTCACCTGGTTTGTTTAAGTAAACTAAATATATTTTTGGAATTTGCTGCGGGCCAATTAACAATGAATCATGGGCCGCAGTTGGCCCGCGGGCCGCAGTTTGGACACCCCTGCTTTAAGGTAAAATGCGGTAAAAATGCTAACGTTATCAATACTTACAAATCCTTCAACATCTCCCCTTCTCCACGCTGCTATCATTCTCTGAGCCACCTCCTTTGTGGCTCAATGGACACTGGCAGCCATCTCTGACTGCTTAACCTGCATTTCCTCTGAGCAGCGTGCAGCCTGTTCTCTGTGGGGCCCACTGAGACATCTTGAAAAGCGGATCCAATGATGTCAGTCCTCAGCTTTAAACCCTCCAATGACTTCTCACTACACTTAAGATCAAAATCCTTAACATGCCTACAAGACCCTGTAGGGCGGACCCGCATACCCTCACTGGCTTCATCTCAAATAGCGCTTCCTCCCGCCACCCCCAACATCGGCCTTATTTCCCTCCTGCATGCTTGCTCGCTCCCTCCTGCCAAAGGGCCTTGGTATATACCATGTTTCCCCGAAAATAAGACCTAACCAGAAAATAAGCCCTAGCATGATTTTTCAGGATGACATCCCCTGAACATAAGCCCTAAGGCATCTTTTGGAGCAAACCTTAATGTAAGACCCGGTCTTATTTTTTGGGAAACACGGTATTCTTTACTCTGCCAGCACTCTCTTTAATTTGCCCTTCAGCTAGTTAATTCCTACTCATCAGTCTCTCATCATTTCTTCAGGAAAAGTTCTCTTCTTGTGAAGGACAGACACTTGTATTTGCTACTAAAACCACATTAATAGCATACACACAATCTCAAACTTACACAAAGGTGTGTGCATACGGCCATTTCTACTTCATGCAAATCTCTCTCCTGCCTGTGTTCTGGTCCTGTCCCAAATTCTTCCTCTGTCTCTGCCTCCCTCACCTCTTAGAATCAGAAAATCCAGAGGACACTTTACCTGTTTTCATGTCCTTGCAGCTGAAGTGGCTGAGGAGGGGCTGGCTGGGCGACAGGGCTGTTGGGGGTGGCTGGACTTGGCTGGGCCATGGGGCTCTGCTTCTCGGAGCTGGGCGCCGAGGCTGGGCTGCTGAGCTCTGCAATGGGCAAATGCAGTCAGGATGGCACTGATAAAGGGCGAGAGGTGGCCAGAGGTGGTCACTCTGCCTCCTCAGATGACGCAAGGCTTCAGTTATTTCAGTTTCTGTTAGATTGTAACGCAGCAGCTTAAATTTAGCAAGTTCCAGTACCACTCCCAGAATTAATAGTACTCTTTCCTTAGTTGTAAGTGTTGCTGAACAAGGATATGAACAGTCTCTTGTCATTTTGTCAGAAGGTAAGATTACAAAAAAAAAAAAAAAAAAAAGCCCTGTTAAAACTATGAAAAAAATAATTCAAAGGAGTAAGCTCTGAAACATAGTCTATTTCCCAGCATTGCTCACTGAGAGAAAATGCTTACCCACTACTTTTTGGTGTAAGGAGAAGTCTTACCAGTGTTCCAAAGTTTGGATAAGGAACTAAGCACAATAAAAGTAAATGCTTTCTACAATCTTCTTTCCAGTTTCCTGTTAGTCTTATTGCTTAATAACCCTCTGTATTTCATGGTTCTCCAGAAAAAACAACAGCACTGGACAGAAGAATGTGAATTAAGTTGTTTGTTAAAACTGCTTCTTGGAATTTATTGTAATAGCTTCAAATTTTCAGCTGACATTATTTCTCTATGTTAGAATAAGAGCAAGACAGACATATTTCAGACTGGGAAAATGGAGAAGCAAGTAAGGTTTTTAGTGCGCAATCTTGCTAGAGTAAATCCCCATTGAATATTTTGGACACATAATGGTGTCCCCAGATAACAAGTGAAAAAACCATGGTCATATTGTGTTCTTTTTCATCTTTTTTGTTGTTGTTGTTAGTTGGGTGATAAAAGGGAGGTGATCTACTGGCATTCTCTTATAACCCACTCTAACTCTTTTTTTCCCCTACAGCCTCAAATTTTAAATTTCTTCTCCATTTGCATCAGGGTTTCTCCCCCTTGGCACTACTGACATTTGGGGCCAGATAATTCTTTGCTGCGAGGACTGCCCTGTGCACTGCATTATGTTTAACAACGTCACCCACCAGATGCCAGTGGCATCCTCACCCCAGTCATGACAATCAAACATGTCTCTAGACATTATGCTAAGTGAAACAAGTCAGTCAGAGAAATACCATATGATCTCACTTACATGTGGAATCTAAAGAACTGAATGCATGAGAAAAGTAATCAAGAATAATATCAGTGATAGAGACAAAAAAATTGATAGTTGCTAGATGGGAGGAGTGTGGGGATGAGGGAGAAGGGGAAGGGATTAGACAGCATCAATTGGTAACCACAATATTGCCACGGGGATATGAAAGACAGTTTGGGAAATATAATCAATAAAGTTGTAAAGATTTTGTAGGGTGTCAGATGGGCACTTGTCTTATCAGGGAGACCACTTCATGGACAGTGTAGATGCCTGATCACTGCACTGTACACCTAAAGCTGAATCTGAATAATACTGAATGTCAACTATAATTTTATATATATATATATTCATGGGATATGTAGTACAGCATAGGGAATAGAGTCAATGGAATTGTAACAGCTATATACGATGTCAGAGGGGCAATAGTTTGGGGGAGGGTGTTATCACTTTGCGAGGGCTGAAGTATCTAATTATTACATTGTTTTGTACACCTGAAACAAACAAACAGAAATATCTCTAGACATTGCTAAAAGTCCCCTGTGGGGATAAAATCCTCAATTGAGAACAACTGTTTTATATTTAAAGTCAGGTGGCTGTTTGGTGCCTCCTTGTCAGTATCCCAAGATGGAATCAGCAGACTAAGGAAAACAGAGCGGGGCAAGGAGACTGAGGCCCTCACTTTCCATGTGGGACAGTGTAATCCACTCACCAGTGAGCTCTTGAATGTCATAACGAGTCAGCAGCTACAAACGAGTACCAAACCCACTGTGTCTAGAAACGGTGAATTTATGGTGAATTTACAACTTCCTGGCCCCTTAAGGCCTGGCTATGAGTTGTGATGCTCACTGCTCTTCAAGCCTCAGGGTAGAGTCTTTGCACAGATAAATTTGAAAGGCTACTTGGGAATTTAAAATTCTTATCAGATGCAACATTTTTCAAGTGAGCTCTCTTTATACCACAAAGTTTCCTCAAGCTTTTAAAAATCAATCTGACTTTGAAGAATCCTCCAGAGCTTAACTGTTAACATGAATATGTGTTGTTTTTTTCCCCTCTTCTTCTGACTTGTAACTCTATCATCACTGTCAAATGGGTTCTGGCTTAATGTAACCATAAAAATAGTACTCCTGGGACCACAAGGAATGATTGAATAACCCAGTGTCCAGGGATCCACACTATTTGTCTACAATGTCACACAGCTGGATCTCAGAATAAAATTAGTACTGAGAAAACAGGATACAAGTTGCAATGGAATGTGAATGTTTGCCAAAGTGGAAATAACTGGCTCAGGCACTCACCCTCCTGAGGAATGATGCGAAGGGTAACACTGAGACCTGCGTCCTTGATGAGCTTCACGATGTCCGCGTGGGGCATGTTGATGATAGACTGGCCGTTCACTGCTAAGATCCGATCTCCCACTTTTAGTTTTGCACAGCGATCGGCAGGGCTCCCATCAATGATGCGTCCGATTTTATGGGGCACAGCTAAAAGAATCCCCAACAGAAAGAGGGATCAGGGGCATTACCAACACACGCTTTAGCTTGGAGTCCCAGCCCCACAGGAAACAACACAATGTCAGGATTCCTTCCTTTGTCAGCATATTTGTCTTTTGAAATCACAGCCACTCTTATCGAGTGTGGTCCTGTGCATACCACTGAGACCAGAGTTTCTAAATTTAAGTCCTTTGCAGTGACAGGCCAATTCCAAACACGGACCAGGGATTCTCAAACTTTGGGGTGTATCTGAACCACCGTAAGATTAAAAATACAGCTCTTTGGGCTTTACCCTGGACCTCGTAAATCAGAATGTCCAGGCAGGAGGTGAGGGTCATGGATTTTTTAAGAAACTCTTGAGGAGATTCCAATATACACAAAATTTTGAGAACCATAGGCATAAACACTGTTCCCACAGAGCTCATACTCTAGAGACAATGATACAGTTTCAGGAAGATCCAATAAATGCCAGGAATTTAATTTCCACCCTTTTCTATTTTACATAGAGGAGAAAACAGCTGTAGCCGGCTGGTAAAGAAGTTATGACAACTTCCCACTCATCTACTAAGCTTCAGGTTAAAGGTTGATAGTTTTCAAATCTTACCTCTCTCTACTTTTTGATTTCATTTATTAGGTGGTACTGAGATCTTGCTAGTATCTGATACATAATGTATTTAATAAAATCTAAGATGCCATTGATGGTACAACACACCTTTATTTTATGTACCTCAGAAAAGAAAAAAAAATCCAACTTAGCCAAGTAAACAATGAAACTCCGTTGACTCTAGATGATCTCTAATTTTTAAGACATTAAATACGAAAATGTGTATTAGAGTTGATAAAGTACAGTAGATATCTCTTTAAAACAATGAACATTTGTTTTATTTTTTATTATTTATTTATGTGTGGGGAGAGGCAGGTACATGAGGATACAGATTTTTTGGCAGGTGAGTTTTGTTCAGTGTTAATATTTGAATGCCTACCAGGATAACTAGCTGGGGTCAGATACCAGTGGTACACAGTGCCCCGTAACCTCCCTCAAGGAGCTTACAATTTAGAAATCTGTTCCCTTTCCTTTCTCCTGTCAAGACAGGAAGCTCCAGCCAGGATACCACCTGACAATGACTGTCATGTTGCTCTCCCCATGGAGTCAGGTATTGATTTAATCTGCATAAACAGGTGAAGAGACACTCCCCCATTTGCTGTGCTACCGGATGTGTGTCCCTTCAACTCTCAATCTTGTGAATGTGTTACAATGAAAGGCGGAACATCAGTAATAACCATGGTGAGGAAGGACAATCAGTGAGTTAATGAACCGGCACTGTGATCATATTTCTATTGTGGAAGGTTATAGGTAGCATATGAAAATATTGGCTGAGCCTGTGTCTCCGAAGTGAAACTCATCACGTTGGAAGCTCAAACACATTTTTATTTACCACAGGCACTGATGCCTCTCATTAAGAGTGCCTTACTTAAAGTATATTAATAATCATCTTAGAGTCTTTAGGAGAATATATTTCTCAAGTAGAAATGGAACAAGAACCCATTCATTTACTTAACAATGACATAAGTATTGAAGTTGTGTGGTTTTCAACTACACTTAGAGTAAACCTACATTCCTGTTATGGCCATCTTTCATGCTCAGGAGTGTCCTGGAACAATCGATAAATGATATGGCTTCCACGGCCATAATGTATATACAGTTATCTATCCTGTGACCTTTGCAAAGTTACCTGTCCTTTCTGAGTTTGTTTTTCAACAGTAAAATTGAGATAATACTATCACTGACTTCACAGGATGGTTCTGAGAATTAAATGAGTTATCATGTATAAAGTGACCAGAACAGTGCCTGGCATGTACGAACTGATCTATAAGCATTAACTTTTCTTTCATTCTTTTTATTACTATTACCTTTTTAATGTTTCTGATATCACTTTGATGTGTGTGTGCTTGTGTGTAGGTACCGGCTTGAAGTCTTTCCACATGGCATAAACTTGTAATACCCCTCAAAAGAAAGGGACACTTTGCTAGCTACAGAGCAATATCCCCTGAGCATCAACCAGGGAAACAGCTCCATTTGGGAAAGAGATGCATTTGGGGGATTATATAGGCACTAGATGGGGCCAAGAATCCTGTTTGTTTTCCTCTGGTTTCACAAAAAGAGATATTGCAGGTCTCTGTAGGGAAACACCAACTTGTAAGTAAAAGTTTATTATTCAAAGGGAAATCAGCATAATACAGACCTCTTTATGCACACTGAGCTTACACACACACACAATTATAACTACATTGAAATATATATAATTTAATCCTTAGCAAATCATGTGACATACCTGACAGCATTATCATTGCATGTTTACAGAGGAAGAAACTAGGCATCAAGTGGTTAGTAATGTGCCCAAGGTCATATAGGCCAACCAGGATTTAGAGTCGTATGCAGCCTGTCAGATTCTACATCTTTGCTTTTAACCAAGGTTCCACACTGCCTCTCAACACTACTGTCTCCTCCCTCCATTAGAGCACTTGCTTCGTAAGCACCTGGCTTTTTATCTGGTGACTGCATCCGGTCTCTAAGTGGGGAATCGGAAACACTTCACCAGGGACCCTGATCCAGGAAACTGTGCAGCAGCTGTCTTTGGACAGACCAGCAGGTGTGAGAAGGTGAGGAGGGAAGAGAAGGGGAGAGAAAGAGAGAGGAGAGGAGGCGACAAGAAAATCGGAAAGCTCTTCAGATCCCTTTTGTTAGGATGCCACATCAGTGTGTCACCCCTTTATTTGAAGTCGTTTCTTTGGACAGTAGAAACACTCACATTTGAAATGAAATTTTAAAATATTGTTTAAAACACATAAAAATGTTATTTGGATGATTTGCTATTTTGAATTATTCATGACTCTGCTCCCCATCATTACTGCAGAGCACTTAGAATCTACTGGGCATAAAACCCCAAATGTTTCAAAACAAAGATTCCATATGCACTCACACACACACACACACACACACACACTCACACACACACACACTCACACACACTCACACACACACTCACACACACACACAATTTTATGTGCTCAACAATAAAAACAAGTTACCATTTGTTAATTTCCAGGCATTGTGCTAGGCACTTATTTTAAATCCTTATAGCAACCGTGTGAAGTAGCTGTAAAAGTATAATCCTTATGCTTACTTTATTGACAAGAAAATAAATAAGTGTCAAAGTCAGGATTCAAACCCATGCCCATGGCTTCAAACCTTGGGGTTACTCTCTTCTGTTTTTGATATGTGGCAGGCTGAAAGCAGTTCGAATTATGAGGAGTGAGGAAATTACTGATGAGATCTCACTTAGCAAAACACGCTCCTTGCTGCTTGAGATTTCAAGATGAAAGTTTCATTGTAAACACAATTATTTGCTTATGATGATAACTCTTAGTTTCCAGGGCCATTTTTGACTTTATTAGGATGAGTAGAATAAAAACTAAATAAAAGAATGAAAATCAAAATAAAAGAATGAAAAATGAAATAAATTCTCTGGTAGCCACATAGAATGATCGAGTGCTTACATAAAATCTGAGTGAATAGACAATTTAAAAATGTATGTCCAGTAATTGGAAATACCTGATATAATTTTAATAAAATTGTTTTTTATTGGCATTTACCTTAATAAAAACAGTACTCGAAACTCTTGGCAGCTGAAGACAGCCTCATTTTCCTTTACCAGCATTTCCCCTGCATATGTAAGTACATTGAATGTTGATATACAACAAATCATTGACAAGGGGCATGCTCAGAGAGGATTCTCTCTGGAAATAAGATGCAGTTCCATTTGCTCAGTTATAAGCTCCAGAGAGCTTATGACCTAAGTGCTTTCTGTGCATTGCTAATGGAATTACAGAGCATGGAAGAGGCCCTGACCTTGGTTTCTATTATTGGGATAAATGGTACTCATTAATTCTCTGAGAACTGATGACTAAGGTAACTGCCTGAGTGCAGTCCATTTAGACAGCATGCCTTTCAGCCATCATCTGTCAGACAGCAACATAAATCAAGTCTTTGGATCAGTCTTCTTGACACAGTGTGCTTAGGATACACAGATATTTGGGAAAAGTTGCAATATGTCACGCGGCTTTGGACATACTGATATTTAGGAAAGAGACAATGTATCACTAGTTAGAAATTTCCCTTTAATTGCAAATTAAATAAATTACGGGAAAAAAAAATCCATCATTTTCCCCTTTCTTTCTGGGTAAAACACTACTGTACATTTATACTGCAATATGTTTTACATTTTCCTGTAGATGCATTGACTCTTTTGCACTGCTCAACATAGCGTACTATTTTTAGTAGAAATATCAGAGACACTCAGTTCAATTGGATGCTCTCCAAGTTCGTCTAAAGGCCTGGCTTCTTTGGGTCTCTAGCCATACAACCACAAGGATGCACCGAGCCTCCCTATTTGCTGTTGTGTTCTCTTCTGGGACCTTCATAGGGTCTCTTCAGGCTCCTTCAGCCACTGGCCAACCTCTGAGCTCTTGTGTTCTACGTTGGGTCAGTTCCCATAAAGATGGAAGAGGTGCCTAAAGGACTTCCCTTGCTTTGGCGAAGGATTCTTTCTGAAATTTTTGGTGATGGATTCTCCCTGAACTTCTTAGCTGCACTTGATCCCCTACTTTTATTTTTTTCGTATTTCCTTGTTATATGTATTACATTTCAGAGAAGGAAAAGCCCATGACTCTGTTTGTATTTAATTATCTCTTTGTTAATGGATCCCACATAGTGGAGTTGCACATGAAGCAAAGCATTAAACAGAGAAAGTTGATTCTGCATCAATCACGTCAAACTTATAAATGAGAAGTTTCTAAAATGAGTGTGACAAAAATAAATGCTTCAAAGACAATCAATAGCCTAAACTTTTATTAGCTCACAATTCCATTCATTTGCGCCAGTTAAACAACATGCCATTCATTAGCTTAAAGGGGCCAACGAAGTTAGTTTGGGTTTTGAATCTGTGACCTCATATGAAATGAATTTTTTTAACTTGGATGATTCCTGTTGGTTTTCTTAAAATAATCTATGAAAATTATTTACTGTCTAGTTTTAAAATTGTGGGTTGGGGCAGGAGGATCAAGGAATCCATTAAGAACACGTTTCCGCATAGCATATTCTGAGATACAGGCACAATGCTAGGTCCAGTGGGGAAGACAACGATAAAACAACACATTGTATCAGCCCTCAAGAAACTCAGTCTAGTTGAGGAGACCAGGGATAATCAAATAAAAATACTTAAAATGCAAATGGCAAATCGGTGGTAAAGGTAACATGCACCGAGAAGAGTAGAGTGTGTGGGGTGCATTACTGAGTCCACGTGTGCATGTGGAGAGTGCTGAGAAGAAAGGTCATCTGGGAAGAGGGAGCAGTGTCGCCAGGATAAGTGCTGGCTCCCTTAGTGAAAAACTCATGGTAGTAAAGAGTGTCTATCAGATTCACGAAGAGAGAAACAAGGAGAAGATGCTTTGTAGGTGGGGTCCCTCCTGCCCTCACAATAATTGCTTCCCTACCTGAGATTCCTCATAAGATGCCTTTGCCCAGCTCCTCTAGATGGACACTGAACATATAGGAACAACAGAAGAGTAATTGTCACAGTAATTGTCACATATCTCTTTGATAATCTGGTGAAGGATCCTGTTTTTCTGCCCTCAGAAACCAGAGCTCGTCTTAATCTTGCTGAGTTTTCATCTCGCCTTCAGAGATGTCTTGAATGAATATGTTCCATGGTGACAAACTCATTTAGCTACGTGTTGTCCTTCCCTAGAGTGTGACACAGGGTCCTTCAAAAGAGACTTTCTTGGTCATCAGGGGGCAAAGACATGGGGAAAAAAACAAAACAAACCAAACAAACAAAAACAAACAAACAAACATGTGTTTGGTAGTTTTAAAAAATTGTGGTAAAATTAAGAAAAAGCAGACTGCATGACTTGTTTTCCTATATAAGTTGATGACATTTAGCTTTCCAAAAATGAAAACGTGTTCCCTGAAATTCATAGTTAAATGAGTTGCAAGTCCTGAAATTAAGCAGCTGGTATTTTAAGGACTACACTTTGCCTCAGCACCCAGGAGTTATTCTTTGGTGGCTGAACACTTAAGTTACCTGCATTTGGTAATAAGCAGATGGTCAGAAGGGAGAACGGGAAGAGGGGCCCATTACAAGCAGTTCAAGAGCCATGCTGAACTCATGTTTCCAAAGGTAGAAGGCACCATATAGAAAATATTTAGTATGTATGGCTGGAGAGAAAAAAATCACCCCTTAGCTATATCTACCTTGTATACTTTTGTTTTGCTGAGAGTGAATTGGTAATCGAAAGAAATCTCACTGAATTAGGAGTTGTAATTAGCTATTACTTGACTGCTCTACTGTCCTGGAACACAAGCCTAGGTTAAATGGTTTTGTTCTTTGAAAAGATTTGATGGGCTTGTAGACACAGGACCAGTTTTATGGGTATGTGACCTCTGCAGTCACACAGTTCTCCACGCTCAAAAGGGCCTTGTGTTTGGTTTAATGGTCTGCAGCCACCATTTTGATGTTATCAATAATTTTCAACAAGGACCTCACATTTTCATTTTGCACCAGGCCTTGAAAATTATGTAATTGATCTTATGTATTTAGATAGACCTATAGTATAGTTCCTCCTTGCATCACTCCATTGTTTTTAGTATCTGCAGTGGAAAATTTAAATGAGAATATGGTAAAGCTATCAAGAAAAATGATCACAAAGGTGGTATGGAAAAAGCAGAACAAGAATATGGTAAAGCTATCAAGAAAAATGATCACAAAGGTGGTAGGGAAAAAGCAGAACAATTCCTTTCTCTTGTGGCAGCATTTCTCATTCCCATGCACATCACTAGAAGAGGTAGTCCAAATAATTTCTGCTAAGGATATTCTTAAAGATCCTTGATTCTTCAGTGGAACAGAACAGAGAGCCCAGAAATAAACCCCTGCCTATTTGCTAATTTAATCTATGACAAAGGAGGCAAGACTATTCAATGGGGTAAAGACATTCTATTCAACAAATGGTGCTGGGAAAACTGGAGAGATACATGTAAAAAATGAAACTGGACCACCTGCTTACACCATATACAAGAACAAATTCAAATGGATTAAAGATTTAAATGTAAGACCCCAAACCATAAAACTCCTAGAAGAACACATAAAGCAGTAAACCCTCTGACATAGCTCTTAGTAATATTTTTTCTGAAACAAATCAGAAAATAAACAAATGGGACTACGTCAAACTAAAATGTTTTTGCACAGCAAAGTAAACTATCAAAAATATGAAAAAACAACGCATTGAGTGGAAGAAGATATTTGCCAATGATACATCTGATAAGGGGTTAATACCCAAAATTTATAAAGAACTCATACAACTCAGCACCAAAAAACAAACAATCCTATTAAAAAATGGACATAATACTGAATAGACATTTCTCCCAAGAGGACATACAGATAGATGGCCAATAGACATATGAAAAGATGCTCAATGTCACTAACCATCAGAGAAATGCATATTAAAACCACAATGAGATACCATCTCACTCCTGTCAGAATGGCTACCATTAATAAATTGACAAATAACAGTGTTGGAGAGGATGTGGAGAAAAGGGATCCCTCACGCACTGTTGGTGGGATTGCAAATTGATGCAGACACTATGGAAAACAGTAGGGAGGTTTCTCGAAAAATTAATAAATATAACTACTTTGTGACCCAGCAGTTCCACTCCTGGGTATTTATCTGAAGAAATCCAAAACACTAATTCACCCCTATGTACACTGCAATACTATTTACAATAGCCAAGCTATAGAAGCAACCTAAGTGTTCATCAATAGATGACTGAATAAAGAAGATGTAGTACACATATACTATGGAATGTTATTCAGTCATAAAAAAAGAATGAAATTTTACAATTTTTAACAACATGGATGGACCTAGAGGGTATTATGCTAAATGGAATAAGTAAGACAGAGAAAGATAAATACCATGTGATTTCACTTATATATGGAATTTAAAAAACAAAATAAACAAATGATCAAAACAGAAACAGACACATAGATCCAGGGAACAAACTGATGGTTGCTAGGGGAGGGAGGTTAAGGAGTGGGGTGAAAACAGTGAAGGGATTAAGAAGTACAAATTGGCAGTTACAAAATACTGTGTTTCCCCGAAAATAAGACCTAACCAGAAAATAAGCCCTAGCATGATTTTTCAGGATGACATCCCCTGAACATAAGCCCTAATGTGTCTTTTGGAGCAAAAATTAATATAAGACCCGGTCTTATTTTCGGGGAAACACGATAGTCACAGGGACGCAAAGTGCAGCATAGGGAAATAGTAATAGTGTAATAACTATGTGTTGTGCCAGGTGGGTACTAGATTTATTGGGGGGATTACATCATAAATTATATAATTGTCTAATCACTTTGCTGTACACCTGAAATTAATATAAAATCTATTGAATATCAACTGTAATTGAAAAAGAAAGTCACTATATATATAAACAAAATGACATAGGTATATTATATATAATATATATAAAAACACTGATGTGTGCCTATTATTTCTACAATAATGAAAATAAAATCTCACATTCTAAATATTTAAGATGAAACAAAATATTAGCATATTCTTAGAAATCTGCATAAAAAATGTAAAAGCAAAAGCCAAGGAAAAAAACCAAAACCAAAACCAAAAATCCCAAAGTGACCCCAACAGTTTTGTGTGATGTCTGGATGACAAATAGGACTTTGTTGTGATATACTTTTGGACAAAGATATAAGCTGAAGTTTGGAGAGGGGCTTAAAACAACAAGAACAACAAAACAGTGACAGGGTTGAGACGTGGTATTATACTCCCCCTCCAAACATGCAAATCTACCTTTCAAAGAACTAGTTGATCACTTTTATAATGACAAATTTAGCTCCTGAATAAGCGGTTTCTTTTATTTATAATTTATTAGAGAGTTTATCAAATTATTACTAGGAAATACTGGATTATCCACCAAATGAGAAAACTGTATAAAAATTTCAAAATTCATGTCATGATGTAAAAAAAGCAAAGTACATAGAATAACAGTACTATCTTCTAGTGATTGGAAATCTCTTGTAATTAACATAATTTAATTGAAGTAATATGTACATAAATTAAAAAAATAAAAGAAAACCAAATGCTTATAATGAAAAATCTGTTTCCTGCCCTAATTCTCCCCGTCCTCTCCAGTTCTGTGAGCTAAAGGCAAACATTTGAAATCTTTCAGCTGTTGCTTCTTCTCATTTCTAAATTATATTCTTATATGATTATTTCTCAATTTGCCAACTTGAATCAATAGCTATCTGTCCTGCAAAATGAGTTGCCACTTTTTTGTATTTAAAACATGTTTCCCCATTCATGCCTATTTCTCTTTCATTAACTACCATTTTATTGGTATGTAAGAAATGGGAAGAGATAAGTATGTTATCACTTTACTATCATTAAATAGAAATTGGAAATACTGTTTATAAATTAAATCAGTTGTTAAAGTTAATATTTTGGTATACCAGTTAGAAATTTGGAATTTATTTAGGAGAAAAATGATCAATAATTTATGTACCCAAACTTTACAAGTCTTCTTGTCTCCTGTAGCCCTGACAGTACAAATATGAATGACAACTAATTTCAAGGGTTCAGAATATGTCACAAAATTCTATTTCATTAACTCCAGGTATCGGGTTAAAAATGTTCAATAACACATTTCCTTCTTTCCTCTACGTATCTTGACTGCATTTTGAGACTTCCCTCCCATCACTGCACTTGGCTCTCAGTAATTTCTCAGCAGGCCCCGTAGAAATGGTTGATAGTTACAAGCAGGTGTTGCTGACAATTCATGTTTCACATTTTTACAGATGCAGTATATATTCTATCTCTGCCATCTTCTTTTTCCTTTTATAGCTTCTGAAATTGTGTTTTGTAACAAGTCACTTGGCTATCTTCACAGTTTCCTTGTTGTAATAGGTAAATGTCAAAAGCAATCAGGTGCAATATCAGCTTTCCATTGTACTCCTCTAAGCCCTCTGGTAGATAATAACTTCTGACAATATTTTCTTAATGTAAATGAAAACAGCTACTAACCTAGGCAAATGATCCCTCCTGAGCCAGTTGTCCTTTTCAATATGGTATCCAGATTGCATGAATATTTATTGGTTCTTCATTTTCTCACAGAAGCCAAAGTTCCACTAACAGGCTATATCATGTTTAACTTGAAATAATGCAATTTTGCATGACTGGATAAAACTAAATATAAAAATACCCCCAAGCACAGTGTTCAGGAGCTGGAAGAGCTTGATGATACATTGAGTTTGACAACAACTTGCAGCGTGACCTCTGAATGGCCAAATAAATCAGGTCAGAGTTTCCTTACTATATAAAAAACTATATACATCATTGCATATAGCTTTTCTTATCCTTATCTGTCTTATCCAAAGATTGCATGTTTTCACTTTTTTTTTGGAATTTCTACTTACATGTATCTTCTCTCACCCCTTGTGTTTTAAAGCATAGTAAATATATGTTTTCATTTTACTAAGCAGACATATGTCACCGTAATAATTTCACCTGAGATCATCACCATAAAATGATTTTTATTCCTCCAACATGAGAAATGAAAGAAGGGTTGAAGAGCCTCAAAATGTATTTTGTTGTTCATGATGAAATACTCTGGAGGGAAGACCAAAAGTGAAAAAGCACTTCACCAAAGAAGATAATAAGGATGAAACAACAACAACAAAATCATGAAAAGATTCTTAATATCATTAGTCTTTAGGCAAAAATACAAATTAAAACCAAAATGAGATACCACTACACACCTAAAATTAAAACAACAACAAAGCCTGAATATAACAAATGCTCTAAGGATGTGGAGTATCTGCAACCTTCATACCGGGGAATACAACACGGTACGGCCACTGCACCCTATGAACCAGCAATCCCACTCCTAGGTATTTACCCAAGTGAAATAGAGACCTATTTTCACACAAAAACCTATATGAAAAGGTTCACAGAAGCTTTATTCATAATCATCCAAAACAGGAAGCAACCCAAGTATCCTTCAACTGGGGAATGGATAAACTAACTGTGGTACATCCACACAGTGCAATACTATTCAGCAATTATGAAGGCACCAAATACTGACACATGAAACAACACAGGTAAATCTAAAATGCGTTATGCTAAGTGGAAGAAGCCACACTAAAGGCTACATAATGTATGATTCCATTTACATAGGAAAAGTGAAATTATGGAATAGAAAACAAAGCTGTGGTTGCCAGGGCTGGGGGTGGCTGGAAGAGTTGACTTCCTTGTTATATAACTCAACACATTTGTCAAAACTCACAGACTAGATACTAAAAAGCATAACATTTACTATATACAATTAAACCTTAAAAATGGGAGAAAAAAATGAAAAAGCAGGGGTTAATAAAGAGGACGTTTTGCATGGAAATAAATAGCGGTAAGTCAAAAAGAACCGATGTGGAACGAGTAGGAGAAAGGAGGTGGGAAGGGGCGAGCGGAGGGGGTCAGGGAACACTTCAGACAGGAAATGCTGCCTGGTCTGCATTTAAAACGATGAACAGGACTTTTCCAGGTGTGCAAGGATGGGGAAGGCCTCACAGTCGCAGGTGATGTGACTTGCAAAGGCACAGATGTGTGGATTAGCAGAGTCTGTATTTTGGAGTGCATTGGGCACAAACAGGGAGACCTGGAATGAAGGTAGCGTCGGGCAGATCATGAAAGGGCTTTGGGTTGTGCCAGGGAGCTTGGAATTTTACAGCTGAATGAGAAGTTACTAATGAATTAGGAAAGTTAAGTGGTATCATTGACTTGTTTTAGAAAGAGTACCCCTGTGGCAGTGTGAAGGCTGAACTGCAGGATAGGAGGGTGGGAAGAAGGCTGGAGGAAAGGAAGCCACTTAAGGTCACCACCACACTCCAGAGCTGTGCAGTCCAACAGGTAGCTACTAGCCACACATGGCTACTGAAATGAATCAAAATAAAAAACAATTAAAAATTTTATTCTTCAGCTACAGTAGCGTCATTTTAAGTGTTCCACTGCCACATGCGGCCAGTGGCTACAGTGCTGTGTAATGCAGAATAGGACACCACCATCAACGCAGAAAGTTCTACGGCAGTGCTAATCCAGAACCTCAACTACGTCATTGGCAATGGCAGTTGGGGGTGGGGTAAGGGGGTCGGGAGGGCCTGACATAGTCAAGTTTCCGATCTGGAAAGCATACTTGGGTAACAACTTGCCTTAGTCTCTCAAGAGTGAAAATGCAGTTGTGCATAAATCAAACTACGATATGAATTTAGGTAAAGCTTGTGATCGTCCACAATGATGGGAGCTGAGAGCGAGGCCCCTCAGCCTGCTCTTAGCCATTTAGCACCAGGGAGCACGATATCAGTGGATAACTTGGTGCTATAGACTGGATGCTTGTGTCCTCTTTAAACTCTTATGTTGAAACCTAATCCCTAATGTCGTGGTATTAGGAGCTGATTAGGGCATGGAGCCCCCATGAATGGGATTAATGCCCTTATAAAAGGACCCCAGAGACCTCCCTTCAGCCCTGTGAGAGAATAGCGAGAAGACGGCTGTCCACCAACAAGGAAGCTGGCCCTCCCCAGACAACAGAACTGCTAGAGCTTTGATCTTGGATTCCCAGCCTCCCGAACTGTGAGAAATAAATTTCTGTTGTCTAGATGACAGTCAGTCTATAGTATTCCACCATAGGAGTCTGAACGAAGCAAGACACTTAGCCACCAGGTTTTACTGTATTTTAATTTTATCAAGTACTTACTGGAATGTGAGCTATTTTTCATCTTGTTGTTTATATCTAGCAAGTCTCAAAAAACATTCAAATAAAGATTTTAAGTCGGAATATTCTACCTCATGTTATCTCAACTGCTTTGTGCCAGAAAACCAACCACAGGGCAAAACCTTGTAAGCTGTGTGCTCTTCCTTGCTTCCTGGGAGCTCCTCCTCTTGTGATGAATCCATAAATGTACACTTCTGTAATGAACAGTTCCCGAACAGAAGGTTTGGGGTATTTTACCCCTGAAAGCAGATGGGTTCATCAGGTGTCCAACATCTGGGCATGTTTGTGGAGTAAACACTTGCCTGGCTTACAAAACTAAGATCTTGGAGAGATCAGACTGGAAAATGCAAATGCAAGTAGCAGGCCCCACTACTTAGTTAATTTTGGGGGCCACTATATACAGTTTAGGAATGCCTAGTGAACATCACCCAGTAAAGGTGACTGACTGATCAGTAGAAATGATTTCCACCAAAGACCGTAAATAGCTTGGGGGGAAAATAATCCAATTTAAACTTCAAAACTATTGGTGGTCAAATGAATAAATAAAAAGAGCTTTTACCAGGATTTGGCATGGCAGGAAGGAGTTTGGGTAGAAGTACTCCCTGAGTCCTTGGTGAAAGCTGGGGGCTCAAAAAGTAATGCTATTTTTCCCAGTCCAAATGGGGAAAATATTTCCTAATAACACTCTTTCAACATAGCTGAAAAATAGTGGTAAATAACATTACTGCGTTCTCTTAACAACTTGCTTTTAAAATGGTTGTAAATGTAGAATCGGCTTTTCTTATGTGGCTGATTGTTGGGGAAAAAGAAGCAAAATAAAATTACAGAGAATTGAATCCAACACGAGGCCCTGAATAGATTATAAAGAAAATGCGTCTCTGCAAAAGTGACCTACCTGCAGGCTTGGAATTTGTTTGAAGCCCATGGGAGACTGATGGGCATTTTCCACCAGTAAAGCGTGACCCTGTACAGGAAGTCTGGGCTGTCTTTGCAGATGCATGCTCCCTGTACCATCGAGTGAATAACAAGGAGCTGCAGGACATAAGCCCAGAGGGAACAGCTACTGATCACCCACTTACGAGCTTTTAAGACAACCGAATAGCTGAAGGTAAGAAGACATCTACACATTCACCCTCTGCTGCTGCCTGGAGAGTCTTTGAACACAATAATAAAAATCTTCCTGAAAAATGATTCCCTAGTGGGGAAAACTTATGATTTATGAGCTCCATTCAAACAATAAGAAAAATGGTCTAGAATTTTAAAAAAACGCACTGTGAGCACTCACAGATTTTTTGGTAGATTGCATTGCTCCTCTTGAGAATAAATAAGCTTGACGGTGCTTCTCTGTAGATTTATTTTTACAATTTAATGATCTTAAAATTTGTTAGTCCCAACAAATTTACATGTGTCTTTCCATTTTAGTTAATAGATGAATCAAAGTTCAGACACCAGAGTATACAGAGTTTGATGCAAAATCTTTTCTTGTTTGCTTGTCTGCTTACTGGTAGGGCCTAAGCAGCCAGGTTTAAATTTGGGGACAAAACTAATCATGACCAGGATTGAAAAAAAAAATGGAATTTAATCAATAGGTCCTCTTCATTCTGGATTTAGCTGGGTATGATCCTATAAAGAAGTAATGTGATTCAGAACTGAAATGGGTTGCTTTGTTAATGAGGGCTGTGAAATGAATAAATAATTGGAAGTGATGCTTTCTTTTCTAAGAAGCTTGGGATGCTGTCCAAACCCTCCTGTTGAGGATGATATAACTATCGCTGAGGTGGTGCTCACACTGACGGATGGCAATTCCAGGAACAGTCAGTGCCAAGATGAGGTGAAAAGTGAGCATCTGAGGCCGCCAGCCTGGCCCTTCAGAGGACAAGGGCTTTGCAAGCTAGAGGCTTCCAACTAGAGGGGCTGCCCAGAGGCACGGAGACAGCCCCCCCTGAGCCCGATTTCTTAGATGGCTCCCTCATCTAAGCCTTCCCTGGCCCTGAACTGGCTATTGAATCATTTACTCAAGCTGAGAACAACTAATGGGAAATTTGTGTTCTGGGACACTGTTCCCGTTCTCCTTTATTACACTGCAATTTCTCATGCCGTGTAAGGACCAGCGTGCACACAATTCCTCCTCACAAGTGACCCTCTGCTGCTTTGCCCATACTCAGAGCTACGTCTTGTTGCCTTTGAGGAGTGGAACGGCTAGGTTCATGTGCAGGGAAAGTAAGAGCAGAGCACATCGCCCTTTTACTGTGATGAGGACAGTGCTGGATCCAGTCCAAGCCCATCAACGTAAATTAGGTGACAAATCCTTGAAAATCACGCTGCCAGGAACTGACAGATTCAAAGGGATGTCATCTCTTCTTGCCCTTAAGGAATTTATTTAGGGGATGCGAAACATCACATGAAAAGTAAAATGGCAATAATAGATAGTAATAACAGACATAATAGATGGGAAGCCAGGGAGCAGTCAACAATTAAGGGGTTTACAGACAAGAATTCCATGTAAGAATTAATGAAAACACTTAGGGGAGGAAGGTGAGGGGTCAGGCAAAGTCTGTGAAGAGCTTAAGAGATTTTTGAGCTGCTTGTGAGAGATGTTTACTGTGGGGTCAGCAGTCTTCACCTCACAGTGTTGCTGTGAAAATGAAATACAGGTAAGATTTCTGGGAGCAAGATTGATAAAATTTATTGCTGGATAAGAGGAGATATTCCAAGTGGCAGCAGGCAAAATGTGGACACTGGAACAGCAAAACAAAAGCTGTCTTCAGGGGTAAGTAACTAAACCAGCTCTGGTGGAATGGAACCATGAAGAACTGTTGGTAGAAAGTGGCTGTGTCTAGATTACCTAGGGTCTTGGATATTTGAACTTTACCCTGCAAGTACTGTGTTTCCCCCAAAATAAGACCTAGCTGGACAATCAGCTCTAATGTGTCTTTTGGAGCAAAAATTAATATAAGACCCGGTATATATTATATTATATTATATTATATTATATTATATTATATTATATTATATTATACCCGGTCTTATATTATAGTAAAATAAGCCGGGGTCTTATATGAAGTTTTGCTCCAAAAGATGCATTAGAGCTAATTGTCTCGCTAAGTCTTATTTCCAGGGAAACATGGTAGTTTTATCAGGGGTGCTATGATCAAGGACATGTCATAGGAAGATTGGATTGTACATAGAAAGGGCTGCTTTTCTTGATTCACTTTGCATCAATAGCCTACCCTGGCTCCTAGCTATCTCCTGGAGCAGAAAGTATTAATAAGTCACACCAATAAATGTGAAAAGACTGATTTCATTTAAAACACGTACGTTAGTGAAGACTATCAACATAATCTTCTCTCTTTTGTACATGTAGATTTTCTAAAAGGTTATGAAGACACTTGCGTATTTTATAGTTTCATGAGTTATATTTAGAAGCTAGATATTTGGGGGAAAAACTGACATTTTATGTAATGTCCCCCTACTCCCCGTAGTTCTTCTGTTATAAAAGCACTCACATTAACGGTGTGGGTGATACCATCATGCCTCCTGAATGAGCTACATACGCTCAGCATAAAGCTCAGAGCAAAAGCACCGTGTCCTTGAAGGAATCCAAAGCAGAGATTTAAGGAGTAAGGGAATACTACATGTTACAAAGCTGGTTAAGAACTCTGAAAGGAAACTTGCTTTTGCAAACCAATGAGAAATAGAGAAATGAATGAGACTCACTTTCTAATTCTCATGTTCAACTGCATGGGCATGACCTAAGTAACTTTCTAGCAATGACTTTTGGGGATGGGACATTGATTTGACCTAAGTTTACAGTGAATTAGAGAAGGTCAAGCTGCAGCCTCAGCACCAATTGCACCAATTACCTATGTATTTAAGGTGATCGATGAAAAAACCTCAATAATGGAGGTCTGGAGAGAATCCACTGCCACAACCTGAACCAATAAAATGTAAGATGAGGTGCTTATTGGTTGCTGATGTTCAGAAGCTTCACTTTAGGGCAAAACTTTATAACGATGGGCCATTAAAATAAGTGTGCCACTGAAGGTTACAGGTGTGCCAAGGCAGCAGACTGACTCCTGAGGAGGGTTGGGTGAGTTTTGGGGGTAGAACCCCCTGGGGATGTTGCCCTTTGCCTCCAGTAGCCTCACTCATTTTACCTCAGTGTGTTATACAAATGCTATCATTTTTCAAGTGTGCCAGGAAGTGAAAAAAAGGAAGAAAACATTGCCTTAAATTATCTTAAAAAGGGAGCTGGTTTAGTGTAGTTAAGTGCAGTGCTTGTTTCAGATCATTTCTTGATGGAGCTTGAGACGAACAAAAGAAAGTGTTAGGCGCTATCTTCAAAATGTAATAAAAAATGAAAGTAATACAAGTTTAAAATGATAGCTTAAGCCAATGAAAAATATGACCCACACCTCAAACTTACCCGAAGCTTTTTACACACACAGACAAAACTAAACTAACACCTCATTTTCCGTGCTGATTCATGGCATAAGATATTTTAGAGCTGGAGGAGGCTGTTCAGACCATTTCCCCTTATATTTTAGATGAGGAAGAGGCATAGGAAGACCATGTGACTTCCTCAAGGGACACAGTAGTTAGTGGATAAGTTGGAGTGAGGATCAGGCTTGTTGTCCAATGCACTTTTTAGTTACTTTAAATCTCCTTGTAGTAGGGCAAGACCACAGAAACCTCAGCTTCTGGCTTTAATTTGTACCACCCCTAAGTTCACATGACTTTTCAGTGACTGAACAGTTGGTGGGGTGAGTTTTAGTGGGAAAAATCTTAACCTGCTTCACGGCTTGTTCAGTTTTATTTCATCTTTTCTTAAACTGTCACGAAAGACCTGCTAGCTAAGCTTTTGAATCTCTAGAATAACTTTTGAACTCCAAAGCCTATGGACATCACCGAGGTCTTTGCATAGAGAAAATCATCAGGGCATTTCACCAGAGATAAGGAACTGTTTCCTAAAACTGGATTTTAGCGGGCCTTAGGAAAAGTCAAGTGACCAAGTCTGTACTCCAACCTGTGCCAGAGAAAGCACATGCATAGAAACAAAGATTTTCAGCACCAGCACAGAGCTGTAAGATTGTTAGGAGGCCAGCAGCGTGCTGACCAGTAATGCGCTTGCAATAAAGACACAGAAAACTGAGGCATCGCTGTTGAATAAATGAATATGAATAAAAGAAAGAAGGGTTAAAGTGATAGTTCCCCTCTGGTTGACTGCTCTGATTGATGCTATGGCTGCTGTCCCGACTATGTTCTATTCACAGCTTGTTATGGGCCTGCAGCTAAGTTTACAAATTTTCTCAATAGGCTGCCAGCCTCCATCACCCATGTCCAAGCTGCCCACGTACATCTACCCCATAAATTCCAACAAAACCTTCCTGACAAATTACAGAAAAGCAGGTGACTAAGGGTCACTTTTACGTCATCACTGGTGCCAAAGCCCTTCCTGGGAACATCTGGTAGGAAAGCAGGAAGCCCCTGTAAGGACAGGTTATAGCTCTATAATAAAACCTGGATGCCAGGACTCAGCCGTGAGCTGGGGAGGCCCAAAGTCCAACCTGTCAACCCCACTGCATATGGCCACAGGGACACTTTTATAGAGCAAGCGTTTGATCCACTAGGAGTCAGAAGGCTACGCAAGTCTTGTCATCCTGTGTACACAGACCTCAGCGAGAGTGACAACAGTTAGTGAGCGGCAGCAAATGCCCTGAACTTTCCAAATATACCAAAGTCTCTAGGTTTTGAGAAGCTTCTAACATTGTTTCCAATTTTCTGCTTATCAATAAGATGGCAATGAACACCTTTGTTTATAAATGTGAATCTTTTTAGGAATTTAAAATGCAATTGCCTGTTATAGTTAACTCTTGTCCTAGGCTCTGATCTGCAAATCACTTTGTTTTTCCCTTGGATCCAATTTTTTTTTTTAGGGGTTCATACCACTATATATATATATATATATATATATATATATATATATATATATATATAAAATTTATTGGGGTGACAATGGATACAATTTTAAGGTCTGAAAAAAAAACAGTATTTTGGACAATGGGACAAAATGCTCAGGAAGCTTGATTATTCTCACTTTAAACCAGGAAGGATATTCCTGTACCTCGGATAGAAAGCTTCTAATATCTGTTTACTCCCACACAATAGGTGGCCCACTGAGTCACTGGCTTTGGAAGGAAGTAGTATGCTTTTTAATTCATTAATTGATATAAAGAACATTTCTTCTTAGTTTTTTTGGGAAATAATGTTTTGAAAAAAAAAAAGTGAGGCTTTGGTAAAAAGCCCGACTAAATGCCAGGCAATAATAAGCCAGAAACCTCCCCTTCCAAGTTCTCAACTGGTTAAACATCTGGCATTGCTGGTAAGTTGTTGCTTTGGCTGAAGAAGCTATGGAAGATCATTCTTTTATTGCCTGCAGGGTGGGGAAGTTTACATTTGGGTTCTTCACCTCTCCTCTTCTGATATATTCAATAGAGACGTAGGTAATATTTGCAGACACATTCTAACAGGCACAGCTTCAGGTCTGAATTTTGATGTTTCCTGTGACTTTTCTAGTTGATTGGCTAGTGAATTCTGGGGAGACCTCCACCCTGAAGCCTCAGTAAGAGCATGGCTGCCACTGCTCTACCTGCTCCACCCTGAGCTGGGCAGCAGGGAGGTGGGGGTGCGGAAGACTGTGCTCCCAGAAGGTCAGCATGTGGGGAGGGGGAGCTGGCTCTCAGAGACACTCACCTGCTGCCCAGATTTAGCTGCTCTGGCCTCTGACTGAACTGACAGCCAGTGTGAACACTGTGCTAGCCAAGAAGAGTGAGTTGATGGAATGCAAAGACAATTCCTAGCAGGGATGGTGGTCTAGACCGCAACAGTGACACATTTAGTGCTTCCTCTGAGCCAGTGCTGTTCTAAGTACTTCCATGTACTCATTCATTCAATCCTCACAGCAACCCCACAACACAGGTATTAAAATGATCTTCTCTTTACAGCTGAGGAAACTGATGCCCAACGAGGTCATGTAACTGCCTCAAGGTCACATAGCTAGTAAACGATTGAGCCAGGTTTCAAATCCAGGCAGTAGATTTTAGCACCTGGGCTGTCAACCATGCCACTACCTAATGGTGATGGTGTGCCTACCAAAGGCAAACTAGCACTCTGTCCGTCAACGATAAGTCTTCCATAAGCATGGGAAAAATCACGAATGTGTTCGAGGACCTTGGGCCCAGTGGAAGACACTAAGAGAAAAGTGACACACCTCTAGGAATGACTGTGACGCTTGAGAACTTGATACTCTCATGTTCTCGCAGCCTCAGAGAGCCCAAGAACCCAGGATATTCTGACGATGGAGGAGGTGTGGCACAAGGATATGGCTCTTTATCATTCATGAGGCGCTTAGCATTTCTTTTCAAAATTGTGAGTTCAAAATTATTACAAAAGTTAAGCATGAAACAGCATCAGGTTCAGAAAGCTTTTAGGTGCATGTTGCAAATTACATACTGTAAACTCTACATGCCATCAGTGTAATAGCTGCTCTTCCCACAGAACATGGGGGTAACTTGCATTTCAAACTCCTTAAATTGAAAAGAAATAAATATGTGAAAAAAGAAGTCAGGAGGCATCATGAACTCTAGAATGTATTTCCAATCTCCAGGGTGATGTAAAATAGTACCATTTTGAAAATGGTTATAATTACTGTTAGAGGTCAGTCCAATGTCACTTGTAGGAAGAAAAAATTCGCGTTAATTATAAGTATTTGCACCTGTTGTTTTCCAAATCTACCCATGCATAGATTTTATTTGCAGTAGTATTTGTTTCTTTCTGTAGTAAATGCATGCATGTACACACACACACACACACACACACATATTCTCCTATATGTTTAGCAATAATGCTGTCACACTTCAAACAGAGCTGAGACCTTAAATCCATGCTTAACACTTTCATCGTGGTAGTACACTTTTTATTTTTATTCCAGTCCTTTAGGTATCCTGCCCCGGTGAACAATTTGACTGACTGGAAGAGTCACAAAAGCTCTCTGTGAACATTTTTTCCAAATGTAAATCATTATTGGAAGGTTGTTGATATAATTCATGAAAATCTTTAGTCTTATGTCCTTTTAATCTTGGTGAATCCATCTTACTGACAGAATTCTGCTTTTGCTCTATGCTTAAAGATTGGATTTATTTCTTCAGCGTATCATGAAGAAAAAGAGAAATGAAATTGTACTTTCAGATGGAGGTGATTTAGCTTCTGCACATATTCACCAAGGTTTAACGCTTCTTTAGTTTTCACTCTTGAATTTGTCAAAGCTAAAGCTAACCAGGGCAATTCTCTCCATTTAGTTCAGGTGGTGTTTTGATAATATTAAGTTTATCATAAAAAGTTCTTATTCATTCTAATAATTTGATTTCTTGAGTATTGTTTGACACACACACCTCCCTCCCACACCATGGGTTAGAAACAAACGCAATTTATAAGAATTTTAGGACCACAACATGACTCGATTATTTTTTTCTCTTAATGCTCTCGATTCTGGTGTTTCTATCCACAATATTTTGAGCTAAATGGGGTCAACATGAGAAATGAACAAGTTTTCCTATCACCTCCTCTGTCCTACTGCTTGCTGGCTGCGCAGTGACTTCTGAAATAGTACTCTGAAAAGAAAACTGCCTAGGAAGGCTGAGTATCAACAAAGACGACTGAGTGGAAGGGAAACATGACCTCTGACTGTCACCTGTTGTGCAGACTCACAGAACCTTAGATTTGGAGGAACCCAGGAGGTGACGTCCTCTGCTTCTCCCCTACGCACTGCTACTACCTTAGAGGAAGGCGCGGCTACCTCTGGACCTACAGGGCTGTTTTAATGGCCGCCTAACTGTGTTTTGTGCTTCCACATTTGCTCTCCTCCCTAAATTTCGTTTTCCACAAGCAGCTGGACTCATCTTTTAAAAATAAGTCAGATTTCTGTCTACTGATTGGAGCCCTCCAGTGGTTCCAATGGATTTAGACTGTAGTCCAGACTGCTTCCCAGGAGCACACGAAGCCCTGCAGTCTGGTGCCTGCCCAGTCCTCTGTCTTGGTCTCATGCCACTCTCCTGTTCGCTGTACCACAGCTGCACTGGGCTTCTGGGTATTTATTTCTTCAGTGCTGAGCACCTTCCCACCACAAGGTTCTGTCTGGACATCTTTACCCCCAGATCCTTTGCAGATCTGGCTCTATTCTGTTGAACAGGAGCACCCCTTCGCTCCCACCAACACTCCCACTTTACTTTGTTTTATTTTCTTTCCAATTTAAAATGATGAGGAGTCTTTATAGGGGTGTGGGGTTGGGGGACATTAGCTGTGATCATGCATTCTTCCTGAGCCGAAGGTCAGCAACATTTGGCTTATCAGGGTTAAGGATGGCTTCTTTGTGCCCAGGGCCACAGACTCTCAGACAACAGTCCTCTGACCTCCTTGTCCAGTAGCCCCACCACCAGAACAAATAAAACAAGACCTCTTATTCAAAGGCAGGCTCAGCAGTCACTTACTTATTGTGGACCCGGACTCAGGCCTGTTCAGGGAGCTGATGATGACGAAGCCGAAGCCTTCGTTCTCTTTGCGATGAATGACCACGTCACTGGTCTGCAGGCTGTGGGAGGCGCAGCCTTCAGGGGGGGAGGCGCTGCTACTGGGGGCAGCGTGGTTGCTGTTGGTGTAGGTGGCGTAGTCACTGCGTGGAGAGCTGTGGTGGGTTGATACTGAGCCTGGACTCCTCCCATTCTCTGGGCAGGGCTCCCCTGGAAACCACATCATACACAGGCACTCGATTAATTAGTGCGGGTCTTGCCGAGTGCCTCCTGTATACCAGGCACCAGCATTGTTACAAGACTGGTTGACTGGCTTATATTCCCCCAGATGAGCAGAGCATATGCAGGGCTACAATCCTAGCTATGGATGCCCCAGGGCTTCACCCCCTTCCCTCCTTCATAGCAAACACAGGTAAAACCCCTCATCCACTTCCTCTATGCTCTTATTTGTCCATATTTTCCTCTTGTTAAGACTGCAAACCCCAGGACAAAGCCTAGTTTTAGATATCAAGTTTGTTGGTTGCATAATGATAATTGATCAAAAGGGATCATAAAATAAGTGGACAGAATCTCAAACTGTACTATGCATAAGAATTATTTAAAGAACTTATACGAGATACGCATCTTTAGGGTTCACCCATGGGAAGTTTTTTTCAGTAGATGTAGGGAAGACTGGGCACAGGAATCTGGATGAGATTTCAAGGCCACACTTTGAGAAATGCTGCTACAGAAGTCTTGTACGGGGACTAATACCCCAGGGGATGTCCCCACAAAGTGACCTATTATAATTTTACTAAAGAGCCTGGGAGTGTAGGTAGGTAACACTCTTCTTAAAGTAGTCTGCTCACTCTAGGATCAAATCTAACACTGACATCAGTCTAAGGAATGATGAATTTTGAATCATTAAAGGAGGTATTGGAGACCTTGCTCATTTGCATTCTGTATTATTACAAAATATATGCCATTATCAACCAGATACACCAAACCACTATTTCCACAAGAAAGCAGTCATATTTACAGGGAAAAACGATAGGTATTTGGCAGCCAAGACATGCTAGTTTTTGAAATGAAAGTTGGTCTGTTATCCAGAAAGACTTTTGTCATTTTAATTTAATACCTACCGTGTTTCCCTGAAAATAAGACCTAACCAGACTATCATCTCTAATGAGTCTTTTGGAGCAAAAATTAATACAATACCCAGTATTATATTACATTACATTATATTATACTATATTAGACTGGGTCTTACATTATAGTAAAATAAGACCGGGTCTTATACTAAATTTTGCTCCAAAAGATGCATTACAGCTGATGGTCCAGCTAGGTCTTATTTTCGGGGAAACATGGTAGGTTTTTGTATTTTGATTCAAAGAACTGAAGTGGGCACCTAGACTAGTGTAATTGGAAATAAGACCGTTTCAGCTCCATCTTACAATTTAATTAGTGTACTCAAAAGATTTTTATGGAACAGAGGAATAGTAAGATGGAAAAGAATCACAATTAATAACTTCTTTTTGGATCTCTAGATCCGGTCTACTAGAAGACGGGAAATCTGGAAACTGTCACATATAACAAGTTAAAAATAATTAGCAAAAGTTCCAGTGAAGGCTCTTAACTTTGTAAGTTGCAATTCCATTCTGAAATGAAAAAGTCAGGAAGAAAGAACACATTACAAGAGAAGTTCTGTTACACTGATACCTAAAGGAAAAGGAACTGCATTTATTCATATACCCAGATTAAAAATGACCTTACAAAAAAGTATTCATTCCTTGTTTGTGACTACTGAATGAATAAGATCCAGGCTGCTGCTTATCATTTGGTAAATTTGATTCTTTCTAGATTTAATTAATCAGGTTTTAATAAAAGAAAATAAATGGACGCTTTTCATCTGCAAGAAATGTACTAAGGTCATAAAAGAACAAAATGTCAGTGTCAAAGACTTCTCCTCTTTTTTACCAGAATTAAAACTGCCTGTAAAATGTACCCTCCGTGCTCGAAAACATCATCCAAAGACAAGCTGTTATTGTCTCGATGAAGCACATGTCCTTTATCAGTCCTTCTGCGAGTTGGAAATAAAGTGATTAGAGATAGTCAGGGAGAAGAAAAACAAACAATTATTATGCTGCAACACTAAATTGAAAATCTCCCTGAGTTATTGGACCAAATCAGTAACTAAATGTCATAGGCAGTGACAAGAGAGATCTTATTTTCTGGTTGTCATATTTTAGGGGGTTGAGGGGGTTGTCAGTAAAGCAGTAACAAAGAAAAATTATCTGTCTTTGCAATAAATGGCTGGGAGTGGCTGCGCCACAGGTTCTAGAGGGAGAAAGAATCATAACTAAGCCAATGTGAGTGGTCCTGGATGAGGCAGAGTCAGACACATCATCAGGATACTTTCCTATTGCTTTGGACTTCTCTTTCAACCTCGAGAACAAAGGTCTTTGTCCTTAACAGCATGAGCACATTGAAAACCAGGGAGTTGAAATGACTTCTGAGGATGGACTTCGGACTTCGAAGGACTGCATTGACTCGACATCATTTATCTACTCAGCTGGCCCTACGTCCAACTGAGACCGTCCTCCCGCCAGCAACCTTCCTGGTGTAGGACATGAACATCACTGTTTTAGAATAAAGTAGCAAAATGTCACAAAGTGACTAAATACCATGTGCATTTTTTTTCCCATTTACTAATTTCCGGCATCCCTGACTCACACCTTTGGCTCACACGCAAATGGGTGTACAGAATTCACTTAGCATCTACTCGAGTCAGATAATTAATTTTCAGGTTCAGCTTCTGTTTTCCCCCTCCACCAGTCATACTCACAATCAGCACTGTGTTGACGGGGAGAGGGTCTCTCTTTGGGAAGGCAGGAATCGTTGACAATGCCCCACAGGTGAGATGGTTGTGACTAGAACAGTCAACTACTGGTTAGGGGCTGCTCCCGGCCAACAGACTCATCTATTATTCCTGCACAGTGTTGGCCCATACTTTGTTGACTAATTGCTAAAATTAATTGTCAGTGGTTCTATATGGGGAGATTTTACAGAAATATGGATTCCAGTTTCTCTTGAAATATTTGGTAATGATCAGCTGGAGCAGGACAATGGCTGCTTCCTTGACTGGGTATGCAGTTTACAGACCACCACAGTTCCAACCATTCCCAATGTCTCTTGCAAATTCCTGACTTACTCCTTTACCTGTAGAGAGAGGAGTATGCAGGGCCAAAGGGACTTGTTCAACCGGAGCCTTTGTTTTCCTTCTAGATCACACGCTAGGGACCAGGACTCTAGGATTCTGTAACCAAACAGACCTTGCCTGCTTCTAGGGTGTGCCTGGGCCTCTTCTTAGGACTGTCCCCAAGGATGACAGCACTCAGGATGCACATGTCTTGTCCTGAAATACGGCTGAGGCAGTGGGGTATGTGCCTGGACAGCGCTCGGACATGCCAGCTGGAGTATCGACATGCATGTGCATCGTCGGGGTGCCTGATGGGGGTACAGGAGCAGCTCACAGCCTGTGGCCCTGCCAACGTCAGGGGCTGGCCTGCCTGCTGGCATGTGAGTTTGTACACTCCTGGTTAATACTCATCAAGGCAGACAACTTATTTAAATGGGTGACATGCTTATAGACAAAGAATGACGGAATGCATTTAGAATTGACAAAAAGTATAATAACCAAGACCAGGCAATCCACTGGTTCCCTAAACAAGGGCTAAACTTTTCACCTAGCTGCCAAGAAAACCTTCCCTTTCTTGGCATTAGGCCAGGAATTAGACTTCCTCTTAGGTGTTAGAGAAAAGATGCTGATAGCTTCAAGACGGACTCTAATGTGCTCTGATTAAGTCATAAAACTTTCACCTGAGTTCTAGATTTATACTTTAGGAAATTCCTCAGAGACACCCTTCTCTCAGGTAAATAGAATGTATTCAAAATGTGTCATTAGGTTGAACATCTCAAAACTGAGCTACTAAACGTATAAATATTTATCCTTTCAATGTAATAAGTAAAGGCACTCTTCTACTATCTTTGGGCAAAAAACCCCCACAATTACATATCGGAGCTGGTGGCGTGGATAAAATATCTCTCAAAACTAGTTTAAGGTACAAGATCTGTGATAAAATTATTGTTAAATTGGATGCACTACTAGATATTTTCTTCCTTTACTCCACAATTTCTTATTTTTGAGGATCTAGCTTACCATTGCCTAATTGAAAATATTGCCTTTCTATCTTCAGTGTGTATGCTTTTTGTATATTTTAATCTTTGGAGCAGGTTTTGGTGTTATTTTAGTTTTTGCCCAATGTCACTAACAGGTCTGTATCTCTCATAATGCATGCAGTTTTTTGGGTTTTTTTGAGCATCTCCTAGGAAGCCAGTGCTCAATGCCTTCCTAGGTGGGAGGGACATTTGAACAAGCTGAGCAAGCATAAGGCTGACAGGTATGATGTCTGTGACCGCCCGTCTTCCCAGCTCTTTCTCCATAACATCGCTCCTTTGTTCAGGAAGGTGGCACCGCTGCCCCTTTCTCGCTCATCTTCTGTTCTCTTCACGGCTGATTGCTCACTTCCCTTCAGCTTTCAACCACCTCATCCCAAGCCAGGCTTGCACCTCCCACTGACTTTGCTTAGGAAAGCATAATAATAATGATAACAACAACCTTTGAAAAGGCATCTCTGCTGTCACATCCCTTTGTAGTTATCCCTTCTCACTGTTGGAGAAGTGGCCACTATGAGAAAAGGATGTCTTCCTATGCCTTTTAAAAAATCTGTTTTATCCTATTTCTAGGCATTTACTTTACTATCAAAGTATCTTGCTGAACTTAATCATTTTCAATGCTGTGAAGCTTTCAAGGAATAGTGGATTGAATTAACCTGGAGACTTTCCTGGTGAGCAGGAGCAGTCTGCAGCAGAACATTTTCAAAAATTAAATGCACTTGATATGCACTTGACGCCTACATGAGCCAAGTGGGTAAGAACTGCAGCAAAGAGCATCTTCACGGAAGTCACATGACCTACAAACTGCAAGAATACATTTTTTTGCAGCAGTTGGCCTACACTCCAATAGCTTGGGTTGATTAGAACAAAATGTAATTTGCAATAATCAGCTGGTGGCAAGGGGAGCATGAAATAATGTGGATGCATTTGTTTGGCACTTTGCAGTGTAGTTCCTTGTAAATCAGGTATCTTTTTAATTTATCTTAGGGTTACAGAACACATAGCACAGCAAACTTTTTATTGAAAATCACTCTGTAGGGAGAGAGACAGTTAAATGTTAACCAAGAAAACACTATCTTCCTTCTGGCATCTCGCCCAAGGATAAGGCATAATTCAAGGTGTTTCATTTCTTTGGGTCAAGTGGTATGCCAAGAATTTCTGAAGATGAATGGCACCTCTTAGCAAAACTTCCATATGATACATGATATATAGCCATCTCTGTTGGTGAGGGCTGACAATTCTTCTGACTTGCCCTTTCAAATGGCTGCCCTTGCTCCAAGTCTAGTCTCTAGAAGACTTGAAAGGAAAAATATTTTTTGTTTGACTAATAAACCATATCCTCTCGAGTCATTTATAGCCTATGCTTAGCAAGCGGTCTCCTTTTCTGATTCAAATATAGTATGATAATAACACATAGGAAGAACTCCCCCTGTTTGGGGACGACATTTGCTAAAGGTTGGTCTTTGAATTCCCCAGGAGTGGGGAGGTGGCAGAGTGAGGAGGAGGGCTGAAAGGACAAAAAATTAGCACTGGTCCAGGAGATAAGTTTCTGCATCATCACCACAGACTACTGGGCAAGCTATGGTACCTCTGGGCCTCAGTTTCCTCGTCTGTAACATGAGGGAGCCGAAGCTGCCCAGGTCTCTCCTAATTCTAACATTCATCATTCTATATGAGGGGCAGTCAGGGGCTGAGGAGAGAGGCCACTGGGGCAGATGGTGGCAGCAGGACATCGTTGGTGAGTCACTGAGTGAGGTTTGGGACTGTATTCCCAATGTCACCGAGTGCTCAGACTATAAAAAGTAGTGTGATGCTTGTGGCAGACATGTTCCTTAAAACCTAAGTCTTTTTTGAGGGGTTGAGACGGTAAAGAGAGAAATTGAATCCTATTATGATGATGAGGGCTGATTTTTAAAAGTATGTCTTTGTTGGATTCTTTTATGAAGTTGGGAAAATGGATACAAAGGGAATAATTACTTCTAATTTATCTGTTTCCTAAGTTTGGAGTTAGATGAATTGTGTTTCCTCAGAGTGATGTACAGCTCTATTTCTCTAAATTAGGGTAATAGTTTTACTGTTACCTTTTATCAAGCTTTATAGTGGAAACTAATTTTCCATCCTTGTTGCCTTATTATGGCATCAAAATGTTGTGTTCTTGGTTTGTAAACATGATGAGGAATATTTTCAAAAGCCGTTTTTTTTTTAATACCATAATGTTCTTATAACTAGCGTCTACCAAACAGCAAAGAGCATACACATCTCAAATTAGCCCCAGGCTTTGTAGAAAATTTAATGACTACATTGACAAGGTAGGCCATGAAGTGTGCTTGTAATTGTACTAGTGGGGTGAAAATCCACACTTTCAAAATCAGGTACAGTTGGAATATCTGGGTTAGGTTTTTTCCTCATATAATATAGAAACTGATTTAAGACTTTGTTTCAAGTGTCTTTCGCATGTCTCACGAAAGCATCTCATCACCCAAGCTCCAACCTTGCTGCTGGCTCGCGTTACATACCTCCACAAACCACCTTTCTTCGCACCGTGAGGTTGACCTGCCCGTTCCGGGCTGCGTGGTGCATAAGATCGATGACATAGCGGTGGGTCTTGCCAGCCACTGGGATCCCATCCACATAGACGAGCTCGTCTCCTGGGTGTAGGCGGCCATCTCTGTCAGCTGAGCCCATGGCAATGACCGCTCCAATCAAAATCTAAAAAAGCAGTGAGAAGGAAAGGACATATGCATTTCAAACTTTATATATATATACATATATAAATTTGGTGGAAGATGTTATTCTCACAGTTTACCTCTTGCCCCAAACCTGAGCATATACTTCAAAAATGAAAAATGAGAGGCTGAAGGGATGCCCTTCCTCCTCTCCTAGATTCCTACCTCCTTCTAGAGAAATGTAAGTTTGGAACTCACTGCTGATGGTCATGAAGTTTGGGGGACACTTGCTACCTGGTTCATATATTACCACCCTTAAGAAAATTCTAAACCCAGATAATCTGATGCTACATATTGGCCACAACACTTGGACTCTGAATTGAAACAAGTTGGGGGTTGAACCCTGGCTTCACTTATTTGTATAGCCTTCGGCAAGGCTTAACCTCCGTGAGCCTCAGTTTATGGAGGTGTTGGGAGAATTGAGTGAAATAATGTATGTGAGGCATTTAACTTTGCTCATGGCACATAGTGAGTGCTTGAAAAATGTCAGGGGAAAGTAGCTGCTGCACATTACTCAACTCTGAAAAAGGTTCCTAGTGTTTTTTTGTTTTTGGTTTGTTTGCCTGTAGGTTTTGTTTTGTTTTGTTTTGTTTTGCTTTGCTTTGAATAGCTTAATGTAAGGAGAAAATAAGACAAAGCAAAATTCATGGTGGGCTTTTCCTGGCTAGTTGACTTACTTAAAAAATCTCAGTCAAATCTCTAGATTTTAGCTTCATTCCTTTAATACTTCCTTGGAGTGCCGTCCTCTGCACTAAGGACATTCCCAGTTCTGCCTGTCCGCTGAAATGCTTCTGCTGTGTAGGTGGGCACCATAGCAGGAAATGAGCATGTACACATGTGGGAAATGTGTGTACTGTTATAATTCCCTGAACAAGGAACTGTGATGAAAGGTATGACATAAGGTTTTCCCATTAGAAACACTCAATTCAGTGTCCATCAGTAAAGCTTCTTTTCTTTATCAAAGACCATAGTACTTAAAATTTTAATTTTGCTGTTTAACGTATAAACAATTTTTCTAACTCATGGACAATAGACACCCTTTTTCTTTTGCCATGTGGCTTAGCCACACAACATCTAAACGCAGTAGTTGCCATTAGCTAACAATATTACAGAGCCTATATTCTAGGTTTTATTTCACATGTTTATAAAATGATCCCTTGCTTACAGATTGATTTCTTTAAGGTTCAAAAATTTCTTTCAAATCCCAGATCTGTGGGTTCCAGCTAATTTGCAGAGTTGCTGCAGCAGAATGATTTCTTCATACTTGGTCACACCACTCAGTGTGGCCTGACAACATGGTAACCAGACCTAAATGCCCAGAACTTCTCAAGCATTTGCAAAATTATAGTCTAAAGAGTTTCCTTTTTTCCTGAGGACTTCACAGTCTTGGTCTACTGAATAATAGCTCTTTTTATTCAGAGCAATGAAAATTCCCTATCACTATAGCAGTTTTCCCCTTTCTGGAGGGTGGGGTGAGGTGGGGAATAGATTTGCTTCTGTGCTGAGTATTTGTCCTCCGATGTGTGATTCATTATTGCTAGCATATGACAGAGCTCACATCTCCTGCCTTAGACTGGCTGTACAGTGTGGTTCTTTCCCGGCTGCCCTCCATGCCCATTTGTGCAGTCCAGCTGTCGGGCATGCTTCGGACAGCATCCATTTTCCCTCATTGTCATGCCAACCTGAATTTATGAGTTTCTTTCTGATGATGTTCCAATCTATTCTTCAAAAGTCTCAACCCACTAAGGAGCACTTCAAAGATTTGCTAAGTGCTTTGTGCAAAAGCCAGTTAAAATGAATGTTTATGTTTCTCCACTGTCCCATGAAAAGCTGCAGTTAGCTGGGTTAGCCTAAAGAAAATGCTTCAACCTTTAGATTTCCTGTATGCTTTAGTGGAGGAGTTTATAGACGGTTATAGAGAAAAATGTTCTCTGTGAACTTCTTGGATGGTTAATTATCAACAACTTTAGACTACGTTTCTGATTCTAATTGATCAAAGTGAACCAAAAAAATAGGTTACAACTGGGAGAGCCACAGCTGCAACTGGGCCCTCTACAAAAGTTGTAAAAATAGAATTTCACATTGGAAAATTCCTGTTCCTCTCTTGCTAAAGAAAAACAGGAAAGATACACAGATACAGATACCCTTGAAGTTATCTTCTGTGCTGCTAGTTTAATATCCATTAAAAAAAATACCAGTAAAACATCTGTTTTTTTTGCTATATTGCTATGTATGATATGAAATATTCACCTCACTAATTAATTCATTTATTCAGCAAGTATTCATTGAGCCCAGGGATACTGCTAGGTGCCAGAAATCCATCAGTGAACAATAAACAAAAATCCCTGACCTATAGAGCTTCCATTCTCAAGGTCAGACAATAATGAATGTAATAAATGTGTAAATCATGTTGTATGCGAACAGGCATGTACTATGGGAAAAATAGAGCAAGGTGGGGTGGCAAGTGGGTGTCAGGCATGTGGCCGAGGTGATGTCAGAGTTGGTTAGAGCAGGTCTCAGTGAGAAGTTGACATCTGAGCGAAGACTGAAGTTCATCATACATTTTTAAAAACTTGAAGTTTGCTCTTCAAACTTTAGTTTGCTTTATCAAATCTTATATAGTTCTTTTTAATAAACTATATTCAATGGCTACTTCAATTGAATATCTAAATAAACTATTCAATATAATTCTTCAATATAAATTATTATATATGATTATATAATATATGACACAATTATATAGCATATGATATAATTATTGCTATATATCATACAGTATATGATGTAATTATTATATAGTATTATATAGTTATTATATGCATATATATTATGTAATTATATTATAGAATTCATCCTCTACCTTGTTTCAAACACAGGTTGCCATAGCTATTAAACAAACTTAAATTGAGCTGAGTGTGGTGGATTGGAGCAGGCATTAGATGTGCCTAATATATGTATTAGTTACATATATTAGTTACATATATATACATATACTAATATATGTATTAGTTACATGTATGTATTAGCTACGTTTGCTCCATCCATCAGGAGCTGCTACCTTGGCTGGGAAGAGGCTCACCGTGCCCACTGTCACTGCTGCAAGCTCTCACGTTGCTGTTGTTCCTTAGCTTTTGGTCTGTTTGCATCTTTATGCATTATATTTTACTGCTAACACCGAGCTAGCTCTATGTGTCTCTCTCCTCAGGAAAATAATCCACAAATTGTTTCTTTATTTGAATATACTTTGTACATTCACCACATTTCCTGTCTGTCACCAAAGTGCAGGGACTAGACAAATCTAGGATTCCTTCTTGAACTATAAGTCACACTGGTGTCTCATGTTCATTTAAGCTCTTGAAAACATGCTTCAGGATATCTGATCCCTTACGTCAGTGGTTCTCAGACTTTAGGGTGCATGTGAATCAGCCGGTGAGTTTGCTAAAACAGAATTCTGGACCTACCCCCGCGAATCTTGATTCTGCAGATCTAGGGTGGGACCTGAGATTCTGCATGTTTACTAAGCTCCTAGGAGATGGTGGACGCTGCTGGTCTGTAGTTCTAACACTCTGAGTAGCAAGATCCTGAGTATTCCCACTTGGCCTAACAGTCACGGGGTCTGTGGTCTCACTGGTCATGTTCAAATCTACTGAAGGACTCTCCTTCTGGTGCCTGGCTTGAGCTCCCTGCCGCATCTCACTGGTCGCTCTCCAGGTCTGCTGAGGGGACACCCTGAGCATATGCTCCGGGCTCCCTGCCCCATCAGGCTATGGTTTCCTTCTGGTCTTGCTGATACCTGGCCATACTGGCCAGTGTGTCTTCCCAGCCAACACTGGCTTCACCCCCCTACCCCCCAGCCTCACTGGTTTCTTCAGCCTTTGTGGACCTGTCAGTACCACCCATCAGTTTTCTTTTTTATTAAATTTATTGGGGTGACAATTGTTAGTAAAATTACATAGATTTCAGGTGTACAATTCTGTATTACATCATCTATAAATCCCATTGTGTGTTCATCACCCAGAGTCAGTTCTCCTTCCATCACCATATATTTGATTCCCCTTACCCTCATCTCCCACCCCCCACCCCCCATCAGTTTTCTTACTGCTCTTGGGGGAGGTCTTTATCCTGCCTCTATTGCTTTGGCCCTGAAGGAAGTGCTCTGTGGCAACCCCCAGCAAATGAACAACTCACCCATGGCCTTATCTTTCTAATCGCCTTCTCTAAAAGACAAAAGATCAAAAACAACTCCACAACTACACTATATCTTATAGGCTGTGAGGGCATGAAACAAAGCAGAGTATTTGATATAAAATAACAGCATTCACATTCAAGGGGCTGATAGTCCAGTAAGCCAGGGGAAAAAAACTAACACAAAAAAGAAAACAAAAACAAGTAAGAAACAAACAAAATGAAAGCCACCTTGGTAAGCCTTTTAATTTCTTTACTTCTTTCCTTCACTGCCTAATGTTAGTCCAGCCCCAGTAGATCTGATTTGCAATAATTATAGAGTGGGACAACTTGCCAATGCTGCAAGCAGGTTGCAGGCTCTTGCCTTCTAAAACTCCCCCACAAGTTTGCACCAGACTCCCGCACCGAGGAGTACGTCTATCGTCACCTCTCTTTCTTCCAACAGTTTTTCTCCACACAGGCCTTTCTCCACGGCTGTGTTTCCCAAGTCTTTCCATCTTGATGCCTTCCCCATCTCTTTTCAGCTCACAGCTGGAAATCTCATTTTTGTTCCTTTCTGGCAATTTTTCATTTCTTTCTATTTCTATTGTTATTTAACTGTGAAAAGCATTTCCTCTTGCAGGAAAAATGCCCATATGCTTTGTTTGAGCTGGAGTCCTGCTGTTCATTATTTGCCGTAAGCCGTGTTGTTGTGTTTAATGCGCACCCTGAGATGTCAATACCGTTTCGTGTATATGGAGGCAGAAACCCATTTGACGTAATTTATGAGACCTCCTGTGGTTGGGGACCAAGTCCTCTCCTGTACCTCTCCCTTTGTAGCACGTCAGCAATTACAGGAGGCTAGCTTGTTTTGTTTGTATATTACCTCCCAACCTATAGTGGAAGGAAGCAGGAAGGAAAGGCTTATGGGAGATCTTTACAGTAGACTCACTCTTTCTGACATGGTTTTTCTGAGGTGCAATAGTCTAGTCTTCAAGACATTATTTTCTGGCTTTGCTTGCTTGAGGGAGATTTAGGATTCTACTTTATGGCTTAACTGTCAGAATTGTAACTTGCAGCCTGAGTGCATCTTAAATCATTCAAATGAAAGAATAAACCAAAATAAATCTAAATAAACACAACGAGGATAACCAGCAAGCCATGTAATCTGAGGAAGCTTATCATAAATACTGGATGCCTGCCTACTAGTGGGGGGAATGGACTTGGGGATGCAAAGCCAATGTTGAGAAGGTTGGGGACCTGGGAACCTGTGTCCTGACCAGGCAGAAAGCTGTCCTGAGGCTGAGCAGCGACTATGCTGCATTCACACACTTGAGCTTCACTGGGAGTAACGCCTACATGTGCTCCATCTGGATGACAATTCTACTGCTTCTGTGCCCAGCAAAGTTCAGGCAGACCTCTCTCTTCTTGAGCCAGTTTGTGCCTTTCCTGTGACTGTCATGCAATCCCTTCTACCTCTGGGAGACGGGGGAGAAATGAGAAGATAATGTTTCCCGCATGTGGTGCTAGTTCACCCCAAAAGCAGACAAAGCATGAGTATATGGCAGGGGCAGGGGTGGGGGTAGGGGTGGGGGTGGAGGTGGGGGTGTGTGGGGGGGTGTGAGGGGGTGGGGGGAGGGGCAGGGAAGGGCTAGCAAAGTAAGAATTTTATATTTTAAAGACTGTGTTGAAGTAAGAAACTTTGTTGTTTTCCCTTAGATTTATTTTATAGTTTAATCTTTAATTTGTATTTATATGTAACAGAAGGGACCTGATGATATTTTCCATGCAGGGCCTATAAAAAACATGATCTGGCCCTGGCTGAAGATTCCTTTGGTGCAAAATATTCACCTTTCTAATTTCTTTCAATCTAATCTTTTGGGATGGGAGTCTCAAAGATAGTAAACAAAATAAGAAACACAGGCATGAGGGAGTTTTGGGATCTGTGGCCACGTTTAGTCTGACAAACTACTTAGCTCAAAGCAGTTGTCACGGAGAAAGGCAAGCTTGATGCTACCAGATGCATTTTTCAAGAGACAATGGAAATCTGAATTTTTGAAAAGGAGAAATTAGTTGATGCACAGCAGTTGTAAGGCACTGCGGGAGCTGAACAAAGCATGTGGTAGGGTTACCAGGACATATCCCTGCTTCTGGGGTGAGGCCATGTTAATTCTACAGACCCTGTAGGACACAGAGGCCTACAAATATGTAAACTTCATCGTTATTTGTTCTGAGAAGCTTGGGTGACAGTTTTGGTTTGGTGAAGAGGACTCTCTTCACATCCATTTAACAATGATTTCTTGTGCCAGGCTCTATGCTAGGCTTGGAAGACACAAAAACCATCAAAACACAGTCTTTGCCTTCAAGGAGCTCACAGACTGGCAAGGGGAAGACAGCATGTCAGGCAGTGCATTTGGGAACAAAGAGGGGCCTCATTTTTCTAGGGAGACTCCTTAAGTCGGTAAGTTTGGGGCATTATGTTAAAGTACACTGGATTTGATATGGATTTAACCTTAAATGCCTTACAAAAAGTCTCAGCTATCAGCCAGTGCCCCATAAAAAGCTATAAAAATCATCTTAAAGGGATATTTTAGTTTAGATATGGTTTTGTTTTGTTTCCTGCATTTGATATCATTTGTTACCTTCATTTTGAAGCACATGGCCATGTAGTAAAGAATTTGGCCTCAGTGAAAAGAGAGGTCTGGCTTTTCCTGAAAGGTAACCACTATACCTTTAGAACAAGATTGTCTTTGTTGTCCATGGTGTGCCCCTTGGGCCAAACCTGAGAGTTTATGCTAATGAGACTCATGGGGAGCCCCTGATCCTTTACACTAAGGTCATGACTCAGGGTGGAGCCACCCAACAGCCTTAGGATGGGGACTGACCATGCCAGACCCACCAGCCATGTAATTAGAGGGTTGGGCCTTTGACCCACGTGATATTAGCCTGACCTTTGGGAAGGAAAGGGGGCCAGAGGGTGAGCTCAATGACCTGGACGATGATTCCATCCATCATGCCCTCATAATAAAACCCGAACACTGGACACAAGAACTTGGGTAAGCATCCTGGTTGGCAGTCCTCCAGGCATCAATGCCAGGAAGGTAACACATCCCAGAGGACGATGGAAGCTTAACAGTGGAACATTTCCAGATTTTGTCATATGTGCCTCTTCTCTTGGCTGGTTCTAATTTGTTTCCTTTCACTATAATAAAACTGTAATCCTAAGTATAGCACTTTCTTGAGTTCTATAAGTTGTTCTAGTGAATTACTGAACATGAGGAAGGCCTTGGGGACCCCCAAATTTGCAGCTAGTGGCTGAAGTGAGGGCAGTATTATGGAGATTCTTCCCTCAGACTTGGCAGTTTTGCAAATTCATTGCAGTGAGTGTCAGGTGTGTTGGGCAGACTTGGCAGTTTGGAGGACTGAGATCTTAACCTGGAGTTCGGCTAACTCTGGGTAATGGCGTACTTCTCATTTATGGGGCACTAAAGGATAATAAAAAGGAAAAGATGAAGCCCCTGCTTGACAGGAATTTAAAATCCTACCGATCAAACTGAATAGGAAGACTATGAACATGTTAGAGAACAATCCTGAAGGAAACTAAGTCAGATAAATACCCTGTCGAGGCTGAGAGGTTAAATGTTTACGTATGTGAAAGAACCTGATACTATCTTCAGTTTCATATGTGTAGAGCCAGATAAGTTATACGATAGTATGGTGGTTACCGGAGGGGGTAGAGGGTGGGGAGAGGATGAAGAGGGTAAAGGGGGTCAATTATATGGTGATAAGAGGAGACTAGACTTTGGGTGGCGAGCACACAATGCAATAACATGATGATGTATTATAGAATTGTACACTTATATAATGTTATTAACCAATGCTATCCTCATAAATTTAATTTTAAGAGGTGAGTTATAGGGAGGAATGATGCTGGAAGGCTGAGTAGGTTACTGAAGATCCCTGCTAAACTCAGAATCAGGAGACAAAGATGGGGAACAACTCTGTGAAGGGGAGCAAAATGTAACTAAGATTGGTTTCTTCTATCCATGGCATGGGATCCGTAACTTAGGCTCTGAATAAATTTAAGTCTAAAATTATTTGAGCCCTAAATTTTACCTCAGCACTCTCTTTTCTCCCAAAGCACTAATAAGAAAATCCAGACAATCCACCTTGGCAACCGCATTTTTACATTTCTGGCAGCTAAGGAATTAGTCATATTCTGGTTGACTTGCCAAATTTTATCCCCAGGAATGAGGAAATAAGTCTTTTTTCCCTGGAGCGCCCTCATCCTTAGAGTCCAAGCTCAGCCTCCTAGAGTTTTCCGGAGTAAGGGACCTCTCTCTCATTAAACATCTGGTCTGACTTATCTAACATCCAGGACAGAGGAAGCCCCTCGGGTTCCTGTCAGGTTCTCATCGCCTGCTTGAATACCTCCCCTGGGAAGGAGGTCACTGTCAGTCAATCAACCAGTCTATCATTTTGGCACAGTTTTAATTTTTACAGATTCCTTTCGTTTGTTAGATTAACCTTTTTCTCCTGAAGATTTCTGCCCATCGGTGGTTCTATTTTTATTCTTTGAAACAATCTACCAGTAAGAGAGATGATAAACATTTATCCAGCACCTAATATGATGCAGGCACAATACCCAAAGCTTTATATAGGTTATCTTCTTTAATTCTTAAAGCTGCTCTATGAAAAGTATTATTGTTATCCTCACCTTGCAGATAAGGAAACTGAGGCTTAGAGCTTAAGTCCCGTGCATGAGCTAGGATGGGGTACAGGCACCCGAGCTGGGATGGGGTGTCATTTATTCAAAACTTTCATGGACCTGACTTAGTCACATTGGATATCATTTAAGACTCATCTTTCACAATGAGAGTTTTATAGCTTATATTTTAATATGTGCTTATAAATCTAGCTTTGCTGTGTTTCTGTGTATTAAAATTGTTATTTTATACTTTCACTCTGATGTATCATTATATATTAATATATAAATTAATGTATATTAATATATTATTTATACATGTAAATTAATATATACATTATATATATATTTTGTTTTTCTTCCGAACCCTCCCCAAATTCCCAATATTGTGCCAAGTGAATTTGACTTAGTGAACATCTTCTCATGGTAACCCCTTAATTCAAATCTGGTTGAGATTCTGCAGCATTTCACTGTTTTCTCTTCCCTCTAATACTGATTGAAAACATACATAATTGTGTATCTTCTGTCATACTGCATGTTTACCTGTGAGTTGCTGCCCATAGAGACCAGGAGTTGGTCCAATACAACTAAATAGTTGAAATATTCATGAAAAATCTCACCTATTCTAAGAAAGAATAATTTCCTTCTCTTAAAACAATGTGCACTGATTTATGATGATACATAGGCAAGGAAATACTGGCATATTTTAACAACTTAAATAGCAAGAAAAAACAAACCACTAACTTTTTTACGTGAGTCCTAAAAGATTTCCTCTTAGTCCTCATACAGAATATTCCCTCTGATGAGTATACATACAATACAGCCCAAAATGCGGAAATAAAGAGGATTTAACTTACAGGTTGCCCAGGCTCGTCTCCCCCGAGGATTCTGAAGCCAAATCCAGACTCCATCCTGCGAAGGTGAACATCCAGCTCCTTATAATCTGGACCTGGCATAAAGGAGACACCACTGAGTAATGAATCCTGCCCTCTCACACCCTGAGGGACTGAACTCACCAATGATAAATTAATTTTGTGGATGTGATTAATGAGAGTGCTGTTAGAGTTGGTGGCAAGCATAGAGAATTAAAAAAATATGGCAACAAAAAGTAGGTATTCCAAAATTAGGTAGTATCTAAATTAACAGCCAAGGGCATTACTAAGCTATCACCATAGGCAGAAAGAGCACACACATTTTTTAGGTGAAAAAAACCACTGATGCCTCTATAATTCTTTATTTTCCTGAGGGCATTCAGATTATCTTCAAGACTGGCTATCATTTGGAGGATGTTGACTCTGACTAGAATGATTGTTTTAGAAGTATGAGGGAATACATGGCAACATCCTGGAACTACCTGGTAAAGTGCTACCCAGTCATTTACTAACATAGCTGCATCCAGTTTAGTGTGTGTGTGTGCGCGTGTGTGTGTGCGCGCGCGCATGTGAGCGCGCGCGCGGTGGGGGGTTAGGGGATAAGGGGATATAAACTTATGCCTAATAAAAGTGATTTCTTTTAAAATTGTAAAAATTTAGAAAATATGAAATTTAAAGTTTTCTGTATTGAGGTTTAAGTTTTTATTTTCTGACCAACTCCTTTAGGTTTTTAATAATTTAGGGGTAGAAATTCATCTGGGTCTAAGTAAACTCCTAACCCCCAAACATTTTATAATGTGGAAGCCTCTGTTGACTTCATTAGCGTATTCAAAATAAACTAGAAGAGGAGTGCATCTGTGGCGTTAGCTGAAGGAACAGAAACATACCTAAAAACAAGCTGGGAAATTCTCCTGAATGTCATTGTTTTTCAACCCTAGAATAAATAAACTAAAACCGTAAGAAATATTTTGACGGTTTAAAGATAATATTACGCTCATCCCCTATTCCTGGTCTTTTGAACCTTTTGCAAGAGGTAAAGCCTCAATCCCAACTGAGTGGTGCACAGGTTTTTGGACACTTGTAGGATGTCAGTGGATGATCTGCTACTTTGGGGAATACGTACTTATTAATGCCGTCCTTTGCTTAAGAAGTATTTAGTGATCTTTGGGCCTTAATGGTTTAAAGGAGGTACTAGAACTGATAGAAGCAAATATCAAGTTCAATTCTCCTTGCTTAAACAGGATAGTTTGGGAAATTGGGATGAGATTTCAGAGAATTTTTATGGGACAGGAAGCTATGTCTGGACCACTTGGGTATATATACTAGTAGTCATGGTTGAGAGACAGAATCAGTGAATGACTGCCAGATGAATCTTTTCCAGGTTCTACCATAAGTGGGGCTGCTGAAGGGACACAATAAGCCAAGCACTATGATATGGGCTTGCTTTTGTGCCCTCTGACCTGGACTGTACATTCAGTGATAAACGAAAGGCCGGTCCTTCTGAAATGTAGATATAAGCTTAGTTTGTGTCTGTTCTCTCAACAGAAAAGCTGAGTCTGGCACATAAGTACATATGTACATATGTATATATAACTAAAACTCAGTGACCTTTCATGCCCTTGTATGACCAGAGGCATCTATAATAAGTCTTTTCCATTCAATGACTAACAAAAAACTCAGAGAAGACTAACGAACTGGATCTCTACATCCATTAGTTGTCCTTTATGAATTGTATAATCATTCATATTTTAAAGATGAGAGAACTTAGAAGAATTCAATTCCTGTTAAATCATTTATTAGAGTTCTGTGGTAAAAGGAAGATAAAAACTTTGTCCTACACTCTACAATGCACAATTGACTTTTCAACTCAGTTTATTCTGGGGTCTATAATATCACATATGAAATCACATGTTGGGGTGTGTGCTAAGCCTTTGGGACTCTGGAGGCAGGTGGAGCAGTCCCACAAAGTCATACTCCTCCGAGGGAGGCAGACAGGCCAGGGGAGATGGGAAGATGACAGCTAATGCCAAACCCCTGTTCAAACCTAAACATTGGTTGTGATACGACTACTCACAGCAATCTCCTGTCTAGGTTACCTTAAGCTTTAAGGACTCTAGACCACGTAGACATAAAAAACACAAAGACAGAATGACATATTTTTGAAACTTAATAGAGCTATCATATTTTAACCAGAACTTTTCATCTACCCTTATAAATATTCTCATTTTTGCATTGCTGGTGAGTATGGTAAATGGGAAACTGTTCCGCCAATAGCTTTAGCACCAATCCATATTGCATGAGGAACTCTAAGAGTTTATTGTGTGATTCACTTTATGTGCTAAGTAAAAATTTCCCCCAAGCAAATGCTGAAATTATGACAATGCCAGTAATGGAATTTGAGCTATGCCAAGGTATGAGAGTGTTGTCTTGTGTCAGAAAATGCTGTGATTCTTGGGGGAGTTGGAAAGCTTTTCCTAAAGGAAAGACTCAGAACTCCTTTTTTTTTGGTAAGGAAATATAGATTTTAGAAAATTAATTTTATTTAACTCTAAGAACAGATGTGAGCAGGGCATTCATCTTCCTTCCCCTATTTTTTGTGTGCATTTGGGTGCATTACGATCTTTTGATTCTTACTCTGACTACTCTGATTTCTAATAGGGTGAACTGTGCCAACCATACATATCATTCACCCTCCAATTTTCCAGCAGAAGATGGCTAGCTTCATGGTACATGAGCAAGTAGAAAGAAGCAAAGACAGAGACCCATTAGAAAAGTGTGCCAGGAGACATGATTTATTTTTTATTTGTATTTCTTTGATTAATTTTGAACAGAGACTCAGAGGCTGCAGGGAATGGGAACTTTAGAGAAATAGTTAACTGGAAAAAAGTTTAAATGATGGGTTGTGCCTTAAGGCAGTAGTGTGTGTGTGTGTGTGTGTGTGTGTGTGTGTGTGTGTGTGTCTGTTAAATAAGAGCTTTATAAAGATTATTTTTCTTGGTTTACCCATCACCCCACCCTTTGAGTCTGTCTTTAGAAAACAGCTACAATTATATGCACAAAGCTGGAAGACATAACTCTTTTTCCTTCCTGCTTTGTTAATTCTCTTGAAAGATTGTGATGTTTCTGATACTTTCCTTTAGCTGCTCTTCTGGCCTCATGACACATTTAAAATTATCGCATCATGTTTTATGTCTTCTGTTAATGCAAGAACTTAAAGCAAAGACATCCAAGAGCCAACTCTTTACCCTAGTTGCAGAATATCACAATCACCACCCCTCTCTCCTGTTGGTTTGCAAACCTTGCACCAGGAAGGCTGTCAGATGAAGGGGTCTGGTGGATACCTAGTGGGACCGGAGTCGCTTTGGATGTCACTCAACCATGTCCCAGCAACATCCTTTTATTCTCTTCTGCTTTCTTGTTCATTCTCTTCCTACGCCTTTTTCTTTTTTTTTAACCTCCCCTTTCCTCAGCTGTTTTTAAAGAACTATCAGGATTACTCAAGTTTTTCTTGGTGCAACTCAAGATGAGGCAGTGGTTGTGAAGAAATGGACTAAGGAGAGGCAGAACACTCTTTGGACATTGGTGTTCAATGGCCAGCCATGGCCAGTGTTGCTTCTTCCTTAGAAGTCAGGACCCAGGATCTTCAGGCATTATGAAATAAAACAGCTTAAGATACTCATCCTAGATGGGACTTTACATGACCACTGTGGCAAGCTATCAGAATGGAATTGACAAGTCCTGATTTATCTTGGGCTCCCACTGACATTGAAAAAGCGAACACATTTAAAAGTAGCAAATGGTGGCCTCATCCAGGTATCAGGACAACTTCCTTCATAACAAAGATAAACAGAATTTCAAAACTGATTCTTATTTCACACTAAGACTCCAGGAAGACTTCACGTGTCATACGTATCCTTGGTCTAGCTTTTGAAAGACATGGCTTTGTGCATGGTTTTAGGGAAAAGGATGGGTGACTGAACACAACTGATTAATTTTATGAATGATCCAAGCTTCAAAAATGCAAAGAACGGCATTTTATGGATTAATTTGGCACATGGGATGCTGCTGTAAACATGTCAATTAAATTTTGGTACTTGAATCCCCTTTCATGTTTTAATTAAAACATAAGTACCACAGGCTTATTATCAGTTTGGCACAGAGAAGGAATTCATTCAGTTTCTTTCCTGCTGAAAAGAGCTCTAATTTTCTGGCTTTTCTTTGTAAAGAGATCTAGGAAAGACAGTATGAGGAAAGAATCAGGAATCAAAGGTGGCTATTAAATATGTCTCTGGATTCTGGATTTCCAAAGCACTCCAGATACAGGATGAGTAAAACAGGAATTAAATAGTTTCTATTGTTGGAATCTAACATTACCAGATAAGTAGCTAACACATTTCCCCCTTCTCTTTATGTTTTTTCCTTTATACCTTTGGTAATGTGAATGTGGCCAGACTCATTTTAGCCGTAGTCGGAACCATCTCCTGCTCTGTTTGGTTCTCTGCCTCCGCCTTCAAATAAACTCAGATTTCCCCATCCTAAATACCACTTTGCTTACCCATCCATTTCTCTCTTGGAAGAGTAGTCCCTCATCTTCATTCTCTCATTTCTGCCTTACTCCTGCCAGTCTTGTTTCTATTCTCTTGGCATTAATAAATTACTCTCTTTAAAGTCATTGATGACATCTTAATGACCAAACAGAATGGCCATTATCTTTTCTCATTCTAACCGATTTCTGTGTCTTGTTTCATACTGGTGATGTACCTTGATGACTCCTGATTTCTTTTGTTTCTAAACAAGGAAAGAGCTCCCTCCAGAAGTGATCCCTAGTCTTGGTTTCTGTGATACTTCATGCCCTGGCTCTCTTGTCTTTGGGTGGAGTTGTCCATTCAAAGGTGCTAGCTATGGATTCATTGTTTCTCACTAACTGTGTGTGTCCCTTTGTGATGGCATCACTATCTTTGCCTATCTATAGTATTCCATTATGCACACCCTGTAGGAATTGCTAAATAAATGTTTCTTGAATTTAATTGTTTTAATACACTAATCTAGTTGACCTGATAAATCATGGTGTTATTTTACTATGGAGTTATCATTTAGCTTCATTATTACATTATTTAGGACTTCTGACTATTAGTTTTGCCTCTGTATCTAAGCATCTTACATAGCTAAAGTTAAAAAAATACCTTATAATTATGATAAATATATCTAAGTCAAAAAATCATGACATAGAATTTGATAAAGGACATTATAAATGTGAGAAGTAGTATGGGAGATCTATTTATTTGGATGCAGTAATAATTATCTAGAATATTTTGATAACTTGTGTGGACATTTAAGAAAATATTTGGATTGAATATATTCTTGAAAACCTGGATTGCATGGTAGTATGATATGCTTGAACTACATTGTAACTTTTCTCTTTTAAGTAATGTATGTTTTTTGAAATGTAAAAATAGTATTTTGTACATATATCAAGGTAATGTAAGCTATTAGGTGGTTCTTTTATTTCTTCTTTTGTTTTTAAATAAAGTACTTTCAGAAGCTGAGATTTTCAAGAAATGTGCTTACTGTGACCAGTATGCTAAGATTTAGACTTTCAAATTAAGTCCTGCTTTCATTTTGCAACTGTAATTACTAAGTCTCATTTCCCTCTAGACATACAATATTCTTAAAACTTATAAGGATTTTACAGTTGGTATATAAAAATAATCATGCTTTAAAATTTTTCAGACCGAGATAAACAAAAACTTTACACATTATTTGAAGACAAAATGCTAAACAATATCTTCCATATTTTCTACATATCCAAAAAAATGACATGGGAACTTACAAAGTGAAATGATCTCAAGCACATATATTCTCCAACGGGTGTTGGAACATGGTGAGATGGATAATGAGCTGTCATCATGGAAACACGCTAGAGATGTGTGCTGTGAGCCTACAGACCTGAAATAGTACTATTATGAAATGCTTTTTTCTGTAATTGTTGCAGTGTTCTAGCTTTCAATCCAGTGGTCTAGTCAGCTGTTCAAAGCACTTCTTAAGAGTAAAAAAATCTGAATCTTCCCTTTCCTCTTTCATTTCCATAGTGACATTAAATATTTTAGCATAAACCAAAATTAATTATTTTCAGAATGGTTAGGTCAAAAATTTTTTTCCTTTCAAATAAATTGATTGATTATTACTAATAGCTCTTAAACTTGAAATTATAACATTCTATTCTAACTTTAAAAATATTGAAATGTAGCATTTGATTACTGGCATGGTATAAAAAAATTAAAAGAGGTATTTAATTGATGTGAAAATAATTTAATTCTATTAGAAAAATTTCTAATAAGTTCTTCGGAAATGTCTGAATTGCAAATCTCTTATTTATATGTATCTAGTTTAGGTCTGTCCAATATAAACATAAGCTACATAAATAATTTAAAATTTTCTAGTAGCCACATTTTAAAAAAGCAAAAATAAACAGGTGCAACCAATTTTAATAATATATTTTTAACCTAATAGATTCAAAATATTATTTAAGCATTAATCAATATAAAAATAATTGAGATGTTATACATTTCTGGGTTTTTTTTTGGTATTGTCTTTGAAATCTGGTGTGGATTTTAAGCATATCGTATAGCACCTCCAAATTCAGAGTGGCTGTATTTCAAGAGCCCAATAGCTACATGTGGCTAGAAGCTACTGGATTGGACAGCATAAAGTTAGTCAGTCTGGTGGCTTTGTCACCTGGTTTGTAATCTACTCTTTTACTAAAGCATTTTATGAAAGAAATCAATAAATATGGCTGTTTTCTTTTGTCTTTTGTTTGTTTCTTTGACAACCATTGAGGCCTACCTTGATGAGACGTGCTTTCTACCTTAAATACATGCTTATGTGGGTGAATAAAATTAGCACAGTAATTACATACTAATGAACGGATACTACTCAAATGATTTGTTACACAAAATGGAAGACATCATTCATAGGACTGTGAGTATTGAAGAATACTTGCCAGAGGAATCCATTCGAAAACTGGTCCTTGGTGGCACTTGTTCTGGATGGGAAAATGGGGAATTGAAATTGAAATTCATTTAGGGCATTTTAAAATTCACCTTTATTTTCCTTTTGTTGCTATTATAACTCACCCCCAATTTGTGCTCATGTTTAATAATTTTTTTTCCTCTAAAATCTATGGAAGTTAGTAAACAGATTTACTGTTTTATGTATATGGACATGTCTGTAAATATATTTCTTTCACATGTACCTAAAATAGAAAAATCTGAATTCCTTTAGATCAGAATGGAAGAAAGATGACCATTTCCAAATATTAACCTTTGATTCTCATTATAAGAATGCTTATTTGAAAGTCAAACCATTCCAAAACCTGACCTATAAACACAGTAAATACAGGATTTTTAAAGTCATGTCATGACACTGTGTCATCAAAAATTGTAATGAAAACTAGAAAACTCAATCAACAATTATGTTGATTTATGTACATCTGTCCATTTTGATACTTGCTTTGGATAGTTGAATTTACGTATAAATATTTGAATTAAATTGGTTTATTTTAGCAATAGAGATCTTCCACGAGAATTATGATGTAATCTATGCTACATGTAACATAAAAATTCGTGAACATGAATATAAAATAATATATATAGGAAGCACTATGAAAGAAATGGGTATTTTATCATTAAATTTAAGAAATTAAAATAAGACCAAATTCTGATTACTTTCTAATTGAGCTTTGTTTCTAACAGAGTTCAAAATTATTCAACACTGAAAACGAAAATAGAAGCCTGTTGAGGAGACGATGAGGCATCGGATCGCGAGGCTTCCTTGTCTGAAGCGTGTCCCTGCGGTACCTGCTCAGCTAATCTCACTCATCACAGGCAGGCGATCACCCCTGCCAGGCAATCTGTGTTTGCACAGTAAAGGCAAATCAGTTTTCCAACAGAACTGTTATTATTGTTATTATTATTATTTTTTTTTAAAAAAACCTCCATGTTTAGTGTGACTGCATAGGACTATGAATTCAGAAATATCTTTTCATTAAAAAGAGAGAGCTGTATCAGGGATGGAAGACTGCTACATCTAAACACTTCCATTAGTTATAAAACTGAAATTTTACATTATCATAATCTCACTAGGACCTACTTGTCATCCAGGAATTACACTCAGTTTACTGCAGCCCCAATGGTCTCATATTTATTCATGAAAGCACTTTGGGTTACATTGTCAACTTGTGCTACCAACAAAATGCTTTGACATACTAAATAACTTTTAATCAAGGACTGCTTTTAGTTCCCTTTTCACCTGGCCCTATCCCCCATTACCCCTTATCTGATTCCAGGAACAGTAAGTTATAAACTACTGAATTAAATAAATCTGCAAGCTATTGGTTTGGATCTAATTTCCAAAATGCATGTGAAAAATGTGTCCTCAACCTAACTTTGATTTCACTATCTATTTATTACTTAGCTCATATCATGGTAACTTTCTCTATTAAAAGGAACCTGTTAGAAATATAAATATTACCATAGCTATTTACAAAGCTATCCGAAAAAATTGTTCTTGAAATTAGATTTCCAAATTAAAATCTACTTATTAAAAATGGCAAAGACAGCTAACTGGATTTACTGATCTTCTTTATCAATATATTATAACTGCAAAGTGACACACAACGTGATATATTGGAAACTCCAGCTAAAAGGCAGATTTTTTTCACAGATCAAACCATAACATAAATTATACTAAAGACAGCAATAATGATTCCCCCATGGAAAAAAGGTACAGGAAATTAACCTTCATAACACAGTTGAGGACATTTTAAAATGATAATGTTATTAAATTTTTTTCTAGTCTTTTATGATTCTCATGCTAAAGTCACTGGTAAAAGTGTCTTAGCATTTACATATCATCTTTTTTTAATATTTCACTAAAATAAGAGAGTGTTCCAGAGAGCATATGTGGGTGGCCCTTTAAGGCCACTGGACACCAGCAATGTCTGAGGCCAGGGCTTGAATGGCAGTGTTCAGACGTGAGGATGCTCTCTAGGAAGGCCAGGTAGCCTGTCACAATCACGTAATAGCTGCCTGCAGCTATAGCATCCATGAATTTATCAAAACCTTTCTTAAGTCTATTACTATGTGCAGCTTGACCATACTGAACATTTACCACAAAGGCAAAGGAGACTGGAGACAGGTAAGCTCAAGCAGAAGCACCTGCACAGGATTCGGGGGTCTGGCCCTGAGCACTGGGCACCTTGTGCCTCTACCTTGTGTGATGTGTCTCCACCAGCACTTGCCATTTAGAGTTTTCAGTGCTGCGCTGTGGTGGACAGTACTTTTATATTACCCCATTGTGCAAGTGGTTCTGCTGTTAGGATGGGAGACAGTGCAAACTGCAGCCCTTGCTCACTAATAACAAGGAAAGAGCAGCAGAAAAACCGATAGTTTAGAAATACAACCACCCATTTGTGATTAGCCATGCATTATATGTGCATTACAATACTGAACAATGAAACAATTCCACAATGAACAATGTGGATAAAAGAGCAGGATAAAAGCCATAGATGTGAAAAATGCATCTGTCCCTTTTTGACCGGCTACACATGATAATTTCACGTCAAGTATAGTACTAAAAAGTCAGTTAGCTGCTCCATTATGCTCTTTCATGGCCTGTGGTTACTTTAGATTGCTACCTTTGGTGCGATACTCAGTGCTTATTATGGGGTAATGTTCCCTAATTTCTGGAAAGAAAAATGGATTGTGTGCGCTCTTTTTGAAGAAATTCTAGAGGAATTTTTATTCTAAAGAGGTTGTATTATAAGGCACACGACACCATATGGATCTCTGACATTTTTATGACCATACATCTGAGTGATGTCTCGCTGCAAAGGAGTATGGACATGCTGTACCTCATAAATTGCTTATTTATAATAACCAGGGTTTGATGCGAAGAGAAAAAAGTTTGGACAACTTCAGTCATAATTCAACTTGGGTTCATGCCCAGGTACAGAACTGTGAGGGAAAAGTTTCAGGGAACAAGGAATGTTCTTCTCTGTTTCTTTCTGTTTTCATCTGCTTGTCTACTCCAGCTTCTCAGGCTGCAGTGGGGAGAATGCCCAACAAATGACCCCAGGAGCTGAGAATGATAAAACAAACCTTTAGAATAAGTCTGGCTTAAAGAAAAACTGAAGCAACATGACAGCGCCCTCACTCCTAATTCATCTTCAATAGCATGATCAGAACTTCATTTCGTAAGGTTCCAAAGTGAAATATACTCATTTACTTTGGGAAGCACTTTGTATTGACTTGGTTGGCAATAAAAAGAGTCATGATAACCATCTATCTGCAGTTATGTAAGAATAATCTTTCAGATTATCATAAGACAGACAAAATTAACTCCCTTTTGGTCCTGTGATTATTGTGATGTTGAATCTGACTTATTCTCTGTGATGAGAATGGAAACTCTAGGACATAGGACTTGAATGCGTGAAGCCTGGGTCCCAATTTTTTTCTACTTAGTTTGTCATGCTCTAGATTTGTACATATGTATAAGTTTATGGGTATGGAGGGAGTTCCCTAGGCATTTGCCTACCAAGACAAGCTGCCACATGTCTTCAACTTAAATTAGGGACAAAACATGTATGGGCAAAAATTCATCCTATCAAATAAATTAACTTGAAAGAAATTATTTACCTGAGTAGGTGTTACAATTTTTATTCATGGTCTGTACATTTAGATATATGCTTTTCTTGGACAGTAATGATGTCTATTTCTTTAATAGATGATGTAGTAAAGGGAAGCCATATAATTTATCATTCAAATAAGGACAACCTGGAGAGTGAAAGGGCAGCTATGAATAATTATGCCAGGACATTGGAAAGCAGGACTGTTGCAGGCAAACTGGCATGTGTAGTCCCTTTCGTAGTCTCACTGGGAAGTAGGCCAATGTAAAATGTTTATCATATTGGAACTATGTGGGTGAAGCAATGATGCACTCAAAGAAAAAGAATGGCAGGAAGCACAGCAGGGGAAAAAGCAATGAGGGCCTTTAGAAATAGGCTGTTTTTTCAAGCTTAGAAATGGTGTACATAGTCCAACATTCAGAACGTTAGCATACGAAGAAAATTCAAGCCCTTCTTCTTGTCACTGCGAAGAAATTAAAGTCCTTTTTTCAAGAGATGCATGGAAAATGGCAGAGGACGTAGAAGTAAAAAGTAGTATGGCTTATGTCATGATTCAAAGGTGGGTATTTCCCTTTGCTTTCAATTTAAAAAAAATACAAGCAATTGAGGACAGCAAGAAGTCAATTAGCAACAAAGGCTATTACACAAAGAGAAAAGTGACATTTATCTGTAAAAGTCTTGAGTAGAGAAAGGGGTGGGAGATTTTTGCATTATTCTGAGAATTGCTGGTAATGACAGAGGGTCAATGCTTAAATAATTAACATGAAAATCCAGAAATCCCACTGGTCAAAACTTCTAAGATTTTTTGGGGGCATGGTTCTTCTTTTATGTATATAATCTTTTAGCTTATATGGAATTAAGTTAGTCAGAAAAAAAATGTTTTGCATAAGGTTTTCCAATAAGGACTAACAAGATTTTTAATAAGTAAGATATTCTCCAGATCAGACATCAATTTTGCACATGGAATGAGAAACTATTGGTCTAATTGTCTAATTATATTGAAACTACTGTTTATATTTACTGCAGTTTTGTATGTTAGAAAACTGATATTATTTATTGTGTTGTATAATGCAGTCTCATTCAGGAATTATTTTCCTTTGTTTTTGTTTGTCTCCCCAATTTCACTGTGAGTTTCATATGAGAAGAGATTCTTTCTTGCGGGTTTTCTCTGTGGAGTACCCAGCAGAGTTCTAGTACCGAGTGTCTCATACATTCTTGTTGATTGATATGGAGCCTGGAGGTGCCATCTCTGGGCACTTCGCCTGATGCTCTGAAATCAGAGGCTTAGCCCTGCCTGATGGGTGGAAGAATCTTTCTTCTCTTTCTTCAGTCCCAACTCATCATAAGAAGAGCTCATGAAGACAGGAGGTGTTTCTAGCTTTCCTCTATAAGCGTGGACCTGTCATGTTCTGTTTCATGTGGCTCCCGTATCCTATGGTTGTCTTTGTTTTCTTAAAATCACTACATATTTTTCCCCAGGAATACATCTTTATTAAGATGTCCTGTGCCTGCACATTAAAATGTTAGCATAATCTAATTATGAGCCAAATGAGGCACAGCAGCATTTATATATCCTTTGATAAATTTCCATCATTTGCAGGGGATTGGTGACTTGAATCCAAACACTTCTTGACAGCCGTGATACAACCAACATTCCGTAGCTCTGTACAGCAGAAGCTTGTGGGTGGAGGTACATCCCTTTATTTGGTTAATGCAATTCAGTTTTGAATGTGAAAGCAAAAAATCTTTTAGCTTTAGACCCACTTGTACAGGAGAGTACCGTGAGATTGCTACAGGCCAGGGACAATGTCGAAGGGCTTGGTTTAGACAGTTTGGGTTAGGATGCTCTTCCATTCTTCCCCTGGTCCCACTGAGTTTTCTCTCAGAAAGGAAGTTCAGGGACACAAGAATAAATAGAATGAAACCTAAATATTCCATGTGTGATTCAAAGGAATAAGAAGAAGAGTGGTTCACAATCAAAAATTTGAATACGGGGCTTTAGCTTGGATACACATATTTCACGATCATTGAAAAAACAAACAAACCCTATTTAGAGATGATGAGACATAGCCTGGGCTTTGCCCCCATTCATTAAAAAATGTTTTTTGTTATCGTTCTAAAAAATTTAAATAAGGGAATGAAACTTTTTCATACTTGGAAACTGGAAATGTATGGAGGATAAAGAGCTCTTCTGTTCTTTCAAGATACTGATGTGTCCACAAGCAGAGTGACCTAACCCGTTGTCCAGAGGCGAGAGAAAGTGGCACCATGTTTTTCTGGTTTCCTTTATCTTCAGGGTAGAGCTTTCTTCCCGTGACAAGATTTCTGTGTTTCATTTACACTCCATTTAGTGTTTTAAAATAACATGATAGGAAAGAAAAGGATGGGAAAGAAAATGAGCTTGCCTTCTTTTGGCTTCCTAAGAATTGTGACCCTGAAAACATTACTGTGACCTTAGAAACATTAGCGAGAGATGATGGAAACAAGTAGTGGGGGCATGATTAGAGTGGCAGCGGCCATGACATATTGGGGGCACTGATGGGAGCTGAGGATGATGGGGTGGAGAGTCAGGATGTTTGTTGTTGCTGTGGCTGCAGAGCCAAAGGGGAGAAAATGCTCCCAGAGGAAGACTGAAAAGGAAAGTTAGGGGAGGTTAAGGAGGATTGGTTTGCTCGATTTGTTACAGGTGAGGAGCAGAAAAGCAATGAACAGAAACAGCATTACAGCAGCTGGATAAAGAAATCAGAATTCTTTCAGGTTGAGAAGAAGGTCATGCACAATTCCTGCTCAGAAACTGAGGGCACAACAGTATCAGATGCCATAAAGAGTGTACAGAACAATAGTAACATTGCCTTTTGTCCTGAATAATAAAACCTTGCATTGGTGAGGAAACTGCAAAAAGATGGGAGCAAATGACAAATGAAGGGACAAAAACAAGAGGAATCATCGTTTGACGCTCCCTAAATGTAACCAAAAAATGAAACAGCCAAAGGTGTGAAGATATTTAACCCTGTGATGCATTTCCACCTTCCAGGTTAGAACTTCTGCTGTAATTTGATCTCCATTTCTTTTATTTTCCCTGCTAAATTTGTGAGAGCAGGGCCTATTACTCATATTTGGTATCTCCCTACAGTGCTGAGAGTGAAGTTTTCAGTGAATACTTGGTTACTGAAGCAGAAAAGATATTAAGAACTGTGCTGAAATACTTCAATTTTTTTCAATTTAACGGGCATTAACATCCTGAATTCATATCCTATATTATATAGCTAAAAATGACTACTTTGTTCTTACTCCAAAGACATTCTAACTATACAATTCTTTAAAGACATTTCAGTTGTTTATCCAGAATAGGAAGAATTAAATACAGTAGCCTTGACATAGCTGATTATTTAATAAAAAGAGAGGAGGGAGAGCTTCATTTTGATGAAAATGGTTTCTCAATGGCCTGCTGTCCTAACTATTTTATCAACCAAAATTACAAAGAGTTGTAGAGGACAGGGTGTGTGTGTGTGGGGGGAGTATTATATCTATTGGCCCCCTACCATCTGGATGAATAATTCTCAGCCCCTGAGCTCATCAAAGAGTAAGCAGATAGGAGGTCCTTGGAGGTCACACACAATTTAAAACTTGCTCATCATGCTTCACATGATAAAGTTGGAAGGAAGACATTGGCGGAACATGGAATCAGAGGAAACTCGCAGACCGGAAACAGGAGTGCCAGGGAGCAAACCCCTCTCACTAGGCTAGGGTTCTCGGTCCACTTATTCAGGCTCCTACTGTACTGCACATTTCCCTTATAGATTACACATTCATGCCATTCAGATCCCTGTCCTCTAACATTTGAAAGAGATGACCTGTTAGATGGTGGAAAGAGGCACAAATAACGTATATGCAATATTAAAAACTTCTGTTTTCTAATATTCATAAAGTACAATGAAATAATTTTAGAGGACCTTCAAATAGGATGACAAGTGCATACATGATATTTTATTTTATGACTGAACTTTCAAATGGGCCCCATTGCATTAAATGAGAAGCAGAAGTTTTGGGTACAAATGATTGGCAGCTGGCTCTGTGCTGCTTTCGGAACCGTTGCTTTTATGATTGTGATTTGGAAGGACGTGGCTAACATTTACTCACTGCCCTAAGTTCTGTGCCTTTATTCAAGGCTCTAAGAAAAATCTAAGCTTCGACTCAAGATCAGATTAAACAAAAATCTCAAGCATTTCTTATTATTATTTGGTGACAAACAAAACTAGCAACCTCCATCGCCACCTCCCCACTCCCAAATACATTCCTGATTTCCTCAGGGGCGTAGGGGGAAAAAAGTTGGAAATAAAATTTAAAATCAAAAGCTACAAACTTTTTAAAGAGTCAACTTTTTTTTTTTGCCTTTTTAAAAAGAAGTTTCGATCACTGGCTTTATTTTTGAGATACTTTTGAATCTCAGAACATTAAAATCACACCAGATCATTTTAGCCTCTAAATAACTCTTGGCAAGGCTTTAGCTATTATTAATGTACCCTTGTTTTATGTGGCTTTCACTTACGCCTACTTTCATAAATGGCTCTAGATTTCTCGTAGAGCTCATATGGGTCAGGCTTCCTTGGGTCAAAGGCCTCTGTTGAATCAGGAAAGGAACTCCTGTGAAGGGCAGGTGGGAAGGGCAGGTTCTGTGGTATGGCAGGAGCAGATAAACTCGTCTGAGGACTGCCTTGATTCTCCCATCGGTCCATTATCTGGAAAGTCAAAGAACAGAGAAAATGACTGACAAATTCTTTCCTGCTATTTCCTTTGTTACATACCACAACCTTCACCTCTAAGCAAGACTTTCTTGCTCTGCAAACTTTTCTTCCACGAAGTGTTTTAAAACTTTGGTATAACTGCCTTGAGAGAAAAGATCCTATATCTGCATAATAAAGTATCATACTGTTACAAATACAAGTGGTGCCTGAATTTTAAATGCAAACTTATATAACCTTGGCACCTGTAGGCTCATAATTTTCAGCAAATCACTTAATCTCTCTGAGTCTGTTTTTTTTTCTTCTATAAAATAAAGATAATATGTATCTCAAGATGATTTATGTGCAAGTGCTTAGAAATATTTGGTATAATTCCTTTTCTAATAGGGTTCCAATACATTACATCATTTTAACTGAAACAGAAGAAGGCAAAGTAGCCAGCACGTCTTCGTTTGGCATATCCCAACCATCTCCTATACTTGAACATTCAATCACTTTTTTTACAGTTTACAAGTAATAATACAACCATGTGGGATTTATGAATTGTTTAAAGTCTTCGGTGCAGCCTCATTTACGGTTGATCTGGTGTTTTCTTCCCCCAAATACTGCTGCTGCTGCTACTGCTACTGCTGTTGCTACCACCATAATTTATTAAATATCTATAGGACACTTGCCAATTTACCATGCCCTTTCACATATGGCATCTTCTTTAATCCTTACCATTTTCCTGCGAGGTAGATAAAGCAGGAACTAATATCCTTTTATCAAGGAGAAAGCCAGGTTCCCTGAGATCACCTATTGGCACTACCAACTTCACCTTCATTCAATGATCAACTGATTCCTATTCAAACTCACCTACTTTTCTGCTTTGAATAAACCTGCTTTGTGTAAAATTAGATTAAGTTACTCTCTTGCCTAAAATTCTGCATTGGGTCAGCATGGTCCTCAGGAGAAAGGCCAAACTTCCTAGTGGGACATATATGGCTCCTCATGACCCAGGCTCTGCTCACCTTTCTTTGCCTTTCTCATATCTGCTGATGGTCTCTTCTCCCATTCCCTCGGACCCATCAGGGTCTCTTGGGCCTCTGAACCTTTGCACACTTTCTTAATTTTTCCTTCTACCTGTAAAGTTTACCTATTTTCTGCTCTTCCATCTCCCTTCCTCATTTTACCTAACTGCTAGATTCAGATGAGCTGTCTCCTGTTCTAGAAGCCCTTCGTTGACCATTCCTGATTTGTTTACATGCCCCTTTTTGGTGCTCCCATGGCCCCCTCTACACCCCCCTCACCACTTATCAAACACAACTGTATGACTAGTCTATCCCTGTCTCCTCAAACAGATCATGTTGGAAACAGAGGCTGCAGTTCTTCTCATTGTTGTATTACCAACGCATAGCAAGAACTCAGAAAATGTGAAGTGAGTGAATGAATCAATAAAATATGAAATCTCTTTTTTTCTAAAACCAGTTTTGATATACATTGTTGAACTTGGCCGAACTATAACTTTCTGTACCCGACTGCACTGTCCTGTTTTTGTTTTCATACTGGCTATATTTTGGTCAGGGCTTCAATGCCAGCAATCACCTATCAATGATAAATATTACAAAACTGGAGGGGACATGAGGTACCATGTATGGTACAAGTCACTATGTAACATAATGTTCCCCATGACCTGCTCACCTCCCTGGGACTGTGGCAGGGGTTGGGTGAGCCAGCAAATTAGGAGACAAAGGGGTCATTAACCCTTGTCTCAATAAGATTGGTGCTATGGTCTAAATGTGTGTGTCCCTCCAAAATCCATATGTTGAAATTCTAACACCCAAGGTGATGGTACTAGGAGGTGGGGCCTTTGGAGGTGATTGGGTCATGAGAGTGGAGCCCTCATGAATGGAATTAATGTCCTTATAAAGGAGACCCCAGAGACCCTAGTTCCTTTGCCAGGTGAGGTTACAGAGAAAAGACGGCCATCAAAGAAGAGGGCCCCAGCAGCACTGAATCTGCTGGTGCCTTGATTTTGGACTTCCCAGCCTCCAGAACTGTGAGAAATTTCTGTCATAGATAAGCCATCCAGTCTATGAAATTTTGTTTTAGCAGTCTGAAGAGATTAAGACAAGTAGCTTAATTTTCATTTGTTTTCTATACGCGTATGTACTACCACCAAGATTTCATCTGAACAAAGATTCTAAAGCTATCAGGGATGGAAAACCCCTGGTCGAGTTCTATTTCCTAATATTGAACATAATCTCCAGGAGAGCAAAGATGTCGAGCAGCTGTCAGCGGCAGACCCCGGGTCAGAATCATATGTAACAGGATGCTGTTTTACATAATAATACATTGAGGGGAACACTGGTAAATTTGCTTTAGAATTTTAGCTAATTTTCTGCTCAGTGGGCCTTTTGCTCTCATTTAGTAAAAATCTTTAGATATGCACTTCATAATTCATTTGCTAGCAAAATTCATCTAGGAAGCCATTCTGGGTTCCTTTGGTCATCCTTCTGGCTGTCATGGCTATGATGGGAAGACCCACATTTGTGGGTAAAGGCATATTCTTTTTTATTTTTCACGTTGACTTTAGGTACCACGTGGATGCATTCTGGCTGTGACTTTCCCCCTTCTGTGTCCAAATATATGATATCAAATTGTAAAAGGTACATAAATTAGAAACACAGTCTGAGTAGCTGTGTGTCCCACTTGTCATCATAGGGCTTCAGCAAATGTCTAGCTCTTTCTCCCATCTTCCACTGAGAGTTATCCGATACCCATATAGGACTTGCTGGTATGTGCGTTGTTCGTGTACAGTCACTGGGGCAAACATGCTTCAGGTGAAAGATCAGCATTTCTAAAAAAAATTCTTAAAACTAGAACAAATAATGCTTTGGGTACTGTTTGAGAAAGTTTCTGTGGCAGATAGACAAATTCTACAATTTTGCTAGCACAGAGATGGGGGAATTAGTGAAGAGTCCAGTTCATGCTTAGTAAAGCATCTTACTGTGACATTCATCAACCCTTGAGTCACGCTGTCAGGGTTTCTTAAGATTGTAGAGCAGAAAATCACTGTGCCATTGAAATAACTGAAACAGCATACTCAAAGTCCTACACTCCCATGTTCCAAACTGACTTCTCTGCCGTCTCCCTCCCAGAAGATCACAGAACAAGCTGCTGCCCTGGGGTCAGAGGTCACCCCTGCTCCCGGGGGCTGAGGTGCTGATCTGACGGCACCTTTTGAAGGGTGCCCTCTGTTGACGTCTCCTTTCTTTCTTAGGCAACCTGGCCTCTGCACTTTTGCTTGCTTTCCAGCTGGGACTCCAGTGCTCACTGAGCCACCTAGATTCCAATCCTGTCCGCTGGCCCAGGCCCAGGGCCTCACTTGCTTCACTGAGTGTCTTCCTGGCTGTGAACCATCTAGAGTCACACTACCTGCCAGGCTACCTGCCAGGCACTGGGGCCTTGTCCAGTCCCCAGTGGTTTCCATATCTAGGCCGATATTTATAAACATCTCACTAAAGTAAGGAAAAATGGAAATGAAGTCATTTTCTAGGTCTGGGAGAAGCCTGGTATCTCTGCTGAACTTGATGAATGAATGCCTGACTGTATGAAAGGACAGTCACCTACATCTCAGTGGACAGAGTGCACATACAGTCCACAACAGGCATCAAACAGTAAAACAGGAAAACCAAATTATGGTGTGGTTAATTTTTTCAAACCCATCTTCTGATTCTAGGGTGCAGACTGGGAACAGAGTGCTTGTGAGTAAGGCAGGCCCTCCCCCAGTCCCATGAAATACTCGATCTAGAAACTGTTTCCTTCCTATGGGCGGGGAGGGGAGGTAGTCTACACACACAACTCACTATTTTAGGGCAGGGCTGGAGGCGTTTGACTTGATTCTGTACTTGATAACTGAACTTGGATCCCTTCCAGATGGAGACAATGAGAACTCAGTACATTAGTGTGTTACTTGTTGAATGGGAAGTGACTATCTTGATGTGGATTATCTTAGGCTGTGGATCAGTAGGACAGGTGAGGGTCAGGAAGCGGCAGGGCCAGAAGGAGGAGAGCGCTCACTCAGGATAACATCTCCTTATCCTGACGGGGATGTCATCAATCCTCCTCAGAGGAGAGAGTGTATAAATCCAGACCCTGTGGGCATATGTTTATACACTTGTTTAAATGACTAGTTAGCAAACTATGTTCATTTCATAGAATGATTCATTTTTTAAGGGTTTATACGTGGAGGGTGTGCTTTCCAGGATGACACTTTATATTTTTGAGCTCAACATGTAGAGGCACTGTTTTAAGCCACTTATTTGGATTAACTACTCACAGACTTTTCACAAGAATCATATGAGGGGGTATTATTATTGTCCCCATTTCACAGATATAGAACTTGAGATACTGCAAGCTTCAGCAGCTAGTTGAAGGTCACAGAGCTAGAAGCAAACTGTGAACCCCCACAGTATGCTTCAGAGTCTGCACCCTAAACCACACACCACACTGTCTCTTATTATAGGCCTTAGTTTAAGGAGTCTCTCATAGCCACATGGAGGACATTACATCGACAGTCACCTATCTTCAATCAGACTAGGATCTGGAAGTCCAAACTTTAGCTTTTTTAGAGGGGTGTATGGGTTCAGGATTAACTGTAAATTGAGTTCTATAAAACCTTTTTTGGAATTATTGACTACGGATATAATTATTTTAATGACAGCTAATGCTGTAATTATGCCAAATGACATAATTTGCGTGTAAATGTGGTACATATAAGGAAATCTCTAAATTGCATAAATGGAGCGCCATGATGAGGTTGCAAGTTTTCTTGTTAAATTAGATAAAGGTGTATATAACCACAGAACAGAGATTTAACTTTGTTGATGAAAGGAAGGAATTAGATTTTGGCCAAGATAAAACAAATTTCATTTTAAACATTTTTAAATACTTCTCTTCAAAGTAACATCATGACTAAATGGTTTGCTAAGCCCCAACAGGTCCGGTTTTCCTATCTGGTATTCTCTGTGGACCGGATGTGCCAACTCCTAAATGGGGACATGCTTCGTGAGAACGTTCTGTGGCCCTGACACCCTCAGTTCATTGTCTCCAGCTCCTGGTTTCCTCATCTTTCTTTGAGAGAAACCTGGAGCTCAGGTATATTGCGGGGCTCAATAATACTTTATTTTCACATCTTCACCATTTTCAAAACATATTACTTAATTAAGCCTGTTATTGCACTTGGAAAGTATGCAAACATATATTATCTCCATTTCCAAAATGAGAAAATCAAGCAATTAGAGAGTCCCTCAGTAAAAGAAATTAGAAAAACATAAAATTACCCCCCAAATTCCCTACTCATTGGCCATACTAGGGACACTTGTATCTGAACTGCTTACTGTCAGAGGAAAGAAAAGAAGCAGGTGGAAAATGTGATTCCCTGAATTTTCTGGACTTGAATCACTTTGCGGCGGCTCTCTTTTAGTCATGGGTTTTACACATTCTAGTCGGGGGAGTGTATTCTAACCCAACATAACATGGGATCCTGGAAAACCATTCCCAGCTCTTGGGACTTGTGCAACTACTAGTTTCAATCGAATGGTGAGTAAAGATCATTTCTAATTGCAAAGCCAACTTGGCTAACGTCGACTCACAAAAAGATTATTAAAATGCTTCACCTCCTGTATTGACATCAAAATTACAGGATGATTCATAAAGGAACTAGGCCCAGAGAGGTTAGGTGATGGCAGAGATCACCAATATCTGAAGAAGATTCAGAAGCATCACCTTAGTGAAGGTCAGGTTTTATGGGGGAAAACAAAATGTATGCATATGTGTATACATATATTTGTATATATACAACCACATAGATTTTCACACATACATATATATTTAGCTTTGTATGTATTAAAATGCAAAAAAAACACACAAATATATACAGAGCTAAATATCTTGTGGGCCAGATTTACTTTGCAGGTCAAAACCTCTGGGCCTATAACTTGCATTGTTTCTAAAAATTTTATGTTATAACGACTATAGTATTTCTGACAGGGAAAAACAAAAGGTTTCTAAAGTATTTTCATACTGAATAGTATTAATACTCATTTTGTAAGTCTATTAGAAAAACAGGTAGCATTGCTTTCATAGGAAAGTAAAATGAATTATTTTTGTATTTGTGGGACAAATACAAGACAAAGGGATGCAGAGGATTTGTTGTTTTGATATCACAGAATCTCAGAGGTGGAAGAGATTTTGAGGTCATCCAATTCAACTCTTGCTTAACGGGATTGCAATAATAACTAGAAATAAAGAAGCATAATAATTTCAACTTACAGGTTTTGGAGTTTTCCATGGAGAAAAGAAACCTGTAATAAAGAAAACAATATTTGAACTTTGAAAATACACCCCACTACCACTTATGGTTGGCATGATATTAAAATAATTGTGAGTCACTTAAATTTGTTAACAACAAACAATAATAACCACAGAAATTTCTGCCTGGCTGGATAGTTTTCTTCAAGGAGCCTAAATAATTTCATTGAAATTATATTAGTGATTTTAAGAACAATTTCTTATTTGGAAGTTGAGAATTCTGAGGCACAGAGTAGATGAGTATGTGTGTGGCAAACTGTCAGCCACTTTTCAAGAACTAAAATTGAGTCATCCTTAGGGATTTCTGTGACACAACTTTAGCTGGAGAATAAAAGAGGAGAGAGAGACAGAGAGAGAGAGAAAGAGAGAGATAGATAGATAGATAGAGAGAGAGAGAGAGAGAGAGAGAATGAGAGAGAGAAGAATATAGATAGAAATTTAGATTTTTAAAGGTAAATACGTTTGCTTGGTATTTATATAAGAATTTTATAAGAAGTAATTCTGCTTTACATACATTCTTTATATAGTAAAAATCATTCAACAAGCCTTCACTAGTCTCACATTTAATGTAAATACCTATATTATGAATCAGATTCTATTCTAACTTTTATGGGATTGTCCTCCCACTGAGATCTTCTCTAGAGCAGATATCTGTTTTACTACCCTAACATACTAGTCTGAGTACAATGTTTTGCATGAAGAAGTAGCTCAAAATGTTTGTAAATTGAATGACCCATGTATCACCAAAACCATTCTTTAAAAACATATAGAGCCCTTTTTATTATCACAAATAGTATGATGATTGGACTACCTGTGATCCAAATGATTATTAAGATAATTAAAAGTAAACGATAGATTAATTCCCTTTACTTTTCCCCCTTTATCATTATTTTATCATATGATATCAGTTTTAAAAAATGTTAGTAAAAACCAACTTAAAAATAATGGGAGTGATGGTGAAGGGGGCTGCCATATATTGGTCCTAGCAAGCCAAAATAAAATCTAGGATACAAATCAAAATTACTCTCTTTGCATATCATACAACTTCATTCAACAATTTGCCTCATTGTAATGTTAAGTGATATCCGATAAAATGCCCAGTAAAAAATGAAATTGACAATATGTCCCATACTATGTTTATCATCTTTAAACTGGGAATTGCACAAAATGAGAATATTTGAAAACAACCAATTTATAGGAGCTATTTACAGAAATCTGGACACACAATTATCTCGATGCTTAAGCAATCCAACTCAGTCATGGCATAAATATGAATTGTACTGCAATGCACCATTGTGAAGAAATGATGCTTCATTTTAAGAAAAGAGTGAAAGCATATAATGCATCATGTTTCTCAGCTTTCCCCGAACCCAAGTTAAATTTAAAACTCAAGTGTAATAACCACCTTACCTAAGAAGATAGTAGAATTAGCTCACTTTCTCACATACTCTGTACCTTCTTATCTCTTTCCAACTAATGAAAAAAGAATTCTGTTCAATGTATGGTTTGATTAATTTACTTATAAGGATTTAATCACATCCTTTTTTGGAAATAGCTCAGTAAAAATTGTAGATAAATACATTAATCTCTTTGACTCATTTTATAGAATGACAATGAAAACAATTTGACAATTAATTATGAAGTGAAAGAAATTGTAACCTGTTGGCCAATTAACCATTCTTTTCTGTGAAGGATAAAATTTATTTGCTGTTTGACTAGAGAGCCCAGAAATAAACCCATGCCTATATGGTCATTTAATCTAGGACAAAGGAAGCAAGAATATATAGTGGGGTAAAAACAGTCTATTTAATAAATGGTCTTGGGAAAACTGGACAGATACTTGTGAGAAAAAAAAAAGAAACTGGACCACCTTCTTACACCATATATAAGAATAAACTCAAAATGGATTAAAGACTTAAATGTAAGACCTGAAACCAGAAAACTCCTAGAAGAAAACATAGGCAGCAAACTCTCTGACATTGTACTTAGTAATCTGTTTTCTGCTATATCTCCTTGGGCTAGGGAAACAAAAGGAAAAATAAACTATGCAACTACATCAAACTAAAACGTTTTTGCACAGAAAAATAATCAACAAAATGTAAAGAAAGCCAATTGAATGGGAGAATATATTTGCCAATGATACATCTGATAAGGGGTTAATATCCAAAATTTATTAAAACAATCATACAACTCAACACTGAAAAAAACAAACAATCCAATTAAAAAATGGACAGAGAACCTGAATAGACATTCCTCCAAAGAGTACATACCGATGGCCAATAGACATATGAAAAGATGCTCAGTGTCACTAATCATCAGAGAAATGCAAATTAAAACCACAATGAGATATCACCTCATACCTGTCAGAACAGCTATCATCAATAAATAAAAAAACAACAAGTGTTGGCGAGGATGTGAGAAAAGGGAACCTCATGCACTGTTGGTGGGATTGCAAATTGGTGCAGCTGCTATGGAAAACAGTATGGAGCTTCCTCAAAAACTTAAAACTAGAGCTACCTTATGACCCAGGAATGCCACTTCTGGGTATTTATCTGAAGAAATCCAAATACTAATTTGAAAAGATATATGCAGCCCTATGTTCACTGCAGCGCTATTTACGATAGAATAGATATGGAGGCAAACTAAGTGACCATCAATAGATGGCTGGATAAAGAAAATGTGGTACGTATAAACAAAGGAGTATTGCTCAGCCATAAAAAAGAATGAAATCTTACTATCTGCAACAATGTGGATGGACCTAGAGGGTACTATGCTAAGTGAAATAAGTCAGACTGAGAAGACAAATACTGTCTGATCTCATTTATATGTGGAATTTAAAGAACAAAACAAACAAACAAACCAAAACAAAACAGCAATAGACTAATAGACACAAACTGATTGTTGCCAGAGGGTGGGGGTTGGAGGGTTGGACGAAAAAGGTGAAGGGATTAAGAAGTACAAATTGGAAGTTACAAAACAGTCACAGGGATGTAAAGTACAGCACAGGGAATATAGTCAATAATGTTGCAACAACTATGTACAGTGCCAGGTGGGCACTAGACTAATCGGAGGGATCACTGCATAAATTATATAAATGTCTAACCACTATGCTGTACAACTGAAATTAATATAAAATAATATTGAATGTCAATTGTAACTGAAAACAATTATTTAAAAATTATTTGCTATTTTATGGAATTGCCAGCAACACTTAGAAAAAAGGTGTAATTTATACATTGCCAAAACATTCAAATACACATACAAAATATACAAATATACATATACAATGCCAAAACATTCAAATATCTCAACTTTCTTTGTGTTGTCACCTCTTGGAGTGCCTGAACAGATTCTGAGTATTTGCTGTTTTACATTTGTTAGGTGCCGGGAGTTTCTTAGTGTCTGATATGGAAGTATTGAAAATGGTTCCTCTATAATGAAGCTCTCATCTCCACATGGGACATTACCTTAAAAGATGATTATTCCTCTCATGGAACATGAGCAAATCATCTGATCTTTCAGTACTTATGGTGTCAGAACACTGGTCAAGGTCAAACAAGGACCAAGGGATGTTCAATTTGACCACTTCTCATCACAGGCACTCTGGCTTCCCATTCTTTTAAGGCTGTTTCATTCAGTCTAACCTCAGACCATTGGCACGACCCAGGACTTCTTCACTGCTCCCATGATGGGAGTTTCTGGAGTATTTCTAATGCTGAGTTGTGCTGCAGAGGCTTCAGTCTCCAGAGCAGTCTTTCCTCTTTCTGAATCATTGTCAAAAAGAAGCTGCTTGCTGCCGAGCAAGTAATTTTAGGTAGCAAGAAATAGTATCAGAATAGACTTCTTTGAATATAAATAACTTAATGTGACCCTTTGTTTTTCTTTAGCAAATTATCAATCATGCTATAAACATTTAAATTAAGATGAATAGAAAACATATATTTTGCATATACTCAATTTGGCCCGATTAAACCAGAAGGTTAAGTTTTCCACATGATTTAACTCCAATTTTCTGCTCAACTTCGTTGGAAGAGCTACAGAAATACTGAAATAGTGTGGGTCAAACCGTTTTATATTATAAATGTGTAATCATTTTTGTAGGGATGGCTCCTCCAAGAAACCTATGTAATTTTACTAACCATTGTCACCCCAATAAAGTTTAATTAAAAAAAACAAAACCCAAAACAAAGTGAAAAACGTTTAAATCTTTATTTCTGCCTTTTTTTTTCCTTCCCGAAATCATTCCGGTCAGAGAGAGCTCACAGCAGCAAATCGGCCTGGTTTGCTGAGAGGATTACTTTTGGGCTTTTTACCACCCATCTGCATAGGGAAACAGGAATTAGGATATAGATATCTTTTTCTTAAGCTTTTCAGAGCTGACAGTCCTCTTTATAAAACCAAGTTCACAAGAATTAAGAGTTTTTTCCGTATAAAAATAGTAATAACAGTTCCTTTATGTTTTTGTTAATTTCTGGCTTCACTTCCCCTCCTTCTATAGAAAGTGGTATATTATAATTTCCTTATGGGATAAAAATTTCTTTATAATGACCCATGTTTTCCATACTGATCGTTTATTGGTGTGTGCTTGTGCGTATATACGTGTACAAATGCAAACATATTAAATTAATCCTGACTCTTAAAGACAACAAAAGTTGAAGACCTTACAGTACAGTTAAAAGCTAACTAAAACAAGAGTAGGAACATAAAAGGAAAAAATAAAATGCAGCTAAAAGAAAATTTAGATGCATTTAATAAAGTGCACAAAATTGAATTAGGTTTCTAAAATCTGTCTTCTTTAGAACCAGAAATAACACTAAAGTATATTTTTAATTCTGCACCTAAAAGAGAGATGGGCAGAGAAACAGAAACACAGTGCAAATAGCTTAGACAAGGAATTCTGGTACAGAAATGGAAGAGGAGAGAAGACAACACTAAAGTCATTGAAATGTAAATTCTACATGTCAACTAAATATAATTTTTAGGGGCGGCCGGATGGCTTAGTTGGTTAGAGTGTGATCTCTCAACAAGGTTGCCGGTTCAATTCCCCCTTGCAACTAAAGGTTGAAAACAACAACTAGACTTGGAGCTGAGCTGTGCCCTCCACAACTAGATTGAAGGACAACAACTTGACAGGGAGTTGATGGGTCCTGGAAAAACACACTGTTCCCCAATATAAATTAAAATATACATATATATAACTTTTAATAAACTGTAGGTATATGGTAGCAGACTAACTATAATATGCCAAGTTAAATTTGAATTTCAGGTCAATAATGCATATTTTTTAAGTGTAAGTATGTCCTGTATACTGTATGAGACATATATTGCATAGAACATACTTATACTAAAACATTATTTGTTGTACATATGAAATTAATTTAATTGGGAATTCTGTATTTTTATTTGCTAAATCTGATCACCCTATAGAGGTAACATTTTATAGGTCCATTTAAAAATGAAAAGACAGTGTCCTGGGCAACCACTTAAAAAGTAAAACAGAATAAGTAACATCTAATGCAGCTATCCATTCAATTTAGTAAAAAAACCCAGAAAATATTTAATATTTCCTTTTCTTACTCCCCCTCCAATGCTTGATTGCCAGGAATGTTGCTTTAGAGAAACCTGAGGACATTCCCTTTGCTCTACAGATCATTGGATTATGGTGGTTGCCTGTTCATCAGTAGCTTTGACTAAGGTCTCACCTCATGTGATGTAGAACTCGGTGTGGCTAACATTAGTGTCACAAAGGACCATTTTCAAATTGTTTGATGACTGTTCAGTAACACTGCCTTATCGCAAGAGAAATGTTCCACAGAATGGCTCTTTTAAGAACCTACTTCTTCTGACACATGATACCCGAAATGAAAAAATATCATTGTGTTTATAGCAGTTTTGAAGGGAGAGCCCCTTTCTAGTGTGCATTTGTGATTTGTTTGGTAAGAGGTTATTTTTAAATTATTATTATTTACTTTCACAGGGCAAGAAAATGATGAACCATCCCAATTTGAATAAGGGATCAAAATACAATGGACAGGTGCAGCTGGATGGCTCAGTTGGTTAGAGCGTGAGCTCTGAGCAACAGGATTATCGGTTTGATTCCCACATAAGCCAGTGAGCTGCTCCCTCCACAACTAGATTGATGACAACGAACTGTCGCTGAGCTTTCAGAGGGGCGGCTGGATGGCTCAGTTGGTTAGAACACGAGCTCTCAACAACAAGGTTGCTGGTTCAATTCGGATGGTGGGCTGTGTCCACTGCAACTAAAGATTGAAAACAGCGACTGGACTTGGAGCTGAGCTGCGCCCTCCACAACTAGATTGAAGGGCAACGACTTGGAGCTGATGGGCCCTGGAGAAACACACTGTTCCCCAATTAAAAAAAAAATTAAAGAAAGAAAAATACAATGGACAGCAATTTAATCACAGAGTCCCATCGTGATATCTTCAAATTGGAATAACACCAAGGTAATATGTTGAGATTTCTAGGAATTTTCCCAAACAGAACTAAATCTTTCAATATGCCTCTATACGCCACTTGATATATTGAACTTCCATTCGCGGAATGTGAAGTGGTTTCTTTTTCAGCTGAAGTATTTGTTACAACATATGAGTCTGGTGTTGAAGATTATCATTATAGCCTCATGTATTTTGTAGGGGATTCTACAGCTACTAAAAATGATAGAGATGCAGGGGAAACACTATTTTCCTTTTTCTTTAAGCAACAGAAAAGGAGTAGGAATCACTTTGAAATAAAGACCTGTATCACTGAAGATGTCCACACCCTGGGTTATTAAAAGCTGTGTGTTTTGTTTCGCTTAAAAAAAGGGAAGACACAATAATGTGAATTGAATGTACTAAACACTACTGAATTGTACACTTAAATGTGGATAATATGGCAAATTTTATGTTGTGCATATTTTACCACAATTTGAAAAAAAGGAAAAAGAAGGGAGAACAAAAGTATGTGCGTATCGCATGGGTGTGAGAGAAAATAAGAGCAAGTGAGAAGGAGAGAAAATTTTTTTTCACAGTCCCCATGGCATCTTGCCGGAAGCCAGGATCCTGGCCTGGACACTCACACGGACTCCCACGTCTTACGTTATCCTTTCATATAAAGGATTGCAAGCAATAAGGGAAACTCATATTGCTACTACATTTCTGAAAATGTTTCAGGGACCAAGAGAAATTCTTCTAATAAAGGGAATCATTTTAAAAAAGTTTTCCAAAGGGGAAAAATGCCACAGGGCTTTTCGAATCTCTGGTTAGGGCTAATTTGAGGGAGAAAAATACCACTAATAAGGTTAAATTTTAATTTAAAGATCCTCCTGTTTTCCAGCAGCCTGGCAAATTTTCCATAAAAAATCTAGCCTTTGGTAAATGTAAGCCAGCAGGGTAATGAGCTAATTTCCACTAAAACTAGTTCAATATTATTCACTTTTTTCTGTTTTTTGACTGATTCATGTATTTCTTATTAAAATTCATTAGATGGGCTAAACTCTGAAGTTCCTTTAGATAATTTGTTTTAGCTATTTGAAGTCAGTAAAAGGTCAATTCTTCTTAATGAAACTGACCTAGGCCAAGAACCGGCCTTCCGTTCAGCAACCATGCAAGACAGGACCCAAACCTCATATCACCATGTTTCAGCCAGGCAAAATAGTCAATATGCAAAGAAAATTTCAAATTGGCTGCCTTCTTTGACCTGGAGAATGTATTTTTATATGGTTAGCTGAGATTTTCTCTGTAATGCTTTAACAGTGATCTTTACTCCATCATTTAAATAAAAGTGTTCTTATAACCACTATAAAGTGTTTTCAAATGGCTATTTCCCCCCTGGCTTTGTTCCTATGGACAGAATAATCTGACCATCCCAAGTAATCCCAATGAGTATCTAGAAAGTCTAAGCCTGCACATATTGTCTTCTGATAAACTCAGCGACATAAAGGTATGTTTTAAATAAAGCAGGCCAGGTGGATAACTTGAACAGGAATAAAGGAATGGACTGGAAGGGGAAGAATTGTGTCATGGAGGCTAAAACTCAGAGCGAAGTCAGGTTTGCAGAAAATATTAGCAATTTCAAAGTTGCTAATGTTCTGAACAAGACCAAGAGCAATTAAGAGAGAAACTATTCTGTATGTTTATGACATGCTGCAAACAGTTGGCAAAGAAAATGTGGAAGGATATATCAGTGCTTGTAAACAGAAAATTCCAATTCTGAGAGTAACACATATTTTTTACAATGATGAATGTAGAATGATGAAGTATTTTTTCTTTTGAGAAAAATATCTAAAACCATCTTTATGTCATTGAAGACAGATTAGATGTCTGCTTTGGTACTTTACATCAACATTAAATAAATATTTATTGAGTTGTGAGTGCCTCACAAGCACCATAAATTCAACAGAAATAACTGGAACCTTTGATCTGTCTTCCCGAAACTTCTCTTCTGTGTTCCCTATTTTGTTAAATTTCACTTGCCCCTCCAAGTTTTTAAGATAGAAATCTGAAAGTCATTCTTAATATCCTCCCTCCCTCATGTCCTTATTACCAAATTCTGTCTATTCTGCCTCCAAAATCTATGTCAAATTCACTTCTCTCCATCTCCATAGCCACCATTGTCATCCACACCCACCATCATTTCTCGCCTGCACAGAAGCAACAACAAATTTGCTGATGTCACAGAATTTGATCATGCTTAAAATCTTTCAGTGGATGCCCATTTTGCGTTTAGGATAAAACACAAATCCTACAAGTCCCTACATAAATTGTTTCCTCCCAATTACTTGCTCTCCAGACAACTCATGGGTCACTCCACATATTGAAGCTCCTTGACCAAACTAGGCATTTCTAACCATGGCCTTTGGATGACCTCCTTCATTTGCCTGCCCTTTCTTACTCTTCACACAGCTATCTCTGACTTCCATGTGTGTCAGCTGAAATATCGCTCTTCAGGGAAGATGTCCCTGACCTTTCATTTTACAGTTCTCTATTTAAATGTTTCATTGCATCCTGTATTTTTGCTTTATACGGCACTATCACTGTTTGTAATGACATCTATGAAGTCATATTTATGTAATTACATTTGTGGAATAATTAGTTTAATGCCCGTCTCCCCATGGGGAATAGAGCCCCCATGAAAGGATGATTTCTCTTGGGATATGTATGCTTACATTCAGATGAGAAGGTTCCTTAACACAGACAGAGCCTGAAGATTCAGGAGAAAAGGGGATAAATGGTGGAATTGTTTCATGAGGAGACTAGAGAGGATGGCATCTAGAGCACAAGGAGAGGAATTAATCTTTATTGAGAGAGAAGAGCACCTAAGTCCTTATCAGGAGGGGGGAGCACTTCTCTGGGCGGAACCCCCAGGGTCTACCCTATGGGCTGGGATGGCACTGGGGAGGAGAATTCACTCACTGACAGTGGCCGAAAGTGGGAAAATCAATGGGGGTTTGTAGGGGTTCTGGTTATGTTGGGAAACTAGAGGAGAGAACAAAAATAACCTGTGTGGAAATGTTTGATTCAAAGGGATGAGGTAAAGATGTAAATGGAAAAACAATTTCTGAGACAGTATAGGGGAAAGGTTATGCACACACAATATGGGGTAAAAATGACTTTGGTTCCAGTCCCCCCCCCCACCCATCACTAGTTATGTGGTCTCACATATACACAGGAGGGCACATTTACCAGGATTAACTCTTGGGCTTTGAGTAAGACCTTCGGTTTACTTTGTGACTCATATCCAGTGACTATGAGAAAATCCCCTATTCTCTCTAAGGCTCAGATTCCTTATCTGTAAAAAAGTAAAGATAATAGTAGGAATTATTTTAGTGAGAACTGAATAATAATGTACTTTATATTTTATCATTATAAAATGGTATATTCTTCCATTTAATGCTTTTAGTGTGTTTTGAATTCTTTTTCCATAAAATGAAGGTCTGCTTTTCAGAAAGGTGTTCAACAGTTGTGTCACAACAGATACATATTATTTTTTTCTCTTGGTTGTTTTAGGCTTTTTCTCTCCTTTAAGCTTCTTTTTTTTTTTTTTTTTAAGTATTTTTAAGCTGCCTTTTGCTACATGGAGTATGGCTTGTTTTGATTTGCTTTAAACAAAGCAAATCATTGTTTTCATCCTATTAGCGTTTTCCATTAAGTCCCTTCTGATCCTGGTGAGAGGAGCAAGGTAGCCCACTTAACCTTACTTAACAGTCCTTCTGCTTTAGTATACACTACTCCCAGTTTATGGTGATTATAATTATTCTTTTATGAGTTGTTTCTAAATTGCATTTTCCTGTAACTATTTATATGATTACTTAGACCTAACAAAGCGAACTGGTTTTAATGCTCATCGCAATTTATTTTACACCATTTGCCCATTTTTGGACTGTGAATTTTAGCCCTTAATTAGTGTATGTCCTCAAATCTTTCACAAACAGCCTATGTTTGATGTCATAGGTAGAATAGGAGTCTCCTAAAGATGTCTATGCTCTAATCCTTGAAATCTGTGCATATGTCACTTTACATGGGAAAAGGGATTTTGCAGATGTGATTAAGGTTCAGGACCTTGAGATGGGGAGAGTATCGTGGATTATCCAGATGGGCCCAATCCAATCTTCAAAGCTAATAGTAATTATTCCTTTTTTACGTGCTAAACCATAATACCCATTTTAAATTTCACACGATAGTGAATGCGTGTGCACAGCTCATTGCCAGACTTCCATTGGCAATGGTGTCATATAGCTTTGCTGGACTGTGGGGAAACTTCTGTCGACACGACTTCCTAATTTTGTTGGCTCATTTTGGAGAGAAATATTTGTGTTGTAAAAAATTTGAGATGCTCCCTATATACTAACCCCAAGGCTTCTTATAGCTCTGTCTCCATCCACAATGCTCAATGTAATTGTGCCGCACTCCCCCAGGAGGCAATTTGTCACCATCTGGACCCCTCTACTTTCTGCTGTGCTGTTCTCTAGGGTCGGAGATTTCAAAATTGGTTGAAAGACAGTATTTGTGAAAAGAGAATAACTGATTAAATGGAGTGGAGGTTTAATCAACTCTTATTGCCTATAAAGCAGTACCTAAGCAGTCTTACCATTGCTAGAATCTGTAAATCCCTGACATTTTCCTTTCTGTGTCTTGGCACTTTACTGGGATGTTGGAGAAAGCATATAGGAAATTCTTTGGCCTAATATCATTTTAAATAGAACTTCTTAGTAGCATGATCTGCTAATGTAAAAAATAATTTTGTCTCTATTCATCTATATCTTTTATATGTTTTATATACATTATTTATAAAATAAGTTCTGAAATACAGGCAAAACTGACTTGTTTATTTCCTGTTGTGATTAACTTAACTAGCTAAGGCTTGAAATAATGAATCTTCATTTAAGGTTCTGGCATCCCTGATTGGCATTACTTAGGGGAGAGAAAGTACAAATATCATCATACAATTGCCCTTGGAATGTATTTTTCAATAATCAAAATCACAAAACAGAGATAAAAATAAATTTGTTTGCTTTGTGGTGGAAACCTTGGTGTAAGTGAGTTTGTTTCTTTCTCTTCTTTTCTCCTCTCTTTTTCTCTAAGGTTCTCCTATGGGGTTTTCTAGTGAGGAAGGAAAGGCGGTGTTACTGGGTCTGCTGTGGAAGGAAGAGTCAGAGCCCACATTTCAGTCATCAGGAGAAACTTCATGGACTGCAGTTTACAAATCAATGTTTCACATAACATAACGAATGCCATTTTAGTTTGAGTTCTTCCACAAGCAGACCTTGAGATGAGGACAAAGGTGGCCTTTGGAAGCACAAATGAAGAATGAGGAGGGTGAATCAGGAAAGCGAAAGACACAAATGAGTGGGTAATCACTAAGCCCTTGAGGATGTTCTGAGAAACTAAGGGAACACACCTCAGAACTTCCCTGCTGTGGAATGGTGAGGCCGGGCCACTGGTCCTCCGACTCCCCATTGGGACATAAGGATGGCTCCTCACTGGCTATTTCTCTACCAGAGTGTTAACTCTCCCACATTTCTAGGTTGTCCCTGCTGAAGGCTGAGGAAGCACCTGTAATACCAGAGAAAGTTCTCAGACAGAGAATAAGAGACTCTGGTGCTAAACGCAGGACTCTTGTGAGTTTGAGGGAAACATCCACAGCTCCCTGTGAACTTGGGTGAGCTGAGAAGATACAGAGTAGCTGAACTTATTGAAGGAAACAGGCAAACAGATCTCAGAGGTAGGAGGAAAACCTAAATACATACATACTCATAGTGATTATTAGGGGGAATGAAGGATGTAAGTAGTGTGGAAATGGGCATGACAATGAGTTTCAACTCTCATGCCAAATCTGATCAACTGGCTGCCTGGATTGCTATATTGGGAAGAATTCTCAAAAGGTATTGTATTTTATAAGATATTGTATTTTAACAATTAGCATCTTAGACATGGAAATGGGAGGACATAGGGGTGGCATGTGAGCCATGAATTTGCCACCCTGTCTTAAAGTGGAGACTACTTTTGTATTCATAGAAGAGTCAAGTAACACATAGAAGAGTCAAGTAACACATCTTTAATGAAATATAATAAATTCTTCCGTAGATTTGACCTTTCAAAATGCAGAGCCTGTGGAATGTCTTTGGTTAATGGGAGAATTCTCCAATTACTAATGTTATGAATAAGACTGGGGTAAACTTCAAAGACACAGCAGTTACAATAGGCATTAACTTTGTCATTCTGCTATGTTTCAAGTAAACATGCTATTTTTTTCTCACTGAGATATAAAAAATGAAAGTCACAGTATTAACTGGAAAATATAAAAGGATCAAAGGCAGACAACGTTCAATAATATTAGTGCCTGATCATAGCATCAGTGTTGAGACAAGTATAATTCTTTGTTGGATGGCAGGGAGGGTGAGAACATTTAAGTTCTACTCTCTTAGCAGATTTCAGTTCTACAGTACAGCGTCAACAACTACAGATGTGTTAATTACCTAGATGGGAGGAATCCTGTCACAATGTATGCATATATTGTCATCACAATGTACAATTTTGTCAATTACGCCTCAATAAAACTGAAAAAAAAAAGGCTTTGGAGGAAAAAAAATAAAGTCATTAAATCAAGTGGGGAAAAAAGCGTAATTGATCTGTCATCATGTCTTATTGAGGAAAATATCACCACTTACTCCAAGACATGATCTGAACTGCCGAGTCCAAGAATACGCGTAAGTGCAGTATTAAATATATCTTAATAACTTGTACCATTGCCATTCATATTGATTTCAAGTCCTGTGGTTATTACTTCCTAAATATCCCTCAATTCTCCAGTAATGCCTCTGAGTCCAAACTGCCATCAAATCCTGCCTGAACTGCTGCAGCCAGTCTACCTATATCTGCTTCCATCTGTTCTTCATACTGTAGTCACAGGGATCTTTTCAAAGCATAAATCTGATCCTGTTGCTCCTATAGTTAAAGCCCCGTAATCAGCTTCCCAATGCTCTTAGGAACAAAGTGAAAATTCTTACAGGACCTTAATCTGTTCCCCATCCATCCTGTAGCCTCACTTTACTCTGGATTCCCACCTGCTTTGCTTTTTTCACTCCAATGTCAGGGACCTTATTTCCGTCTCTCCACCCTGCAGGCTCCCTCTCATCATGAGGTCTTTCAATCAGCTTCCCTGCTCTCATCACCTGGTTAACTCCTGTTTATCAGTTAGATCCTGGTTCCAGTGTCATTTCTTCAGGAGAGGCATCCTGTACCTCTCTAAGCCGAACCCCATTATCAGAGGCTCTTATCACTCCATGAACTTCTCCTCAACACTCCTCTTCTGTCTCGCTTGCACGGCTGAGGTCGCTATGGTAAAGGGATGACTTTTTCTCTCCCTCATGAGTCTAAAAGTTCCCTGGTGGCAGGGGTTGTATCCGTGTTTTTGTTCATTATTGATTCTCTAACTCCTCGTACGGTACCTAGCATAGAGCAAGTGCTCACTAAATAGTTGTTGAATGAATAAAATGTCAAATCGCATTTTTACCAATACTCAGAATTTTAATTTTTCTCTGAGAAAAATATCATATTTATTTAGCAGTTTATCATTTAAATGGCAATTTGGGGTATATTGTCATATATTCTTTATGAAATCTCTGAGAAGGTGGCAGGGAGGGAATGATTACACACATCTTACAGAATAACTGAGGTTCTGAGGGTGTCCTGCCTATGGGCATGCGAGACGGAGGTGGCAGAACCAGGACGCCCCCCATCCTCTCTGACTCCAAGTCTAGAGCCCATCCCCCTCCAAACACTGTGTCACAGCAGGATGACAGGTAATTATGCAATTAGCAGTCTAGTTACTTGCTGTGATCTTGTCTTAAGATTTTCCAGATCAGCATATTGACTTGCAATATTTATTTGGGTGTTGCTTGCTAGTTTTACATTCAGTGGTACAGAAATGGCCAGCAGCAGTGACCACCTGGTGGCCCGTGACACTGGGGGCTGTAGTGGTAGAAGATGAGTTACTAGGTGCATCATGACCTATTATGTGTTTGTTTGCTCCTTAGAGATGCCACCAGAAGGGGCATCATTCCAAGGTACCATTCTGCTTAGGGGAGGAAGTTAAGTCTTCATTAGGGACCCTGGGAAGTCCTACACAAGCAGAACTGGGTAATTGGGAAGGCGGGATAGACACACATCTGGGACGGAAGGAGCCAGAGGTGCTGGGCAGAGAACAGCCCTCCATAACTTGGAAGTTTCCCAAGATGTCATTGTGTCATCCTATTTCATAGATGACAGAATGAAGGAAAGTGTGCTGGGATCTCAGCCACATGCTATGCTACATGTATGACAAGTTGATAGCATGTTGCAGTCACAGAGGACCTTCTAGGCATCTGATTCCTCATTGTATAGATGGAGACACAGAGCATGTCTCACCAAATCATCAAAGGGCAGACTAGGGTTTCCAGGTGGGAATTCCCGCCCATTCTCAGGAATTTTCTTCGCTTTCCCATTCCCGAATCCTGAGAAAGGTTGGTCGGGAAATTGGAAAAATCGGCTCCTTGAACCCAGTAATACCCACAATGGGAAATAAATGTACTACTCACAATGTATCCCTTAGACATTTTTCTTATTTATTGGTAGGGTTTCCGGGCGGGAATTCCCACCTGTTCTTGGGAATATTTTTCGCTTTCCACTTCCTGAATCCCAAGAAAAGTTGGTTGGGAAATAGGGAAAATCGGCTCCTTGAACTCAGGTGGTTGGCAGTATCGGCCGCCACTTTGTGGAAATGATTCATCGTGGAAAACAGAAAACAGTTTATATCTCAGGATTCGGGAACAGGAAAGCAAAAAAATTCCTGAGAATGGGTGGGAATTCCCTCCTGGAAACCCTAGGGCTGACAGTGTTACCACTAGGCATGCATGAGGCGTCAGAAATGATGTAAATCTTTCAGAGAAGGGGGTAAATCAGCTCTTAAACTCTCTTTCCACTAGTTGACCTCTAAGCTAAACAATAAAACAAAACCCATGTTTTATTTTGGTTTGAATCTTAAGAAAATTAGGGAAGGCAGGGACCACATTTTGCACTGGCAAAACTAATTTTATTGTTGACAGTTAACTCTTAGTGACCCCCCAATAAATATTTTTCAGTTGAATTCCATTAAGCTGTCAGCTTATTTTTTTGAATAATTTCTCATTATTTTTGAGTCACTTAAAAAAAATAAACCTACAAAAAAATGGAGGTTTTCAGGTTTCTAACAACCTCACTGACTATCTAAAGACAGACTTTGAAAAGCCACAAGCCACCTTCTGTCACCTGCACATGACAAAGCATGTTTGTGTCACCTGGACCCACCTAGGAACTCTGGGTCTGGTTTGCTTTCTGAAGCCACATTAGTGTTGTGAGACTCATTCTCACCTCTGATTCTACACACAGCCTTAGTGGGGATTGGATAGGCTGCATCAAGATATTTTCCTAACGGAATTAATGACCCGTCAAGAACCATGCTTTATGGTAGGAGCCAGTGGATTACAGCCCAACAGGCGCCTCTCCACAGCTGGCACCCTGCTCATACTGAATCTGGTGCTTCATCACAGTTGACATTTCATGCCTCCTCTGTCCTCATCCACCTCCCCCATGAAGGGGAACGGGGACATTATCTTCCTTCTGTATGGATGAAGGTCAAATTGTAACTGCAGCTGCAGCTCCTGCTGATGAGCTGCCCTGACTAATGATGACTAATGTTTTATAGAGAAGCACGGGGAACCTGCTGTGACTGCCTTGTTAGGCTTCACTCCTAAGTCCCAATTTTCTCACTTTATACTTGTTCCCTTGGGGTCTTCTTCACTCTCATGGCTTTAGTTTCTGTCTGCATGAGAATAATTGGTAGTGTTGTCTTTTTAATCCTGACCTCTACTATTTATACTCTCAGTCCCTGTGCCCTCCCTTCTCACTCAGTGGTTCACTCACTTGTTCATCTACTTATGCATCATGAAACAAATAGTTACTGAGTGACCGCTGGGGGCCCCACATTGTCTATCTGGACAGCTTAGGTGCTAAGACAAAGGTAATACTTGATTTTGCTCTATCTGCTACACCTGCTTCCTGTGTCCTCACTCCCTTTTCTCCTCTCATTGAGACCTTCCTCTGGGTGAGCTTATTTATCCCCAAGGCTTCTCCTGTTATTTAAGACTTCTAACTGCTTCTAAATCAGCTCATCCTTCCCCTGAGGTCTAGCCCAAGTGCCCATCTGTATCCCCACTGACCATTCCAGAGGGCTATGTCCAATAATAAAGGCAGTTTCTTTCCTCTGAAGCTTGCTCCGACTTCAACAGTCCTGAGTCATAAATGCTACCAGCAACTACTCAGTCTCTAAGCTGGAAATCTGGGGCTTATCCTAAATTTGTCAGCTTCACCCCTGTACACATCCCATCAATCCTGTATGTTCTATTGCCTTGATATCTCTTGTGCTGACATCTCTCCATCCTTGCTCCTGCTATTGGATTCAGAACTGCAGAACCTCAAAACTTCTTGCCTCCTCTATTGTAAATAACCTCTAACTATTCACTCCTTTCCTCTATTCTTGCCCTATCCAATCATTCTTTCTATTGATGCTAGAGATATCTTTCTTAAGGCATAAATTGGAACACATCGCTTCTCTTTTCCTCTCTGCTGGTGTCCTACTTGCTGCAGAATAAAGTCCAAGCTCCTTTGCATAGAAGCTGCTCCACGATCTGGCTGCCTGCATCTCCAGCCTCGTTTTGTATGAAGTCCCACCTCACATTCCTCCTCTCCATCTCTTTCTCACTCCACTCACAGTTCTCAGAACACCCAGGCTGTTTGACAACTCGATCGTTGCCCCATCATGCCCATTTCTACCAGGAATTCCCTTTCCATCCCGTCTGCCTGGCAACAAATTACTTCTTTTGAAGTCTCAGCCCAAGCATCACCTCCTCTGTGAAATGGTTTCATTGCTCTTTCTCGTCTAAGTAGAGCTGACAAGTCTTGTCTTTGTGTCCCCTATGGTATCCTGGCTGCACCTCTAGCACAGCACCTAGAATATATCAGGGCTCTTTTTTTAATTTAAAGATTATAAAATTGGTTTATTGTAAAAGCAATTCAAGAATACCCAGTTAAAATCTTATCCCAGTGCTACCCAATAAAACCAAGAAGTAGCTAAACACTTTTACATTGGGGACAATGACATAAAACAAGAAAGACCACATCAAGGCTATGATTCAAAATCAGAAAAAGAAGGGCTTCTGGTCAGTACAGAGGGAAAAAGAAAGGCTTCTTAGATCTCCTTCCAGTCAGTACAGAGGGTGTAAGATGAGAGCTCTGTCTGTGAGGTACCACACTCTGGTCTGTGCTGACTACAACAGAAGAATATAAGTCTCTTGAGGGCAGGCATCATATTCTGTGTCTTTGCACACCCAAGGCCTACCAAAGTGACAGGTATTTAATGGATACTTTCAAGCATTTCATGAATGCTTACCAAATAAATAAACAGCGATATTTATTATGACAAAAGGTTCTATAATTTGATATTTTCGTCTGTTTTTAAAAATAAGTTTTACTGTTAGTATGGCTAATGTACTCCACTTCCCTTCAATCAGACCAAGGGGAAGCCAGCTTATGTTTCAGCATGAGACATGCATTAGCTGAAGTATTAGGTTGGTGCAAAAGTAATTCCTGATCACTGCACTATACACCTGAAGTTGAAGCTGAACAATAATGAATGTCAACTACAATTATATATATAGTTACAAGCGGAGTACAGCATTAGGAACAGAGACAGTGGAAATATAATGGCTGTATGCGATGTCAGAGGGGTAGTAGATTGGGGGAGAGGGGTTATCACTGTGTGAGGGATATAAATGAATAATGTCTATTACATTGTTTCGTACACCTGAAACTAATAAAAAAAAAAGGAAAAAAAGTAATTGCGGTTTAAAAGGTTAAAAATAATTGCAAAAACCACAATTACTTTTGCACTAACCTAATCACTCGACTATCAGACTATAAGAGAATAGAATTGTAGAATTTTAGAACTAGAATGGCCTGAAGCAAACATTTTATCTAAACCTTTCATTTTACATATGTATCATAAGGTCACATAGCTAATTAATGGCAGAATTGGGATAAGATCCTTCTTCTGTGCCTTTATTGCCCTGCCACGTTAGTGAAGTCACCTTTATTGAGCTTCAATTTGTGCCAGGCACTGCTCTGGGTCACATATAGGTGTTTTACTCCATGATCTCAACAGACAGGTGCAGCTGCCAAGGTTATAAGCCACATTTGGTCCTCCCATCTTTCTAGTGCCACCACACATGTGCTGAACACGCACATCTCTCCCTTGGGTCACTGTGACATGTTGCCATGTTGCTTCTCTGACCTTGAGCATCTCTTGAATTGTGTCACAAGCCTTCCTTGGTTCTTGACCTTGACTACATCAACTCTCCTCAAAATTGTCCTCTGCCCCCTCAATGGCTCCATCAGATAAAGCTTTCTAAACGAGGCAAAAGTCCCCTTATATCTCCCTGCTAGTTTATTCTTCTGGCCTCTCCCATGGCTTTCTCATCAGGTTGACTGCCACCCACATGACTTCCTCTTAGCCTTACTCTGACCATTATCCAACTTCCCCATTTATTCATGAAGCACCATTATAACCCAGACTTCTCTTTCTCCCTCTTCCAAATCCAGCAAAGGGTTTATTGTCTCAAAATTACTTAGGCTGTTAGATCTCAGAAGTGTTCAATTAGAGAATAGACTAAATTCTTTGTTTAGAGTGAAAAGATAGTTAATGATGCTGTGGGAAGCTGAGTGTGGCCCAAATGTGGAAGACGGAATATGATTACAATGATTTAAATGACAGTTGATATAAATTCAATGGAAAAAAAAAAAAGTTAAAACAGCTCTTTCAAAAGCCCTTGATATTCAGGAAGGCGAGAGGTTCTTGCTAGGTATGCACATGTTGGGAACATTCACATCCTATGTTTTTTTTTATACAAGTGTGTTTGTCTGAAATATACCCAAATCCTGGATGATTTAAGTCAAATACACCATGTGCTTTATGGAATGGCAAATAATCATTGTTGATTTCTTTTTCTCTTAGCAGCTGTTTCAACTCATATACACAATCTATCAGTAAGTTTCCTAGCTTGCCAGCTTCACTAGCCCTATAGAGAGAAATAACATAAAATAAGGAAAAGCCAAAAAGTAGAAACACACCACATTTTCTGAGTTCTTGTTCTGTGCGAGACAGTGTGCTGAGCATTTCACATTTTGCCACTTAATCTTAACAACCCTGTGTGGTAGGCTCTCTTACCATTCCATTTTACAAATAAAGTAGCAGAAGATGTAGAGAGATGAAAAACAATACCTGAAGTCATATAGTTACTGATGGGCAGCACTAGATTTTAAACCTAGTTCTCAACCCAATGCTCTTAATCAGTTTGTTTTATTAACCACAAACACAATATGATCAAAAATGGAAAATGTGACACCATGAAAGCAACATATCTATTTGATTGTTGAAAGGAAACTAACAGTAGTTCGATGTAGAGTCCGAGTTTTGCCATTTCATACTTGCTAATATAAAGGCTTCTTTTGTTGTAGGGCACTTAATAAACCAACAGATGAAAAGGAAGAAAAGAGAATCTCCTTGGATTAAGTGGGAATTGATACCCAAGGCCTGGATACTCCTCAAATCGTAAGGAAATCTGTATAATTAACATTGATTGAAAAGTGCTTATGATAAAAAGCAAAATCAAACCCAACCCAGAAAACTTACCTGAAGAAATGATCAGAAAATAATCAAAAGAAAAGAAAAACCTACTCTATGAAACATGATCATGGGGAGATAAGCTGGAATAACACGAATATTGATATTTGTGCAGATCATAAATAACCTAATTATTGCCTGGACAGTCAAGGAGGTACAGTAGATGAATCTCTTCCTTCTCTGCCTGCTCCGCAGCAGTCTCTGCATGTGCAGGTGCCATACCCGGGGGCTTTCATCTTTTAGGATTCGCAAGTCATAAGCCTAGATTTTTTTTTCCATTATCTCATTCTTCCTGTAGGAAAATTAGAAAAACATGTATGTTTTCTCACTCTGTTCCCTAGACCATTTGTTCTTTCACCTTTGCTAAAATGCTCTCCACTTTCAAGAGCCTTTTGTACTAAAAAACAAGTGCTCTCACATACTTGACCTACAAATCTGGAGAATCATTCACCGGATGTGTTTTTCAAAGACTCAGCTTTTAGATTTCTGGAAATAAGAATTGTTTTCTAAAAGTGCTCACAAAGAAGGAAATCATAAATGGTGGTACCGCAACCCAATTTAGAGAGGACAACTTTCAAAATATATAAAACTTTAAAGAAATATTAACAAAGGACTTAAAGAATATGTTATCAAATAGTTTTGAGAAATATTAACCAATAATTTAAAAACAATATTAAACTATTAATAATATGCTAAATAATCAAAGATTACCATTAAAATGTTGATAAGGACCCAATGAGATAATTTATTTCACCAAAACCATTTAAAGTTAATGCCACATGTCTCTCTTTTCTATGATTTATGACCAGTCTTTTATATTGCCCCTCCTTTTTGTTTTTGCATTATGATAAGAATAGAGGATATGGCAAAGGTTAAACACAAAGAAAGAGTCTTAAAAGCAGCTTTGCAGGAAAGAAGGGAGTGGCAGAAAATATTCCAAGTGATTAAAAGCAATGACATACAACCAAGATTTCTGTACACAGCAAGGCTGTCATTTAGAATTGAAGGACAGATAAGGAGCTTCTCAGACAAGAAAAAGATGGAGTTCATCACTACCAAACCAGTATTACAAGGAATCTTAGAGGGACTTCTTTAAGCTAGGAGGAGGGTTAAGGATGGGTGAAAGGGGAAAGAATCAAGAAGTACAAATAGGGCATTATACAGTAGTCATGGGGATGTAGGAATTACAAGGAATCTTAGAGGAATTTCTTTAAGATGGGAGGGGGGTTAAGGATGGGTGAAAGGGGAAGGGATTAAGAAGTGCAAATAGAGTGTTATACAGAAGTCATGGAGATATAGGGTATAGCATAAGGAATATAGTCAATAATATTGTAATAACTAGGTATGGTGCCAGATAGGTGCTAGATCTATCAGGGCGATCAATGGGAATGGGGTTGGGGGCAGGGTGAAAAAGGTGAAGGTATTAAGAAATACAAATTGATAGTTAATACAGTATGGGGAATATAATCACAATATTGTAAAGATCATGTAAGTTACCAGATGGGCACTGGATTTATCAGAGGGATCATGTCATAGACTGTGTAGATGCCTGATCACTGCACTGTACACCTGAAGCTGAAGTAGAATAATATTGAATGTCAACTGTAACTAAATATATAGGTATATATAGTCATGGGATGTGGAGTACAGCATAGAGAAGACAGTCGATGGTATTATAACAGCTATAGAAGATGTCAGAGGGATAGTAGCTTGCAGGGTGGGTTATCACTTTATGAGAGGTTTAAATGTCTAACTATTATGTTGCTTTGTACACCTGAAACTAATAAAAATAAAGAAATTTTAAAAAAATAGAGAATATGGTGTAGAAGCCAGTAGGAACCTAGCCTTGTACTTGTGCATATTTGAATCCATAACTGGAAAGGGACTGCATAAGTATAAAATATCACTGTTACATTCATCCTCATTAAGTCTATTCTTATCAGAGCCACTGCTTTTTCCAGGAACTTAGAACACTATTTTAAAACAAAATTGCTCCCATATCTTTTAAGCTTACAAAGACTCAGTACAACCAACTTGTGGAAGCAATTGCTCTCCCACACATTTAATATACTTTGGATTAAAATCAGGGGAAGCCCTAGATTGCCTTAGTGAAAGGCAAGATTTACACTAACATTTTCTCATTCTCAATTACTGCAGAGGACATAGATTTCATTACAAAACAGAAAAGTTTTTCAGTTGTTATTTGTATGGTTTTGGATTGATCTGCTTCATCTGGGGTTTGGGGTACAGAAGCAATGAACTGTGTAGTTCATGCAGGAGGCAAAGAAATTATTACCCTTTTCCTCACAAAAGTTGAAAGGGGAGTTTTTACTCATAGATAACTTCTGAGGTGAGTCATTAGGTTATATGGGCTAGAAAGAAAGATCTCCACTCAGTATTCTTCATAATCATTTATATTTTACAAAGTGGGTCATAACTTCTCTTTTTGGCTTTATTTCATCAAACACGTTTTTTGGGGAGAAAGTGCATCAGTAAATAAAACAAAGCTTTCCTGCTTTGCCTTATTTCAAGAATGTCAATTCCAAAGAGGAAAAACATCATGGTGAGAGAAGAGCTTCTGGAAATTGACTACTTCTCTGCCCACTACTCAGGTTCCAGTCACTGCAGCTGCCACTCGTACCCCACATGTTGTCCGGACCCCAGTCTGTTACCCCAGGCTGGGTAATAGGCCCTGTAGGTCTGACTTCTCCCCTCCTTCTTTTCTCTGTCCACTTCCAACTTGCTCAGAACCGGCTCATCAGTCTAGGCCCAGCGGATACCTGGAAGCAAATTACCTGCTTGCACTTTTGAGCACTGCTTCCCAGGAGTTCCTTTTTGGGATATTTTACTACTCTAACATCCACTGCTGACTACTCACCCAGAGACCAGTTATCAGGCCATGGTAGCCTTTCAGCCCGAATTCTTACTTCCTTATACTCTGAGATTGCAAGTTTTTATTTACCCACCCAAACTGGCTGGCCTGTCAGTCCATTGCTAGGAAGTCTATATGCCTCTATTTGTTATCACCAATAGAATCAACCTAGATTAGTGAAGGCCCTCTCTGCATTTAATTTTCTTAGCATTTATAAATATCATACTCATTAAAAAATATTTTTTGAGCACTTACTATGTGTCTGGCTTCAAATGTTCATTTCTGTGCACCTCAAAGTTTTAGAAGTAAAGCTATTTCAGGGCATAATTCCAAAAGCAAAATAGCCTGAATATTAGTTGCAATAAGACTGCTTCAAACTCAAACCCACATTTTACGAGGGCTGGCCAGAGAGATGCCAATTTCTTCCAGTATACCCCAATGTATGAAGCATCACGAGCAACAGCTTCATTTCACCACAGTCTACTATCTTCCACATGAGTAAAATATCACTAGGTAAATTAAAGTTCTTCTTTCAGTCCTTTGAGTGTCCAGGGCAGACCTTGGTTTCTGCAGTTCTTTGCACCTGCAGCCACACTGCACAACTCCAGGGGGCACTGCCCACACGTAGATAGTCTAAAAATAAATGCTTCTTAAATTATCTCTGGCAAAAGACCAGTTTTTTTTAAAAAGTCTTTAATCCATCAAGAGCCAACACATTTGAAAGAAAATTATTAGAAAATTAAAATAAAAAATACAAGCCCAATTTCTAAAAAATTATTTGATTCAACAGACATAAAATTACTCAAGTTAGTTTACTATAAAAATTTTGAATGCTTATTCTCAATTTCTTATTTGTTTTTGAGCACAGGTGACAATAGTGTCTGGATGACACTGGTCCATGGGTCACCCTGGGAGTGGCACTAATCAGTTTAGAACACAGATTCAATGAGAACAGTGCCCTCTAGACTTGTCCAGTCTGAGTTCCTGCCTGAGTCCCAGGCATTTTGACAGTTTATATGTCAGAGAACAATAGGTGGAAGTGTACACATGTATAAATCAGAGAAGGGGGCAGCAAGAACTTCTCAGACACTTTGGTATGATAGGCAAATTAATTGGCTATAGACAAAATACAAGGCATCGCTGTCCTTATTTAAACGTTATTCCTGAGCCTTACACCATCCTAGAGTTGGGACTTCATGTCCATGTTCATTAGTGATCTGATGCCACTGGAAGCTAATGAGACCTTTTCCAGTTAACTCAGATTTTCTGGCCAAAGTCCAATTTGGGTAATTGCCTCTGCCTACATGAATGCCTCCCACCACTGAAATTAAACTTCCCCTCTTCAACTACTGTGTAATAACAATCTGCTTTTGAATAGCTGCCATTATAAACTTCGGAGGTAACTACCTTTTTCTGCAAGATAAAATAATAATAAAAAAAAGCTTGTGTGTGTGTTTGTGTCTGTGTGTGGATTCCTTGGTGAGGTTTATGAACATACGGATGGCTTCTCAAGGAAAAACAGTTAGCTAAACGCACAGTCAGGATGATACTTTTGTCAGAACAGGAATTTCACCAGGTATTTAAACAAGTACAAGGACGTGGGACCACAGAATTGAGTCTTCTGTAAGTAAGAAGATGCAAACACCAATAATCGCAGGGCCTGCAAAGTCATGATTGAATGCATGGGTTTTAAAGTGAGATTTTAGTTTGATTGTAGATACTCTGTGGGACAGCGTTTTTAAAAGAGAGACTTAAAAGATCTTTAAGAAAAGTTTAGGGTAGAAGTCTATTTCAGGCTTCCACCTCTCTGCACAGTTTTGGTGTTCTTATTCTTTTGTACAGTTGGTGTAAAAGGGGCTGTAAAAGCATTACTCTCAGAATATTCATTTAAAAACAAAAATAGACTTCTTAGCTACTTCTTTTTCCATTTTCTGAATCTAATTCCACACCGTTGCCAGAGCCGTTTTCCTAACACATGTTCACCATCTAATTCCCTCATGTAGCATTTGTTCATCGTTTCCCATCAGAGCAAGTCTTGCCCCTTTGCTGGGCATGGAAGGCCCGACAGGCTCTGTCTGTTTCACTGACCCAGCATTATCTCCGATTACTTCCCAGCATGAACTTTCACTGGCATTGGGCTGCTCTCCAAACAATCTTTCTGCCTGGGCCCTCTCACCTCTAACCTTTCATGGCTCACAAAGCTATTTAGTGTGGGAAGTCCTTTCCCTCTTTTTCCACCCTTTTAACCTATAATCTTTGTCTATCTTGAGTCTCACCTTCAGGTAAGTCTTCTCCTAAAGTCCTCTCACTTCTATTTGCATCACAGGATTTATACTTTAAGTAAGTATACCCTCTCTTCTATTGTTTCTTGGTTGTTCCATGTGCATTAACTCCATCTCTTGAATGAAATGATGTACTCTTCATAGGTCGATAGCATTTTCACCTTCAGGTTGTGTGGGAAGCCTGGCTAATCCTGCCTCCACCTTCCATTTGGCACATCCTCCTTCTCTCCATCAGCTAGGGAAGTTGTGCCAAAGAAGCACTATAACAACTTCTTAGTCAGGTACTTTGGAAAATGCCGAAAAGCATCATCATCAGTCATTGTGAATACCTAGATCAGAGGCTGGCCAACCTTGTTGGTAAAGGGAGAGATAGTAAATACTTTAGGCTTTGCGGGCTATGTGATTTCTCTCGCAATCACTCACCTCTGCTGCTGTATCACCAAAGTGGCCACACACTGTATATAAATGAAGGAGAGTGACTGTGTTCCAATAAAGTTTTACGGATATTGAAATTTGAATTTCATATAATTTTCACATATTAAAAATAGTATTCTTCTTTTGATATTTTTAAACATTTAAAAATGCAAAAATTGGATAACAAACCTATTGTCATTATATATGCAAGCATCAAAATCACAGGTGCTTTTTACACCTCAAACTTACACAATGTTATATATCAATTATATCTCAAGGAAGCTGAAAAAAATTTAAAAGCTATTCTTAGCTTATGAGGCCTATGAAAGCAGATGGAGGACTGAATTTGGCCCATGGGCCATAGTTTGCTGACCCCTGACCTCGATCATTGTGGCCCCTGACCACCACAGCAGAATCAGCTAGTCAGGAGTTTAGAGAAACACATAAATTCTGGACCGAGTTAAGCAGAATTTCTGAGCACATTAAGGATATTATCAGACAGCTGTGACTCATCATCTCTAGAATGGCCACAATGTGCTTTTAGCTTTTTGAGTTAGAACTGGGGAGCTGGTTACCAAGGTTATAACAGGCGGGGCAATGACAGCGCCGGCTCATCAGGAATCTAGTCTATGAGACTTACAACCTAAGGGGGGAACATCAACAACAGGGACTCCATGCTTTTAATCAGCATTTTAGAATCTGTTTAGATGCAGAAAAATTAAGACCTGGGAATTCTGAGTGTTTGCATTTAAAATATGTTATTCAGAATATCAATAGATGTGGCAAACGTATTTTAACTCAGTTCTATTTTAACTTAAACTCAGTAAAAATAGAAATGTATTCTTGGGGAAGGAAAGAAACTCAAATTTCTTATTAAAAATACTGTGTACAAGACTAAAATGTAAAAAGAAACAATCTTTTTGTTTCTGTCTCAAATGAAAGCCTCTGGAGCTGAAGCCTTTGTTATCCACGGCAAACTCAGGAGAGATTATTTATTGTATTAGGAGCAAACAGTTCTAAAGGGCAGATAAAATGTATTTTCTCTATAAACTCATTTACCTAACACACTGGATTATAAGGAAAGCACCTTCTAGGAAGAAGGGCCATCTGGAATGCTGTGCCCATAGGGCCACTCTGACCAATGCGAATCCATTGAGGCTGGAATATGACCCATCTGAGCAGAATATTCGGTAGTTTCGGATCCAGAGAACATCATCACCTGCATTTTGCAAATCATTCCCAAACTCTACAGGAAAGGAGTATGCCAGGGAACAAATGGGGCTCAACTCTCACTTCTACCACTAGCCAAGATTTATGGAGTACCTCCTTCGTGTCTGACGCTGTGATAAGCGCATTGCACGGGTTTTCTTGTTTAATTCTCACAGCACGTAGCTACAGTTTACAGGTGAGGAAACTAAGTTTTGAATATTTCAAGGAACATGTCCAAGAGCACACAGGTCAAGTCAGGACTCAGATTTGAGCTCAGGACCCGTGCTCCTAACCACGGTACTGGATTACCTTCCAAAGCCATCACATTAAAAGGAAACCAGGCTTTGGTGGGTTTTCTTTCGGCCTAGCTGGGGAAGAAACCAGAAGCTGGGCTGTGCAGACTCTGGACAAATGCACTTAACCTCATGTCAAAGAAGCCAGTGCTGGGTGTGGCACTGTGCCGGGATCCCTCTTGTCTCCCCTGGACACTGAGCCTCCAGATCACCCTTGCCAAGGAGAAGGGAGCACCCTTCCCTTTTATGGTAATGTTTATTTGGGAACCAGTGAGCTGGGTTCCTCATAGGAAGGGACAATTGTGGTGGACAGTCACGTAGCCACCAGAATATGGTTGGTAGTCATGTTGCCAAAACCTTCTAACGGGGAAGAAACCTCGAGTCATACTTTCCCACCGATAAGAAACAAGAATGGTTGGCATGGTAACTGCAAAAAAGATGTAATCAGATTTATGAAAGTTCCCCCAAATCACACCTGTTAGAGGAGTTGCCCTCTGGGTGATCTGCCATCATTATCATACGAAATAACACATCCACCAGCCCCATGACAGATCCAGAGCGGCCCATATAAGACCGAAAAGAGGGCAGCCATCTAATTCTCGGAACTCCCCTCCCCATTCCAGGGAAACGAACCCAGTCTCTAACCCTGAGGGCCCATAGAACACTATGCCCATAGACCTCAGGGAGCCACATCCATTCTCCAGAGTGTGCTTTATTGGTGCATCAAGTTTTCCCTTTACTATACCTCACTCTCTGCAAACTGTTTTGCCCCTTCTCTTGATTTCTACCCTGAGAGGGGCAAGGACTCCTGCACCAGTAACACCATCACACAGCAACCTTCTTAAGAATAAACCTATCTTACAAGACCTCCACCCAAAGAGGGGACATCAACAGGGGCCACTGCAGACTTCATTAAACAGGAAGCCTGGATTCTGGCAGAAGTGGACAAGGACGTCAGATGACAACTGAGATTCCAGACAGATTCAGAGGACACCCAACCATTCTGGCCTAAGGAATCCACCAATACCTACTAAACTGGAATCAGTGATCCACAGAAAAACCATTATTTGAATGTGGCTGTGTTTAATGTGCTTATACTAAGGACTAGGAAACTGCATATACTTGAATTAACATAACATTAACATTCTTTTTTTTTCTCCTTATTAATTTTCCAAGTTAAAGCACGTCTTCAAGTATGGCTCTAGGGAATAACACCGAGACTAATTAGGCCAAACATTGTGCTCGTCTCCTTATGCCTGAGAGGGAGAGCAGATAACTTCTCCCTAATGCTTGAGAATGCTGTTTTGAATGAAATTAAAACACCTTCAGACATTTTGGAGTTAGAGTACAATGCTGCTTTTATGATAGAACAACGACAATTTACAGTCTATCTATGTGTGGTGTGTAGAGCCATTTTTACAGCATAATATAATATTTTAAAGGGCAAGAGTGATATGCACAATTTGTGAACTTTCCGGAACAATGCTTTATTTCCTTGTTAGAATTAACACTTAGGCATTTTACGAGAAGTGAATATAAGTTTTTAAAAATTTCTTTTGCTAGTACTTTTTAGCAAATATGCAATTTATATACAACTTTTACATTACATGTGTGACCTAAAGTTCACATCTCCCATCTATCACTTTGATTACTGTTTTTAATAAATAACTTCCCAAATTTCTGAAGGAGTAGATTTAAATTCTAGGCTCTCAAGCAAAAAATATCAAAAAGGACCACATTCATTGAAACTTTCATGGACGGCTTGGGTAATTCATTTTTCTGCGGGGGGCGGGAAAGAGTAACAATTGGGAGGCCGCTGATCCCTTCTTCTAATGCCCCCTTAGATTCTGGGCATCTTTTTATTTCTGCGAAAACCCTGGAAACATGACTTTCTCTCCAGGTGCCTGGCTGTCTCTGAAGTTTACTTGCTCACTGTTTCCTTCTGCACCTTCCCCCGGCAGTTTTTTAGTGTATCATTAACTGATTTTCACAAACTCCTGCAGTTTAGAGCCATTTGTTGAAGTAAGCTTTCTTAGACACCTTAGGGGAAGTCTTATGAATTTGGTGTAAATCTCTTCTATTAAATTAGGGGATTCTGTCACTAGGGCAGGATCAAACATTCCATGGACAAAATTGTATGTATGAATATGTAAACTTTAATTGGAAAATGAATTACCTGGGAGATATTATTAAAATGCAAATTGTGATTCAGTAGATCTGAGGTAGGATGCAAAATCACCTGGTCTCACAGGTAATGAGGATGGCAGTCCTCAACCAAACTGGAGGCACAAGGTGCTGCTATGAGGTTACCTGAGAAGGCAGCAGGCTTTGTCAGAGGCAGAAAGAAAAGAAACCAGGGCAAAAAGCATACAGAAGATCCCTGTTCTGTTATGGGAGTTAGAATATTCTTCAATGAAGACACTATTTCTTGGAATTTTGGATGCTACTTTTTTGGACGTGTGTGCCTGTCTCTCAAAACAGGATGTTTTGGCATACCTGGCCCCTGGGCACTAAAGGCCAGTTAAAAACCCAGTTGTTGCAACAACTGATGAAGAAAAGCAGTCTTAATAACAAACAGAAATTCAAATAATACATTCTTGAAGTTAAAATTACAACTAAGAACAGACAAGCGCTGTAACACTTTTATGTTATACTTAAACGTTTACTGGACAAATATGGTGACTTCTTCCACTGATACTGGCATTCTGTTCAAATAGCCTTCCTCAAGTTTACTAACTTCTGACAACGAAGTCCTCCCTCCTTCCACTCCCCTGAAGGTATAGCAAGGTCTCCTTTCCCTGATCCTTTGCTGAACACACAGCAATTTTTCAAGTTCCTCAGGCTGAGGAAAGCCTGTAATTTGGCTTATATTGAAACCAGAGTGTGGTCAGTCCAGCCACTGACTAATAAGCACTTGCCTCCCTTGAGCCTGCAATGCAGTTCTTATAAATACAATTTTAAAAAGAATTTTATTTCACACTCTATTCCTGAGATCTTTTTCATAATATGACCTGAAGATGACCCTGTAAAGTTACAAATATCCATTGGAGTGGGGGAGGATTAGAGAGACCAGTCAAGGACCATTGTTGGAAGGTGATCCACAACAGAAAATCCACATAGGAGAAAAAAAAGGGAGAAAGAAATCATATATTTTTAAGGTAGGATATAGCTTCAAACAAAATTGGCAAGCAAACACATGAATTCAATAGGCTTTTTTGACAAGAGCAAATAGCTAAACACTACTTGTTTTGCTAAATGCTGAAAGGTATAGATGTAGAAGTAATGTAATCTTGATTGTATCTTCTGTTAAAAGGGTGACCCTTAGTTTATGGACAATTAGAAGTTGAAAGTAAAGTGTGATTGTGTTGCTAGATTTGTAACTAATTTTTAGACTGTATTATAATTAGACTAATAGTATAGTTTTAATACATAAGAATAGTATACTAAATTTATTCATTGTTCACAATGTATGTGAGCATTGCTGTTTAGAGCAATAAATTGTCCTCTCAACAATACAAGAAAATTGTTGTGTGGACTCTTAATCAGAAATCCACTGATGACTTAGTGGGCTAGCAGTCCATTTAAAGTTTATTAAAGGGTCAGGGATCTTTCACTCTGAAAGGTCCAATGTGTCATCTTGGGATTTCCTTGATAAATTCTGAATGGGGAAAGTGGCAACTCCAATGCTATGACTTACCAGAAAATCTTGACATGAAGAAATGACAAGACTATTTGTTGGACTTCGTAGAAAAATGAGGGATGCTGGAAGAGTCTTACTAGAATAAGTAACATCTTAATTGAATTCTCAAGGGCAAATGAGAGTTTACCAAAAAATATGGAAGAGAAGAGATTATTCATATAGGAAAAAATAATTTGCTATGACAATGAAGAATAAAACAAGTGTTGTGTTTTGCTAGGAAAACGTAAGTTCCATGAAGGCAGAGACGTTTAATCTGTTTTGTTCACTGCTGTATTACAGAAATTCAAATTTTATTTGAAACATGGTAGATGCTCAGTGAATATTTGTGGAATGAAGGATGTGACATGAGTCTAAACAGGTTGGTATAAACCAGTTAACGAAGGATTTGGATGTAAAAGAGTTTGTCTTGGTTCTCTAGAGGCCATGAAGAAGCACAAAAGGGTATTAAGAGAGGAAATAAAACCGTAATGGTCAACACCATCATGTAGGTGGCCATGGTAGTGGTGGTAAGGCTATAGAATCACAAAATAAGTTTACAAGTAACAAAATCTGGGCAATCTCAATTTTTCAGAAATGGACAAAAAAAGAGTTCATTAAAAAAATCTGAGAAGAAACAGAGAACTGGAAGGCTGCTAGATGAGATTGGTGTTCTGGAAGCCAAGAGAGGAGAGTCTAGAAGAAATGAGAAATGTTATTTTACAAATAGGAAGCCATTGTTAACATCAGAGAGAACATTTTCAGTAGTGTGATATGGACAGAGACTAGATAGCAGTAGGTTGAAAGGTGCAAGGTAGAAAGAGCAGATGTTAAGTAAATCCCATTCCTCCAAGAATAATGGTCTTAATGGTCTTAAATGATTTATGGAATAAAGTGGGATATATGTAGGTACCATACATGGATAATATTTCAAAAAAGTTGTCTGAGAACAAAAGAAAAGAGAAAGAGCCATGGCTGGAGGTTAATGCAGAATCAAGAAAAGATTCTTAAAATATGAGATAAATTCCAGCAGGTTTATAGGCTAAGGAAAAGGTGCCCAAAGAAAAAGAAGTTATAATAATGCCCATGATAAAGATAATACTGATGAAACTTCTAGTCAAGATGGCAGAGTAGATAAACACTGTGCTTGCTTCCTATCATGAATATATCAAAAGAACAGCTAAACTACAAAACCACTGCCATTGAGAATTGACAGAGATGTAGCTGAACAGAGTTCCTATAACTAAGGATGTACAGAAGCAGCCACGTCCAGGCTGGAAGGAGGGACAGAGATGTGGATAGGGCTGGGTCCACACACACATGTGGTGGTTAAAAATTGGGATGTGTATCTTGGCTGTGGAGGTCACCCCCTGAGGAGTGAGGGGTCCCAGCCCCATACCAGGGCTCCAGTGCTGGGAAGAGAAGTACCCCCAACTTCTGGCTGTGAAACCAGCAGAGATTATGGCTTAGTGAGACAGAGGACAGCTGGAGTCCTAGGTGTTCTTCTTAAAGAACCTGAGCACAGATGTACTCATTGATGACTCACTTGCTCTGACTTCCAGTGCTGGGGCAGCAGCTCGAAAAGCAACAAGGGCATATGGAGAGGAACTGAATTGTCTCGCCTCAGGGTGAGCGCTGCGGGCCAGCTCTCTCCCACACAAAAGTGCTGTCAGAAGCCATCATTCCTTTGTTGAGCCCTCCCCCAATCCAGCATGCAGACACAGGTGGCCACCATGTCTGAGTCTCCATTGACCCAGCTAACACCGTTCACCCTGTCTTGGTGATTCTCTGAGACCCCACCCACCCAACTTGTGGGCTCACTCAAGCCACTTCCAGTGGCTTTTCCATACAAATGCCAGTGTTGGCTCATTCTATGGACTTTCCTAAAATCTCTCAAAAATTCACAAACCTAAAACAAGAAGCAGCTTGCCTTAGCATATCCTATACCTCTTGCTAAGCAGTCCCAAGCCTGGCACTGTGACAGCAAGCCAAGGTCCCAGCTTATCCTCTGCCAGGTACCTCCAAGCTTAGCGTGGATAGTGGCCATCTGAGGATCACTTTCCGGCTCATGTCAGGTGGCCTTGGGCAGAACATAGGCTGCAGTTGAACTTGGCCTGTGGTGGGGACCCTCCCAGGAGGCCCTGGGGCTAGCATGCCTGGTGGCTAGCTTGGGACCATGCTGGAGCACACAAGGTCCCTCCACAGATTACACAACCAAAGGGAAGACTGGGCAATGAACACAGCCCTACTAAACAAATCCTGCTCTATACAATGGTCAGCCCTTGTACAACAGCTCCTCCACTGTAGTCATGGCCAGTCCTCACAACAAATCATCCTGAGGGTCAATCCTTCCCATTGACATGCAAACAGCAACCGAGTTTCGACTATAATAGGAGGGCACATACAATCCACACAGGGCACACACCTGCAGCACCCAGCTCAGATGACCAGGGAGACTGCATCACTGAGCCCCACAGGACACCTACTACATAAGATCACACTACTAAGACCAGTGACATAGCAATTCTGCTTAATACAAAGAAACACAGGGAGGCAGCCAAAGTGGGGAGACAAAGAAACATGTCCCAAAGGAAAGAACAGAACAAAGCTCCAGAAAAAGAACTAAACAAAATGAAGACAAGCAACCTACCAGATACAGAGTTCAAAACACTGGTTATAAGGATGCTCAATGATTTCAGTGAGAACTTCAACAAAGAGATAGGAAACATAAAAATGGAGCTAGAAAACAAAAAAGAATCCGTCAGAAATGAAGAATACAGTAACTGAAATAAAGAACACATTAGAGGAAATCAACGGTAGATTGGTGAAGCAGATGATTGACTCACTGATTTGGAAGACAAGGTTGTGGGAAAACACCCAATCAGAATACCCAGAAAGAACAAAGAATCTAAAAAAATGAAGACAGTTTAAGGGGCCTCTGGGACAACATCAAGTGTACCAACATTCACATCATAGGGTTACCAGAAGGAGAAGAGAGACAACAAGGAATTGAAAACCTATATAAAGAAATAATGACAGAAAACTTCCCTAACCTGGCAAAGGAAATAGACATACAAGTCCAGGAAACACAGTGAATCCCAAACAAGGTGAATCCAAAGAGACTCACACCAAGACACATCACAATGAAAATGCCATAATTAAAAAGTTTAAAGACAAAGAGAGAATCCTAAAAGTAGTAAAAAAAAGACAACTAGTTTCTTACAAGGGGACTCCCATAAGACTGTTAGCTGACTTCTCAACAGGAAGTTTGCAGGCCAGCAGGGACTGGCTTGAAATATTCAATGTGATGAAAAGTAAGGACCAACATCCAAGATTACTCTCTCCAGCAAAACTATCATTTAGAATCGAAGGACAGATAAAGAGCTTCACAGACAAGAAAAGCCTAAAGGAGATCATCACCACTAAACCAGTATTACAATAACTGTTAAAGTGACCACTTTAAGAAGAAGATAAAAAGATTTTTTAAAAATGTGAATAATAAAATGGCAATAACTACATATCTATCAGCAATTATTTTAAATGTAAGTGGATTAAATGCTGCAATCAAAAGACATAGGGTGGCTGAATGGATAAGAAAACAAGACCCTTACATATACTGCCTACAAGAGACTCATTTCAGATTGAAAAACACATACTGACAGAAAGTAAAAAAGAGAAAAAAAGATATTTTATGAAAATAGAAACAAACAAAATATCTGGGGTAGCAATACTTATATTAGATAAAATAGACTTTAAAACAAAGGCTATAACAAGAGATAAAGAACGACCCAGTAATTCCACTTCTGGATATTTATCCAAAGAAAACAAAACACTGCTTTGAAGGGACATGTGCATTCCTATGTTCATTGCAACATTATTTACAGTAGCCAAGATATGGAGACAATCGGGGCGTCCATCAACGGATGAGTGGCAAAAAAATAAGAAGTGGTACATATATACAATGGAATATTACTCAGCCATAAAAATGAATGAAATCTTGCCATGTGCAACAACATGGTTGGACTTACAGGGGGTATTATGCCAAGTGAAATGAGTCAGACAAAGACAAATACGATTTGATTTCACTTATATGTGGAATCTCAAGAACAAAAGAAATGAACAAACAAAACAAAATCATAGATACAGAAAATATTTTGAATGTTGCCAGACGGGAGAGGAGTTAGGGGGATATGTAAAAAAGGTGAAGGCATTAAGAAGTACAAATTGGTAATTACAAAATATTCATGGGGATGTCAAGTACAGCACAGGGAATATAGTCAATAATATTGCAACAACTATGCATAGTGCCAGGTGAGCACTAGATCAATCAGGGTGATCACTTTGTAAGTTATATAAATATCTAAACACTATGTTGTACACCTGAAACTAATATAACCTTCTATATCAACTTAATAACTGAAAAAGAATTATTAAAATAAAAAAAAGAGAGAGAGAATACCGATGGAGCAGTTCCCTGAGTGGACAGGAGTGGCTTCCTTCCAGAGCAAGGTGAAGTTGATATCTTTGAGTACAATACCTACAAGTTTTCCTTTGAATTCAGAGGGAAAGAAGAAAAGATGGGTCCAGATAAAAGCTTGTTTCTGAAGCACGGGGGAGAAAAACTTATCCATAAGCACTTGGGATAATGGATATTGAATTAGCTTCAGCTAAATGTGAAGCTAATGAATGTATTTTAATGATCATTATTATGTATTTAATGCATTTTACTTTTATTTTTGATTTTCTTTATATAGGAATGGGGATTTATAAGGCAAGTGATAAGGTATTCTATGTGGAATTTAGCAGGCTCCCAAACTCACTTTAGATTGCTGGCATATGTGGTTTGGGTAGTTTTTTAACATATGAAAAAAAACCATAGGTGAAATGTAGTATCCATCCCAAATTTATCACAATATAACTGAAATGGATTTATCTATGCTGCCCTCACTAAGTTTTATTCCAAATTTTAAGTGGAAGTGTCACTTTGATGGAACTTTTTGCAATCTACCAGTAGAAGATGCTTTGTAACATAAAACTGTTTTTGAACTAAATGCATTATAATGCTCATTAAAACTCACTCTCCTGGAAATGTAAAATTGATTTATCTAATGTACTACAAAATTCCCCATAAAGGTACCACACATAGTGAAATAATGTTAATTAGGAGAAGCAAAACAATATTTTCTTGAATTTTTAGGGCAATTAGCATAACACATTAATATGGTATAATAACTGTGATTATTTTCATTGCACTTTTTATAGAATTTATATTCATTAAAAATCTATGGTTTCGTATTCTGTAATATGAAAAAATGAGCATGACTTTATAATGTTTTATAGCAAGATAATGCTGTAAGTGATTTTACCCATTTATTCAACAAGTAAGGGCCTGCCTGTAGGTGCTGGGATTCAAGTCTTCATGGCCAGATTTTCCGAGTTTACCATCTGGATTCTCTTGCATGTAACTTTAATTACACTCAGTCTACTTAACTTTCTGCTCTCACGCATAAGCAACTAACACTCTGGAAGCAGAGCACATTTTTGACATGACCAGCCTAATTTCCTAAATATAATTTTTTACACTGGAGTGGCAGATAGTGAGACATGTGACTGCTTTTTTGTTTGTTTGTTTTGTTTTGGCTACTTAAGTTTTAAAATTTCTAGAACCAGGGGAATTTGAAAATTACTTAGTAAATTTATTGTACACTGCTCATTTTTAGACTTGAGTTCATAACTTTTAAAAAAAGTCTTAATGAAAACACACAAGATTCTCTCCCACCACAGAAAAATAATTTGCATGAATTGATTGAACCTATTTTATGTAATATAAATTTGGATCATCTTCCTGTAGCTTCTGAATTGTTGGCTAGAACCATCATTGCCTCTTTCCTTCTTCCCTCTGACATTTCTTGAAATCCCAAATTCTGCTACTGCCAAGTTCTGTTTATGGTTAGTAAACTTTTGGGTTCTTAGTTCAAGGAAATTAGCATTGTGGATTAGAAGCTGCAGGAAATATGTATATAGTAATACATGAAAAACAAACTACTCTTTATAACTCCTTTCTTCTGGGTTCCCCAACTAATGAATGTACAACAATAACTTAATAAACTCATAATTCAGAAACACTAAGAAATGTAAAGTTTTTGAGATGATATGGATATTACAGATTATTTTCAATTTACAGATGGGCAGCTGGTGGCCAGAGAACTTAAGTGGCACGCTCAAAGTAGCCATGTGAATTAGTAGCAGATATACTAGACCCCTGGTATGCAGATTCTAGTTCAATGAGTTTTCCATCTAAGACTGCGTGTTTTTTTTAAGTGAAACATTGTTGTATGGCAGGTTTTAAGCCATATAATGAGTGCAGTTGGTAGATTAACTGACAGGACTAATCTGTTATTGCTCATTACATTTAAAGTAAGCTCCATAAAGTAAGCTCCATAAGAAGCGTTCACTGGATGTCCCCATATTTAGAACAGAGCCTGGTACATTTGTGGAATGAACAAATAGGAAGAAGAAAGACAACTTAGGCAAATATTTGGTACATGACCAAACAGAAAGGAAAGATTCTAAGGTTGCTTTAAAAGCCCAGACAGAAGAATATCAGTAGAAACATAATTTTGCCCATTTTTGTACACTTAGCTGTATTATTTGACTCACACATGCGTCTTCCTGAATTTCTTTTTTTTTTGGGTGTGTGTGTGTGTATGTGTGTGTGACTCTCCTTCCTTTCCTAATGTAAGAATTAAATAACGGAATAAAATAATTTAACAAGTATGCATGCTAAGGTAAAAAAGTGATAAACAAAATACAATCCTTGTTTTTGAGGGAAATCAGCCAGTATTTGAAAAACCAGTAGTTTCTCTGAATAGGCATTTCTGCATATCTTCACTAGAGCAATTATTGGTATTTATACTGGTGACTGTGGCAATGTAAACCTTAACATGTCTATTTTTTTTTGCACTTAAGGTGTCCTCAAATTAGTAAGTGGGGCAAATAAAAAGTTAATTAAAAAATCAATAATTAAGTTATATCTTGTCACATGTATACTGTGTTTACCATCTATAAAACACTTAGTTCTACACATTTTCCCATTTATATTTAGAAATGGCCAACAGATATATTTTGAAATAAAATAATTGATATATTAAACTGATTTTTTAACTGATGTGTGTGGGATGGGGTGAGGTACTCTTTGTAAAGATAACCTGCAGTTTCACATTTTTTATTTTTATGGTACTTGAACTTTATGATAGAGACTTGAAAAAGTCACTGTCTCCAAGAATCTCCTTGATAAAATGGATGCCACTTAACCTACTACGGAACGTTTCACTAACTTCGCCATTAGCACAGATAGGAATATCCATTCTTCTGGTTAAAAAGTTGATCTCATATGAGCTGAATGGCAGGATATAAAGATAATTTAGAGTACTTACGGAAGGACGAGTGTACTTTCTCTCTTCAGGAAAAAATGAAAAAATATATATATATCATAGTATATGCAAATAAATGCACTCTACAGATTAATATATAAAAGTTTTGTTTCGAAGTAACCAAAACACTGATGTTGACTTCTCCCCAATTAGTAAATCAAATAAAAAAAAAAATTGAGTGCTATTTTCAACTGACTTGAATGATCACATTAACTCAAAATATGTTATCCTGTTGCCAAATCCAATGTTAAATTCTCAGTCCTCTCTGACTCAGCACTCGACACAATTATTCACACCTTCCATCTTGAAACATTTTCCCATGTAAGGCTACCAGTATCCCTCTCTCTTTCTTCTCCTCCTTCAAGTCATGCTTCCCTAGCCTTTTGCTGGTCACTCTTTCTGACCACTAAAATGGGAGGGTCCCAGTACTCAGTCCTGAGAACGTTTCTCTTCTTTATTTACACTCACTTCCTAGTTGTTCTCTTTCAATCTCCAGCTTCAAATACTATCCACACACCAGCCATCTCCATTTGGAGAGCTAAAAAGTATCTCAAGCTTCACATGTCCCAAACTGGACTCTTGATTCTAACCTCAAGCCCCCTTTGTCCATTTCCTTCCATCATATTCATCATATCAGTACATGGCAACTCTGTTCTTCTAGTTGCTTACCTCAAAAACTTTGCAGTCTTGGATTCCTCTTTTTCTCTTACACCCCACACATCCCATCCATCAGCAAATCCTTCAGCTCTTGAAGTACATTCAGAATCCATTTCCACTGCCTCCACTTCTACCATCCTTCTCCAATCTCTCTTCATCTCTCACTTGGATTGCTGTGAAAGCCCACTCACTTGTCTGCGTATTTTCAGCCTTGCCTGCTAACAGTTTGTTCTCCACACAGCAGACACAGGGAGACATTTAAAATGTTATATCATATCATTCCTCTGTTCAAAAACTCCGAAGACTTCCCATCTTACTCAAAAGTAAAATCTCAAGTCCCTCTGTGGCCTATGGTTACATAAGACTCTACATTACTGCCTCTCTGCAGCTCCAACAATCTCTCTGACCTCTACGATTTCCTCTCTTTCCCATTCAGTCTCAGCCACGAGAGTCTTAGCTCTTGCTGTTATTTGTCTACAGCAAGCACAGTCCTGCCTTGGGGCCTTCCTTTAGCCTGAAATGCTCTCCTCTGAATATCCACACAGTGTGCTCCCTTTCTTTCCTTAGATCTCTGCACAGATGACTGACTACTCTTTTTATAAGAGAACTATCTTCCATGCCCATCACTCTTCTTTCTTTTACCCTGTTTCTCAGTTTCCTTCCTTCTCATCTGCAAGATGCATTTCTTTGTTCATTATCTAATTTCCCTCTAGGAGATAAGCTTTCTAGGCAGGACTTTGTTGACTACTGTATTACTTCCAGCACCTAGACCAGAGCTGAGCACAGTAAATTCACAATAAATCTAAGTGAATGCAAATGGATGAATAAATCCTATATGTCCAAGCAGAAGCCATGAAAGCTTTCTTTCAATAATATTTGGGAAAATGGATATAATGTAAAACTCACTGATATTGCCGTCAGAAGTCACAGATTTGAATTATGTTTCTGCTACTTCTAAGTGGTGCGACAACTCTATGAGTATTTCCAGTATCCTGTCTCTCTCACTTTAAGGGTCATCATTCATCAATTTCCCCATTTGGCATACGTCTTGTGAGATAGATGGATTTTCCATGCTTAGGATGGGGTACTTTGTCATTGATATTGATTCACATTTCTTATTTCTTATATCTGGGGAACCATAAATTGCCCATCACTGTGCCAAGACACACATTCATTGAACTTGGGCCAATTACTTAACTCTTAGTCCTAGTTTCTTTATCCAAGAAAGTTGAGTTGAGAAGTGAAATGTGAGGAGACCCTGTGAATTTTAAAATGCATACCAATAGCTTGAGTGTGCCTCAAAATTCTAAAATAAATCAAATCATCATATTATAAAAAAGATTTCATCTCATGCTTTGACATAATCAGTAGTCATATAAGACATATCAAAGGTGGAGTATCTACTACATGAGTGACCTCCAAACCATTCCCTTATTTCTGGGCACACAGGAATATTACATTTCCCAGCCTCTTGTGGTTAATAGAACCTAGAACTGAGTTCTGGCTAGTGGAATGTGAAAGGAAGCAACACACACCTCTCTCAGGGCTGACCCCTAAGCCTCTTGCTTGATCCTCTACTCTTTTGTTCACATTTATCTTCCAGCTAGCTAGAGTGCACCCAGTGGGGACTCCAAGGCCCTAGGTTATGGCGATCCATCCAAGAGGAGCCTGGTTCCCTGAGCTACTGTGTGGAATACAGTTGCTCAGGAAATCTGCTATCCAGGAACACCTTCACCAGGAACCAGAAGAATGGGAAATAGAGTTTTATTTTTCTAAGTCTCTGAGACTTCAGGCCATATTTGTTAATATAGTAGCCATTACTCCATGGTTATTCACAACTCATAGTGTGAATTTGTTATTTGGTTTGCTGTGTCATATATGTTCTTTTCTGCTGACATCTGGTAGAACACTGAATTACATAATACTGATTGTGGAATATCCACTTTGACTTTCACTGAATCTCTCTGGATAGCACTCTTTTCAAATAACCAGTGCTATTCTGTCTCTCAAAAATATTCCTGTATCAGATCTTGGAGAATAGTGACTCTCTTTGTTTAGGTAAAATCTCTTTTGATGATTTCTTAAGGCTTTTGTTGCTGTGGTGGTAATAATAGTTTTTAAATTCAAAGTTTTTCTTTAAAAGTATCTTTTACAACTTTAACTAACTGGCTGATTAAATAGTTCTCCAAACAAGTAGTGACATGAAATAAATACTAAAATGTTTGGGGTAAAAGGGAATGATGTATGTAACTTAGTCTTAAATGGTTCAGAAACACACACACACACACACACACACACACAATTAAACAAATGGGGCAAAATGTTAACAGCAATATGGGTAAATGGTATATGGTGTTCTGTGTACCACATTCATAATTTTAATCCAAACTTGAAACTGTTTCTAAACAATGTTTTTAGAAAAAATATTAGCACTATTAATAATAATACCAATACTTACATATTTGCTTTTAATATTTTCTCTGTGCAGTTTAAAACTTGGGATAAATGTTTTTGTCTCATAATATGCTTTTTGAAAATTTAAAGGAGGAGTTTTCTACATAGATACAATTCTCTGTGTCCATAATTTTTATGCTTTTGCCTTCAAACACAGCTCTGATATAGTTTATGCTGCCTCTCACATACTTTGAATTGTTTGAATGTAAAAGAAAGAGAAGATGTGCATTACTGATATTAGTTAATTATTATATTGTCAGCATAAGAAGGGAATATTTTGATCTAATAAAAAAATTTAAGATCATGTTTTCTAGAAATATGAAGGAAAATTTCCAAATACTAACCAACCATAATTTATGGGAGGTTCACAAATTAATTAGAAGACTTTGGTGCATTTTAATATAAATAAGAGTAGAATACATGAACAGGATTAATTACAGTAATCACTTTGAAGTGTTTTATTCCAGACATCAGAAATAGCCTCTGTGGGCAGAAAGTATAACGATGCCCTATTTCATACTAGGTTGAGCATCAGCCAAAAAATTAGTTATAAATAAACTAGTATGTTCCCTAAGCCATTAAAATAGAAAAACTATTAGCCAACCTAATAAAAAAAATCACCAATGAGAAGTGAGAATAATAGAAATACTCTTTGGTAAAGTGAAAGAAAAAAATTAGAGAATACTTGATATAATTCTATTTAAATACACTTGAAATTGTGATTAAGAGAGAAAATTTCTTAGGATAATATAAATTATAGAAACTGAGATCAGGTAAGACAGAAACTCTAAGATGATTAATTACTATGGAAGAAATTGAGAAGGTTGTAAAAAGGTATCTCTTTCCCAGCAACCCAAACCAAAAACCCAACCCAACCATCAGAACTAGATAATTTCAAAGTGTATTATGTTATACCTTCAAGGAACAGATAATTTCAGTGTTACTTAATTTATTTTAGAGAAGAGAGAGAAGAAAACCAAATGATTGCTTTTATGAAACTTGCTATAACTTCAGTAGTAAAATCTGATAGTAAAAAAAAAACCCCTGAGAGGCGAAATTATCCAAGATGGTGGGGTAGATAAATGCTGTGCTTGTCTCATACCATGAACACATGAAAATTACACCTGAATTATAGAAAAGTCATCTGGAGAATGATCTAAAGTCTACCTGAACACAAGTTTTATAGCTAAGGACATAAAGAAGAAGCCACATTGAGATTAGTAGGAGGGACGGAGATGTGAAAGGGGTTGGCCCCAAACCTCCATGTGGAGGATGAAAATTGGGAGTGATATCTAAACTACAGAGGTTCCCCACAGAGAAGCAAGGGGCCCCAGCCCCATACCAGACTCCCCAGCCCGGAATACTGGTGCCGGGAAGAGGAGCCCCCCACAACATCTGGCTGTGAAAAACAGTGGGTATTCCCATCATCAGGGTGGGACAGAAGGCTATAGGAAACTGAGAAATCCTTTTATAGGCCTGCAGAGACTCCCTTGAAGGAATTACCCTGGGCTCCAGTGGCGGGACAGTAACTTGTGGGGTATGTCAGGGGACACACTGAGGTGTGTGGCTGCAGGATGAGGGCTGGAAGATAGTTGCCATTTTCCCTGTGTGGGGGTCTTCTTCCTGTACAGCTGGCAGGTGGGCTCCATCTTTCCTCTGTTGAGCCCTCTTCCACCCCCTGGGCCAAATCTGAACCTGAATTGGTCTGGTGAGCTCTGCTTGCTCCACCCTGGTGACTCAATGAGACCCTGCCACACCCAACTTCATACTGCATGAGGCTTTATCAGCAGCTGAACCTTACAGGAGCCACAACCAGTAGCAGGCCTCGATGTCCTGCCTTTTTTCTGCACTACCCCAGACCCAGTACTGGTGGTAGCCATCCTTGGTTCATAGTGTAGGCTCTCACATGTGCCTCTAGGTCCAGCACAGGCAGTGACCAAGTGTGGATCACTTTGTAGCTCCTACCAGGGAATCCCCGCTGGTCACAGGCAGTGGCTGACCTGGGCCTGCACCAGAGCTCCTCCCAAGAGCTCCCAGAACCAACATACTTGGAGGTTGGCTTTAGACCAATTAGCTCCACAGATGGTACACCTAAAAGGTGGTCTCAACAGGAACCAGAGCCTAATGGGGTGAATCCAGCTCTGTGTGGTAAGCCCCCTGCACAGTAGCCCGTAAGCTGTGGATGTGGCCAACCCCACAGCCAGTCAGCCTGAGGGTCAATCCCACCCACTCATACGTTATTAGCAATCAAGCCTCAACTATAACAGGAGGGCACACACACAACCCACACAAGGGACACTCCTGGAGCACCCTGAGCAGGTAACCAGGGAGACTGTGCCACTGGGTCACACAGGGCACTTACTACATAAGGCTACCTGGCAAGACTGGGAGGTGTATAAGATCTACCTAATACATAGAAACAAGCACAAAGAGACAGCCAAAATGAGGAAACAAAGAAATATGTCCCAAATGAAAGACTAGGAGAAAACTCCAGAAAAAGAACTGAACAAAATGGAGGCAAGCAACTTACCAGATACAGAGTTCAAAACAATGGTTATAAGGATGTTCAAGGCACTTAAGAACTTCAACAAAGAGATAGGAAACCTAAAAAAAGGACGTGGAAACCATTAAAAAAAAAAAGTCAGAAGTGAAGAATACAATAACTGAAATGAAGAATGCACTAGAAGGAATCACCAGTAGACTAGATGAAAGAGAGGATTGAATCAGCATTTGGAAGACAATGTAGCAGAAAATACCTAATGGGAACAACAAAAGATAAAAAGAATTAAAGAAAATGAGGACAGTTTAAGGGGTCTCTGGCACAACATCAAGCATAACAACATTTGCCTCATAGGAGTACCAGAAGAAGAGAGAAAGCAAGGGATTGAGAACCTATTTGAAGAAATGATGACTGAAAACTTCCTAACCTGGTGAAGGAAATAGACATACAAGTCCAGGGAGCATAGAGAGTCCCAAACAAGATGAACCCAAACAGGCCCACACATTATAATTAAAATGGCAAAGGTTAAAGATAAAAAGAATCCTAAAAGCAGCAAAAGAAGGGCAACTGATAACTTATAAACGACTTTCATAAGACTGTCAGCTGACTTCTTAACAGAAACTTTGCAGGCTAGAAGGGACTGGAACGAAATATTTAATATTATGAAAAGCAAGGACCTACAGCCAATATTATTCTACCCAGCAAGTTTATCATTTAAAATCAAAGGACAGATAAAGAGCTTCCCAGACAAGAAAAAGCTGGAGTTCACCATCACCAAACCAGAATTACAAACAATGTGAGAGGGACTTCTTTAAGATGAAAAAAAAATTCAAAAATATGAATAATAAAATGGCAATAACTACATACGAGATCTGACAGTTAAATTTGCAAACTCATCCTAGAAAAAGTGCTACATACCTCATTGCTGAATATCACTACAGTCATCTCAGAAGTACTCCTCTTGGGAAGCTATGCACCGATGCCAGCGCCTAGTCCACCCTTCAAAGCAATTTTGGAATTCTTTTTCTGGAATGGCCATTAGAGCTGTCATCATATTACCCTTGATGTCATGAATGTTATCAAAATGTCTTCCTTTCAATATTTTCTTTATTTTTGGGTTATTAGGGGCCAGGTCAGGTGAGTAGGGAGGGTATTCCAACAGTTATTCGTTTACTGGCTAAAAACTCCCTTTGCTTTTGTTCATTGGTGAGCTCCTTTAGGACTATTTTTGCACACACCTTTCTCATTCCAAGATTTTCAGTTAAGATTTTCCTGTTTCTCTGTTGGTGTTTACTTGGTCTGCTATGCTTCGCACAGTCAGCTGACAATTTTGATGCACAATTCGATGAATTTTTGCAATGTTTTCATCAGTTCTACTCATTACTGGCCACCCTGACTTTTCTTCATCAGTGATATGTTCTCTCCCCTCAGAAAAATGTTTAATCCATTTGTACACTGTCGTTTTCTTCCTGGCGTTATCCCCATAAACTAGGACTAACATGTCCCTGGTTTCACTTCCACTCTTGCCAAGTTTAATAAGAAATTTAATGTTTGTTCGTTGCTCTAATTCAAGCTTAGACATTCCTACGATGGAACAAAAACACGCAACAACAATAATGAACACCGCTCAGCAAGACACCAGCACACGTCAACATGAACACAGCTGTGAGACACTGATATATCAACGTTATGAAACTTTACTGAGCTGTTTGTACAGTGCTGCCAATGTAAGTGCACAGAGGCAAGTTTGCAAAGTTAATTGTCAGAGGTCTATCTATCAATAATTACTTTCAATGTAAATGGATTAAATGCTCCAATCAAAAACATAGCGTGGCTAAGAGACAAAGAAGGACCCAGGAATCCCACTTCTGAGTATTTATCTGAAGAAACCCAAAATGCTACTTCAAGGTACATGTGCATCAATATGTTCATTGCAGCATTGTTTACAATGGCCAAGATGTGGAGACAGCCTGGGGGTCTGTCAATGGAAGAATGGATAAAGAAGAGGTGGTACATATGCGTATATACAATGGAATATTGCTTGACCACGGAAGGGAATAGGTTCTTGCCATGTGCGGCAGCATGGATGGACCTCGAGGGTATCGTGCTGAGTGGAGTATGTCAGACAGAGAAAGACAGATGAAATGTGATTTCACTTGTATGTGAAATCTAAAGAATAAAATAAACAAAATAGAAACACATTCACAGATACAGAAAACATTCTGATGGTTCCCAGATGGGAGGAGGGGTTGATGAAAAACGGGAAGAGATTAAGTAGAAAAAATTGGTTGTTACAAAGTAGTCATAGGGATGCAGGGTATAACATAAAAAATATTGTCAATACTATAGTAGTAATGATGTATGATGTCAGGTGGGTACTATATTTATCGGGTTGATAGATGGGAGGGCGGTTGGGAGACCCCCCAACACCCCCGTGAAAGGTGAAAAAGGTGAAGGGATTAAGAAGTACAAATTGGTAGTTACAAAATAGTCATGGGGATGTAAAGTAAAGCATAGGGAGTATAGTCAGTAATATTGTGCTAATGTGGTACAGTGTCAGATGGTTGCTGGACTTATGGTGATCACTTCTTTAGTTATGTAAATGTTGAACAGTTATGATGTACACCTGAAACTGATATAATGTTGTATGTTAGCTATATTTTTAAATAAAAATCTTTTTTAAAAAACCTGAAAAAGAAAACTTGAGACCAATCTCATTTATTAATGTTGATGCAAAATTATATACAAAAATAAGATATAGGAGCACATTATAAGTGTAATATAGTTTATTCCAGGAATGAAAGGATAATTCAATACTCTAATAATAAGTCTCTTAATGCAATTCATCAAAGTGATAAGTCAAAGGAGAAAATAATGATCATCTCCATAGATACCTTTTTTGGCTTTTGATAAAATCCATTATCCATTTTTGACAAAGAATTTTAATGAAATAGAAATTGAGGGATATTTCCTTAACATAGTAAATATTCATGTCAAATAAAAAGCCAGTATTGTGTTTAACTGTGTAAAATGAGATGGTTTCCATTTAAGCCAGGAAGAAGATAGACATTTCCACAATCTCCACTATTAATCACCAATGTTCAAGAAAAAATAGTCAAATGTATTAGATAAGACAAATTGGAGTATGCAAATAGAAGGGAGAGACAAAGTGATTGTTATTTGTAGGTGGTATGATTGTATGCTCCCAAATCCCATGAATTGAATTGAAAAAAATATAAGAAACAATAAGGTAACTCAATACAGCAACTGGTTATAAAATTTGTATTCAAGAATAAACTCCAGTGGGATAGGAAATATGTAACAAATAAAGGACATATTTATGTTGGCATTTATTTTTTATTTGTCTCTCTCTAATGGAACATCAACTCCATGAAAAAGGATGTGCTGGCTTTCTTTATTGCCATAGTTCAAATGCCCAAATATGCCTATTATATTGTAGGCATTAAAGAAATATTTGGTGAAAAAAAGAATGAATTTATGCTATACACCACCTCTTTTATGCAGAGATAGATAGCTGTACAAAGATACCTCATTCTTTACAATAGAAAAAGAATAAAAGCAACCAAAATATCCATTAGTGGGTATCTGATTAAGCAAATTATTAAAAATAATGAGATATAGGTATATTCTGAGCTAATATATCAAGCCCTCCAAGATAAATTGTTAAGTTAAAAAAGGCAAGGCCCTAGGTCATACAACAGGTATCAACACGTTTAAGAGGATTGAAATTATGTAAAACATATTCTCCTATATAGAGAAATTATTAGAAACCAACAGAAAAGAATTGGGAAATCCCAAAAGTTTTACAAACAAACAACACATTTCTAAGTAACCTATGGGTCAGAGAAGAACTCACAAGGGAAATAAGAAAATATATTGAACTGAATGAAGAGGAAAATACAGTATATACAAATTTATGGAATTCAGCTAAAGAAGTGCTTACAGTGAAATTTATACCTTTAAATTCTTTCATTAGAAAGAGGGAACTAGAATCATTAATATATGCTTCCACTTCAAGAAGACAGAGAAACAAAGTAAATCAAACACAAAGTAAGCAGAAAAGGAGGTATCATAAAGATCAGTATGGAAAACATTGAAATAGAAAACCAAAAATCAATGAATCCAAAAGTTGGTTCTCAAAATAGAATTTTATATAATTTTGTTAAAAACTTTATGCTAACAAATTTCACAACTTAGATAAATTGTAAAAATTCCTAAAAATACATAAATTACCAAAACCAACTCAAGAAGAAATATAAAATTGGAATAGACCTAACTCAAAAAAAAAAAAAAAAAAAAAGAAGAAATGTCATCAGTGAATAAAAATTATTCTACAAATAAATGCCCATAGCAGATGGCTTCACTGGTGAATTCTATCAAACTTTTAAAGAAGAAATATCAATCCTACACAGACTCTTTTAGAAAGTAGATGGAGAGGGAATAGTCTCCAACATATTTTATGAAGCCAGTATTAATTACCCTGACACTAAACCAGAAACTACAGATAATCTCCCCCAAAGGGGTTCAAAATTTAGCAAAATATAAGGAAACAGAATCCAGCAACATACTAAAAAGATAAATTGGACTTCATTAAAATGTAAAACTTTGTTGCTTCAAAAGGCACCTCTAAGAAAATGAAAAGAGAAGCCACAGAACAGGAGAAAATATTTGCAAATCATATATCTTATAAAGAATTTGTGTTCAGAATGTATAAAAAAACTTTTGAAACTTAATAAGACAAACAGCCTAATAAATATACAAATGGGCAATATATCGAGTAGACATGTCACCAAAGAAGATATATGAATATTAATAAACACATGAAAAGATTAGAGAAAAATAAATTAAAGTCACAAAAAGTATCACTGTATACCTACTAGAATTGCTATAATCAAAAAGACTGATGATACAAGAGAGGGCGAAAATAGGCAGAAACTGGAAATCTCATACCTTGCTTGTGGGAATATACAATGATACAACCATTTTGGAAAACATTCTGGGAATTTCTTACTTTAAATACATACAGAGGGTGCTAAAAAAATGTATACACATTTTAAGAAAGGAAAAAACTGTATTAATATGTACCGATAATAAAAGATGAATACAAGTCACGTTTGACTCCTGCAATTACAAGAGGTGCTCAAAGTGGTTACCATCCGTGTCCAGACACTTCTCATTACAGCAAACTACGGCTTGAGCAACGTTGACCAAAGTGCTAACATCTCTTAAAATGTGTGTACATTTCTTTGGCACCCCAGTACTTGTCATATAACCCAGCAGTATCACTCTTAGGCATCTACCCAAGAAAAATGAAAACATATATGCACACAAACACTTTTATCCAAATGTTCATAACAACATTACTCATAAATACCCCAAACTGAAAACAACTCATATGTCCATCCACTGGTAAATGGATTAAAAAAAAAGCAATATATCCAGCAATGGAAAACTACTCAGCAATAAAAAGAAACAAAATAATTATATATACACCATCATGGGTAAATCTCAACAGCATTATTCTAAGTAAAATACTACATACTGTATGATTCCATTTACAAAAAAATTTCTACAAATGCAAAATTGTTAAGAAAGCATATTAATGATTATCTGGGTCTAGGGGAACTTGGGATGATAGATGTTCTAAGGATTATGGTGATAGTTACACAACTATATCATTTTAGCAAAAGTTACTGTAGTATACACTTACAAATGGTAAATTTCATGGTAAATTGTACCACAATGGCGTGTGTTACAAAATGAAATACATTCTAATAACCAAGATTTTAGAGCAAGACATATGTATGCATAATATTATCCCATTTATATTAAACGTGCTACATATATTCAAGTATGTGCTAGTTAAGAGTACAGAATTTCTGAATGTATATTTATGAAAAACATGTTTGCCTCTGGGAAAAGGACTGAAAGTCTGGTACAGGAGAGAGAATTACTTTTCATTCTATACCTTCTGACACTGCTTAAAACAATTAAACCATGTACATTATTACTTTTTGTATATAAAATAATCCTAGTAAATAATGAAAAACAACCAAACATCCATGATCCTATTACAAGGACTCAGGCCCAGGAATCTACTCTTAAAGATCTATACTTATCTGGATGAGGCCATTGGCACTTATGAGTAGCCTCTAGTAAGATAATCAAAGTGAATTTCATCACAAAAATAAGGTGTTGATTCCTGTTAATTTCAGAGATAAGTGCAAATTGTGGGAATTTGGGGAAACAAGAGGTTTTTGACCAGAAGTACTTTAAGTCTCACAGCATACTACATTCTGCAATACTACACTAGCCACAAAATAAAAATAAATTCCTCTTTCCCAAACACAAATAAAAGTGAATATTTGAGGATTAAGTGGGCGGGGGGAGTAAGGAAAAGAATAAGCAAAAATAGGTTAGTCTAGCTGACAGCTGGCAAACAAATGTTTCCAGAAAACGTAATAATTGCAACAATATAAATACATATTACATAGTTATTACATAATGTAATATATAATATATAATGAACACCTATAAATAAATAATTTAAAAACTCTTTTTCCTGCTTTCCATGATATATAAAATGTGTCCCAACTTGTTTCTAGGAATCATAACAGCGGATACTGTACAGTGATTTTCAGTTATACCTTTTAGTATCAAGAGCCTGTTTCAAAGATTTGCTTTTCAATTGCATGTTATGAAGATATGGCTATTTAATTAAGACTATTTGTTTTCATCTTAAACAAGCAATGAGAGAAATTAAAATACACTGTCAATATTTTATTACCAAGATTCAAGTGATCCAATTTAAGACTGTTTTGCTATCATATTATTTTCCCTTCTTAATGTAGGAACATAATATTTTGTATGGTTTGCTCACAAATGCCTAGCATTTGGTATCCCTTTCCACACAAGGAAGCAACAATGTAAATACCTCCTCCGAGGGGAAACACCTTCAGAGAAGGCCAAGTAAATCATAAAAGGTGCTTCTTTCAGCTTTGGCTGCTTTCATTCACATTTCAAGCTGACAGGGCTTTCATGCTGTTGTTCCTGCTTTGAATAGGCAATCATCCCATATGTTTGCCACGCGTGTGTTCTTCACGCCTGAGTTCCTCACAGTATTGCCCATTCTGACCCATCCCTGCTGTAGCTTCAGTGCTGATTTAGACTCAGCAGACATTTAACGAGCACCTAGTGTAGGCCATTCAATACTAAGAACACTACCATCAGGTTAGGTAGTATTTTCCCAATATGACAGATGACACATCTGAGGCTCATGGACTTTTTAAGTCCCAAAACTGGTAAGGGGAAACCAGGTCTTCACCTGAGCTTTTTGATTTATACTCTGTTTTCAAGTAATTTCTGTATCTGTGGACTTTCCCTCCTTTTTCTCCCTTGTTTCACTGATAATCAAGAGCAAAGTAGCAGAGACATGAAACAGGGGGCCTCTGTTTTGCCCCATCCTTTCCCCACCATGAAGGTAGAAGGGAAAAAACATCCGGGGCTCAGAGCTCCCACCACGCTCTTCATTGCTTCTATTTCCACACGTCACCTAGAATATGCAGCTCAGAGCTTCAGCCCTCACGCTATTCCATAGCTTTCTTCTCAGGCCGTGCAAGGCTCTATGGGTAATTACTGCTGGAGCAGTCCCTACAGTCATGGAAGAAGTGTCCTGAGCAGTCCTGTTCACAACTCTGAAAAGATTTTCCTATGTTCACACAACTCCCACTGATTTTTATGGGGATTATCAAGATGACACTTGGCCTTTGGAAGGGGTGCAACCAGCTTCCACGTGCTTGCCTGGCTTCCTAAGCACACCCCAGAGGACTGGTTTCTTTGGAAAAATCAGGTGTTTTAACTAAGTCAATAGGAAACCAGTTTGAGGTTTCTACAACTGATACATTAATGAACTTTTGGACGATGCACTCATACTTGGGGAGTCATTCTTTACCCTCCAAGTTCACAGCAATATAAATTTGTAAGACTGAAATCACTGTTTTCTGTTGTGTTTAATATAACATAGGAAAAGACATATTCTCAAAATTAAAAAAACAAAACAAAAAAACACAGCTTCCTGGACTCATGTTTTTCTCTTTTACTCTCTTACCTTTATTTTGTAAAGTGTGATTTCATTCAATTCCAGGGAAACTTCCATTTCTGCAAGATTATTAAAAAGGTCCTACTACTTTACCTGCCTCTTTAATCGCTGAGCCAGGGTCTATCTTACCTCCTCGATGGATAATCAAAGAAGTCTCGCTTCCGATGGGGCAGTCCTTCAGTATATCCACTACTTCCGTATGGCTCAGGTTCTGTACATTCTGCTGATTGATCTCCACAATGAGGTCACCCTCACACAGCCCAGGGCATCCCTGAATGTCGAGGATTTGTTTCACCCGCTGTCCGGTAGGACTGTCGGCAATCGTGAAGCCAAAGCCCTGGGCACCTTTCACAATGGTTAAGGTCATAAGTTCAGCTTGGGTGGCCCCAGACGAAGCCATAGACACATTGTCGTCATGGACAGGTGGTGGATACGTGCCATCTAGCTGGCCGTCAGCTGGCATGGAGTGCAAAGAATGAGGGGGCCGATCTGTTATATCTGGAACTGACTGTGAGGTCCGAGAAATGTATTCCAAATATGTTTCATAGTTATGTCTTCCATTGACCATTACTGGCGGTGGCCTCTCCATTATTGCAAGGGGTGGCACCATGCTGTTAGCAGGGTCTTCGGGATCGAAAGGCAAAGGGTAGCCACGACACAACACCAGGCTGACACTCTGACCAATAGGAACAGACTGGAAAAGCTTGACTACATCTGCATGAGTGTGTCCTAGGACACAAACTTCATTAATGTAGACGATGACATCACCTGTAAGGAGAGAAGAACGAGATTGGCAACATGAGGTAAGGTCAATTAACGCTGACGTAGAGAAATGGAATTATTTATGAGACGAGTGAAAGCGGTGCTCTGTTTCTCAGCAGTAAGGAGATCAATTAGAATAATATTTAAATTTACTGCAGGTGGTTCAAGGTTACAACAGGTCTGCCAACAAATACACTGATCAAATGCTGAAAAAAATGCTATATGATTATTCTTGAAGTTCAGAAACAACTTCATATTCAGAAAGAAAGGGTCAGAAAGAAAAGGTTAGAAGAATTTGTATCTTAAAGAAGTACTCATTCTATGTGTCTTTTTCATTTCCATCTTTAATGTATTTAAGTTAATAAAAATTTCAAACTATTGAGAAGTGGTGGTCAGAAGTATTGGATGAAAAATTTGGAGCCCTAGTATGGTTTTTTTGTTTGTTTTTTTGTTTTTGGTATCACTTGTCTAATCCAACTGCCTTTTTTCTTTTTTACGGGAGAAGACAATATTTTGCCCGTTTATTTTCTCTACCTATAGCAAGATGTAACTGCAAAGTTTCCAGGTATACCTAAGTCAAGGTCAAGAGCACAGGTTCTGGGATCAGGGACCTGGGTCCATACCCTGACTGTACTGCTTAGCAGATATGGAATATCGTGCAAGCGACTTACCTGCTTTGGGCCACAGCTCCTCGTCTGTTAAGTGGTGAGGATGAAATGAAATAACACCGAAAAAGTGCTTGGTGCAGTGCCTGACAGATGGTGAGTGCTCAGTAAATGTGGAACATTGTTAATGTTATTGTTGCTAAAATAGGATGGAGGGGATTTGGAACCCTGGCTTTCAAACAGGAAGCTGCCATAGACTTATCCTCTGATCTTAGATAAATGGATATTTGTGCGGATCTTTTTGAAAAAGGCATTTGCCCTCTCTCCCCAATGAATTTTCATAGTTACAGAAGTCCACTGGTTAGGAGTTAACTTTATGATATTAAAAATGCCCTGAATGCAAATTATTCATTCTCAAATATATTCAGAAAAAAATATTTCCTCCTTAAAATGCAGGAAAATGTGTTTGAGGTAATTGTTTAAAAAATCAAGTATGTCTGAATAACAACTTTATTTTTGGAGAATTGTTCTATCATGGATTAATATTTTTATCCTCAAAACCCATAATGTTAGAGAGTTGAACTTGCAACTTGAGATCATGCTTGACTATGCTGAGGAGTATGTGAGGAACAGAAAGACATGTTTTCACAGATTGTCAAATGAGTACCTCAACAGATTAATTTATCAGGATCATTCTGAACCGGGTAGTGTAAATGACTAGGGATTTCATTGTGAGACATCCTTGCCCATCAAAATTGTAAACATCAAAAATGAAAAACAGAGCTAAACTTCCAGAGTTAAATACTTTCCTGGCCTTTCTTAGGTGTCTGCTATAAAACGATTTCTCCATGAAATGCACTTAAAAATAAATGACTCCATGAATAAAACACTCCTGAGTAAAATGCCCTAAGCTTATAGGAATTGGTTAACACTCTCTCCCCAAATGCTAGAGAGCTGCTTAAAAGTGCTAAAAATAAGGAGACAGAAGAGCCAAACAAGCATTTCAGGGATCCAGGTCTGATTCTAGAAGATGTCACAGGCTATGCAACTGGTTACATGGAAGTTCACTCTTCAATTATGTGTACCTGAGAGGGTGCTGGAATAATGGCTGGACATTAGACCAGGCCTCAGAACTGACCTGGGAGGGGCACCCTCTGCTCTGATTCCTCGTTACGCTGGGGCAGCTGTGATCTTGGGCACCATTTTCAAGTGGTTCTGGTCATCCCACCAGAGAAGGAACTGATCCGGAGAAACTATTTTCCTTTTCCTGCTGCCTCTTCTATTTTTAAAGTTATCATATATTTCACACATGAAAAAGGTGAAAGAATAATAAACACCTGTGTACTACCTACCATCTAGCTTAATGATTAGAACATTCTCACATCATTTGAAGAGCCGTGAGGAGCACCTCTCTCCCATGTGCTTCCCTTCCTGCCTTTGCCAAAGGCAACCACTGTCCTGCATTTGAGGTTTGTTATTCACATTATAGTCTATAGTTTCTAGGACATATCTAGGTATCTGTAAATAATATCCCTAAAGAATATGTAATCCCTAAAGAATAATATCCCTAAAATACATTTTTGAGTATTTTAAACCTTTTGGAAATGATATGCCTATTATTATTCTGTAATTGCCCTCAAAATGTTATTTGTGATATTTATCTATTTTGATAACGTGTACCTCAAGTTCATTAATTTTCATTGCAACATAGTATTTATTGGAAGACTGATTACATCCTTATTTATTATCATCTATCCATTCTTCTGTTAATGGGTTCTTGTGGAGTTTGGTTCAAGATAACTCTGCTATGGGCCTCTTTCCATGGCCCTTGGGCACATATGAGGTATGCACCTTGGCATAGAATTGCTGGGCATAGGCCACGTGCATTTTCACTTTTGCTAGATGGCAAACAGCTGACAAAATAGGTCAAATCAATTTACATTCCCATTAGTAACGTATCTGAATTTTCATTGCTTCCCATCTGACACAGTACTTGGCATTCTCAGACTTTTAATTTTTGCTAATCTAATGGGTGTGATCATGGTTTTAATTTGCATCTCCCAGATTGCTAGTGAGGATAAGAATCTTTTCATATTTTTATTGGTCATTTGGGTTTCCTTTTCAGTACCTCTCATTTCCCCATTCTTCCGATTTGGTTAGTCGGGTTTTTTTCCCCTGCCCATCTCCATTTTTGATCTGAGGCAGCACGGTGTGGTGACATTACATGGGATAGGGAGTCAAACAATTTTGGTCTTATTTCCAGCTCCATAACTTACTAGCTGTGTGACTTTCAAAACTAACTTAAATCCTCTGTGACTCAGATTCTTCAAAAGTAATGAGGAACAATAATAGCAACTTATTGTTCTATGGGAAATAACAAATGAGATCATGCAGGTGAAAGGGTGTGTAAGCTATAAATTGTTATGCAAAGGACGATTGCTATTTCAGGAATTATTATCTGTCCTTGGTTATATCCCTCTGTAAAATCAGGACAACAGTCACACCAAAATATTCCCATCACAATCATAATCAAGATGAGTATTGCCTTCTAAGTGACCAAGTCACAGGCAGGAAGGTAACCGATGCCACTTTCCTCTAAAGTTCTCCCTAACTTTAATCACTGTTAATAAACTCCCCAACCCCCAAGCATGCTTTAGCCTTCCCTCGGCTATGCCAGGAATTCATAGGGAAAAAATTACTACGGGTAACATTCAAAGCTTGCGAGCTTCCCTGCCAGGTCTAAAGAGTAGCTTTTTGAATTATAGTGATTAATGTTATATCTTTTTTAGTTTTAATGTGATCGTGCTATTTAGAAACCAAACGAGAACTATTTATGGTTCTTAGTAAGACTGCCTTTTATAATTTATGGATATTTTCCACTCAGAGCAATTTTTTCAAGTCATCAAGCAAGCAAGTGACAAAGGACCCTGCAATACTTTTGTGGAGCTATGCAGAAGATTTCTGAATGTAAAAGATGAGTGATCAGCTGTCACAGTTAAAACTATCTTACACCTTGACAGTACTCAACTGCTCACTTTAAAAAATACATAGCTGTCTAAACATGTGTCGTGCCAGAATTGTTGCAGATGAAGATACAAGCAAACATTTGCTTGCTCAGATAGAACTGATTGGGTAGGATATTTATAGACTGTGCTCTATGAATGTCATTCACATGTTGTGAAATAAATATATGAGCCACCTGGTATATGTCACCTGGTGGTGCCATGCCAAGTCCTGGGATAGACTGGGCTTAAGAGCACAGAAAGGGATGTCATTAGGAAAACTGGCTCGAGCTCCAACCCTGTTGGCCTACTTAAGAGGCAGAATTGGAAAAGAGTCATTTGATCTCTCTATCTTTCTATGTATTCTTTTATAAAATGGGAATTAAAATATCTCCTCCATTTCCTCTTTCACAGGGCTGCTGTGCGAATGAGATCAAGCTTGTGAAAACACTTTAAATCTTATCAAAGAAAGGCTCTCCATAAAAACAAGATGATGCATTTCTTTTGAAATCCAAGCACACATTTTCATTGCCACGTTGTCTGGCAGGGTTACATTGTTTCCCATATGGCCATTCATTTTAGGCCATATTGAGGTCAAATGGTTCTAGGACTACTGACTTCAAGCCTATTGGTCAGGTTTGGTGTGACTGATGAGCCTGGTGTCCCCACAGGGCTTAATGACTTGATTCCCAATTATGGGATTTCAAAGTGCAAATGAAGGAGAGTGAGGCTGATGAAGCAGGAGGTTTAAAACTGCTGGCCTGTATGGGAAAATATTCTAAGATCATTGGTTTCTTTCTTAGTCATGAGAATCAAAATATAATATCGGATACCTCTTAGACGCTTCATTGTTTTAGATAAAATGACTCTCTTCATAAAGCATTGCTGAAAATGGGTTTATTTTTATACCTCTTTTCTCTGTTCCCACATACTTTGAGTCATGGTGGCCTGCAGAATCTTCCTTTTCACCCTTTCTCATTTACCACTTGCTGTTTACCTTCCTTAACTTCCATTTTGGACGAGACAATAATAATTTACTTCACACTCCATTCTCATCCTATAGTCTTCTCTATGAAGTTCAGGTGGCTCAATCTTTAGACCTACTGTTTAACACTTTTTGCCGAAAATCCTCCCATCTTATTTTTGTCTCCACCACCCAATAAGATACCATGCTTGTAAAGTTCATATCTTTACTGTTTACAATTTACAACTTGCATTTGCCTTTTTAGTTGAATTCTGCTAGTTCTCTATCCTCAAGTGCACCTCTTTTCTATGTATAACTTCATCCCAATGAATTCATTTCTTTCCCCATCTCTTCAATGATATCTTCTGTTAATTCCTACTCTTATCGCTCCTATCTCATGATTATGGCTACCAATTTCTCTCAGATTTTATTCCTTTGTGGGAGTTTTCTACCTGTTCCAAGTTTTCTCCATAAAAGAGTATCATTACTATTTTGAGAACTCTTTAGGTATTTAGGATAAATTCTCATAGAATAAAGAATAGAAAGATTTAGTCAGAGGAAAATGCAATCGATTTTAAGCCTAAAAAAAAAAACACCTCACTGAATACTTCCATTCCACCAATTACATGAACTCTACATTGAAAAATTACTGTTTTTTTAGGTTCCTCTTCAGCTATAAGATTTAACTGACCTTTCTTTTTTGAAGTTTGTATTATTTTGTGTTTTACATAATAATATATACTTTTATTAAAATAAGTAATTTTATTATAAAATTGAATATTCACTTTCACTCTACAACCCCCACAAACATAATAAATTTTGGCATTTACTTTTTGGGTTGTGCTTCACACCACCTCAATTACATTGACAATAACCGCTCTTGGTAAAATTATTATTCTAAGTGAAGGACTGTGGTATGTCAGATAGACAAACAGAATTGAAGCTGGGTCTCCTTGGGCTACTCTCTGAGCAAGTCATTAATATCAGTTTCCTTGTCTATAACAGGGAGATAACAATAGCTGCTGTACACACCTTATAAGAAAGAGATGTCTGCGAAGGTGTTCTGTAAATGGTACAGCACTATGGTAATGCTACATATATAAACACATGTTTTAAAATTTTAACTAACGACTGGAAACTAAAAGTATCCTAAGGATGAGAAAGAGTAAATAGTTGTAATTTCAAGTAGTTAAAAAGAAACTATTGAATTTTATCAAATTATGTGGCAGTTTGCTTGCAGAAATTTGAGAGGACAGATATGTTCATCCTTGTAACTGAATACATTCCTTGCAAACAAAGAAGACTAGTGCCTCATGAAAATATCCTTGAACTCCTCATTCCTTTCTGGAATACAAGTACAATGTGGTGAGGGTGGAGGCATCAGATGGACAAAGGCATGTGGGAACTATATGGCAATGGCGGTGGGGTGCTGGGGGGAACTTAGAACATACACATGTGTGGGTCTTGGAATATTCTCAACTACTTGTATGTTACAAAGTGAGAAAAGTCCGAAGATAAAACATCCAAGGGATAAATGGGCCCTTGTCCTATTTTCTTAGGTTCCCTGATGAATCTTATAGGGCTCTATGTCTCTTATTGTCCAAAAGTTTTTCCTTGTATCTAAATCTCATCTCTTTTGCTAAAAATCAAGACTATGTTCTCGATTTCTGTTCTCATAAAAACAGAAGCATAATTCTTTTAGAATAATTAAAGTATTTTCTAAAATTCCCAAATCGTCTCCTTAGAGTGAAAATTATGAAAAGAGCTATCAATTGGAGGAGATTCCACCTTGGAGGTTCTGGAGATTACCGTGGTTCTAGTGACTAAACATCTGTCTTGCAGATAGCATTATTACAGACATCCATCAATTATGCAGAAATACAAAAACAAATACTTAGGTTATGGTAGGTATAAGAGGCAGGACAAAATGCCTTCATCAGAAAAATTTTAGTTTATTAATTTTTATGTGCTATATAATAAATGACATTGTGAATTAAAATGAGGTGAATCAGGCTGCAGTATTAAAATAGTGTTCAGATAATGTTTTAATCTTTTTTTTTTTTTTTTACATTATGAGACCAACTGTAGCATAATGGAGAGATCACTGATGTAGGTGTCAGGAAGTTTATGGTCTTATGCCAAGTATGCTGTCAACATATTTCTGGTCTTATCTGCCATTTACTCATTAATTTATTTAAAGTTTATTATATTCCGTTACTGCTGAGCCAGGCACCATGTTATAAAAAGAGAGGATTGAACCAGAGGATCTCCAAGGTGTTCTCTTCACTCTGACATTCTGAGACAAAGGCTCTTGGATTCTACTTCTTAGAGAGCTCTTCACTTCGTTCCTTCCTTTCTCTTCCAACTTCTGTCCCCTGAGAACAAGACCTTACCATCTACTGCATGAAAAATCTCTTGGCTTGTGTTCCTGATGTCATAGCAGGAAAGACTAGGGGGAAAGGAAAGGGAAGCCAAGCATATGGCGGAAAAGAGTGATCCCATGGGATAATGGGGTTCCCTAGTGTCACCCCATACTGACCTCCAGGAGGACATGGGATTGCTAATAAATCCTCTCTTCTGGTCAGGACTGGCTCAGGAACCAGGAGACTATGACTATTTCGCAGGCCAAGGGCATCGGTGCCAGTGGCTGTGAAGCATTGGGCACTGCCTTCCACCCGCTTCCCTGTCAACTCATCTTCCATACCTTTTTCTCTGATGTTTTCTATTTAACGTCCGTCAGTGTCTGCTCACAGAGGAAATCGAGTCAAAATTCTCTAGCACAGCACTGAAGGCTCGGTCTACATTTTCACCCTCTCCTACCTCTTCCCAGCCTATGCTGCTTCAGTTGGTCCCAGCTCCAGGCCATGCCTCACACAGGCTATATGTTCTTTCCAGCCTCCTGCATCTCCCCATCCTTTGTCCCCTCTAAAGTCACTCTTTGAGGCCAGCTGCACATTTTTGACCATCTTTCTGACCACCTGCTGTTGTTGAGTGTTAATTACTTCCTCCTGTGTGTTACTTTCCCTGACAGCATAATCCTTCAATTCATTCATAAACACATTCACAGCTCTTGGAATTTCTGTGACCACAGTGACTACCACGTTAACACACTGAGTATTTATCTGGCATTTACAAACTCCATCTCTCTGATCCTTACAAAATCCCTATGAGATAGGCATTTTTATCTGTATCTTATACACGTGGAAACTAAGCCGGGAAGTTAAATGGCTTCTCCAAAGTCACATTGATCATTGAGTGAGTATCAGGAACTTCAACACAAATGGTGAGAATTTCAAACAGTCCAGGACTTATTTTGACTTGGGGACTCTTTTGTGTCCCTCACATCATATCAGTCAGCATGCTGTAAAATGTCTTTAACTCCTGACTATGAAGATTGGGAGACAAACTGCAATAGTCTTCTGGTTCACTAAATTGATGGAGGGAGCAGTAAAGCAAATAATTGCAAACAGGAACCTGAGCAGTAGCTCGGTCCACTTTCTACAGTCCTCCAGAATAGGCTGTTTGGAGGAGGCTTTGAGAGTGCTTAGGCAGGAGGTGAGAGGGCACAGCAACCCACCAAATGCTGTAGCTATCATGAAACAAAAGCTCTAGTACAAATTATTTCAATAGCTGTGTGATCTTGGGTAAGCAGTTTAACTTTTTTGGTCCAGTTCCTTTCATGTAACACTAGTGGAGGTCAGAAAAAATCATTTCTAAGGTACAGCAGCTTTAAGAGTTCCTACATCTGGTGAGAATGTGGAAAGCTCTCCAACTGCACTCATACAAGTATAAGGCATTGGGGAATTTTAGTAATGCGGTTAAACAGGTAAGTGACAGTTCTCTGGGGGCTCACCCCAAGGTTCTTTGATTTTTTACAAAAGCAGCCAGTGAGTCCAACAATCTTTCTATAGGCAGAAGGATACCAAGATCTTGGCGTAGGCACGTATTTCTCAAAATAATGAATAACTTCTTAATCACATTCTATAATTTCATCTTTGTGACCCAGTGCAGATGCCTAATTAAACGCTTTGTTAAAAAAAAAAAAAATAAAAAATAAAAAAAAATATATATATATATATATATATATATATATATATATATATATACACATACATATATATGCTTAATCAGCAAGCATCCAACAATTATTCCCTGGCAGATGTGAATTAGTCTGACGATTTATTTACATTTTTTTGTGTGTTTGGCACAGAGTGGTAAGATATATTTAAATACTTGCATTTTACTTAGAAAGGAGAAAGAAAATATATTCTAAGAGAATCTAAAGGCTCTGATTATTTGCTGATCTGGCAAAGATTAAACAACACTTCAGATTAAATCTATAAGTAAAGCCACAAAAAGAAAGCACAAAAGACTGTTTCTTGCAAAGCTCCAAAGAGCAGAGGCTTTCTAAATAGCGTGCTCACTTTAGGAATTCAGTAGGATAAAATGGTCAGTGAATCTGTTATTTCTCTACAACAATGAAATTAATTTTAAACCAAAATAAAATAAAGAACAGCCCACAAAAATGTTATCAGAGGGACCCTAAAAAATGAAAATAGGTTTTTGCATCTAAAGAGAATTTAGGATTTCACTAGGAAAAAATAAAAACAAAAGAATTTAAAAATATATCTTTAAATGCTTAGCAGGATATGAAAGCTTATGAGAGCAAGATAAAAATGTAGTGTAGAGTTCCCCTGTCCTATCCTGAGTTAGGGACACACATGAGGGAGGAGGCATTACAGAACTATGCTCAACCACCCACGGGCCCCATGAAAAGCTGAGCTACAGAAGTACATTGTAGGAAAGCATCATCATTTTACATGGGCATTAAGCAGTGTGCATGTTTATTTACGAAGAGCATGAACTGTATTCCTGAACAAACATGATTCTTTTTTACATAAATGGCTCCTAGGGGCCAACGTGCTATGACCCATAACCTTCTTCTGACCTTATTTCAACACGATGTGTCAAGTGGCTATAAAACCTCCCCTAAAATGATGGGAGACAGCTGGCTGGGGTGGAGCCAGAACTGCCCACAGACATGCTTTCCAACAGTTTATTCTACTCTAGCCGCAACTGTCAATTGCTAGCTGTTTTGACTCAGAAAGAAAAATGAATAACAAGGAAGGAAGGAGGGATGGAGGGAGGGAGAGAAGGAAGGAGAGAGGGAGGGAGGGAGAGAGAGAGAGATTGAGAGATTGGTACATTCAGTTCATTTCGGATTGCTGCCTCCTGCCAAATGGTTGAAAGTGTTTGTAGCTTTGTGTGTTTGGTACCTAACCTACCCACCTACACACATTTTAAGACAGATAGTGCAGTGTTTTTAGTTAGAAGAAAGCAGAATTTAGTTTTTGATACTATGAAATCAATATAGAAGAGGGGGGAAAAACCCTATTTCAAGAGTCCAGATAAGATTCTGTAAAGCTGTTTCCTTGAATTGCTTTTGAAAAAAATATACTATTTGCTCCAGTGTAAGCTGGATGCTGGTCTTGAGTATCCACTGATGGTGGGGGATGTCTATATTGGTGGGGCTGCTTGGTCAGGGAAGCTGTCACCCCTAGATCTCTATCACCCTATGTGGTATTTCTGGGGAGTGTTCTGGCTAGTGCTTCCATCGCAAGCCAATCAACAATCCTTAACTGGTAGTGTAACATACTAGATTATGTTGATCTACTTTTTCCCTCCCTTCATGTGAAAAATTACGGAGCCCCTGCTGCTTTGCTGAAACAAGGGCTGTCAGAATATTTCTCCCATATGAATTTCTGACAAAGTGCAGCAGTAAGTTGCTGAGCTTCATAAAATGGCTGGCAGAAGGAACAAATGTGCTGTGCTAAAAATGTGACTGCGTATTTGTACACTGCATACACACAGGTCCAAGGTTGAATGAGAAAGCCCTTCTAACTTGTTAAGAGGAAAACAGACTTGGCAGATGTGAATCTTCACTGACAGACTTTGATTGTTCAAACTTGGACGCTTTTTTTCCAATTTCAGTTTCTGAAGCAACAATATTTTATATAAGTATCAAGAAGTCAGTTTGCCCATTGGACCATACACACCAAAGACTGCCAATTAAAAATCCCTCAAACACATGGCAAAGGGGAAGAAAAAAATTTTTTTGGCTGCACTGAAATTTTGGAATCCAGAGAAAGATAGTTATTATCCCTTTGGTTTATGTGGAAAGAAAGGGAAACAAATATGGTATCTTATAATCTCAGACATCCGGGCGTCCTCACTACTCCCCTCTCTATACCAGACACTGTACACAGACTCTTTTGGGGATGAATAATGTCACCCAGAGTTTCAGAAAAATGTGCAGCAATTTCCCTGCAGACAATGGGAGATTATTCTATTTTCAGATACAACAGACAAATGGCACTGAGAAAAACAATCTAATCCCCTGCTGTTCCCAATGTTACAAATTATGAAATCATACTGAACCTGATTGGAATAAGTTAGCACAGAATCACCATCAAAGATTTGAAGTTGTCCCCTTGTACCACCACTGTTTAACATGTATTTACATGAATATCATGTAATAGATCCCCAGGTTTATATGTTATTTTTCTCACTTAAGGGTTGAAATACATTTTACATTTCAGCCAAATATAGTTGACCGCCAGAAACAATAAAAATTTCTTGCTTTTTAAACCTAAATTTAGTAATAATTTTATAATCATAGTATTAGCACTATATTGTATTTCAAGTTCCTGCAAATCATAATAAAATGAAAGAATCATAACAATATTGTCCCAGATGAGTCAATTGAAAAGTGAAAGTTTTACAATCTCTTGATTATTGTTGGGTCTAGATAATGCAAAAACAGTCCATTAAATCCTTTCTATTGAATAAATACATTGTTGGAGGTCATGGAGCAATGAGTACATTGGCTAATAATAACAATAGCTTCTATTTATGTGTTAAGAATGATAAAATTGTGCACCAAGAACTCTGCCAAGCACTCTAGGGACTTAATTGTATTTAATCCTTGAAGTAACCTGATGGAGAATACACTGTCTCCATTCCATCGGAGCAGTGACCATGGCTTAGGGAAGCCAAGGACCGCATTACAAAGTGACAGAGCTGCTTTAGTTCTAATGTACTTGGAGTCACTTTCAGGCTTGTGTTCTAACTAGATGGATGTTTGGTTCCATACATTATGGAATTTCAAGATTCATTTCATCTATTTATTTGGCACTGTTTAAGAATTAGACTACATTATCATTTGAAGTTTTACTTACCTAATTTCATCTTTTTGACTGCCTGAATTAAATAGCTATTTCAGCAAAGTGTAAACATACATGATATTTTATCATGATGTAACAGTCTCGTTTTTATCTGCAAGTTCTGGCCCACATGAAGAAATTACCCAGTGACAGATTAACCTTTATTTGAATGGGCTACTAACTTTATTTGAAGGTGCTAAAGGAAACAAATCCAAACAAAATGAAGACAAAATGTCAAGCTCCACTGAGGACCATTGGGGACACAACTTTGAGGTCATAAACATCTAATAAGTACAACACAGAAAGAATGAAAATTATTTTAAGATATTTTATGAGATGCTTAAGCTTTGAAAATCTGGCTTTGGTGAATTCTAAAAGGAAGAACTATTAGGAACAGGATTGTGTATCCCAATGAACTAAAATCAGATCAGGGTGAATAATTTTAAGGGACCCAAATAGGTAAGGGGCAATTAGCTCACTAGTGAACTGTAAAGGAATCAGTTTTCTTAGGCCTAGAACATATACAGGGTATATATAAGAGCTATGCAGGATTTTTTTTATACACTGTATTTCCAATTTTAGTCACACAGACATGCTAACTTTTCTTCATAAATAGCAATGGTTGTTGAAAGCATATTGTTACCCACATCCATTCTGAATTCAACTCATGAAACTGACACAGAGAAAGCATAAAGTCATACTTCACATCTTTAATTACTGGTCTATGGAAGCAAGAGATCCAAGAATCTAGTCAATGAATAATATAAAACACACTCAGCAGATCATAAATATTTATTACTACATCAAAAGTCTGCTAGTCAATCTTTCAATAATTTCTTCAGCATAAAATACTTGAGTCAGGATATTGGAAAAATATTAATTAAAATTGAGACTTAGCTCTGAAAGGATAGGAAATAGAAACTATATCAGATATGTTCTGCTATAAGATGTCTTTATCTAATTATTTGTCTTAGTTTCATTTCTCCCTATGGGTTTGATTGCAGGTTCTTAAATTCATTCACCTGCTAAACATGCAATTATCATTTTAAATCTGACAAGGCATCATACTGCTTTGTGGAGAAAGATTAGAGCTAAAAGCCTGAAATTTGGTGTGTGTGTTTTTTTGTTTTTTTTTTGCCAAGGCAAAGGAAATACAAAAAATAAACTTCAGTATCTATTTTACTTAATTAATATTTTTCTTTTTTCAGCCAAAATTTTCTCATAGATTCTTTATTAATTCTTTTAATCAGTAAAGATGCACTGTTTTTAACAATAACAATTACTAACTGAGGTTGATTGAATCAATACTTGCGAAAGATAACTGTAGTTATGACATATCTTACACATCCTAAGTATATGAAATATACGATAACGTCATTATTTTCAATATCTTACAAATTAAAGAAATATTTAAAATGTTAACCTTGTTATCTGTGAGAATGATTACATCAGTGGTGTGCCTGAAAATTCATGGTAGGAGAGAGGAAGATATGTTGTGATTTGTGCTTGGTAAATACTAGTGGAAAAAGCAGTTTTTAAAAAAACAGAGTTGATGGGCTAGAGATACAAATTTTGGAGTCATGAGTATAGAGACCTACATAGGGCCAAAGCTTTCACTCTCGGATTTCTTTTGTTATTTCCCTATGGATTTTGTATTCAAAATGATTTTTCAATCTCAACTTTTATATCAAGTAAATTAGTTCTTCTATTTTCACTAATTGAACTACTAATCAGAGTTTTTATTCAGCATAGATCAACCAGTGTAACCCACATTAGGTCGATGTATTTTTAGTCATAATATAGTAATCTGATGTTTTAGTATTCATTCAATAAATTTGTATGGGGTCCCTAGTACCATGTACTCTGGGAAGGGCCTGGCAGATACAAAGATGAATAAAATATAACCTCTAAACTTAAAATACTATGAACTATATAACTCAAGCTAGCAATCAAAACTAGTATATATTTATCATGAATAAATGCATAACTCCTTTTTACATTTCAGTGAAATATTAAAAATAACCAGTGCTCACAAAAGTACCAAACAAAATAAAATAAAATAAAATAAAACCCAGAAAATGTTTACCTCTTCTCTTTGGAATAAAGTAGAAAACAGCTGGCCTTGTTTCTCGTGTATCTACTGGGCATCCAGTATGACAATGATACAGAGTAAGGGCTCAAGAACATTTGTTGAATGCAAAAATTAGTAGGTGTGCACCATTGTCAGAAAGTCTGAGCTATCCAAGAAGAGGTATCCAAAGGTACAGCGAGTTTTGGGAAAAGGTGTTAACTCTGGAGGGGGTACTCCCAGGGAAGAGAGCCAATGAAAGAGACAGGAAAATGAGCTGGGATAGGGAGACCCATAATTGCAGGATGCCAGCAAAGATGGCGTTTGAAGAGGGGCTTGTCACCTGTCTCCAGTGTGGCAAGAACAGAACATTAACTTGGAGAGAGGCCACTGATTTCATCAGTGGGTGGGCTTCAGGGCCATTTCTACGTTTAGTTTCAGGAGGCTTTTGAGGGTAGAAATAATAGTATAGGAAACTGGAGAAGGAGGGAGTAGTAGTTTACACATTACATCTAAGAAGTCTGGTAGGGAAAGGCAGGAAATAAATAGAAAAGTAACAAAAGGAGCAGGCAGACAGGAGAGAGAAGAGGACGAAGTGGGAAAGAAACAGAATATTGGCTAAGGATCAGAGAATGTGAATTTAAAAGTTTAGGTAGAATTTTAGCTAAACTTTTGAATGAAGAAAGGACATCTTTTCTTTCTGACTCGTAGAGGAAAAAACAAAATAGCAGGGACAATAATAAAAATTTACCTTTACCTTGATTGATTAAAAAAACTCAATTCATTAACTCAGCAAAGTAGGATCAGAGATCTTTATCTTGGGGAGTGGGTCAGTGACAGGAAATTATGGCGAGAAAAAAAAATCTTGCATTTAAAGATTTCTCAGTGTTCTATGCCATCACACAGGGCATCCTGAATTAGCTGATGATTTAATGGGACTGCTGTTTTTCAGGGTCAGGTTTGGGATTAGAAGAGAAACAGTGCCTAGTGAATTGAGATTGTCTGCCCTACTAATTCAGACAAACAAAAGATTACCATTTAATTATGTCAATAACTGCCCAAACTCCTCACCTTGGATATTGTAGGTCTGGATCTATTTGTCTATATGGTTTTAATAAACTCTCTTAAGGAATACAAATGAACAAAGAAATTATTACTCAAACATTGATGTGGAGTTTTTTGTTACTGGTTTTTGTTGTTATTATTGTTTTTAACAAGGAGACTATGAGTGGTTAGTTTTATGTTTCAGATTGACTAGGTATAGTACTCAGTTATTCAATCAAACAGTAATCTTGGCATTGCTGTGAAGGTATTTTGTATAGATAGATGTAATAGATGTAATTAACATCTATGACTTTAAGTAAAGGAGATTATCCTCGATAATCTGGGTGGACCTCATCCAATCAGTTGAAAGGTTTTAAGAGTCAAACTAAGGTTTCCCTGAGTAGAAACACATTCGGCAGCCCAGGAGTTTCCAGCCTGCCCGACTGCCCTATGGACTTGAACTTGTCAGGCCCCACAGTTTTCATAAGCCAATTCCTACTGATTCTGTTTCTCTGGAGAACACTGATTGATAGAGAGACCAAAGCTCAAACTTTACTGAAAAGAGTAGTTCTGATATCTTATTTCTGGCACAGTGTTATTAATAACGCAGTGTTATTAATTTAAACTCACTCATTAAACTCATTGAAGGAAAATAAAGATGAAGGCAGTGGTCAGTGCCTGGGACAGGGAGTATGTGACAGGGAGGTGGTTTCACATCACTTGATTTTATTAGTTGACTTTCACTCTTTTACTGACTTAATACAGCATAAACCTGGCATAAAGTCACATTCTTTGGATTAACCACAGTTCTTCAGCCCTGGGATGATATCTCCTGTTGACATCTGTGGCATTGGGCCTCTCTGCTAAGCACTAAGCGATCCAGCTATGTCTTGACTAATTTAGATTAGATATAATCTAAAAGCATTTGCCTAGGAAATGGTTTAAGCCATTCCAAGTAGACAAACTCGTTTGTCTAAGCCTACTGCTTTGTCAATGGTGACACATCATACTGTATACTCTAAGTGTATCTGTGTGTGCTTAATTTAAATTTTTCTCTTGTTCTCTCTCACTGTCTTAGACACAATCTTAATATTCTTATCTGTTAATGATACACATGATTACATTGTGGGATTGAGACATTTATTTAATGTTGGGTTAAGCACCTGGTTATCTTTAAATAAAAGAAGAAAAATAAATTATTCCTGAATTTTAATATGCAAAAGAGGTTACCTTTTTCATCAATTTCCCATATTTATGGTCCACTAACATGAATTAAATGACTAGTCACTGCCTTTTTTTTTAAAAAAAAATCACTTTAACTGAGCTCTTTCGGGTTACTTTGCTGAAATAGATTTATTGCTTTTAGGCCAATTACAGATGTTATGAACTATAGCAATAACCACTTTGGAATAGACATGTAGTCTATAGAAGACTGTGATCCGTGATTTAATCAGTTAGCTGAGTAAAACTCAATCTAGATCATGATTCTGTAAGAGCATTTCACAGTGATTCTCTCCAGTGCATCCTGGAGGGTATTGCTTTTATGAAATTTAAAATACCCTTTCAGAGAAACACAAAATTTAAAGGCATTTATTAAAAACATGAAATGTTAATAAGAACTTTTAAAACAGTGTTCAGATAACTCTGCCACCATGCACTTCATAATTTATAGGTATATTTTATTTATTCAGGTTAATAAAGGATGTATTTGACATATTATCAGACTGACCTTGTTTCTTGGCAAATACTATCTTAAAGTCTCTAGAGCTAATTCCACTGCCAGCCATTCTTCTCAAGGACGGCTTGTTATTATTCTCTTGGAAACAATTAACAGACTGTCGTACAGAGTAACGTACTTTGTCCTGAAATTCTTTATTGAAAAAGGCCCAGAAAACAAAGCAGTTTCAAATTTTGAGTCCCAAGACTCTTAATTTCAGAAGAACTTTTTCTCTGTACTTAAATTTTAGAATATTCAAATATTAACACAATACACTGAGCTAGGAAAATTATTTTTTAAAGGAAATCCAGCACATATCTTAAATTAAAGCTAAGATTTAACCTAACCTTCTACATTATTTCCATTGATGTCAGTGTGACACGAGCATCAGTTAAATCACCATAAAAGGTACATTTTTGATTAATATTTGGGACTTATTAAGGCTGAAAATCAGAGGCATTATAGATTTTTCTTTTTTGAAAAAAAAAATCAACAGTGCTTGAAACCAATAGGATCTTTGAGCTAAATATCCTAATTGAGCAAGCTTCATCAAATCAATTTGCACTATTTTATTTCAGAATAAGATTTCACTTGAGTCACAAAATCCTGTTAAAGGAATTTTTATAAAATGAATTTATTTACTACTAGTTAATCAAGCACACAGCTGGATTAGGAATTGTGTAGAGAAAATTACATACCCACAAAGTCCCTCTTTTCTAAAGTTTGTAACCTAAGGCAAGGGTTAGCAAACTTTTTCTGGAAATAGCTGTATAGTAAATATTTTTCACTTTATGGGCTATATGATCTTTGTAGCAACTACTCAACTCTGTCATCGTGGCAAAAAACTAGTCATAGACTTTATGTAAATGAATGAGTTGGGCTGTTCCAATAAAACTTTATACATAAAAGCAGGCTAGATTTGTCCGTGTGTTATACTTTGCCAGCCTTTGTCCTAAGGGAAGGTCATGGCAAGATGAATAGCTCTGCTTCATTGGCCTTTCGAAAGAATATGGCATAGGGACTTCAAGTGGTATTAGAAGAATTAGGACAGGGGAAATTAAGAGAGCATTGACCACTAGATGAGTTTGTCTTCTTATACACTTATTATTTTCAAATTTGTAGTGTGTACAATACCATCAATAGTAATGTACACACTTTATAATTTATAATACTTTCCCACATACCATCTCTGATCAGGAAGATAATTATGTGTAATTTATAGAATAAAGTGATTGTTGTGCAAAGCAAGTAAATGGTACTAGATCTATATCTTCTAATTCCAAGTATTCCAAGTTTATTCTTTTGAAAAAAATCACAGTGAGAAGTCTTTAAGAAATGAGAGTGAATGGGAGAACTCCTAGAACATGAAAACTAGGTAAGTGGCTCATCCTAAAAGGGAGACTATGTTTCTAGAAACCACAAACAGGTAAGTAAGACATATTATTATTTTAGAATAGAATATTAGAAAATGTGTTCATGAGCACTTTGAAGAGAAACAGATAATTACTAGAAATCAGCATGGATTGACTAAAAATTAATCATTCTTAGTTAACCTTATTTCCTCTCCGATATAAGGTTTCTAAGATCCTTAGGAAAGTTCCATAGACATAGAGCATTGTGAGATTAGCAAGATATTTAACAAAAAATCCTTGATAGAGATAAGTTGGAGAAATATGGCCTGGAAAATACCTCAGGATAATTCACAGTTTTGTAAAAAACACTTTACTGAGGTATGATTGCCACACAAAAAGCTGTACATTTACTGTATTCAACTTGATGAGCTTGGAGGTAAGTATATACCTGTGAAACCATCACCACAATCTATGCCATAAACATATCCATTATCTCTGAAAGTTTTCTCTTTTATAATTTTTGTGTACAGAAAATTATTTATTATTATTTTTTGTGATAAGAACATTTAACATAATTTCTACTGTTTTAGCAAATTTTTAAGTATGTAATATAGTATTGTCAACTACAGGCTCCGTGCTATACAGTAGATCCCAAGACCCTTTTCATTTTGCATAACTGAAACTTTGTATGTTTTGACTAATACCTTCCCATTTCTCCCTCTCTCCAGCCCCTGGCAACAGCCACTTATAGTTTTTTGAATAGCAGAAACCACATAAGTTGATAAGTGGATTTGTATCACCATGTCATTGGACTCTAAGTGTGACTGCACTTAATGTGTGTTTATAAAATTAAAAAAAATATATCAATAGATCATACGCTAATGAATAACAAGAAAGAATGCCCATTAAATATGTAAATTATAAATCTGGGAGAAATGAATTAGGATTAGACAGGATTTTAGATTGAAAATGTAGACTAACACCAACAGATAACATTTAATGGGTATAAATATAAAAAGTTGAGTTTAGATTTTTAAAGCAATGAATAGAAAGAAAACAACACCAGATAACTCCCTGAAGGATGTCAGGTAAAGGTTACAAGGACACAAATTTTGATTCAACTGAAGGAAGAATGCTTACTAGTTAAGGCTCTGCCATAATGGCAGGAGCCATGTCTTCTACTGGAATGGTGGGAAGACAACTGAGCCTCAGGGCTTTAGAGCAGGGTCTTCTCACCTTTAATGTTTATACAAATCATGTGGAGGTCTTGTGAAAAAGCAATTCCTTATCCAGTCTGTCTGGGGTGGGATGTGAGGTCCTGTATTTCTAACAAGCTCCAGAGATGCCTTTGTTGGGGTCCATGACTGCTCACACTGCATGGCAAAGCTTTAAGGAACAGACTTTGAAGCCCTGCATACCTGCTGAGTGTTCAGCCTTGACTTTCTGGCTGATTAAATGTACTTTTTAAATGTATTTAATGTCTTGAATCTTTGTAACCTATTTAAATGGAGATCATACCTGTATCTCACAGGACTCTTATGAGGATAAAACAAGATTATATATGTTGGCGCATAGTGAGGGCTTAATGCATACCAATGTCCTTTCCTCCTTCACTCCCTCATCAGTAGCTACTTTTGAGCTGAGGTGGGATGATCACCTTTCAGAAGTCTGGAAAAAAGATTCCTGGGTTTTGCAGGTCTCTTAAAGACAATGTATCATAAGCTGAAAGAGCTGACATCAGTGGCTATTCCCTATCCTGGCTTTAACTCCACAGTAGACAGATACAAATTTGGTGTCCATCAGTAACCGCTACTGCTCTCACTCCCCCGTGAAATTTACCTTTGTGCAGGGCATTTGTGGATTGATCACAGGTCAATGGGCCGTGGGTTTAACCAGAGGAGTTACTTCCTTCTCTTCAAAGGAGATAGCTGCCCCAAGTCACATCCACTACCTTTTCCTGTAGCATCATGGAGCACTTCCAAATCTCCCAGAACACTGTCCTATGCGTTGCTACACGTTTCCTCCCCCAGACATCATTCTGCCTTCAGCATAAATTCCCAGAAGCCACACTGAGGCCTGCAAACTCACCGTTTTCAGCTGGTGTTTAGGACTATTGGGTTTGATGACTCCTTCAGGTGTCCTGTGTGAGGCGAGTCTTAAGCTTTTCAGTTTTTAATCTCTCTGTTGATAGTAGGTAAGCACTGTCTCTTTCAGTTAAGGATAGCTCATGCCGGGACTAATAGAGCAAGAATTTTCTCTGCATTGTCCCTTGCTCACTTAAACTATAGCCGCAGCCTCAATGGGAGGGAACTCTTTGGGTGCAGGCACGCGCGCATGTGCGTGGGCACACACACACACACACACACACACACACACACACACACACACACTTTCTCTCTCCGCACTCAGAGGACTATGCAGAAGAGACCATGGGTCAGGCCCCCTTCTGCTGGCTCATGCCTATCAGTTCAGGTTCACCAGTTCCTATCTGGTTTCCCTCTGCTTCCTTTCCTAGCTGCAGCCAAGATGTCCTGAGGGTCATTTAATTTAGGATATAATTCACCAGGCTGCTGTAGTTTTAAGTCTGATGTTCTGCCTAGACGCTCTGGCTGACTAAATGTACTTTTAAAGAGCCAGTTCCTAGTTCTCTTTTGACATTTTAAAACTGAAAAATAGCCAATTCTATTTTAAAATAGAGAACTGTGCAGTTTTATTCTTCAGCTGCTATCTAATCTAAGCTGTTCTCTCCCTAGGAATGTCTGACAAATGTACCTTTATTCCTGGGTTCACTCATCTCTGCTCCACCCCATCAGTATTAGGGCTGAGAAAAGTGCAGCTCATCTTTTCCTGAGCATTCTCCTTTCTTTAATTGTCTAACTACTACCGTGTTTCCCCGAAAATAAGACCGGGTCTTATATTAATTTTTGCTCCAAAAGATGCATTAGGGCTTATGTTCAGGGGATGTCCTCCTGAAAAATCATGCTAGGGCTTATTTTCTGGTTAGGTCTTATTTTCAGGGAAACACGGTATTTGCCAGTCATTCTGCTGGCATTGGGATAATAAAAATAAATCCTTGTTGTATGCCAGGCTATGTGCCAGACATTGTGCAAAATCTTTTCATATGAATTATCTGATTTGACCCTCACTGGGATGCTATGGAGAAAATACTGTTACTGTTATTAGAAAGAATACTGTTATGTCCTTGTTTGGGAGCTGGGGAAACCGAAGGTTAGTAAGAGGTTAGTAACTTGCCCACAGTCAGCACAACCTGCACTCCCAACCATTACACTGACCTTTCTCCCAGTACTCGAAGCCGAGCAGTGCTTCTTGAATTCTAACGTGCTTGCAAATAACCTGGTTATCTTGTTAAAATGCAATATATGTTCTTTTTGTGTTTTACCTCAACAAGAATGTTTATAACAGCTATAAATACTATACAATTGTGGCATAGTCATACAATGGACTATTATTCAGCAATAAAAATAGTAAGGTCCTGATACATAATAACACAACATACATATTTATTTACATATTTAGATTCTAGTGATATGAACTGCCAGACCAGACAAATATAATCTATGGCAATAAAAATCAGAGCAGGAATTGCCTGTGTGAGATGCAGATCGGGCTAAGAATACTTTCTAGGAGAAGGGAAATATGTAATATCTTGATTTATGTGGTCTAATATGAGTGTATATATTTCTGTAGACTGATCGAATCACGCATTCAAGTTATATGCATTTCATTCTATGTAAATTTTATCTCAATTTTAAAAATGAATGGGGAAAATTGAGCAATTTTAAAAGACAAAATGTTTCCTTTAAATTTTTAAAATTAGGTTATTACTGTCATTCAAAAATACATCAAGCCCTAAATGAGCTTTTTTCCTTTATGCCACACTGTCAAATCAAAAGTCTGTTGTTTTTATTGTTAAAATATGCTCCATCTCCAGAGTATCCACACTTTAGTCAAATGTTGACCTTGAATTTCAAGCACTTTAACACGTTGCATACGGCGGGGTTTAAATCCCTCATGAAGATTCTCGTGATCCGTACCCAACGTGTTAACAAAATACTGAAAATTATAAGCAACCACACAAAAAAGTAACTATGTGAGAAGATATGTTAATTAGCTTGACCATAGTCATCATTCACTATATATGTAAAGTAAAACATTACGTTGTATATCATAAATATATACAAGTTTTACCAAACATAATTTTTATAAGATTTATAAGATAAAATGTAGTATCTCATAAGGACACCTGGGGTAAAGTCCAAGATTCTACATTTCTGACAAACTCTCAGGTGATGCCAACGCCCCTGGGTCATGGGTCAGAATTTGAGTGGCAGACTCCTGACGTGTAGTTCACACCCTAGCTTGCACATTAGAAGTACTGGGACGACTTTAAAAATTTTCTATGTTTAGGCCACATCTCACACCAATTATATCAGAATCTCTGGGGCTGGAACACAGGCATGAATATATATATTTTAATGATCCCTAAGTATCTCAAATGTCCTACTGCTCTAGAAATCAATTCAATAGCTCAACATTAGCATTAAAAATAATGGAATGTAGAGTACTGCACTATAGTAAGCTAAGGAGTATCCCGTGAAACTTTTGTATCGGGTGTGTGTGTGTGTGCGTGTGTGTGTGTGTGTACTGAGTTCGTGGTGTAAAATGTATTACAGTTACATTGAATATATGTGGTGTCAAGGTAAAAAATATTTGAAAGCCACTCTCTATATTCAAAGAAATATGATTTCTCTTATTTCCCCTCCCTCTCTTCCTCCCTCTCTATCCCCATATTTTGTTTTATTTTAAAAAGTATTTAAGGGAGATTATAAATATCCACATTTCATTAAGATATCATTCTTGTCCACAAGAAACTCAGCATCTGCTAGGGGTGTCAGATAGTTTACAATACAAAGGGGTAGGTGCTGTATAGAATATGTGATGAAGGTCTTTGGAGCCCACATAAGGAATATGGTCCTGTCTACGGGATTTGGGGAAGGTGCCATAGAAGAACTGACATGTGATTTGTATCGTTAATAGGAATCTGGCAAGTTAAAAAGGAGGAAAAGGAATCCCAAGAAGAGGCATTCCTTCTACCTCATGCAAAGTCAAGGCATGGTCTGGGTTTCACTTGCAGGGTCAGGGTAAATCTGGAGATGATGACAGTTACGGAAATCTGTGCTGAGGTGAAATGCTCTCGGAGTTCTGGGGAAGGTATTTAAGGAAAACTATATGCTGGAGTGGCCACGAGGAAAGGAAGAAGCCAGAGCTCAAAGCTGGAGAAAAGTCACCAAGAATTAGTTCTAAAGGGAAGAAGGAGGAGGAGGAGAAAGAGAAGTAGGTGCAGGAGCAGGAGGAAGAGGAGACACAGGAGGAAGGGGAGGGGGAGGGGAAAGAGGAGGGCAGGGGCCTAGAATAAGAATCACGGGCTCGGGAAGAAATGAAATCAGGCACTGGTGTGAAGAGAAGTATGAAACTGATTGACATGACTGGTTTAGAATACAAATTAGGCAGAATTCATGAATACCAGAGCTTGTGTGGGGTTTATACCCAAGTAGACACAGGTTTCATGAAAGGGAGGCTGAGAGAGTTCACTGTAGGGATGAAATTAGTGTGATATAAAGTAAGTTGTGACTTTATACTGGAAGACTTGTATTCCAAGCTAAGAGATTGATTTTGTTTATTTTATAACCCCCTGTAATACCATGATCAGTTTTTTTTTAAAGATAATTCTGGAGGTAAAATTAGGGTTTGACTGCAACTTAGATAGAATAACCATTGCATCTACTGAGAGAAGAAACAACAAGGTCCTGAACTAAGACAAAAGTGGGAGCTAAGCAAGGAAAGGAGGATTTCTGAAGAGTAACTGTCAAGGCTTACTGAATAGGGAGTTAAAAGAGAAGGAGAAGTTTTGCAAAGCAGTGTTTAGGTTCTAGCTGGGGAACTGGGGTGGATAAACATACTGAGAATTCAGGAAGCAGAGCCATTGTGGAGAGGGTCAGGCTAAGCGTAAGCTGTTTGTAAGGTGGAGCGTCTAGTGCATGGTAGCAAATATTGAGTCTAATGGAGGAGAAGCATATCAAGTAAACTAAGAAAGAAGGAGAGGGTGGGACCAGACAATCTCTAAGACTTGAGTTCAAGCCTACCATATTACACAGACAGCATGAAGAGTGTGGTTAAAAGAGCAATGAGAAGTTTTAGCTTTCAAAAATTTGTATTCCTAAATCATAAAGGGGACCTGCATAAATGACTACTAATGAAATACAGTAGTTCTCAAAAGTCACCTGAATGATCTCTCACCAATATATTTTCTAAGGATATAAGGCAGGCTTGTAATGTAGACTATAGCTATGTAGTTTCTTCCTGTAATCACGCTTTAGGCCAGAATAGAAATTTTGGTTTTATACCCATCATTTAAAAGTTTTATTTTTTACAGAGAATGTTCTGTGTGTGTTAAAGCTTAGGTTGGTGCAAAAGTAGTTGCGGTTTTTGCAATTATTCTAACCTTTTAAACCGCAATTACTTTTGCACCAACCTAATATTTTGTTATGTAAGAAGCTAATCTATTTTAAGCAGAGTGGGTGTGACTACTAATTGACAACTTTGGTAGATTCAACATAAAAAAAAAAGCATTAGCTATCTACTCTATTTTTACAATTCAGAAATTTGAGATGAGTTGCCTAAAACATCTTATTAGGATGTGGTCTAGACTTAACAAAGACAAAGGTACTCAAATTATCATTTAGACCAGAGAACGAAAAGAAACTACTCTACATACCATCATTTTCCTTTCCCTGAATAAACATGCATGATAAATGCAAGCAATTGAATTTTCAAAGTGGATATATTGTCCCAAAAGCATAAAAAAACTAAATAAACAGAGAGGAAACATTGTCAGGACTGTACATCCAGCAATGCTTTGATCATTTCATGGAATGGATAATTTAAGTGGGAATACTTCTACCACGAGACAGGCAGATTCAATCTATAAATTTAACATGACATTGTAGTAATAGGCTAAATGAAAAATGATGTTTAATAAAATCATGCCTTGTTCTATATTTAATCCATTATTTATATCTCCCAATAAACATTAATTCAGACAGAATAATAATGTTAATTCAAAATTAAACTAATTATACACTGTTTACATTCTGTTTGGTAATACACATCTCTTTTTTTTCAATGTTTTCACTTTTTTTTTGGTTTCTTGTTTTAATTCTCTAGGCAATATTTGCTATTTTCTCTATGTTTTATTAGAACTTTGTAAATATTTTAATTGTGTGTCATTCTTATCACACTGTACTTTAATTTTAATACTTGTGTTTCCCTCACTAGACTGTGAACTTCCAGAGGGGAAGATTCTGACTTAACCAACAGACTAAGCATAGCACCCTTGGACATAAAATTTTAGGAGAAAGAATTTGACTTTTAGTATATTCCAAGTAAGGGGGACATCAAAATAGCATGGAAAAAACAGGAACTTTGTTAGAAGTTTGCATCTTAGTTTCATTATTTAGCATGATTTCTATTTTGATTTCCCTATGAAACTCCCCATGAACTCTAAAGGTCTTAATTCTGTTCTGTGCTTATTCATTTTTTTTTGTATCAGATTCTAACACTATAAGGGACCTATAATATTTGTTGGAAGAATAAACTGCACACTTGGAAATATTTTCTGCTCAAGCCAGAAGATCTTAGGACAAGTTTGAAAACACTCAGTAAATAGAGTCTTTCTCTTTTTAACTTCTTAGTAGTGCACTGAAATCTTGAACCAAAGCCATCAGCCAGCCAACCAACCAACCAGCCAGTCAGCCAACCAACCAACCGACCGACCGACCGACCGACCGACCGACCGACCGACCGACCGACCAACCAACTGACCAACAAACTATCCGATATGTATTTACTGGGCCTCTGCTATGTGCTCAGCACTACGCTAAGTACTCTGAAGGGTATAAGGCCTGGTTCCTTCTGTTAAGGAACTTACACCTTTTGGTTATGTGGTGGTCAAACTTCAAGGGTTGGATTGGATTTAAAGAAGTTTTTATTTTTGGTACTTTAATTATTGAGACCAATTGGATGAATATTTTGTTCCAAATACTGTAATAACCAAGGTCCTAGAATAATATTTCTACATAGGATATATGAATTTTCAACTATTCGAAGTCATGTATATGTATATTTAAAGATAGACAGTCAGCATTTTATCTCTGTTGAATATCTTTTATGTCAATGAAATAATAACCCTCATGTTACTTATCTTTCTACCTAAACTCTTTTCCTCTCTATGACTTTTAGCTTTTGTACAGTACTTTAATGTTTATTAAGTTTAGTTGAGTATGCTCTTTGGTACTGCAACAACTGTTTCAGGAATGATATCCATGCTGCTGGTTTAGAGAAAGTGAGAGTAGGTCATCAGGAAGGTCATGTTGATAAATCTGACTTTATTTTCTATTTTTTCAGCTGCTTCCTCCTTTGCTCTGTATGTCCTTGTCTACTTTTACTGTAGCCATAAGATTGACTACCTATGTGAATACTCCCCTACCTGTGCCTGTATTTGTCTCTTAGACCAATGTGGAGAAAAAGCAATAAATTTGGCATCTGATTATTCATCCACTGAAAGCAAGATGACCTCTGTTTGAGTCAAGAGAACCTCACATGACCATTGAGGGTGTGAGGTCTTATTCAACTTTAGCATCATTTCACATGGTTGATCGTCATCTCCCTCAAGCAATCTCTTCAGATGGTTTCCAGGACACCACATTCTCCTGGTTTTCTCTCTCACTGATTGTTCCTGCTGGTCTCCTCTTCCGTATCCCTTTACTGGGACTGTCTCTCTTCTCTGTGATCTTACTCCATGGATGAGCTCATCTAATCTCATAGGTTTTAACATCATCCATATGTCAATCTCACCTGTAAACTTCAGGCTCAACTATTTATTCAATACCAGAATGTTCTGTAAGTTATCTCAAACTTAATGTGTATAAAAATTGCTTCTCCTTGAGTTTTCTCCGTTTCAGTAATTAGAACCACTAGTCAGGACAAAACTCCAGAGTCACCTTTGATTACTCCCCTTTTCACTCCCAGTCTCCAAAAATCCATCAGTCAGTCCTGTCTTGGCTCCCTCCAAAATATATACTTAACCTCCCCTCTTCTGACCATCACCACTGCTACTACCTCAGTCCCAGCTATCACAATCTCTTTCCAGAACTACTCTGATAGCTTCCAACTAGACGTTCTGCTTCTCCTTCACCCCCAACAGTTTATTCTCAACATGGGCCTGAGCCAAGTCTAAAAATGCAAATCTGATCACTTTATTCCTCTGCTAAATGGCTACCCATCATGTTTAGAACAAAATCCAGAAGCTTTACCGTGGCTCACGAGGTTCTCCATGACCAACCTCAGCTCTCTTCCCTATTTCACCACCCTAATTTATGTGCCCCGGCTACACTGGCTGCCTTGCTGTTCCTTTATCAGACCAAGCATAGTGCATCTCGAGGCCCTGGGAAGTTTTTGTTCCCTTTGCCTGGTATGCCTTGTCTCATATCATTCAGGTCTCTGTTCAAATGCCCCACCCTCAGTGAGGCCTTCCTTGAGTAGTATATATATTTTTCTTCACAGTACCTGTAACTGACATATTATTAAGGATGTATTTCTTACTTATATTCTCTCTCTCCCACTAAAATATTCCAAGAAGCAGGGACTTCATTTACTGTGGTATGATTTATGCCTAGAATAACATTTGGTACATGTAGATAAATAATATTTTCAGCCAATAAATAGATATAAGCAGAATATCATTTATCAATGCAGGAATTTGTTCAGTCCTTTTTTCTGTCTCATCCTCCTCTAATGTTGAGGAACTTCTAGTGGTTTTGGAAATGCCTGCTTAGACATCAGAGGGAACGTGATATTTGCAAATGAACACATGATACTTGTAGACTGAACACGTATCTCCTGAAATGGGCCAATATAGGGGTTGTTGTTGAGCAGCCACAAGCAGCCCAGGGAAGGGCTCACCTGGCGAAGTACAGACAGGTATATTTATGTAAGGAGCACTTTTCTACACAGTGCTGCGGAGGAGAGGGAGGAAGCTACAGCAGTTAAAAGCACAGACGGCTAAGCAACGTAGGCAGTGCCTTCATGACTCTAAGCCTTCCGTTTCTCATCCATTAAAGCAGGACACAGACATGAAAGGCAAAGTCCCTCTCTGTCGGGGATTCATGGGGACACAGAGCAGGAAACAGGCAGCCCTAAACATGTGATGGAAGCTGTGACAAAATAGGAAGAGCCCTAACTCAGATCAAGGAGGCTGGGAAGAGAAGACTTCCCGGCAGAAGGAATGTTTGAATTGAGTCTTGGAGGATAGATTGGGCTTGGCCTCGGTGAAAGCACTCCCCCCACATCCTCCCGCATCATCGGGACAGCCTCAAAGCACGAGAAACTCACGGTGTCAAAATAATGGCTACCATCATCCCTCTTCATGTCCTCTGTCTCTCTGCCCCCACATATTTATAGTCCCTCCAAATGAAAGAATCAGAACTCTTTTTAACCACTTCATTCTCCAAATCCAATCATTTGTGAAGCCCGTTGCAGTCAGCATTCTCTCTCATATTACTCGTAGTCTCATTCACTTTTCTTTTTCAAGTCCAACTTAGATTTTTAATCTTAATGTCCACAATTTTCCAGTAGATGTGGAAGTGCTTGGTGAATGGGAAAACACGATGCAAATGTTAGTAAGTTTTATTCTAATTAACACTAATTCCCTTGGAGATTGGATCTACTCCTAGATGGTTTTAAATACCATCTATACAATGAATCCAAAATTTGTATTTCTATCTCTGACATTTTTCTTGAGATTTAGACTAAAAATCCCACTGCCTAGTCAATCTCTCCAGTTGGATATCTAAAAGGCATTTCAAACTTATCACTCCTCAGACTAACTCTTAATCCTCCCCCTCCTCCCCTTGCCCAGTCTGCTCCTTTTATAGTCTTCCCCATCTCAGTTGATGGCAACACTGTTTCTATAGCTGCTCTGACCTAAATCCTTGAATTCTTCTTTGACGTTTCCTTTTTACCACATCCATCTATTCCATCAGCAAATCTGTTAACTCCACCTTCGAAACCGTCCTGGATCTTATATCTCCACTTGTAACTCTCACACCAGCTTAAACCACCTGGGCTTTAGCCTCCTTACCTATGTATTTCTTCTTCACTACAGTTAGTTCTTCCCAGGGTAGCCTGGTGATGCTTTATGAAAGTCAAATTGTGTCACTGCTCTGCAAACAAAAACAAAAAACAAAAAAACCCCAAAATCCCCCAAAACAAAGAAATCCTTTGTAGCTTCCCCTTTCACTCAGAATAAAATTCAATTCCTTAGCAAGGCTCATGCTATCTTTCTGACATACTCTATCACTTTCCTCTTAGCTCTTTCCACTCCAGCCAAGGCTGTTGCTGCCTTTGCCCCCACTGTTCTGTGTGGAAAGATCTTTTCTTAGATAGTTGTGTGGCTTGCTCCTTCCCTTAATTCAAGTTTTATTCAAATGTGACTTCCTTAGAGAGGTCTTCCTGCCCTCCCCATAAAACAGCAACACGTCATTCATTAACCACCATAACCTTACTTTATTTTCCATTATATTTCTTCATTCTACAAATATTTCTTGAATGTCCTAGACACTGTCTTAGGCGCTGAGAGATAGCAGTGAACAAAATAGGCAAAATTCCCTTTCTTTCACGGTGCTTACTTTCCAACAGAGAGAGACAATAAACAAAGAAATTGAATAGCATACCAGATGAAAAGAGGTTTTATGGTGATAATCAAAGCAGGGAAGGGGGATATAGTATGTGTTGGTGGAGGGTGGTGGCTGCTACCTAATAAGGAATCTGAAGGAGGACAGGGAAGTGAGACTTGAGAAAGTCTTGAAAATGAGTCTTCCAGGCAGAGGGAATGGCATATGCGAAGCTCTGAGGCAAGGTCATACTTGATGAGATCCAGAAGAACACCAGTAAGGAGAACAACAGGGCTGGAACAGAGTAGCACTTCCCACTACCTGCCGTTATATTATAGATCTATTTTTTTTATTGCCTATCTCTTTCCATCAGAATGTTGGCTCCCTTAGTGTAGAAGCCAACACTGTTTTTAACTGGTTTATCCCGAACAAGGACTGAACCTTGTTCATGACAGGGACTTAGTAAATATTTACTGAGTGAATTGTCATGCACTATGGACAAACCTGACTCCTCACAACCCTTTTACATGCTCCGTGCTTTTCAGCCTTTCTTGCATATTGTACTCCCTCCATCTGGAATGCATTCCTGCCTTTTAAGAGCCTGTCCTTCAAGACACAACTCCAATGAAACTGCCTTAATGAAAGCTTGCCCCGTCGGCTAAACGTCATTTCTTCCTCCTCTGATGACTCTTTGTACGGTCACTGCTACTGAACCGAAAGTGCATGGGGCAGTGAGCATAGTTGTTTGACTCTCCAGGACGGACGCTGTGTGTAGCCTGCTGCTTGAGCGTACATGCCAGGTGTCTCGTAAGTAAGTATCTGTTAAGGAAGGGAATGGCTCCATAATTTACCTTCTCCCATCCAATCTGCTCTTATGTTTTATGATAGTTTGCAAAGTAACTCAAGATCCTCAGAACTGGGTCGGCCCCTCAGAAATTGAAATCCCTTTCGGCACAGCACCGGACCCATGAGCGCCAACCTCCTTTGCATTCTCCACAGCACTGTATACATGGGAGACAAACCTGTTCCTTTTCTTTACCATCCAGTCCGTGCTTTTCTTTTTTCCCCTCGATTTTTAAGCATTCCAGATTGGTCATGCAGTCATTTCCAAACTAAGGGAATTGTGAACTTTAGGCTAAAACGCTCCTGTAAATCTGCAATACATTTCTGGTTATTTACAAATGAATGTAATAAAAAGGAAGAACCAATACCTGTTGGTCTCAGAAACAATATGGTATAACTTTTGCTAACCACCCACACTTTTAAAAACCTGGCTTTTCAGAGAACTAACAATTCAGGCAGAAAAAAAAAATCGCATTTTGGACAAAAATACATCGGAAAGTTTAAAAATACCCACTGCAAATGGACAGGTGTGGTAACAAAGAGAAGACCATGCATGTTTGCTGACAGAGCTGAAGTGGACGTGCTAATGTAGTCCACTTCATTGTTGCAAAGACTTGCAAGACTTCTCCTTAGTTAAATAAGGCTAGTTACAGGTCTTTCTAAGAGCAAGCAAGCCCAAGTCACGTTTTCTTTCATTTCCGCATTCAACCCCTTTTCTTCCTCTAGTCATCAGTAATGTGAATGATGAACTCAAGCAAAGTAAGTCATGGAGTAGAATATGAGTTGCATTATGTATTTTTCCTAGAAGGTGGCATTTAAAATAACAGCACTTCGATGAGCTTATTGTTTCTTCAATTTAAATCCATTTTCACTTGGCTACTGCTTCACTGGTTGACACTGGTTTCTTGTTCACATTCCAACTATGGACATAAAATAAAGTGCTATCTACAGTGTTCTTGCCTTTGAAACTGTCATTGAGTCATTTAAATAAAAGGCATAAAGCCAAATATTAATGAAGCTTACTAGTAAAATGCTACGGTGCAGAAAATCCCCAGAATTATGGTTTTAAGCACTAATTTCAGTACCATATGACTATTCATAGTTTGCTGTCATGCTCCACAATACTCTAAACATTCCAAGTTCTGGGAAAGTGGAATGAGTGGTTTGCACATTTGCCACATATTCCCATGTTCACAGTGGCCATTTCCTATTGGCCACTTAGGCCGTTCTTCCTTGAATCAATAATTCTCTTCAGCATCCTGAAAGTCATTGGAATGGTTTTGAGAATAATGTTTACATAAATAATCTAGCAGGTTAATAGTCAGTGCCAAGTAATTTGCAACTGAAAAATTACTGAATAATTTCACCGAAGAATTTTAAATCCTATTTAAAATATTAAAATGAAGAGAGAGATATATGTCCAATTCGGGTTCAAATGTTTTAAACTATGATTAGCATTATTTCCAGAGCATAAAGTATATCCAGGAAAATTAAATTTTGTTTCATCTTCAGAGTATAGCCAGGAAAATTACATTTTGTTTGATTTTCATAGTTAATCTTTAGGCCTCATCAGTTGGGCTATCTGATATTAGTCTCACATAAAGAAAAGAAAGAGAGAGTTTAGACATAAAAGTCATAGGTTCATCTATGTCAAATCTATAATTTTAGAATATTTTATACTCAAAGGACATTTGTAAAAAAAGTACTTTACATATTTTTACTTATATTACTGTTACATAAGCTGTTAATTATGAAGACAGTTATTAGAAAAATGAGAAATGGTTGCTGATCCTTTGGCTCATTAATTTAAGTAGGTGCAGATACTCTGTAGTATTAAAGTGACAATATTGTTTATTCTAGTCACTACACTCCTTTTTTGCCAAGTAGTGGTAAGTAGCTCATGAGGTTTAGTTGTATAGATTACATATTGTGAAATTCACATTATATTAGAATATTACATGTGGCTCTCTCTCTCTCTCTCTCTCTCTCTCTCTCTCTATATATATATATATATATATATATATATATATATATATATTTCATATCACTTCCCTGTATACCTGGAAAGCTTATACTATAGTTACAGAAAAAAACTTAATTAGGCAATAAAATGTGAAGCACTAATACTGTCTTATGAGAGGTCAGGAAGATAATACATCAAATTTGGGCTGGAATAATTGAAGGGGAATCTTATGATAGGACTCAGGATTGGAGTAGATCTTGATGAATTTAACCATAGAGGAGGAGAAAATATTCTTCCATATTGGCTTAGACTTAGTATAACCCAGAGATTTATTGTACTATTTTCTCTATTTCTGTATATAATTAAAGTTTTCCATACTGAAATATTTTAAAAATCCTTTCAGGAATGGCTAAAATGGGCAAAGATGACGGGAGTCTTTGAAGAGAGGGGCCCAGGTTGGCCAAATCAGGTCACAATGTACCTAAGACAGCTAAATAAGATATTAAAGGACAGATTTTGAATACGAGATTTCTGGATAAGAGAGAGATTTGAATCTCAGTCAGGTCACTGGGAACCCGGTTACTGGATCAAACAGAACCAAGGCTCACTTTAAATTACTAGTAGTTTCACATAATATATTTCTAATATTCAGCTTTTTTTCTACTATGTCAGTGGTGAATTTTATTGACAATGGTATTGTGATGGAGATGTGACATAGGGGAGCTCGACTGCTGCTGCCAAGACCTCTTAGGAAGGCAACATCTAGGCTGAGTCACTGTGACCTAGGTGGCTGGTTCTCAGCCCCTCTGAACATTCTGGAGACACCCTGAAATGGTCACCCTCTAAGTAATACTCAGCATTAGCAAGAGAGATCAATGTAAAACAAGACTACCAGCTTATTCATTTAGAGTGGGCTATCCCATTTTCAGTCAGTGTACTCTCTCTCTGCACATCAAGGTATTTGGAAGAACAAATTAAATGGCTGCTTAGTGAGTAAGGGCTTAGATCAAGAGGATGCAGACAATCTTTAGGGAGAAGGTATGTAGGCCAGGGTGAGGTGAGGCCAGATCCATCCATGGTTTGGACTTAACTGTCTTTCTGGATAGGTATGGATACCTAACGGTCTGTTTCTCTACAGCCCATTCTCTATGCTCAGTATTTTTCTTCCATATGTACCTTTCCTCCTTAGATGTTCCAGTGCTACCTACTGAAGTCCTTGAGAATCTGAGAGACAGTGTGCCTTGTGGGTGGCAATTTCTTTAGGTCTTTGCTTAGAGTTCTAGGGGCTCTCCCTTTGAAAGTCAATATTCAATAGAGTTAGGTGTCCGTCACCTAGGGAATTGTTCTAGGTTTTCTTCATATTATATGCTCTTATTTTAATATATTTATATAATAAGTTTTAGAATTATTCCAACCTACCTGGTGATTCACTCATTCAGTCACCATTCATTAGATGCTATTATCAAGTTTTTAAAATTTACTAAGTTGTCAAAAAAATGACTATTGAGGTCTTTAAATAGTTTAATAATTTCTTCCTAGCTGGGTGATCTCTGGTAAGTTACTTAACCTTGTGAGCTTGTTTTTAATTTTGTAAATAAGTTAATATTAACACCCTTTTCATTGAATTATTGTGAAAAGCAAATAAAATATTTTATGTCAAAATACTTTGTAAAGTGTAATGTAGATTAAAAAATGTCAGTTATTATTACCATTATCATAATTACTATAGTAGCAGTAGTAGAAGTAGTCACAGTGACCTTTATGTATGATAACATTTGTGTTCACTAGAACATTTTAATGATCTTTCCTGCTTAATTTTATTAATCTTCTATAAAAATAAAAAATATTCATACTTCCCTGATTTTAATTAATTCAAATAAGTTTTAATTTTATGAAGTTATATTTTTAACATGTATTTGAAAAGCAACATCAGCTCTGCCAGTCCCAATTATTTAATAATTATTGGTATAGTTAGATTTTTTTGATTCTAACTTCTTGAGTAGAAGAACGTTGGGTAAAATATGATGTATTAAAAGTGGAGTTTATAAGATATTGTTTGGTTGGAGTAGAGATACTGGTGGGTGATCAATCCATGTGTAAGATGGCAAGGACCCAGAACAAGGCAGAACATTGAAAAGTAACAAAATTCAATGAATTCAAAATAAATTACAAGGGGACATCTAACAAGCTTAGTAACAAGATTAAATGTAGATAATGAAAAAAAATGCTAAATTGACAGGTGCTATTGATTACCTGGAGAATGGTATTATCAGTGATAGAAAGAGGGCAGTTGAAAGGATAAGAGAGCATTATGAGAAGGGAATATGGCCCAAGAAATTGCCTTTTGTTTGTTTGGGGCATGTTGATATTTGAGATAATGTTGATAGAACATTCTGTTGATTATATCTTAAAAGTGGTTGGAAATATGAAAACATAAATGAGAGATGAAGATATAGCTTTATGTGTGATGAAATGATAACAAATGATCATGGTTCATAATGAATGACTTACTATTTGATAGGGATTGTTTTAAGTGCTTTCTAAGTGCTAATTAATTTGATTTTCACATCAAACAGTATCTCTAATTTGTCGATGAGAAACCTAAGGTACAGAGAGGCTAAGTAACTTGTGTTATATTACACAACTTGTAAGTAGCTAAACTGGGATGAAAATGGATGAGCTCTTGTAGGAAATAAAATAGACAATGGAAAACAGAAGACATGAATGAGAGGCAATTCCCACAGGCAGTGGAAAGCTGAAAAAGAAATAAATCAGATTCCACAAGCAACTGGAGGTGGGGAAAAAAGGGTCAGCAGAGCAAGGTCAAGGAGCAAGGCAAGGCATACTTTCCAGGTGGAGGGTGTGGTCTCTAATGTGAAGTACTTCTGAAAGTTTAAGAGCAAGGAATTAAAGCTTCTGGATTTGGCAGCAGCACTGATCAACATGAGATGGGTAGAGTGCTGGTTTAAGAAGCCCAACTACAGATGGATATAAGGAGAGGGATGTAGTACTGTGTTTCCCTGAAAATAAGACCTAGCCCGACAATCAGCTCTAATGCGTCTTTTGGAGCAAAAATTAATATAAGACCCGGTCAAATTTTACTTATTTACTATTTTACTATAATATAAGACTGGGTCTATAATATAATATAATATAATGTAATGTAATGTAATGTAATGTAATGTAATGTAATGTAATGTAATGTAATGTAATGTAATATAATAAATACTGGATAATATAATATAATACCGGGTAATATAATACCGAGTCTTATTTTACTACAAGACTGAGTCTATATACTATACTATACTATACTATACTATACTATACTATACTATACTATACTATACTACTGAGTCTTATACTAATTTTTGCTCCAAAAGACGCATTAGAGCTGATTGTGCGGCGAGGTCTTATTTTCGGGGAAACACAGTAGGTACAGAACACTTTTTCATGATATTTGCCTATGTAAGATTGTGATAGAATAATAGTATAAAAAGACCAAAGGGACAAAATGAAGCTTTTAAAATTAGAACTTCATCTGATACGTGAGAACACGTCAATGCAGTCAAAAAGAAGCAAAGATGAGGACACACGGCATCTTTTCTTGATCATAACTTCAGATCAATAGAGGAAGAATACTTTGTATGTGCTTATATACTGAACATTAGGCTTTCTTTTATTTGTTCTTTTTTTAATTAAAAAAATGTCAGTATGTAGACTCTTGACACTTTTCACAAATTCTTAATTTGTTAAAAGAACAGAAGGCACTTATTAATCTAAACACAATATTGCATGATATGACATTTATATATTGGCAAGCATCGCAAATTTCGTTGAAATCAAAGTTGTGGGAGAAAACCCCACACAACTAAAAAGTTGTTTTATTTTGAAATGTTTTATTTTTTTCTTAAATTAAAAAACAGGAGCATTTAATTTGGATTTAGAAATACTAAGGTCAAGAATGAAATCTAGGCATTTTAACAATGAACATTAAGCCTAAACTTTTTATGTAGCAGAAACATTTAACCCTGTAGCAAGTATAGGTAAACTGTAAATTTCAGCTGTTTCCAAAAGTAACATATTAGGTTGGTGCAAAAGTAATTACGGTTTAAAATCATTGCAAAAACCTCAATTACTTCTGTACCAGCCTAATAAAAACCTATTCAGTTATAGAAAAAAAGACAAAAAATAATTTTTTGATATATACCCTGTTTTCCCGAAAATAAGACCTAGTCACACAATCAGCTCTAATGTGTCTTTTGGAGCAAAAATTAATATAAGACCCAGTATTATATTATATTATATTATATTATATTATATTATATTATATTATACCCGGTCTTATAGTAAAATAAGACTGGCTCTTATATTAATTTTTGCACCAAAAGACGCATTAGAGCTGATTGTCCGGCTAGGTCTTATTTTCGGGGAAACACAGTAGAAATAGGCATTCTGCTATTGGTGAAACAAATGTCAAGAAGAACTCAATGGAAGAGAAAGTATTCATGCTTGTGAATTACCACGCGTAGTAGCCAGTAAGGCATCTCATTCACTTTCCTGCATTTTAAGGCTGTATCCACGTATCTTAAGAAACATCTTTTTTCCAGAGACAAAAATCATGCTTATTTGCTATTGTATTGACTTAAATTCCCCTGATACTACAATGATTTTTTTTTTTGAGGATGACTTTTCAAAAAATTATTGTACTTATGACCTAAAATGAGTAACAGGAAAAATTTATGGGACTAGGAGCTCTGGAGATGTGAGTTAGCATGGAGACACGAATCAACCTGTTCTGTTAGCCCATACTAAGAGGCCATTAACTTTGAAAGACCTCTCATTCTCCATTTGTATTAAAAAGGTTAATTGAACTTAATATTTCTGTACTGTTTATTTATCATGCAACTGAAAGTTTAGTGCATGACAGCGCCATGAGAGATTGATTTTGTAAGTGACTACTCTTCAAATAATACTGTAATGAACTCAAACTGCCTTAAATGGCATTAGCACAGGAGAAAACTTGAAAAGATATCTTAGGAGCCCATGTTATGTCATCAGAATGAATGTTACTGCTATCGGTGTTTGTTATATAGCATGTATTTTATAATGACGTACTAATAGGACACAATTCAGATTTTGTATTTACTAATGCTTCTTTATTGCTTTTTCATGACTTCTATGGATGTAAAAACGATGCCTGACAGCTTTCCAGAAGAGGTTAAAATTAAAGACAGATTATGGTATTAAGAAGGCAGACTGATGTGGCATGTTCATTTTCTATATAAGTAATTTCTCTTGGCATGGGTGTAGGACTCACCTATCAAAATAAGAAATACCCTGGAAGTAGCAGCTCTGATTTATCATGTGTTTGTGGTGAAGGTGGGAGAGAGAGAGGATGCAGGAGGGACGTATGCATACAAAAAGAGTGGAACTTTGTAGGACAGAGAATTTGTGGAGGAATTAATATACTATCAAGAAAGGAAGAGGGCACAGTAAAAGAAGGCCAAGTATGGACTTCAGTTATAATACAAATTGCCCTCAGGTAGCCCTGGGGAGCAGTGATCCATAACTTTGACGGTTTAGAATTGGCATTTTACGTAACAGTTCATCGGTGTTAACAAGGGGCATGTCCGCACATAGCCTTCTGGCCTCTCAGTTGACTGCTTTTTAGTCTATTGCCTTTTGCTTGATAACTTCAACCATCATTCTTTGCTCAATCAATTATAGTGATTGTATAGTGTGTCCAAGACATGCTCTGGGATAATTAAACATTTTATGTAGTTGTTTTTTGGTTGTGTAATTTCTTATGTATATATTCAATTAGAAAATTAGCTGACTGTGCTTTACCAGTGCTTCTGTTTTGATTCTGTTAGACTGTACTCAACTTATGGTGGCTGTTTCTATTAGAGGATAGGACATCGATTCCCAGAGTTAATTGTGGGGCAAATCCCTTTATTATGAATGAACTTTATCCTGATTTTTGCTGATTTGGGCATGCTATCTACAGGCCATAGTTTTGTACTGTTATTAGATCAACATCTGTAATTTTGTGGTTCACAAGTGGCCATTTATATGATTTTAGAGTTGGAGAGGACCTAAGACGTAATCTAACCTACCATCATATTTTTGGACAGAGGATACTGAAGCAAGAATGTAAGAAGTTACTTTTCCTAGTTTCCAAGTCAACTCTTACCACTTTGTGTTGTCTCCCACTTGGAATTAGGGTTCTGCATTTTGATTTCACACAACTAAATGAAATCATTAAGTAATATGATGTAGTATCAGGTGAGAGACAGCATCTTGGCTCTGGACATCTGTGGTCAGAGGGTTAACTTATGTCCAAAATGAATCACATTAACTGGCATATGCTTGGCAGGGTTGCATATTTTGCCATTTTCCCAGAAATAAGAGTTGACGATAGAGTTCATATATCCTGTTATTCCTTTTGTTTCTCACAAGCACTGCTCTCTATAGAATTTAGTCATGCTATTCTTTGGAGGGTTTCAAACATTGGTCAGGGGTGTTATTAATAGCCCATTGACTCCAACTAAATCACATAGTTCCTTGCTCACATACACATATCAGTAATTATAGGCCTAGAGAAGACTGGACATTATGCCAGAAGCTTGTTTTAAAGCATATTATCATTCTCAGACAATTAGCTCAGATTATATTATATTCAGAATTGCAAACTATTTAAATAAGGATTAAGGGTATATTAAGATGCAAGTAGTTAAATATTCAAAATTAGAGCTTTTTTCTCCTGCGCTTATCTCATTTCTCTCTTTATTCATTTTAGTTTAGTAAGCTTTTTTACTTTTGAATTAATTTGCAGGTATACAAACATGTTCTTCATTTACTGGAAGAAGTTGTCATCATCTTTCTCTCTCTATCTCTTTTTTCCTCTCTTTGTTATTTTTGTCAGTTTTGATTTTGCTTTGCTTCAACAATTTCCTATACTTTCATTGGCTCACTCCAAAACATATTCTTCTTTTAACACTTTTCCATGATGGAAGGTTTGCTATTTCCACAATCAATCAGAGAAGATATTTTGTTGCATCAGAAATAATCTTGAGGTTTGGGATCTTCCACAAAATACGTCACAAGATGTCCACTGGGAAGTTTCTTAGCTGTCTATCTATGTTATGAGTGACAAAGAATTATCTACAATAATTTGCTATTTCTTTGCTCTCTGTTAGTTTTCAAAATCAATATTTATTATGAAAGTATTACAGTTACATTAATGAATATACATATACAATTAAATCAATATATAATAGTAAGTACAATCAATATAGTAAGAACATCTCTAGAATATTTCTCTATAAATAAAAGTTGATATTTAGAAATTGACGGGCGGGCCCGGTGGCTCAGGCGGTTAGAGCTCCGTGCTCCTAACTCCAAAGGCTGCCGGTTCGATTCCCACATGGGCCAGTGGGCTCTCAACCACAAGGTTGCCGGTTCAATTCCTTGAGTCCCACAAGGGATGGTGGGCTCGGCCCCCTGCAACTAAGATTGAACATGGCACCTTGAGCTGAGCTGCATCCCAGATGGCTCAGTTGGTTGGAGCAAGGGCTCTCAACCACAAGGTTGCCAGTTTGATTCCTTGAGTCCTGCAAGGGATGGTGGGCTCGGCCCCCTGCAACTAAGATTGAACACGGCACCTTGAGCTGAGCTGCCTCCCAGATGGCTCAGTTGGTTGGAGTGCATCCTCTCAACCACAAGGTTGCCGGTTCAACTCCCGCAAGGAATGGTGGGCTGCGCACCCTGCAACTAGTAACGGCAACTGGACCTGGAGCTGAGCTGCGCCCTCCACAACTAAGACTGAAAGGACAACAACTTGAAGTTGAATGGCACCCTCCACAACTAAGATTGAAAAGACAACTACTTGACATGGAAAAAAGACCTGGAAGTACACACTGTTCCCCCAATAAAGTCCTGTTAAAAAAAAAAAAAAGTATATAAAATCATTAAAAAAAAGAAAAGAAATTGACAACAAATGCAAATTATGTTTCTTGTTCATATTACTAACAGATAAGTCTCTTTTGCAAAGTATTCCCTTGTCCCCTAGCTGTTACTTTGGAAGGAAGTGCTTCAGGATACAAAGGCGTCTCTACTCCCATATGTTTTTTAAAGTACACTGCAAGCAATAAATAAAATGAATGTATTATTCCTTTCTCTTTCACCAAATTTTAGCCCAGTAATGAAAATGGGAGCATAATAATAAGAATTCATCACTTACACTGCATTTTAGTGTTGATACAAATGCAGTGAGTTTCTGCCATTTCTTCTCCTCTACACTGAGGGGATTATAGAAGCTCCTTAAACATCCTGAGATTCTTAAGTTGATTTCTACCTGAACTCCAAGTGCTGTTAATGATATTTTCAGAAATGATGCTTTACTCAGCTGGCAAGGAAAAGAATTATGCAATCCTTTGCATATATACCATAAAACAGAGTTGCTAAAAGAATTTTCTACTATTAACCTATGAACAAACTCTTACAGAATCCACCTATCAATAGGAAATGGATAATTTTGTTTTCTCTGCCTTTGCTTCAGCAGATACTGTCAATTAAGCTAAATAAAGCTCCAGAAGAAACCATGGGAAACTTGGTTGCAAGCCAACGGGGATTCAACTAAGAAGAAAATGTGAAACTCTTTTTATTAAGAATTTGAGCAGAACTTCAATTCCCCAGCATGAGCAGATACTGCAAAAGCTCTGTAGATTTTAAAAACTATTTAGGACAGCAGATGAGCAATCAGGGATTCTGGCTCTGGAACTGATAAACTGAATCCTGGAGCTTTGTCTCATGTTTTTTTCTCTCTTTGCTTATAAACTAGATAAATTAATATTTTCCCTACTTTTGCTTCATCCATGATTCCCTAAAGAATACTGAGTTAGCTTTCCTTAAAGAGTTTTGAGACACTCGTAAAAGATCCCCAAATAAATTATTTGCTTTACTTTTTTCCCAAATGACATAACACATCTTTTCTGGGTTTTTTTTGTTTTTTGTTTTTGTTTGTTTCTAAAAACTGTCAGCTCTTTTGGAATTGAACAGTGCTGCATAAAACAACTACTGCATATTGATTTTTTCTTTTTCATCTATTCTGGCTGATTTTCCATTCATAGTGGCTTAGCTATTACACTCTCAGAAAAAGAAGACCTCTTTGAGTGTTAAATGAAAATTTATCTGTCGTTCTTGCCTTCTTCTCACCCTTTGCAGGGGAATTTTCACTCCAGTGAGCTTTCGGAAGATGTATTGTTATACCCAGCTGAGCCAGAACAGAGACAATGGATGACTAAATACCAACAGTGTACTGTTTCTGTATTAAACACGGAATTAGCCATTGGCCTCCATCTAATGAGCCTATAATCTCATTAGACAGATTGACAACACCCAGAAGGAAAAGATTAGAATGCACATCAGCATAGTAAGTTACAATGGAGAATGTGGCATATTAAGATATTTAAAAAGATAAAATCACCATAGACAAGCTTACAATTCAAGCATGTTTTGCAGTTTTCAAACTATTTTTGTAGTGTCTGTCTTATTTATCCTGTATAGTACCAGGACCCTAGAGTTGTACAGGGCAAGGATACATACTTGGGTCTTAGACATGAACAGAGTATGATGCAAATTATCAGTATTGAACTGTAAGGAACCTCTTCCTGTGATTAATTTTTCTCTAAAGACCTCATTCCTCACTTCAACATGTTACCTATGTGAGCAAAGGATAGTCAGACATTTTTCTTGAGTAAAAAAGGTAAAATGTGTTTGCACTAGTGAGTATATAAGATATGCAGACCGGGGTATGCAAGTTTGTGAAAAGGGGACAGATTTTTTCTTCTATAGAGAACTTTCTGTCAATGTCTTTCTTCATTAATAAAAATATGGAATTTGTTTTACAAATGAAATTCGACACACACACACACGCGCGCACACACACACACACACACACACACGGTCATGAGAAGTCCGTGGGAGGAAGAAAAGACAGGTGGGAAAGGAGTATCATGATATCATACCTTAGAGATGGAGACTTTACAAGTCATATGGTTCAACCTCCAACCAAAGCAGAAAATACCTGAGAAGTGATTATTTAGACTTTGATTAAACCTCCAATTCTGGGAAGCTGACTATTCTCCTGGAAGGTAGTAGCACAGTGGTAAAGAAGGGGTTTGAATCTCATCCTTATTATGTACTCATATGTGAGCTTGGGCTAGTTTAACTTTTTTGAACTTAAGTTTCCTTATTTGTAAGATAAGAATAATGATATCCATCCCACAGGGTTAATATAGAGAGCAAGTCAGATACTATTTATTAGGAGTTTGGCAAAATGCCATTGAACTCTCAATGAATGAGTAGTATTATTTGTTAGACAACTTATTCCATTGTACTGTAGTTCTGCTATTAAGCTATTTTTCTTAATAATTATTCAAAATCTGTCTCTGTATAACTTCAGCCATTTGTGGTTGTTCTTCCATCTGGAAAAACCTAGAAGAATTTGATGGAAAATAAGTCTGCTACTTCTTTCTGGCAGCTCTTTAATGTCTGAAGCACTTTGCATTCTCTAGGTTGTAGACTTTAGCATATAATTCTTTCCCTCTCCCTCTTCACTGAGTTGTTAACAGTGTAGACTTTGCTGCCAATTTAAAATGAATTCTATTGCTACCACTTCCTCCCAAAAAGGAATCAGAAAGGGAATCATAAAATAAGACACTCAACAAAGGAAAACGTAAATTATGGATTTGAGAACTTACATGTCTTTAATGGGAGACAGTTTATAGATGCTGAATCGTACAGGCATACACTTTATAGAAGCCTTGTTCACATTTCACATATTAACCTAACTTAGCCTCCTTCCTGATGACTTAAGAGTTATTAAAACAGTCTAAGTTAAAACACGGCAAACTTGCTCCCCCTTCTGTATGAAGAGCACCATTTGTCCATCTAGTTACTCAAGCATGAAACCCAAACAAACATACTTGACTCTTCACTTATCCACTCAGACAAGAAGGAACACTGATCCTACTGTCCTCATATTTGCCATTTTCTTTCCTCTTTCTCCTCCCATAGTTGTTAGAGCTAAGACTTCCAAAAGGCAATGGCCAGGGACCTGGCAGCAAAGGAACCAAGGCAGTAAGGGCCAGGACCTCACTCTCCTCCCACCCTCTGATCTCCAGATGCTTCTTCCCACTCGCTGAGTCCAGTGGCAGCTCTAAGCCAAGGGAACTCATTGATGGAGCTCACACCGGGAACCAGAGGGGGTGGGTTAGCAGAGGGAAATGGAAGAGATCTTGCACATTTCTTAACTTCTCTTCTGACTCCAGTCTGTTTCTCTAGAATATTTTATATTCTCTACATATTTTATACTGACTCCAGAGTTATCTTCCTAAAATGCACATTTGATCAGGTTGCTGCCCTGCTTATAACCAACCCCTCTGTGCCTCCAGAGCACGTTTTAATGTTCCCTCCCACATTAATCTTCTGGCAGTCTTTCCCCTCAACTTCTATTTTCATCTTCCTTCTGTGTTGTTTCCTAGGTTTCAGGCATAACAAACAGCCCATGGTTTTCCATGTCCCCCAAATTTGGAGCCTTGTAAGGACCATTTTGTTTTCACCTTATAAGCCAAGATTCTACCTGCAATAGCTCCTGGCTTCTAGTAAAAGCTCCCTTCCACAGGTGCCTGCTGAGTGAATGGATGTCTGCACTTTTGCACACAATATTCCTGTACCTGGAATGCTAATAAGTTCATAATCTCCCTTCAGGTCTCTGACTCAGACTTCCTCTGTGAAATCCTCCCTGGCCTCTTCCCTCATCCCCTCCTCATGAAAGACTCATTCCCCGGTCTTCCCTTAGCAGTCTGTACACATCCTTTTTAGTATTTATCTCCAGGTGCCACTTGAAATTGTTCACATGCCTCTGTTGTTTTACCAGACTATATCTTCCTTTATGGCAGAGACTGTATTATTCATTCATGGGTTCCCAGGACCCGAAAGGATGGCTGATGCATGTTGGGTACTCAATGTACACACAACCTGTTTGCTCAGCAGTCTCATCTAGGGGGTAGGTGGTAAACTATGAAGTCGTTTTTTTCCACAGTTACTATTTCATCTCCCTTTTCCACTCCTTAATGATAGCTTGGGAAACATATTAGCTTTTAAGTCACTTTTGGCTATAATATGTCCACCTTGATAAAGCCTCAACTTCCAACGTGATTAAATCTCTTTTCCTCCAACCCTCTGCATGGGCTTGTACTGGGACCCTGACAGCTGTGAGGTGGCGGAAGCATGGTCTACCTCTGAGCCACTGACTCTTCCCTCTTCAGCTAATAGGATTAGGTAATAAATAGACCTTTTCAAGGTCTAGTTCTTCCAGCATGTTATGTAAAGAGAGGAAGATTTTTTTTTATTTACTGCCTTTTTAACTTAATTCTTTTTCTTGTTGGTGGTGGCTGCTTGTCTAGTGAATTGGCCATTGAAGTGGCAGGTATCCAGTGGCTGGCTCTCTCGTGGGATGGCTCTGAGCATACATGCTAGGGTCAGTGCAATATTTGGCTGAAGCTTGACCTTTTTTTTAATCTCTGTCAGCTATTGCCATATTGGAGCAGTGCCCAGCCTGTTGATGCTGGATTATCCTTGCCCAGCAGACAGCTCTTTTGAGTGGTATATGGAAGACATCCGGCTCAAGTCAAGCTCTCTTCCCCATTGTCACTTCACCACAGGAAACTGACATAGGCTTGCCATGCAAAATACGGGTTGCAGTGGATTCACTGTCATGTCTTCTTTCTCTCCTGCCATCTCTCTCCAATTCATTGCTTTCCTATTCTGACTGGCAATCAAAGCAATTCCACTGCCTAAGCAGATGTCTAATTCAGAAACCAAAACACCATCTTCCCTTCTTTTTAGTAACTGCAGCTTCAGTGAGGGATTCTCTTAGAGCCTCCTCTCTCTCTCGGATTGAAACGGGGATGGGAAACACCCTTCCCTTTCTCATGGTGACAACTGGATTACCTCTCAACACAAATACTGCCTCCCACATAAAGAAGATTCTTTTCTCCGCTCTACATTGAAGATTCTTTTCCCCCTCTTGAGCTTCTGTTTATATAGACCAGGCTTAGAGTGGAGGAGTTGCTTGTGGCAGGGTAGCTCCACAGTAGCCCGGAGGGAGGGTTATGGGCCCTAGAGCCATTCTATGAAAAGTACCACTCAACATCCCACTATAAGTTTGTTAAATAAATGAATGAGCAAGTGGATATATCTGTTTTGAATAATTATTAATAGATGGGAATACTGATGCTGTGCAATGAAGTGCTAGGTGGATTGAAACAGAACTAGACTGGTCAGTATAGAAATCCAATACAAAGCCTGGGACTTCTGTCTCAGGGCCAGTTCCCAGCCTGCCATCTTTGTATAACCTCCCGTTGTCTCAGATGGCATGTGTTCATAACATTAATTAGTAACGCCACTGCACACATCAATAAGAGAACAGGAGAATTACCACCAAAAAAGCAGTTTTGTATTTTTTCGAATTTGCAACTCTGAATAGGGAGGAAAATGTCATTTCTGCCAAAGGCCCAGCATCCTGCTTTGGTCTTATGTAAGCTCACTGTCAGGCGATCCCAGAAACTGCCTCCACTAGCCTCTGGGCAAAATGTCTCCTTTTCATAGAAAAATGTCACCTTTTCTCTAGGAAATGGCAGGTGGTTATTTTTTTCCAAAGAATAAATGACCTTTGCATTTTGTTAAAAAAATTCTCAAGGACTCAGTTTTGATGAAAAACACTGAAAACAATTCCATATCTTCCAGTTTGTACTTGAAGTTCTACTTTGTAAATTCTGAGATTACGCCTGTCATCACTGATACAGCCTGGAGGTGAATGTCAATGACCAGAAAATCCTGGCACCTTATTTTCCAGAAATGTCCACTGCACACAGCTGGATTCTTGGAACTCCAACCCTTGCTGCATCTAGCTCCCCCCCGCCACACACACACTGTAACCTCATTACTCCAACACCTCAAAGCTTTTATGTCCCAATCCAGGATCACAATCTTATACATGTCTATGGGAAACGTACCAAAAAACATGACAGTGCTGTTATATACTTTGTCTATCACCATGTTTAAAAGTATATTAAGTGCTTCATCTTAAATTTAGCGATGTGACGATCTATATCATGCCAATTTTTTTCATGAAAAAAGGGCAGAAAATAAACCCAGTAGTCTATTTTGCTAGTCAGGTGAGAAAATAGTAAAGAAAAACAACAAAGAAGCAAGAGGAGGGAAAATTTCCAGACCCCACACTTTAAAACAAAGAGAGAAGAAAGACAAAGGTGGTTCTAGGTTATTAATCTTGATTTCGCAAAACAAAGTTCCCACTTCTTTTGTCAATATCTCACATACGTGGTGAGATGTTTTTCTTCCTGACAATGGTTTTCGCCGTTAAGAAATGCAAAATTTACCTTCCAGTGTTGGATTTTCGAACAAAGTAGTAAATTAGACAATAACACAAAATTTACCATGTGTGCTCTTGTCAGTTCATGCAAATCCTCAGCTGGAGCATGTGAGAGGCACATTAATTACACGAGATACAGGAATAATGTTTCTGCAGCTGCAGCAGTTTTCATATTTGCAGACTCCAGCACACTCCATCTCTAATTTCACTGGCAGCTTGCAAAAACCAGCAGAATCACACTTATAAACAAAGGTCTGCTTGGTAATTTATCTCCTATTGACTTCAGAGAAGTTGTCTCATTAAGAATGATAAGAGATATATAATTATGAACTAAGATCTAAGACTTAGCTGATGAAACACTGAAAGGCATGTTTCTTGCCTTTTCCTCACTTACATTGCATATATATCTATAGTTGATGATATATGTTTGCATATCTATGCAATTAAATGATTCATTGAGCACTTACAAGGCCACATGACAATCGGTAGGAATTTGTACCAACATCCTACACAGATATTTAATTCAGGGAGTATTATTTCTCTTAACAGAAACATTACCTTGCCTCACACATTTTCTAACTCTCTTACCCTCCTTAGACTTTTTTGTTTGTTATAATTTGGGATTGACATGATTTTATTTTTGGAGTGGATTATATAAAAAAAAAAAGAGAAACTATCATTAAACAAATGAAGATTAGGTTACTGACTGCTTTAAAATTTGTCTAGGCATTAGAATCCTATGGCACACCTAAATGTACCCAGCCCAGATGCCAGTGGTACATGCATGCAAAAGAGAGCAAATATCCTATTTTAGCTACCATTCTACCAATAGAATAAGAGTTGTCAACATAGTACCACAATTCTGCAAATTTTCTGATTAGCTCCTTTTAATTTAAAACAAAACAAAACAAAACAGAACAAAACAACTATTTAAAGAAGCAAGAGTTGTTTTGTCATCAAGTGTTCAATGCAGAATCACTTCTTTCCAGGGTCCGAAGGGAGAACGTCCTAAGCTGTTCGTGGATCTTTTCATGTTTCTATCACTTCCAAAATACTAATGTTTCCTTCAATTTATTGGAAGACAGTCTTATAAATATTACTAACGGCTCCTGATTTTGAGTGATTCCACATGTCAAGTCCTATTCTAATTACTTTATATGTAATAACTCATCTAATGAAATGTTTGGTTAAACTAGGCAAAGAAAAGCTTTAAATAATTCTCTAAAGGGAGCATAAATAATCACAGAAAAATCTATGATTATTACAGCAAATCTCACACGTCCATAGTAATCCATGGAAGCAAACCAGTGCTTGCGAAAGACTCATTCTACTGCTCAATCAACAAGTTGAATATTTGCCATAGATCAGGTAATGAGCATGTCACATACAGGCCCTGGACTCAGAGCTCATAGGCAGCTGTGGGGAGGGCGGGGCATGGAAACAGCAAGAGTCTACAATTCAGGGGGTGCAGTGGGGTGTGTGCAGATAAAAATAAGCACCTTTTATAAAAAGCAGATTGTTTCCTGATAAACTAAAGGCTCAGTTCCATTAGTTAAGGAAGAAAGAGTAGTAGGATTTTGACATGGTCTATAAAACACATATGCCAACCCAGACACCACAATCTGGTGAATCTTTGTATCTACTTGGATACTTTTGGTTTATTTATAAGCAAGGGAATTGGGATCCTGGCCCCAGGCCCAGAAAGTTAAAATGATAAGAACTTCATAAGTACATTTAGAGAATACCTTAATTTCAGATATGTGTTGAACTTAAGCTGAATACCTTTCATTAATATACTGACAACCAACTACCTCCTCCACAGAATAGATATAAAAAGATCATTTTACCCCATAATCTCCAGTCCGTTCACATTAAACTTAAATAATAAATGTTCAGATTTTTAAGATGCCACCTTCAGACGCAGTTAGCAGACTCTAATGTAACACTGCTGGTGTCACAGCATCTAGCACCATTCTGAGCTCTACTCCTAGGCTGAGGGGGCCCCACCCACTTTCTACTTCAGCTCCTTGGAGGGCCAGTGAACCTGTACTGCAAATTAATAGAAAGCTTTTGTGCAGAATAACTTAAAAACAATAGTGATAAAAGTACATTTCAGTGCACTGACTCCCATGGCATCAATAGGTATAGTGATCATGAATAGTGCCCCTCAATTACTGTGCGACATATCTGCGTGGATACCAATACCGAAACTAGAACAAATAATAACGCAACAATCTTTGCTATATCTGTGATACAATGGGAACAAAGTTGTTAATCCTGGGCAGAGATGAAAACTAGGATGGGACTGTATAGAAGTTATCCCTTCTCCAGTGAACATTTAGCTAGACTGATTTTAAATGAAGAAGTCATAAAGAGCAGTGTACAAGGCATTTACAAAAAAAGAAAAGAGAGAAATGAGCAAAAAAGAGGTACTGCAATAGCATTTACTTGGGTTACAAGGGTCTCTTTTTAAAAAACTAAGTGAATTATTGATGAAACATAGCATGACTTTAAGAATTGGTGCAACATTTTTTTTTAATCCTTTCAAGCGGTTTGGTTTGTAGCCCCAATCAAGTGTTTTGTCACCCCCGGCACTTGAATCACCTATACATCATCATAAGAGGAGGATAGTGGGTAGAACGTGTGCAGTGTGGCACTCGCTCTTGCTGTGAGAGGCCTGTTATTGATCTGAAAGACACATCACTAGCAGCGGAGATATTAGGTGTTTGAACAAAATGAAGTGAGGTTTTGAAACTCAGGTGTATTTGGAAAAAATCAAGAGTATATATATTGGCAAGCTAAACAAACACAGTTTATTTCTTCTCTACTGGAGATATTAGTGCTGGTCAGCTGGCTAGAAATTCAATTTTATTTTCTGGCTTTTATAGAGCACAAGATGTTTTCTTAGAGCCTCTGAAGTTCATAAATGTCTCAAAAGGCAAACATGATATGAATATCAAGGGATTATTTAGAAAATTATCTAACATGGATCTGAGTCTGAATATTTTGCTAGGTCTTACAAACTGAATTGTTGCAACCACCACCTTTATTTTTATTAGAAAGATAGAGTTAGAGACCTGGTGATTTTACTGCTCCGCATCTCTCGATATGGTATTGTAATTCACTATTATTTATTCACAGCATGATAGACAACTGGAAGGCAAAAAAATGATCAACACTCCTGTTCTAGAGGGTTGTGAAAAGGTAGAGCGCCCATGAAAGCAAAAGATAATTTTCTCAGGGAAGTTTGAACAAACTCAAGGAATTTAGAAACAAAGGAACTCAGAAACAAAGAAGCCACAGGAAGGACACTGCAGTACATGAAAGATTACTTGAAATCTTTTGTGACTTCTCCCATCAAAATGGGATGTCTCGTTTCCTTCGCTGTGGATTTGGACTGACCGGTGACTTATTTTGATCAATAGAAGGAGTGGAAGTGATACTGTGCCAGGCCAGGCTGTGTCAGGCTAAGTCTTAAGAGGCTTGACAGCTTTCTGTTTGGAGCCCTAAGTCACCATGTACAGTGGTCCAGCCACCGTTGAGAGAGAGAAGGCTTGTCAGCCCTCAGGAGTGCCATCCATCCATCCCAGCCGTGGCATCAATGTGAGTGATGCCGCCTTGCACATCCTACCCCAGGAGATGACAGGATGACTGGTCTAGATGACTGAAGCTGCATGAGACTTCCAACATGAGCCTAGGAGATAAGCACCTCCCAGCTGAACCCAAGCAAGAATATGGAATCATGAGCAGACATTTCCTTGTTCTGTCAAATCACTGAGTTTACGTTTGATTTGCTATACAACAATAAAAAACTAAACAGATACTTCAAATAATAGAAAAATTACATTTCTCTGATTACTTCATTTGCTTCTGGCAGCTCACATAACATGGTAAATGGTTTGCACCATCTAAACGTGAACACTTGGCTGTGGAGGTGGGTGGTGATGAAGAACTGGCTGATTCACTAAGACATTTTTATACGGCAGCCAGTCAGTAAGAGAGCAGTCACGGGGAGAGACCAACACAGCGTGTGCTCAAAATTCAAAAGGAAGCCTGCTCTGGATATAGGTTAATTATGAGATGGTGGGAAAACTAGATATAAGAAGAAATTTTTAACGACTTCTTAGGCTTTCTCATGCATATATGGAGCTTTTCCTGGGGAGATGGTTTATTAACAACCGTGGACTTTTTATTAAATTGCTAAGGAGCTAATAATGGTTGGGGAGGACTGAAGAATATTGGGGTGGGGCGAAGTGGAACTACTAGGTGACCATCAGTGAGAGAATCAGTACTGAAGGGACCGCCTTAAGAGGGACGCTGTCACACTGACGGCAGAGCGGTCAGCTGCCCACACAGCACTCACGGCCTCAGGTTAATCTTTGTTGTCCCCTAGAGAGCAAAAGGGCAACTATGATTTCAGATAATGCAATTATGGGATACAGTATCCCAAAACAGTGTTAAAATCCCTGAAGAATGAGAAATTGCTCATAGTTCAATGTCCTGCACTGATATGAAAGGTGAACATAGGATTAATTAGCTTTGCTCTATTTGGTAGATGGCCATAGACTATATTCCAGAGGTTAGTTCCCAGAAATATTCATAAATACTTCTTCAAAGCAATTCTAAGCATAGGGTTGATTGAAGGAGGGTCAGAATAGGATGGAGAATGTTTGCTAGGCTGTATAGTAGGTGGGAAAGATGTCTTCTTGCTACCACTAAATGCAGTGGTTCCCCAAGTGTAGATTCTAAGATTTCTAGTTCAAGACAACAGACTAAACATACATGGCTATTCCCTATAACAAAGACTTTACAATGAATAAAGCCACAGCAATGATGAAAACCTGAGAGAAGTCATTATCTGACATAGAGAGGCCATTATAAGACAAGACAGCTCAAGAGAATTTTGGAATAAGGAATGTGAATAAGAGCATGATAATTGATGTATCGTATTCTGGAGTTGGGGTTCGCAAACTGGAGCCCAGGAGCAACATGCAGCTGCCTGTATTTGTAAATATAGTTCTATTGGAGGCCAACCATGCCCATTTGTTTTCATGTTGTCTAAGGAGGTTTTAATGACCACCAAGTTAAACAGCTGTGACTGAGCCCACCTGGCCCCCAAAGCCTAACGTACTTACAATTTGACCCTTTACAGAAAGCACCTGCTGACTCCTGTTCTAGTGTGTTCCTGGAGGGGAAGGAACCATGGACAAGGAGTCTGAGTTGCTCTGCAGAATCCCAAAAAGGTGTGGGATTAGGAAACAGCCGACACGCGTGTCCAGAAGACCTGCCCTACCACGCCTGCGTGCAGAATTCCCACCACCTACCCCGAGTCAGAAGATGAGGGTGTGTCCGAAAAAATGATCCCATTTAACAGACTTTCATATTCTGTGCCTGCCTAAGAATGCTTGGTAAAATCTGACCACAAAAGTGGAACTCTTAAGCAATTTCTCAGTGTTTCACTTTTAAATATGGACAACGGATGATCACAAGACCTATGAGGACTGTGCTGTAGTAAAATGTGCATCCATGAGAAGAGAGGATATGCATGTGGGTGATGTGGACTCTGTTTGGGCAAGATATAATGGGAAGTTCCCAAGTTCGGCTGCACACCCGACCCGCACAGGAGCAGGAGGACAAAAGACGCCCAGAAAAGATGAGATCCTCCGGATGACCTAAAATGATGGTGCTTCTGGGGGAAAAAGTATTATTTTTAAAAAGATACTGCAAAAAAGAAAAAGTAGACTCCATAAATCTGTTTAAGGGGAAAAATGTATCAACAGTACACCACTGTTAATGCAAAAACTGTACAAATATTACTAAAATTAGTTGTAAAACTCTATTGGGGGAATGTGGGAGGGCAGATGGCAGATAAGAAAACAAAAGCTTCATTTCTTTCTGAACGGAAGTACTATAAATACAGGTCATATCTAAAACTGTTATTAAGATAAGAATATAAACACATTAATTAGAGGCATGAAGGTAGTTACCAAATGAAACACCTAAAAGAATACAAGGTGATCGAGTGACTCTGGGATATGGGCCTGAAAGGTTGGGAGGGGCAGGGAAGGAAATACTTTATGCATTATAAATATGTTGGTGCTTTTCCCCCCATGTGCATGTATTGATGTGACAATTTTTAGAAGTATGTAAATGCACCTTTCTGAAAGCAAGTTCCAGAAATTTGCAATCAGTAGGTCTAGTGGCACAAGAATCTTCGCCTTTAAAAAGCTCCCCTAGTGTTTCTGATAAATTTATTCTTGTGCCCCTGCTTTTAGAAGCACAAATAAAGAGGTAGCAACCAGTAAAAGAGCAGTAACATCGATCTGCCCGATGGAGAAATGCCAGGAGCTATGAGATGTCAGGATGCTGGTCTCCCAGTCAGCTTCCTACCATTTTACTCATAAAATGGATAAATGTTAGAAGGCATATAAAAACGAATAGGTTGTGAGTGAACTCATAATTCAACCCCTGTCTATAGGAAAACTTCACAGATAGGTCAGGTTGTCTTTCTTTCACATTTGTTGAAAACCAAAAGCCTTGGTTCAAAAATTAGCCTGGGGAAAACATGAAACATCATGAAATGAGGGAAGCTTTTTAACTGAAGATGTTAGATCAACTCCCTTTCAGACTCTGCGGTTTCTACCTAAACTGTGCTACATCAATCTTGATTTTGAAAATAGTTTAAAGAATGTTAACAGGATCTCTGGTGCCTACAAACAATTGCTGGGATGTGTAAAATACTTAATAATAAGACATTGCATGGTTTCTGGGCACTATGGAAATTTCTTCTGGGAAAGCTTCTTCTGGAACACTATTGGACCATGGGGGATTGGCTCATTTAGTTGTCAAAAAGCAGCCAGGGGTACCGTGTCCTCATTTTCTCCTGTCCCCTATCCCTTCCAAGGACTCAGTGCTGACTGAGAAAGGAAGAATTCCAACTCCACCCTTGTTTCTATTGTGCAGGCCCCTAGGACAGGTTTTTAGTAGAGTGGATTTTTCTTTGTGTCCACACAAAATATTGATATCTCGGTGCCTAAATTGGAGATAATCTAGAACTAGCAAAGTTGATTATAATATTTTCATGCTTATTTCAATGTCAAATGAGACTGTTCACCTTTTAAATACCAATGATTTGTTTATATCTGTAGCTATTAATTTTGTTAATTTCTGAGGTTCACTTATAGATGAAATCATTACAAAAAAGGAAATTAATTTTGTCCCTAACATGTATTTGTCTTATTTCATCCAGAAAATGGAAAGCTGGTTTGTTTTTTGCTTTAATAGTAAGCTATTGGTCCAGTTACATTGACTATGTTATACTGTAACAGTGGAATTCCTCCAATTCAAATTTCACTTCTTAATTTCTGAGTATCCTTCATCCATGCATCCATCAATCCATCCCTCCAGTACTTATTGAGCACCTGCTGTTTGCCTGGCAGTTTCAAGTTCTAGGGATACACAAGTAAAGAAAACTTTAGTCATAGAGTAAACCTCTATTCCTAATTGGTTGAAAATTTATATGAGAAAGGTTTTATACAAGGTATGTGTGCATTTATGATATCTATGTTTTTATTTGAAGATATATGATTATATACTAGTCTTTGATTTTTGTCTAACTAGTTCATCTTTACCAGTTCTGGTTATCATTTTACTCAAAACTTCCTGGGAACACCCATTGCAGGTGAAATATTAACATACACTCTGATGGCATATAAATCTTTTTCTAGGTATTCCTCACTACTGTGCCTTTGCATATGCTGTTTCCTCTTCCTATAGCTTTCTTCACTTGTCCCGCCCCCCAGCAAATACCTACTCATCATTGAAAACTCTGTCAGGTAACATCTTCTCTATGAGTCCTTCCTTCCCTAAGCACTTCCCAATAGAACTGTTCTCCCTTTCCTCTGTACTATTTCTGGACTTTGTACATATTTTTATTATTGTACTTATATAAATATTTATTAACATGTCACTCATTATTTCTATACGCTAAACTTCTTGAGATAGAAACATTTGTCTCTTCATTTTAGCATCTCTAATAATAATAAGCAGACTGCCTGGCACATATGGGACATTCACTAAGTATTAGATAAACTAAACTGAGGAGCCATTCCCTCTCTTATAACTTGTGGAATGCCACAGAAATGTGTTCACATTTTATTTTAAATTATCTCAAAATTAAAAATAAACATTTAAACATATTTGAATACTTAGTGAGCAGATTTCAATGTTTGATTAAATTCTTTTCTGATGAGAGAAATTCTCATCCCTAGAAAAGCCTAATAAAGTTATAGTTAGGAACATGTTTTTCTTTTTAAAAATTTCTGTTGCGCACTCCCCCCACTCTTGACTGTGTGTCAACATCATGGTAATTATAGACTCATCCTACGTCTATTATGTTACAATCACTAGTTTATATATTGAAGGTCCCTCCTAGACATCAACCCCTTGCGAGCTGGGCCCTCGTCACAGCCATTTTGTAGCCCTGTTACACGGCCATGACTGTGAAAGGGAAGACCTGAACAGGTATTTGTTGAATTATTAAATAGAGGAATAAATAGGAGACAGTGAATAGAATTAAATCCTAGGTTCCTCTTTCTCTGTATTAGGATCTGTATTGTGATTATCTTGAAAATCTCATAAATTCTACATAAAACATTGACATTGTTGTTGAATAAGGCTAGATTACACTGTGTGGATGTGGTAAACTAGGAAAATGAGTAGGAAGGGAGAAAGCTTCACTGTTCAAATATTTTTATATTGTCTTTTAAGTTTACACTGAAAGAAGTCTTTTCTAGTTTTGAAACATGGACTGGTGGGCTGGATCAGAGAAAAAACTAACTGGATTCTTTATTATGAAAAGAAATAGGTTTGTTACCTATTTCACTGAAGTTCAAAAGCTTTAGGGATCTTCCCCCTCGGCTAAGATGGCACTAATTCCATAATTTCCTCTTATTCTAATTGTAGGCAATAGGATGATTTTTAGTTTAGTCATTTGATGTTTCTCTGATTTTTTTTCAACATAAAATTATGGATGCCTATTAAAATATCACAGATAAAGAGTAGATTTGGACACTCTAGCTTACTGTTGCAGAAAATTATGTGCACGCAAATTTTGCAACAGTAGGGTTTGAAAAATGTAGTGAGTTAGTTTTGAAATTTCACTCAACTTTTAAGGAGATGTAGCATCTATAAATGTATTATTACTCACTAGTGAGTGGCAGTGACAAATATACTCATTAGGAGAAATTGAAAAGAAGTTATTTCTATAGGAAACATTCAGTAAATGCCAATAAAGCACTAGTCTTTTTTTTTTAAATTAAAAATACCAGGAGAATACCTGAGTTTTATGTGATTTCTTCATACACAAACCACTTTAAAATCCATGGAATAATAGTTCACAAATATATAGACCATAAAAATGGCATAACTTTTTCTCAAAAGTAATTCTCTAATTTGTGTATCTACTAGAATGTACTGACTTTTGCAAATTGATATAATAAATTAAATCAATGCTGTGAAAAATGTGAAATGGTGATATAGTTATTTGGAGTGTAGTTCCTACAGTTTATAAATTACTCTTTCTAAGGCATTTCAAAAACAACACTACAAAATTCTTGAATCAGGATTTTAAATACAAAATATCAAATCTGATTTCCTTTTTTTTTTGTCTGATAAGGAAACCAGTTTTTATAAATTATGGGACTAATCCAAGCTGAAGGACCAGGTAGAAGAAGTGAAAATTAGACTCCAAAATCAGACTTCCTTCATTACCTTTTTCTTGACCTCTGTACACCTTTAACATTTTATGTATTTTTTTGCCCTTAACAATTTGCCTCTGTATTTCTATATTAATTAATTTTAATTATAATTTGATAGACATCCAAGTAACTGCATTTGAAAATTAATTCATAAGGACTAGAGAAAAAACCTTATATATTAAACATATGGGGACATATGAAGATGAATACCATTTAAAGTTTTTTTCTATGATATGAGCATGAATATTTGAATATCCAACCTGGGAAATTCAGATAATATTACAAGATTAATCCAGATTTTAAAATATCAATGGCTGAATATAAGCTAGAAAAGTATGAAATGTTAATCACATCCCTAAGAAGAAATTCTAGAAATTAGAAAAGTATCAATCTCATGAGTCCATTGATTCCAAGAAACAGAAGGGGCAGTCTGAAACATGAGACAAAATGGTACTGAAAGCTGTTTCCAAAATACTTCAATTTGATACTCTTAAACTTATTGAAAACATAATTTGTAGTTTTCCTAATGTGAGGTGACCTTTGACCTTCAAATTAAGAGCACAGAAAGAATATTTGCCTTAGGAAACAAGACATTATGAAAGAATTTTCTAAAGCACGGAGGAACTTACCTGTTTCCATTTTTCCGTCCTGTGCTGCGGGCCCATCTGGAATCACACTTTTCACCTGCAGAAACTCATCAGGCTCATCTCCACCAATGATGGTAAATCCAAAACCCATGTTGCTCTTTTTAAGGGTGGTGCTGAGGAATGTTCCCTTCAACTGGGATGCATCCCGGGTGAAGAGTGGTTTTTCTACATTGGCCAATATAAGTTAAAAAAGAAAAAGTACATTTAAGGCAAGTTCTCACAGAAGGGAAGCCAGCCACTGTGGAGCCATCCGATTAAATGTGGGGGTTTCCTACATTTATTCCTACAGTAAACGCAAACAGGTGTGAATGCAGAAGCAAAGCGCTTAGTACTTCCTACAGTCACAGAGCAGTCCCAAGCATCCAGGGAAAGGTGAAAAAGCTGCTTGGTTTGGAGAGAGATTTTTTTTTTTTTTTTGTCAAGTCAGTGTTTCTATTCACCAGAGTAGCCCTTTTTGTGCTTAAAAGGGGCTAAATCAACAGGTTGTCAGCACTTTCAGATAGAGGAGCCCACAATCATCCAGCCTCATCTCAATATAGTTCTCTTGTTCTGAGAGAGTCCAGGCAAGAGGTATGTGTCAGGGGCTGGTCCTGCACAAAACCTTGAAGGGACAGGACTAGAAAACTGAAATGGACTGTTTTGTTTCGTAAAGCATAAAAGCTGTGGAACGCTGCCACCTATTCACATGACTAAACTGTTTAGAAAGAGTACCTGGATGTGGGACTGGGTTAACTTTTGCTTATATTGTGAGATGCTATAAAGATAACCAAATAAATCAATGTCTACTAACCGATCGTGTTTAGTATACTCTAAAATGTGAGCAAAAGGCAAGCCAGTATTTCTAGATATAATTATGAATGTAAAGGTAACACATTTTGTAACAATATGTTGCTACATTCAAATCAGATACTTAAATAATCTGAACAGAACTTGAATCCACTCATATAGGTTTGACCACTAATTTGTTATATATATGCTTTCCCAGCTACGATCTGTAATAAACATATTCCTAATAAATGCTGTAAAAATAATAGTCGTACTAGGAAACAGAATTAATATCTTTTGAATGCTATTGTAGTCAAGTATTTTATATATATTTTTAAATTGTTACAGTTTGGTTGATATTTGATGTCTGTAACAGTCAAACTTACTTAGTAACTTAGTTAAGTATTTTGTTTGGTACTTTTGCTGCTACATTTTGGATATATGTAATGGAAAAACCAGAAAATAATGAGTCATTATATTGGAATTTTACTTTGTCTATTTACATACCATATTTCCCCGAAAATAAGACCTAGCCGGACAATCAGCTCTAATGTGTCTGTTGGAGCAAAAATTAATATAAGATCATTTCTTATTTTACTATAAGACCTGGTATAATATAATATAATATAATATAATATAATATAATATAATATAATATAGTATAGTATAGTATAGTATAGTATAGTATAATATAATATAATACTGGGTCTTATATTAATTTTTGCTCCAAAAGATGCATTAGAGCTGATTGTCGGACTAGCTCTTATTTTCGGGGAAACACGGTATCACATATCTTTCTTAAAAATAGACATCTTCTTTGAAATAAAAATAAAAACACATATAATCGTATCACCTACGTTTCCTTTATGAAAGTGATGTTTACAGTTGGAGAGAAGTTCAACACGAGACCTTTACATTCATTGTAATTGTGCCACAGTGTATAGTGTGAAAATCATCAGCAGGTAAATCTAGGCCTCCTGACTACAAAAGCCTCCTTGCTTTCATGATGAGTAGGAGCCCACGAAGATGTGAAAGGTTTGTACAGCCTCACATCCCCCTGCGTGGCTCCAAAGTGCAGTCAGGTACAGCAAGCAGCCCCGGACATACCGACAGGCCAGGGCCTCCGGGCGTGGTTGCGCTGATAACACGACAAGTCACTCACGCTGCATGACCTTCCCGGGGCAGCGTGGGGGCGGATGAATTTGGGCCTAGGTAATGTCGATGAAGAGCTGCCTACTGTTATAAAGGAGAACAAACCTCATTCTAGTACTTGGTCTTTTGAGGACAAACTTCTGACTCTAGGCATCTTGCCTGCAGTTTGAAGTACCACTATCAAAACCATTGATCTCCACGTGGCTACGTGCTGTAAATTCCTATAAATTCTTATCACGTACTGCCCGAGGCTTTAATCTGTGGTTGCTAAATGCATTAGTTTAGAATCAGAGCAAACACCCAGCTAAACCTAATAGAAGGGTTTGGGGAAAGCAAATCAATGATTTGGAATAGTCCAAGCTAAAGGTGTGTTTGGAAGAGCAGGCAACTTGAGAGACAATTTTTCCCTTTGAAACATTGCACGTTGACAGGTACCAACCTCGGAAACCTGGGGCCTGCAGGGGCTTTGTTCCAAGTTCTGTGTGGGGCATGTTATGCTGCTGTAGCTTCCTTTTTGCTTCCAGGACAGGGTTTTCAAACTGTGTTCTTCTATTTATGTGGCTGAAAAATAAAATTTCAAATTAGGATAACAGTGGGGCAAAGTCATTTAAAAGAACACGTGTCTAGCTCTGTGGAGAGCAGGCGATGAAGAGATAGATACCTTACATGGTTATAATCAAATGCCCCACCAGGCTGAAGTCAGGCTCTGCTGGGGCTGGCCTGTGTGCAGCACACATTTCTGTGACAAGAGTGGAGTTTTCAATGGCTCTATCATATGTGATTTTATTTAAATCATGTATGATTCAGCCAGTAGAACTAGAATGTGTTCTTGTTTTCTGTGCTACTGGGTTAGTTTGAGACGAGTTTGGTTCATTAAAATAAACGGTCAGCAAATGAAATCTATACCAAATGGTGTTGAAAAAAAGAATATCATCTAAGCTTTGCAAAGTCCCTATAAGATACGTATATGGTAAATTCACTGATTTTTTTCCTCGTACCAACCGAAGACAGATCTGGACTGAAGGGCTGGGAGACAGGAGGAAAGACTCCCTGGGATATGATGGAAGTTGTAGAATACCTGTAGGAAGGCTGATGCTGAGGTCAATCAAAAGTAGAGTATTTACTTTCTACATAGAGAGATGATAAATTCATATAAATTATACACAGAGTGGCCGGAAGTAACTGTGGATCAGCTTAACTAAGGGCTTATAGTACAAAAATTCCTTACAATAGCCTTACAGTATAATGAATTCTTCTATGAAATTTAGGGTTCCCAGTCCATGGAGAGGCTAGAAACCAATGAGCCTGCTTAGAAGCAGTGCCATGTAACTCTTTCTCTAAAAAATAAATGTACCACGAGAAGTTTGGCATACATATTGATTTTGGTTCTTTGTATAAACAGAAATAGGATTATGGAATGAAAGCATGAAGAGGAGAGAAGGGTTAGAAGAGGAATGAACAACTGTTGAGTACTTAACTCTGGGCCAGCTATGTATAAATTTCCTCAGTTACGTCTCACGGCAACAGTGTTGAATTCTAATTATCCCATTTTAAGGTGATGAGACTGACATACAGGATGCCGAATGACTTGCTCTAAATCGCACGCCCAGTGAGTGGAAACACTGGATTTGACCATGTCTATCTCTAAAATGCACCTCTCATCTACATACCTTCTCTTTCCAATGCATGATTACACAATGGCAGTACACACATATTTAACATACATACATGCACACACACACGCACACACAATCCTCTCATTTTATGTCTTCTAAAAACTACACATCAGAAAGCAAAGAAAATAAAAGAAGCAAAGTCTCAACAGCCAATTTTCTGTTAATATAAATCAGATAATTTCCGGTGAGGCAGAAAAACGGTTGTCAGAAACATAGGACAACTGCAATATCTAATTACTTCCTCATGTGACAGGAGTGTAGCTGCCTATCACACAGGCTCCAGCGTCAGTGAGTCCTGGATTCAAAATCCAGCTCTACCACTTGATTAGCTGTGTGACTTTTGGCAAGTTATTAACCCTGAACCTTGCTGTCTTCATCTATAATACGGACATGATAGTCCCTTCCTCCTGGGGTGGTTGTGAGGATTCAGTGAAATAATGAATATTCGTACAGGGTTTCAAGCATAGACATGTTCAGTGACTAGCAGCAGCTGTTATCACCATGGCCACCGCCATCATCATGTTATCGTCACCATTACTATAATCATTTTGAGTCCACGGGAAAGGCTTTCCTGGGGGTCAGGGGGAGAGGATTAACATCACTTCTCTAATATTGCTTCTGGTATAGCCCATGGTGCTGTTCAGGATGGGGATTCTTAGAACAATGTTCTTTGGTAATGGAACTCACCGGCATGGGGTTCAAAGTAAATCCGTCTTATGTAAAATTATTTTCCACTGGAACTAAATGCTACTGAAATGCTCTTGAGCACCCTGGGGTCACACTGATCTGTGGTGTGCAGTGAACTACGGCTCGTGAGATGTCAATGCTTCTTTGCCCCATAAGCTCAGACAAAGCCATTCTATTTCAGGAGGGTCCGAGTTGGAAACCTGTCTTCCCTTGTTTCCACTTTCCCTTACTACAATCCTCGAAACAGTTCTATCATCTAAAGAAACATTCTTCCTGACCTGCCCTGACTTATCTCTGTAACTTCACTTTTGGCTGCATCACCACGTGCACTCTTTGCTTTGAACCTACTTGGAGCTACTCTGATCAGCAACACCCTATCAAGCCTTTATCTCATCAAGCGAGATTCAGGGTGTCAATGGTGCGGTGCTTGAAGCGAGACAGCCTGTGTTTGAGGTGGCATCTTGGACAAATTGCCAAACTCTCTAAGCATCAATATCCTCAACCATAGATGGAGACATTAATATCGACTTCTTGGGGTTGCTGTAAAGATAAGAGAACTAATGTTTGCAAAGCACAGATACATAGGGGGGACCCCACAATGGAGTGTAGCTATTCTTTATTCTTCAAGATACAGCTATTCTGTATTAATAATTGCTGCTGCTATTGTTATTATTATCACAGTGCTTCCCCCATCTGTCCCATAACTCCTTCCTTAACCTCTGCCAGCAAGCAGCATTCCCAGCCAGTGTTAGCCTCCTCCCCGAGGCTCTCACAGAACTGGCCTCAACAGACTTCTCTCATCACAGTCTACTTATTTTCTTATCATTAAGAGGATTTGAAGTACTTTTAAAGAACAACAATGAAAAGTAAATAAAATCAGGGTGAAGTTAGTTGAATCAATAGACAAAACTGACAATATAGGATTCTTACTTGTTTACTAGAGTTTTGTTGCAAATTAGCTTTGAGCTTTCAAGCTGCTAATTCAATGGGAGAGAGAAACCAGTTACCGTATTTTGCCATGTATAATGCGCACCCAGGTTTTGGGCCCAAACTTTCAGGGGAAAAAACAATCTTTCATTTTAATTTTTTAATTCAAATCTTTATTTGTTTATATTTAGATACTTGCTTTTTATAGCATAAAGAAATTTTAGCATTTACTTATTATTACACTTTTAACTCATAAGCATAAATAAAGGAATTTAAAACATTTATATACTGAATTGGTACTACCTTGTATAATGCGCATCCTTATTATTCCCTCACAAATTTGGGCAAAACAGTGCACATTATACACAGCAAAATACGGTACATTCTCCAGAGTATTTAAGTTAAACCCAAGAGTTGTTCAGAAGGACATAGTATTCCTGTTACTCAGTCTTATGAGATCATTCTTTCCAGGTCGTGGATAAAGAGCTATCTGTGATGTAGTATATAACATCCTAAGTGGTAATTTCATAATAATGAATTAAAAGGGCTAGAGTAACCTCCTCACCCTGTGTTTTAATGATTGATTTTCATTTTTATTTCCTTCTTTAGGTTGTGCACACCTGTGTACAGGGTCCATGTGTTATTTATCTGTATACTAAGCATCATACAGCATGAAAGATAGTTTTTTACTAAATAGCTCAATGATGAGTGTGTGCTGTAAGACTTTTGTTTATAAATATATGATAGTGATTTCGAGAAACCAAGAAAGAGCTTTGAAACATGCCACAGAATCAGCTTTCCTCCTTTCTTATCTGTTCTGTTTCTCCTTTGGTAGGCCATTATTCATCACAGGCATAATTTCATCAGTACAAAACGCATTACAAGAACTTCCTGGAGTACGTTTGCGTATACTATTGGTTCCTCCAACTTGCCACCTGGGTGTAATTATTTCCTTAGTAAAGTCAATATGTAGCCACCTGCTTTATGGACACAATGTTGAAAATAGTCCACTCACCATCAAAGTGAGTTTCTAGAGTTCACAGAGAATGAAAATACCAATGAACTGGTCCATCATGCCTTATACCCCACAAAGAGTGGAAACTCGGTATGGTTTTAGTATCCTGAGCTAATTGCTACAGAACATTTAAACTGTCACAAATGAAGTCATTTAAAACTTAAAATGCTCCTGAGCTTTAAAAGACCTATCACAAAGAAATATGATTGTCACTGAATAGGGAAGCGGTGTCTTCCTTGCGCTTCTGAAATGTTTAGTCTCTTTAGCAAGGATTTGGCAGTCTTACAATGTGTCCAAAGGATGTGAATGACAAATGCCATCCTCCTCCTCATTGTTTAGACTCTGTGAGATAATTACTAGCTATTTCATCTAGCTTCCATACAGAACAGGAACCTGGGCTGCTACCAAGACTTCTTATTCTTTAATTATTATTTAGTCTGTTTTCATATTTTACTAAAAGAATCTTCAGGTGTTAAGGGCCAAGGGAGTAAGAGATATATTCTGAAGTGGGTAAATTCTGACAATGCCATTTTCCCTTTCCAAAAAGGAAAGACTATTGATACGTCCATGTCAGAATGGCGAAGGAATCAGGATATTCAAGGACGAGACTCCATCCTTAACCATCCTGTATGTGGCGGTGTTTTGTAGTTCAGGATGAATGTGCAGAGCTTCAAAAACAAACAAAAACAGAAAGAGAGAACACTCAAGCCCACCCTAAATCAACTGAGCCATAATCTCTGAATGCGGTATAGGCATTGGCACTTTTTTAAAAAAAAGCTTCCCAGGTAACTCTAATGGGCAGCTAGGGGTGCAATCCCCTGAGTTAGAAGCTGAGAAAAGGGAGTTGAATAAGCAGTTTCTTGCCTGCTAAGACTTATGCGGAAGTCTCTTTTTCTGCATGCAGCCGTAGGGGGTACTAGGAAATGCTATTTTGCTCCAGAAGAGAGGGCTTGTGCCATCAGGAATTGCGGAAATGCACAGAGCAAAGGAGATGTGCGCAGCTTATTGGATGATAGGATGCCAAAGGGAGTCCCAGATCAGCGTCCTGTTTGCCTGCTACCTCCTTCATGCTGGGGGAGGGATAAAAGAAACAGGAGGAAAGTCATATATCTTGAGGCCATCGGTACCCACAGGACAGGTGTGTTGAGGGTTATGAAGGTGGTGATCTCACCCTCACAGTACCAGTGCTCCCTCCTTACTCCAAACTGTTCACCCCACCTTGCTTCTCCTGGGTCCTTAGACAGGCACTTTTAGTGCATAGTCAAGAGAGACACCTTTTATACCTGCTGGTCACTATCCCACTATCTTGACTTCAGTTGATACTTTAAAAATGAATCTCTGGGTCAATGTGAGAGAGAAGAGAGCAACTTTCAAGTGGAGATTTTGTGACAAGCAAAATATTTCTAAGGTGTTCAAAATACCTACACTAATCACTCTAAGGCATGAAGTGGCCAGCACTCAATAAATATTTGTTGAATAAATGCATAAATGGAAGCAGGCATGCATGAAAGGTACTTGATCTCACTGTTTTCTTGTTTAATTCTGCCATAAAATACAGGTTGTGCCAGTCAGAACTTTATGTGAAGCTTAAGACAAGCTTTTGTGATATAACTGATCTGCATTTGGACAAAGACTCATGGAATCCTTCAAAATAGAGACTCCCTCAAGACATTCTTGTGGTAGGTGAAAAAGTCATTCCACTTTGCTGATGAAAGATCTGGATATGAGTTGCTGAGAACTAGCAGCTGCCATCTTGTGTCACAGTAGCAATATACTCATATGGAAAAGCACTATGTGAGGGACAAAATGTGGGCGAACCAGAGAGGCTGCCACTCAGCATTGGGAGTGGGGAGATTGGTTTGGGGTTGCAGCTCAGTATGTCATCTTTTCTATGCAAACTGGCTCTTTTGGGGGCTTCTCCAAATTTATTTTACTTGAATTTCCTTCCTTCCTTCCTTCCTTCCTTCCTTCCTTCCTTCCTTCCTTCCTTCCTCCCTTCCTTCTTTCCTTCCTTCCTCCTTCCAATAGAATAATTCCTGAATGGAATCCAAGAGTGTGAATTTCCAGGTTGCTTGGAATTCCCTAGGTTTCCTTTGACCCCAATTCTGATGTCCAGAGTGGCAGATGGTCAGGAAAGTGTGTATTACCTCCTCACAGTGTCAGGTGCAGTGGCCGCTAAACACATACATCGCACCTTCCCTGTCTGTATTTTATTCATTTTAATATAAGCCTTGAGAAGTCCCCATAAAGTTTTCTCTACTGTCAAGTTTGGATACATGGAATGAAAACGACTTCATGCTTTGGACACTTAGAGAGGATACTATCCCTATGGGGTTCTTCAGCGGCTGACTGTCTTCCCAGAGGGCAGGACACGGTATCAGAGGTTGGCCACCGCAGTCCATTGCTGGCATTCACATCCAAGCCCCACTGCAACCCACGCATGTGACCTTGGGCACATCACCTACACTCTCTGTACTTCAGAATTTTTCATTGTAAAGTTGGGACAAAAATAATACCTGCCTCGTAAAAGTTGTGCATTAAATGAATTATAGTGAGTAAACCATTTAAGACCAGTGCCTGAAGTACACAATAAATGTTATCATGCTTCATCAAATGTTTGTTTATCAAATGGTGGTTGCTAGGAACAATGGTAAGAGGTGCAAGGAAGGGCAAAGTTCAATCAGACATGTAGTCTAGTAGGAGAGTTAAAACAGAACAAAAAGAACTATAAAATAGGGTTTATATAATGTATATCTCAAAGCTGAATTTTAAAAGTACTAAAGACTAGTATTTTAAATATGATTTATTTTAAAATATGAGTTTTGCGTTCATGGAAAATGGAAGATTGCGTCTATTTTACTTGGAGCATTAAAAAAACAAACAAACACAAAAACCCCCAAACAAACAGAATAATTGAATCCTGCCTCTTAAAAGATTTCTTCCCAATGCTATCACTTGTGATAATTTTCTTCGTATAATTGTCCATTCATTGCTCCCTATTATACCTGAGGGGAATGTGGGTGGGAAGATTGAGTAATTCCTGTGTTACCTTTCTCCAGCTCTTCCTGGATGGGAGGGTGTCTGACCTGGGGGTACAGTGGTTGGTGGGAGGTTGAGTCACAGCTGACTGAGCAGAGTATCCATATATTGGTACTGAAACTCTCACAGCTAAAGAATCCGTCCTCTACTCCACGGGAGGTTGAGCTTCCCAAATGTGGATACATTTTCAAATAAATGAGCTCTCTCCCCTCTTCTTTCCCATTAGTAGTACTAAATTATTTAGTTAAGACATTAACCTATATTACGTATTTCGTGTGTATCTTATGTATAGGGAGATTCATCACTTAGCCATTACTATTTACCAATAATGTGGAAAACTTGATACTTTACTCCCAGCAGAAATGGCAGTCATGAAGCCTCTATGACCTACAAGATACATAGACTCATTTTAAAAAATGTCAGAGCCAGTAGGTATGCATTTAAAAATGTTGTTTCCTGTCCGACCTTCCTCATTCCCATAAACTATCTCTCCTAAATGTTATTGCTGGGTGCAGGAGGAGGTTATTGTTATCAAAGGTATTTATAACCTTTAGCTTCTAGATTGAGCGAAAGTAGTGCATTACCACCTTCGAGGTAGGATAGAGCTTATTATCTAAAAGGAAACTAAAAGATCCCACTGTTTCAAGATCTTTCTGTATGAAGAGATAAGGCTAATAAATCCTCTTCCACTGGTGTTTGCCAACCCTGACTGACTGGCTTAAGTCCTTTAAGTCTCATTATAAATTCACTAATTAATCAGCATGCTAGGCACCGGGGACACAAGGGTGAATAGGAAACAACCCCTTCAGCGCGGAGACCCATCCTCCAATGAGGAGACGTCCAGCTGGGTGACCAACCACTTCAGTTTGCCTAGGACTACAGGGTTTCCCAGGGCCTGGAACTTTCAGTTTTAAAACCTGGAAGGACCTGGGTAAACATGAATGAGTTGGTCATTCTACAAGTGGCCAGGAAAATATAACACAAGATAAAAAGTGCTGAAATTTGTGTACTCAAAAGAAGAAACACAATTTAGTGTGATGCTTCAGGGAAAGCCTCACAAAAGAAGTGAACCTTGAGCAGATCCCAGGAGAACGCAGGTATTTTGACAGATAGAAAAGGGGGCATTTTAGGAAGAGAGTAGTGAATACTAAAGTGTTTAGGAACATTCAATTCTGTTTAGCCAGAGTATAAGCCTGTGAGTACACACGGGCATATGATTGCCTGTGGATGGTGGTGTGGGAGCAGGGCAAGTGGGAGAGGGGATCAAAGCTAAGTGACGGCAAGGAAAAATTCCAAGTCATGGTGAGAGGTTTTATTGTGTTTCAAAGTCTCCCTCCTTCCTTTTTGACCTTAGTCTAATGGACGGCCTTAGCTCGGAAAGTCTCCATCCTGGAGGCTGTGCCTTATTCCTGATTATAAGGATGAGCTTCACCATATCAACCACGTAGGAAACTTGTGGTGCTCCCTGGAACTCTCAGTCATTTCAGCATCATTTAATTAGTCCCATGTACTAGTTATTATTCTTACCTGGGGCTCTAAGGATGAATAAGAGATGCCCCGTGACTAAGAAGAATCACATTGTCCAGGGAACTAGATATTGCAGTGTCCTGGGAGGGGCGAGAAAAGTCTGACCTGTAATATACTCTTGGTTGACCTGGATTGCTATTTCTTAGTAAGTTATTTCTGAGTTGTTAAAATGTGAAGTCACAATATAGCTTAAGTCCACGGAACTCCAAACACCTGTGTATACATATCACTCATACATAACAATAGGAACACTTTGGGGCCTGACTCCAAGGAGAATCAAAGAATTACCAACACCTCTCAGAATAGAGAGGGATCATGAATACAACATCATGATGTTGGGGAATATATAGGAAGGAGGGAGTCAGGGAAAGGGTGCTAATGGTGGGGGGGATGGACAAGACTGAGGGGAGGACTGTGACAGATTCTGAGTCAACAGGACGTGAATATAATCCCAATTCTACACAATACTCAAACTGCCCAGGTTTCTAAGTCCAACAATCAGAGTGGGAAAAAGACTATGAAGAAGTATTATTCTTGACAACTGTGTCTTTACTACTGCCCAGACCAGGAGGAAATCAAATACATAGCTATTCCATTTATATGTGAGAAAGAAATGCAGGAGGAATTAGAAAACCAAACAAAATTTAAAAATACTTTAGATGAGTGTTAATGAGAAAAGGATCTACTGTCAGGATACCTAGACTCTGTACAGAACCTTTTAATACCTGGCCGTGGGGCCTGTGTGTGGGCAGGAGGCTCTCATTCTAAGAAGATAAGGAAAAGAAGGAGTAGTGGGAATAGAGGACACAGGTTCAGCAGAATCAAGAGCAAAGAAAGGTGGTAATAAGTTTCTTCAGTGTTGTTTTTAATAGATTGCTTTTTGAGGGATAAGTATTGTTATAGAGTTTCAATATAATTAACACACATGTCTAAAATCATGCCATTAGTGGAAGAGCAAACCTTCATACAGATTAGATGATAGTTTCATGTAACTGTGATGAGGGATGCATTTTCACATAACTTTTTGTTCCTTTCCTTAATACACAGGCAAGGGGTGTGCATTTAGGCCCCCACAATGGCCGAGTTTGTAGTTTTCATTCTAAATCTCTAAATAAAGATGAAAGGTGAGATGTTGGATATTTCAGAAGAATGTCCCATTTTGCAGACTTTTAAAATTACTCAGTTGCTGTTCAGATTTAACTTCTGTTTAATAGGTGCCACAATTTGTGGAAAGAAGCAGTGCTTAAAGAATGAATGTCAGCCTTGTAATTAAAAGAGAATAAAGAGAGAATGGTGGATGGTAGAGAAGGGTGGGAATGAATACTCATCGAGAAACTACAATGTGCCAAACCCTCAGCTAAACAGGTTCCATGCTTTTAATCCATCTGTTCCCTAGAGAGAGTAAACAGTTTTCTGCGATCTCAGAGTAAGGGGCAGGCGCACGAATCAGCCTCGCTCTGTGTAGTGCCAAATCTAACCATGGTGATTTATGTGGTTCTGACACAGATGTACACTGAACTTTTCAAGAGATATTAACTTATGTCTATGCAGGCATGGGCTATTTGGTAATCTGTAATATGCTTCAGCCAGGTGATTCTCCATTTCTTTTTATCAATGTTCATTGTGAAACTAGAAACTTTCACAGCATTGTAAAATCACCTGCTGATTTTCTGAAGACAAAAACATGCAAATACAGCCCATTATTTTGATCATTAAATTATGTTTTTTTAAAGACCCCAATGATTATGTATATAAAAATAAGGACTTAATATGTTTCACAAGAAAACATGATATGTGTGGGGGTGACCAGTTAGCTCAGTTTGTCAGAGTGTGGTATGAATAACACCAAGGTTGCCAGTTTGATTCCCGCATGGGCCACTGCACCCTCCTTAAAAAAAAAAAAAAAAAAAAAAAAAACGGAAAAGAGAAAGAAAACATGTGTGTGGGTATGTTTGGCATTTGAAAAAAGTGAGAAATTAAATGGTAATGAGAGTATGAATGAGGAGCCAGGAGACCTTGCTTTGGGTGACACGGTTTTCAAGCCAGAAGGGTCCCATCCAAGGGCTACCTTTCAGCTACCCTTAGGGCTTATCTTATCTCAAATTTTCCTGCATTCTACCCTTGCTAACTATGGAAGTTGAACACAGGTCATGTCTCTGGCAATTACAATAATGATAATAAGATGATTCTGCACTAATATTTATGAATAAGTTTAAAGTTGCATGTGAGTGACAATGGAGGTAGTCTCAGACTTTGAAAACGACATGCTAGGTCTTGCTGAGAGCCAGTGATGCAATTAGAAACAAAAACATGGTACTTACTCAGCAAGAAATTCCTTATATGGTAACACAGCGGAACCTTAAGTGCTGATGGGAACTCTCACATAAGCTCCTGGAAGTGGTGGCTCAGGCCATGAGGAATAGCACAGGCAAGGGGTGCCACCCGTACTTTCTGGTATCCTCAATCTCTTGTTTTTCACCACAGTAAAAGCCACTTACAGTGAGTCTGAGTTGTCATTCTCTCCAACTTTTAAGACCAGCATTGGGGTTTAAGCCACATTTGAAGATTTTAAGACTACCAGTCACTGCCTTTGTGAAAGTCCCCTAATATCTCTGAACTGTAAATGCCTCATCTATAAACATCCTGCTCACCTCATCAGACTGTCTGGAAGATCAAACAGATAAAATGTATGAAAGTGTTCAAAATAAAGCACTGTATAAATTTAGGTTGATTTTAACATTATTTTTCTATTCAGAGTCAGGGAGTCAAGTGTAACTTGAATATGGACAATATAAATTCTCTTAATTCCTGTCCTGGGCTGTAATTCTATTTGTAACACCTATTAGCTTGATGGCTTAGCTTCTCTAAATTTAAGTTTCTTTGTCTATAAAACACGTATAATAATATCTAACATAAAGTGTTGTGGTGATGATTAAAGGAGTTATGTAAAATGCCTACTACATACCAAGTGCTTCGTACATGGGTGCTATTTGTATTCTTTTTCTGGGTTGACTAATAGTTACCAAGCATTTATATATTAAGTCGATGCCCCAAATTCAAATACTAAGTCATATTGCAGAAAAAAATAAAGACAATCATCCTTATCACTTTGTCTATCTGAAAATACATTCACTTTTTTTTTTTTGGATGCTCAATTAAAACTGAAGAAAGTGAAGTAAGAATAGAATGAGGGGACTTTCCCAACCTCTACATGTGAGTGTTGTGCTTAATGGAAATTTGAACTAAGATCTCTACATGATGACAAACTCAACAGTGGTGTTTAATAAGCTTTCAGAAACCAGAACCTAATGGTGAGTTTCTTCTAGATTAAATTAACGCAAAACTAATTTTATTGGCCTATCACGGTAAATATCCTTCTTTTGCCTATAGTAGATCCAGTCAAACTTCTCAGTGATGAAGAGAATACTTTTTTCTTGACAATTTTAAAGTTCATCTTACTTAGCTAGATTGAATTTAAGCCTGTGAAATTTAATAATAAACATTTTTGTGATTCATCTATTTTTATTACACAAAAGCTGAATCTATTGTAATATAAATTCCTCCAGTTAAATATGAAGTCATCCATTAAACACTAGTAATAAATATTGTTTAACAATATCACTTTGTATTATAGAAAAAAAATATTCCTTTCAAATGTATTCAGCTGTGATGGTGGTAAAAGATACAGTAGTTCTTACACTGACTCTTTGTTTATAGGTTTATCTTTATCCTTCTGCCCTTTAAATGATATCCTTAACATCACTCTCATGTCTGTAGATATCAAATATGTTTCTACTTTTTTCCGTAGCTTTGTAAGACGATTCTGTTATAATGATCCACCCTTTCGGAAGCCTGCTTTCCATAGCATGCATATGATGGGATTGTAAAAATCATTTAAATAAAGTAAGACAAGGGTAATATATATTATTGTCTAGCCAAATAACAAGTGGAAATTGAAAGAAATTTCTTTAAAATTTTAAGTATTCTTTGATCGGAAGTCATAATGAGAAAAATTATGAGGCATAATACAGGAAAATGGCCAAATTTCTCCTTGTCAACACAGGTATAGTGGATATTCCTTGAACTAGAAGAGACCTTAGCAATCACCTAATCCAAACCTTTCATTTAACAGAAAAAAGCCAGGGAGGTTAAGTGTAATTTTGTACTAGCCTGTAAATTCAAAATCGTGGATGCAAAATAGGACCAACTATTACTAACATCATGGTGTATGACACGAAAGGAATTTTGAAAAATATTATCTGCGTATTGAAAAAGAGACGAAACTATAGGTCTCATGTGGGGGTGGGGGGGCATTACATTTTACCTAGTATGGGTGACCATTTACTGTTTTATTCAACAGTAGGGTGCCCAAAGAATGGCACCAATCTGCTGCTTCCTCAGTTTGACTAAATTCCCTCATTCTTCTGACAGATTAGCATCTCCCTGAGCTTAAAGTAATTCTAGTTATGTATCTATTAAAGATCAAAAAGACCTAAATGCCAGTCAACTACGTTACTTCCAGAAAGAATATTTTTTCCAACACCAAAGGAAAATGAATGGCTGTATTGTTTAAGTCTGCTAGTCTCCAACACCATATGATCTTAAGGGACTGTTAGGATAATTTCAACTCTATGCAATTTTCATTTTATGTGCTAACTTCAGAATTTAGTCACAGTCTAAGATATGACTCCAAAGTACATGATGATACTGACGGGAATCATGAGACCGTCTGTAGTTCACGCACAAGAAGCACAGCATGTTTAATCCAGAAGAGAGAATTAATAAGATATATAAGCTATCTCACAAGTTATAGAGTAATAACAATGATCTACTTGTTATATACCACTGTCTTGGCAACACCCAAACAGGGTTTTCAACTGAAACATGGTGGCAGCTTTCTCTTGTTTGCCTAGCAATGAGCTACATGGGACGGAGTCCCCTCCCCCAGCAGGAGCGACAGCACTTCCCACGGGGCTCTAGATCCTCTCAGTGCAGGAATGACATACCCCACACAGCTAGCATCCAGCTCAAAAGGTTGTCTGCAACTGCTTTGAGCAACAGTTCCCCACGTGCAGGCTGTCCTCCCTGCCTTCACAAGGCCATCCTCCAGTTTGCATGGCCCTACAAAACAGCTGGGAGAAGGGGGGAGCATGTTCCTCCTTTGGGAGCACACAGCATGGTGCTTCCAGTTCTGACCAGTCCTGCCTTCTCTCCTTGGGGTGACAGGGACTTGGGGACTGCGTTCCCCTCATTGCTGTCTGTACCACTCAGTTCTGCTCTGTGTTATTCAGCATGCTGCTGTGTTATTGTCTGTGTTTACCTCTCCTGGAGCCTGAACAGGATCCTGCTTTAATTTGTTAGATTCCTAAAACATGCTTAAAGACAAACCAAAAAGGCCAGTGTTTATGTTACGCTCATCTTTCTTCACAAATATCTTATCAAAGAATTGTTGATGCTGGAGTAATCATTCCCCTTTTATTACCGACTTCAAGACAAAGAAAATGATTTATTAGAATTGTAAAATTAGGGTTTTCTTAAACATTTATAGGGAACTCTGATGTCAAGGTGAATAACCCACTTTTACTTGTAAAAGTCTTACAAGTAATTTAACCAATTAAACCAATTTAAACTTCTGGGTGCCTAAAACATTCTTTATTTGGAACCAGAAGATTTGTTAAATAAGACAGCTTATGAGATCAAACTGTTGCTAATAAAAGTGTATTTAATTACAGAGTCAAGTTTTCTTTCTTTTGGTTGAAAAGATATTTAGGGGTGGGGAAGGTAACTAGAATACAGGGCAAAGTTTGATCGTATCATACTAAAATGAACCAGTGATGGTGAAATGTCTCACAGCATGAAAAATTCTCTCTAATCTCAGGTAAGGGATGGGTGAAGGGCGGGCGTACAGATTTTGCCTGGATGATAGTGTTGAGAAGGAGGATTGGACATGAGACTTCATTTTGACTCAAAGGATCATAACTTTAAAAGATTTGAGGGACCGGTAAAAGGAAGCCTGAAGGCCTTCTACTGGTGTGTGGTTGAACAGCAGTATTAGAGAAGTAAATTTATAGCCAGTTGAAATTTATAGTACATAAGTGAGTAGCACAGAGAAAGGAAATAGGAATTACCAGTTACAAACTATCAGAAATGCTAATGTAGTATAAAGAGCATGTGTATTGAGCTAGGAGAGCTCTCACTGATGAGTCCTGATTCCTTCTTTTCTCCAGGCTGAAAGAAGTGATGCGACAAACTGAAACTGGCCTAGGTCAGCTGTAAGGAGGTGAAAAAGTAAGTCTCATGATTCAGCGAAAAAGAGCTGACTGTAGTTCAGTTAGAGATAGAGTATCCCATATTTATGTTCATATACTTGTTCCTTTGTTTCACTGGGAAGTAAACGGATTTATGCTTGTTTAACAAACATGAGAAAATACTTCGTAAAGTATAAACATTTTATATTAATATAAAAATATAGCAACTGTATTGAAAAGTCTTTCTTAGCTGTACTTGACATCAGCCAGCTTCAACCTTATTCACCATATATCCTTGGAGAATTCACTTAACCCTCAGAGATTCGGTTCCCTCATTCATAAATGTTGTGATTGTCATTTGGGAGGATGGACGTGAAAGCACATTAAAAGTTGAAATACTGCTTTAAACATCACTGTTCTTATTATTATCATCACAAATTCCCAACTACATAAGGTGACATGTACTGTAGGTAATTGTGACAAAAATAAATTCCTTAGGAATTATCCTGAAACCTCCCCCACTTTGCAAGCCATGAAAACAACACACTCTTCAATCTCTGCTTTATCATATTCAGTGGGCTTATGGAATTTCCACTAATTCTAAAGAAACAATATTCTATGTTCAATGTGGTACCCTCTAAATGTGAGTTTACGTAAATGTTTCTCACAAATCAAATAATTTTTCTTAGAATTGATCACTTTTGGGGGTGTAAGGTAATCATGTAAGAGCTGGAAAAGCAAGTAATGCCATACGACAGAGAGTCTTATCTATATTATTGGGATAAACAAGATAAAAGTAACTGACATTTATTTGAGTACTTACTACATACCTGTGTTAAGTGCTAAACACCACTGTGGAATGAGACTGCCGAGGTTCAAATTTCGGCTCCATCATTTAATACTTGTAAAAATATCTGTACCTCAGTTTCCTTGCCTGTAAAATGGTGATAATAATACAGATTTCCTAGGTTTTATTGTGAGGATTAAATGATTTGTGCATAGAATACTTCTTGTAAGTGGTATTCCTTCTCTCTTGTCTTCTTCCTTCTCTACAAGCTGTCTACTCAAGATGTCACAGCTGGGTAGCTGCAGGGCTGGCACACTATGAAACTCTGCAGCCCATGCTCTTGACCACTAAGTGATAACTGTTATGACCAAATGCTGTTTACAAGATTCAGAGCCCACCTTAGCTTAGAATGTCACTGAGCAAGTTCACCAACAATGCCACTTCAGTTTGGCATCTTTTATTACATAAATTTGCAGGGAGGAAATTTGGGGGGGAGAGAATGTCTTTGTTCAATAGCTATTTAAATAGCACCAAAAAAAAAAAAAAAAAAAAGAGTTTGCTATTTTTTGAAGATTGAAAGAACAAAACTGAAAATTTGAAAAATTAACTTTCAGTATAGGAAAAAATTCTCTAAGAACAAGCAAGATTTAAAAAGGCTATCTCCTTTGTGTTTATTTCTAATTGGAAATGTTTCACATTCATGCTGACTTTTACAAAATTATAAAGCTAAAAAGTTTTCTTTTGGAAAATTTAGAAAACTACCCAAAGGCATGAGGAGAGAAACATTCGTAAGATATGATATTGAGTTAAAATCATCTCTCACCACTTTCCAATTTGCCACATCATGACAAATACTCACAATTAATCGTGAAATGAGTGTGATTTTCCTATTACACTTAAGGTTACAGTGAAGATATTTTGCAATGTTTTCCTTCCTATCTGGAGTTGCACACAAATAACATTTTATAGCAGATGTGTGACATCACTTGAAAAACCTGTAAAACTTTTACATGAAAATCACATCTGCCATTCTCCACTATTATTCTAACTTTACACGGTTTGCTTCTCTGTCTGTGCCAGAGGAAGCAGCTTTGCATGAAAGCTGTTCCAGGAAATTGTGTCTTCTGAACTAGCTAGTTAAGCAAATTGTGTAGCTGCCATTGAAACCAAAATGTACCCAGCAGACATAATTTCACAAAAGAGGAGGGGAGCAAAAAAAAACCATTTGTACAAAAGTCACAGCTGTTCAACTCAACATTTTGCACTTTTTCATTTAAAAAATTTCCCTTTTTTTATGAGCAGTGACAGTTACATTTCTGGTTAGTCACGTAAGACTTCTTAACATGTTGCTAAGTGCTGTACTATCATGGATTTGGTGTCTGTCAGGACCAATTGGGCCAACTTCTCTACTGCTGCATAGAGCACACACTTAGTCCGTCTGCCCTGCCTGCAGACGAAGTAAGGGAAGACGCTGAGCAAGGCCCATTGTTCTATGAAATACAGAGCCGTGTGGCTGCTGTGCCGCCCCAAAGCAGCGCCAACTTCCCTAGGAAGGTCCACGCAAGACGGACTCCTCTCAGTCTTGCAAGTCTTGGCCTTGGTGGTCATGCTGTCGGGGCAGTGGGGCAGGTGGCTCAGAATGCTGGGTTCAGAAGCTAGTGTCACAGAACTATGTACAGCATGACCACCCACTGTGGGACATCCTGCTGTGACACTACACTAGAGGGGAGCACGAGAGGAGACTTTGTCTAGCGGCCCCTCATTCTTCTCCAGTAGTGAGTTTGAGGCTTGTTTGGATCATTACGGATTGTGAATACTAAATGTATGGGAGGCATTTTGAGCAGACTGAGGAGTCTGTGCTCTACAGTCAGACTGCTGGGGTGCAAATCACTACCATTCCTATCTATACTCTGTGATACTGGGTAAGTCCTTCCTCAGCCAGTTTCTTCATCTGTAAACTTGACAATGTACCCCACCATCACTATAAATGTGGTAAAGACCACTGACCACAAGCCCAGTTCATGGCACATGCTAAGCATTCAATAAATGTCAACTATTTTGACGAAATGGTAGTGATGATAATTTTTCTGACTTTGGAATATGCTAAACCTGTTATTTTAAAAGTGACTTTGCACAGGACAGAATGATGTCACAGTAGGGTAAAGTAATAGTGGTCAAAAGCTTTTCGATTTAGGTTTTTCTGCTTCAAGTTGTATAAACACTTTCCTGCTATTGATTGCCGGAATTCCTATCTGCTTGTCTGTGGCTGGCAGGAAAATGAGTGTTTGTGCGACTGTGCCAGACGCACAAGACTGATTTCAATCTGACATGCCTGGGATGGCAGAGAGCCCACTCGGCAACTTCTGCTCCCAGTTGTTGGTCTGTTTGAAGACAGTGACTGATGCTGAGCTGGACTTCCAGGGTCCTTGCACAGACTTCTCTGTCATGAGGTGGGGAGGTGGAAATTTTTTGTATTTTATAACCAGCACCTCCAGTTACATAATTGGGTGTATAATTATACATGAAAAATGGTAGCTCTACAGAAGATCCATTGTCCATCATAATTAACAGAATTAGTGAACCAACATTTTCTTGATTACAGATTTATAATAAAAACCACCTTTCTTTGTTACATTAACTAAATATTAAAATTGCAAACTAAAATATATGATTTTTTTAGATGTTGGCATTTAGATGTTATTATAATTATGAACTGTCTTAATCCAGGCATATTGTATTTTATATTTGTGATTCTACACTGAAAAGTAGAGACAGCAACATAAACTAGATAGTATCTTCTGTGTAATTAACTATAAGAAATTATGTGACTTTTTTCCAATGAAAATATTCTGTGGACTGAGAGTGATAAATAACTACTATGTTCACAATGTATTCACATAGGTTCCACAAACAAAACTATTATTCAGAACCAATATATGCTCTGTGAAAATAATAGTGTCATGGAGATGAGGGTCACATTTTTTGAAAAATTAAAACAAACCATGTAAACAGTCACATTCCAATTTAAATGAACAAGTTGTCCTGTGATGGAAAATATCCCTCACTTCAGGTAATGTTTACATTATATAGAATAAATTAAAGTATTTTCATGATTTTGATGAATTTTTTTTCACAAGACATTTCTAAGAAATACTGGTATGTGTGTGTAATTCTACTTAAAATTATCTTTAGGCTTGAATCATTAATCTCAATTTTCTGCCTGGCATGACACACCCACACACCTAATTACTAGTATTGGTGTACCTTATGGTACCATAATGGGGAAAAGCCATGATATGTAGTGGAGCTGAATGCAACTGGAAGGAAGTTCAACCGTTTTGTCTCACCTGTACCTATGACCTCAAATATCACTGGAAATCTAAAACTATTAAATACGTGAGTCTGATCTAATATAGGACAACTACATTATAAATAATTTTCTGATTATGGCAGTGATACATGAGAAATGAAGTGGGGAAACGTAGAGAGAAATATATTTTTTTAAATGTAGAGAGAAATATAAGCAAAAACAAATAAAAGGGCAAACATCTGAAATATAACAACAATAAGGATACTTTTCCTTTAGCATTATAGTCAGTGTCCAATTCAATAATTAACTACAAACAAGCAGCATGTCTTTATTTGAAGAACACCTCAGTGATCAAGAAACTAGGGAGCACTGCTTTCTGACATGTGGGTGTCTCACTTCTAATTAGAACAGAGAAGAAATGTTTGAGTTAAATACTGTTTCCCACATTGGATGTCAGCTGGAAAGAAGTTGAGAATAACCTGAAGAATTAGACTAGGGCAGGCATCAGCAAACTATGTTCTATAGTCAAATTCAGCCAGCTGAATGCTTTCTGTAAATAAAGTTTTATTGAGACATAGCTGTGCCCATTCATTCAAGTGTCACCTGTGCTCACTTTCAAACTGCAACAGCTGAGTTGAGTAGTTATGACAGAGGCCATATACCCTCCACCTCAACCTCCCCCCCAAAAAAAAATTGCTATCTGACTTTTTTATGGAGTTTGCCAATATCTGGACTTAAGGAAAAGGTTCTTATTCTTTGAATTCTGTGAAGAAGTGTATGAAAGATAAGATCAGGCTTGTCAGATATCTCAGTTCTCTTTCCTTACATGGAACTACCTTGGGTTTCAGATGTAATAAGCTTTGGCACAGTACAGTCTGATTCAGTGAATCAAGACAAGCTAGCATTTACTGTAAACATTTCATGTTGATAAAGGTATCCAGGAACTGCAGCTACATTATTATGAAAATATTTGTGTATTTTAATTGATTAGCAATGTAGTGGGACTCGGGAGGCCCTAAAACTATTTAGAAGTGATTTCCCTTATTTTTACAATTAGAGATACTCCCATGTATTTACGTTACTTTTTGCATTTGTTGAGTGCCCACATGACATTAAAGCATTAGATACGATGTTAGAAGACTGCATTTGGCAAATGAAGTAAATTCACTTTGATGGGAAATGACTGACTCTAGAGTCAAAATTGGGGCTTTTCCAAATGAAAATGGTGGGCCAAAGTGTTCAAGATAAGTAGTCATGAGGGAGATGCTCAAGGGCAGGGAACACACAGGTCTTGAATTCACGGGTACATTCTCAGCACAACGAAGGGCTTGACACCTAGTAAAAGCTCAGGAATGATTTGAATATTGTTACAAAAACAATTTAGCAATAATGTCATCAATGTGTAACCCTTGACCATCTAGATTATTATTGTAAAACAGAATATGATTCGAGAAAACAGAGTTCGATGTTAATAAATAATTTGAAAATCTTTTGTTTTCCAACCTCTTCATTTCTTGGGAAGTATACTTCCCATAAGAAAAATGTAGGCTTTGCTACTCACCCAAATAACATAAACAACATCACACGATAGATAATAAAAACATTCTCTATCAGAAAAGGAGATTCTGAAAAAATAAGTCACATATTTAACTTCTGAAAATAATTACTTGATTTTTCTAAGGAAAAATGTATATATTATTTATTCCTTAATAGGGGCTTATTTTGAATAAAAGGGTTCATAGAGGGGATAACTCAAATTATGCAAACATACATTATGGCAATGAAACTTCCAACAGATAACATAAAAGTCCAACCTACAGAAAGAATATTATTGATTTCAAATGGGGTCTTAGAAGAGAAAAAATTATCTAAATTTTATTTCATCCTTCAACTGGAAAGTATGGCTGCTCCATTTAATTGACTTTGAAATCTGATTTAATAGGACATTTTGTTTGTACCCCCAGTCAGCTCCCAACATTTTGATTACAAAATGAAGGACATTTACTTTGATATCTTCAATTATCACTCATTTAGAGGACAACGTGAAACACATTTTTCCAATTGGTGTTTTAGAATCTTGAGTAAAAAAAAAAAAAAGGGAACAAATTAGCGAGTTGGAAGAGACAAGAAACAGCTAGCTAGTGCTGCCAGAATCTTTGCAGATACTTCAAAGTAAGATGAAAGGGAAATAAATGGAGTGTTAGCCACACGTGTTCAATAAATGAAATACTAACACAGTTTCACAACGTATTAATGAAAGTTAATGTCACACTTAGAGACTTACTCAACATAATAAGTGCCATATATGGGATCATCGATTTTTTCCCAGCCATATGGAAGCTCTGAAAAAAAAAAGAAATTATTTCTTTCAGTAAATAAATAACAGACATCACAATTTCTAATAAAAAGTAATATAATTTAATTGTTCGTGGATTGCAGAATAGTCTACCAAAGTGGAATCAAGCATTCAGAGTTAACACCAGATTTCAGATGCATGTTGTAGGAACTACTAGAAGCAATCACTTGGAAATTGGCAGTGAAAACACAGAGGTGTCTTCTCTGCAGATGTACTGCTGGAGCCAGCTGTTTATCCCATGCCAAGCAGTAGGATGGCACATCATCATGTTAACACCACTCAAGGGAATACAGAAGGCAAACTGCTTTCCTGAAAGCGCATAGAGCTTCCTTACTTATAAGTATGGTGAAGAGGAGCATATCAGGATAAAGATCATATTTTCAAAATATATTTCTGAGGATAGCAAATTTTTCCTTATGACTGAAACAAAGACATTCAAAATTCTCAATTGACATCCCACTGTTTGAGATGGTTAACTGGCTGTTTTCTCTATGTGGGTCAGATTTTCAATGCTGCCAGTATACTTTTGGGCATAATTTCTATAAAGTGCAAAATTTTAAACACTTTCTTTGACAATAATGGTTCATATTTCCAATTCTCCATGGCTAATTTTAATACACACATTTAAAATATCAACACTACTATAAATGCTACTATTGACAAAAACAGCCTGTTTGAAACCAAGCTTTGCTTCATGATACATGATAGGCTTCATGATTAATGCCTATAAATATAAAGAATATATTTTTCTTGATAGATATTAATTGTATGTATACAGAATTTGAAATTGAAGTAAGATATATTGACATGTCTAAATAATATATTTAAAGGAAATTTAAAAATTTTATTATTATAGTAGTAATACATGTTCACTGTAGACAAAGTATAATTATAAAAAACATTAGAATCAATTACAATCTCATCATCAATCTCAGCCACTGTTAATATTTTGGTGACTATCTTTCAGATATTCGTGGGTGTGTGTGTAAAATTTAAAAAGTTAGATCCCATGGTGCATACTATTTTTAAAGCCTACTTCTACTTAACAAAATAACCAGGGCATCTTGCAACATGAGTGAGTGTTACTGCACAATATCACTTTTAAAGTGGCACAACAGTAGTCTGTGCTATGGCTAGAGCCTGTGTAATCTAGTAGTAGGCTAAAGCCTATTATTAAACATTGGGACTTTCCAGTTTTAACTTGTTATATATCATCTGTGTTGGACTTACTAATACCTAAATCTTTCATTATTTTCCTAGTAATTTAATAATGATAAATTCCTAGAGGTTGAATTTTGGATTCAAAGGGCATGCACCCTTTTATGGCTTTTGCTATACAGCCAGATTATCACCTTCACACACACAAAAGAGAACCACTTTATAATCTCACTTGGATTTTAGAGTGACTTTGTTTTTTATTTTTTAATATATATTTTTTATTTTTCAATTACAGTAGAGTGATTTTGTTTCTCTGTATCATCACATTAAACACAGGTCCACGATTCCTCATTCAAAACTTTTAGGGACAGATATGTTTTGGAATTCAGAGTTTTTCTGATTTTAGAAAGTTAACACTATGCAAATGCCTTCTATTCTATAACACTCCAAGCAGAGTCTGAGAAGCACTTTATAATCAAACACATTAGTATTTATGCAGCCAGAATTATGAGATTCAAATTAAGAAGCATAAATAAGGACCACTTCATATCGCTGGCAGTGTGTCCAGATCAGGTTGTGTTTTGCTGTTACAAAAGACACTTTTTAGAGCTTTTGAAATTTGGATATGCAGGAAAGTACTGTACATCACTATTTTAAAACTCAACCAAATTGATTTTAAAATGGCAGCTCATAGTTGTTCTAATTTACCTTTCTTGGATTTTTCATTTGTCCTTCCTTGGGCAATTATTTTTCTCTTTTGTGCATTTCTCATTAATTTATATTAATTCATAAGAGTTTCTTATGAATTAAGGATATTAATTATTTATCATATGTTTTACATGTTAGGAGTTTGTCTAGATTTTAACTTTATTGAACTTTTTTTAATACATAGAAGTTTTAAATTTTATTTGGTAAATTTCTCATTGTTTTCTTTTATGGCTCCTATCAGCAGAGTTTAGCTTAAATACCGAAAAAAATTTCTAATGTTTCTTTTTTTAGTATAAAGTATAGGCTATGACTTTGTTTAATAATTCTTAGGTTAGTTATATTTTAATAAACTTATAACATCGAATTATGGAGTACCTTAAGAAAACTTTCTTTCAAATTGATAATGAAAGCAAAATTTTACTGGGTATTTACTATGGTCCAAGTACTGATGAATTTCCATATACTAACTCATTTTATCCTAACAACAGCTCAGGATTTAAAATCCCTGTACTCTGGTTCCAGCAATCTTAACAAATTTAGATATCAAATTAGACACTGTGTTTAACACAGCATAAACAACACAATTTAGATTAAGGAGAATAACTACCTGATGGTTTTCACCAAATGCTTCCAGCTATTGGAGAATTTGGCTATTAAAAAGAAGTATCCATTTGACAAATATCTACTGGGTGCCTTTTACAATGAGTAAAGTGCTTATTAAGTAAAAGAATATACAGAGGACAGAAATCAATATTATGGATATTTATTATTGATACAGCTGAATACATGGATTCATATTTATAATAGGTTTAATATCATCTCATGAATACAATATATACAATAATCATGTTCAATAATATATACCTGACATGTTTAATTTTATGAATGCTAGTCTTACTTCTTAATGGCATTGTTTTATGGAAGCATTTTACAGTCAAATTTTTTAAAATTATCTTTCATAATGTGAACTATTCCTTCACTTATTCCTTACCTTTGGCTCTTTTGTGAATCCATTACTAATTCTACGCAATGTACTCCAGACATACAGATATTATCGATTCTTTATCTTTATAGATTAACAGTGCCACAGGTTCTGGGAACATTTATTTACTATCCTTCCTCCTTTCCATCAGGAAGTATTCATCAGAATTTAGGGGAAATCCGATTATCTTTTCATAAGCTATCAATATATTATGTTTGTTTGCATCCTTGTTTCGTATTTCCAAAATAAACTATTAATTCATACCCAAGCAAAATTGTATGTCACAAACAATTGTGTTTTAAGATAAACTATTAGTGGTCCTTAACTCACACTTGGAGCCAAAATGATACATATAGCTCTAATCTTCTGTTACAAAGAGGTATCATTCATTTCATTTTTTTTATTAGTTTTCATTTTAAATATTTGCAAGGAATTGATGGATGGTATAAAAATCTACAACCAATATTTAAAAAGGTGTGTGTCGATTTTTTTCTAGTCAAGATGGCAGAGTAGGTAAATGCTAGGTTCATCTCCTCTCAGGACCACATCAATTACAACTAAGCTACAGAACAACCATAACTGAAGCCCTATAACTACAGATATACAGAAGCCATGTTGAGACCCGTAGGAGGGGCAGAGATGTGGAACAGGCTGGGCCTTCACCCATGTGTGACCATTAAAAAGCAGGAGGGATTTCTCAGCTATGGAGGTCTCCTCCCACCCCCGTGCCCCGCTGGAGGAGCGAAGGGACCCAGCCCCACACCAGGCCCCTCAGTCCAGGTTTCCAGGGCCAAGGAGAGAATTCCCCATAATTTCTGGATGTGAAAACCAGTGGAGATTGTGGCTGAGTGAGAAGGAAGGCAGCTACATTCCCAGGCGCTCCTCGTAAAGGGCCTGCCCATGGTCTTACTCGCTGATGGACTTACTCTGAGCTCCAGTGCTGAGGCAGCAGCTCAAAAGGCTCCAGAGACATACAGGGAGAAACTAAATTGTCTGGCTGCACAGTGAGGGCTGGAGGGACAGCTTTTACATGGAGGGATGAGCTGGCAGGAGCCACTGTTTCTCTGTAGAGCCCTCCCCCTCCCTGCATGCAGACTCAGACAGACACCAGGTCTGTTAAGCTCCGTCAACCTGGCTAACACCTTTTGTCGGCACCATCCTAGTTATTCTGAAACCCTGCTCCACACAACTCTGGGGACACCCAAGCTGCTTCAGTGCCTTTTATGTATAAATGGCCTGCCTTGGTTCCTGCTGCTTACTTTCCTAAAATCTCTCAAAGGTTCATAAAACCCAAACAAGCAGCATCTGGCTGCAGCATGCCCCATAACAGTGGCTCTGGCTGAGCAGCCCCAAGCCTAGCATTAGTGGCAACTGGCCTGGTTTCACAGATTGGCCTCCCAAGGTTCCTCCAATTCCAGTGCAGGCAGTAGCCATCTCTGGATTGCTTTGTGGCTCATACCAAGTGGCCCTGGACTATGGCTAAATTTGGCCTTCAGTGGGGCACCTCCAAGGAGACCTCACAGATGACACACCTGGTGGCCAGCTTCAGACCAAGCCAGAGAATCACCCAGCCACCTCCAAGAATAACACACCCACAGGGCAGACTGGGCAGGCACCAGAGCCCTGCTAAAGTGAATCCTGCTCTATAGGATCAGTCCTTGCACCACAGCTACTCCACTGTAGTCATGGTCAGTCCTCACAACCAATCAGCCTGAAGGCCAGTCCCTCCCATTGATGTGCAGACAGCAACTAAGGAGGGCACACACAACCTAGATAAGGGACACACCTGGAGCATCTGGCTCTGATGACCAGGGAGACTGCACCACTGGGTACCACAGGACACCTACTACATAAGGCCACTCTACTAAGACCAGGAGGCATAGCAACCCTACCTAATACATAGAAACCAAAACGGGGAGGCAGCCAAAATGGGGAGACAAAGAAACATGTCCCAAATAAAAAAAACAAAACAAAGTTCCAGAAAAAAAGAATTAAACAAAATGGAGACAAGCAAGCTACCAGACACATAATTCCAAACACTGGTAATAAGGATGTTAAATAACCTCAGGAAGAACTTTTAAAGAGATAGGAAACATAAAAGAGGAGATAGAAAAGATAAAAAAGAACCAGTCAGAAATAAAGAATACGATAACTGAAATGAAGAATACATTAGAGGGAATCAATAGTAGATTAGATGAAACAGAGGACTGAATCAGTGATTTAGAAGATGAGTTAGCAGAAAACACCCAATCACAACAGCAAAAAGAAAAAAAAATCCCCTTCTCCCCCCAAAAAAACACACCAAGGACAGTTTAAGGGTCCTCTGAGACAACATTAAGTGTACAAACATTCACATCATAAGGGTACCAGGAGAGCAAGGAACTGAAAACTTATTTGATGAAATAATAACTGAAAACTTCCCTAACCTGGCGAAGGAAATAGATATGCAAGCCCAGGAAGAACAGAGGGCCCCAAACAAGGTGAACCAAAAAGGCCCACACCAAGACACATCATAATTAAAATGCCAAATATTAAAGACAAAGAGATAATCTTAAAAGCCCCAAGAGAAAAGCAGCTAGTTGCCTACAAAGGGAGCTCCCATAAAACTGTCAGCTAATTTTTCAACAGAAGCTTTGCAGGCCAGAAGGAATTGGAAGGAAATATTCAAAGTGATGAAAAGTAAGGACCTACAACCAAGATTACCCTATCCAGGAAAGCTGTCATTTAGAATTGAAGGACAGATAAAGATCTTCCCAGATAAGAAAAAGCTAAAAGAGTTCACCACCACTAAACCAGTATTACAAGGAAACTTAGAGGGACTTCTTTAAGATGAAAAGAAAAAAAATGTTTAAATAATAAAATGGTAATAACTACATATCTATAAACAATTACTTTAAATGTATATGGATTAAATGTCCTAGTCAAAAGATATGGTAGCTGCATGGATAAGAAAACAAGACCCTTTTCCATATGCTGCTTACAAGAGACTCACTTCAGATGGACAGAAACACACAGACTGAAAGTAAAGGGATGGAAAAGTTATTTCATGAAAATGAAAACAAAAGGAAAAAAAAAGCTGAGGTAGCAATACTTATACCAGACAAAACAGAAATAAAAGAATGGCTATAACAGAGACAAAGAAAGACCCAGTAATCCCACTTCTGGGTATTTATCCAAAGACACCCAAATGTTACTTCGAGGGGACATGTGCATCCACATGATCATTGCAGCATTGTTTACAATAGAGAAGATGTGGTAGCAGCCTGTGTGTCTGTCAATGGAAGAATGGATAAAGAAGAACCCGTACCTACATATAATGGAATACTGCTCGGCCATGGAAGGGAATGGATTCTTGCCATCAGCGGCAGCATGGATGGACCTAGAGGGTATTGTGCTAAGTGGAGTATTTCAGACAAAGAAAGATGCAAAGTGATTTCGCTTATATGTGGAATCTAAAGGACAAAATACACAAACATACAAAACAACAATGAATTCATAGATACAGAGAAATTTGAAGGTTACCAGATGTGGGGTGAGGTGGGAGTGTGTGAAACAAGGAAAGGGATTAAGAAGTACAAATTGAAAGTTACAAAACAGTCATGGGGATGTAAAGTAAACCATAGGGAATATAGTCAATAAGATGGTAATAACTATGTATAGTGCCAGGTGGGTACTACCGTGTTTCCCTGAAAATAAGACCTAGCCAGACCATCAGCTTTAATGTGTCTTTTGGAGCAAAAATTAATATAAGATCCAGTCTTATTTTAATATAATGTAAGACCGGGAATATAATATAATATAATATAATATAATATAATATAATATAATATAATATAATATAATAATATAATATAATACCAGGTCTTATATTAATTTTTGCTCCAAAAGACGCTTTAGAGCTGATGGTCCGGCTAGGTCTTATTTTTGAGGAAACATGGTAGAATAGTCAGGGGGATCACTTCTTAAATTATATCAATGTCTAACCACTATGTTGTATAGCTGAAATTAATATAAAATAATATTAACTGTCTAAATAAATAAAGTATGACAGAAAGAAAGGTGTGTGTATATTCATGACATATGCATGTGTAGTCATATGTATGTTTATTTGTATATATGTGAATATATATATATATATAGAGAGAGAGAGAGAGTACCAAAAAAATGTATACAAGTGGACACTTGGGTCAATGTTGCTCAAGCAGTAGTTTGCTGTAATCAGAAGTGTCTGGACGCTGATGGTAACCACTTTGAGAACCTCTTGTAATTGCAGAAGTCAAACGTGACTTGCATTCATCTTTTGTTATTGACATATATTGAATATTACAATTTTAATAGTTTTTTCCTTTCTTAAAAAGTGTATATATTTTTTGGCACCGTATGTGTGAATATATATATATATATATATATATATATATATATAGACATACGTGTGTGTGTGTGTGTACGCATGAGCATGTGTATGTGCATGGGTATTTGTGTGTATTCCTCTTGATGACGTTTTTCTTGAGTAGCAAGGAAAGGTCTAGGCTAGAATGTTAGTGAAAAAACCCACAATTCCAGGGGCAGCCAGTTAGCTCAGTTGGTTAGAGTGCAGTGCTCTTAACAACAAGGTTGCTGGTTCAATCCCCACACAGACCACTGTGAGCTGCACCCTCCACAACTAGATTGAAACAACTACTTGACTTGGAGCTGATTGGTCCTGGAAACACACACTTAAAATAAATAAAAGTGTTTTGTTTTTTTTAAAACCACAATTCCAGTATTTTGAGATACCGCTATACTGATTTCCATAGTGGCTTCTCCAATCTGCAATCCCACCAACAGTGCACTAGGGTCCCCTTTTCTCCAAATCCTTGCCAGCAAAATGCCCATAAGTAGACGACTGGATTAAGAAACTGTGGTACATTTATATAATGGAGTATTACTTGGCCATAAAGAAGAATGAAATCTTACCATTGGCAACGATATGGATGGACCTAGAGAACATTATGCTCAGTGAAATAAGTCAGATGGAGATAAATAAAAGTGTGTGTACATTAATAAAGGTATGTGTACAAATACTATATGATCTCACTTGTGTGTGGAATCTAAAGAACAGAATAAATGAGCGAACTAATCAAAAACAGTCTCAGAGATATAGAGAAAAAACTGATGGTTGCTAGATGGGAGGGGCTGGGGATGAGGGAGAAGGTGAGGGCATTAGAAAGCACAATCGGTAACCACGATATTGCCACGGGGATACAAAGATAGTTTGTGGAATATAATCAATAATGTTGTAAAGTCTTTGTAGGGTGTCAGGGCACTTGTCTTATTAGGGAGACCACTTCATGGATGGTGCAGATGTCTGACCACTGCACTGTCCATCTGGATCTGAAGCTGAATAATACTAAATTTCAACTATAATTTAATATTTCTATATAGTCACAGGATGTGGAGTACAGCACAGGGAATGGAGTCAATGGAATTGTAACAGCTATATATGATGTCAGAGGGATAGTAGATTGGAGGAGGGGGTTATTACTTTGTGAGGGTTGTAAATGTCTATTACATTGTTTTGTGCACCTGAAACTAATTTAAAAAAGTAAAAATAAAAGTAACTACAAACAAACAAACAAAACAAAACCACAAATTTTTCTTCATTCGTAAGAAGACAAGTCATAAAATAAACTTCTTAAGATCATAAGGTGGAGTATATATTTAGATAATGAAAAGTTAAGAAAGTTAACAATCATCTTTCACTGTGAGAAGTGAGCCGTTTGGACTTGAATTAGTTTTTAAAAACCATTTGCTTCTTTTTATAATAAAGCTAACAAATGAGAAAGAGAATTTCAAAATTTACACTATTTGCTTAATCAGACAAGCATGTAGCTTGGAGCTGTTGGGTCCTGGTTTATTTAAAATACTTTATTCAACAATACCTGACAAATTTACAGATGATTAAGGTCACACTGATGAAAGAATAACATATACTATGCATCAGGGAAAAACAAACGCTTGAGATCAGCAAGGTTAATGCTGTATTTAGAAGTGTTTTAATTGAGATTTTCTTCAGGCCATGGAACCATGGAGCAAATTCCGTGATTAGGTATTCCTACAGTGATCTCCTTTGCAAAAGTCTGTGTAAATGTCTAGATTAATTTGTAGTCAGTCATATAAACTTTGTAAAACTGCAGTAGAATCAAAAGATTAAATAGGCATCCAGTTCTGCCCGAATTCTGCCATAGCTACAAACTATTTTTTACTTACCTGCTCTTTCCAATTTTATTTATTTGTTTGTCCGCTAGGTCCATTTTCATTGGAGAAAACTCAAAGCTCCTTTATGCTTGCTCACAAAAAACAGTTTTCAGACTGCAACTGGGAAACTTAAAGAATACAACCACAGTATTTCTTAATGGAAATGTAACCCAAATACTGGGAAACTGTAAGGAGCCTAGGATACACTACCTCAGGATACCTCACAAGGATCCCTTTTGGATTGTCTTTTAAACTGTGTCCTTTATCTCTGTGTTTCTTTCTCTCAATTCCATTTCGCTGTGTGTATCTCCTTCGTTCTCTTCTTCTCCTGACTGGTTACTTCTGCTTGCTCACCTTGCATGTGTCCTGGAATGGCTACACCCAGTGACTATGTTACTTTCTATCTCAAGCACTACTATCACTACTTTGATCTCTCAGTTTCCCAATTTTGTATCCCATCTCCCCAAAGAATCAATTAATCCAGTTCATTTTCTTCAAAATAGATTCAAGTTACTTGGCCTGGCAGATCAATGTGCTCAGGTTGAGGACACACCCACAGAGTAATCAGGTATGACTAGGGGTTGTGCCTTTTATGTAGATACTGAGCCATCTGGCAAGCTCAAAAGGAGGGGTGTTCTATAAAATAACTGGCCAGTACTTTTCAAAAGTGTCAAGGTCATGAAATAGAAAGACTGAGGTACTGTTACAGTGTAGAGGAGAATATGGAGAGAGGGAGACTAAACGCACTGTAACATTTTGGATTGGGTCCTGCTCCAGAAAAGGGACATTAGTGAGACAATTGACAAAACTCAAATCAAGTTTGTAGATTAGTTAATAGTCTACATGAATGTTAATTTCCTGGTTCCAATCATTGTATTTATAACAGATGTTAACACTAGGGGAAGCTAGGTGAAGGGTATGTGAAAACACTTTGTACTATTTTTGCAATTTTCTTGAAATCTAAAATAATTTCAAAATGAAAACATTGAAAAGAGATATTTTACTAACTATCACTATCAATTAGATGAATTCTTGTGTTTTATTAATATTCAATCAGACACATATACCACTGAATTCATTTGGATAGTGTTAAATTTTTAAACAAAGTGAGATGCAGAAGCTTTGCATTTAAAATATTCTTTTATATTATGTTGATTTTTTTCGATAGATTTTTCTAAGAAAGTGACATTAATATTTGCTATTTCATAATTTTTGTTTTTCTGTTCTCTATCTTTCTGCTTACTGGAAAAACTAGGTAAATACCACCTTCATGTTTAAGTGTTATTACATCTTGTATCCTAGAAGATACAGATTCAATAATATGAATTCAAAATCTGGAGTCAGACTTTGTTCCTTTTCTGAGAGGCAGTGTCTTGTACAGGCCATAGCATAGATTATGATAATTCATTTAAGGTCGGGTGTAACTTAAAATTCTGGTGCGCAGCTTAAAATTCTCTCTAAAGCCAGGAAGAGAATTCTTCCTAAAGAATTTAAATTCTCTCTAAAGCCACCAATTTAGGAAGCATACACGATTCTAAGATATTGGAGAAGGACAGGGACAAGAATGGGGGGCAATTTCCTTCAACCCTATATTATTTTACTGGAACTATTTTTTTCATTGAGCCTCTTGCTATTTTTTTTTAGAGGTAATGACATTACAACAGAACATAAGAAACTTACAATGTTTCCCTAGATCAAATAATATAGTGTATAGTACACAATAAGATAATAGCTAACACTCATATTAAAATATTTTCCTCCAATCTTTATTAGATTTTTGTTGTATACATAGCATGCAAATTAGGGAATAGAACTAAATTTTCCTGGAACAGTTATACAACTTTGGCTCCCAACTAGTCCTGAGGAGTATGAGTTTTTACAAGTGTCCTTAGTGTGAGTTTTTACAAGAAATACATTTTTAGAATGAAAGAGGAAAAGAAGGAAGAGGATACTGTACAAGAATAAAAAATACAAAATATGACTTTTTTCTAATCAATAAACTTTATCTTTGATCTCTCTTTTAGTCAAAAATTTACTTATAAATGTACATTCTAGACAAATTCTTGTTTTTAACAAAAGCTATACAATAATGATAAGCTAATCACAGTCCCATTTCCCTAAATAAAGATAAAGTTGAGGATATATCCTTCCAGACATTTTTGTGTGCATCAAGACTCAAATTTTCTCTTCTTTACCAGAGAATTTTATTTCGTTCAGTCAGGAAAACAAACAATCAAACAAAACAATAAACTATAAAATGTAAAATTGAAAATGGAAAATGCTGTTCCTTTTTATGTTCTATCATCGTCCTCAGAGATGGCCTCCATGGAAGAGCACAAACCCAGTTGATTTCGTGGAACAATTGGCTGTGAGGTCTTCATTTGTGGGCACTGGATAGAAGAGATTTACTTTTTCACAGTGGAAATAACTAGCTTAGCTGTATTTTATAGTACTGACATTTAATTCATGTTATCATGTGGAGTCAGCCTGAGTATTTCATTACCACAGTATTATAACGCATTTTAAAATTATTCACCATGAATTCATGGGTTTGTTGTTGATAAAAGATACAATTGCACAAAAAATTCCAAATAAATCTATTCCTTAATGTATCTTATCAAATTTGATTAGAATATGTAGAAGATTCTCTTGGCAGGTATTGATTGGTACATGAAGAAATGTGTACTCAATAATGTTTAGGGCATTCACAGGCCCTTTTCTACTCAGAAATAAACTGTCAAATACCTATAGATGTGAACTTTTGCAATGCTAACTTAAAGATGACACAGTAACCTACTTGAGTTGGTGATAAGATGCAGTGGCAGGAGGGCAGGGCTCGAAAAAGGATATTGTCTGGTAAAGACTCAGAAAGAGTCATATTTGGTTTACATTTTCAAGCTGCACTAGAAGGTCAAAAAGTGATGAATCTAGTGGTTTTTAAAATATTCCTAGAGTTCTGGATAAAAATCTGACTATAAAGAAAGAATTGGGAAGCAACTACAGACTTTAGACTTCAAAATATACATCTCCAGCTTTCTCTTAATTTTTGTAAGTCTATATTATTCCATCCATCAATCTATCTATCATCATCACCATCCACTTAAAATTATTTATTGAAACATACTGAACTCCTATAAAAGCTAACATTTAAATTTTAACCTCTCCACTTACCTTAAAAACCGTAAATATCTACCAAGAGAGCAACAAAATCACCCATAACCCATACCTACAACAATTAGGAGAAAGAAAACACTATGAACTTCAAAAGTTATGTGAAAATAGAGACATAAATGCCCCAATCCAGCAGAAGGGCCCTCATTCTGGATCAGAAATAATGGACAGTATGTATTAAAAAGAAGAGGGGACCAGGAGCCTAGGGGTGCGAAAATCGACAAAATCGCCCTCAGAAAGATAAATTCCCATCCTGGGTGGAAAATGCTGATAACAGACCTGGTTGATCAGACCGCAGCTACTGAGGAATTGAAAGATAAAAGATTTGGGAAGAGAGCAAAATAAGAGATGGAGTCTTGGGAAGGCACTACTTAAGAAGAGGGAGATGATACCGATAGAGGAAATGGCCCTTGGAAACTTGATTATGACAGGAAAGAAGCACGAGATAGAAGTTAAGCATCTTCAGAAACAAAAGAGAATCTTAACATCATAAGACATACCAACTAAACCCTCTGCAAAAAGATGTCATCCACTAAATAATCAGTAATTCACAAAAAAACAGAAGAGGGCGCTCATGAACTAAGAATGTAGTAACCCACCAAAATCCTTTATTTTTGCCTATATAAAACTGTTATTGTTCGTTTAGACGCTAAAAGAAAAAAAAATTAATAAAAAACAGCAGACAATATTCATATAAAGTTACTATAAGAAATCAGAAATGAGAGTCAAAACAATACTAGTGAAAATTTGCTATCCTCCCTCAAAATAAACACAAAAACAAAAATACAATGAAAAAATTGCAATGAAATCTCAAGATATTTTGAAACGAACATTTATAAATAAAAGCTAATACTTTGAATCATAAATTTAAAAGTTCTGAACAGAAATGGACAAAGAATAGAAAGATTAAAGAGAGTTGATTAAAATACATTTTAAAAAATCTTTGAAATTAAAACTAATATACACGATACTCAAGAAAGAATAGATTCAATTAGAAATACAATAAGGACTATTGAGGAGAGACATAGTAATATCCAAGAGAACAAAATGAAATAAACAAAGGTCAAAAGAATCAGAAAGAGGTCATTAATATCAAAGGTAGGCAAAGATAATCCAGTGTATGTATAATTGGAATACATGAAGAAGAAAATGATAGAACTAATACTTAAAACTATAATCCAAAAGAAATTTCCAGAAACAATATAACTACATGTATGTACTGAAAAGGCTTCCCATGTACCTGGAACATTATCTCAGAACAGTCAATTCCAAGATATATATCAGTTACCCACTAGACTTATAAGATAGGAAAAAAAAAAAAACTGGCTAAAACATAAGTTCCTTACAATGGAAAAAAAAATCAATTTGATATCACATCTCAGGAGCAACGTACATAGCTAGGTAACAGTGAATCAGCATTTTAAAGAACCTCAAAGAAAGACTTAGCCAAGGATTTTATAGTACCCAACCTATCTGTCTTTCAGGTATCAACACACACACACACACACACACACACACACACACACACACACACACACCACTCAGAGTTTAAAATATGCAAGAACTAGGGGAATACTGTATCCAAGAACACTTCTTGAGGCACCCACTTAATTAAACCAACCTACTTCAAGAGATGACTGTAGGAAAGAACTAATAGTAACCATTAAACCTATTTAATTTTAGATCTAAATATAGAACAAAGGTGGGAACAAAGGTTGAAATAATATGAAGTTACATGTTTAGACAATGTTGAAATAATGCAATTAAAAAAGAGAGGAGAGAAATAAAAGAGGAAACTTACCAATGATCTCATTGATTATTGCTTAGGTAATAAGTAGGTGCCACAGAATATTATTTTAAAGCTAACAACTGAATATGGGCTTCATAAAAGGTATCAGTATAAAGACAAACATTAGAACACAAATACAAATTGTTCTAAATACAAACAAACAAACAAGTCTAAAGAGAACAGATACATAAAGAAACACATTCAATATAACATGACTTGGTTAATAAATACAACATACAATAATATGACAGAATTAAAACAAAACATAGAAATGAATGCTATTTACTTTTCTTGTTAACGTTTTCTAATTAGCTCATAAAGAAAACCCAACTTTATGCTGTAAAGAAGAGACATATTTAAACAAAGTTATTCAGAAAGGCAAAAAATAAAGGTTTGGGCAAAGATACACCTGATAAATAGAAAAAATCAGAAAGTGGGGGTTACAGTCCTGCCATCAAACTTCAGAATTCAGTTCAAAAGTATTAATCAGGACAAAGAACACTACTGTATTACAATAAAGGTCACAATTCATAATGAAGATATAACTTATCAATATCTCTATATTAAATAATACATATCACTTTTATAAAACAGTAAGTACAAGAGTCCAGGAGAAATAAAGATACACTAATAACAGATACTTAAAACTGCTCTCTGGTAAGTTGACAAAATTACAGATCTAGAAGAACTAAATATAGCAGAATTAATTAGGCAAATTATTTAGTTCTTCCCCCACCTCCATTTTTTTTTTGAGTTTCATACTCCAGTAATAGAGAATATATATTCTTCTGACATACACATAGAACATTCTCTAAAACTGTCTATGTTTTATATTATAAGAAAGTCTTAGTAAATTCAAAAAAGCAGAAATAATACAAAAATAATCTGACCATAATGCAATGATGATATTAATAACAGTCATAAAGGAAATTTCATCTAGAAATTATAAACTCTAAATAACTCTTGTGTCAAAGAGGAAATGTAAACTGAAATTGCAGAATTTCTAAAAGTAATGAGTGAAAACACTGAGAAGCAAAATCTGTAAGATACAATTAAAGCAGTCACCAGAGGAAATTTTATAGTGTACATACCATGTGGAAGAATAGCAATAATGAAAGTGAACTCCCAATCCAAAGAGGTAGAAAAAGAACAACAAAGAAATCTCTCCAGAAAACATACACACACACACACCAAACACAAATAATAAAAGTGCAAATTCATATGGTAGAAAATGGAAAAATAATAACAATAATCGAATTGCTGCTTCTTTTTAAAAATCAGCAAAATGAACACTATTTTAAGATTAAAAACAGATACAGTACATATAACAAAGTAAGCAATGACAAAATGGAAGCAATTATAAAAATAATAGAATACTCTGTATAAATGTCTGCTAACAAAATTAAAAATCTAAATGAAATGGATAATTTGTTAGGAAAACATAATTTATGAAAATTGGCCTCAGTGGAGATAGAAAACTTAAATAGACAGGGTTTTAGTCAATTTACCATAGTAAACTCTAAAGGGAAAAGGAAAAAAATGAAACAATGCGAGTCCTAGGGACAAATTCCTGTACAAACTGGGTATGAGAAAAGACTTTTGACTTGACAAATTTGACTATATAAAAGCAAAAAAACCTCTAACAGTTCAAGATACTATAACCAATGTTAAAAGATAAATGACAATATTTGTAATATATTAGTAATAAGGGGCTACTTTCCTTCATAAAAATCTTTTAAAAAGTGAAGGAAAAAAAAGACTAAAACCTTGACAGAAAAATATGCAACAGCCAGGAATAGAAAGTTCACAGTAAGTATACACAAATGTCCTTTAAACATGAAAAGGACAACTTCCTTTATCATAAGAGAAATGCACATTAAAACTACATTGAGATACCATTCCATATCTAACAGAGTGTCAAAAATTCAAGCTTGACAACAGCATTCTTTTGGCAAGGTTGTGGGGAAACTGGCCCCTTCACACACTGCTGGTACATGGGCAACCAGACACAACTCATATTGAGGGGAATTTGGCAATAACTAACAGAACCAGGCAAACTTTATTTATCCTTTGATCCAACAATCTCTCCTCTGAGAAATGACTGTAAAGTTGCATGCTCAACAAGGCAAAAAAGCAAATGCACAGGTCATTCACTGCAGTGTTATTTTAACAACAAACCATGGAAGCAACCTAAATATCAACCAGAGATGACTGGGTATGTGGACATGCTATGTGCACAAAATGCACTACTAAACAGGGGCAAAACTTAGGAAGACAATTTCTGTGATCAGATATATATATATAGTGACTTGTGGACTATACAGAGGGTGCCAACAAATGTACACACATTTTAAGAAAGGAAAAAGCTGTATCAATTGTAATAATAGACACTGATAACAAATACGAATACAAGGCACGTGTGACTTCTGCAATTACAAGAGGTGCTCAAAGTAGTAACCGTCAGCATCCAGACCCTTCTGATTATGGCAAACTACTGCTTGAGCACAGATAACACCTCTTAAAATGCGTATGCATTTTTTGGCACCCCCAGTATTACTAAAAAAAACCACTCACATGCTTATTTTTGAGGGGAAAAAAAAAGGTACAGAAAGGAGAGCCAGAAACTAGAGAAACCGCTTAGCTGTGAGAGGTAGGCTTGAACAGTAGAGTCAAAGAGATGGGAAAGGAAATGAGACTTCTTTGAGAATACCTTTTTATAAACCATGTCAATGTTCTTTTGTTCACAAAAACAAAATTAAATCCGAAGGGACGGAAAAAAATCCTAACATTGAATACAAACAAAAGCAAATGAGACTGTGTATAAAACTGCTAACCTCTCAGAAAAAAACAAAATCAAGTATTGGACAAATATTTTCTGCCACTAGGATTTCATTGTACAAAGATCCAGATGGTAAAAGCATTGTAAAAATACCGTTGAGGTTCAAAAAGGGAATAGCTATATAATGCTGCACCAGTTTGGTATGCTTACCTGACAGTGAGTGTCAGGATACTGGTTTCTGGAGTGTGGGGGTTAATTTACACTAGTTCTTATGCCTTCTACACTGGGAAACCCTGTGGGTCTGCAGTCTAGGATCCTCATAAACAGAAAACTGCAATAACAAAGCTTCAAGAGTATGGGATGGAGCAAATATTTAGTGATTTAGACCTAAGGCCAGGCTAGAATTTAATAATTCATATAGGAAGGCACAGGTCTCTGAAGAGGAAAGGATTGATGAAAGTCTCCCTAATTGACACTTGTCCTTAAGCTGACAGTGACCTTAGAGAGCTGGTATCTGAGACTACCTTCTGTGAAAAGAACCTTGGGGGCATTATGGAACCTACAGAGGTGACTTCCATTCACTCTGGGAATTTACCATTCCAGGTAATCAAAAATCTCAGAACTAGTGTAAACGCTGGACTTTTGTCTTGCTGAAGAGGAGGTAAGCAGTAAAGGCACTGGAGCACGACACTGGCGAAAACCTGGGAACAGAAAATTGATATTTCTTCAAGGAGCGTCTATCAGTTTTGTTTCCTTTGTGGGACCAGGAATGCATTTTGGCTTTAGGATCTGAGGTCATGTTTAGAGATAAAGCAGTAGATGAATTTTGGTTTAGAGGTTTGTAAGAGGAAAAGCTTGGGGAAAAATCAGATCCAAAGTAGGGGGAAGGCGACTGAAAACTTTCTTCCTCCATAGATTGTCATATTTTCCCCTACAAGGAGGCCAGTCTATTCTATGAGTTGCTAAGTGGATTATACAGCTCCAACTGGGGACGTTAGATGGGTGCAAATGCTGGGAACTAAATAGCTTATAACATACTCTTTCCTACTGGAACTGGAATCTGTATTTTAATTATTGACTCAAAGTGAATATTGATAAAACTGGAACGTCTAAGAATTGTTTAGCTACCATTTTCCAGGAAGTCTAGATGAAGACCTGGATAGGTTATGAGAAAGAAAAAAATCAAAATTTTGTTTTAATTCTCCACTCTGCCTAATTAGTGAATATTTTAAAGATTCAGAAGAAACAGCTAAGGGAAATGGTCACATTTTGCCATGGTTTTGATGGTTGTTGGGATTACTGTTTTCTTTTTATGCCCCTGAAATTATTGGCTTTCAATAGGATATTCTATAGTTTTGTGATTCAAAGTGTTCTTGATACAATCTGTATATATTAGTCTAAGTGAAATTTGCAATTCATTACTGATGGCATTACTTAATATATCTCTCATAACGCAACATATTTCGTGAACACTTTTTTTCATTCAAGAAATATGTGTTGCTCATCTACTCTGAGGGAGGCAGTGGGCTAGGCTGTGAAGGTACAGGGATAAGTCTCAACACCAGTGGAGCTGATGGTTTCAGGCAGAGCCAGCTTCAAACAACAATTCCACTAATTATTAATTCACTACAATTTATGATATATACTACTAGGAGAAGTACATGTATATATTTTACTCTACCTAAACCCTCAGGTCATTTTTGAAGAACCTAGAATTGCAGGCTGTTACATTTCATGAGTATAATTCATTACGATTGATTTAAATAATACTAATGCAGTAAGTCGGCAGCACATTTGTCAATTGGGTATTTTGGGGGTGAATTCACATAACAGATGTCATTGTTCTCATGGAGCAATCTTTTAAAATTTAATTAATTGGATACATACAAGAAAATCTCACTGTTTAAAATCTCTGGGGACAACTAAATATTGAACATCAATACAGTAAGGACTTGGAAAAATGAATTTAAAATTTACCTTTGTTTATTATAATAGGCGAGCTGAATTCTACTTAGGAATAAGCCCTAATTTCATTTTCTACTTAATATGCAGCCTCAGAGCATCGTTTAATTAAAATGCTGCTTAGACCAGTGAAACGGATCAGACTGAGCACAAAACCTAGGGCTGTTAACGGAAATGTGCAAGAAGACGAGCCCTCTCTCTGAGACGGTGCTGTCTGGAACAGCTCCCACGACACCAGGGGCAGAAGCATCATGACAGTTGTAGATACCATTAAATGCTACCATCAATTGCTGCTTTTGTCACGAAACTCGTGGATCCTAAGAGACTTGCATGCTTTATAGATAAGCAAGCTGGACATTCGTCAAATTGGGCTGACATGGGGTTGTCATAGATTCTCTACTTTATCTGGTTTACGGAGCTCTGTGTTTTTGTGTCAGAATAAAGAAATAATTCATATATATTTTTGAAAAGGACACTTAAAAAAAGAAAAAAATCAATAAAAAACACTAACTGTCAGCATCATTTGGGGGAAGAAAGTCTAGCTTCCATACTTTCCATCTGTGTTGCAGAATGTTTTTAAACAATAACGGAACAAGCAAGCTGACCAAGCTCAAGTGCTCTGTTTCAGACTTGTTCCAGGTAGAGAAAATGCATAATTTTCAGCAGTACCTATCACAGATAGATTACAGAGGGTCAAAGGTAACAAGAATTGAGAGGAAGTCTGGGAAATGCTTTTCCCAAGGCATGAAAGGAGTGTAACTGTAACAATGAGATTTCTGATTCCCTGTTTGGTCCTAATCTAAGGCATTACTGCTGTCTATTAAAATTTAATGACACAAATGCCCAAATACAGACATTACATTATATTGATATAGCCAGATGTAGGTGTGGTATTGTTCTAATGTTCTTTCCCAAAATAACCTCCTTTCCATACTCTTTTAGCTGGATCCCTAAGTAGAGCTACTGGAACCACAACCTCCCCCATTTTGACAATATAGTGCAGTGAATGGTGACTTAAGAGGACATAAACATCTTTAAATTTGAGCAATGTGAATGGTATAAATATTACAAATACATGTCCAGTTAGGTTATAATTGCTTCTGGATCATCACAATACCAGCCAGTATAAAAAAGCAATAAAGTGTCTATTGATACACACTGTACTGACATCTGCCTTCATACACAAGCATCCACTTCAAATATGTTTTTTTACTCAAAGAAGGAAGTGGTGTAATTTTAGTACAAATTTTGAATTTCCTGACCCACACACAAACAGAGTGATGGCTTCCATTTGTAAGCTCCGAGCACAAAAGAGGGTAGAATAGTTTTTCCAATGATCTGGCCACTGTGATTTACACAAATCTTCACCTATTTAGCTCCGTCCCATCTCTGCAGTATTCCAGACAGAAGGACTGGATTAGATGTCAGGAATACAGAAATGAAATCTCTTCCTAATAAAACACAAAATCTTTGATAAAATCATAAAATATGTTAGTGAGGCATGATACATTACTGGAAAAACTTAAGAGGATTTGGACCTAACAGAATGTACTGTGCTGTTACTGCTTTGCTTCATGGCAGAAAGAAACAAAGAAACATGAAAAGAAGCCTAGGGTGGGATTTCCTAATATTGTCTGCAGTAAGTAAATCTGCAAAATATAAAAAGGTTTGGAATAGAAAATATGATGCCTGCTGTGTCTGCAGGTATTTCGATGCCTAAAACAATGGAAAAATTCTTGGAGAGCAAGGATTTCACCCCAGTGAAAACTATTATCCATATGAAGCTGAGTCCATCTCAGCTTGGGTTACCTGACATGTAAACAGCCAGTGAGTCCCACAAATTAGGCTGCCCGGCAGGTGTGTCTTACATGCCAGACTTTCAGGAAATGTTAAAGGCCCATGTGGAGCTTGGATTTGTACCTGTGGTACAACTGGATGGTGGTAAATCTTACAAGTAGTGACAGTGTGATATGATACAGGACTCAGGAACTTTGCAAGACTTATATGTAAAAATTCAAACTATTCTACATTAGTGGTATTGTGCAGAAAAAGCACATAGAGTTCTACAGGGATACACAGTCTCATGGAAGGAGTCACAGCATTTGTGACCTGTAATGGCCCTTTGAGGAAGAAACACTGAAAACATTGATTTGTACACGGAACATCGCTAGGTTAAATACTATGGATAGGATAATTGGGGTCAAGGTTTTTGGGTACATTTTAAACGTAGTCTCAGATTCTTCTAAGTTGCATTTTCAGAATCAGCTCTGATACACACAGGGCATGTAGTCCAGAGTGAAAGTACAAGCAATGGCAAAAGTCTTTTGAGCATATTAACATACTTTTATTTCACACTTCTCTGGGTGTGCTTCTCCCTTTATTTATGCCATCACTTCTTTTAGGAGATTTAGGTCTGCTTAAGTGGGGCTATAAAGAGGGAGAGTCAAGAATCAATGTGTGACTTCTGCGTGCCTTGGTTGGGAGTAGGATTTGGAGGTGTAAAGCCCTGGGAGAGGGGCCTCAGGGCATGAAGTCCTTACAGCTCTAGAAAAAGGCAGGACCATCATTTGAGCAGGTGGAAGCTATCCCGCAGCAGAGACCAGTAAGTCACACAATACCAGGCCAGCCACAAACCCACCCTCATCACCATAAGGACACCTATTCATCTACTACCTGGTGCCATCTTGCATGGAAGAGGAGAGGAGAGCCCCACTGGGGAAAAAAACGTGATGGGGAACTTGAACTTTATTATGGACAGGCTATTGCTTCCCCCTCCCCAGGACATAAGGTTGTTTTAAACTAAAAAGATTCAGAAAAAAGCCTTTAATTGGCAAGTTTAAGTTTTCTCACCTTCCATCAACAGTAACAAAGACTCCAAAGCCAATAAGGTAAATTACATAAAATTAAAATTAAAATCTTTTCTTACATGAGTTTTAATTTGCAAATACCAACCTTGTGATACTGGCATTAAATTATAATCAAGTTAAGTATTTAAGTGAATATATTTGACAAAAATATTATAGGTTTTGGAGTCACGCAGAGATGATTTGAATGTTGGGTTCCCTTGCAGAAGCCTCAGTTTCTTCATCTTGCACGATGTTACAAGGAATAGAAGTAAATGTTAGGTCCTATTGTGACTACTACAATTACTGGTGTTCTGTCATTCATCACTGTCATCGTCATCCTCCTCAGTAGTTGTAATGGTACCAATACTAGGATGTGGAGTAATGGGTGATGAAGGAACTTGGGGTCCATATTTAGAGTGTGTAGCAAGTAAAAATCATTAGTGTTTTTTCTTCATAATTATTGGAAAAAGGTTTTCTGAAACTGTTTAAAATATGGAAAATAGCTTATAAAAGTGGGTGTGGAACATGCAGATTGGAAAATTATTAAGTAGAAGGATCATTTTCATTCTTTTCTTCCTGTGCAAGCTTGGCTCGAAGGCTTCAGAAAAAGAAGACTGATGTTTATCAGTGTAGCTTCGGAACTGGGAGAAGGGGCATGATTTATAAAGAAGACACCTTGACTAGTACAAAAGGATGCAAGTAGAGTGCATAAAGAAAACTAGTTGAGAACAGATACAATTATATCTGATTCTCATTTTCTATTTAATACATACATAAATGACTCTTTGCAAAGATAATCTGGTATGGCATTTTTTAAGAAAAGAAAGTAAGCAATGAGCATATTTAAAAATATTTCTTTAGTTCACAAATCACAATTACATCAGTACTACAAATTTAGCCCTTGAAGTAAGAACTATAATTACAATAATAATGATATTTTCATTAGAACATTCTCTTTGATCTGGTGACATTTATCTTTTAGTAAAATTTTAAGTGACTGAAAAAAATCTATGCTCAAAGATCAATCAATTATTGTCACTCAAAGATAATACTTGAAAGTAAAAGATAAAACCTGTGTTTTAGAATTATAGTGTTAGAAAATGGATATTTTTTCATTTGGAGAATAATAAAAGGTTGAAGAAGAACCTGAAAGCTACTTTACTTGTGTTAAAAAGTTATCATATTATACTCAGCAACGTAACAGATATACAAATTAGATTGTTCTACAACCTCTGTGATTCAGGAAGTTCTACAAGGAGAGGTGAAATTTGGAAAACTCAGTAAGACCACATGTCACAAGACAGACTGAAAAGGACTCTATGGGCAGCAAAGAAAAACAACAAAGAAGGGGAGAGAAGGAATATGGCATACTATTGAGAAAAGGGACTTCCAGTGGGTTCCAAAGACTATATTATAACCATTTGTTATTTAAAGATAGAAGGCATTTCTTACTCATCTTTGTATTCCCCAAATCTAATATTAGGTGCTCAGCAGATTTGTTAAAGGAATGAATGAGACCATGGGTCTACTGGGTCGCTGGGAAAGATAAAATGTCTTTCATCTGAAGAGCAACCTCAGATAGAGATTTGGGTAGCATTGGAATTTTGCTTCCTATGACATTAATACCTTAGTTGTTGTTGTTATTTATTTTATTTATTTATTTATTTTTAACAAATGTTAACAGTTTTTAGTTAGGTATTCTTGTATTGAAAGTGTTTACCCCATATTTCAATACTTCCAGGTGTGCTTAGTTAGGGTGGAAAGGAAGAAGAAAACAGAAAAAGTTGATATTGGCTATGTTCCATAAAGCTGACTTCCTACCATGTCAATACCCTAGCATAAGTGTTAGAGAAGCACATATGAAGTCTGACAATTAAGTTTGTGAACTCATCCTAGAAAAAGTGCTACATACCTCACTGCTGAATATGCTTCTCACAATCAGCTGACGATTTTGACGCAAAATTCGAAGATTTTTTGCAATGTTTTCGTCAGTTCTGCTTGTTACTGGCTGCCCTGACCTCTCTTCATCAATAACATGTTCTCTCTCCTCAGAAAAATGTTTAATCCATTTGTAAACTGCCATTTTCTTTATGGCATTATCCCAATAAACTTGGACTAACATGTCCACGATTTCACTTCCACTCTTGCCAAGTTTAACAAGAAATTTAATGTTTGTTTATTGCTCTAATTCAAGCTTAGATATTTTCGTGATAGCACACAAAAACACACAACAACATTAATGAACGCCACTCAGCAAGACACTGCTGCACGTTGACATGAACACAGCTGTGAGACACTGATATACCAAGGTTATGAAACCTTACCGAGCTGTTTGTACACTGCTGCCAATATAAGCGCATGGTGGCAAGTTCTCTGATGTAATTGTCAGACCTCATATATCTCTCCAATCATCACTAGAAATGGCCAATCCTTCATTTGCGTACCTGTGCATACTTCTACCATGACATGTTGCAACTTACTGAATTGCTTTTGTTTGCACATGTCTCTCCATATCTATACCGAGAGCCCCTTCACACAGAAAACTTTAAATCTTTAGCTCTTAGCACAGCATTCAGTAAATCTTTAATAAATGAATAATGAATTTCATAATGTTCAGAAATGGAATAATCACTAAATAAAGTAAAATAAGGAGCATTGATCCATATCTCTCTCTACAGTGGTAAATATAAAGCCCAACAGGTGAAATGGAATGAACCTAGTGACACCTGAAAATCTCTTCCTGTGGTTTCTATGACTCTATTAAATATTCTCATTGATTTGCATGTATTTTGCTGAAAACATTATAGTGAGTACCTTTGTTTACAATAACTTTTACATCTAATGAGAATTTAAAATATATTGCCCTTAGAAAAAGACTTTGAGAGAAGTCTTTGGTATCTGTCTTAGTAAAACATTTTTTCCTAAGTTTCCAAAATAAAAGAATAAATCTGAAAGTGTGCAATATGATGTTGTTTGCAAAATGAAACTAAGAAAACTAAATAATCTTGTGAAGTATTTATCCGTGTTATTGTAAAAGATGATAAACTATAGTATTATAAGTTTGGTTTTTAAAAGCACGCAGTATCCATAATGAGAATGTAAAAGCTGCTAAAAATCTATGTTACCAAAAACAATGTAACTAAAATTTTAGTGCATATTTTTTTTATTCTTTACAAACACATTTTCTTTAATCCATATGAGTAAGTTATACCCCTTCCTGCCTCACTTATTTAGTACCATAAAAATACTAGAACTAGTTACAATTTATTGATCCTATGTATCAGGCACCGTGCTGAGTGCCTTACATAAATCATCTCATATGATCCTCATAACAACTTTATGGGGGAGAGGAATATTATATAACTTCTCTAGGCAGTTAAAAAGTTTGCTCTATGTTACAATTAGAATTATTTTTAATGAGGATGGGAAGTGGTGGTGCAGGAATCTGTTTTAATAAAGGATTCCTTTCTAGACTGTCCTTTCTTAGGATTCCCAATGTACTAAATATTGGTAAGAAAATGTGGAGAGCCTCATGCAGGAAAAACTCTGGCCCCCTGTGCCTCCATTCTTTATAACGAATGCCCTGGAACTCTGAAATGATTTTCACATTGCTCTTTAGGATTTTAAGTGCAATATCTTTAAATCCTTTTGTGCTTTATTTCCTTGTGCAATAGATAGAGTGAATATCTGCTTTGGTTGTGCAGAAGATATCTCCGCTAACGTTTGAGTCATAACATAATCTTCAGTATTTATGCGATAACAAGTTATATTTATGAGGACACTCAGATACATTAGAAACCTGAATAATTCTTCTGGCCTTCAAAGGACAAAAAGATATGGATGCACTATTTCATTTTATTTGAATTGCAATGCCATCTGCCAAAACTCACTCTCTGAAAAAGTTCTGCTCTGACAGTAAAAGAAAGGAACTTTGTGTGAGAAACAGGCATCTGCTTTTTACTTAATTTACAAAAGACACATTTTGTTTGCATTCACAAGGGTATTTTGCAAATTTAGTACCTAATTAATATGTCATTCTGTGACAATGACAAAGTAATCACATTCTTAAATGAAACCTATTTCTTTTCAGTCTTAACTTTGCAAAGCATAGAAAGATTATATGGTGTAGTACAGAAATTTGCTCTTTCAATTTTTTTAATAATGCCATCTTTCTTCTATGAAGATGACACTACTGGCGTCACCTGGGCATTACCTCCAGAAAATTTATAATAATGACAGTGAATTTGTGCCTAGCCATCCTCTCCTTGTCCCTACTGTAATATGAAATTTGTACATTTGTGGAAAGATGAATAGGATATACCTAGAGTTAGAGACTGTGGAATAGAATGAAACTAAATAATTTTCAGAAGAATGGGTTCCAAGATCCTGAATCCTTTGAAAGTGTGTGGTGAGAGCTGAAACTGGCCAGACAGGTGCTCAGCTATTCCACAGATATTTAGTGTAGACTCTGTATTTAACATGCTAGATATGGCAGAGAGGATACACCAGCAGATAAGATCCTTGAATAATTTACAAGCTACTTGGAGAGGTAAAAACATCTACATTTAAAAACAGAAATAGGGGTGGCCAGTTAGCTCAGTTGGTTAGAGCGTGTGCTCTTAACAACAAGGTTGCCGGTTCGATTCCCACATAGGGCAGTGAGCCGTGCCCTCCACAACTAAATTGAAGACAATGACTTGAGCTGAGCTGCTGCTGAGCTGCCGGTGGATAGCTCAGTTGGTTAGAGCACTAACTAGTTGCTGCTCTTAACAATAAGGCTGCCAGATTGATTCCCACATGGGATGGTGGGCTGTGCCCCTTGCAACTAGACTGAAAATGGTGACTGCACTTGGAGCTGAGCTGCACCCTCCACAACTAGATTGAAGGACAACAACTTGACTTGGAGCTTATGGGTCCTGGAAAAAAAACCCAAAAAAACCACTGTTACCCAATAAAATTAAAAAAAAGAAAAAAAAGAAATAGATCCAGAAAGAGTATTTATGAATGAAGGTGCAGGTATGCCTTAGTATACATAAATATTATATGATTGAGTGTGTCTTTAGTTTGCAATAGTTTCATGCTTCTCATTGATTCTCTATTCTCAGCTGGGGTCATGGAGGAGGCAAAGAATACAAGTGGGGTGCTATTCGGGGAAGAAATAAAATGAGTTCAGGCATAGGCTAGGGAAAAGAAGGTGAGATGGATCAGTAGTTTTGCAAAGAACATACATACTTGTAGTAAGTATATGCAAATTGGAAGATAATTATCCCAGTTGGAGAATTTATGTTAGAAAATAATAAGAGGAAAGGCTGTATATGTAATGTAGGTCAATTATTGGAATGTTTTTGAATACTAGGTTGAAAAGTCTTAAGTTATTGGAAACTAGTGTAGTGTCAAAGAAGAGCAGTAACATAATAGGTAGAATTTAGGAAAGCTTTAATCAGCTACTTGCATTCTTGATATCTGCACCATGAGTACATAGCACATGTCCAGAAGAGCACTTAGAATAAAATAAAAAATCAAAATGAATGATTAGAACCAGGAGGTAAGCTGTTTACCTGCGACACCTGCATTTCTGTGACTGCCCTGATTTGGACCATCTTTCCAATATTTGGAGAATTCTCCCCAACATCACTCTCAGTGGGAGGTAGGGGCTACCGAAATTGAAAAGGCCAGAGGCTTGCCTTCCCTGGAAACCTGCAAACGGGGGCATGAACCTGCTTCCAGTCCAGGTTTGGGCCATCAAACACCAACACCTAGGATTTTGAATCTGGAGTTAGTGATGCAAAGAAAACAGCAACAGTGAAGAACTTAACCCCGAAGCGGAAGAGCTGCCACAGCTGGTTCCGGGCAGCTGTGCTGATCGGGCTGTAGGGAGCGGTGACTTCCTTGGCCTGTTCTTGTGGGATGACCCTGGTTTGGGTTCTGGCTATGAAACTCCCTTTTTCCCCCTCATTTTCCAACCTTGTCCCCCTCTACACACACACACACCCACCTCCACTGTGATTCTGTGAGCTACCCAATAGCCTTTCAATAAATTCATTTTCTGCATAAATTAAGCAGAATCAGTTTCTGTTGTTTGTATTTAAGAACTCTGGTAAAGGTATCCCAGGCAAGAAGTGACTAGGATCCTATTTTTGGATAATGATCATGGGTAGAGTGAAAAAAAGACAAAAGTGAGAAACACTGACAAGGAAGAATTGACAGATTTGGTAACTAGCAAAATATCACTGTTCCATTCTTGCTTCACTACTCTGCTTGCAGTGATATAGGCATAACATTGCCTAAGGGATAAGACAAAGTGAAACAAAATATTTGCAAGTATATACCCTAACGGATTCATAATAAAGTGTTTGTGGAACATGTGAGCATAATGTCTGTAAGTGTGACATTTCTTCAGAGGTTAGACTAAACTGGAGAAGTGGTAGTAAACATAAATGATTTAAAAAAATAAAAACCTCTTTCTACAGAGGACAAGAGTGAAGATTTCATGAGTCACTATAGTTTTTTGACTCTGTATATGCTTATGAGAACCATGCTAATTATTGTTTTCATTGACTTTTTAGCCTTATAACCAGCACCTCAATCTCAGCATGACTGAGATTGAATCGTAGTCTTTCCTCTAATAGGTTTTTCATCCTCTTGTTCTGTCTCAGTGATTAGCATTGCAGCTTCCAGGTGCCAAAACTAGAAACCTGACGGCCACCATGAATTTCTTCCTCCCTCTTCTTATTATTCAAGAAGTCCTGAATTACACCCCTGAATCATCTATCAAATAATTCTCCAACCCTTTATTCCTATGATGGCAGCCAAAATCTCACCACTTAACTGAAGTTTTGCAATGGTCTCCTAATTGTTCTCTTTGCCTCAAACTTCTTTCCAATCCACCCTATTTCCTATGGCCAGAGTGAATATTCAACAAATGCAAGTCCATTCACTCATTCCTCCTACTGGAAATCCTTTGGTGCCTTTCCCTTTGCTTTCAAGTAAAGGAACCCTTTAAAATGGCACACAGGGCCTGCCATGATCTGCCATGCTCACACCTTTCCAAGTGCATCTCCTCCCCCACGTAAACTTTCATGCTCACACTTGACCACAGTCCCTTGGCTCTTGCCTTTTGCATATACTGTTTCTTCTGCCTGGAACCTGCTTCTAACTCCCCTTTCCCAGCTATATGCCTTAACACTATATGCTAAGTGTTACCCTTCTTAAAAGTGTCTTCTGACAACCATTCTTCTTTTTATTTTGGAATAAGAGATTTATTATAAGAAATATACTTTACACAATTGTGGGAGAAGTTGGAGAAATAACAGTCCGGAAGTGGGTATGGGTGTCAGAAAAGAGTCACTCACCAGCCCTGGTGTGTGGGAATAATCCAGAGCTGGTAGGGGTATGTAGGAGCCAGTCGTGGCCAGCTGCTGTGATGGGACCATGGAGAAGACTGAATGGAAGCTGTGGCCTGTGCACAGCCACCACCTCTGTTTGTTCACAGACAAACATCTGGAGCTGGGCCTGGGGCAGCTGTTGGTCCATAGCCAGGAAGGGCTAGACAGGGAGTAGAGGAAAGTAACACCTGGAACCTGCTGGACACACCTGTGTTTGTCCTTCACCATATTTAACTGCAAAAGCTTTCAAAGAATAATTCCTGACCATCATTCTAGGCAAGGTAGCCATGTCTATACTTCTGTAACTCCTAGTTCAAATGTTACAACGCTTATCATTTGCAGTATAATAGTTGATTTTCTCATCTTTCTTCACCATTAGACAGTGAAGACAGTGGAGACTTTAGGTTTGGCCTAAATACATACTGTATCAAGAATGAAAAAAACCCCGTATTCCTTATGAAATCTGAAGGATTTCTATAGCCACACTTTATCATCAATAAACAGTTCTTTTTACAAAGGTGAGAGAATGTCTAAGGGATTCCCATTAACCAGCACTTAGTCTACAGTGAAAAACTGGATCTGTAAGGCACAATATACAATTGTTTCCAGAATGTTCAATGGTCAAAATGCTAGTTCTTTAGAAGGAGGAGAATAAGTTATTGAACAGCATTTTTGCCCTAAGGGAAAAGAATGTTCAGAAAGCTGCCTTGCCTTTTCCTCCAACTTCAAAACAGATTTTCACAGACCAGATCCTTTAGTGACTCTTGTGTAATGTACGTATCCCTTGTGTTATGGGAAAAATAGAAGAGAGAAACAAACAAAAATGTACAGATAAAATTGAGGGGATAGGAGATTGAGAGATAAATAGATTGAGGAAAATCCTTAAATAGTTAAAGTCCAATAAAAAGAAAAGGGGAGAGGGGAAGCAAGACAAATGGTCAAAAGTGCAGAGAAAGCCCCAGTTTCATGCTCACTGAGTGAGATTCAACCTTGACTGAAAATTGGTGTTTCTGTGATTCTGTGAGGTTTTTTTTTTTTCTTTGTTTTTTTTTTTTTTTTTTGCATCTTTTCTAGTGTTCTGTTCAAAGAATTCCCTCATCTGCACCACTCAGCTCCTCAAGGTCAGGAAGCATTCACAAGTAATCAAGCATTTAACTGGAAGTATGTAGGGCGATTTGTACTCTGTGTTTTTGCAGTTCAGTATGGGGAGGAGACAGAAACGACCCAATATAGAAACTCTGTTTTGTGATCAAGCATTAAAAATATTTTCCTAGTTTAGTTAATATATATCCAACCTTGAATTAACTTGGAATACCACTCTAAAGAGAAAATGTTCTATTATAAAAAAAGTGCGAAAGACAAAAGCACATGATTTCACTTATACGTGAAATTTCTTTAAAAATCAAAACAAATGAAAAAACAAAAAAAGTGCTATTATTTTCTATTCCCTACTACGAATTCACTTTTTCAAAAATGAAAACAAACAAACAAACAAAACTTGGAAAACTTATCATGAAGTTGAAAAGAATTCCAAGAATATGATGAAAATGCAAATACATTCTTAAACATTTATTTTATATAAAGTGGATAGAGGAATATAGTATAGAATTAAAAATAGGTATTATCCAAGCTCCAGAAAAAAGGTTATTGAAGGTCATATTGACTCTGGTAAGAATGAAAAGAAAGTAGGCAATATTATAATAACTGTGTACAGAAAACAGAACAAAACCTTTTTCTATGAGGCTATATGTTCTTGGGTGTTGGAACCACAACCCTGTCACTAGACTCTCCAGGTCTAGGTCAGGGTCAGGAACATAGTATGTACTCAAGAAATATGAATTGAATAAATTAGCCTAGAAGATAATTTGGAGAGCACTCACTAGTTTTAAGATACCTCTTTAAAGTTTTAAGATAATTAATATAATGTAATGTCCATACAGAAAAATGATTTAAGAAAAAGAACAAGCCAGATTAAAAAAAATTACTCTCCGGTATGATTTAGAAAAAATTTAAACTGCATACCAGGACCTACCAGTCCATTCCTGCCAACCTTTCTGACTTCATGTCCTACCATTCTCCTCTCTGTTCGTTATATTCTAGCCATACTATTTTGTTTTGTTTTTAGTTTGCTGTTCCCTGAATGTTTCAAGTGAAGTTCCACTTTAGGGCTTTACCTCCGCCCTTTCCTTTACCTGGTATAGTCTTCCTTAGATAATTCCATAGCTGGCTCCTATCACTCAAGTCTCCTCAACTATCACATGCTTCCAGAAGGCTTGACGACGCTACCTAAAATAGCTACCATCTTTCCTTCACTATACCTAATACCCTACTTTATTTTATGATCATTTTGTACCATATGAAATTTTACTATTTATTTTCTGGATTACTTGATCTAAGCTCTACTTGAGATTCATGTTATGTTGGTACAAAGTAAATGGTCTCTTAATGAAAGAATGAAAGAATGTGAGAAATATAAAATGTTACGAAACTATGTTGAAGTGAAAAGGGTGATGTGATGTCTGATAGGATCATGGCATACAGAATCCAGGAAAGAAAAGAACATAGGGTTTAATCTCTGTTCTTGGCCCTAAAAGAGAGAGCTCTATTAGTTATATTTCTTGATTAGCTCAGTAAATAAATGATAAATATTTTCCCTTAGCTTCCTGCTTAGCAATTCAACTTGATGTGAGCGTGGGGCATGTTGAGTATGACATCCCAGATCCTGATAACTCTAGGATATAGAATGGTGGAGACAGATGGAAATAGTTATTTGGTAGCAGATAACAGACATATTTTTCATGAGAATGTTTATATTCAGGAAAATACCTTGATAATTCTACTTGGTTGTAAAAAATAAAGTCTTAGAATTTTTATTTTAAAAGAAAACCATGGGAAAAAGGGAAGTCTAAACTGTTGTGCATGAGGAATGAAGATAAATTTGAGAAAGGGAAAAGAAGAGGCAAAGGAAGATTGAGCCTAGGAAAACAAACTGATGTCAGTGTCACCAAAATAATTGTAAAAATAAAAATGTTTAATATTATATATTAATTTTCTGCATAAACAGAGAGAGAGAGAGAGAGAGAGAGAGAGAGAGAGAGAGAGAGAGAGACAGCCTAGAATAGAAATTGGCTATCTACATTCTATAATCGTGTAGAAGATTCTTCAAAGGAATGTCAAATTGAATCACAATTGAAGACAAGTCAGAAACTGAGACATCAGTGTCAACTCAGTTGACTCAGATATTATGAGAAGAACACTTGAAATGACTTGATGTACTGATGCTGATTTCATGTCTGGGTTTGGAGGATGCTTATTAAAGATGCACATTTGAACCTGACTTTACTACAATATTAACTGTGCCTCATAATATTTACTGTCTAGGAAATCTCTTTTAAACTATTAGTTTACCATCTTTTGTTTGATTACTTGGAACTTCCATAATGTCATGGTGACAAATGGCCTAATTACTTGGACCAAACTTCCTCCTTCCTCCATCCTCACAGTCCTCCAGTATTTTCCATTAGCTTACTCCAGAATTTAAACCTCCCCTTGCTTTCTGTTTTCGGGGAGCTAAATTCAATCTCTCACCCTTATTGCAATAGTCTTGAATAAAGTCTTTCCTGCCTTTTTAACTGTAACTCTGTCTCGTGCAATTTTTCTTTGACAATGGACTGATCTGCTTTTTCATTGTCCTGAATCATACTCTCTTGATATCAGGCAATAGTTTCCAGTCACTTTTAAATTAGTAAAAAACTTTCTTTTAAATATGAGATTTAGAATAAATGTAACTGAAATGGGTATTCCTGACAGGTAATGAATGATAGATACACTGAAAAACAAAAATAATCTGAGTTTAGAATATAAAAACTCAGGTAATTGGGTAATACCAAGGAATAATTCAATGAATAATACTCTTCCACTCTTCACCCTGAAAACACACACGCACGCACGCATGCAGACACACACACACACACACACACACACACACACACACACATACACTGAAGTATTAAGATCTTTTTATTAATGCCACATAAAAATTGTTCAAGGTTGGGAAAATTTGTTAAATTCTTCTGCCAAGTGGAGAAGTCTTCTTGATATATGCTGGGAAATGTATGAGTATATCTTTGAGCATAGCAAGATTTCAACTATAGAATGCTAAGTGTTGATATTCTGGTGAGAAGCACGGCTTGCATTGACAGGGCTACTAGATTACAAACAAACAAAAAAGCCATAATATTTACAATGGACTAAAACACTAACATATGAACAGATTTTGATTATTGTTCATCAGATAAATAGGTGTTTAAGATCCAGAACTCTTAAGAAAAACAACAACAGCAATACGCAACAAAACACATCTAGGAGCATATATAGTTTGTTAGTTTTTCTCTTTTAAGTAGAAAAGAATGTAGCATCCACACTGTTCATAAAGAAACACCTGCTCAGTTTTCTCTCATTGCTCTTCTGATAAAACTGAACTTGTAAATATAAAATGTATTGACTAATATCACTAGCTTATTTGGAAAGGCAGGATGTCTAGGATTCTCAAGAGAAAATTTTTGCTCCTTTTTCTTCTGTTAATGAGGGCAATTAGAAACATAATGGTCCGTTGTGACTGGTGGCTTCCTAGTTAAAACTTCTCAGCAGCAGCTGAAAGCATCCCTACCTAGTGTTCTCCTCCAACAAAGATAAATACTCCATTATCCACTTACTTCAGTCATCTTAACTAAATTCAGCCCAAATCATCTTTCACAAAATTGATTATAATACATTATAAGTTTTTATTGAAATAAAATTAGTTATTTAGTGTTCAGGTCTGGTTTTTTTAATCTGTTGTTACTGGGGCTGTAAAAATGAATGAAGTGGAATAAAAAATAAACAAACCCAAATCTAAAATCAGATGTTGTGTTTTTGTTACACAATTTCTTAATAAAAGAAAGAATAGTCTAGAGATGATTTGGTTCATGGAGGTGGATTAATTAAATCACTCAGACTATATTAAAGTTCTGTGGGAAATATTTGATGATGAGTACTGTTGGTTTGAGGTAAATTTAGCCTGGGTCAATCATACTATTTTTAGGTTGGAAATGACACATGAAGTCATCATCCATACATGATCGAGAGAAATATTTTTTGGTAGCAGAAATTAATTATTGGAAATTCATGTTGAAATAGTCTTCTAGGCATTTCTCTCATTTAGGGAAACAAAGTTTAAGTTGATGTACATATAACTATAAATTCTTACATTGCAATTCACAAGTCAACCTCCATCTAGAGGGATTTCTCATTTCCATTCATTTAAAAAGTAACATCTTTTCTAATTCTCAGGAGCCTTCGTGAAATCCTAGGGTGCTTTTAGTCTCTTCAAGGAATAGTAAGAAGATTTCCTGGAGACTAAAAAGCAACAACAACAACCAGAATCAATATATTTTGGGATGGATCTGTAGTATGGGGAAAATAACATGGAAGGATAGATTGACCACCAAGCAGTCAAGATTCATCAGTATGCGTCTGCAAACTTGACCTTGCCATAGATACTGAGGATTGCAATCTAGGGACTCCTTGCAAATTAAAATGAAATCTGTAGGCATTTTAATTTACATTTCTTTGATAATACCGTGTTTCCCCGAAAATAAGACCTAGCCCGACCATCATTTCTAATGCGTCTTTTGGAGCAAAATTCAATGTAAGACCCAGGCTTATTTTAATATAGAACCGGGTATAATATAATACAAAATATAATATAATGTAATATAATATAATATAATATAATATAATATAATATAATGTAATAATACCAGGTATAATATAACATAATATAATAATATAAGACTGGGTCTTACATTGAATTTTGCTCCAAAAGATGCATTAGAACTGATGGTCGGGCTAGGTCTTATTTTCGGGGAAACACGGTATCTCCCTTATATGTTTATTCATATATTTATCAGATATTTAAATTCATTTTTTTGTTGAATTAACTGTTGTGTCCTTTGCCCATTTGTCTTAATGTTCATTATCTCTTTAGATAGTCTTTCCATATAAGTTTTTCTATCCTTCTTTTGTGTTGTAATGTATATTCAGAGGTTTTGTTAATCTCTTATTTTTATCCTTTCAGATTTCCTGCTTCATTTTTAACTGGAGGAAGATATTGTTCATGCACTTACACTTCTACTTCTTTTAACAGGAGAAATTTATTACAGAATGCATCAATGAAAGGAACAGATGTTATAGTAGCTTATTTTAAATTTTATAGAATTTAGGTGTGTGACTATTTCCTCATCTGTAAAAATGGAGATAATGATACCAACAATACAGGACTGAGAAAAGAATAACACATAGTAGGGTGTAAATAAAGGTAAGTAGTTACAGCACATTCCTTCTTTCATTTTCTCCTGCCCTCCTTCCTGGATAAAATGTTTTTAAAAGTGCCATTTGCAATGTGCTTCCAGGCTTGTCTTGATGAGTTCTGTACATCTTCTAGACTACAAATATTCCCTTCTTCGCTACCTTTATCCTGATTCCAATCCTCTCATATTCAACAGAATTATTGCCTCTGCTCCAATGGCATATTTTATTACGAAGATTCTATTACATTAAAGTCTTTTGTTTATATATCCATCTTTACCAGTACTCTGCATTCCCTGAGAAGTCTAGCACAGTGCTTGACACAGTTGTGTGTGTGTGTGTATGTGTGTGTGTGTGTGTAAACCTATTTGTTCTTCTAGCAAAGAATTTGAAATTTATGTGTTTGAATTTTCAACTAATATCATGCTATATAGTCTTATTCCCTATGGTGTTATAAAGTATGGCTGGTTTCTTCCTAGACTTTTAATGTGTGATGTTGATGCCAGATAAATAAATCTTCAAATAGACTAAAATTATAAGTTAATCAATTAATTTTAATTTTGTCAAATTAAATATCAAATTATTTAGTAATTACAAATGTATAATAGTAAATACATGAATTAATAATAGTTAAGCATATAAATTTATTCATATATTTATATATACATATGTAAATATATTATTGTACATACAATATATGTGATAATATGCATGTAAATATATAATTTATATATAAATATGTAACATATGGAATTTAAATATTAAAAGAAAGTTTTAAAATGCCTTAGTATAGTTTACTATATTATTTATCAAATTTGACTTGATTTTATTATTGTTTAATTTGATTCTATGATATAATTTAAAAATCAAATTAACATGTAAACGATTTTTTCCTTCACTTGAGAACTAAAAAGAATTGGAGTTCTTCGGCCACTGAGGACATGCTGTCCAGAAACAGAATTTTTTCCTGAGATTTAAAATAATTTCAGAAAACAACTGCATCAGTTCGCTGGAGTGGAATACAGGTTTAAAGGTAGCAGAATAGGCCACCCAAAACATGCCACTTTGGTATGAGCATTATTTGAGCTGAAGACAGTTGAGAACAAACAGATACACGGAAAGCTCTCTTGCTCTCTGCCCTCCCCCTACTAGCCTAAAAGCCAGACATTATATTTGTATATGTGCCCACCCACCTTGCCCCCACCAGGAAGAACAAAAGTTAATCACTGAAGACAACTCTAGCCCCTTATCAGCTGAGAGACCAGAGGAATCTACAAATCTCTAAAACTAGCCCTTATCTACCAGTAGTTTCCCCATATACCAGGGGTGCCAAAAACATATATACAAGTGGACGCTTTGGTCAACGTTGCTCATGCAGTAGTTCGCCGTAATCAGAAGTGTCTGGATGCTGATGGTAACCACTTTGAGCACCTCTTTGCAGAAGTCAAACGTGATTTGTATTCATCTTTTGTTATCGGTATATATTGAGTATTACAATTTTAATACAATTTTCCTTCCTTAAAATGTGTATACATTTCTTTGGCACCTTTTGTATTTGCCTTCCCACAATTTGCCATCCCTAGAAGCTCAAAGTTCTTTTCCTTCGTCTTGTCACTTTGCTACAAAATCATTGTTCTTTACTAAAATGCTATAAAAGCTCAAGTCTTTTGAGTTACTCATTACTGAGTACTCCCATATATACGCAGGATACAACTGTTAATAAACTTCTGTTTGTTTTTCTCTTTTTAATCAGTCTTTTGTCCATCTAGTTTGCTGAGCCCCAGTCAATGAACCTAAGATGGGTAGTGGAAAAAGCAATTCTTTTTTACTTCCCTACAAATTCAATTTTAATTTACATAATCTTAATTTCATTTTAAGTTCAAAAGTATTACTATATTATTTTCAGTACCAAAATTTATATTAGATACTTCTGAGGCAAAATCTGAAATAATTTTATTCTGAAAGAAAATTGTTTCTGGTTCCAATAGTTATTTCAGTGGGGCATAAAATCAGTCAATTAAGTGCGTATCTTGAAATATATAAAACTAAATATATAGTTATAAGCCAAAGACTTAGATAGTAATGTCCTACCTTTTGATCAATTTCCCCATGAAATCAAGTAAGCTCTATTTTTTTAAAGTGTGTTTTTCCAGGACCCATCAGCTCCAAGTCAAGTAGTTGTTTCAATCTGGTTGTGGAGGGTGCAACCAGTGGCTCATAGTGACCCATGTGGGATCGAACCAGCAACCTTGTTAAGAGCACCGTACTCTAACCAACTGAATTAACTGGCCGCCCCACTCTATTTATTTTCTTTTTAAATTGACTTTTCATTCAGAGCTCATCCAAGAATATTTCAAGATATACAAGGTAATTCTCATTCAAAATGATAGAATTTTAGCTGTCACTTTCAAATTGTTTACTAAAGGTGTCAAAAGCAGTTATGTAATATTAGAGAGGCCTTACAATTGTAGAAAATATTTCAGCATCACCTGTTAGAATTTATCTTAACACAAACTGTTTTAGCCTTTTTAAACCAAAATATTCTTGTTGATCAAAAACACTAATCATCTTACTATGCTGTTGAAATAATTAACTATAACTGCATAAACTCATATTTTTACACATTTAAAAAATGTTTAACAATTGTAAATAAGCCTTGTAAGTGGGCTTTTTTTGCATGTGTATTGAGTTACAAAAGTTTGCTTAAAGACAGTAAGTAGACAATTGTCTACAAAAGACATTAAGCCTTATTTTTAGTTAATGTGTGTACAATGTGCCTAGAAAATGCTTATATATTTTTGATAAGTAATATACTGTAATATGCAGAGAAACTGGGAATTGGTGAATAATTTCATGAAACATCAGAATTTAATTTAGAATTGCCTTCTGTCAGAGGACTATAGATTAAAAAGTACTTGTCTAATTATTAGTTTGTTATATGTAAAAGTTTGAAAAATAATTGTAGAAGTCTAAATTATTTTTGTTGAAAATAACTATCACAATCTAGAGATAGAAAGTGAATATATGTTAAGAAGGCAGCAAGTTACAGATATGTTGATGAACAAAAAAATTGACTTTACAAATATTAATTCTCACTTATGACCAAAAGAGTTCATGACCCAGTCTCTGGCTCTTCCTATTTTCAGCTCTGTTCTAATACTGATGGTGGTAACTTGCTCCAAAGAGAAAACAGGATTTCAATTCAACTTTCGTAAGTAATAGATAGGTACTTCCCACCTTGATGCACAGTTTATATTAAGTTTGAGTTCAAATGTTTGTAAACTTTAAACACACACATACACACACACACACACACACACACACACACATGGAACTCATATTTTTCTTTTAAAACATGGACATAAAATTGTTTCTGCATCTTTCCTTTTGGACTAATAAAATATAGTACTGTTGGAAAAAATAAGATTTTAAACTGTTGCTACTGTGTTATACATAGTGATTTATGAGATTCCTATGAGGATGAAAGATAGAATGTTTATCGATTTCCTTAGGAAACTTGATATTAACCATTCCCCTAGGTTGTTATATGCTTATATTATAACAATTAGCGTCTTTCATTTTCTACATCATATAAACTAGACTTTATAATAAGTCCTGATAGATTGATGTTCTCAGTTTTTCCTCTCAGGAGAGCCATTTTTTCACATGACAAACACTTTGTACTGCTGTAAATTTATTGTAGCTATGGTAAGGATAACACTGTGAGCTTTAATATGAACATGTTTAAGAGTGAAGGAGATAGTCAATGTCCATTTATGTATAATACTACATAGCTTCCCACATTCATGACTATGCTATAATATTCATTGCCACTTTATAAAATTATGCCTACTACAGGGATTTTCTGTGTTTCTTTATTATGCTATGATTTCATGCACACACAGCACAGAAAAAAGCCCATAAAATTCTCTTTAGAAGAAACAGTGATGACATCCTAAGTATTCAGCAATGTTTTATACATTACTTTTATAAATACAGTTTATGAAGCAATCATGAAGGTAAAACAATAGTGTGAATTTTATTTGGAAATAAGTCTTCCACACAGTCAATGCAGGTAGGAATTCTGTGTTCTTGGGAAAAGGAAGGATCCGGAGAGTCATCCAGTGTTTCAACTCTCCTTTAGGGCAAACCAGACTCACGTTCTGTTCACACGATGCTCTACTCACTGAGTTCAGAGTGACAAGGATAGTGTGCTGGGGTGAAAACAGTGGTGCACACTTTTACTTTTGATTTATCTGATTTGTCATTCAGTACACAGGCTTTGACAAGATCTAATGAATAATAAGTCTGCTTTTGTTGAAAGGTATTTTTATCTTCCCAAATCCAAGTTATTTTAGAAAATGAGCAAAAAGTCTTTAAGTGTGTTCTATTATGGACCTTACAGGGCTAGAGAATCCCGCTCAGGTCTTTGGTTCACATTATGAGGTAATGGACTCTGGGGATGATGCCCAGCTTCAAAGCTTCTCAGAGTCATTGAGTAGAGAGTTAATCAAGTTACGAACAACAAATGGCTTTGGGGCTGGCAAGAAATCATCTCTAATCATCCTTTGAAGAAAGATTTGCATATTGACCAAAACACAGGACAAGTTCATTGCAGCGAATTGGACCAGATAGGAAATAAAAGCAAGAATAGCCGTGCCTTTTATTAAGGTGCATTTATGATTCCATGTCGATTATAACAGCTTGGGAGCTGGTTTTCCTCCAGTATGCCACAGATTACTAGTGCTACCAGAGAGGCCACTCTTGGGAACCTTGCTCTTAGTTGTCAGAAATGAGCTAAAGAAGCATGTTCTGTGTTGAAATAGGGAAACTTAACATGGACGGTATAGTCTGACTTTGCTGCCTTAGGTGCTTGGAGCAGACCATTGCAGCCATCCGCAGGTAACTGGTGAGACCCAGTTATAGCCTACTTTCATAGATATTTATCTTTCCTCTAGTAATTATAATGTATTATGTCTACTCATTGGTATTTTTCCCTCCCTATATTGGGAGTTGGGGACAGGAATGGAGGTGTGGGGAGATTCACAGCTTCTACTTTATCTTTGATATAAACAGCCTGAGGAAAGGAGAGAGGAAGAAAGGGTAGAAATGATGCTGGTTTATTAATTAAACACCTATTATATCCTATTATATGCTTACTACCTATAGGTCACTACCTCTCAAGAAGCTTAATCCAGATCAATTAGAAAGTATAGACCTGCGTCAGCCAATTTGGTAGCCATTAGCACACATGGCTAGTGAGCACCCGCAATGTGGCTGATTAAAACTGAGATGCACTTTAAGTGTAAAATATACACATGGAATTTTGAAACATAATCTTATGCTAATTACTACACGTTGAGAGGATAATATTTGGATATACTGGGTTAAATTAAATAATACAATCTATTTCATGTTTCTTTTTACTTTTTCTAATGTGGCTACTAGAAAAATTACATATGTGGCTCATGTAGTATTTCTATTGGACAATACCACTGTAGACTGTCTATGAATTTACCTTTTAGTTGGAAAGCTAGAGGGTAGAGAATGGAAGTAAAATATCAACAGCTAGGCTAAAGGCAATGGCATTATGGAGTATCTGCTAAGACAGGCACTGCTAAGCAGTCACTATGCTTGATTTTATTTAATGTTCACAACTGTTTACCTTTCTAATGTATTTTCATAGCACCTCTCAATGCTAATGCTTATCATGATGTATTGCAACTTGTCTGTCTATATCCTCAACTAGATTACAGGGACCATTAGGGCTGGGATCCTGTTGTGTGTTTTTTCCCCCTTCCCTTCTTCTTGGTGTTATAATCTTAGCTACCATTCAGCATGATTTGTAGTACACACAATACTCAGTAAATTTCTGTTAAATGGATGAACAGATAGCTATGAGAATGAGGGAAAAAGTACTTTCATTTGACAGAGGAGGAAGCTAAGGCCTTGACTAAAGTCACACAGCAGTAACTTAAATCTTAAGACCATCAGATTCCAACGCCTGTTCTTTCCCAAAGTGCATCAGAAGCATCAGAAAAAGATCAATTTACTCAAAGTTAATTAATTTTGAAGAACTCAGAGGAAGGGTCAGTTAAGAAAATAAAGTCATCAAGCCTAATCCATTTACTTTTCGAACAAAGACCTTTATTGCACATAACTGGTTCTCATCCTTTTGGTACACAAGAATCTCTTTTAGAATCAGTTTATTATTGTCCATGTTTACACGTTTTATTTTCAATATCTGTTACACAGAAAATGTATAACAGAAAGCTATCACAAAAAAGAGTGGTATGCAAATGGACAAGATACAGATTTAGCTACCTATTTCTTGAAGAATTCTTTTGCATATGCTCCCTGTCCTGAATACTCAGACCCCAGTATGTGGCCCATTACTATTGAAATAACTAAATTTCCTAGCAAGTTTTACAAATTTATTATCCCCATCGTGCTGGGATCCTGAAAGGAGAATCATCAGTTAATGAAACATGAATTACATGCAGAGGAGAAGCTGATGGACTGAATCCAGGGCCCCAGGAGTGCAAAGAGAACAGTAGGAGTGGTGCCAGTGGTGCTTTCACTTATATTCTTACATCCTGCCGCTTCCACAATTTAAAAACAAAAATTTATTAAAATGTGTGATGTAGTTATAAGCGCAATAGGAGTTGAAATGTACGGAATAATAGTTGGGAAAACTTTATAGAATAAGTAAGATTAAAACTGGGCCTGGTTAAATAATCTACTGTTAGAGCCAGTAGCAAAGTTATGATACAAAAATACAAATATTAATCTGCAATGGGAAGTCACCAGAATGAACACCTTGGGTTTTTGTGGCATTGTTTACATTTATTAACATATCTTTCTCCCCTCTTAGATTAAAAGATCCTAGAAGGCAGGATTATATTTTGTTGTCTTTGTTCACTTGACAGCTTTTAGCATTATCTTTTTTCCCCTAGAGTGTCAATTCAAAATATTCTAAACGTTTACTTAAAAAAATTAATCTCATTCAGTAACTATGGATTCTCTTCTATTTGATTTTTGCCACTTGCCTGGTACATAGTTGATGTTTAGTACGCATTTATTGAATGAATAAATAAATGAGTCCGGAATAAGTACAGGGTGGATGGATGGATGGATGGATGGATGGATGGATGGATGGATGGATGGATAGATGAATAGTTGGATAGATAGATGGATGAAATAGCCTTCTATGAAGTGGACAGGATGCAAAGCTCAGGGAAAGAATAATACGATTGAAAGGGAATTATTGCATGAGAAAAATAAAATAGAATGAAGAATTATGACATATTTCTGTGGGAGAGAATACCACGTAGAATGATGACTAGGCAGTATTGGATCAAAAGTGCAGAGATAATAAAACTCAGTATACAAGGGAATATATTTGAGCTTTAGTAATTGTTGGGGAGGGAAATTATAAATATAAATGATACTGCTAGCATATTGGTATAACTAAACATCTTAATATTGATGGTCAGTAACATGCATTAGACAGATGTGTAACACTGAGCAAACATAAATGATCCAGAAAAGAATGTCCTCTGAAAAGTACACATTATTGTTACAGCACAGCATGTTACATTAAAAAACATTTCACCAGAGAGTTTGGCCATTTACTCACTATGAGAAGGGATTTTTTTTTTTTAGGCATGAGGAAATAAATCCTATGCAACAGCTCCTTTTCAAATCCTATTAAAGGAGGATTAAGTGATGTTTTACAGAACTTCACATAACACAACTTGACAACACAGCATTTCTCATTACAGTACACACTAAACTAACATCTCATAGTGTGTAAATGGAATGCACTTTAAAAAGACCCAACCTGGTAAACCTGGGCCATTGAGCTGAGTTTTTTATTTTATTTTTGAATTTTCCGGTGTTAAACATGGCATAATCAAGTGCAAGAATTGACTTTTGATACTTAGAATGTTTTTTGTGTATCAACAATAAGACAGTATGCATGTTATAGCTAAAGTCTGGCACTAGGCTCGTAACTAGCAATGAATGGTGGACGAACTAGAATTCACTGTATAAGAAAAAACTGCTCAAGAAAAAACAAAGAAACAAAATGTAAGCATTTTTATAAGTATATATTTTCTGACTAAAGTGTCAACTTATCACTTGGGAAGGTGGTTTCTTATGTTGGAACAACAAACAGCTTCAATCTTTTTTTTTTTTAATTTTATTAAATTTATTGGGGTGACAATTGTTAGTAAAATTACATAGATTTCAGGTGTACAATTCTGTATTACATCATCTATAAATCCCATTGTGTGTTCATCACCCAGAGTCAGTTCTCCTTCCATCACCATATATTCGATCCCTCTTATCCTCATCTCCCACGCCCCACCCCCCACCCCCCTTACAACAGCTTCAATCTTAATTGGCAGTTTCCTGTGAGGCTTTCGCTGAAACATAAATTAGAACATGGATAGGTTTAAATGTATTTTGGCTATTTGAAAATCCTATAATGGAAATAGTTCGTAAGGTATTCTGTACAAAGCTTTTTGCATATAATTATGCACATTAAATCCTAATTCTCAGCTTCACATAAATGAGTATGGGGAAAGACCTACTATCCCAGGTAAGACCAGACATTCTCATGATAGACATTATTATAATGATTATACTGGGCTACAAATTATAACACTATATTTTAAAAATTATAATATGTCTTGGTCTTAAGGCTTCAGGAATTTGAAACTATTTTCTATATTATAATAAAACCTTAAATTAAGTATATGAAGTTCAACTCTGCATATATTGACATTGAAATGCCATTAGTGAAAATGCCTAATGAGCAGTTGGAAGGATGATTCTGAAGTTCAAAAATAATTTTTCTTTGGAAACATAATTTGGGCGTCACTGTAGAAGGAGTAGCTGAGGCAATGGAGGTAACTGGGAAACCTCGGGGTAGGAAGTGCATGTGTAGCTTTAAAAGAGAAGGCAAGGCAGGTTGAACCAGCAAAAGAAGATAAGATTGTTCAGAGGTAGGAGGAACACCAGGAGGGGATGTGTGGGAAGCTCTCGAGTAAGGTGTTAGTCACAAGATCAGTATTGTCATACGCTACACATAGGGCAAGGTAGAAAAGGAATCTTTGGATGTCACAGTTCCAGAAGACCGATTACAACCTTGTACAACTTTCAGTGGAATGTGGAGAAAGCAAGATTGGAAAATGCTGAGGACTTACTTTAACTTTTACTCAGAATGTGTGCTGTGCTTTGACACAACTAAGGATTGTCTGGCTCTTCTAAATAGTGAGTTTGCACCAGTTATTAAAGTCAATGGGAACATATTCCAGCTATCATCATAGACTTTTAGTAAGAAAGTACACAAATCATAGTGAAACTTTTCCCAGAGGTGCAAATTTTGGCCTCTTTTCCCTCTGTATTCCACTCTTAGAAGACAATTGATGTGTGGAAAGATTGATGTCCAAGAGGGAAGTATTATTTTAATAAGGTGGAAACCACACAAATGGTCATAAAGAAGGGAATGGTTAAACGGAATATGATAAAATATGACTCACATTATGCAAAGTATTTAGTGGCAGGAGGGAAAAGAATAAGATATAATATATAAATATATATTATTATGTAAAACAGCAGAATATCAAAAGTATATCCAGAATAGTTATCAAAAACAACAAAAATATACACACAAATAAAAGACTGGAAGGAAATACACTAAAATTTAAGAGTAGTTTTCTCTGAATGGTAATATTGTGGTTGAATTTAATTTTATTCTTTCTACTTCTTTATTTTCTAAATTCCCTATAAAATATTTATTATTTTTATTAATAGGAAAAATCCATTAACATCCAATTTTAAAAGACTTAAGGAGGAAGTATTAAAATAAAATATAAGATATTTTTTCTGAAAACACACACATGCATTCATCCACTCATGACACACATACAAGTTCTGACAATTAAGTTCGCAAACTTATTGCAACGATGTTGCTAACTTTTTTTGATATCAGAGGGATTATTCATTATGAATTTGTACCAACTGGACAAACAGCTAACCAAGTTTACTATTTGTAAGTGCTGAAAAGGCTGCGTGAAAAAGTTAGACGACCTGAACTTTTTCACCAACAATTCATGGCTCTTGCATCACGACGACGCATCAGCTCACAAGGCGTTGTCTATGAGGCAGTTTTTAGCCACTAAACAAATAACTGTATTGGAACACCCTCCCCATTCACCTCATCTGGCCCCCAATGATTCTTTCTTTACCCAAAGATAAAGGAAATATTGAAAGGAAGACATTTTGATGACATTCAGGACATCAAGGGTAATATAACAACAGCTCTGATGGCCATTCCAGAAAAACAGTTCCAAAATTGCTTTGAAGGGTGAACTAAGCGTTGTTACTGGTGCATAGCTTTCCACGGGGAGTACTTCGAAGGTGACCATAGTGACAGATATTCAGCAATGAGGTATGTAGCACTTTTTCTAGGATGAGTTCGCGAATGTAACTGTCAGAACTTGTATATACGTGGGGGTGTGCACAACACACACATGCAATTTTTCCTTTAGCACAGAAGAGGTAGAAATACATTCTACTTGCTATTAATGGAATTTGGGCAAACCCAGTCTTGCAGCCCTAGGTTTGGTAAGTAAGTGACCTGCGTATGATTTCAGAACAAACGGTTAAATAGGGTTGACAACTGCATAGACCTAATGTTGTTTAAATATGCTTTTAATAGTACTACTCATGCAAAATACACAAAATAGGTAAATATTAGAACTGGTAAGATACATCTTCAGAAATTCCAACTGATAATTATTTTAGACATTTTAATAATGAGATTTCATGGATTCTATTATCTAAAAAATGCATGCCCTGATTTAACCTAAGTGAAACAAGAAGGTAGCTATATGATAATAGATTTCATAGAAAGAGCTAACTTAGGAAATTGTGAGCGTACTCACCAATCTTTTAAAAATCATAATGCCTTTATTTACATACATCTAGAACTTATTTTAAGGCTTTATTTAAAGCCTGTGTCTCATCTTTCTCTATTTTTAAGCTAATGATAAAAAGGAAAAATTTTAAATTATGCCTTCATGCTGTTAATTTATTTTGTAGAAAGCAAGGAATCTCAAGACCTTCAAAACTGTGTAAATTCTCATTGACCTTAATTCCATTTAAATGTAATAAGTTGAACTGCTGGGTGGAACACTAAGGTTGGAGAGACAAGCATCAAAATAGGGTGGAGGCTTCAAAAACAGGTAGACTGTATTTCAAAAGGTTTATAAACCATTCAAAAATGAAATAAAGACATTATTATGCTAGCTCTGAATACAGACTATATTAAGTAGAGAAGTTTTAAGAACAATTCTTTCTGTGGGTACTAGATATATGCATTAAATGCTAAAACATAATGTCACAAGTTCAAAGTAATAAAGTTAGTACTATAGAAGAAAAATATTACTAATTTTAGCACAAAATATATTGTCTCTGCTCCCATTTTCTGACTCTAAGGTATAAAATGGAAAGAAAGAAGCATTTCTGGCAAATGTCTCAAGGAATCCCAAAGCAGCACCAAACACCATAAAGAAGACATCCCCAACCCCACAAATAGGAGCAAGTAGATCAATCAGTGGTGGTGTGAACATTTAACCAGATGTTCTGTAAGAACTTGAACATGAGCCACAACTACTCTCACAAATATAAAGTAAATTTTAAATGTTGTTAACTTTAATATATCAACATTTCATCTTTTCAGGTTGGGACGTGGTTCAACAGTTTGCATGTTGATAAGGTATTGAGGTTCAAAGATGGACAGGGATTTCTGGGAGGCAGGGCTATTGATGGGAGTTGGAGAGTGGGTGGGTAGGACTCCCAGCCTTGGGGACAAGAATAGGGAAGAATGAAAATTTGCATATTGGTTAAGAGGGAGCATGGATGTCAGAGGGGGATGTAAGAATGGGCCAATGTGAGAGAGCAAACAAATGTCTGAAACAATAAGGACATTGTTAACAAGGTGTAACATGGTCTGACATGAAGTGACTATGTTGAAACAATGAAGAGGAGCCAGTGGCAAATTCTAAAGGAAAGATGCACAAGAGTCCTACAGACAATGACATCATTTGGGGATGTGGTAGGACAGGTGAGGGAAACACTGATGTGGTAAGCCAGGGCTGAGCCCAAGAATGCAAAGGTATCTGTTATGAAAGAGGAACTATTTCCTGAGACTAATATACTGCACTAGAAATACATATTAACTCTATATTTTTTATGTGACACCCACAAATTTAAAATAAATATCGACACATTTAATTAAATGCTTCAGACAGCATATAAATTGTTTATATCAAAACATTTTATTCTATGGCTTCTTATGGTCAAAAGGAGTGTTTTATTCTCTGTAGTTTCTTAAGTTACATTAGGCATGGGTTTGAGTGGCATATTCTAAGTACTTTTTTGTCTTCTAAAATAATTTTAAATTTGTGAGATTAAATGAGGTAATAGAAATAAAGCATTGAATGGTGGTCACTGAAAACCAATTAATATATCATAATTTTCTTTGCAAATGAAAAATATAAAATCCTAGTAAACAAGTGATAACATCAGGAAGTATACAGCCATTCTCTATTATTTCAGGTAAGTAACTAAATATAGCTGCTTTGGGAGAGATGTGGAGGAAAGATTTTGCTTTCCATCATTCCATTTCCTGAGACTAATATACTGAAATGTTGTTATTTTATTTTGAGGCAAACTAAGAATAGACTCTTGAAATGACTCATTTTTGCTCCTGACAATCCATTAAAAATAAACAAATTTGCTAATACAGATCATTCATTGCCTTTGCTCTGAGACATTCACTCATGGTTGAAGGAGAGGGGAAGTAATTCACATTCATAGAGCTCTCTCATAATCCTCCCTCAGTTGCTTTTATCTCCATCTGCAAAAGTTTATCAATCACTCTTTCCTTGGTGCCACACCTCCAGCCTTTCAGTTAGTCATTACAATACGTATTATTCTACAATATATTATTTATTTTCATGTTTGTTTTCCATCCTAACTGTGAATTACTTGAGAATAAGACCAAGTCTTATTCATCCAATTGTTTCCCAATTACAGCACATTACCTAGTGCATAATAGGTACTTAATAAGTGCTGAGTCATTTACATGGATTTTTTAAAAATATTGATAACACAATTATCCTGTGGGAAAGACATTATTGTGCTTGTTTTCTTGATAGGAAACAGGCTTGAAGAGTTTGGATAAACTCTTTATAGTCACAGACTTCAGTGGTAGAGTTTAGATTAAAAGCTTTCACATTTCATCAATTCTAACATGAATTATTTTTTATTTTTTCACTTAAAAAGCTCTGGAACTGGGGTGTGTTTCACAATTTATGGCAAGTTTTAATCACTGTCATCTAGGCAGCTGTTATCACTTTTATGTGTCTGAGGACATTTGAGTTAGAGACTTGGTTGGTACAACACACAATAAGCTTAACTTCTGTTAAAATATATTCCAAAAAATTACACTATGATTAACCCTGAAATAAAATTTATCGAAAATGCAGATAGAAAGGGCAACAGAAGAGCAGAGCATAAATTGGACACTAGTGAAGCAAACATTCATAATTGGAAGATTGTTGAAATTTCATATTTCTTGTTAAACAATAATGAAGTGCATTATGGAACTTATCAAAGGAAGATACACTCACAAATAGATAAAGCCCTGTTAACATTTGTTGGGATCAGTCAGCAAGATGGAAGGACACTAGAAGGGCAATAGAAGATGAATATGGCAGGAAAACTAAGCATACTGATGCTTGCAACTGAAAGGAGAGTAACTATAGCAATGATGAGACAGAACTAGCTTGCTGTTCATTAGAATCTTCTACGATGATGGAAATGTTCTATAATCTTTACATTTCAATATGGTAGCCACCAACATATGTGGCTATTGAGCATGTGACAAATGGCCATTGTAACTGAGAAAATGAGCTGTTGTTTCATTTTAATTAATTTAAATATAAATAGCCACATGTTCTTAGTGGATACCCTTTTGGATGGTATAGAACAAGGTGGTCCTGTATAAGCCAATATCTGTCTTTAGGAAAGTTGGCAATTGTTAAGTAAGATGGTAGAGTGAGTTTCTGTACTGTCATCTGCAAAGTGTAAATAAAATTTATTTCAAAATGTTGTGTAGGTTTGGATTTCTGGTCAAAAAGGCAGAGTAGGTAAATGCTGTGCTTACCTCCTCGCATGATCATGTCAAAATTACAACAAAACTACAGAGCAACAATGATAGAGAATTGCCAAAAGCCTAGCTACACAGAAGTCCTATTACTAAGGGCATAAAGAAGAAGCCATATTGAAACTAGTAGGAGGGGCAGAAACGTGGAATGGGTGGGTCCCACATGTGCGTATGACATTTAAAAATTGGAAGGGATATCTCAGCTGCAGAGGTACCCCCTGAGGAGTGAGGGGTCCCAGCCCCACATAAGATTCCCCAGCCCAGGTTTCTAGTACCAGGAAGAGAAGTCCCTATAACTTATGGCTGTGAAAACTAGCAAAGATTGTGCGTGAATGAGACAGAGGGCTGCCAGAGTCCAGACACTCCGTTTAAAGGGCCCAAGAACGAGTTTACTCACTGAAAGACTCATTCTCTTGGAGCTCCAACATGGGGCAGCAGCTCAACAGGTGCTGGGGACATACAGGGAGGAAATAAATTGTCTGGATTCAAGGCAAGGGCTTAAGGAGCAGCTTTCTCTCAGAGAGAAGTGCTGGCAGAGATCATTGTTTATTTGTTGAGCCCTACCCTTTCCCTGTGTGCATACACAGGAGGACACCATGTCTAATCTCCAACAACCTGGCTAACACACTTGGCCCTGCCCTACTGTCTCCCTGAGACCCCAACCCGCCCAACTTGCAGGCCCAACCAAACCATTTCTAGTTCTTTGTCCAGACAAACAACCTGTCTTGACTCATGGTGAGGACTTTGTACAATCTCTCAATGGTTCACAAACCACAGAAAAGAATCCCTTGGCTTTGAAATGCCCCGTACCTCTTCCTAAGCATCCATAAGCCTGACACTAGTGTTAGCCAGCCTCGGTTTGCAGCTTCCTGTCTCTAAAGCAACTCCAAGCCTAGTGTGGGTGGCAGTTATTTGAGGATTGCTTTGTGGCCCATGCCAGGTGACCCCAGGTAAGGGATAGGCTACAGCTGAACTTGGCCTGCGGCAGGGCCCCTCCCATAAGGCCCTGTGACCGGGATGCCTTGTAGCCGGCTTTGGACAGCACCTGAGCACCACCTGGTCATTCCACAGACAACACACCCAAAGGACAGACTAGGCAGGTGCCAGAGTCCTGTAAAAGTGAATCCTGCTCTGTAAGGTCAGCCCCTGCACAATAGCTCCTCCACTGTAGTCACAGCCAGTTCTCACAACCAATAAGCCTGGGGTTAATCCCTCCCATTGATGTGCACACAGAATTCAAGACTCAACTAAAACATGAGGGCACACACAACCCACACAAAGATCACACCTGGAACACCAGAATCTGGTGACCAGGGAGACTGCATCACAGGGCCCCACAGGACACCTACTACATAAGGCCATTCTACCAAGACTGTGAGACATAGCAGCTCTACCTAATACATAGAAACAAACACAGGGGGCAGCCAAAACTGGGAAACAAAGAAACATGTCCCAAATAAAAGAACAGAAAGACCTCCAGAAAAAGAACTAAACAAAATGGAGACAAGCAATCTAGCAGATGCAGAGTTCCAAACACTGGTTATAAGGATGCTGAATGATCTCAGTGAGAACTGCAACAGAGATAAGAAACATAAAAAATGGAGGTAGAAAACAAAAGAGAACCAGTTAGGAATAAAGAATACAATAACTGAAATGAAGACTACATTAGAGGGAATCAAAAGTAGATTAGATGAAGTAGAGAATTGAATCAGAGATTTTTAAGTTAAGGTAGCAGAAAACATCAAATGAGAAGAGCAAAAAGGAAAAAAGAATTAAAAAATGTGAAGATAATTTAAGGGGCCTCTGGGACAACATCAAGAATATCAACATTCATATCGTAGGGGTACCAGAAAGAGAAGAGAGACAGCAAGGAATTGGAAACCTGTTTTTAAAAATAATGACTAAAAATTTCTCTAACCTGGTGAAGGAAATAGATATACAAGCCCAGGAAGTGCAGAGAATCCCAAAAAAGATGAACCCAAAGAAGCCAACACCAAAACACATCATAATTAAAATGCCAAAGGTTAAATACTACGAGAGAATCTTAAAAGCAGCAAGAGAAAAGCAGTTAGTTACCTACAAGGGAGACCACATAAGACTGTCAGCTGATTTCTCAACAGAAGCTTTGCAGGCAAGAAGGAATTGGCAGGAAATATTCAAAGAGGTGAAAAGCGAGGACCTACAACCAAGATTACTTTACACAGCAAAGGTATCATTTAAATCTGAGGGACAGATAAAGAGCTTCCCAGACAAGAAAAAGCCAAAGGAGTTCATCACCACCAAACCAATATTACAGGAAATGTTAAAAAGACTTCTTTCAGAAGATGAAGAAAATATCAAAAATATGATTAATAAAATGGCAATAACTACATATCTATCAAAAATTACTTTCAATGTAAATGGATTAAATCCTCCAATCAAAAGATAGGGTGGCTCAATGGATAAGAAAACAAACCCTTACATGTGCTGCCTATAGGAGACTCACTTCAGATTGAAAGACACACACAGACTGAAAATAAAGGGATGGGAAAAGATATTTCATGAAAATTGAAAAAAAAAACAAAAAAAACAACAACAGAAGATAGGGTCACAATAGTTATACCAGACAAAATAGACTTTGAATCAAAGGCTATTAACAAGGGACAAAGAAGGACTAGGTAATCCCATTTCAGCATTTATCCAAAGAAACTCAAAATATTATTTTGATGGGACACATGCATCTATATGTTTCTTACAGTATATTTACAATGGTTAAGATATGGAGGCAGCCTGGGTGTGTGTCAACGAATGAACAAATAAAGAAAGGTGGTATATATGTACCATGGGATACTACTCTGCCATAAAACAGAATGAAATCTTGCCATCTGCAACAACATGGATGGACCTAGAGTGTATTGTACTGAGTAGAGTAAGTCAGACAATGAAAGATAAATGTCATGATTTCACTTATATGTGGAATCTAAATAAATGAACAATCAAAACAGAAACAGAAACAAAAATAGATACAGAGAACAAACTACTAGTTGCCAGTTTGGAGGGGAGTGGGGACTGGGTGAAAAAAGGTGAAGGGATTAAGAAGTATAAATTGGTAGTTACAAAATAGGGGATTTAAAGTACAGCATAAGGAATATAGTCAATTATATTGCAATAACTTTATATGGTGTGAGATGGATACTAGATTTATTGGGGTGATCACTTCCTAAGTTATATAAATGTTCAATCATTATGTTGTAGACCTGAAATTAATATAATTTTGTATGTGAAGGGTAATTGAAAAATAAAACAATTATTTAAAAAATATTGTGTGTGGGGGGGGCAGCCGGATGGCTCAATTGGTTAGAACACAAGCTCTTAACAACATCACCAGCTCAATTCCCACATGGGATGGTGGGTTGCGCCCCCTGCAACTAAGATTGAAAACGGCGACTGAACTTGGAGCTGAGCTGTGCCCTCCACAACTAGACTGAATGACAACGGCTTGGAGGTGATGGGCCCTGGAGAAACACACTGTTCCCCAATAGTCCCCAATAAAATTAAAAAATATATATATAATATGTATGTATTATACATATGATATATATATATATATATATATATATATATATATATATATATATATGGGTTTAATAAGATGCTATTATGGATTGTGCTTAGCATAAACCCTGGAATGTGGTAAATGACAAGATGGTAGTAGTAATAGGGAGAACAGGACCAGTAGGAGTTATGATAATGGTATCATCTTTATCTTTGCCGACAAACAGCATGTAAGGTCGGAATATTGCAATAAGCAACAGATTATAATGGAATGAATACTCTCTCCATCATTCTTCCCAAATGTCAATTGTCTAAAAATTAGTAAGTTCATTACAGATAGTAATTAAGCTATGAATAATCTCAGTAAATATTTCTCTGTCTGGAATTTCTAGAAGGTGAATGAAATGCACATGCAATGCTTTCGGATGTGTATCTGCATTTTGAAAATCCAAGTTCTAGGGTCTTGGACTTACCCTTTAATTCTTAAAGAGATGCCAGATTATTTCTAGCATTAATGAGAGTTCTAACAAGGATAGACTCTTTTTTGTTAACTACTGTTGTGTTTGCCAATGGGAACCTTGGAGAGATACTAATAATCAAGAATGTCCTTGCTGAGACCATACTGAGGGCTAGACTATGTTTAGAACTAGTGGGGAACCCTTCTGGGAATCCTTTGGTCTATGTTTATTAGTTAATATATTATAGGTGTGTGTGTGTGTGTGTGTGTGTGTGTGTGTGTGTGTTTGTGTGTGTGTGTAGGAGGGAAGGTGTGTGTATGTGAGAGTATGTGTGTGTAAGGAGACACCAGGCTAATAAGGACAATGAAGACTGGAATGGGGGTAAAATCATGGCATCTATACCCACAGAAACTTTTGATCTAGTTAAAAGTCATTCAAGAGAGAAGGGTAAAGAAGGGAAGCTGAAAGAGTTGGTGTTAGGAAAGATGTTCTTCTCTGGGATCAAGCAAAACTGCCTTTTTAAGGAAGAAGGTCCAGGAGATCGAACCATTTTCCCAACCTTTACATAGAATCCAAGTACAGTTTAACATCTGGAGACTGGCAGCTTTGGGCACAGTGAAAGATACCATCTTATGCACATAAATCAGCAGTGTGATGTCCACTATCAGAAAAGGCTGTGGTGAGAATGCCCCAAGGAACTTCACAAGTAGGTGACATTGACAATGGGACACTCAGGTAGCATAGGAAAAACTGGGCTGAACTTGCATAGAGACAAACACTGACAGTCCACTTCTCATAGCCTCTCATAAACACTGTGGGAATGCCTCACTGAGGTCCTACTGATCAGACAGTGTTTCGTATAAGCAGGCGTTAACATGAAGGTGACCTAATTTGTCCTCACTGGATGGTGATGCCAGAGGACACTGGGGTACACAAGCTGTTTGTTACTTTGGAGTTCCTGCTCTATTCAGAGCTTTTTGAGTTTCTATAGTTGTATGCCACAGCGATTTAGGGTGGAGTTAATCCAGGGTAGTTTGGGCCCCAATAAAGGACTGTTTGTTGCAAGCCTGCTCATCATTTGCCTTTTTATTGCTACCAGAACAATGGTAACTAGAAACACTAAATCTAACACTTGAATAAAGGCCCTTCAAAGAGCTTAACAGTGGTAATTACCAAACAGTACACACTAACGGTTCTTGGCAGGAAGTGAGGAACAAGAAGTAAAGAATTACCCCATGAACTGAAAAATTTGGGCAGTCCTTCAAATAAAAAATATGTAAATTTTAAAAATAGGAGGACCTTTAGAACAAAGAACTGTTCTCTTGAGAAATAAATAGAAATAAATACCAAATAAAGTTTAAGAATACACTCAGCCTCTTTTAGGAACCCTCCATTCAAAATGAAACCTTAAGTCATATTGGAAGATAACAAACTGTATGCTTATCCACATTGTTTAACTCGACCTACAAAGGCTGGTATAAAAGCAGTTGCCTTTTCTGGCAAAGGTCAGACTGATAGATATTCCTGTATCATTGGTCCTTTACTGTCCTCCAGGAATGATTAGTTATCATAACAAATGGATAAACTGGGGGACTTTTATTTCCTTCCATCCTTTCGATCTGATGATTTAGTACCAATCATCATTTAATACCCACATTTTATTTAGGAGTGCTGTTGATACCCTGGCCATGTAACTTGAATAACAAAGATGAAATACTTAGCTTGGCCATGTAATTAGTGTAACAAAAATGAAATACATGTTTACAGAGTATTAAGCAAAGTTCATGAAACGGGGAACCTTATTTTAGAGATGACTTTTTGAGCAATAAAATATGCTGGAAAAGAGAACAAAAGGAAGGAGGAAAGTTGATCTATCACAGGTCAGAGGTAATAGATCAAAAGGTGAGGAGTACATAAGGTGTTCCAAGCCCAGTTGACAAATTTGACATAAATAAATCACTAAGATCAGATGGCATTCACCCAAGAGTTTTGAAGCAACTCAAGGGTGAAATTGTGGAACTGTTGGCCAAATGTGTAAACTGTTATTACAAACAGTGACCTTGCCAGAGGACTGGCTCATTGCTGATGTGATTCTCATCTATAAAAAGGACTCTTGAGAAAATCTTAGAAACAAGATAGACCAGCAAGACTGGCTTTCCAGGCATGTAAGATGGGGAGAATAATAGAAAAGAGTCAATTTCATGAATATCTTTGCTTATCTAGCTTACTGGGGTAAAATCTGAATAGTTTTGGTGAGAGGAAATCATACCGACATGTCCTCTTTGGGTTTTTCTGAGGCTTTAAAGGGTAATTGTGTGACCTACAGAGACATAATTACTTTTCTTTAAAAAAAGGTCTTTGAAAAGATTTACTTATAATGGCTGTTTACAAAACACAGCTGAGTTAGCAGGGGTTTGGAGACACCTTCCCATCATTTGTTAAAAACTAACAATAGAAAACACAGGCCTCATAAGGATGACTTTTCTTGATGCATCCTATAGGGGTTATGAGAAACAATCATTTAATTAAATGGACTTGCACATAAATTTAGAGTAGATATTTTAAATTAATGTATTCTCCTAAGTTATAGTCAGAATGGAAATATCAAGCCAAGATGACAAAAAAAAAAAAAAAAAAAGCAAAAACTCAAAAAGATATTTGAATAAGAAGAAGTATGTTAGGTCAATCACAATGTGTACTTCAAGAGCGTACTCATACTTTGCACAAAGCAGACTCCTGATTCTAATCCTACCATTTCATTTCAGTTGTTACTACTCAGTCATCTTGTTCTTCTACTTCCTTTTCTCCCAAAGAATCACTAAACCATTTCCCAGTTGGGTTTCCTTCTCATTGATCCTAAAAGCTGAAAATATAAATAGGTTCAAGAAAGATTTTAACAATTATTTTTTCATCTATTGCTATTCGTTATTAAATGCAGTTAAAAACATATTTTTGTTTTCTTTTGTTTTGAATCAGGATGGAATTTTAGGAAAAATTCAGTCCAAGTTAAAAGATGTGAAATGACGGTACAAAGAAAATGTGTTTTGCTTGAGGTCACAGAATTTACATGTGGTAGAGCTGGAGATGGTAGGAGGAGGTAAAAATCTGAGTATGTACTAACTGTGGGTCCTTTCTAAGGACTGATCTGCTCATATGCCCGGTGAGAATCAGGAAGGCTTAGCAGAAGTCACTCTGTGTTTCTATAGGTATAGGAGCTGAATGGTGATACCAGAAGTCGTGCAGTGGTAGAAGGTTTTATTGTTCTCACTTGGAATGGAAAGGCCCTGTGTCCTTAGGCACATCTGTTGGACAAAGACTCAGCCACATTATAGGTCACTGACTCTCAGACTGCCGGGCTACTATAGTCCTTCACCAAGTGGTAAGTGATTCAAACTCCCGAGATACAGTAGCCCAGTGTAGCCTCTGTACTTCTATGTTTCTAGGATGGGAGAATACATACATATGAACACATTCATCATATAGTACAATGGCAGAAATAATGCTTGTGTTACCAGTGAGGGGAACCAGCGTTTGCCACCCCAAAATGTGCCTTTTGGAATATAGATTATTTTAAGCTGGTTATGTTTAAAAAACAGACTGAAAAAGAACCTTTGATTTTTCTCCTTTACCTGCCTAAAGGAATTCACATAGAAAATCCTTTGCCAGGAAGGGAACTTTAGCACGTATGAGTTAAGTGTGGCAGACAGGGAGAAATCTAGCAAAGCCTGTTTGTTGGACTCCTGTCTGTGTCCCATTTTCTGGTGGCCCAGTGAGAATTTGCTTAACACATGTTTGCTCTTCTCATTTACCTGTGAATTGTCTACTGTCCCTTTGAAATCTTAGACCCCTGCTTCCCTCCCCTCTGTCCAGAATAATCTCGGGGTCCTATATTTTTAGGGAACCCCTGTATGAATGTAATATATTTGGTTGTTTTTTTCCTGTTACTCTGTCTCATGTTAATTTGATTACTAGACCAGCCAGAAGAATTTAGAAAGGTGGGAGGAAAAATTGTTTTTCTGCACCCACACTAAAAAAAAACACTAAATTTCTTAGAAAAAGTGGGTCTAGAAGCCTTTAGGTAGCAAATTAGAGCACAATGATAAATATTAAAGCATCCAGAGAATGCATTCCAAATAAGAAACATAAACTTTATTATGTTTTAAACCCATAGTCAAATCCAATTTATGATTTGGTTTCTATAATGAGTGTTGAAGCAGTAGGTCATTCTGTTCCAAAACACAAATTGGTAAAAGGTACTTCAAAACACAGGTGGCTACAAAACTGCTGGCAAATGGCCAAGATACATTTTTATAACTGACCAAAGCATCATGGGAACATTCCACCACTCCCACCCACTCCTCATTGTTCTGGTCCTTGTTTCATGCTGAGCCTGACAGATTTTCCTTTTCTTTTCTTTTGTGTTGTTTTTCTCATATGTACTTTAGGTAATGCCAAACATTTGTGAGATGGCTTCCTGGGGTTAAGAGGTAGGCTGGGAGGGCTTAAAGGCAGGGGTTTCAGCAGGAGGTGGGGAGAGGTAATTTCTCTTCTGGAAACTCCACTGGAAAAATGGATTTCCTTCCCCGTTTTATTGTTGTTGTTTTTCCATGAGAAGCTAATAGATTGGCAAGGGGATTAAACCCACAGCCTTGGACTCATTAGCACCACACAAGTAAGAAAAAAAGAATAAATGTGGACCTTTTGTTTTGAAACTACTACTATTTTGTTAGCAATTTAGATGTCGTTTTATTCAAGACATTTTTATAAAAAATAAGGCTTCCCCTTGTTAATAATAGTGACAATAATTATTACAACAAATATTAATTATTTAATAACATAATAAAGACAATATAATAACATTTTATTATGAAGTGACTAAAACTTATATAGTACTTGTTATGTGCCAACAGTTTTGTGTTTTGTACACACTTACTCATTTTATACTCATAAGAATCCAGAGGCATAGGTACTATAAGTATTTCTCTTCTTATAGATAAAGAATTTGAGGCATCAATAGTTTAAGTAACTTGTCCAAGGCCACATGGGTAGTGAGTGTTGGAGTTGGGATTGATTAGGCATTTAGGAGCCAGAATCGTCCTAACCACCATGTTACACGCCTTTCTAAAGGCATGCTCTAGAGCAGCATTTCCCAGACTTGCGCGTGCACATGCAGCAGCTGGTCACTTTGCTGCAAAGCGGATTCTGGTTCTGTAGACCTAGAACAACGAGGCCTGAGATTTTGCATTTTTTAACAAGTTCCCAGGTGATTCTGGTCTTTTGAGACAGACTTTGAATAAAATATTGTAGTGCTCAAGTTGTCTTGGAAGAGTTGACTTGGAAAAGTAGGGGGGCTGGGATCGATGAGAGAAATGAAATACATAGAAATGAAAAACATGCGTATAAATGTTCATATAGATTCTACAGCAAAAACATTCTACAGAAGGTACCTTTCATTTTGTAATGGGATAAATACAATAATAAAATTACCTTAGATGTTTTAGTGCAATACTAATTTTAAAAGGTAAGCAGTATTCCAGGAAACTTAAAATTGTTGGAGAAAAACACCCCTCCATTTCTTAATATATTTAGTGTTCAGCTTTCAAGCTATTTCTTCTTTTTATGAAACTCAGAAATTTCTCACCTTCTCTCATATTATGATGAAAGTAATAGAATCCTTGAACATCCCTTAAACAGTTACAGTGGGAAAATCTACAAATAAGGCTGGAAATGGAGGAAAAGGAAACGTTCCAACTTCCTGAAACACTTTTGAAGAGAGAAGCCTACGAGCAGGCAGAGATGCGTCCCCCTGCACCTCACCGCCAAAAGTGTTACAAACCGGTCTATTTCCTGTTATTCTCCCTAAGAAACCACCAGTCTGAGAGGTTTGAAATCTTTTAAGCTTTAGAGCTCTCTATTAAAACACAAAACAGGTGGCATAGTAAACGATAACGTGTTTATAGTCGACATTTCCAAGGGGGTGGCTTTCTCATCGGGATCAGTAATTGACTAAGTTGTCTCAAGTCCAATAGGAGGGTTTACTAATGAAAGGGAAAAGCAGAAATCCCAGAGAGAAGGCTCTCCCGAGTGAGTTTAATGTGCTGAACTCACAATTCCGCCTCGGTTTGCTTGAGCATGATATAATTTCTGACTCTCCTCACAGGGTCATGTGTATAGGGTCACAGCTTCTCTATAAGCCGAATTTCACCCTTGGAATCAGTGAAGGATGCAGTTTTTCTTTCTTTCTTTTTTTTTTTTAAGCAAAAGAAAACACCTATTTAGTTTATGAATATCTTTCTTACACTTCCTGTTGATTCAATGAATTGTTGAGTAGCCCCCATGATTACTAACTTCATTTAGGGGAATATGTGTGTGCGTGGTTCGGTAATTATTTGAGACACTTGCAAATAGGAGGACTTTCAAAAGCTGACTGAAGGTGTGAAGGCAGATCACAGTTTGCCTGTTTTCTTTTGACTGTCTAAATACTGATAACTGCTAATTAGAAAGAGCAAGGAAAGCAGTGGTTGGTAACTCACTTTAAAATTCAATCAGATTCTTCTCAAAGGCTAAAAGAAAGCAGTTCTATTTCTCAGATATTTTATTGACTTTGTAAATCATATTAAGAATTTTACATGTAGGTGTTTAATCAGAAGCTTGCTCCCCACCCCACCCCCGAAGTTATTTATGCCAACTGGCCAGTCAAAGCAAGAAAAACAAAATCTTGGAAGTGAAAGAATGGCAGGTGGTAAATGACAAAGGTGATCCCAAACTCTGGGACAAATACAGATTCCATGACCTTCACACCATAAATACACAGCTTGCGTTTTACGCATAGTAAGTATGTGTATTAAGGTATATTTTTGTGATTTCAAGTCTGACAATTTGAGTGCAGCTACTCAAATTCTTAAGCAAACTAGCAGTATTTATCTCTTTTGAAGATGTGTGAGAAATATGGCTGAGGGGAAAATAGACAGGTAAAAACTAAAATCCACAAGGAAATTATCAAAGATTTAAAAAAATAGACATTTGGCTTCGTATACATAAAATATTTAGATATCTAAGTTAACTTTTACATTTTCCATGTAGCGTAGCCCATGTTTAAAGAATCATGAAGTCAGAATTATCTCAAATCTCTCGAGTTTAAGTTCCTAATTTAAAGGAAAACATAAGTAAAATAAAATTGATTTTTAAAAACCAAGTAACTCATTCACACTTTGTGTAAGAGAGTACATTTAAATATTAAATTGTTGTTATTAAAATTAATATTAAAACATTAAATTACCCTTGTTTGACATTTAGAAAGTTTGGCTGAAGCCAGCAAGATATTCTGTGTATTAGTTAAAAAAAAATAATCCAGTAAAGGTCTTGTAAAAAATGTCAAGCAAAATTAGTTTTTCCTTTTGCCAAAAACAATTTATACTTGACCTCACAGAAACAGAAGCATGATAATTTTGAAATTAATAAATGTTATTAACTTCTCTGGTATTTAGATTGTAATAATTGCAAGGTTGTGCAATTAAAACATTTTCAGATTCTAGTTTCTAACCATGCCTAAATAGCAGAAGTAAACAAACTCCCCTCACATTTTATTTCTAGTCAGTAAAACCCAGAATACCAGGGTTTCTCAAGAATACAAGCTTGGTGTGATTTCTTCAAATGTTCTAAAACACATATTTCATCATTGTTGATTTGTGTGATAATTATTTGTAGAATTTTTTGAAAAAACTTAGTATTTTGTTTCTAATTAATAGAGTTAGTAATCAATCACCTTTGGTGCAATTACTCATAATTCCTCAAATGATAAACATTTAGTGTGTAAATAAACACTATCTACCAAATTTGTTCTATTTCCAGTATAGTCTGTTGGTCTCCAATTGTTATTGATTATATTGTGCCATAGAGTTCAAAATATAAATAAAATGGAATGAATATTTAACCTATATTATGAAATAAAAGAATGAGTAATCTATTTAATATGCATATATAAAACACACATTTCCATTATGAATAGTACTAGCAATGGGTTAAATATGAACACACTGTGACAAATATTTAATATCAGATAATGTTAACGTCTCATTTTAGTGAGAAATTTTACCTCTGACCCTATGACCTTAATGACTGTAACAAATTAATTATGTAACAAAATAACCTGATTAGTGTTTTATGCTTGTAATTCCCATGTTCACTCTTTACTGGAGCTGCTCGTGAACAATACAAAGGTCCAAGGATATAAGAGGTCAAAATTAGAATTACATTTATAAAGCTCAAAGTTCTCTCTCACAAAGGCGTTAAATATCTAGCCTTTTCTCCTTGCTATTAAAATCACAGATCTGAAATATATCTATGCCCTCCTTCTTTTTTATGGTATTCCAAATTCAGCTTAACTGCCTAGTAAGTACTTTTAATCGATGCAGTTAGCAGCAGATAGCTTTTGGAGAAATGAATTGTTATTACGTGTGTTTACTACTCCTCACTTGCATAAAATTTACCTTTCAAGCCTTAAAGGACAACCTCTAATTGCAATATCTCAGGATTTGATGATTCACTCATTGCTCACCTTATCCATAACCTCCTTGGATTTATAGATTTCAATTTATTTTCTCTCAGCCTTTAAACTTCTTTTATTGAATAACCTTCCTATTTCTTTGGTCATTTAAAATATTTTCCTCCTCTGAACTTTCTCCATTTATGTTTAGTCTAGCGAAGGGTGTCTCAATCAGAACAGCATAAAGTAGTGTCTCTTTGTGAGGCATCTCATGGTTTTGCAGTGAGTGTTTTCTGTCTTATTTGCAATACTTTTCTGGATGATGTCAGCACTGGAGGGTGCTCTCAGTTGCAGCAGCACCTGGGCTGAGAGTCAATAGTGCAAGGTGGAAAATAGGACAGAACACTATTTGAAAGAGAGGTAAATTTTTTCTTTTTATGAAATTCTTATTCTCTTTAGACCAGTTTTAAGCCAGAATACAACTGATTTAGAATCTAGGCACACAGTTTCCTGCAATGTAACATGTGAGGATTTTCACATTATAGATTTCTAGAGGGCCAAGTTTAACACTTTACTTAGCTAATCACTGAATAAATGTCTGAAGCATTTGTGTCACAGTTTCATCTAAGCAAATACTAAGATCAAGTTATTATGTCACAGGAGGGAAATACGAATTGATACAAAATATTCCTCCCTGATGTCAGCTGCAGTCAAATGCTCCCCTGTTTTTAAAGATATAGATACAAAGATTAGCCTATGCCAAGAAAAAAGCCTACATACTTAGCTCTTTAAAACTTTATAAAATTTGGTTGAATCCAGGTAGATATTCTGTGTATTGGTAGAAAAAAATAGTGGATCAGTAAAAGGAAGCAGAATTTGCCACCCCAAAATATGCCTCTTTGGCATAAGATCATTTTATATTGATTATTTTTAAGTAACAACAAACAGAGGCAAAGCTCTGAAAACCTAGTAGAAGTTACCCTTTTGTAAGAGACAGTAACATTTATAAGGACCATTTGGAAAAGTGTCTCCCTTTCTGAACCAGGAAGAGCAGGATAACTATATCTCTAGAAATTTTTATCAAAGGAGAAAATAAGGGACTTAACTGTATAACAACCATATCCTTGTTTAGTGTGCTTTTTCTGATAGCCTCTCATATTGGCTTCTCCTAGCGTCCAATTTTTTTTTGTCTTTACATGGTGGTTGAATTTAAGGTGGTGGCTTGAGTCATTTGGGAAATTACTCAGTTTTTCAGTGTCTCTATCATTGATACAGGAGGTATACATGTTAGTAAACTTCTGTTTGTTTTTTTCCTGTTAATCTGTCTTTTATTACAGGGGGGTATCAGCCAAGAACATAGAAGGGTAGAGGGAAAATTATTTTTCCTCCCAAATATCAGACCCATGGTATAGATTATGTCAATTAAGCAAATTACAACAATTGAATACTGATGAGAATCTGGAAAATTAAGTAAAAAGATCTTATTGTGGAAAACTATAACCATATACTCAAATCTGATGGTTACACGGTAACCTACCAGGACACCCGGAGTCAAAATATACTTCTAGGTTCCAGAGAAGACACGATGGATGGCTGTGATAACTTACTACAAGAGATGTACGAAAAGAGAGGGTAAGATGGTTTACTGGCTTAGATAGCTGTCTCTGGAAAGGAGACAAGAAACACTTCAGTTCCTCCCTCTTTTTCATGGGAGGAGGAATGTTTCTCTACACTAGTGGGGTAATCTGCCTGAGTGAGAGGTCCCTCTGTTCCCTTCGGGAGGGCAACCTTGCCTGAAATAATGCATTCTTTGTTAATAATTTCCTTTTCCTTTTTCTGCCCCCTTTTTGTATTAAAAAAAAGCCTTCCACTCTGTAAAGCCCTTTGGAGCTCCTATTTGCTATATGGGATGCTGCCTGATTCATTAATTGTTCAATAAAGCCAATTAGATCTTAAAATTTCCTGTGTTGAATTTTTGTTATTTAAAAGGATGAAAAGGGATGATTTCAGCTCACTCCATCTCCTGTATTATCCCATTTCCTGCACATATAATGGGACTAGGCCTCAGAGTAGGACAATTAATGGGTTATTCTAGAACAGCATCAAGAAAGTGGGATATAAAGGGATACAAGCTTAAAATTTTGGACATGTTGAAAAATTTGGAAAATAAATGAATTGAAGATATATCACCTCCTGAGGAGGAGGAAGAAATATAAGTAAGGAAAGACAAGAAAAATAGTCTTTAAAGCAAAATGAAAATGTAAGGCTAAATGACTAAAAACCTACTCTCTTCCACCAAGAAGTAGGTGGCTAGCCATTGTAATTTTTCATTAATTCCCTGGTGGTCCTATGTCTCCTACACCCCAACATGGACCTGCCTAAGACTTAAACTCAATCATCAAATGCCTCACAAGTTTTAGAACTTGAATTCTGGAGTCTGTTTTGGGTTTTCATTGCAGTTCTGCCACTTTGCTACCTGATTCATTTTGGATAATTTATTCAACCTTTCTATGCTTATTTCTTGATCTATAAATGGGGTCATTAAAGCATTTAGCACCCAGAGACTGTTGTGAGAATTAAGGTGAGTTAATGTGTTAATAGGGCTTAGCACAGTTTCTGGCTTATAATAAATGCTCAATAAATGCCAGTTAGTATTACGTTCTTCATTTAATAGAGACACTTTGTGGGGGAATGGTTATCACCCCACACCTTGAAATATTAGTGGAAGAGCTGTTGGTCTAAAATTCAAGTTGTTAAGCCGCCATTTAACTGCTCAGAAGGACACTGCTTTTCCTTCACGGAAGACCAAAGGAATTTCAGTTGTGCCTGTCTGTCACCAGTGGACCACACTCTGCCAGTTTCCCCAAGATTTCCTTTTAGACACCTCCAGCTGAGTCTAACCTGGTACACTCTGTACTTTGAAAACTCTATAAGCTAAAGAAAACAAAGCACACAGAAGTGGGCTCACATGCTGAGAAATGCAAAGCAGAAGCTACAGGAACCCATAGGCCTGCAGGCACTAAAGCTGCAAACACCAGCTTGTTCTAAAGTTGTGCCCCAGGTCTCCAAGAAGCCCAGGACACATTTCTGTTTCAGCCATAAAGCACCCAGCACTCTCACCCACCCTCTGATGCTTCAGATGCGTTTGCCTCAATCAACAAAATGAAAATCTAGAGCCCCCAAAACAGAGCTCCTTGCTAAAGGCAAAATAAACAAATTTCTATTGGACAGGGGACTTTTTCTTGGATCTCCGCTATGATGGTTGCATTTACTTTTCTCTTCTCTAAAACCACATCCAAGTTATTAAATTCTACGGACAGAAGTAAACAGACTTTCCTTAAGAGTTTTGCACATTCTCAAAGCAGAGGACCGGGTTAAACAGGAAGCAGAGAAACACCTTTTGAGCAAAGTCCTTCACATAAGAAGGTTTTTCTGAGATTTTTCAGGAAAAGATCCCGGGGCAAGCTTATAAGTCTTTTAAATTCAAGAGGTTGCTTATTTTTACAAAGTATCCAGGTAAAGAATTGGGCGCAGATTCATGTTTATGTTTATACCAAGGGTCGGACTGGTCAAGAGCCTACATTTGCTTAATAAGCCCACTCAGTGATGGACAGGAAGACCTTGCTTTAGAAATGAGTCCCTTTTGTAGGTTCCTGCCAGTGAGACAATAGTAACCCAATTAAACAATTCCCATGAAAGCCAAGAGCAATGAAGTGAAAACCAATGAGGTAAAAGCCACTTGAATCCTTTCTGGCTGAGGTTGCCAAATCAGTCACAGAGAACTCTGAAGAGGAGAAATGTTAATGAGGAGAAAGTCCTTGTAACAGATCTTGTCTTAAATCTCAATTCTACCTGGAGTCATCACTAGGCAAGTGGTCTGAGAGGTTTATGAAATTTGGGGAGTTGGAGGCTCCCTACTTGGGAAATAAATCCAAGCTTTTATGTTTATGACTAAGAACAAACAAAACAAACAGCAAAGCCCAAAAAAAGCTTTCACTATTTGATTTTTCCTGGTAGTGCCCATCTGGCAGCACAGGCTGCTCTGTAGATTTGCCCTATGGTACTTCTCCGATCAAAGACCCTGTCTACTTGCAAGGCTTCTGGATAAGCCTACTGTGTTCTCCCGATCATCACATCTCATACCTCCCAGCCACTTCCCAGAGTGGGCCAGTCCTCAGAAGCCATCCAGATGCCCTCAATGCCCAAACGCAAATATCTGAGACATGAATGACATCTACGAATGCAGACTGGTTCATAGGTGGGGGATGAAAATGGCACTGAGTCATCTGTATGACATTGGTGTGGCATGGGTATGCAATGATCCCAGTAGCTCTCTCCAGAGCCGATCTATACCAAAAGCATAGCAGAGTCAGAGTGAAACAACAGAATTTCTTGGAAAAGATGTTTGAGCAGGAGCCTGGAGAACATAGAAAAATTCCCTGTCATACTTGAAAACATGTAACCTGCTACTGATGGCGACAGGTTGTCATTGCTCTGTGCCAGTGACAGCTCATGGTGTCTGAAGCAACCCACGAGGCATCATGGCTGCCTTTCAGCAGCTTCTTGGTTGTCTGTTTCTGCAGTCAGAGGCAAGACAGATTACAGATTAGCAGGGGCTCCTTGGAATACAGAACATCCTTTCAACAAGGTCTTGCCCTTTCTACTTTCTACAAATTGATTCATGAAAGCCTTCTGGAACTTGGGGAGAAGTAATGCAAAAAGAACCTGCACTTTCCAATAGTTTCTTCTCCCGGGACATAACAGATTCTAAACAAAAAGCCATGTCTAAGGCAGGACAAAGGGCACAAGCTGTTTACCTGAAAAGACCCAGTTTAGAAATAAAGTTTGGCTTCCACTCACATGCAGAAAATGTGTCCTGGTATTTCATTCACCTTTTCACCCAGGCTCTGCACACACATCTTGACAGCAGATGAGAGTAGCGGGGACATGAAGTGACAATACCAGCACAAGGGCAGCGACACTGAAGCCAATTGCATCAGCGGTAAACTGTATTACAAGTGGTGACTAGAACACTAATAATATGTTTTGAAGAAATAATGGCATGACATGTCCACTGAGTTTTCCCTTAACACTTGTCTTGTACTCCCAAGTGACATATCACAGTCCACAGCATTATTATGAAGTGTGAAAAAAGACAGTTGTGAGGGATTGTAATTTGATATCTAGGTAGAAAAAGCTCTCCAAATAAAAGTTTTACAAATGAGAAACAAAAACTCATAGACACAGACAATAGTTTAGTGGTTACCAGAGGGTAAGGGGGAAGCGGGATGGTAGATGAGGGTAAAGGGGATCAAATATATGGTGATGGAAGGAGAACTGACTCTGGGTGGTGAACACACAATGGGATTTATAGATTATGTAATACAGAATTGTACACCAGAAATGTATGTAACTTTACTAACAATTGTCACCCCAATAAACTTTAATTAAAAAAAATATATATATATGTTTTAAAGACGGTAATTTCAGCTTCTGACATCATTATTGTATCTAATGGAAATCCTTCTTCATAATTCATGAAAGGTGTTAGAATGTCAAATGAGGTAATAACATGTCAAAAATGACTTAGGAGCGATACCAACAGTTTTATTATTGGTTGCTCTTTATGTTACAGGTAATAACACTTCGAACCCTTGATCCTTGGTAGCACTAAGCATATGATGCTAAAAGACACACAATAAGGTGTCAGCTGATGAGAATACAGCAAACAGATAATTACATAACACTTTTTTAGAGTCTCTGACATACAAGGTCTGACAATGAAGTTCGTGAACTCATCCTAGAAAAACATACCTCTTTGCTGAATATCCCTATGGTTACCTTCGAAGAAGTACTCCCCTTGGGAAGCTATGCACTGACACCAGAACCTAGTCCACCCTTCAAAGCAATTTTGGAACTCTTTTTCTGGGATGGCCATCAGAGATGTCATCGTAGGACGCTTCACATCCTGAATGTCATCAAAATGTCTTCCTTTCAATATTCCCTTTATCTTCTGGTAAAGAAAGAAGTCATTGGGGGCCAGATCAGGTGAGTAGGGAGGGTGTTCTAATACAGTTATTTGTTTACTGGCTAAAAACTCCCTCACAGACAGTGCTGTGTGAGCTGGTGCATTGTTGTAATGCAAGAGCCATGAATTGTTGGCAAAAAGTTCAGGTCATTTTCATCTAAATTTTACATCAGCCTTTTCACACTTCCAAATAGTAAACTTAGTTAACTGTTTGTCCAGTTGGTACAAATTCATAATGAATAATCCCTTTGATATCAAAAAAGGTTAGCAACATCGTTTTGACTCTCGTTTTGGACTGATGGAACATTTCTGGTTGTGGAGAATTGGCTGACTTTCGTTGCACACTCTGATGCTTTGTTTCAGGGTCATATTAGTACACCCATGCTTCATCACCAGTGATAACATGGTCCAAAAGCTCATCTTGCCTCTCCAAAAGGTCTTGGCAAACTTTGACTCTCCTTTGCTTTTTTGTTCACCAGTGAGCTCTTTTGAGACCATTTTTGCGCATACCTTTCTCATGCCAAGATTTTCAGTTAAGATTTTCCTAACTGTTTCTCTATCAATGTTTACTTATCTGCTGTGTTTCTCACAGTCAGCCAGCAATTCTGACGCACAATTGGAAGAATTTTTTCGTCAGTTCCACTTGTAACTTGCCGCCCTGACCTCTCTTCATCAGTGACATGTTCTCTCCCCTCAGAAAAACGTTTAATCCATTTGTATACTGCCGTTTTCTTCATCGCATTATCTCTACAAACTTGGACTAACGTGTCCCTGATTTCACTTCCATTTTGCTGAATTTAACAAGGAATTTAATGTTTCTTCATTGCTCTAATTCAAGCTCAGACATTCTCATGATTGCACACAAAAACACACAACAATAATGAATGTCACTCAACAAGACACCGCCACATGTCAACATGAACACAGCTGTGAGACACTGATATACCAAGGTTATGAAACCTTACCGAGCTGTTTGTACAGTGCGGCCAATGTAAGTGCACGGTGGCAAGTTCGCAAACTGAATTGTCAGACCTCATATGCATATATTCCTCTTTATTCTGACAGACTCTGTACTGGGGTCTTTTTCTAAAAGCATATACTCATCATAAAAAATTAAATTCATGTCATGTAAAAAGAAGTCATGTTCTTCTGATATCTGTATTATAGTTTTCTTTGTCTTTATACACTATGTGTAAAGGTCCTTTTTTAAAAGCATAAATTAGTCACAAAAAGAGAATTCACGTAGTAAGCTAAAAAATAAAACAAAACATGAATCCATTAGCTCCCTGGGATTACGACCTTTTAAAAAATTTGTGATATGAATTCAAGTATTTTGGTGCTTAGTTTATACTTTTACACACTCTACATCATATCTCAAATCAGGCATTCATGCTGTAATATATGAATCTGGTAGGAGTTTCCTGGCTAAGTTGACAATGACTGGCAGGATGTTATCACTAAATGACTTCACCAGAATATGGGCAGACACTTGCTCTGACATGCAGCCTTTGTATGCTACACTCCCTTTACGAGCACGCTGCTCTGTGGTGGAGATGCTCGAATTGGAGCCAAAATCATGAACATTTCACTACTGTCCTCTCTGTGATTTTGTACCACCTCCAAACCTGGGTTTGGTCTTTAATTTCTCTTTAAGGCACCACAGCCAAGGAGCAGCTGGTACTGTTTACTCACTTGCTGCACCTGTAGATCTGCTCTGCAAGGCATAGAAATGGATTTTCTCCACAAAACATGAATTTCTAGAGCTGGAGTTTGCCTCATCATTCATGGGTGCACAATACATCAAGATCAGGAAATGGGAAATGGCATCATTAGTGGACTATTTAGGCTCTTCTTTTCTGCTTTCCTTTAAAATTAATTTCTTCCTGTTCACTGCTCAGTGATGAAAACATCTTCCTTTGCAGAGGAATTAACTGAAAAGTGCACTGAGAAATTTAAGATTTATAACATAAGCACCTTGAACCCTCTGTTCCTGGTGAACCTGAAGAATAGCTGCAAGCAGAAACTACATTCCTGGTTACCCGATTTATGTCAAAAAAGATTTCAGAGCCTGCCATTCCTAACTCCTACATGCAACTGGAAGGAGTTTGACTATTAGCCCTGCGTTTATAAAACAGTGTTCTTGAATTTTTCATTCCCTGGATGTGCTGTGATAATTTTAGGAGCTGAAGCTTGAATGTTGCCCTATTTGTAACTAGAAAAGAGTCTCTGATTAGTTAATAACTCGACTTACCTCCCTGCTAATATGGTCAGTCTCTCTTTTATAGTCATCAACCAGCCATGGTATTTCAGCCTTCTTCCTTCATTTCAATGGAAAAAAGAAAAACCCAACAACAAAGCCAAACCAAACCAAAACCAAAATACCAGAACTGAAGAAACCCTGACCCACACAAGACATTTGTTGGAAGTCTGGGGAGATGGAAGGACTTACACTGTAAGAATGAAATAATTAACATTTTTGTTAGATAATCCTGTTGCAGAAAAGTCCCTCAGTTTCAGCTTTCGCCTCCTTTTTTATCCTTTTCTTTTCCTTCTTTTCCCCTCATCCTTGAGTAGGAAACCTCAAGCCTCCCATTTCCGTAAGCAAAGTAACTCAGCTCTCTTCCGCCTCTCTGCATTGCAGTTTTAGGGCCCCTCGGCATACTTCTGCTCATTAAGATCCTCAGCAAAAAAGAAAGGATCCTTCTCCCTCGGAAGACAAATGTGACTGTGATCCTTAGTTACACAAACTCTTTTTCCAAAGTCTTTGCTTCTCCTTTGGTTCTTATTAAACTCCTAACCAATTCAAGACCCAATTCAATCAAAGCAGGATGCCAGTTCTCCTTCCCCACGTAAACACATTCTCCCCGCTGTTCTCACATTGCTAATAGGTGCCTTCCCTCTTCTACATGATAGAGTCTTGTGCATTTACTTTATATACTTCCTATTAGATGGCGATTCATCTGAGGATAGGTTCTGTGGCTTCCACCAATTATCTTGGTACAGATTGGTTAAATTGACCTCCAAATCTGTACACATGGAAAGAACTGATCAAAATCCTGATATACTCTTCTCTTGTCTGATTTTGGGTAAATGTACAAGGTGATCCTTAGAATGACCTTGTCTGGAAATGAAAATGGTGAATCAATAATTCCCCTGTAATTACATATCTGAAATCCCACCTACACCCTGTTGTGTTTCAAAGTGGATTTCAGATTTGCATTGTAAAACAGATTGTGCTTTGCTGCTGCATTTACCCAGTGGATTTGCTAATAATTTAGGAAGTTTGGTAAATACAATGCAATGTAACTGGTAATATTTATTTGCTCTCTCAGCTGATGATTTTAATCCCCCAAATAAGAAGCTCTGACAACAAATTATTGATACGCTTTGTGAGGTTTATCAACATTTACTTAGATCTATTTGGAAAAAAATCCAAATGGGGGCTATTTAACATAATTGAGCATTAAAACTGTTTGATTTGGTACTCAGTGTTTTTTAACACATGTATTAAACACATAGACGTTATTGATGCAAGCTGTTTGTTTCTGTCTGCAACAGGAGATTATAAAGGGCAGTTTATTCATTCAGGAAAAAGCAAGTTAGTTGAAACACATTTTTTTTTTTTTTTTTTTTTGCTTCTTTTATTTGAGAGTATATCTTAACCAAGCCAAATAGATACCACATGGGCTGTCAGTTAACTTGACATTGGAAAACAATACAGGGTTTATATCCTATTTCCAGTACTGCACTGTGAGTTTGTAGCCCTGTACCGCCCTTCTTTGTGACAAATCTTCTTTATTCAGCTTTAGAAAATTACTAAGCAGAGCTATGTTAATGAAAATGTATTTATAGATTAATCATTTGGGCTTTGTAAAATGTGTTTGGGAAGAACATTTTTGTTTTGAAATCCCTGTGTACTTATGATAGATGAATGAAGATCAAAAGGTAGTGATATGGTTTACATTTGACAATAGTGGGTTGGGGGATAGTGCTGAAGGAGTGGGACCTGGAACAGTAGTAGCAAACAGTATTTGAAGTTCAAGTTCTGCTTCCCAGTTGGGCACACCTGGTTTTCTTCCTTTTCACCTATCAGCACTACAGGAGCAGTCCAATCATTTTAGTTCATTAGTGTATCCCTAGTCTCTAGAACCTGAGATATAACAAGTCCTTCACACACATCTTCTAAATAATGAAATCTAATGAACTCATTCCATTATTATTCCTTGATTATTCTTCTGTTATAACATGTAACTAATCCTTTATTCCTAAAGCCATTTTGGTTCTTTGTCCTCTTTTCTGGATGAAAATCATCCAATATCTTCTGGTCTTTATTCATCTGTCATAACTTCATAGGGATTTCTAAAACATCTAATGATTGCCTTCCTATCCGTGTCTTTGACTAATCTGCGTACCAGACCACGCATTTAAAAATTTTATTTGAGTTAATATGAATTAACTTTGGAATAGACATCAGGGGTTTCTCAAAGTTAGAGTTTTGCTCTTCAGTTAGATCTGAAGGAGAATGTGACCTATTGTTTGTTTTTCTTTCCATAGGAGGTGATGCATGTGGAAGGAGTAGTAGTGGGAGGAAATGAATTTTCAGAGGAGATTTAAAAATTTTTCGTATTCTTCCATTAAATGGAGATGGTATTTACTTGAGCTTCACTAGGTTGGAGCCTCTCAGATGTTTTTGATTAAAGACATTTAGATTGGGTGGAGGGAAAAAAAAAGGCTCCCCTACTATTTCAGTTCCTATTTGCCTGGAGAACTTCAAATTTCAACTCTCTGTTCCAGAGTTGAGCTGCGTTCAGATCACTGAATTTAAATCACCAGTAAACTGGGGTAATGTGCAAATGCTAGTTTACAAATTTAGTAATCATTACCAACTCTTTTAGTTGTCTGTCTCTAGAGAGCCTTACATCTTTAATGAAAACTAAAGCTTATGAAATAGTGAGCCAACCACTCAGAAAAACAAAAACAAAAAACAAAAAAAAATCCAGGACTTCCAATTTTAGATCCTTTCTTGGTCCATCAACAAACCCTCACGATTCACTGAGAAGCCTTGGGTCACATTTTAAGAATCCTTTCTCCAGAGGGGAAAGAAATCCAAACTCATAACCAGCAATCTTTTCCTATTGCTCTGGCTGGGCAGAGAAAGAGGAAGTGACACTTCTCACTTAATTATATTTCTCATTAAGGATAAGTGCTTCATTGGCCTAAGGATTTAGATTCATCAAAAAAAAAAAAAAATGATTCGCGTTATTGTATTGGGGAGCTAGTACTGTTTCAAACAAAACCTGATTAAATGAGGAATAAAAATTTGTTCCATCATATAATCCTGATGCAATTGACTTCATGTGTCTTATAATTTTAACTTCAGTCTTTGTCCTGTTCTATTCTTCTAGCTTTCTCTCAATTCACACACACACACTAGTGTGTATATGTATATATAATATATACAATACTGTGTATGTATATGTGTGTGTATATATGTATATATATGTGTGTGTGTATATATACATATATATATATATAATTTTAATTTATTAGTAACCCCAGTCCTTTCTCTCCTTTACCTTCCCTCTAGCTCCCATTGCCATTGGATCTACACTTCCTTCCCTATCCAACTTAGGTGTCATGGCCTCCTCTCTCATGAACATTTTATCCCAGCCAGGTGGCAAAATCCACAACCATAGAACAATTGAAATGTCTAATCTTTAGATCTACCCATGGGGTAATGATCAACACTGGTGAAAACTCACAGTTGCACAGACTAAACCCACTATATATGTGTGGTATTTAACTTTAACTTGGCTCTCAAAACTGCCCTGAAATCTCTGTCTCAGATTGGGTTTCCTCAAAGTACCCATGACAGGAAATTTTTATATAAGGATTTACTGAGGGAGAGTGCTCAGTAAAGTGGGAGTGAGAAAAGCAGGACAGGGCAGGGTAAAAAGGCTAAGCAAAGATGTGGGCTTAGCTGGAAAGTAGTTCGTACCTGTTCCATGGAAGTTCTAGGCAAATTTTGATCTCCCATGCCAGCCAATCATTAACTGAGGCCTTGGCACCTACACCCATCTAGGGGCTGGAGGTGGGGCTAGGAGAGTGAAGGCTTAACTACCTGGTGAAGCAGTTCTCCCCCTCAGAAGGGGACAGCTATGGCTCTTAGCAGCCAGGATGCACAGCAGCAGCAGTACAGGAAAGGGTGTGGGCAGGGAACCAACCACAACCTCTATTGCCTTTACAGTGTCTCTTGTAAGTGTTCTCTGCTATGCTTCATACAAGCTTTTCAAGCTTTCTTCTTTCTCTTACCTCTGACCCCATCAGTTCTTCATCACTCTTAGCAGAAGACCTTGTCTCGTTTTCCCAGAAAACATAAAACCCAGTTTCAAGCCCTATAATGGCTTTCCACTGCTTAGGAAATTGTCTAAATTTCTTAATGTGGTTTAAAAGCCCAGAGTGCTTTGACCTTTGGTTAAGTCTCTAGCTTCCACCTTAGTCACGTCCATCCAATGCTTTAGCCATACCAAACCTCTTTCGGGGCCTTGGAAACACACATCTTCTGGCCACCTGCCCTCCTCTGCTCAGAATATTTTTTAATTATCAGGTGTTGTTAATGTTTACAAGATTTTTTTAACCATAATTCCCACAAAGTTGAAATTAATCAGCAATCACAATCGTGTATTTTCCATCCTGAATTCTTTACATTGATTCATCTTTCAGTTGGGTGAACTGTGAAATACAGTAAGAGTTTTAAAGAAGTGACCTAGTGCTATATACTTGCTTGCTTGAGAATGCCTATTTTTTGACATAATTCTTTATATATACTTGCAAAATAATTTAGCTGACTTTAAAATTCCTGGTTTATACTTACTTTGCCTCAGAATTCAGTAGACATTATCTATAGCCTATATATAGTCTGATATTGAGTGTCTCTATAAAAAAGTATGAGGTTCACCAGGCATATGTGACTTGTACATAAATTGCTTTTTTACTTTAGATGCATATACTAGTCTGATTGTATATTTTAGAAAATTACAGTAATTTATCAGCATTCACTTTGATGTGGATTATTTCACATCAGATTTTCTGAGATCCAGTGTTTTTGCTTATAAATTTAAGCCTGATAATTTCAGGAAAGTTTTCTTCTATTTTATTCATTAATGTATTTGCATCTTTAGAAACATCAGTTATGCATATGTGAGGTTTACCTTGTCTCTCTTTTATATGTATCATTTTCCGTATATTCTTTTTATTATTTCTTTCATATATTTCTTTCCTGAAGGCTATTTTCCGTGTTTCTTGATTTTAAAAAATCATGTCCATGTTATTTTTGTTGCTTTTAATATGGCTTTTATATCCTTAATACTTCTTTTTCTTTTTCAAGCTGTGCCAGTTTCTATTTCGTTTCTTTTGTCTGTGTCTTTTAATTTCTTCTTTGAAATCTAATATGTACTTTAAAAGATTTTTTCCTGAAATCATGTTTCTCTGAATTTTTGAAACTAAAAATATACTATAGGCTTGACTTCTGATGATGATGATACTTTTTTCTTTTGCATATAATTATTTATGTGATTTTTAACGGGAGAGCAGAGTAAAAATATCTTTCCTGTGGTATATTTAAACAGATGCTTTCGAGACTTAATTTTTAAAGTTTTCTATGAGGAAAGTGACTGATTTCTACTGAGATAAATGTCATAAGTGACTCTCAAAGAAAATCAAAGACACTTGATGAACATATGAAACTAAGAGATCTTAACTGAACAAAGGAATCTGGGCTGACTAAGAGATTCACCAGTTCCTCACGCAAAAAGAACTGGACAGAAATACCAGGGAGTCATGGAGGTAAACAATTATGAGTTACCTCAAAGAAAAATGGATATATGCTCAGCCAGTTTTTTGTTGTCTTCATAAAGTCCCAATTAAAGAGGCCTTCCAGATTTTGTTGCCGATAGAGACCAACACCAGATGGGTCCTGTAGGTCCTTTGAAGCCAAGTTCTGGTGCTTAAAGTGGGCAGCCAGAGAAGCAGCACTCTTTATAGGATGACATTTTAACAAGGCTCATTATAGACTCACACATGAACTAAAAATGCTAAATTGTTAATAGTTTTCCCAGGGTTTCGCTCTTGAAATGAAACTTCAGTAATTTCTTCTTATTTTAGGCACTCTAATTATGCTCATAAGCATGAAACAACCAGGCTGTGACTATATACTTAGCAGCAGAAGACTTACAAAATCCATCTAAGTTGTGACTGCCCTACCTAACTTCAGGTCAAACCAATCAACTGTGGTCCATTATAGAAAGCACAGTTGGCAGTCTCTCAGAAGAATCAGTCATTTTGATTATCTTATGTGGATGACAGCTCGTCAGTTACAACAAATTTGTCATCAGAATGATTCTGGAAAGACTGTGGCACTATCCAGAGAGGCACTATCTATGTATTCAAATATAGGTCAATGTTTGTGTTAATAATGCTGATACATGTTATCTGAAGGAATGCAGCTAGGGAAACTGGTTTACTAATAGGTCTCTGGAAAATGAGCCATTCCGAGCAAGAATATACCAAGTCTGAATTTAATATACCATTCCAAAATCCATGGATAATGCTGCCATTATGCAGGCCCACATTCAAATAGGTCATGAGATATTCTGACCAACCATTCAACAACGAGGTGGCATTTCCCAAAATTCTCTGTTCTAGGATAAAAATTGGGCCCTCAAAATGAAACTATGTCATGTTAGCCCCCTAATTCACATCCTAAATGATAATTTAAGTATATGTATACGTGTGTATATATTTATGTGTATGTTTGTGTTTGCATACTAAAACACACATAGACACACATGCCCACCTCTGCTAGCAAATTTCTGATAAAATATAATGCTACAATTAAACATATGATAAGAAGTTAGGACAAGATAACTAAAGACAAGTGTTATCAAAGAGTCAGTGACTCACAAAGAAATAACATACCGTTTCTTATAGAGTGAAATCTTTTTTAGTTTTATTTTTTTTAAGGAAGGCGCAGTTCCCAGTGGCCCATGCGGGGATCAAACCGGCAACCTTGGAGTTATTAGCACCATGCTCTAACCAACTGAGCTAACTGGCCACCTTTAGAGTGAAATCTTTTACTCTATGATTTAAAAGTGTGAGTGGTTCAGTAGGTAAATCTATAACTAAAGGGCCTCGGATTTGGCTTAAAAAATGTTACTCAACCCTTTGATTACTGGACAATACTAGACATAAACATTGTTCTCTTTGAACTCTTCCCAGTCCTTTGATTCATTTGGCTATCCTGGCGTTCTTTCCCATCACCATCATTGGCAAATCGTTTCCATGGCTCATGGCCTTGACAAGCAGCTATGAAGACACAGGTAGTGAGTTAGAAGAGAGGCTGTATTTTTGAACTTGGGAGAACAATATTTCCCAAACTTTGGTCATTAATACACCATTGTTAGGATTTAGGGCACATCTGTGTACCATTAACACTATTGTTTACTTAACATTTTTCCTGAAATTGATGCACAAAGTTGTAAAATATGAACAGGAAACTTTGTAACATTACACAAAAGGAAAGCAGTATGTCTCAACAGAAATAGAAAACAACACTAAATAGCAAATAGAATGGAGATAAAATCAATTTCACTACATTTTGACTAGATCCCATTGTTTTCAGAAAGTTACGAGTAGGACCTCTCTCTATAAATTTAGTTTTCACTCGTGGCTTAGAATTATAGTGTTAAATATTGATTTTGTGCAGAACAAGTACCTTTTTTGGTGGCCTTTCCTGTATCCAAATATGTGTGACTTTAGAATTGTTTTGAGGCATTTACTACCCTTAAAAATATGCATTTCTAATACTGCATTAGAATGGAGGGGTTTATTTGCTAAAACCAGCCATTAATATGTGTTTGAAAGTTGATATTTATTAGCACAAAACTGCGATTTTCAGATTTGAGGTTTGGTATAACCAGGTAATCATTAAAGATTGAAAATAACTTTCTCACTTGTAATTTTATTTAATCTAAAGCTGCATCTGCTTCATAATTGAAACCATCTTCCAGTACATTCTCCATAGTTTGGATAACCTTTCTTGAATAATCAGGGACATATCTAATTTATTCAGGAACAGATTATAGAAGTCAGTGGAAATTTTTTTTGGAAGAACGAAGATTGTCCCTTAATTTCAACTTTCCTGTGGCTTTCTTCCTAATATCTTCACAATATATTATCATTCCTTCCTCCTATTTTATGACATTGCACTGGTATAAGGACCATATTTTTATAAAAAATACAAAATGCTGATGTATACCATTCATATGATTTAAACAATACTAAACTCCTTTTGGTATTCAATGTTGGGAATTCATTAAAATGCAAGACATTTTAGGAAATATTCTTTTAAATTATTTATAACCTTTACACACCCTCAGGGCAGAATAAAGGGGAAAAGAAATGTCTGGTTAGAAATATAAAAGATGGAATGTTATTCATATCTTGAAATTGCCCCATTTAGAGATCATTTAATCAACTCAAATAAGTGTTCTATAATTTTGCTTTCATTAATGAGATGACTGAGTTGCACAAAGCATGCAAAACACACATGCTTCATTGTGATGAAAGTGGTTTTCAGACGGGATGCCAAAGCCTCTGTGAGTTCAAAAAGAAACATTCTTAGGGAGATCGTGTCTGTGGGATTAAAACAGGTATTTATTAACTTAAGGGTGACAAGAACATTTCTCATGTTCCCCACTTACTTTTTTTTTTTTTGCACTTTTTGTCACTTTTGTTGGCACAGATGGCAAATAGAGTCTCAGAGTTGGAAGTTGACAAAATGATTAATGATGCAGCTACGACTGAAACTAAGGTCACCCTAACTTTCCATCCTCTGTGCTTTCTACTATAGATGGACATTGATTCATTCATTCATTCATTCATTCAACAGCTGCTCTGGCACATTGATAGGTTCAGGCAATAGTGAGATACATAATGGCCTGGAGTTTCATGTTATGATCATTGTATCATGATCAATGTAATAGTGATTCAATTTTCACATGAGATAGAGTATGACAAGAAAGAGAAAGACAAAAAGCCGTTATTTCAGTGGTGAGCAGTAGTAGTGAAATGTTGACATCAAGGTCATTTCTCGAAGGGTTTCTGCATGCACTGGTCACAGTGAAAGCCATTCATAATTGCAGTGAACTCATCGCTTTGCTGGACTTCTCCCCATCAGTTTAGTTCCCACTGGTGACTTGGAAGAGCTCCAGTGTTAACTACTGATTTTGTGGAAAATAAGCACCTATTTTTGGGGGTTGCTGTTCTCCATATATGAATGAGTATAACTTCAGAAAATTTTATGAGGAGCTTACCACCCTAAAAACATACATTTCTAATGTTGCGTTAGAATGAGGGAGTTCCTCTTATTGTTTAGAACGCAGAGGGGAAATGAAAAAAAAGGGAATTGTTTTTATAATGTACTTTAAAAAACATTTGTCGAGAGTAAAAGAATGCAGTGTTGGTGTCCAGAGGAGCTCACAGTCTGTGACACTAGGCATTGCGCATGGAACTAGTTAACTACAAAGTGTTCTGGGAGGACAACAGAGGCAGGGTGTGTAGCGGTTAGGAGAGCAGATGTTAGAGCCCAGCTTTTGGGATTCTAATCCTGATTCTGCCTCTCAAGTAGCTGAGAGATCTTGGGCATGTTATAAGCTACCTGTGCCTCAGTTTCCTAATCTGTAAAATGGGGGTACTAATAGCATCTACCTCCTAGGCTTGTTGTCAGAAGGAAACAAATTTCTACGTAAAGAGCTCAGACTAGTTTGGCATAGAACAAGCACTTTTGGAACTTTTGGCAATGCTTTTGGTAAAGTTTCTTTCCTGGATCAGGGTTTTTGATACATTAATGCACATTGTGAATAATCAAGAAGCTGGCATCCTGTAGAATTTCCCCACATTATTTGGCCTTTTGCTGGGGAGCATCATCAGAAGACTAATGAATGTTCCCTTAGGATATATGCTTGGGAAATACAAGCACTTAAGAATGTTTTGCATAATTAAGGAAAAGTCACATTTATCAGAGGATCTTGACCTAAGAGTTTTGTTGCTTTATTTCCAAGATTCTAGATCTGGTTGAATATTTAGGGTTATTGATATAACAATGTCTTTATACCATGATGATGTTAATAATGACGGTAATGATAACTACATTGTTTAGTACCAGGTGCTGTGCTAAGTGTGGAACGTGTACTATCTCATTTACTCCTTACAAAAACTCTATAAGGTTTTATTAAAAATGAGGAAACTGAGATTTAGAAGGTTAAATGACTTGAGTGAGCTCACAAATTAACTTGCTGAATCAAGATGTAAATCCAGTTCTATCTGATTCCAAAGCCCATATCTCCAATCAGGAAGTGGTACTGTTTCCCTGATTTTGATGATAATAACCATGATTTCGATGGTAACAGCAACACACATTAAAGAGCATTGAAAACTGTAGTGAAAAATTCAGTGTAAAGATAGGGTATTATTAATAGCATTAAAATTATGCCCATGATTTTTGTTTAATTCTGCGATTAAGACAGTATACTATTTATGAGCTGGTGGGTTTGAAAGGTCCCCAAAATGAATAACCAAAAATATAAAACCTACAGAGTTTCAAAATATAAAAATGTATTTTTTTCTGGAAAAACACCCAAATAAAGTTGTGTTTCATTAATTTTGATAAAGAAGATCTCATCTTTTATAGGAGACTTTCTATGCAGAACATATTCTTTAAGAAATGTGGAGAAAAACTTAAACACATGTTCAGTATTAAAAAGTCTACTAATTTGAAAATGGCTTTTAATTCAATACTAAGATTACTGAAGATTAACTCAAAATACATAAATTCAATGTGAGCATTTAAATGTAGAAAGTTACATTAATGTTTATCATATTTTTATTTTTAGAAAGTAAGGTCATTTCAATCAAATGCATATCAGTAGTTGACTGTGTTTCTCCTGAAAAAAAAAATCACATTTGTTTTTAATATCAAAAAGAAAACAATTTTTTAAATGATTTTTGTTTGTAATATATACGTACATGTCATCATGTTCACCTTAAGCTGAATATTAGTAGCCTGTGTCCTCTGTTCTTTGTTTTCTCTGAGGTTTTACTTTTCGTTTTGAGTGGGTAATCTTACAATGGTACAGCTCTCCTGACTGTCATGTGTAGACCTAAATCTGCCAGGTCTGCTTTGCATAATGAACACACAAAGGTGAGCGCTTCCCTACAGGTATAGCAGATAAGCACCCAGGTACTGCGGTGACAGGTGCAACACACATACACAGATGGAGAAACTGAGAGACTTCATTAACACTAGATTATCTCACTAATGGCTGAGTCTTTAAGGGGGAGGGGGGCTTTCTTCAGGGATAAAAGGAGAGGAAGCCACTGAAGCAAATCTGTATAAAGGAATCACTGGTTCCCCATGTATCTGTTCATTTTTTTTTTCTTGCAAGATTGTCCTTGGAATATAGTTTCTCTTCCTCCTGGTCCTTTCAGACCAGATAAGATCTTCGGCATTTTTCCTTTGCTCTATATGCGTCCCTGGTGAGCTAGTCAACTCACTCAAATGTCACTTAACTTCAAATGTCACTTACGTGCTTTCCAGCCACGACTGCCCTCCTGACCTCCGGATCCCCATTGGGTGTCAGCCCAGTGATAGACATTAATCAGGTGTCAGGCAATATGTTAAGCCCTTTGTAGACATTACCCCATATAATCTATCAAAAAATCTTTGGGGATTAGTAAAATTATCTCCAATCTATATTTGAGAATAGGGAGGCTTTCTTTAGCAATCTGGAAACTCACACAAATGCAATCCCGTTAACATGACATTTGTTCAGATATTTTGAAAGATTTTATATTTCCCCTTGTCCTGCTCTTCTCTTTAACCACTTTTCGACTGACATCATACCCACAAACTCAACATTCTGAATGAACACATCTGAACTGTCAAAGTACCATGTGCCCCAACTGACTTGTCCACCATTCTCCACATGCCCTGACTCACGGAGCACAGCCCATTTGAAAGACACCAATAGGAAAGGCTCCATACTGTATGACTCAACTATAAGACATTCTAGAAAAGACAAACCTATGGAGACATGGAAGAGATCAGTGGTTGCCCGGGAGAAGGGATGACCAGGTGAAGTAAGGGGATTTTTAGGGTGGTGAAGTGATTCTGTATGACACTGTGAAAGAGTTTAACAGAAGAGGAAACTGTGTTTGGCGGGATGAGGTGGACATATAGAACTGCGCTTTTTGCTTAATTTTCCCATAAACCTAAAGCTGTTCTAAAAACAGTTTATTAATTAAAAATAAATTTTTCAAAACCCTGAGTACAGACATTTATGTATTAAAATACTGTTTTCTTATGAGTTTCACACTGAATAGTTAGGAGATCATTATTCTGTCATTTTATAGTATTAGTAGCTCTAATTACCTTCTCTGAGTCACCTACAACTATAATCAGCATACCTTGCTTCTAATATCATGCACTATGAAAACATGCAGAGCAAAAGACCATTTCATGCCAGACTACGACGTCTCTTTAGGTGTACTTTTTCAGTCAATTTTAAATCTGCATATAATTTAACCCCTATTTCTCTATCTTAGCCACAAAGATAATTTGTGGTTAATATCTTAATAAAAATCAAAGCACATTATGTTGAGCATAGTGTCTGGCACATAGCTCCTGACATTAAATGGTGGCTATTATCAGTCTTCTCTTGCCAAAATCTAGTGATCTTACCAAAAAATAGTTGTTAGTTTGGCATTTCTTATTTTTAGTGATATCATTTTGGCTTCTGAGGGTCACCACATTCTTTGCTAGGTGCTCAAAAATAATCTATTTGATAACTTGTTCGTTTATTTTTTACTTTCTAAGTTTGATAATAAGCCTACCTATTCATAATTTACAAAATCTGCTCGCTTGTTATTTTAGGAAACTGTTGTATCCTCATATTTTCCCCATTTTAACTACTTCCAACATATGGGCCTCAGAATTTTCACCACTTTAAAAAGACCTACTAGATATTCTTTTAAAGCTCTCAGGGCCATATTTGTAAACTTGAAACTAACAGACTCACTTAGACAAACTGCATTTTAATTTCTTCTACAGGATATATATTTTTCCTAGTCTTTCCCCTTTGATGATAATTCTCCTTAAAGGAAAAGATGCAACAAACCAGGAGTCAGGGTTTTGCTCTCTATTTTACCCTGTAACATTACAGTAGTGGTGAGTCTCTTCATATATATAATATGAAGAAGGATTTTGTTGTTGTTATTGATGATATGACATTGGTTGTCAGTTCAGCTTAAGCTGAACTTGGAGTGTTTTTATAAGTTTGTGCCACTATATTAATCCTGAGACATAGCCCATATTGTATCTCCTTTAAATATCATTCCTCTGTCCCCGCTTTCTTTAGGTATAATTGACAATTAAAAATTCTATATATTTAAGGTGTATAACTTGGTGAGTGTGTGTGTGTGTGTGCGTGTGTGTGTGTGTGTGTGTGTGTGTGTGTGTGTACACGGAGGGAGGGAGAGAGAGAGAGAGAGAGAGAGAGAGAGAGAGAGAAATATCCATGACAATCAACATAATTAACATTTTCCTCACCTACATAGTCATTATTTTCTTTCCCTTTCTTTGTGATGGTAATACTTAAGATCTATTCTCTTAGGAAATTTCAGGTATATTCTGAACTATAGGCACATTGTTATACATTATATCTCTAGAATTTATCCATCTTGCATAACTGAAACATTGTACCTATAGAGCAACATCTCCCCATTTCCACTTCCCACAGCTCCTGGTAACCACCATTCTACTTTCCATCTCCCTTAAGTATACTTTTTGAATGATAACTGATTCTAAGAACCATTCCATCTCCAGTAAACCAGGGAAAAGTGGTATTTCTCAGGCTCTGCCACAATCATCATTCATTTGTTTATTTAAAAAGCAATTACTGAGCATGCATTCTAGGTCAAGTGCTGTGTCAGGCATTCCTAAAGATGAAACTACTAAGACAGTCCATATACGCAGGGATTTCACTGAATAATCAACATTCAACAAACATCTATTGAACACCTGCTATATATATGCTAGGACGAAAGATTTGTGAAAAGGAATTACAGTACAGAGCAATAACTGTACCAGTACAAAGATGTGTGAATAATAGAGGTCTCAGAGAGGAAAGCATGATGAACTCTGTGAAAGTAGAGAGGGAACAAGCTAGGAAAATCTTCCAGGAAAATTATATATTCAAACTGGGTTTTAAACACTAGAAGTTCACAGACAAAGAAAGGGAAAGGGTTCTGGCAGAGGACGTGATGCCGACACATGTTTACAACACTGTGATGGGCCATATTACTTTCTGAATGACCCTTCTTCAGTATTCTGAAGAAAGGAGAGGGGCTACCTTTTCCTACAGTAGAGATCAACCAATATAAGCATGGACACATTTGTAAGACACATACATTTAGAAATAATCTGTAAATCAATGCAAAGTTTTCTTGGAGATTAGATTTTAGAATTATAAGATTATTGCCTTTCTGAGCAGGTCAGGAACCCCCTGTGAACTGCAAAGGGCACATCTCTTTCCTCTCAGTTCACTGCATCTGGGGACTTCTGGGAGAGCTTCTTCCAACCTCCTAGCCCTACCCCACATTAGGTGTCAACAAGCTCATCAGGTAGTAACAGGAACTGGCTCTCGTGGCATCTGACACAGCTTTTCTCCTGAACTCTCTTAGATGCCCCAACTTTAATGAAAGCTTTCCTACTGTTTTATTCACTACACATGTAACCCAAAGGATGCTTTTGGAATCAAGCTTTTTAGTTTTCCGAATTAGATTAAGAAGTCAGATTCATCTAGGTTCAAATCCAGATCTTAGGTTTGCAACTAGACGCTACCAGTTACTAGCTGATTAAACTTTGAACAAGATATTGCACCTCTTTAAGTCTCATTTTCATGATCTGAAAAATTGGAATCAATGTTTACTTACTGGGTATTGTGAGGATTGTGTGATATAATGTATCTAAAATGTTTAGCAGAGTTCCAGATACATGATATGCTCTTAAAATATGATAGTCCATATCCTTCTAATAAAAATAAGAAGAAGAGGAGGAAGAAAGACCAACACTTGTGCAGATCCTACAGAGGTATCAGGCAGTATGTTAGATGTTTTACATATATTATTTCATTTAATCCTCACACAACCACTTGAGGTAAGAATAATCACTTTGATTTTTCTAGGTTAGAAATGTGGTTTATACAATGATGTGACTAGTCCTGGATCACAGACTGTTCAATGTAGGAGTGGAATTCAAACCCACTTTTGTATCTCTAAACCCAAAATGTTCTTTCAACACATTGTACTTTGAAAGCTAAAGATTTTTGTCTGAGTATGTCCATCAATCCCCAAAGGTTTGAATAATATGTCCAAATTGAATTTAAATATTTTCCCATTCAGCAATGTTGAATTTATAATCTGCATATAGTTTTAAAAGAATAAAAGATTAAAGTTGAATCAAACATCTTGTTGAAACCATGATGTACTAATATTTTCAACACAGCAGGCTTTAAGGGCAATCACAAAGCAAAAACTAATTGCTATTATTGACAAATTAATGGGAAACTGCTTTATAAATGCTCTTTTTATTCTGAAGAATAAGTATTTGTTTACACATGTTTTTATGTGTGTTTGCATGTATATATGTGTGTATATGTATATATATATGTGTGTGTATATATATATCTCCTTTCCCATTTTTCATATTATACCACCAACTGAATAATAATAAAGGTAAAGGCAAATCTCCTATTCAGAATATATATGTTTATATTGGTATTTATATCTCTCTTGAGCAACAACTTATTTGTTTTGGCAGTATTGTATTTTTTCCGCAGAATTGGAAAATAAACTGCTGGTCAAATGATTCATTATTTTCTCTGGTTGGTGTTCAGAAGGAAAAAAAATCTTAAAATTCAAATGTAAGTGCACTTGAAGTTACAACTTTGTCTTTAACTTAGAAGTTATTGATTGATAATAGATATTCAGTTTGATGAAAGAGCATGCAAAATAATTTTCCATATTTTATATAGTGAAATTATAATTAAGAATATTTTTTTATTTTATAACGAAAAATAGAAACTGCATTGCACTTCCACCAATCTGTCATGTTTTAAATACATATATCAGACTGATAATTAAAATTCTTGATATTGCAAGGCAACTTTTGAACTTGATCAATATAAAACATTTCATTAAGAGTTGCATAATAACCCGCAGAGTGGGGGAAACCAATTAGAAGCAGCGTCCTTGCCTTCTTGTGATTACCTAGTTGCACTTTGCGTAAATGTTGGTGAGCAGATAGTCCAGAGCAAAGGGTCATATTAATACTGTTATGGCTCATTTCCCTTTTTAGTCACATCTATGAGGGTTCTAAAAATGAAGTCTTTAAATTAATTATAAATGCAGAGGCCAAATACTTAAAACCACTTAAGAGCAAAGTTATTTTCAATTACTTCAGACTTACACATTTTGGAAAATATATTGATACGAGACATATTCCACTAATTTAATATTCTTCTATTTTCCTGTTAAATGAGCACTGTGAGCAGTAGAGATAAAGATTACTTTAATTAAGTGTGCAATGAATCCCATAAAACTTAATTGAATACTTCATTTTCACGTACATATTTTCTCTTACTCAAATGCTTCCCAGCCATGCTGTGTACAAGTATTTTAAAGCTAACACTTCAAAGAATAAGCAAAGATTTTGGGATAATTCAGAGCTTTCAAAGTCCCTGTAGCATTTGGGAATGACCTTTAAATTTTGAAAAGGTGAATGTTTTACATTTCTTTAAGCTGACAAGATAAACATAGAAGTATATTTAAATCAAATCAGTCTTTACAATAGCCACAGCCATCTTGGTGAATGTAGAAATAATGATTGCAGATTTCACAAACAGTGACTTACTTTTCCCAAATGGGCATCCAATGGTTTGCTCCACAGGGCATCTAACTTTGCCTAAATTCTCTAATGTTTTCAGAGAGAGACAACACAAAATAACCATTTTATATCCAACCCCTATACACAACTGGCATTCACACTACCTATCATTTCATAGGGTATCATGGGATTATACTTATTCATTCAAATAAATTATTCAGAAACTTCCAGAAGCAAATCCTACAGTTGTCTGAGATTTTTGTTGGCTAGCTCAAAGGTTTACCCGCATATTACAGAAAGATGTTGAGTGTGTGAGTCAGTGGAGCGAAGTAATTCATGTGTTCATTGTGAAACTGCCCTTTAGGTTCACTCCTTCTTCCTCAGTCTTAGCAATGGAAGAATTCTGTGTTTAAATGCACATTTATTACATCCAGATGAAAACAAAGTACTGATTCACAAAGTCTGTCCTGTTAAAATGAATGATGAAAATAAAATAAATAAATAAAGGTTAGTTATTTCAAAAATTCTAACATAAAGGATTTTTATGCTATTAACAATATGCGGGTGCACCAAACATTATAATTTAACTTACCAACACATAGCACAAATAGAAAACACACACACACACACACACACACACACACACACACACACAGCATGCACATGGCTACCTATACTCCTATTTCTTTATCTTTATTGCTTTCTTTGTCTCTTCATTCTTTCTAACAACTGCTTTATCGACCTTTCCTCTTCTCATTCCCGCATTCGATCTTTCTCTCTTTTACCATCTTTCTACCCATCTTTCTTTCCACCCATCCTTCATGCTACCTGTCTATCTATCTATCCTACATTTAATATATATTTGAGCATTTACTCTTTGCTAGGAGGTGGGCATATTACCTGTGCTAGGTCACTAAAGAAATAGCTTTAACTCTTCAAATGGCTTTGTAAATAAAAGCCATTCTAACAGAGAATTTGTTTCCCTGTTGGTTTACATTTGAGCGAATAGTATAAGTGACTAAAGAGACATTAAAAATACAAGAAAGAAAAAAAGAATTAGATCCAACACACTTTTTGTGTGAGTAATCTATTCCTTTTTGTTGGTAGAACAGATTTATTCAGTTTTTCTGCATCTTTATATTTTGTGTTGTGTAGCATTAATTTCTGAATTAACCAACTTAGATTACAATACCATCATACTGATGGTACAGCCTAAAACAAAAAATTTTCCCAATTTGGATTTAGAGCTTTTGAAAATCTCACTGAAACAAATGATATAAAAAGGAAACAGAAAAAATTAAACAATTATATGAAATTAAATGATTATACTATCAGTTGTGGTTTGAACCTGATTCCCAATTACCTATGATTCAAATTTTTGAAGAAAAAAATCCTTCTGGCACAAGCATCACAATAGTCAAATTATTTTGCTTGAGAGACTTTTGTTTGTGTGAATACATTTGGTTTAAATCAAACGTGTGACTTCACGGTGCACTGAGTAGCCATGGTATACTACTGTTTAAAAATCAAGTTTCGAAAAAATTTACTCGAATGAACCACATATTATTGTGCCTGGTCTACATGACTTACATGGATTCATTTTTTGCTTTTTCTCACTCACTAATTTCTCCTGTGTCCCTCTGCTTATTCTTTGGTATAAATCTAGGAAGAAGACTATGTTTATCAGACAAAAACCAGCATGATAAAAATTGAGTTCTGGAAACCAGGAGTGAAAATGGCAAAAGATGAATAGAGCGTTGAAATCAAATAGCAGAATTAAGGCATAAAAATAGAGACAATGGAAAATATATCATTATTTTGAACTTCAAGTTCTCTTGATCTAAAGGAACCCTGGAAACTGGACTTTAATACATAACTTCAGAAATAATGATGAGAAAACAACCTCAAGGCATATTAATATTGAAAATTTGTTGCCACATCTAGGAGAATTGAAAGAGATATGTTACAATTACTGCATATACTATTAAATCTGAAAAAAGGGCCTGATTTCAATACCTGATTTAGTAGAAGCAAATCAATGGCCATGAGTTTAGTGGAAATATTTTCCCAAAATGTAATTAAAAACCCTTACCAATTTGTTTATGAATGAATGATGAATAGTTTCCAAAATATGAAAAATCTTTCTTGAAAATTTGCATAAAACTGTCATGCTGCTCCAGGAAGGCGAAATTCAAAGTCTCCGCATGCAGAGGAGGGGGCAAAAAGTCTGCCTCCAGGCAGCATCAATCCTGAAAATGCAGTGTTTGGTGTGCTAATGGCAGAATTTCAAATATAACACAAGCATATTCTGCCATCATTCAGCACATAAAAAATGGTGCTTGGCTAAAAGTTTCTATAAGGTTCCTAAAATTGAGGTGGATTTAAAATCAAAGATGGAGTCAATAAATTATGGGACATTAAGAGCGCTATGGCTAGAATTAAATGGCCACTTTCAACCTTTGAAAAAGAAAGGGCTGGGACTTGGTGTAATTTACCTGGTGTAAATTTACCTGGTGTAATTTATCCTCACACCAGTGTCTGCTTTGAGAGGGAGGGGCTGTGTCCAAAGAGATAAGTGGAGAAGGGCTGCTCGTAGCCCTGACAAGATGGATGAGAAGGCTGTACACGGAAAGCAGGAGGGAGAGCAACGAGGCCTTTAAACACTGTAGTGTTGGGGCAGGACTGCTTGTGACAGAAAGGACAGATTACTGGAAATATATAGAAAAAAGTAAGACGCTTTAAGAACAGATTTCACAAATTAAAGATAGTAATACTTAAAGAAGTTTCTGGGCTGGGATGTTAGAAGCACCAATCAATCCAGAGGGAGATAGTTGCAAAAAGCTTTGTCTTCACCACTTCCACCTGGATTTGTTCTAATCAGAACATCCAAAGACCTTGTACGTTAAACACAACAGGTTTCATGGAGAAGTATAAATACCTGCCAACAGTACGACCTTCATAGGAAATTAAACATGCGGGATAGAGGCTATCCTGGCATGTAAAAGGGAGAGCAAAGAAGTAAGAACAGCATTCGGGGAAACTCCCTCAAACAAATGGAGGTAGTCTGATGTGGACAGAGTGATGGGTTAGAGAAATTGAAAGTAAATAAAGACAGGTTTTTGATCAGGAAGCAAAGAAGCATAAAGACTGCCATTATTTTTCATGTCTACTATGCATAATAAGTAGTGTTTTAGTCACTATTGTATTTCTTCCTTATAATAGAATACCTAGAATTGAAAAAGAGTTAAATAAATGTTTGCTAGAGAATAGGAGATAATAAAGTAAGAAAGAAGGAAGGAGGGAATAAAGGAAGGAAGGCGGGGTCAGCAAATGGAGAAAACAGATGAACAAGAGTGAGTTAACCTATTAATATTTCATTTATAAGTCAAATGGGAATTGTTGTGAAGGTTATGATACACACACACACACACACACACACACACACACACACATACACGAAGGTCTGACAAGTTCGTGAACATGTTGCAATGATGTTGCTAAACTTTTTTGACATCAGAGGGATTATTCATTATGAATTTGTACCAACCGCACAAACAGTTAACCAAGTTCACTATTTGGAAGTGCTGAAAAGGCTGCGTTGAAAAGTTAGACGACCTGAACTTTTTCACCAACAATTCATGGCTCTTGCATCACGACAACGCACCAACTCACACGGCACTATCTGTGAGGGAGTTTTTAGTCAGGAAACAAATAATGGTATTGGAACAACCTCCCTACTCACCCAATCTGGCCCCGAATGACTTCTTTCTTTACCCAAAGATAAAGGAAATATTGAAAGGAAGACATTTTGATGACATTCAGGACATCAAGGTAATCGATGACAGCTCTGATGGCCATTCCAGAAAAAGAGTTCCAAAATTTCTTTGAAGAGTGGACTAGGCACTGACATCGGTGCATAGCTTTCCAAGGGGAGTACTTCATAGGTGACCGTAGTGATATTCAGCAGTGAGGTATGTAGCACTTTTTCTAGGATGAGTTCGCAAACTTAATTATCAGACGTTCATATTCCTCCTATGCCTTCAGTCATTACTAAATCTCCTTCTAGAGCTTCTTAACCTGGCCCCACAATTTGAGGCTTGGAATTCTCCAGGGTTTGAGAACAAAACATTCAAAAATTTAATTCACGTTCTTAAATTTTCAAGAGCATAAAGAAAATAAGGCAATAGTCAATATTAGTCTGCAGACCAGATTCTAGAAAAAATTATTCTGCATTTCTTAATGGCCCACATAGAATGCATCCTTATGTTTTCATCTTGGATGAAGTATATTTTTCACCAAATGAAATGATAAGAATCTGAATTCTTCACAAGTGATACATCAGAGAAGTAGCTTCCTCAGTCAGTTACAATCAGTCATTCTGGATGGTACTTGAACTTTTCAAATGACTGTCCTATCCTTTACAATTTTAAGAAATACTTGATAATGAGCTAGAGGCAATTATGTGTCTTTTAATGGGATTAACAGCTTTAATCCCATTATTATCAACCCTCTGGAATAATTTTATAAATTCAATAATACTTTCATAATGTTGCTTTTATGATCAGTTTTCCCCATCTTATTATTTCAGAATACTAATTGGAAAAATTACCTAATATAGAATATCCAAACTGATTATAGTTAACCTGGGGAAAATGCAAGAAATGTATCAAACAAATATGTTTTCAGTGTGCTCACTGTTAATCCAATGAAATTCAGTAAATCTAGGCTTCAGATGCAAAAACATATGGCACTTGTGAACTAACCCAATTTGTACTGACATGAGCAGGTGTCTGGAGGTAGGTCATTGAAAGTCATCATAAACCAGGGCAGGTTTTTCAGCTTATGAATCTTAAATTTAGACACTTGTATTACACGATGGCAATAGGTACACACAGACTATATGTATAGATGGGGGAGTTAGGCCATGTTCCTGAACTATAGCATATGAGGTTGACCTTGAACAATATGGTTTTATCAAGCTGTTAACAGATGCATTTCATTATGAGGAATTCTTAGGATATTCTCTGGTGAAGTTGCTGTTTCAAACATATAGACGTGCCCATATGGCATGGAAAAGGATATAATTATGAAAAGATGTAGACTCTCACAGAGATAAAAATCCTCTAAGTAATTTGCCCAAGTCTAGAAAATCTGGGGTTACTTCCAGATGACCAGGGTCTGAGAAATATAGCTTGTTTTCTGAAAGGGAAATCACGTAATTCCTCATGAAAAGGGCCTTAAATAAAAGGCATAAATAAAAGGCATAAATAAATGTCATCCCTTGGTTCTGATTTCTCTGCTTAACTTTCACAGTTAAAATGTCAGCCAAATACATTATCATCCAGTCAGACCTTCAAACCACACCACTTCCTCCTTCATAATATCTCTCAATTCAGGTTCCTTATCTCTTAAGTGGCCTACTGTCATCATTTCTCTGCTCCAACTTAGTCTACACAACTCAGCCATAAAATTTTACCTTAAAAGACAGTTTTAAACAGTGAATTTTCAGCACAAATTATTTAAATGGCTCTCTCTTACTTCTAAGTATTTATCCTGACCTCTTTCGTGACCCACCCCAATCTGGTTTCAACCACTCTCTCTGAATCTCCTTCTTACTACTCAAAGCCTTAGACTCTGAAATGAAATCGGTTAATGCCTCTGTACCTTTGACTTGCCTGAACTTACATTTTTTTAAATATTTTTTTTCCTTACCTTTTTGAACAACTCTAGCATCGTACCTTACAGAAATCTTTCCTGACCCACTGTCTAATCAGCCCTCACTCTGTGCTCCTTTTCCGCTCTGAACCTAACATGCATCACACTGAAATATAATCACTGATTTTATTTCTCCAGTAAGAGATCCGATTCTGTGTCCCATTCTACTCCACAGTAGAAGTGCCTCACTCAGGCCCAGTCACGGATACGAACTGGGAATTGAGATGCTTTAAATTCAGTTATCGGGTCAATTCTAACCTGCCCGGAAGGAGAAAATAGCATGCACACCTAGATAATTTAATCACGTTATTTGGGTTAATATATATATGATCTTACAAATAATTAAAACAGTTGGTGACTATAAAAAAGAGGTATTAGAAAAAGCTCTCTACCTGCCCTTTGGGCTTTAAAATAAGATGGTGTTGCAATTGGTAGTTAGTGGGGAAATCTGGCTGGGAAAGAAACTGTGAGAAGGACTAGGCTGGAGAACAGCTAGTGCTTATGAGGGCATACTATGTGTTGAGCGTGGTTCAAGTGTTTTACAGTTATAACTCATTTAAAGAACAAAATAATCCTAGAGCGTTGTTGTGATTACGGTGTAGGGTTGTGCTATTGCATCTCACGAAGGCACATGGCAGAGAGTGAGGACAGGGGTACAAATCTCGCCCTCATTCAGAGCATCTTGCCCTTACCTGGGGCTGGGAATGAAGGGGCTCCTATTTCTTCACACAAAGATGCTTCTAGGTTGCAAAATTAATGGGCATTGGTCTTTTCCCAAATTCACACAAAGGCATAGAATAAGCCAGTGGCAACCCTGTAGGTAGGCTCTATTACAATCCCCACTTTACAGATGAGGACATTGAGGCACAACAAAGTTAAGAAATCTGCCACAGTTTGCACAGCTAATAAGTGACAACAATGAGATACAAACTCAGGCTCCTGGCTCCAGGGTCCGCACACATAACCACTCTGCGGCTTCTCTGTTACGTGTGTGGAGTGCTTTCTCCCCGCTAGTTGACATCTCTTGAATTTTACATTATTAACTCATTTAATCCTCACAATAACCTTAAGGAATTAGCCCCTTGGGACACACAGAGATGCCTTAGTCTCAAATCCTAAGAGATGATCCTTTGTGAGCATGGCTGTGCCCTGGTGGAAACAGAGCCAAAGAGACATTTCACTGATCAGAACTAATTGGCTAATTGATATGCTTCAGACATCTTGCCGAGCAAAAGAGAGCTTAATTAAAACAAAATATCTGTAGCACCGTTAAACTGGTGGGACCTGAGAAATGTAAGTTAGAACTGAAATTAATAGATATCTAGAAAGTTCCAGTGATATATTTATAGGCCATTACTATTAGCAAGAAAGTATACTAGATAAAAAAGAAAGAGTTGAATTTGCAAATACAAAATTCAGTTTAGGATATGATACGGCAGCATTTCATGCTAAAAGCAAAGGATGGATTTTTGTTAATTTTATTAAATTTATTGGATGACATTGGTTAATAAAATTATATAGATTTTAAGTACACAATTCTATATACGTCATCTGTATATTGCATTTTATGTTCACCACTGAAAGTCAAATCTTCCATCACCACATATTTGACCCCCTTTACCCTTTTCTACTCCCCCATCTTTCTCTCTATATCAGTAACTACTGTACTGTTGTCTGTGTGTATAAGTCTTTGTTTGTTTGTTTGTCTTATTTGTTTGCTCCTTTCAGTTTTATATGCCACATATGAGTGAAACCATATGGTACTCAACTTTTTCTATCTAACTTATTTCGTTTATCATAAATCTCAAGATTCATCCATCTTGTTGCAAATTGCAGTATTTCATCTTTTTTTATAGCCAAGTAGTATTCCATTGTAAATATGTACCAAAAGGATGGATTTCTTAATAAATGGTACTGAGACAACTGGGGTGCCGTTTGGAAAAAAATAGGTGATTCTTATATATATATGTGAAATGACTTATATACTAGATTATTAATTATAGTAAAATTTTTAAAAACAGAATTTGGACTCAATCTAAATGAGCAAATACACTATGCTATAATCTTAGAATGAACACATTTATTTAAAATACTATGTTTCATTCATTTGCATATAAAACCAATTTTTCCAACTTTAGAGATATAACTGACAAATAAAAATTGTATATGCTTACGGTGTACAATGTGATGATTTGATACACGTTCACATTAAAAATACTATGTTTTATTTAAAAACAAAATAAAAAATAAAACTGGGAAAACTCTATATAAATTGACATAGGATATTTTTCTTCTGCTTATTTATGAATAAAACATATCTGGAGAGCAATATATAACACCAATAAATGTGGTTATTTCTGGGGAAGAGAACTGGGTACCAGAGGGGAAGAAGTGGGGGAAATCTTTCTACTGCTTACTCATTTTAGGCCATGTGCTATATTACCTATTAAACAAACTTAAAATACAAAACAAAACTTGGTTTGACTCTCAGAGGTTTTACTTTAATAAACTGACTTTGGACCAGTTTATTAAACTCTCAGACACTTGTTTTCTTATCTGTAAAATGGTGATTGTAATCCCTGCCTCACAGAGTTTATGAGATTTAAACAAGATAATAAATGGAAAGGTACTACAGAACCTGACACAAGGTAGACAAATACTAGATCACCTCTCTATCACTTTCCTTTCACAGAGGACACAAACTCCAATGACTACTGGTCCAGCAGGTAACATAAAAACATGTGATATAGGTTGGATGTGGGGACTGTGACAAATTAGGGAGTGGTGGAGACTGTGACAAGTGGAAGGTATTCAAATTATTTAATATATGTATATCAATGTATAAATTATACACATGTATATAAAGTTGGCTGGCTGCTCTTGTTATTCTTGCTTTATATAGGAATCTGCATTTTACAAAATTCTGTCACATTTAATATCTCTTTCAAACCACTGAAAAATCATTTCAACTACATCACACTACCATTAGAATTAAAATAATTCTTTTCAAATAGGTCTCTTAAATAATAACTTTCTCTAAGTAATTTAATGTTAGTGGATTTGCTTTTTCACAGAAATAAAAAAATCCATGGAAATATAATAGCTACTGATTGCCAGACCACAGTTGGGAGGTTAAAAGTGAAGGATGCTTCTAAGATCTAGGCTGTTGCTCTCCATGACAGATTTGATGGAGAAAGCACTGCTGCTTGCAACTAATAAATCTGATTGAGGTAGGAGTCAGGCAGAGGTGACACAGTGAAGCCAAATCAGAAGGCTAATAATAGCAAAATCACACACAGGTGGGCAGGATGATGGTCAAAAGCTACAAGAGAAGAATTTCAGGTACTATGTTCAGATTTAGGATAGTGATTATTCAATACTCCTTGTCGAAACAAGCTTCTTGTTTTGAATAAGTCACAGTTAAATAAAGAATAAACTAGTAAAAACAATAACACATTCTCAATTCTCTGGGGAACTACATATTCTTAGAGGACAAGTTTAGATACAATTCATGATATATATCCACTTACTGTCCTACACAAATATGTATATCCTCTGAAAACTAACCACATCACCCATTAATTTCTATATAAAACTAAATTAAGACTTGCACGGATCAAAGTAACTGACCGATATTTGTTAAATAGCCTAGAACTAGAACCGTTAGACACTTGGACCAGGTGGGAAACAAGGTATTGCATACTATTATTTTCATTATTTATTCTGTGCAAACACCTTCCTAAACCCTAGAAAGTACAAAGAATCTCATAAATAGCATAAAATGAAATAACCTCTGATATACATCTTTTTTCATTAGTCAAGAACTGAGGACTTGTGTTACATAAATGTGCACATACTTGCCTAACTGAAAAGCTGCCCTAAACCCATACTAATGGGATGGCACTTCTTGTCTCTCTTTTGAATCAGGCTGGGTAAACAAAGTCTGACTATGCTACATGAAAAATCTCTCACCTCCCTAATTTAAAGATTTCCCTTTAAGAAATAGTTGATTTTGTTTCTCTCAATTACCTTTATAGAGATGTTCCATTTTCAATAGTAGTACCAGCCTGGAGCTTATTAATTTGACTTCTATGTGGGAAAATTGCTTTATATTGACTTTGCCTCTGAGGTGGAATTGGCAGTGTTCCAATTTGGAATCCTGAGGATACTAGATTTCAGCTCACCCTAGAATATCCCTAATTTCCCATGCCTTCGTCCTTCCTGGAACCACCCTCTTTGTGATTCTTTCCTGAATAGTTTCTTCTACCCAATGCCTAGCATGGTGCTTTTCAACCTAGGCGCAATCAATAAAAGTCATGCAGGAAATAAAAATGCGCTGGCTGCATCCAGTCTTCCTTCTCTCTGTTCCCTAAGCCCTTTGTGGAAATTAGCCTCCACTGTTTTGCATTGAAAATCTCCAAACATTTGTTTGTTTCATTATCAGGATGTAAAATTACCATCAGGACCATTTTTCTCCCCTCTCTCTAGCCCAAGCCTCTAGCTCTGAGCCTGGCATGAGGCAGTTGGAGAAATCATTATCCAAAGGGAACTGAACTTCAAGAGAGATTATTACTCTTTCTCTTAAAAAAAAAAAAAGAAACTTCTATATTTTCTACCTTTCTACTCTACCACTGTGGAATTTGCCATTTACATCTAGAACATTCATTAAACAATAGAAACTAAGTTTAATCAGCACTGTTAATTAAAATGAACAGGAAATTAGGGCAGAATTAGTAATGACAAATTGGTTGGAACATATTAATAGACATTTATGCATTGTTTCTCCTTTACTTAGTTGTAGGGATTATGGATGACTGGCTATAAAAAGATATTTAAAAGATATTTAAGTTTTTTTCTAATTAATAGAAAAAAGTGGGTCAACAGAATTCATCTTTTTTTCCTAATTCGCTTTTGATGCAACATAATCAGTGCTCTAGGTAATTTGGGGCTTGTGATAATCAAAAAACAATATCAATCTTTTGCTTTTAGGATGTCACAAAATATACATGGGCTGGTAAAGCAATTTGGGTCACCCACTAAACTTACTGCTCCCACATAACACAGAGAGACATCGAGAAATAATTTGTTTATGTTTATGGAACAAACTTTTAAATAGAAAGAAAATCCCAAACTGTTGGCTAAACACAATGCATCTGTTAGATAGGGTTGGTAAGACTGAGCTACAAAGCTGTCTGTCACTTTCATGGGACAAAATACAGTAAAGTCAGCTTTACTCTCAAGCTTAGGATACACAAAATTAGCAAAAGACGCATATTAACAATCTTTGAAGAAAGCCCTTAAGTATGAAAAGTGCAATATCTAAGGAAAAATGAAATAATTCTCAGCAAATTTAAACAACCAAGTGTTTCTGTGTAAAGGTTCTAACATCTGTTAAATAATCCTTTGTACAAATTACTAAGGTTCTTTGTGTTTTGGGGTAGCAGTAAATTTCAGTGACTGACCTAAATTGTTTCATAAGGTGACACATATCTTATACACACCAAAGAATGGAAAATTTATATTGCTTTTAAATCATCTGCGCCCAAATGAACTCGAGTACTGATTATATTACATCAGAAGGAAATTATTTTTCAGCAAGGTAAATTATGTTTATCAACTTTATATCATTAAGACCACATTTAAGATGATACCATCTGTTGCGCTTCTGTAAAAGGAAGTATACTGTGCAGTTTCAGTGCTACAATCAAACAAATGAAAAGGAAGTGGGAATTGAAAAGGCTGACATAAATGGAGCTACATTTGCCAAGATTTTATTTTCTAGTCTCCTTCTTTTCTAAGTCTTTTAGAAAAATGAACTGATCACACGTGTCCTTCTCTGCAAAATGGAAATAATGATATTATGGGCCTCACTGGGCTGTTGTGGGGATTAAATGAGATCATATATGTAACACTTTAGCACATACTAATTACTCAATACTTGGTAGCTATTAATATTAAAAATAATAATGAAATTGTGAAGCAGATAAAAGGAATGTATTAAAATCAACACTGTAGGTTTTATTTATGATTAAATATATATTTTCAGGAAATTTCATAGTATTTTCTTTCATATTGGAGTCTGAGGGATGATTATGAGAAATAAAATGATATATTTTGCTTAATAATAATAATAATAGGAATTAGAGTTTTGGAATAATAGGAATTAGAAATTCCTATTATTCCTAATAATAGGAATTTGTTACAGAGTTTTATATGTCAGCACTGTTCTAAACACATGAAATATATTAACCCATTCAATCTTCACAGTAATCTGTAAGGAAGATTAATTTTTATTTGTATTTATAGATGGGAAAACCAAGGTACCCAGAGGTTCAGTCACTTGCCCAAGTTCACACAGCCAGTAAATGGCAGAACCAAGTTTTCAACTTAAGTAGTGTGGCTCCAGAGAGACTCCACATTCTCACTGACTTTCCTATGTTTCCTCTTGGTAGTCACATGGCTCAGAGCTATCTGGACAGGATTAAATTATTGCAATAACTAGGCTTCAAGATGATCATCTCTTTATCCTTTCAAATATAGCATCACCATTTTTGATCCTATAGTGAATTTCCTTTCATGGAAAAATTTAAATTTTATTTCAATATCTTAAATCTGCTACCTCACACTTAGTTTAAACAATTAATAGTATTTCTTGCTAGATTTGTCTATGAATTTCTATACATATACTACACACAGCATTAACGCATCCTTTGAATTAAAGACAACTCTCAAGACAAGGTACGTATAGACAATCAGGGCTATGGAACCAAGGCACAGCCGATAACATTTATTAGATCTGTTGCCCTGTGGTAGTAAAGGAGTCAATAAATAATTTTTTTTTAATAAGAAGAAAAGGGTTTTTTTGAAGGACTGCATATTTCCCTTGAGGCAAGCTAAGTATTTAATAAGTTTAAGACAGCTTTTACCATTCATTAGGGAATACTGTATTTCTAAGAATGGCAGGTACCCTGTGAACTGAATGATACTGGCAAATGGTAACCACAATACCATTCCACGTAATAGAATGTTATATATCCAGTGGAATATTGGGAGAGTACTCAAGCATTTTTCTAAGCATGAATTCCCAAGTTGTCCAATGATGCTAAATAGCTTCGTCCTAAACATGTTCTTGTTCTCAGTTTCTGCTTGTGATAGCTTCAATGACAGTGGTGCTTAGCATCTTTTAGGAGAGGAAGTAGTGAGCATTAAAACTCCCAGAGACTTTTGATGGCTGTTTATCCCTGGGCTCTGCCCCACGCCTAGGGGCAGTGTAGTATGAGGGAAGGTCACTAATTAAGGAATCACCAGGGAAGGATTCTAATTGCAGGCGTACCAGCAACTCCTTTCAGCAAATCATCGTACCTGTTGGCCTTGGTCTCTTATTGTGAATATTATTTTTAACCATTTCATTGAGTGCTTATTAGGATAAAATTTGACACCTGTGAAAATATTTCAGAAAATAAATATGCTTTGTAAACAGCTAATACTCACAAAAGCACCTGACGTATGCGATCACAGAGCCTGTAATAAGAACTCAATTAAGTATCTTTGGATGGTTACCATCTGGTCCCCTTACTTGGCTGTTCCTCAGGTAACCTGTAGGCTTCTTGGTTGTGGTCAGCACTACCTTTTCTATGGCTTAAGACCATCATACCTAGATAATTAAATTTGTCTGTTGATATTTTTTTGATGGCACACAAGTACCTGCTCCTGATTCCCTACAAGTTTTTAACATTTCTATTTTTTATCTCGCTATGCTCGTCTACTTTTATACTTACATGTGACTATACTTGCTTCAATCTCAGCTTTAGTCTGGAAAACCTACTTGTTCTCTTCCACCTAAAATCTTTCTCAAGTCAATCTACGTGTATAACACATTTGGTTTATTTTTCCCCTCTGCCATGACATACCTCTTCAGTCTTTTAAAAAACAGCACAAAAGTCCATCTTGTGAATGAAGTGCTCCATAATTAACCCAGATACATTTCTCATGCCATACTATTTCACTGTGAGCAATGATATACAACACACACAGACACACACACATACACTTACTACATTTATTTCTTATGCGATAATACACAGTTGCATGGTTTATTTTTGGGAATCTAAACACAGCAACACTTCAATGTTCCTCACTCCAAATAAACTCGCTGATAGAAAACTTTAAGTCAGAAGCCATTAAATGAAAGAGCCCAGAAGTGGAAGGAAAGAAGAGAAGGGAGAAAGGGAGTGAGGACAGATATTCAACGAGCTCTTTGATCAGATACATATACTATAAAAGGTGAAATAGCCATGAAATAGCTACAACCTCCTCAAACTCAATGCTTTGGTTCTTCATCACCATCTGAGACCCTCTCACCACCAGGAACAGTCTCTATCTAGCATGCATCACTTTACGTACCCTACATCACCATGACAGCAGCATCAACTGGTAGCTGCTTTAGTGACCTACAGTTTGTAAAGGTTTTCTTAGATACTGATATTACTCTGAGAATAAACCTATAGGAATGCTAATTTATTTGAGAAAGAGAACAAACTATCACCCTATCTATTTACCTGCAAATTGGGCTTTCTCCCAACAAATTTTGTAAAGACACTGTTACTTTTATGGTATCAGGCATCTCGTGAGTTGTGAGTTATGAACTGTGTGAAGATGATAAAAAAACAACAACTATATGATAGTACATCAGCTTAGGAAATGGAATAATCCTTCAGTTATGCTCTCGAGAAAACTCATTAAGCAGAGTTTCAGACTGGTGGAAAAGGTAATTTCAAATTTATGCTGGAAAAAGAGCTAATGTGACATAGCTCCAGGCACTGGGATTCTAATTAAATTAATATGAACAGTGATTGAAGATTGTCAGGCCCTGTTGTTAGGCAAAGCAAGAGGGAACACACATTCAAAATTCAGAATGAGATATATAAATTTTAAAACAGTTTCAGCCAAACTTCCATTTCCATGAAGCCAGATTCTTGTACAAATAATTCATGTTGTCAATGGAATCTGAATGGCAACTGGACAAATAAAATGAGGGAAACATCAATCCATATAGATACTAATGAACACACATAATCTTCCATCTATAGAAGTTAATGGAAAATTCTCCATTTAAGGGGGAGAAACAAACATACCACATTTTTTTTTTTCCAGAAAATATAGATACACTAAACTTAAAATGTGTTTACACAGACATAGGGAACTCCATTCAAGGGAGACTGCCCTGATATTCTTTTTTAAAATTCACTCAAACTACTGGAAGCTGAATTCTTTTTTGTTGTAAAATGAAAAACACTATGGAGTCCAAAAGGCTCATGTTACTTCAGTTATATGCTCATCTTTCCCTGTCTTGGGTCCTAATTTGTCAGGAGATCCCTTAGCATTTGGAGGTTAAATCCATGTTTTTTCAATATGCCAAGTTTGTACATGGACCTTTTAAAACTTTAGTCTTAAGGAAGATCCAAGAATGCTTAAGTCTGATTTTGTTTTAATAAAGCATTAGCAATCAGAGAGGTAGGGAGAAAACAATAATAATAGCTGACAGTATTCCCAAGAAAAAGAAATCAAATGGAGACAGAAATCATGCAGAATCTTGACTGTAACAATACAAACTCTGGATTTATGTTGAATATGAAAAGTAATGAGTGAAAGAATAGCTGATAGTCCATTACTGTGAGTAGTTAAAGGGCATATCCTCATGGAAAGAGATATTTTTTAAAAACTGGATTTCATAAGTATAAGAAATATTTTCTTGCAATAAGGATATCACAGAGGAAAACACAGACTAAAGATGAAAAGAACACAGTATGAGTAACAGTTTAGCAATGGAAAGCATATGTGGCATAAGTCTTTTAAAGAAGGACTTTAACGGACAGGTAACATAACAAATACAGACCTGGCTGGAGTAGAAGTGGAGGATGGAGCTATCTAAAATTACCTAAGTAATAAAGACATAATAAAAACAAAACCTAATAGAGTAATCAGGAAGGGATATAGCACTCGTGCATATTAACAATAGCAGACAGAATTAATCAGAGTTGAAAGGAAAAATTGAGAACTATCATTATATAGATGGTAGGTCAAGCTGTGGGAATGGGAGCAACAAGCAGAGAAAAGGGACAGTTGTAAATGAAGCAATTCAGCAGAAGCTGAACATTATGAATAACTATAAACCCAATCATCTTTAAAGTTCTGCTCAAATTCCATGTCTTTCATCTAGCCTTCCCTGAACACTCTTGCTCACAATCAGTTGTCTTTTACTTTCATCTTGTGTGATGGATGTTCCTCACAACATTATTAAACTTTCTTCGTTATTTTGGAAAGCTTAGTATATTATTCTCTCAATGATACTGCTCTTTGAATAATGGGTGCAGGTGTTGCATTTATTTGCATTTTTCAAGGTTCATAGCTCAATTCTACTAGCAGGATGGCTATCCAATAAATACTTGTCATATGGACAAGTGATCAACTTGCTTTGTTTGCAGGTAGATAATCTATCTTAAAAGTAGTAAAGTGACTTATGATATATAAGAATTGAGTACAGAATAAAAGGGAAAAGGTCACTGTTTTTGGGACTTTGAAACACTGGAAGAGTGAATAGAACAGCATCACAGGAAAGATTTGGGTTAAGCAAACAAGTATGAGGACAAAGGAAAACGATATAAGCTAACATAAGTTGAAAAGATAATGTGGAAATGAAGAGATAAGATTTTATTTTTTTAATGAAAACAAATTTTGAAAACCTAATATGGAATATCAAGATTTAGTTTTATGAGTCAGAAAACAAACAAACAACAACAAAAAAACACCTCTGAGAATAATATAATATCCATGTTCATCATTACTGTAAGAAGTTCAAGAACAACTACAATCAATAAATTTTCATACTGATTTTGTATTGCTGATTTGAAGTGGTGCCTTGGAAATAGGGGTTCTAAATCTATTTGGGTTCTTTACATAGTTTTGGTATCAAAACAACAAATAATGTTTGCCCCTTTTTGTCTGAAAGAACATTTTTAAGTTTAATGTCTTTCAAAAAGCACATAAAATCTTGAGTTCTTAGAAATATAATTCCTTGGAGACACGAGTTTTTTAATAGTAACATGGATAGGCCCTTAACTACAGCTGTGTGAGTGGCCTCACTGACCATATATTCCAGACATTTTGAGATGCTTGGTGGTTAGGCCATAATCATACATTGGATTATATCATAAAAAGTCTGCTTTTTTTCCTAGTCACCAGCTCTGGAAAGCACTGTCTTGTGATGCATGGTATTCAGGAGACCGTAAAATTACATGTACCAAAAGGGAAATCAGATCATCTCACCCCAGAAATGAAAATTAAGCCTCTTATTTAAACAAACAAACAAAAAATACAAGCCACAGTTAATGTTTAATTACTTGGCTTAGAGTGGATGACCTGGATCTGTTTCTCCCATTTCTGATAGAACTTGTCTATAATATTCAGATCAGTGCTTCACCTTTCTGCTTTGCTTTCTGCATTGATGAACATATCTAATCACTGAAGGGTACACAATACTGTGTCTCACACTATGATTGATAGAGACCCACATTTAGCTCTTAGAGAAATTGTTCCAACATTATGTGAACTGTAGTGAACATTTTTAGAAATTATGAAGGCATATAAAACAACAGAAGCTTGTTTGTTTTTTTAAGTGAAGAAACCAGAATATAAATCAATAAACATTTTAAAATATCTTTCAGAGAGCTAAATATACTCTGTTAATTTAAGAACATAAACACATAACATTTAAATGCTTTGTATCATAAAATTATACTAATTGGTTTATTAACATCTTTAATGGCCCAGGGAAAATATTGAAAATACACGAAAAAGTTCATTTTTATTTATTTTAAATACAAAATTTTTAAATCTAAATATTTTAACCAGTTGCCTTCAAGATATTTTTAAGTCATAATGCCTCTAGTTAAAGCATCTCGTGGTGTTGCACAAAGCCGTAACATTGAGCTCCATCTTACACTCATGGGGCTTGGATTCAAGCCTCATTTTCTATTTACACTTGTTGGATAAGGCCCTTAAAATCTTGGACTATAGCATCATTATCTGAAAAATGGGAGTGAAAAATCTCTACCTACATTACAGAGTGTTGGTAGATTTAACAGAGTATATGAGAAAATACTCTTATGCTTTAAAGTATTATGCATTTAGTATTAAAATTCATATTTAGACATCTGCTCCTAGACAAGATGATGTAGACTTACTTTTCCCTTTTCATCCCCTTTAAATACCCTGGAAATAATTCAACAGACAATGTAAAACAGACTGGAAAAGTTAGAAAGAAGATAGAGTGACTAGGGACCTCATGATTTAAAGAATGACATCACTATGAAACCTCAGTGTTTTCTTTTTATCTCTTATATACCCTAGACTGTGTGCCAGGGAAGCCTTCAGCCTGGACTACCCCAGGCTTATACAAACAGAGAAGCAAGCAAACAAATGAGACAGTCTACTCTTTCTGGCCAAAGGACCAGGAAAAGGGAAGCACAGCAGGGACCTGTGGGCAGCCTTATGCCCCCCGTTCACACCTAGCCACAGCGGTATGCCACTTCTACTTACAGTAGTGGTATCAGTAGAACCTGGAGAGATCAACATATCTTCTATCAGGAGTGGTGGCCTGATATGCCTGCAGTGGTGACAACAATGGATCCCAAGCAGGTGATTCATCCCCTGCCTTACATCTTCCAGTAGTAGGGGGGCAGAGAACATATTCAAGTGAAAATTTTTTCTACCTCATAGATCCAGAATCCTACATCCCTACTAGTGATGGGCAACTCAGAAAACAGCCTTTCACACTTTGCAGGTGGTACCAGCAGGGATTGATCAGGAGCTCCTAAGTAGGAAGAACTTAGATGCCCAAAACAGCACTGCAAGAGCTCTGACAACTATATTGTATTTGGAAACAGCCTACACAACAAGCCTGAATCTATATACTAAAACTAAACAGGGACACTGCTTACAAATACAAGATTTTATTATAAATGTCCATTTAAAAGAGTCCAAAAAAGAGGAGGTACTATACTTATATCACACAAAATAGACTTTGTCAAATATTTTAATAAGAGACAAACAAGGTTATTATATAATGAAAAAGGAGTAGATTAATCAAGAGAATATAACAATTGTAAATATATATGCACTCAACATCAGAAAACATAAATATATTAAGCAAATACAGGTCTGAAAGGAGAAACAGACAATACATAATCCAATAATATTAGGGGATTTTAATACTCTACTTTCAACGATGGATAGATCATCCAGACAGAATAGCAATATGGCAACATTGGACTTGAACTATACTTTAAAACAAATGAACTTAGATATATACAGAACATTCACTCCAACAACAGTAGAAATACACATTCTTCTCAAGTGCATTTGGAACATTCTCCTGGATAGATCATATGTTTGTCACAAAAATAAGTCTTAGATAATGTAAGAATACTAAAATCATACCAGATATCTATTGTTTATCACTATGGTATAAAACTAGAAATGAATAAGAGGAGAAAAACTGGAAAATTCACAAATATACGGAAATTAAACAACGTACTTCTGAAAAACCAATGGGTCAAAGAAGAAATACAAAGGGAAATAAAAAAAAAATCTTGAAACATTTGAACATGAAAACACAACATACCAAAACTTGTGGGATGCAGCAAGAGAAGTATGAAAAAGGAAATTTATGTCAATAACTGCCTACATTAAAGGCAAAAAAAAATCTCAAATAAACAACCTAACTTTATACCTCAAGGAAGTAGAGAAAGAACAACAAACTAAGCCCAAAGTTAGCAGGAGGAAAGAAATAAAAAAGTTCAATTCAGAAATACATGAAATACAGGCTAGAAAAAAAAAAGAAAAAGAAAAATCTAGAAAATTAGGAGCAGGTTTTATGAAAAGACTGACAAACCTTTTGTGAGACTAAGAAAAAAAGAATACTCAAAATCAGAATTGAAAAAGAAGATATAACTGATACCACAGAAATACAAAGGCTCATAAGTGACTACTATGAACAATTCTACACTAACAAATTAAATAACCTAGAAGAAATGAGACAAAACACAGAACCTATCAAGATTAAATCATAAAGAAATAGATTTGAAAAGATAAATAATGAGTACCGAGATTGAATGTAATCAAAAAACTCCCAAGAGAGAAAAGCCCAGAATCAGATAGCTTCTCAGGTGAATTCCAGCAAACATTTAAAAAAGAATTAATGTGAATCCTCCTACTCTTCAAAAAAACTGAAAAGTAGGGAACACTCCCAAACTCATTTTATAACACCAGCATTACCCTGATACCAAAGCCAGATAAGAAAACTACTATAAAAGATTACAGGCTATCCCTGATAAAGATAGATGGAAAAAATCCTAAAACAAACAAACAAAAAAAACAAATGGAATTCAACAGCATATTGAAAGGATTATATGTCATGATCAAGTGGGATTTATCACTGGGAGGCAAGGATGTTTCAACATATGTAAATCAATAATGTAATAAGTCACACTAATAGAATGAAAGATAAAAATTGTATGATCATCTCAATAGACGCACAAAAAGCATTTGACAATATTCAACATCCTTTCATAATAAAAAGTCTCAACAAATTGGGAATAGAAGAAAAATACCTCAACATAATAAATCCATATTTGACTAGCCCACAGCTAACATTATATTCTATATAGAAAGTAGAAATTTCTTCTTCTAAGATGAGGAACAAGACAAAGGTGACCACTCTCACCATTTTATTTAACATAGTAGTAGAAGTCTTAGCCAGAGCAATTAAGCTAAAGGAAAAGAAATAAAAGGCCTCCAAATCAGAATGAAAGAAGTAAAATTGTCTCTATTTGCAAATCATAAAATCTTATATATAGAAAACCCTAAAGACACCATCAAAAAAATATTAGAACAACATAACAAATTCAGTAAAGTTGCAGGATAAAAAAATAACAAATAAAAATCACTTGCTTGCATTTCTATATACTGATTATCTGTAAAAAACACACACATAAAACATTCCCATTTATAATAGCATCGAAAACAATAAAATATTAAGGAATAAATATAACTAAGGTGTTGAAAGATCTGTATACTGAACACTATAAGTTATTAATGAAAGATATTGAATATGACACATATAAATGGAAAGACAACCTATGTTTATGGATTGAATTAATTAATATCATTAAAATGTCCATGCTACCTAAAGATAGGTATGGATTCAATGTAATCTCTATATCAAAATTCAATAACATTTTTCACAAAATAGGATAAGAAACAATCCTAAAATTCACATAGAACCACAAAAGACCCCAAAAGGCCAAAGCAAGCCATAGGAAAAAAATAACAAAAAGAAAGCTGGAGGGATCACACTTCCTCATTTCAAATGATACTACAAAACTAAAGTATCAAAACAGTATGGTATCGATTCTGGTCAAGATGGCAGAATAGGTAAATGCTGTGCTTGCATCCTCTGAGGACCACATCAAAATTACAACTAAACTACAGAACAACCATCATTGAGAATTGCCTGAAGTCTGAGTGAACCAAAGCCCTACAACTATGGACATACAGAAGAAGCCACCTTGAGACTGCTAGGAGGGGCAGAGATGCAGAACAGACTGGTCCCACACCCATGTATAACTATTTAAAAAATGGGGGGAAGGCCAGTTAGCTCAGTTGGTTAGAGCACAGTGCTCTTAAAAACAAGGTTGCTGGTTCGATCCCCACATGGGCCACTGTGAGCTGTGCCCTCCACAACTCGACTGAAACAACTACATGACTTGGAGCTGATGTGTCCTGGAAAAACACACTTAAATAAATAAAAATTTTTAAAAAATTGGAAGGAATATCTCAGCTGCCAAGGTCTCAACAAGAGGAGCAAGAAATCCAAGTGCCACACCAGGCTACCCAGCAGAGGATTCCAGTGCCAGAGAAAGAAGTCCCCATAACTTCTGGCTGTGAAAAACCAGTTGAGATTGTGGCTGAGTGAGATGGAGGGTGGCTGCAGTCCCAGGTGCTCCTCTTAAAGGGCCTGTGCATGGACTTACTTGCTGATGGACTCACTTGCTCTGAGCTCCAGTACTAGGGCAGCAGCACAAAAGATGACAGGGACATATAGGGAGGAACTAAGTAGTCTGGCTTCAGGGTAGGGCTGGAGGTACAGCTTTCTCCTGGATGGAGGAACTGGTGGAAGCCATTGTTCCTTGCATGAGGCCTTGCCCTTCCTGGTGTGCAGATGCTGACAAATGCCATTTCTGAGTCTTTATCAACTAAGGTAACACCATTCATTTGCCCTGAATCCCTAAGACCCCACCCACCCAACTTTCGGGCCCATCCAAGCTGCTTCCAGAGGCTTTTTTGTACAAACTGCCTGCTTTGGCTCATGCTGCAGACTTTCTTAAAGTCCATCAAAGGTTCACAAAACCCAAACAAGCAGCATCTGGCTTCAGCATGTCCCATACCTCTGGCTGAGCAGCCCTAAGTCCAGCAGTAGTGGCAGCTGAGCTTCATTTGTGGTTTGGCTTTTCGAGTCACCTCCAAGTACAGCTCAGGTGGTGGCCATCTGTGGATTGCTTTGGGGCTCATGCCATGTAGCCAGAGCAGTCCACAGGCAAGGGCTGAATTTGGCCTGCAGTGGGTCCCTTCCCACATGGCACTGGGGCTGGCACATGCAGTGGCCAGCTTCAAAGTGAGATGGAGCATCACCCAGCCACCTCCAAGTACGACATACTCAAAGGGAAGACTGAGCAGGCACCAGAATCCTGCTAAAGCAAATCCTGCTCTGTAAGGTCAGCCCCTGCACAACAACTCTTTCACAGTGCTCATGGGTGTCCTCACAACCAATGAGCCCAAGTGTCAGTCCCTCCCACTGAAGTGCAAATAGCAACTAAGAATAAACTAAAACAGTTGGACACACACACAACCCACTCAAGGGACACATGTGGGCACCCAGCTCTGATGACCAGGGAGAATGTGCCACTGGGACACACAGGACGCCTACTACATAAGGCCACTCTACCAAGAACAGAAGAAATAGCAGCCCTACCTAATATAGAAACAAACACAGAGAGGCAGCCAAAATGGGAAGACAAAGAAATGTCCCAAATAAAAAAAACAAGGCAAAGGAAAAAAAAAAAAAAAAACGAAACAAAATGAAGACAAGCAATCTACCAGATGCAGAGTTCAAACCACTGGTTATAAGGATGCTCAATGGTCTAAGGGAGAACTTCAACAAAGAGGTAGGAAACATAAAAATGGAGATAGAGAACAAAAAAGAACCAGTCAGAAATAAATAACACAATAACTGAAATGAAGAATACATTAGAAGGAATCAACAAATTAGATGAAGCAGAGGACCTAATCAGAGATTTGCAAGATAAGAAAGCAGAAAACACACAATCAGAACAGCAATGAATGAATGAATGAATGAATGAATGAATAAATAAATAAATAAATAAATAAATAAATAAATAAATGTAGTTTAAGGGGTCTCTGGGACAATATCAAGTGTACCATCATTTGCAACATAAGGGTACCAAAAGGAGAAGAGAGACAGCAAGGAATTGAAAACCTATTTGAAAGAATAATGACTGAAAACTTCCCTGGTAAAGGAAATGGATATTCAAGCCAAGGAAGCACAGAGTTCCAAACAAGATGAACCCAAAAAGGCCCACACCAAGACACATCACAATTAAAATGCCAAAGATTAAAGCTAAAGAAAGAATCTTAAAATCAGCAACAGAAAAGCAGTTACAAGGGAGCTCCTATAACACTATCATCTGATTTCTCAGCAGAAACATGCAGACCAGAGAGGACTGGCCAAAAATATTCAAAGTGATGAAAATCAAGGACCTACAACCAAGATTACCAGCACAGCTATCATTTAGAATCGAACAACAGATAAAGAGCTTCCCAGACAAGACAAAGTTAATGGAGTTCATCACCACCAGACTAGTAAAGAATCTTAGAGGGAAGACAATAAAACAAACAAAATAAGATAAATATATGAATAATAAAATGGCATACATTTATCAACAATTACTTTAAATGTAAATGGATTAAATGTTACAATCAAAAGATATAGTGTGGTTCAATGGAAGAGAAAAGAAGACCCATACATATGCTGCCTACAAGAGACTCACTATACATTGAAAGATACATACAGACTGAACGTAAAGGGATGGGAGAAGATATTTCATGAAAATGGAAACAAACAAACAAGAAAGAGCTGAATAGCAATACTTATACCAGACAAAATAAACTTTAAAACAAAGGCTATAACAAGAGACAAAGAAGGACCTAATAATTCCACCTATGGATATTTATCTGAAGAAACCCAAAACATTACTTCGAGTGCACATACCCATAGGTTCATTGCAGCATTATTTACAATAGCCAAGATATGAGGGCAGCCTGTTGTCCCTGAATGGATAAAGAAGACGTGGAACATATGTACAATGGGATACTACTGAGCCATTAAAAAGAATGAAATTTAGACATCTGCTACAACAAGGGTGGACCTAAAGGGTATTGTGCTGAGTGTAGTAAGTCAAATGTGAAAGACAAATATCATATTATTCACTTATAAATGTAATCTAATGAACAAAAGAAACAAACAAAAGAAACTGAAATTCATAGACACAGAGAGCATTTGATGGTTGCCAGATGGGAGGGGGGTTGCGTGGGTGAAAAAGAGGAACAGATTAAGAAGTACAAATTGATTGTTACACAGTAGTCATGGGGATGTAGGGTATAGCATAAGGAGTATAGTTAATAATATTGTAATAACTACCATGGTGTCAGATGGGTACTAGATTTATTGACGTGATAGATTGGAAGGGCATTGAGAGCAGGTTGAAAAAGGTGAAGGGATAAAAAAATATAAATTGGAAGTTACAAAACAGTCAATAGGTATAAAGTAAAGCATAGGGAATATAGTCAATAATAAGGTAGTAACTATGTATAGTGCCAGGTGGGTACTAGACTAGTTAGGGGAAACACCTCTTAAATTATATAAATGTCTAAACACTGCTGTACACCAGAAATTAATATAATGTCGAATGTCAACCATAATTGAAAAATTAAAAGGGGGGAAGATAAAGAGGAATAGTGGTTCAAAGGTTCAGGTATAAAGCACATATGTCATGGAGATGTAATGTATAGATAGCATAGTGAATATAGTCCATAATATTATGATAGAGTGGTATGGTGTCAGATGGTTGCTGTACTTATCATGGCGATCATTTATTTAGGTATATAAATGTTGAATAACTATGGTGTATACCTGAAACTAATATTATATTGTATATTAGCTATATTTTAATAAAAATCTCTGAAAAATTAAAAAAAAACAAAAAACAGTACGGTACTAGCATAAAAGCAGCCACAGGCATAAATGGAATAGACTAAAGAGCCCTAAATAAATCCATGGATATATATCAACTGATGTTTGATAAAGGAGCCAAGAATACTCAATAAGGAATAATAGTCTCTTCAATAAATAGGTTTGGGTAACTAGATATTCACATTCAGAAAAATGAAGTTGGACCCTTATCTTACACTGCTCATAAACGTTAACTCAAAAATAGATTAAAGTCTCAAATGTAAAGCCTTAAACCATAGAACTCCTACAAAAAAACATATGGAAAAAGCTCCTTAACATTGATGCTGGCAATAATTTTCTGGATATGACACCAAAAGCAAGAGCAAAAATAAACAAGAACAAAAATAAAAGCAAAAATAAACAAGTGGTACTACACCAAACTAAAAATCTTCTGCTTTTTAGCAAGAACAATGACAACAAAACAAAGAAATAAAAATCAACAAAATGCAAAGGCAATCTATGGAATGGCAGAAAACATTTGCAAACCATTTATTATGGTTTTATGGGTTCAGCTCCATTATCTGAAAAAGGGTTAATATCCAAAATATATAAAGAACTCATAAACTCAATAGAAACAATAGAAAAAACTAATCTAATTTAAAGAATGGGCCAATAAACACTTTTGGGTATACATCTAAAGAAATTAAATCATTACCTTGAAGAAAAATCTGCACTTCCCTTTTCACTGTGGCTTGATTCAAATAGCCAAGACATGGAAACAAGACATAAGTGTCCATTGATGGATGAATGGATAAAGTATATGTGATGTATATATAAGATTTTATATACACATATACATATATATATACATATATTTGTGTGTGTATATATATATGTATATATACACACATATATATACACACACACACAAATATATGAAAAAATCCTGCCATTTGCAACAATGTGCATGGACTTGGAGGGCATTATGTTACGTTAATAAGTCAGACAGAGAAAGACAAATACTATATGATCTCACTTATATGTGGAAAATAAAAAAAGTTGAACTCATAAAAACAGAGAGTAGAAGAGTGGTTTCTAGGGGATGGGGAGTGGGGGAAGTGGGAAGAGCTGGTCAAAAGGTATAAACTTCCAGTTACAAGATAAATAATTTCTAAAGATCTAATGTACAGCATGATGACTATAGTTAATAGTATTGTATTATATGCTTAAAGTTGATAAGAGAGTAAATCTTAAATGTTCTCACCACACAAACATGAAAAGATAATTATGTGAGTTGATGGACGTATTGACTAACCATATTGTGTTAATGATTTCACAGTATACATTGCATACATTAAACTGACAAAATTTCATTTGCTAATTACATCTTAATAAAGTTAGAAAAAAAAGGAATGTGTTTTTAAATTTCCAAGTATGGAGAGACTTTAGTTATCTTTTTATTGATACATAATTAAAATTTCCTGTAATTTAGTTATTTTTGAATTTTGTTGAGACTTGCTCTGTGGAGTACTATGTATTCAATGTTTAATATGTGACTTTTGGATCAAGAATACTATTTCTGTTATACAAATTTTATTTTTTTGTTTAATGTATTGAAATCATACTCTGATAATAGAATTTTCAAATTCCTTTTTTAGATGTCATTTTTCCCTCTATGTATGACTTGAAGCTATATTATTAGGTGCATACAAATTTAGAACTGTTATATCTCCCGATTAATTGAGGCATCTATCTATCTATCTATCTATCTATCTATCTATCTATCTATCTATCTATCTATCTATCATCTATCTATCTTTTTAAAAGATTAAAGTAGGAAGTATTAGTCTACCTAATATTAGGGCTTACTATATAACTATAGTAATCAAGACAGGGTGGTTCTGGTGCAGAGATAGATACATATAGATCAGTGGAAACCAACTGATTTATGGAAAAGGTGCATGCACAATACAATGGAGAAAGCACAGCCTTTTCAACAAATGGTGTTGGAGAAATTAGATAGCCATACGAAAAAAAAATTGAACCTCAATCTAAACCTTATACTTCATATAAATATTAATTCAAAATATATCATAAACTTAAATGTAAAACTATACAAGTTAGGAAAAACATACGAGAAAGTCTTTAGTATCTAGGGCTAGCTGAAGAGTTCTTAGACTTGACATCAAAAGCATGATTCATAAAAGGAAAAATTCATAAAATGAACTTCATCAAAATTAAAAACATTTTCTCTGCAAAAGACCTTGTTAAGATAATGAAAAGGCTAATTACAGACTTGGAGATAATGTTTGTAAACAACATATCTGATAAAGGGACATATATAGAATATGCAAAGAACTCTTTTTAAAACTGAATTAAAAAACAATCTAATTAAAAATTGGTTGAAAGGCATGCTACTAAGCAGATATACAAATGGGAATAATCACATGAAAAGATGTTCAATATTATTATCTATTAGGGAAATACAAAGTAAAACCACTATATCATACTTGTATCAGAATGGCAAAAAAATAAAAAAATAAAAAAAATCATAACACCAAATGTTAGCAAGAATTCAGAGAAACTGGATCACTTGTTCATTGCTGATGGGAGTGTAAAAGGGTACAACCAGTCTGGAAAATAGTTTGGCAGTTTATTCTAAAATTAAAAATGTAGTTTCTATATAACCTAGCAATTGTACTCTTGGGTACTTATCAAGAAATCAAACCTATGCTCATGTAGAAACCTGTATACAAATGTCTGGAGCAGTTTTATTTGTAATTAGCTATAAACAGGAAACAACCCAGATGTCTTTCAATGGGTAAATGCTTAAATAAATGGTACATAAAAAGTAGCAATACACACATAAATAGATTTCAATGTAATTAAATTGAGTGGAAAAAGCAATTTCAAAAGTTTAGACACTGTAGAATTCTGTTTATACAACATTTTAAAAATAATAAAGTAATTGAAATGGAGAACAGGTCAGCGGTTGTTAAAGGTTAGGGACTGTATAGAGGGAGGAGGTGGATATGGTTCTAAAGTGCTGGCATGAGGAAGCCTTGTGGTGATGGAACAGTTCTGAATCTCGATTGTGGTCCTAGTTATGTGGAACTACACATGTGATATAATTTTGTGGAAACACACACACACACACACACACACACACACACAATGAATACTTGTATAACTAGTGGAATCTGAATAAGGTCTTTGGTTTGTACCAATGTCAATTTCCTGAATTTGATATTATATTTTTATAAGGTGTTAACATTGTGGGATGCTTTGTGAGGGGTGCTTTGGGACCTCTCGGTACATTCCTTTATTTCCTGTGAATTTATAATTCTTTCGAAATAAAAAAAAATCTAAAAGTCATATTTGAAAAAATTTGAAATCATTTTGCCACTGTGCAAAACAAACAAATTCAATGATGTCAACATTATTTTTAAGCTTGTACGCATTAAGGAGTAAGGACAAGGCAGAACTCATTCCTAAATATAAAGGTAACGTGATGTGGGGACAGAGCCCCAGAAAGTAGTTTACAGGCTCTCGGCCTCACGTGGAGGAGTGCTGGCTCGGGTAGTAGATGGCCGTCAGCTGTGGCTGATTGGCCGTCAGCTGTAGCCAGTTAGCCAATTAGCCGCTAATATAACTGCTGCGGCTACGGAGGAGAGGGAGAGAGGAAAGAGAAAGAATGGGGCTAGCAAGAAGATGGCGGCTGGGCTGGCAAGCGTGGATGGCGGTTTGCGGACAGTGTGGATCCAGCCTCCAGTGAGAGTATAGTGCTGCCAGAGAGAATATAGTGGTATGACTCCCTTACCTATGGCTCCGTGGGTGTTCCTTTTTGGCCTCACCATATCCTGCGTTATGTGGGGAGCGGGACCAGAGACCCTGCAGGCCGCCCCGCACGACAAATGGCGCAGCGAGCAGGGTCTCCCGCATGACAGTCTCCCGCACGACACGTGAGCAATAAAGAACTAAAGAAGGACAGAATTTCATAATCCTTACATAGGTACTACTTTATAGCTACAGTAAATATTAACAGGTGGGAGGGGGAACTACACAAATAATTAGTGCAGGAATTATACTCAGTATTTAATAACTATTAGGGTTGGGGCACCAACTAATCAGAACAAAATGGGACCAATTAGAACAGATGCCGGCCATTAACAACTCAGAATTTGGTACTAGTGCACAACAGTGGACTATCCACCCTATATGATATATTTTGCATTATTATTATTTTTGCCACAAAACATTTATATTCCTAAAATGTTGCTATTTCTTAGTACTTCTGAGCCAAAAATACTAGAAAAGTTGCCATAGTATTGAATGAAGCGTACCTCAAAGTGCTGCTATGGAAAATTATGACTAATAATTGCCGATTAGTAAAATAAGCACTAAGGCTTCTATTAAGATATTTAAATTTTTGTTTTTTTGTTTTTTTACAAAAACACCCAAAATCTTAGCACAGAAACAAAATAACATTTAAATTTGTTTGTTTATAATATTTACATATAGGAGATCAATATTAGCATATAAATGAATCTTTTCAATTTTGAAGTTTTAGTAATTGAATAGTTAATATTTTCAGAATGTTCTTACGAATTCTTCCTAGTGGAAAAATTTTAAGGTGCTTCACAAACATAATCTTAGCAGGTTTATTAGATTAGAAAAACAAATATTTAAAGGTGAAACTAATTTGGCCACATTTAATCTTGAGAAAACAGATTATTAATGCACCATAATTATCACTACAAACTTAATGAAAAAACAGTCCAAAGTCCCTATTTAAGGAAAAATAAACTATGCTGTCCACAGATAAAATCTGAATTATGAAAAATACACATTTCCTTTCCAAATCTGTGTGTCAGTACTATGAAACTCACTAAAGAAATGACCTAAAACTAATTACTGTTTTCTATTATTTTAGAAAGGCAAACTCCTTCTCTTGAAAAAACATCCATTTAATAAATATTATAAAGCATAGCTTATGCTGTCTATGTTGATGTTGATTTTGGACACTTTTTTAAAAAAGGCAGATTAAGTAATAGCTCCAAGCTTCAGTTAAGCTCAGTTGAAATGCAGTGGGTAAACTCAGGTAAATGGGTTAATATTGTGTGATTGTTTTTCTGTAATGTGAGAAAGCCCACAATTCATAGATGTAGAATACAGAAACAAAGCCTCCTAGTTCATACAGGTGCAATTATAACTTTGTTAAAATTTAGAGCCAATTTAACAGAATGAAAGGGGGAAACCTCCAATCCATTCACATTAGTCTGAAATTAGCTGGCTGGATAATTTTTGTCCACATGGCTTATTCTTTTCCATCCCTCCAGGACACCCTGCAATAATTCAAGGCTCTTAGGGTAGGCCAACTATTCTGAATTTCTTTTTATCTTCTACGAAGTTAACTTGTTGGCTCAGAGCATACCAGAAGGAAACAAAAGGAACAATTATTTAGAGCCTATGGTACAACAAGCTGTCCTTCTTGTACGTGAAATGAAATCTGCATGAAATAAGTATTATTCCCTCTTAACAGGTAAGCAAACCGAGGTTCCCAAAGATTAAGTACCCTGCCCAAGAGCCCACAGATTTGGGTTTGGAACAGAGATTTCCCTCTCCTGAATACAATACTGTGGGCCTACTGATTTTAACTGCATTTCAACTTTAAGAAAAGAATGGTCTTAACAGGCTTTAACCAATTGTGATACTAACACTAACTCAGTGATTTTCTGTCGGATATTTGTGATTGGAATTGTCTCAGACAAATTCCAATTCTGAGAGCTGGGGACAAATATGATGGTGCTTTATATACAGTTCAACCAAACTTGCATCCAAATTATTTCGTAGTTAACTGCTATTTCTGTGGTATTTTCTAAAAGACTATATTGGCTTGCTAAACAGCACTCCCCAAAATACTCATATTAGAATCCAGTTACAGGTGGAGACTTTTTACTGCCCTGTAGACTTGTCTTAAAATGCTAAAAATGGACAGAGCTATGACAAACGCATAGGATACAATGACTTCAGTACTTTCAACCACATTATGAGAGAAGCAAGTATATTTTATGTTTAGTAGCAGTATTATCCTTCAAATAAAGAAAAGCAAAATAATTGCTTTAGTGTGAACAAAATAAGTGGTTGCTTAATATGTATTTGTACTGAGCCATGCTCCCCCTTCCACCTGATAGCAATGAGAAAACATCTGCTAGTTTTTTTCTCTAGCCCAAGAATAATTTAAATCAGTTGATACCCCTTCTGTCTCTCTTTCACTTGTCTTCCTCTTAATATAGTTGGCCAAGGCATTAACTTCATGCACCTGTGTGAACAGATGTGCAGAAGCATATATTTACAGATCCGTATCTACATACACACACATGCATGCAGACCTTCATAATAGTATGTGCACATATACAATATCATGGAATTCAATCTTGAGAGGTTAGCTATAAATTATAATCCTAATAAAGAATTTATGGGATGCAACCCAATTAGGTCTAAAATGTGCTACTTAAAAATTACTGCACTAAAATTTCTGTTCCAGGTCGGTGGGGTCAGCAGGTTATAACCCATGAGAACACATAAAAACTCTAGATAAAATGTAAAAAGTAAGCAGTTTAAAGAGACCAGAGAACTCTAAAACAACAGGCATAGACCATCAAAATTCTGACACGGAAACAACCCTGGAGAGGTGAGAGTACAATGTGCAGCTGATTGTGTTGATTTGAGGCTCTGGAAAGAATTCAGAGGCAGCCTGGGAAGAAGACCACTGCTGGGGGTTAGAAAAACCAGCACTGAGTTGAGGAGTCTTGTGGGATTGAAGTGACAAAACATAGCCTTGAGAGATCTCAAACACATGGCCAGTTATCCATGATAATGTTTCTCAAATTCTGAACCTACAAGGTCTAGAGGCAAAATACGAAGCTAAACCCCTGAAAAACACCCATATTTTTTTCAGTCTTGCACTACAGAGAAGAAAAACACTTAAAAAATTTTGGTGTGCAAGACCTGCCTGTAGGCCAGGGTTCATTCTGTGGACCAAATCCAGCCTGTCACTATTTTTTGTATGGTCTGCCAGCTAATAACAGTTTATACACTTTTAAATGGTTGAGAAAAGAAATCAAAATACAAGCACTTTGTTATGTGAAATCCCTGTGTTCTTAAACAAATTTTACCAGAATACATCTGTGCCCCTTATTTATATATTGACTTTGGTTGCTTTTGAACAACAGTTAGTTGCAAAGAGAGGATGACCTGCAAAGCCTAAAATATTTATTACCTGACTTTTTACAGAATGTGTTTGCAGACCTGCAATAGACCGTTAGTTGAAAACCTGGGTAGGCAAACACCCTAAGAATAGGAGCAAATCAGAGATAGATTGGGTCTCACCAAAACTGAACCCAACCTCATGTTGGCTCAGCTCCAGATTAGATTGAGGTAATTAGCCTCCACTCCACCTCCCTGGCAGGAGAAAACACGCTATCTTTACTGGAGAAAGATATTATCATCTTGAGCCTCTACACATTTTAATACACAATTTACACACAGTCCATCATTCAGAAGATGACTTTACTAACTCTGTTTGATCTGTGCTGAACTGTGATACATACAAAGAAGCCTGACTTAACTAGTAGGTTCAACAGCAGTCCATTAACATCCAACATTTCGAACAAGCAATTTTAACCTATGTTATTTAAAGAAAAGAAAAATGAAACAGAAGTAACAATATCACCTGAAAGCACTTCTCTTGGCAAGAAAACTTAAAACACAAGTTTGGAATAATGGCATTCCAACTAATTAGATGTTAGTTTCCATTGTAAAACATTCCAATAATATATGGAATAAAATCCATGAATTACTTATTTTGTAGAAAATGAGAACAAATAGCAATGACCAATTACAAATCACTCTGAGCTATAAGACTGTATTCTAGGACTCATTTCTTAATGACCTGTTTTTCACAGACACTGGCATCATATTTTAGCCATCGACCATCCAGAGAAGGCAAAGTGCAGATGTGGGAAACACTGATAACACTGAAAAATTATAATTATGCAATATGTTATACCTACATCTCTCCCAGGATTTTAAAATTTGACTTCAATAGGCTTTTATAATGAAAAGAACAACTCAAAGGAACAAGACAGCCAAGAAGTTCAATGTGTCACAGAACTGCAAAATTGTTAAATTCACTTAAATTAGTATATACAAAGGTTTTACATCTGTGGCGTAAGTAAATTGTAACTCCCAGATATAACAGATCAGGTCATTTCAATTTATAACTTATCACATTTTGCAACACACGTCTTAATAGTGTCAATGAAATATAACATAATGGTGCTCAAAAGTCCAGGCCACATAATAATTTTATGAAATTCAAGTACATACAGCTGTACTATTGTACAGAAGGCATACAGATATAGCTATGAATAAGAAATGAAATATAGTGCTTGAAAACTGGATATTTATGCATTGAAATATGTACATGTAAATTGTATACTCTCGTTTTTTATGTAACTCAATAGTATAACTAGATTGTAAATAGTTCCCATATAACATATGAATAATAATATTTCCTATATACTATCTGAGAAAGCCAGAATTACTGTTAAAATAACGGGCCTTTTGGAATTACAGACTTTTAAAAAAGTTTAAATAGTCCTCATCACTTTTTTCACTTTTAAGAGTTCTTCAATGATAGATGCCTCTGAACAGATTCTAATAATTTGATCAAATAAAGGCTATAAATGTGGCCAAATAATAAATCATCAGGAGAGGGTGCATTTTATTATTTTAGATTACTTATAAGTGTTCTTTTAACATTAAGCTCTATATTTTAAAAAATATATAAATATCTTCCGTAACACACTTCATCTATATAATTTCCTGATTTAAAGACAAGGTTTACATTCATGTAATCCTTAAAATTATTTTAAAAAAATTCTTCACATATATGAAAACAGTTGATTTTTAAGCAAGTTAATGTTATTACGTTAGAAACTAGAAAATACTAAGGATAACCCAGTACATTCATGTAATTAATTATTTTATTTAAATGTGTGATTAAAAGAAAGTAGTCATATGTATAGAGCTTTATATCACTGATTCCTTAATAACTAGCAGAATACTATGCCTCAAAACACAAAAATCAAACATTATTTATAGGTTCACAGTACTGTTTCTCTGTATATCATATTTAATTTCAATGAAAAGATCAGAGTCCTCAGAGAGACATATTGCAAACAAAAGTCCTTAAAAGGTGGTGGAAAGTCAGGCCAGAAGTCAAACAGAACCAGCAACAGAGATGACAGAGAAGTGAGATCCAGCACAGTCTCCTCAGAGAGAAAAAGGAAACCCACATGGCACTGCTGAAATGCTGAGCTAATTCTCTCTCCTATCTGAGCGTTAAATATTCCATCTTTAAAATTGTTTCAACTACACTATTGCTGTTTTAGGTGAGACCCTCTTTTAAGAAACACAAATATTCTCGAAGTGCAATGCTGAAACACCATAAAAACTGAATAACCTACCATTTTCTTTGCACTCTTCTGGAGGTTTAGCCTTTTTCGCAAGTCGTGGATCCAGCCATGATGTTGTCTTTGTGTTATGGCTGAAAAGAAAAGAGATCACTCTGAATAGACACATACTGAAAGGAATCAAGTTTATTCCCTAAGAAAAAAAGAGGGGGGGTTAGTCCAACAAAATTGCAATCGATACACTTAATTTGCTTACTGGTTCTAAGTAGCCCTGAAGGAGGTGTAAGAGCAATTGTGCAAGGCAGCTGTAAATTTGGCAACCTCAGCTCCCTGTCCTCAAAGCAGCTATTTTTATTAAAATCAACTAGAATGTTGCCAAGTTAACCTCATTGAAAATGCAGAACTCATCCAGAGCAAAAGGAATTTATTACAAATACAGGATTCTCCAGTTGGAAGAGCACAGTTCGCAGGCTCTAATACCGTTTCCTGAGTTTTGCAAAAGAATTATTTTCATCTGAAATCTGCCCTTTTCATAAATAGTTGTTTTGTTACTCTAACCACAGAGCTGGCAGAGGCAGCACAAAAGTGATGCAAATTATAGCATGTTCTTGGGATTCCTACATTTTCTTAAAAAGTGATTAGTAGCAATTTCATTAATCCACATTTAGCTATCTACCATGTAAATACTTGTGAAAAATCCAGCTAGGGAGGTAGGGAATAAAATATCTGTACTCTAATGTTTTTGAATTTCTGAGAATTAATAATAATTTTAATGACATTTTTGTTTTGAAAAATGTTTTCTGGAATGTCTTTTGCCTGAAGTTTAAAAAGCAAAGGGAGATCTGGTTAGAGCAGTTTTTTCAAAAAGAGGTCCTGGATTCACCTGCATTAGAATCCCTGGTGGATTTAACTAATATTGCATATTTTGGGTTGTTATAGAACGACCAGATAGAATCTTTGGGGTGGTTTACACATTCTCCATCATTGGCAAGACTCCAGTTATGCACCTTATAACTCTAGAACCCCTCGATGGCTCATAACTGCTCACTGGGGCTAAAATCTTTACTGTGCATAGCTGTCTCAAGAGATCTCATCTGCCAATGGACAAATTATCAAGGAGGACAAATGATTTGTGAGGGCTTCGGAAAGAGAATGAACAAAGTCACAAGTGTGGGAAAGTGTCAGGTGTGTACAGGAAGAGCTGGAAGGCCAATGAATGACACATGCAAAGGAAGAGGGGAAAACAGGTTGGAAACATAAGTGAAAGCCAGATAATAAGGATACTTCAACATAGTTTTAAGTAACTCCAAATGATAATGATGATATCAATTTCACGTATATTTTCTCTTTCTTCAATGAAATTTAACTATGTTTTATCGTATCAGAATGACAAGTGTTGGCTAGATAATCTGATGACACAATCTGCACTTAAAGCAAAGGTCAGAAAATTCTCCCAGGCAGCATATTTAATACCAAACTTCTAGAGACTAAGTGCCTATCTAATGAAGGGAATTTCAAGGCAGGAAGGAGGAAAGATGGAGATAAGATGGGCAGGGGGGAAACAATTCCAAGGTGTTAAAGCACTCTTTATATGATGTTTTTTTGGGTGATCATCCTGTCTGCCCGGGTGGAGAGCCATCTCTGATTGAGAAGTGAGACATCAAGATCCTTGAGTCATGAACTCTCTGCTCCTTCAAAAAGATTCCCTTTTATTTCTGACTTTCATGTGGAATAAAAAGAAAACACTCTCCAACATTTTCTTGACGTTTAGGAACTCCTCAATGATTTATGTCTCTGAGCAGGGCTCAAATAATTTGATCAGATAAAGACTGTAAATTTGGTCAAATTATAAATCATCCAGAGAGTATGCTGGCTTTTATTTTCTCCCAAGTTGACCTTTGTAAAGTCTGATGGTGTTTCGTTTTCAAGTTTCAGAAGGACATAAAGTACTGCAGACACTTTCATCTCATTCTAGTCCTCATTTGTAGTCATGTCAATATCAGCTAGGCTTGTCTCCTGAACTAAAGATTTGACACCGATGGATGAAGGTGGTGGCTATCTTGAGTATGAAAATGGTAGTACTGGGTTCAGCGCCTGATGGACCCATTTTGGGAAAAAAAAAAGTCACTTTTAAAATGCTCTTTATACACATGCCTCATTTCAAAGTGTGTGTGTGTGTGTGTGTTGATGTCTATGTTTTATGTGCTAGGGAGAAACGTCGAGAGATGGGCAAGGAAAATAAATTCTCCTTTTTACTCACAACTTCTTCCAAATCCTTCCTCCATTTTGGAGAAAAGTCACTTCTAGGTCTCTGAGACATGTTCACAAAAGCAAACACATCTATGGATAAGTATTAAGGGGCCATTACAAAGCCACTGCAGGGAGTCAAATTACGATGTCTATATCACACCGCCATGGGTCTCAAAAACTGGCTAATGTAGAAGAGAACTGAATTTCCTATCTTTCCTGAGTTTGTATAAAGCATTTCATTACAGGATAATTTTTTTTTTTTTTAGGTTAAACTAGCATTAATGGTATGTCGCCTTAATACCTTTTGACAGAGTCTCTTATAGTTAACAGCATTTTTAGCTGACCTTCTGAAATGATTCTGAAAGAAATGTGGGTAGTAGTGAACTCCAGTAACTGTCTTAAACATCACATGAAGATACAGCACAGTTTTTTCAATAGTGCCTCCCATCAGCCTTGTAATTCGCATGGTTCTTCAAGATGCCTTATAAAGGGGATATTTTTAATGCATTTCGGAGAAAACACACCAAGTGACTTTCCCACTTCCTTTAAATTATTTTTTTTTGAACTTCAACAATGCCATTTGAAAATAGGATTAAACATTGGGCAGAAAACTGTACACAATGGGACCACTGAGGGATTTTTTTCACAGTCTGCATACTACCTTTCTTCAAATTTGGGAATGGGATTTCCTTTCACTTTCATTGCTACAGTAGAGTCAAAAGCAGGACATCAGTTTTTTTTGTATCTGCCCAGGTTGTGTGGCGAACAAATGACAGGAAGGTAAGATGCTAATGTTGTAAATCTTAAATTTCAATACTAATTTCTTTAACACGAACACATGCACATATATATGCTGCATTTGCAAAGAAATGTTTCTTTTCCTGGGGAATGGAATACATATTATCTAGGAAGTTTGAATCATAATAATATACTACTCTATGTATTTCTGTGGATAAAGTTAATGTGATGACCATGAAAAATGAGAGAGTAAGAGGACTAGTGTTGGTAGCGATGCAATTTCAATCAATGTCATATTTAAAAAATCCAGATGAAAACTTGTAAAAATGGTTTACCCAGAACTCTTCGCTAATGTTAAACTCTACACTGAGTCTATCTGGAGGGCTGCAAGAAACCGGAAGTACAATTTTATTTAACTCTGCAATTCAAGTTTAAATTATTATCAGAATGGTCTTGAAAACGTGACAGGCTGACATAATAAATCAGAAATTTATGTATATTTTGTAAGTTTAACCTTTTCCAAACTGACAAAAAGAGCAGGTTAAATTATAACAACTTATCTTCTGAGGAAACATTCTTCTCACATAGATAAACGCTTCACTTCAACAGGAAAAGCTGCTGACATTATGGTACACAATTGCAAAGTTATTCTCACTATCTCATAAATTTCCCAGTTGTCTACTTTGTCAGGGACTGCACTAGAATTTTCACATGCATCACCTCACTATGATTGTGGCTACATATTTTTAACTCCATTTTACAGACAGAGAAACGAAGGGTGCGAGAAACTAGGCAACTTGCCCAAGGTTACACAGCTAGTGAGTGAACGTGAAAAAGCTAGCTAGCAGTAAACCCAGATATATCGGATTCCCAAGTCAAAAGTGTTTTATGATCTGAAATCAGAGGCATACTGAACCTAACACTTTGTTTTTTATACTGAGGTGCTTTATTTCATAACCTCAAAGGGTAATCAAAGATCTTTGCCCCAGCTCCTTTGCCAGTGGTTTAGAAACAGAGACCTTTATCTCCTACTTGAGGGTAGTAATCACTAACTTAAATTCCTTTGTGTTAAAAGCCTTTTATGTAGTAGGTATTATATTAAATTGCACATGCATAGCAATGAACGAGAGAACATCGTGATTGAGGAGGCACAGATAATACCAATGGAAACATTTTCTCCTTATAAACATAAATTTTCTATTCAAATCAAATATTCTTATTCAAATTGGAATATTTTTCCAGACTAAAATCTTACAAACCCTGATTTATATAATCTATATATAAATATTAGGTCTTGGAATCTATACTAAAGAATCAATATAGAAAAATGCTATCAAATGGGCAGAATATTTGCTAGGAACAAAACTGAAAAATTTCATACAGATCATGTCACACTCTATCTTCCATTCCATTTTCTTCATTTACTCTATGTTTTTCCAGTCAGAGTATAAACCCCTTATGGGTTTCTTATGTATACATAGGTGGACTCTCAAGTGACCAAATTCAAACCTAATTGTAAGACATGTTCTCCTTTCCTTCCTCTTTTCTTTATATCTCCTTTCTCTCTATTTCCTACCTTTATACTGTTGCCCAGATCAAAATGTTTTCACTATTGCACAAATATTGGATGATATTTCATCAACTGAAATTTTATTGGTAGAATAAGAAGCTTTTGTTATCAAACACACTCCTTTCCTTTGCTCCATTTTCTCTAAAAATAGTAACAGACTTACAAACAATGGAAAACATTGACTTTAAAAAGTTCTCCTAAAAAGCGAATTCTGAATCTTAATCTTTAACTGACAAGTAAACTGTGTTTTCATCCTGGGAAATACTACACCAGAAGAATCATAAGAGATTGAAGTTAATGATATTTGACTGCATGAAGCATAATCTTTTGAAGAAAACAACGTCCAGGTAAATATTTTAGAGTCTATTGAGCAATTCAAGATATGTGTGAATGTTAAATTTACAACAGTAGTAATCATATACTACTTAGTTATATATTACAGGGACAAGAATAACAGAGATTCTTGATTATATTTTATGTAATTTTAAAAATAAACATTAGTTTTCAAAGGTATGTAAATTGATTACACTTTATATTTTAGTCAAAACCCTCAGGATGGTTATGTCATTTTCTAGAAGACTTTTCCTTCCCCCTATGTCATCACTTCAAAAATAAGATTAAAGGCAATGATTGGATATATCTCATTGATGATGAATAGTGGAAGCTTTTTCATTCAAGACTCCATTCTTTCATAGTTTTACTATTTTTTCTCCACATAAACATTTATTGTCAATGACCTCTCTAGTGGTTATGTTTCCTAAATAATATTCCTAAAATTTCTGTTAACCATATGAATATGTGTTTGCCAGCGTGTTATCTTTCATTTGTTCAGAAAACATTTTTTAAAAGAGGTTTTATTATAAGTATTGTTTTGGATATTGTGTGTTACATACTGTTTTGTCTAAAACACTTATTTTCCATCTGGGGATTGCACCAGAATCTTGTGCAGGCACAAGACAAAATATATGAAAAAATATTCAATATGTCTACTGTTTTTGTAAGACAAGTTAAAGGAGTAAATGTAGACCAGATTATTGTGACTGGTAGAGATATATTGAGCCTAGAATGAGAAAGCATTATGTTGGTGTTGCTTCTTACCAAAGGACTGATTTTACTTTTCTCGCTAATAAATTTCCCAAACATTTTGTCTTCTATTCTATTTAATAAAGGAAAATTCTAAATTGGTTTGAAATGGCAATTGGTGATTCACTGAAAAGTGAAGGAGATACAGAAATAGCAACCTAAGAAGAAACAGATTGTGTGTCCTGTTTCAAATTTAAAAGCAAATTTAGCCCTGACGAACATTTAGGAAACCATGTACATCCATGACATTTTTCATAGATAAAATTTTCAATTTCAAAAGACTGCTTTAAAAAATCTATTATTTAAGTTCACATAGTGTTCATTGCCATTCAGGAGGATGGTAGTAAACAAATAAGTTCCTGTTGTCGTTTTGTTTTTTGCCAAAGCAATAACAGTCTCTTTTATGTCACTAACTAAACTGACTCCCAAACAAAGAAGTAATTTAATGGATTCCCAAAGCATGTCAATCTAGATTAACCCTATGACAACTCTTCTTTATAGAGCATTTAATCTCTGGAATAATGAATTTCTGGCCAAGAAACTTATAAAACAGATACTAATTGTAATATAAAGATTTACTTTTATTTCAGCCATGTTTGTTTACAAAATGGAGAAGGTATGGGCTAACAGCTTTGCAAGGTGACAGACCTATGACATCTTGAGAAAGTTAATTTATCTAAAAGTGCCTCAGAATTTTATCTATAAAGGGGGATACATCAAACACTTACAGGATTATGATATATGTAAAGTAGTTACCACAGCAAAATGGTTAAGAGCAAAGACACTGGAGGCAGACTGTGTCCTACGAGAGGTATAAATCTTGTCAATTTTATTGATGACTGTATTTCCAGAATTTAAAATGGTTCCTAGCACATAGTATGTGCCCAATAAATATGTGTTGAATAAATGAAATCAGAGTATCCTGGTTTTGTCAGTTCTTGGTTATATAACTAGGGACAAATGACTTACCTCTAAAAGCCCCAGATTCCTAAAGTGAGAATTAAATGAGCATAGTATAAATGCTTAATATTAATATATTAGCTATTATTTTTAAGGTAACCTGAACACAGTCTGAGAAAAAGGAGGCACTCAATTTGTTGCAACTATTATCACTAATTTGAACTTATAATTAATATACTATCTATTTTAAAAGATAATATGAGGATGATGTTATGAGTTAAGGAAAGAACTGGTTATAAAAAATACTATGTATTTGAAAGTCTTTTTAAAATTGCTAAACATGAAACATTGCTAATGTTTTAAAGCATGTTTAGAAAAGTGCATTCACTCACAATGTAAAATTGTTATTTAAAAATACTTTCTTGGATATTCACTTTTTTCCACTAAATATCATTGTAAAGGATAAAAGCAATCTGCATTTATCATTCATCAAAGAAAGCAGTTCTGAAGACTATGGGAAATGTAGTTGGCCTACACGTTCAGTATTGAGAATAACAACAACAAAGCACACTCATCTTCTAAATGCAGATTTTGTCAAGTACTGAGACATTTAAACTATTTTGCAACACCGAGTCAGTCACTAACCATTTTAAAACATTATTACATAGAAGACAAAAAAATGAAATTACTTGTTACCTTAATTCAAAACACACAATGTTTATGTGTGTGTGTGTGTGTGTGTGTGTATTTTTAAAACACATATTTAAACTGACTTTTCAGTGTAGGTAGATTTCCCTCTTCCACACAGAAATAAATATAGATATATATAAGTTCTATATAAATTTATATATAAAATATATATATGTTTTATGCACAGAACCACAGGGTCCTACTCTTTGGTTTCATTTTCTGTTTTATCACGATCTTCATTTCAGTTAAGTGTAATGGGAGACTTCCATTACTCTAACTCTCATAATATTTGTACCAGAGGGAAGATTTTACTGATGTCAGCTCTCTTTACCTCACAAATCTAATTTTCCTTCTCTTCTACTTTTCCTTTTGTCTGTTTTACTTCATTCTTAACATATTCTACCTTTCCTTTTTATCTTCTTTCTTTACCATGACTATGCTGCAGGAATGCAAACTTTCATATTACAAATTGTATATGTTTTATAAGTTTTTGGCCAGGAATCCTGGGACACTTCCTGGGTTAGTCCCTAAGAAAGCCCTTAGTGTCCCACCATGCTCCCTGTTCTGCTCTACCTGAATGTTCCAAGGAGCTTTTATAGTAAACAATTTATTTGCGTAGGAATTCATTGTGATATCAACAGCAAGGGCACTGACAGATCAAAGACAGTGGGTTCAAATGTTGATATTGTCAAATGTAGTGAGGAAGGGAAGGGGTATTCCAGAGCAGAGTGAAAGCAGTCAGGAGAACATCAATGACAAGTGAGGGGGAAAGTAAAGCAGAGTGAAATGTAGGCAGAGAGAAAGGCAACTGCAGTGGGTTGGGATGGTGTGGAAATGAGGGACCAGATGAAAAAGTCACTGAGCCTCCCAGCTCTGTGATACTTGAGCTCACACTGATTCTTGAGATTCAAAGTAACCTTTTCGATGGAAGGAAAGATCCAGCTCAAACTGGTCCGGGAAGAAGGGTGGGGTGGGGATGCCTCCATTCTGTGGAATAACCTCTTCAGGTGGGCGGAGGGCTCCTGCCTCCTACGTTAATCACCTTCCCAGCACATTCCATTCAGCGCCCACTCCAGGCTTCCACGTTGTCCCCTGGCTGAGTCTACCTCAGTCAGCTTTCTCACCACAAAGGAACTGGTCTCCTCCTTTTTGTCTTAATTTTCCAAGTCAAACTATCTCTGCTCCTAACACTATCCATTCATCTTTCCCTGCAGCAAAAGGAAGAAGGTAAATAAACAAAACTCTCTGCTTGTCTTTCAAAAGCACCTGATCAAACAAAATGAAAACTAAGTTATCATTTCACAGGATTCACCGACTAACACCTACTTCCTTAGTAGGGTCAGGAGGCTTTTCACGGATCCCTAAAACAACCAAGGACTGGGTCTTTGTAATGACAGTCCTATACCTGGAATGCATTATCTACATATTACCAATTATTTATGTTATTTCACCTTCCCTATGATGCCTCCTTTTACTACTTCAGTCTATGTTAAACATATTCTTCTCTGAATGGCATCACAAAATTCAGAAATCCTTTATTAATACTTTACAACTATCTGTCTCTCTTCCCCAACTTGACAATAAATTTGAGAGCAGGGACAAATCTTTTAAATCTTTGAATTCTGGCACTGGATGACTGACTAGCGTATTAATAGAATAATTTTGATAGATTCTCTTAAGTGCTGACAGAGTCTCATCATTTACTATACATCATTAGCACAACTTCTGTCTTCCAAAGACCTTTTACTTCACATTCCCAAAACCTAACACTATTAAAAGAAAAAAGTTTATTTTATAATCACAAAGAAAGAAGTTTTTATAACTGCATTATTGGAAAAATTATAAGGAAATAGTTCTTTAATCAAGGGGTCATGCTGGGTTTTTTTTATTACTTGCACATAGCCTTACTCGCCCTGTATTATATGATACAAACGTATATAGCATCCGTCTGCTTGTTCTGAACATCAATTGTTTTGAACAATTGTGACCTCGCATCTAGAGTTTACATTTTGACTTCTGGTCTGTAACGATTCCATGCCGTGCTTATGAATAACAAAATTATGTTTTTAGATATAAATACTTTTGAGCATCTGAAAGAATTATATATGACTCTCCCAATTAATTGATAAAAGATATCTTTCGGTTATTGATGATAGCAATAAGAAATAATGTTAAGAGATTCTTAGTCTTTTTTTTTAAAGTTAAAAGATTTGTCAAAAGGTGAACTTACTCAACTTAATCTTTTCTTTCCTTTGGGACTTTTTTCCGACAAAACACTGCATTGCTCATCCATATTGGAGTCAAGCAGAGTGCCAAGTAATTACCTGATTATGTATTCCTTTGGCCACATGTTTCAAAGTTTCCACCTTCACATGAGAATTAAATATTGGCATGTGGTAACATTTCAATTTCACAACTGAATTCTGCCTACGGAGATCTAAGTCACAAATCACTCCAGGTTGGGAAAGAGAATCTAGTTTTAACATTTTTTGTTGAATAATCAGAGTTTACATATTTTTATCAACTGTCAGCTCTGAAAACTTCAATTTTTTAATAATTTCTCTTTTTGAGGCTTATACAACTTTGAGGGAATAAGAGTTGTTATTCATTTATAATATTTTTAGTTTTTATTCTTTTCAATGAACATTTTGATTGCTTTATGCACAATTTAATTTTGTGCTAAGATCAACTTAGGAGTTCATTTTTTAAAAAACTTGTTCTACTTCTAGAAGATAAAGAAAAGCTAGATAGTGTCAATAAAACATAAAATTTTCAGTTTGGGAAAATAGTCCCAAAGGAAAGAAACGATTGGGTTGAGTAAGTTTGACCAAGGAGTTCAGGATTAGCATTTTAGCTTTCCTGGTAAGTCATAAAAATGGTAAGTGAAAATACAACAGAATTTAATAAAAATAAGTATGATGAATTATACAAAAACAAATGATTTTATTGACACCTGACCTCAGGGTCAAATGCTTAAAACATTTTGTGACCAGCAAGCATTTTGCTCTAAATGGCTGTATCCTATTAAATTGCTGAAAGCAATGGTGGACGTTTCTAGCAATCTAATTTAATATGTGGGATTATTATCTCATTTGGACTATATGGACAACTTGGACAAGTAGTACAAGCATTTCTCCATGATATGTAGACTATTTATAATTCAATAATAACATCACATAGAGATTTGCCTTTTCAGTCATGATTATAACAAATTTTACAGTGAAACTGTTTAATTCATTCTTTGATTTATAGCTGTAATTTAGGATCCTTAACTGTGTTAAGGTACTATCCTATTATTCTCTAACAAGGAAGGAAGTTAATACCAGAAACATTCATTATTTTATTTTGACCACATCTCTATTTGCTATATTATCTATATACCTCTATGACCTTTATGAAAATGTTCAAAGAGATGTGTGAAACTCACTCAATGAAGTAAACTTCACCCTTCTCTGTATAGGCCATTTCCCAGTTATCAGGCAATGGGTCTGATTCCTCATTCTCTTCAGGTTTAGTTGGTTTTGCATCATCCCTCTGCTCCTTCAGCTCCTCAGGCTGACTGTACACTGGTGCAGGATAAGGCTGGGAGGGTGTCTCCCCTGAGGCAGCTGCACTCTTATCTTCATGTTCACTGGATTCTACAAAAGAACAAGAGTATGAGGTTAGTTACTCCAGCCACAGTAACTTCTGAATGATTGTGGGAGTTTGCTGCACCAGGGAATAAGCTCTGTGAAGGCTAATGGGAAAAACATAATTGTAAAGAGCTCTGAAAATTATCACTAGGCCTATTTGAGTTCCCCTTTCATACATCATTCTTGTCTACCCTTCAACTAATTATTGCTGAATTGGAAGATCATTTCACAAAACAGATGTAGTAAGCAGAATAATGATCCCCTAAGAATGTCCATGTCCTACGCCCTGGACCATGTGAATGTTACCTTACATGACAAATGAGGATTTGCAGGTCTGATTAAATTAAATATTTAATTTGCGATTGGGATATTATCTTTGATGATTCAGATGAGTTCAATATAATCACAAGGGTTTTTAAAAGTGTAAAAGGAAGGCAGAAGAGGAGGGTGAGAGAGAGAGAGATGTGACTACTAAAGAACAGCCAAAGAAATGCACTGTTGCAGGCTTTGGACATAGAAGAAGGGGACAAACTACAAACCAAGAAATGTGGGTGCCCTCTAGAAGCTGGCAAGGCAAGGGAATGGACTCTTCCTTAAAGCCTCCAGAAAGCAACACAGTCCTGCTGACACCTTGATTTTAGCCCAGTGAGACCCATGTCAGACTTCTAACCTGCAGAACTATCAGATGATAAGTTTGCATTGTTTTAAGTCATCAAGTTTGTGGTAATTTTTTACAGCATCAATAGAAAAGTAATATAACAGAGCAAAAACTAAAAGATATACATACCTTAAGAGAAATGATGGCAGACTTGGCAGACAGAACCAAGAGTCCCAACATGTAAATAGTACTCCAGAATGAGGAAGAGGAACACATGGGGAAGAAATAATAATAAAAAATAGAAGATAATTTACCGAAAATAAAGAAACACTTCAGTCTGCAGATTTAAATTGTGCACTGAATCTGAGGTCAGATTAATGAAGCACACCTAGGTGAAATTTCCAAACTCTGATGTTTAGAAAGCAACTTTAGCATTTTCTACACTAAAGAAATATGATTACTTACAAAGAAAAGAGGAACAGAAGAACATTAAACCTTTCATCTGTGATACAGTAAACTCAAAGATAATAGTAAAGTAACATCTGTAGTAACACTAGAAAAATAAATACAGCAGCCTAAGAACTTAACTTTGCCAAAATATTATTCTTCTATCTAGGCAAAGGAAAGCCACTTTCTGATTGCATATTATCCATCCATGTATCTCACCTGAGGACAACATTTGAAGAACTATTCTAACCACATCATGATGATTGAATCAGAGCAGAGATCTTAAAATAGGAGAGAAATGAAGAAAATAAAAATTAAAAAGAAATAAATCCTGCAAAATAAAGTTAAATGTAAATGGAAGATGGTTACATATCTGGAAATCTGTTGTATATGTTGAAGATAGATTCTTGAAAGAGAAGAAAAGTATCATATGAAAAACCTATTACCAGCATGAGTTTAAAACCTTATCTTGGGAAATTTTCAGGGTCTAGAGGGTGCAAAAAAGTTAGAGAAATAAAGATATTCTAAAGGAGGCATATCAGAGAGTGGGTAAACAAGATAATTTTAAAGGCTATTTATTCATGGGATGGGATTATTGGGCAAGTATTTTTGTCAAGGTGTAGACTTCATTGCATAATGGGGATATTTTTGAAATACCACTTAATGTATATTCTCTCTGAGCTATTCAAGTTTTTTTCCTTCCTATTTAGCTTTTCTACCATTAAAGACAAACCATGAATCCAATTTGTCAAGGAAGAGCAGAGCAGTTACCAAGTAGAAAAAGAAACGTTCTTGGGGTAAATAAGAAGATATAATATAGAAGAATTTCCTGCAAGATAAGATGGTGTCTGGGAGAGAAATTCAAAGAAAAAAAGTATAGACTTTAGAAGCTGCCTGTTTCATTAAGCGATTCAGCACCACTATCTTTAGGTATTTATCTGGGGTTTGGCATGGTGGTGGTAGGAAGAGGGAAACCACAGAAGGAGTCAAAGGAGACAAAAGGCAAGGGGGCCTGTGAACACCTTAAATTTAGAACTTTGAGAGGAATGTTTCATATAGAGTGGCTTCAAATCTGCACTGGGGGTAGGGCAGGTCAGAGCAAAGAATTTACGGAGTGAAAACATTTGGCAAATACTATTTCCAAGAGTTCCCTGTGGTATGGACATCTAGAAGTCCAAGTGTGCTCTGATGGAAAATTTGGAAAGTAGCTGAGAGTAAAGGACCAATCAGCCTGCAGTGAGGGTCACTACGGTTTCCTCATAGCAGAAGGCATGGTAGAGACAGCTTAACCCAGAAACTGGAAGGAGAGCATTACTGACATATAATGTCAATATAAGGATAAGGCAGCCATCTTGAAAATATGAAATTGTACAATCATTTGGGAATATAATCAAAAGCTATTCACATTAAAAAAGTACACACAAGCAAACACACATATGCTTTGACTCCATAATCCCCCTTAGAGAATATGTCCTCTACAAATAAAGCTGGTGGTTTGTGAGGATTGTTGAAAGTGATGGTGGATGTTTCTAGCAATCTAATTTAATATGTGGGATTATCTCATTTGGACTCTATGGACAACTTGGACAAGTAGTGTAAGCATTTCCCCATGATATGTAGACTATTCCTAATTCAATATAATACTATTCATTGCAGAATTGTTTGTAGTAGCAAAACCCTGAAAATGATTTGAATGCCTATCAATGAGAATATGATTATATAAACCGGGGTTATTATTACCATGGAAAACTATATAGTGTAAAAAACAATGAATTAAATCTGTATCTATTGACCTGGAAAAGATGCTATTACTATTCAAAGAGTAATCCAAGTTGCAGAGTAATATATATTATTCCTACTTTTTAAATAAGCAAACACCAAGTTTTAGATATATGTAATTATATATCTAACTATATGAGTATGAAAACAGAATGGAGGGACCTACAACAAATTTTCACGTTTGATTACCTAAGGAGAGTAAATTTGAATGGGGGCAGGAGAATATATCTTTATGTATCTTTGCATTGATTGGCTATCTATTATTTTTATAAATTCAAAAATTAATAAAGACAATTAAAAATAAATAAATTAAAGTAGAATGTCATCTTTGTCTCAATCAACTGCTTGGATCAATTTTTCCCCCGTATTCATCAATCTCAGAAAACAATATTAAAATATTTTTATGGAATAGAAAACACAAGAACATTTCATAATCTTCCCTTGTTTTACCCTTAAAATGAAGAATTTATGAACGGAATATGGCCCTTAGTGATGTATTCTTCTAGCTGATTTCTCATAGATTTGACCTTTGCAAACTGTAGGAAAGAAGCAGCAAGAGAAGGTACAATTGTTCCCTTTAAATTATTTTTGCTGTACCTTCTTATAATATGCAATCACCAATACATAAAACACACTGTTCTCAGGTATTTCCAAAAGTCATGTTGCATTTGAAAAGTTAAGATGCAAGATCATGCTCTGAACATATTCATTTATTCAACATTCATTTAATCAATATTTGTTAAGCATTCAATTGGTGTCAGGCATTGAGGACAAAAGCGTGAACAAGAGAGGCACCATCCCTGCTCTAATGGAACTCAAAATACATCAAGATGTATAGTCTTTAAACAATTTTAATGTGATGAATGCTACAAAAGGGAAAGACGAGATTTTATGCATATGCATTCACCTAATGTTATTTAAAGAGTCAAGGAAAGCCTTTTTTCTAATGTGCTATCAAATCTCAGACTTGAAAAAGGAGTTGAGAGCCTTCTTTCAGAGGAAGGTAAAGGAGAAAAAAACAGAAAAACATGGACTGGATTAGGCAAGGCCTTGGAAGGCATGCTCAGAATTTGGGAGTGTATCCTGAGAGCGGTAAGAAGGTATTAATGAGTCTTAATCAAGAGGATGATACAATTAGATTTTCATTCTCCACAAAGATCACTTTAACTATTCTGGGGTTTGAGAGTGGCAAGAGTAGATATTTACAGACCAGTGAGGAGTCATGGTTATGCTCCAGACAAGAGATGATAGTGTCATGGGAATGGAAAGACGTGGACTGAAATAATCTTTAGAGTGTAGACTTGGTATGATTTTCATAAAAACTGGACAAATAAGGAAAAATAAGAAGTCCTGGTAAACCCAGTGGGTGGCAAAGCTAGCTATTCACTGAGATAGGAAACATGAGAGGAGGAGCAGGACTCTGTGGCAGAGACTATGTGTATAGTTTTGGGCACACTGAGATAGAGGTCCATGCCAAATTCACAACGGAGATGTCATGTCAGAGTGTTCTTGGCTGGAGAGAATCAACTTGAAAGACAACAGGGTATGACTAGATTGTGTTATAATTTAAGCCATAGGAGGGAGTGAAATTGCCTAGAGAGACAGTGCAACAAATGGAAACAAGAATCCTTAGAACAGCTGTCTGAGGAACTCCAACATTTAGCAGTCAGTGAGAAAATGGTCAGGAAAGAGCGGCCAGGGAAGTAACAGGAAAACAATTTGACCTTCATGCCATAAAAGCCAAGCAAAGAGTAATAAGGAAGAAACACTTCACTGGGGCCCAAGCTTCTAAACAGTCCAGCAAGACGAGGACATAAAATCTATTGAAATTAATGACACGGAAGTCAGTGGTGACATTAGCTACCAGTTGGGGTAGTAATTATAGTGGAATAGTGGGTGGGGAAGCCTGGTTAGAATGGATTAAAGAATGGATAAAAGAAAATATAGAATATACTGACAGAAAATTCATTCAAGAAGCTTAGATATAAGCAAGTAAACTTTTTCTTTGACTACATAATACTGTTACATTTTCAAGGAAAATATAAGACTGCTCCTGAAAAAATAAATCTAGAGTATTTGGAGATGTCTATAATTATATTTATTGGCCAGATATTACTGAGCCAAGTTCTCCCAGTTTATCTAACTCATTTGTTTATTCATTCATTTCTTTATTTTAATTTAATTGATCAATCATTACATTAGCAAGCATGAATTTAATACCTACAACATGCAAGATGCTTCACAAGAGCTTAATCAGGGAAAGAAAAAGAACTTTTAATCAGGCTATTGTGAATTAGGTTGAGAAGGAAATAGTAAGTAGCACCTGCCTTCTCTGTTTTAACAAAATAAGATTTAAAAACTGAGTAAGGCAAATGAAGAACTGTAACATTCCCACAATGACTATTCAAGACCAATCTAGGGATGTAGTTTATGGTGAGAATCAAGGGCTTCTGCTGAAACCCAGAACTAGGGCAATGTACCCACAGGAAGCCCTGAAGAAGGATAAGCTTCCCATGCAGGCGCAGACCCTAGTCTCAGAAGAGCAATGGAGAGCATTACCAGAAAGAAAAAGATGTTGAGTCAAGCATGGGGGGGGGGGGGGTGTGCCCAAAGATGATCCTTCTAAGATGTACCACTCAGATAAGTCACTCCAAGTGGAATGCAAATTAAGTACCCTCTTTGACATGCAAGACAACATGGTGGGGGTGGATAGAAAGTTTATCCATCCCCCAAATCTGGGTAACTATATACAGTACTATGATAATGATTTATTAAGTGATGCTAAGTTACACAATAGAGTTTTACACAATTTTCTGGGGAGACAATATAGCACATGGAAATAAGAGTACCTAAGATAGCTAATTGAAGAACTTCAATATTTAGCAGTCATTGAGAGAGGAAACTGACCTTATATTTCCTATGTTACTGGGGAAATATTAATTAATAAATTGATTAATTAATTAAACCTCTATTGAACCCTACTAAATACCAGGAACAAGGCTAGGAAGTGGACAGTCAGAGAAAATGTGGTCTAAATGGTATGTACTAACTTGGTCTGGCTGTCATAAAACACCACAAACTGGATGGCTTAAGCAATAGAAATTTATTGTTTCACATTTCTGGAGACTAGAAATTCTAGATCAAGGGTTCAGCAGGGCCATGCTCCCTCTGAAGGTGCTGGAGAAGGATTTGTTCCCAGCCTCTCTGCTAACTTCTTGGAGATCTTGGTTTGTGACAGCATAATTCCTGTCTTTACATGGTAAACTCCCTGTGGATCTGTCTGTGTCCCAATTTCCCCTTGTTAATTAGGACACCAGTCACACTGGATCAGAGGCCTACCCTATTCCAATATGACCTCATCTTAACTAAGTATAGCTACAGTGATCCTATTTCCAAATAAGGTCACATTCTGAGATACTGGAGGTTTGGACGACAACATATGCATTTTGGGCCAGACACAATACAACTCATTACATATTATATTAGGCGAGTTCATCTTACAACCCACTGAATCAATATTTACCATGTCTGGGATTATAGATTATTGTGTCATGTTCCTCATAATTGTTTCCCTGCTTAGTAGTAAGGAAAATAGAAGCTAACTTTACTACATTTCAGATAATATAATTATCTTTCTTGGGTATGTGGCTTAATTTTCTTTAAAATCAGATATGTTGAGTATTATATAAGTGATTGAGGAAGTAACCATTAAGAACAGAATGGACTTTTAAAAAGTATATTTTTTAGCAATTTTATGTCCCCAGCAAAATTAAGAGACATGTACAGAGATTTCCTTCCCATATGCTCCCTGCCCCCATGCCCCCACACATGCACACCCTCCCCCATTACTAATATCTCCCACCAGAGTGGTACATTTGTTACAACTAATGAACCCATGATGATGACACGTCATTATCACCCAAAGACCGTAGTTTACATTAGGCTTCATTCACGGTGATGTACATTTTAAGGGTTTGGACAAATGTATAATGACATGTATCCACCATTATAATATAAGAGAGAGTTGTTTCACTGCCCTAAAAACCCTTTGTGTTCTGCCTATTTATCTGTCTCTCCTCTCTAACTCCAGGCAATCACTGATGTTTTCACTTTTTCCATGTTTTTGCCTTTTCCAGAATATCATGTGGTATAGAGCCTTTTCAGATTGGCTTCTTTCACTTAGTAATATGCATTTAAGTTTACTTGATGTCTTTAATGGCTTTATAGTTCATTCATTTTTAGGACTGAATAATATTCTATTGCCAGAATGTACCACCAGAACAGACTTTTTGTAATAAAGGATGGGAAAGAACCAATTTTACATGCTAACCAAAGGTGCATATGTAGATATTCTTGCTAGCTCTCCTTTCCTCCCATGAAGTTCAGCTTAGAAATATATGTGTGCCAATATATCCTTACATAAATCTCATATATATCAGATCTGTGGTTTGCAAAGACTTAAACTGTTTTAATTCTGACTAAGGAGAAGGAGCCAAATAACACATGCACGTATTTTACTTTTATAGCTCTGTGAAGCTATTTCTTGATTAGGGGGTGGTCATGTAGAATTGTCATAGTTGACTTCCAAAAGACACTTCTCAGCATGTTAAATCTAAACATGAAAATGTATGTATATATAAATGTAATTTTTCCCTAAATTGCTTGCTGCTGAAGTGAACAGACTTTATCAAACACTGGCATTTTTTGGACCATTGCATTTTACATTCTAAGTGGCTTAGATGCCTTCCAAACCACTAACAGTACAAACAAAGAATATTTCAAAAAGAAGAAACCTCTTTTTAAAGAATGGTGATGGTGAAAATATGAGATGTGATCACAGAATACGGTGAATGTTGCTGCTGAGTGCCATCCAATGCAAAGGCAGGGATCTTCAATATGGGAAGTAGCACAATGAACCTTAGTAACAGTGTGTGACAAGTTTCAACTTGTTCGGTGCCATCAGTCGGGTGTGAGCTACGGTTGAGAGAAGGTGTGTTTTAAAGTGTGCTGTAAATCATCCTCGGTCATGACAATGCTCCATGTCGCACATCACTTCTGTCATATGGCAATTTCTGTCAAATTATGGTGTGTCCTCATCCACCTTATTCACCAGATCTGGTACCATGTGACTTCTGGCTCTTCCACAAAGTCAAAATGACTATGTAAGGTAAATATTTTGAATCGATTCAGGACATCGAGGCAGCCATGACAGCACAACTAAAGATACTCATGAAAGAGGACTGCTTCAGAAAGTGGCAAGAACAATGGGATAAGTGTGTTTGAAACAAGGGGGAATATTTTGAGGGGGATTAATGGCAATGTGTCTTTTACTGTAAAAATTTTTTTAAACATTCACTGTATTTTTTTGATCACAGCTCGTAATTTTTCTCTTTGACCAGGACCCTTGAATTTCCTAGAAATTCTACAGAAACACTGAGACACAAAACAGACATTGATAACATAGTCTTATAAATGATGACCTATAAAAACCATACTTTATATACACTTTTACTGTTGTGGACAATTAAAAAGTACAATTTCTTTCATCTTTCCTAAACTAGTGGGTTTGTTGGATTCAGCAAACTATTTCTTTCTTCCCATAAGAAATTCAGAAGAGACAAAAGTCTGTACAGAGCACAGGGACTGAAAGCCATTTAAGTGGAAGAGAATCAAATGTGTGTATTTTTGCATGCAGTCCAGTCCACATAAATTCTATAGGTCTGGTCCAGACTAAGGTTTTGATGTTACAACAACATATAATAGCCATTCCCTTTGCTTACATGTCTATTGCGCTAGCAGTAGCTAACATACTATCTTTTGAATTCAAGACAAAGGATAAATGAGTGCCATGGTTTTGAATGTCTGTACCCGATATTATTAAGAGTAATCAGAAACCAAAATAGAACCATTTCAAGAAGAAGAATGCCTATTTTATACCTTATCCATATTTTCATTTGACATGGTTTAGGCATACAATTGATATTCAAGCTTTCTGTAATTGCCATCCTTTGAAATGAGGGAGAATAATGTTTTTAAGCTAGATAGGAAATTGATTTTATTTCTTTGAGCAGTCATAACATTTGAATTTCTAAAATTTGTTTTAGTCTGAGAGAGAGCTCTGTGATTTATATTTCTAATGACTATGTGACAAATTTTGAAAAATCAAATAATTTTTTTCTCCAGTCTTCATATTATTTCTTTAGAAATAAACATGGCTAGAGAATATTTAAGGGGAAAACATTTAGGAACATATTTGTAATTGATAAGGAAAGACAATAGGAATAATTTGAGATTAAAACATATATAGTTTTTGCTTTTTGTTTAGCAATTCTGAGATAGCAGTAAACGCGCTACATAAGAAGCAGTAGAACATAATTGCTAATGCTGGTGTGAGACTGCCTAGGCTTGAATCTGTCCTTTACAGTGTGATATTGAGCAAGTTTTTTAATCGCTCTGTATTTCCTCAATTTCCCTAACTGTATAATGGGGATATTAACATTACCTACTTATAAGTATTAGAAATTACATATATTTTAAGTATAAGTACTCTAAGTACAAATTACTTAGAACAGTAAACACTGGAACATATTAGGTATTCAATAAATGTTATATTATCAGTGAGTTCTATTACTTAGAACAATAAATAAACTGCATAGCTAAATCAATCGAGCAACCTAAATGGTTTTCCCTACAGAGGCAAGTGTGGTCAATTTTATATGATTTATAGGATATTAGGTGTTTTTTTAAAAAATGCAATTGCTAAAAAAAAAAAAGATACACGCAAAGCTAACAGTTTCTCTTTAAAAAGTGTTTGCATAAATTGAGTTTTTCTTCCTCTGTTGAGGCATGCTGTGGAGTTAAGTGATTTAAAAGAGGAAAAATAATCCTCAGAAACCACACATTTTTTTCCAAGTTCTGTATTATTTCCTATATAGTTTTGCAGTTGATTTTGCTGGGTGCCAGGAGCTGCTATTGACCTATAAATGGCATCACCTCTGAACTTGGCACTTTTGAAGGTGCTGATTTAAAGCAGAATCAGAGACATATCTCCCCAATTTTCCATTAGCCCACGGTTTAGTTTTCTCATATATCCCCAGGGAGACCTCACTTTCAAATCAGCTTACAACAGATTGCTTGACTCAGCTTACTACTCATTCAAGGTGGTGACTATGGTGGTGGAAGTAGAGGAAGTTGAAGATTGCTCTTGCTTTCTTGCAAACTCAGCAATCTCATCAAAAGTATGTTTGTTATATTGATCTAAGGTCTTATTGTATTGTGGTGTGGTGGGTTGGGCAGGCTGTCAGAGCCTGTTGTTCACTTCATTGCTAGAAGCTGAAGTTCTTAGAATTTGAAACACAGGCTCTTGAAAATGAGTGAACACTTCAGGGTTGATTCTTGAATGAGAGAAAAATATCAGTGTAATTGATTTTTTATTATGACCATACTATTGATTATATCCTATAGTGAAAAGTAGAGGACATTATGTCTTCACAAAGGGAGCAGTCATGCAGTGGCCACCTGCTTCCTATATAGCCAGTTAATTGAAAGAAGTCAAGATTATAACAGAGTATTTCTCCAAGTGTGCTCATATCAATTTTCCTTACTTCCCTAAATTTTCTAAAATGAGAAGAGAAATTATAATATGGGTGCTAAACTGTTTGCACATTGAATGATTAGGGAATTTTTGCTCATTATTTAAAAAATAATTACTTTTTCTGATGTAGTAAAATGTGCAAGTGGACCAAATTCAAAAGTACAGAAGAAGTAAGTGCAAAGTAGGTTTCCCTCCTGCTCCTACTCCCAATCCTCCAGCAATCCACTTAGCAAAGATGATTATTTTTTCTGTTCCTTTAGAGATTTTTCTATGCACATTGATTACTGACTTTCAGTTGGTGTTTTCTGATGCCTTGGTTCTCCTAAAGTGTTTCTAAGTCCTAAAAAAATGGATTGTATATTTTTTCACATATTTTATGAGATTGAGAAGGGGTAGTCTTTAAACACGGTGGTAATCTTTAAACACGACTTTATATATATATATATAAAGTTTTCTGAGATGTTAACAAATACTTCCTTTTATTATTTGAGGCCATGAAAGAAATACAAGTCGAATAAAATATTAGAATTAAGGAAAGTTAGGGTAATGATTTTTGAGATGATATATCAATTGAGGAAGGAGAAATTCCCAATCTTGTAAAGAAATTACTTTTTATGTGTAATATTTGTAACCAAATTGGATCTTATCTATTGAGAGAGCTAGCCAGGGAAATGTGAATTACTAAGAAACAATATTCAATACTTCAGAATTATATTTTTCATCTTTATCTAAAACCCACAATTGGTTACAAGTTTTTTGGAACACTAAAAGAACAACATGGGAAACTATAAAAATGGAAAATTCAAGGTCTATGACTGGACAATGAAAAGGAAAAAAAAAAATCCCAGGATATAAAAAACTAAATGGAAGAAATCACTAGAAAGTTTATAAGAAATTGCTTTCCATTAACAGGGGAGAAGAGCTGTCTTAATTACCATATTGTGCCATGTATAATGCATATTTCTTTGCCCAAATTTATGAGGTTAAAATAAGGATGTTCATTGTATATGGGTAGTACTAATTCTGTATCTATATAAATGTTCTTAATTCTTTTATTTATGCTTATGAGTTAAAGGTATAACTGTAGAAATCAATAACGATATCTACATGCAAAATAATACCCTGGAATACGAGAATCAGTTTTGCTGAACTTATGACAAACTTGCAATGAGGAAGAGTTCTTGGCCTTCTACAATGTGTAAATAGCGTAAATTTGTTACCGGTACATAAAAATTTCTTGTACCTTGTATCTGTTCTTGTGTTTTGTAATTATTTGTTACATAAAATTTCTTGTACCATAATATGTTAAAATATAAATGCTAAAATTCCTTTATAATACAAAAAACTAGTACCTAAATTTAAACAAATAAAAATTTGAATTAAAAAATTAAAACAAAAGATTTTTTCCCTAAAAGTTTGGGCCAAAAACGTGGGTGACCATTATATACAGGAGGGCATTATACACAGCAAAATATAGGAGTAGATTTTCTTCTTTCTGCAATATTTAATTTTTAACATTAATAAAAGACTGGAATGGGGCAATAAAATAAATCCTCACAACTTTGAAATTGTGTATGTTGTATGATTTTCATAATGTAGTATTGAACATATTCAAAGACGAATACAGTATTTAACATATTCAAAGACGATACAGTATTGAACATATTCAAAGATGAAAGCAAGAAATGAAACATAGGACACACATGTGTAATATATCTTAGGCCTTGCTTTCAAATTTCTGAAAAAAAGAAGGAGACTGGTGACTATATGAAATATAACATCACCCTCTGAAGTTTTAGGAACATCACAGGGGCTGAAAGAGAAAAGGAAGAAGTCTTTATAAAATCTTAATCTTGATAACTCAAATGCTATTCTCTGGGGCCAAATTGGGGTCTAGGTATTTTTTGATGAAAGCCAGAAGTCAATTAGAAGGAAAAAAGATAAGGGTGCTATTCCCAACGCCGGAGCTATGCAGAAGGAATGAGTGCACAGCAGACCTCACTCACCAAGAGACCTTACCTTTTCAGAGACAAAGGTCAGCTCTCATCCAGAAATAACCAGAGCAATTTCACACCGAAATTATTATCACCTCTATGAGGAGAAATATGAGATAAGAAAATGGAACACAGAGTGAAAATCAGACCTGGAGAGAATGGATGGCTATAATTAGAAACAGGCTTGGACTCTAAGAAGGCCTGAGGACACTTAACGACTTCAGCGGGTCCACAGGCTTTCCAAGAGAGCTGCATAAACCCAAATGCTACCTGGTAGACCTTGCTCTGCATGCCTTGTTCATGTGTCAAATCTCTCACACACACATCATATCTGCCCTCGGAGGAATAGAAAAAACGCTCTCCACGAAGGTTGAGTGCAAGATCCCGAAAATGCTGAATTAGTTTTGAGGGCATGAAGAGGTTCAAAGGATGCATCCCTTTCAGTTTAATCTCAAAGTGAGCTTGTCTTGATTTCAAGTGACATTCCTGAAACTAGTAGTGATTTCATTTCTCCCCCCAGGGGTATAGTTGCAATTACTACTATAGTTCATAACAATGAACTCTAATGTGATTATGTCCTTACTTTGTAATCAGACCTAGATATTCAGAGCATTTTACAATTAGGGCAGTTTAACATTCAAGTAATCCTTTTAAGAAAAGACAGAATGCTCCTCATCTACTTTGCAATACCTTTAGAAATTTGCCCCTCCAATGGAGAGATAAAACCCAGTACTGTGTTTGGGAATAAGATCGTAAAAATGAATCCTTCTCAAAAATAAATATAAATCTGAGTGGATACACACATGGCAGTCTCTGTGAACCCACAGAAAACTAAGCAGGGGATAGGCGTTGGGGTGGTTTCAGAGTGGGCTATTATTCACAGGAAAACAGCGAGATTCACGACAGAGGACATAACTCTTTTGACAGTGACAGGACCTCATTCACAGACCCAGGACTGATGGTGCATGCACAGTCAGCGTGCCAAGCGGCACAGGACCTGGATGCGGGTCCCTAATGGTGAACTGAGATCATTGCTAAGGACACTTGGTGATCACATAAGGGACACTCTGTTTGCTCGCTGGGAGATGCAGTTCATTTGCACTAATTGCAGGCGTGGGGGCCTGGAGAAGGCAGCTCTGTGTACACATACTGTATTCCCTTTGTGGGCGAAGGTAGCTCTCACGGGCCCTGTTCCTCCTGGCATTGTGTATGTGTGTGTGTATTAACAGAGAGATTTAGCTGCCTTTCAAATATATGTGCATTTCTAATTCTTTACACTAGGCTTACTAATAGCTGGTGAGGGGAAGCTACAATATAATAGTGAATTACTTTCCGGAAAAGTTTAGTAGATAATTCATGAAATAAAAGAAATCTAAGGAAGCTTAACCTAATTACCATGGTTCACAGGATTTGCTTTTCTTCAGAAAAGTTCAATCTTATAAAAATATTCTACTTATCTATTAACCACCTATCTATTTTTGGTATTTCACAGTTAGATTGACTATTTCTCGCATGTAAGAATACATGTTTTAAAATATACTTCTGCATAATTTTCTTTAGTTTTCCAACAACTTTTGAAGGAATGTAAAATCAGGAATCTCGTATCTTTCAAACTTAGAAACACTGCATGTTGGGGACACAAAATAGTGTAAAATGAGTATGAAATACATCTAATCATGTTGATATAGTAAAACTTTAACATTCTCTAGCAGTTTGGTTGACTAAAAAATAAAGATTGACTAAGAATTTGAAATATTTAAAGATATATACTAATTACTGAGATAGGTAAACAAAAAAGTAGTAGACCTTGTGCTAACAATGGTTACAGTCTGTGTGGGATTACCAGATATAGACAAGATGAAAAATTACCTGCAAGTACCATGCTAACCAACACCTCCCAAATGAATGAAAAGTATAAATTAAACTCCAATAATTCAGGGTGGACAGTTCCCATTTTTTATTATGGGAGTCAATAAGTGATTTCTAGGGAATATCAAAAACTGAATTGAATTTAAATAAAAGAATATGAGGTTCTCATAGGTGAGAAAGGCCTCATCAGACAAGTGAAAGTGTCTTATGTTTATGGGATGTAGATGAGAGAAGAGAGTGGGGGAGTCATAGGAGCCAACATTAACAGAAATGTTGCAGTCAAATGTGGGATGACTGAGTGGTTGCCCAAGGAGTTTGAAGCCGCAGAAATAGAAGCACATCCACATTTTGAGAAGGATAAATACATGACCAAGTGCTGGTCCAAGAATCTTTAACTAATCAAGGAATATCAGGTAATTTGACAGGGGTAGAGACTGGGAGATTGCAGGTCAGTTACGGATTGTGAGCCACGAATGAGGTGATAAGGCAATAATCTGGGACGGGGCAGTGATATTTGGAAAGAAGAGAAGAAAACGAAAGGTCCAGGGATCTTTTATACTCAATAATATATCTCAAGCCTGGGGGAAAGAAGAATTAAAGATAACTCTGAGCTATCTAGGTGAAAAGAAGAATTAGAGTAATTAGGCAAAGGACTTTGTCAATAGGTTTGCTTGTTTGTTTTGGGGGAGAGGAGTTTTAAGTGGAATACCACATTTAAGTTGCTCAGCAATTGCTTAAGTGGGGCAGTTCAGCGGGCAATAGTTAGAAAAATGGCCCTGGAACATGAGAGAGAAGTGAAGGCTGCAGGAAATCTACAGTATTTGAAGCTATGGGGCTGGATGTCAACTCTAACAAGATAAAGATATCTAAATATAGGTGAGGTTAATATCAAGGGAAGGTTTCCTGGAGATATGAATTTTAACTATCAGTTTAAAGATAGATTCTCTGAGATAATGTAAGGATATATCATCCTTGCAAGTATGAAAGCGTTTGCCATGAACTCAGTGAAGGACGAATATAATGGAATACAGTGTAGATGAAATACACTGAGCTGCATGATTGCGATTTACCTTATGGAGGTCAGGAGTCACGCTGCCCTCAGCATGGCTAACAGCTCAGGGAAATGTGGAGCGAGGACAGGTTCAGGCATTTAGGTGTCCAGATCTCAACTCTACTGCTAAATGAACTATTTACCTTAGTTAAGCACCTTAAGCTAAATTTCAGCATCTTATTCATTAAGTAAATACTGCGATTATGGGATTAGAGATAATGTGTGTCAAACAGAAAAATATTTCTGATCTGAGAAACTGAAAGGTCATTATATGGCTTTTCTAGGTGACATGAGCTTAAATCCAATTATCTGGGGTGATTTTTGAGCAAAAGGAGAAAACAGCATAAAATGAATACTTACAGACATATGTGAATCTTCACTGATAATATTAGTAGAACTCATGGAGAAAGTACATAATTAAAGGTAGTCACTAATTTTACATAGATATGGTCTGAGAGAAAAAGAAATATATAGTTCTACATATAAACAACAGTTTGAAGGAGAAAAGATAAATAGAATGAGTAATAGAGGTGAATTGAGGACTCACCTAGGGAAACTAGTTCATATTGATAAAGCATATAAAGAGCTAAGATTGGTAGGTTTGATATATAATATATATAATGCATATAATAAAAAACTAGGAATTTTTTTTACCTATAGAGGGAAATAAGTTCACGTATACATAATTTCCAGAAATAGAAGAAATAAGAAGCCTTTGGTAGGTAGAAATTTATAATGCCACTTTTAAGGATGTACAGGTAAAATAGTGGCCATGTGTTTACGTGTTGCTAGGAAATATATTTATGCTTCTATTTTGTGATATAAGACTCAGGATAGCATAGCAGGTAAGAGTCTGGGTTCTGGAACCAGATTTGCAATATATGAATTCTAGTTATTGGGCAAATTATTTAACTGCAATGTACCTCAGTGTCCTAATTTGTAAAATAGTATCTAGCTAATAGGACTATTAGGAGAATTAAATGAGCTAATACATATAATGAAGTTAGGGACTTCCTAGCACATGGTAAGCATCCATAAGAAGTTAATTTTTATATTATTTATTATCATTATCATCAATATTTTTGCAATGGAATAAAGGTGCCTCGGTAAGCTTTTCTCACTCTCCAAATGAACCTCATTGATTACACTGTTTATGCTCTGAATTGATGTTTAATGTTAATTGCTATTATAGGCTCTTAGTTGATATAGGGCAGTGTTAACCAAAATTTAAGCCACAGTTTTCTCAATATTGTTTGAAGTGTCCTGTATCTGGTGAAAGTGTACGGAGAGAAGACAGAGGGGCTGACAAAGACCAGGAAAAACATGTGATAAGATTCAAAAGCTGAAGAGTTGGGTTATGTATATGAGAGAGGGACAAAGAAAATCTTCTGAAGTTTATATCAAATAAACAAAAAGAAAAACAAAGACATTTCAAAGATGGGAACTGTCAAAAGATTTCTAATGAGGCATAATGGACCAATTTTTCTGGTGTGGGGTTGTTTCCTTTATCTTTGGACACTGGGTGAAGAGCTATCTAATTTACACATCTCTCATCTCCCAAAAGGGGAAAGAAAAAGACATATAATGGCCACTTGCTCAGCCAAGCTTACAGAGCCACTATTTGTGGCATCTATTGACTATCTAGAAATCTCAGAGTTGTCCTAACCAGTTCTCTACCATCTTCAGGCTGAAAGGTCCAGAGACAGTTATACAGCCAGGGCTGGTCAAGAGCGTTTACGACTTCCTAGCCATAAAAATACCCCATTCTTTATGTGTCAGGTATGAGTAGAAGGGAATGGTGCTTTCTAAATTCATTATGCTCCCCAATTAAACAAATTTCTACTTTAAGAATCTATGGATCAAGAATGATTCATTTGGCTTGCCCTATACAAAGCAGAAATGAAACAGAAAATAATGATTTGAGCTGAACCAAGACCACATATTTTACATTTTTAACTATAAGCTGTTAACCAGTAAGCAATTCTGTTACTGCTCTTTGACTCCCAACTTCTTCTTTTGTGATTACTGATTTCACTCAGTTGAATTGTTTTGCTTCTTAAAGCAAAGATCAACTAAGAAAACTGTATACTATTAATTTTAATCAATTTCATAACCAAAGGTAATTATTTTGATACAGGTATTTCAGAATACAAAAAGAGAAGGTAGCCAATTTCCTGAAAATTACCAGATCATTTAATAGTAAACAAGTCACATTATGTACCTATAGTGATTTTTAGCATTTGTATCCAGAAATCAATGACTGCTAGGGTCAAAGGATAAGTTTTTAACCCGCATATTAATGGAGGAATTTATCCTTCTCTGAGTAAGCAAGATAAAGGCACTTTTTAACGGGTTATACCTTGATTGGCACAGAATAGATTTTCATCTCCTTACGTTCAGTGAGGAACATTTTAAAGGCACTGTGAACAAGGAAGTTACAAATTAAGCTTATGAAACTTTTCTTTGATAAAAATAATTGAGTGTGAAAATTCAAGTACCACATCACTATAGAAACAGTATAATGATAAATAAAATACAGATATCAAAGTAGTTGTAAGAAATATCTTAAGAATAATGTATGCAAGGTGCATGTGGTAACATTTTTTTCAAGAACTTTAACTCAGCCCTTAAACTTTCAATGCCCACTAAAATGCCATTATTAAAAAAATAAATAACTAAAACAAAACTTTGGGAACTTATGCAAGCTAAGAGACTAAGGGAACACCATAGTTTTGTTTTGGTAACATTTAATTATGAATAACATTATGAAAAAAATCTATTTTATAAATAAAAAAATTTGGTACTCTATTAGTAGCAAGGATAAGAAAATATCAAATCCATACCTTGCAAAAACACACTTTATATTTGTCTTATATTCTTTATATATGTGATATGATAGATCATAAATTAAAGGGATAACAAGTCTTTTCCTTGTTCAAGTGTAGGTGCTTTAAAATATCAATGTATAAAAAAGGCTTTCTCCACATTGCCAGATTTGGTGGTAAGGGTGGGAAAGAAACACACGGGCATTCTGTAATTGGGATCATTTTGAACACTGTATTCATTTAAGTTTTAACTAAATCACATGATACAACCTCTATTTACAGAACGTTGAGTGTAGTAAGATTTCTAAGTATAGATTTTATCTAACGTTAATTAGAAAAGGCCTCAGAACTTTACACAATCATATTCATGACTTGTAACACCTTCTAAGAGGTTTAAGCCATTCATTATGCTGCCCTTGATATTGTATAAATGAAACCAAAAGTTGAAGAAGTTGAACGAATTGCTTTATATGTCAAAATTAAAGCTAATAAATTGGATACGAGAATTATATCCTTTCAATTTGATATCATAATCTCTCCCTGCAGATAACTGTAAATATGTGTGCATATATAGTACATATATATGCACATATATTTACTATATATACATACACATCTGAAAATATATATGTCAAACATACATATGCACATATACATTTGAATACACAGATATAAGATATATTTAGTTACATCTAAAAGCTGATGAACCCATAAAAAATGTAAATGACTAACCTGGTGTTACTACTACTCCATTTCCATTGACCACAGGCCTCTCTTCCTCCTCCTCTTCAGGAGGCTCTATACTTGCTTTCTCCATGTTGCTCACTGATTTATTCCTCTTCCGTTTGCCTTCAGCACTTGGAGTGGCCCCGGGAAGTATCTGGTCTGTTACATTTAATAATAATGGTGCTGGTTCTGCTGGAGGCTTTGGGGTACCGTAGTAATTGTCTGCAAATGATACCAAAACATTATGGAGTTAAATATTTCTCCTACTATGTGCATAATTTGTAAAGAATGGAGATTATATTGACAAATTTGTATGCTATTTCATACATATATATGTATTTTATACACACACGGTTTTGTATCCTTTTATATCTTCATTTGTTATTCCTATTGTAGTGGGCTTTATTGCTGAAGTAAAGATATAGAAACTATCTTTATTCTCACCTTTGCGCCAAACCAAAATAAAGTCATATGTATTAGTCTCAAATAGTACATAGCAATCTCAAAATTCAAAAATTTTTGATAGCAGCCCTTGATTATAATGTTTTAAAAAATAATTATGTCTCAATAAGGGTACAGGCAACTTTTATTTTTTAGCAAACTCCACAAGATTCTGGAAATGCAAAGCACATTGTGCTTTTCTCCTGCTTTCAAAGGGCCCTGGCTATTGTCTTTGATGGGCCCAGCATTCTGCTCAGAGCTGTATCTCCAGCCAGTTTAGTGGTTCCCATGACGGCTGACAGTGGGCCTGCTGCTCTCATCTTTGTTCAGATTACTGCAGCATTTTTTCCCACAGCTCCATGATCTGACCTATGAAAGCATTTGTTTCTGCCATCAGTCTAAGAGACTTCTGAAAAAAATGGAGAATAATTCCTATTTCTCTCTGTTGTGAGAGCCAGGCACCTACATAGTAGGCATGGAATAAATGCTTATCAAGTGAACATCTTTATATCTTCAAGAAATTACTTTATTTAAAATAGTTTAAAATTTTGACTAGTAAAGAACATAGTGGTGTTTTTAAAAATCAATGTTATGCTTTTAGCATCAACTTCAAACCTATATTGGTGCTTTTAATTAATTGAATAATTTTCTCACTCATTTGCACACTCATTCATTAAAATCTTTACATAGTTCTGACTATGCACCCAGGCACTCTAGTATGCTTGAGAAAATGATAAATATGACACAATCCTTATCTTCCAGATGCTCAAAGTTCTAGTGTGGAAGACAGGCATTTTTGACATCACGCAGATAAGCATTATAACAGGAAATAGGATTAAGCCCTGCGATCAAAGAGGCATAGAGGAGGAAACACGCCTCACTCTCTGCAGATACCACGGAAGGCAACTGGGAAAACCGCTGTGAAAGAAACAACCCTTAACTAGAAGTCATGAGTTTTAGACTTGGCTTTTCCACATAACTATAATTCAAGGAAGTTACTTAACCTTAGTAAGGCTAAATTTCTTCATCTATAAATTAGGCATAGCAAAACTGTTATAGTTACTTGTATTCTGGGTTGCAAACAACCAAAACCTACTCTAATTAAGTTCAACATGAGAGGGATGTATTGAAAAGATATGATATGGACAGTTGAGGGAAGAATGGAGTAACATGGGCAGAAACAAAGCAGTCCAGTCAGGAAACCAAGTTGCCTCGGCTGAAAATCCAACTGGTCCCACTGCCACAGGCACAGCCCTTGGCTGCCACTGCCTCGGTGGGAATGAGCCCCAAGCTCTCCTCTGTAACTGTAATTCACTCATTTCTAGGAAAACTCTCGGGCAGGGTTGTCTCACTGGCTGAGCTTCAGTCACGTGAGAGCCCTTGAGCTGCCAATTTAGGGCAAGATAATGGCTGCTTTTCTCGGCCTTAGGAAGAGGGGCGTGGAGCCCTACCCTCTATCCACCTCATTTCCCGACTCTCCCCAAGCAGGAAGGGTCTTGAGATGCTGAGCCAGCAGAAATGACAAACATCCACTATACTTGCCCTCCTCACTGGCTGGGTTGTTGCGAAGATGTATGTATGAGGAAGAATTTTATAAACTGCAAAATTGCAGTGGTTTTAATGGCAGTGTAAACCACATGCTGCCACGATGTAAGCTAATATTCTGAAGGCTATCTGTGCCACTAATGCTGTCGCCGCTTTCATGGACAGTCACAGTTGCAAGGGTAATACAAGGAATGAAAACAGTATGACTATGTTTGGTAGTTCTTGTACATGTAGGAAGTCTGCAGACTAGACTTTTTGCATACATTTTGCTAAAGATTACTTTTTAATTTAATTTAGAGTATTTAAAATGAATCAGACCTTCAAATGTACTGAACACATTCTGAGAGAACAAAAACTGCTAGTTTCTCCCTAGATGTCTATGAACTATTACTGTATTTTAGCATCCACAGGGGCTCACACCATCTCAGTAGTACACTGCTATACTTTCTATAGAATCTCATTATTTACTTCTTATCTAATAAACACAATGTAAAACTAGTAAATAATCCTGCATGTCCCAATAAATAATATAATTTTAAGTAGTATTCTGAGAACTTTAATGTCTTTAAGTATATATTGTACTAAGAAAACAGGTTATACTTTAGTGTTTTCTTTCCCCCCGTTTGTCTTTTCTGGTTAAATAACAATTAAAAATATGTGCATAGCTCAGGCTAAATATAAATATTAAGTAATAGACTTTGTTGAATTTATATTGCTAAATAATTGGCATGTGATGTGATTACAAGTTACATAGCAATGTCTTATTTCTAAAATTAGATTTATAAAACTAATACTTCAGATTAAATTGTAGATGTAAAACGGTATGAATCATTAGTTAAAATGTTGAGATTATTTTTATTAGCAATAATAATGGCAATTTAAAAGAGTCACAGAAATAACCCATACAGCAACTACAATTGATAAATATAATTCATGGAGAATAGGTTATCACCCCAAACCCAATGCAGAGAACAAGGAAATTACAAATACCTAAACCAAGTTAAAGAATCAGCCACTCAGGTACTGTGTTTCCCCGAAAATAAGACCTAGCCGACAAGCAGCTCTAATGCGTCTTTTGGAGTAAAAATTAATATAAGACCCAGTCTTATTTTACTATAAGATTGGGTCTTTAATATAATATAATACAATATAATATAATGTAATGTAACATAATACCAGGTCTTATATAATATAATATACATAAGACTGGGTCTTATATAACATAATATAGTATAGTATAATATGATATGATATCATATGATGTAATATAATATGATATGATATGATATAATATAATATAATATAATATAATATAATGTAATACTGGGTCTTACATTAATTTTTGCTCCAAAAGATGCATTAGAGCTGATTGTCCGGTTAGGTCTTATCTTCGGGGAAACATGGTAGCTGAAATTGTTACCTGATGTAAGTGTATACAAATCCATAAACTAAGGTGATATGCCTTTTTCAGAAAAAAAATAAACATCCAAACTCTTCTAAAATATAATTTGGAAACACTATCCCATTAAGAATGAATTGGCTCTATGTATAGTGCCAGAATTTAGTGAATCTAAAATCTCAAAATACCATACTAATATGGTGTAATGTTTAACAGCACAAATCATTGTGAGATAAACCTGACTTTGAATCCAGTGTCCCCTAATCTGGCCACCACTTTATAGCCTTAAATTGATTCAGTTAAAGTGGAAATGTGGGGCTGTAAGGTGACTATAGTCACAAAAACAACTCGACTACTACTATTATTACCATCATCACCACTGCAATTTACTGAGCTGGACACTGTAATGGGCATTTTAACTATGCACTCTCGTATCAAGTGGGGATTAGAATAACTCCTACCCCACAGTGCTGTTTTATAAAGATTAATGATAATTAAAGGAAATATAGTGTGACTGGATCTGAATAGGTAGTTGATATATGGTGACTAGTTTGGGTATTTATTCATTACAATACAGCATAAAGTCATTCTGACTCTGCAGTTAAATAAAAATGGAGGTTCTAAAAAATTAAACTATTTCCCAATACTATACACAAAGCATGTGGAAAAACTGTATCTGTTTGACTTAAGAACCTCATCTCTTTTCAAAATACTATATATCCTCTCAAGAGAAAAGTGTGATGAAATTTACAACCTAACAAGAGCTGATGCTAGAGGAGTTCAAAGCCACAACTAATGAGCACGAATGTATAATTTTCAAAAGGAAAAGGTCATAATTGCCACCAAATTATAAAGCAGAGACATTTTAGGTTAATTTCCCCCCATCCAAAAATGTGTGTGTGTGTGTTTGGGTGTAGGGTGTGTAAGGTATAGGCTTCTTTTTTTTTTTTTTTTTTTTTTTAAGATTTTATTGGGGAAGGGGAACAGGACTTTATTGGGGAACAGTGTGTACTTCCAGGACTTTTTTTCCAGTCAAGTTGTTGTCCTTTCAATCTTAGTTGTGGAGGGTGCTGTTCAGCTTCAAGTTGTTGTCCTTTCAGTCTTAGTTGTGGAGGGCGCAGCTCAGCTCCAAGTCCAGTTGCCGTTGCTAGTTGCAAGGGTCGCAGCCCACCATCCCTTGCGGGAGTCGAACTGCTGGCAACCTTGTGGTTGAGAGGACGCGCTCCAACCAACTGAGCCATCTGGGAGCTCAGCGGCAGCTCAGCTCAAGGTGCTGTGTTCAATCTTAGTTGCAGGGGCAGAGCCTACCATCCCTTGCGGGACTTGAGGAGTTGAACCAGCAATCTTCTGGTTGAGAGCCCGCTGGCCCATGTGGGAATCGAACCAGCAGCCTGCGGAGTTAGGAGCATGGAGCTCCAACCGCCTGAGCCACTGGGCCGGCCCAGGTATAGGCTTTTATATCCCAGTTTTCACTGAATACATTTGTATTTGAATAGAATGATGTACTCATTAGTAGTTTCATGTAAATTTAATACAAAACTTCACTAACTTTGTTGTCGAACATGATGGCAAAAGAGAAATTATATATAAAATTATTCACTTAGTTCTATCATAATTAGGATAACCCATAAATCTACATAATCTTAGTTTTAATCAATGCCTGAGTAATAAAAGAGAAAATTATTTGAGGAATTTGATTTATTCTTCAGCTTTTTAAGTACTTATGAAAATGAATTAAAAAAAAACTGTAGTTATTGCAAAGAGTAAAACGGTGAATGCACCCATTTCTGACATTATAAATATAGGAACGCTTTTAAAAAATTTGAATAAAATCAATTGTCTATACAACATCAATAATTGGTTTTGTAATAATATAAATCATTTAGTAACTGTGCATTTACACTGGACACTGTTATACTAATTCTTGCAAAGGGAGAGGGACTAAAACAGGTTATATTGTTATAAACTAAACCTGGCTAGAGTCCTTCGAAAAATCTAATCCATTGCCTACTTTTAGGACCCATTCCTAAATCATCCAGAAGAGATGAAAATAGCTTTCTAAGTAACTTTTCATGTATTTTATTTGCAGACTATCATGGAATTAGTCCTCTGCTTTCTCCATACTTGTTAGACCAAGTAATTTTTTCAATAAGTCTTAGCATACATTTTTTAAATGATGATGTTTTTGTCTTCTGATCCTTCCAGGTATTTTTCTCCCCACATTTTATTTAATGGTGAAGCCAGGTGTGTGTGTGAAGGGGACGGGGGAAGCTATTTCAACGAGTTATAAATTGTTCCCTTTTTTGTAACCCTACTCTTTATTTGGCTTTTTAAGTAATAGACTCAGATGGTGACTGTTGTTTCAGTCCTTTGGGTGTATAAGAATAACACGTGTGGGTTTGACATCAAATAACCATAGATCTTTCCACATGGCACCCAAGCGGAGATGGGTTTTAGAAAGGTAATATTCTTGTCTTCAGCATACCTCACAGATTAAGGTCTTGACCTGCATTTGTCCCCAATATTGTCAGTGCTTTTATTCCCATTTTGGTAATAAAAAAAGAAGCAATTTTGGATAATGGGTTAGCAAAAGAAAGATGATTGCCTACAGGGATTCTGGGACTTGCAGACAATACAGCCCATCACTGGGGTCCCCAGAGAGCTTGAGTTGGAAACAATGTGTGGCAAAATTTAACAGGCTGAGAATCTCATCATTTGTTTTTTACAGTTTTATAAATAGAGGAAATTGATTGATACTTGGCCTCCTTAATGGCACCTGGAAAATTTGACATTGACATTAAACAAAGAGATTCACAATTTCAGATCCACTCATAATTAATTATGTTTGAAAACCTGCCAGATCATAAATACACAATCATTCTTGTCCACATCAGAGATTTAGATTTGTATTAATAGAAACAGATAAACCATGAGAGGATTCTAAATTGAACTTCAAGACATGTTTAAAATATTACACAAGGGATGGTATTGAGTTAAAAATAGTACCCCAAAACCATCATAACTTGTCAGCCATGGCAAGAATCACAGTTATATGGCTACAGAGATAGTAAGTTAGAAATTGTATAAATATAAAACTAAGTTGGTAAACGTAGCCTACAAAATTAATTCTACTTTTCTAAAACTGCACTTCCTACCAGAATATAAGACTCCAAAGTCTCACAATGCTTTGTCAACTGATTTTTGAAGTTATTTTTGTAGGCGGCTATGATAGTTAACTTTGGTCTGCTCAAAAAAAGGTAGTATAATATCCTCATCGTGTCACAGGTAGTAGCTTGAAACCAAAATGCAAAAATTCTCTGACTTCAAAAAGATAATGTCCTTTTCTCCTGTGGTGAAACATTAATCTTATATGTGCCAGGAATAGGAAAAACATCCAAAATGATGTTTGTCACTGATACCTGTACTGAACAGCAAATTGCTAAATTTTGTGAAAATTCATTATTGAACGTGACTTTCAAAGTCTGCACAATTATGTAAACAATGTGAAAGCTTCTGTTTTCTCACATACAGAATTGAATTATTCAGTAATAAACCTCACCTCAGAAATTCAATTAAATGAATGCTGATTTGACAATGGATTACTTTCTGAATTTTACTGTCTTTATCTGTCCATCGATATTCTGCAGAAATCATGTATTTGGTTTAAGCTGACTAACATTTTCTGACACTTGTTTGCAAGTTCTCAATAGGTTATTGTGGTCATTCTCACTGAATTTTCATTTATTCATGTTAGCAAATGTGGACAGGCACAGGACAAAAATCTTTGCTAAACGTCACTGTCCACAAACTGGCCAAGTGAAGTGGTTCACCTATTTAAAAGATATCAGATACCCTTCCCTTTAGTGACTCTTCCCTTCAGATATTATTCAGAGGAGTTCAGAACATTTCCCACCTGCACCAAATAACGTATGTAAAGAAATTACGCTAGGAAATCCTCAAAAGAACAAAGGAAGCTACATATGATTTTTCAATGTCAAATATACATCTACTTTTAAAGTAAAGCACTTGAACATTTATAATTCTAGTCACAAAAATTTTACAACCCCGATTCATAAGCATATCATATTTAAATAATATTAAATCCCCTCAAGCCGCACTTTCTAGTAGAAATGTAATGTGAACCACGAAGACAACCTCTTATGTAATTTAAAATTTTCTAGTTAGCCACACCAAAAAAGGATAAAGAAAGGTGAATGTTCTTGTAATAATATATTTTACTTTACCCAATATAGTCAAAATATTATCATTGCAATACAGGATCAATATAAAAAGTTAGGAATGTGATATTTTTACCTTTTTTCTCATTAAGTCTTTAAAACCCAGTGTATAGTTTATACTTAGAGCACATCTTAATTTGGATCAGACCCATTTTGAGTGCATAATGGCCTTATGTCACCAGTGGCTACCATATTGGACAGCATAGTCTTAAACAATCCCTTTCAGGAAATAACATTTTAAGTTACCATATTATCACCTGAATGACATATGTTTCTCATACACAATAAAATGAAAATCTCTGCTTCAAATGACTGAGAAAACTGAGTAAATACCAAAACACAGTAACAATTTCAGGTGACATTGTATCAATGACATTTTCCTTGTTTAATTGCTTTGCTGCTCTGAGTACGTATAAAATATTATTAAGCACCCAGCAGATGTACATTTCTTAGTAACTCTCTTCCATCCGGTTTCCTAATCATCCATTTTATCACTTTATCTTGTCTTAACTTGAAAAAACCCACTTTTTGACTTTATTATCAAGTTACAGGTTAGAAAGGGAAAAAAGGAACAAATGTTGCAAGTAAGTAATGTGCATCACTAGTGTGAGTACCCCGTCCTTCGGTTCAAGAGCAGAACTGACGAGCCTCTCTTTATAATTGATTACAACCCATAGAGAGAGGAATTGTTGACTCACAGTAACAGAGTGAAAACAGAGAAATTACTCATATTGTTGTCTTCCCTCTTGTCCTCTCTCTGGGAAGACACTCATTTTGAGTATTCATAGTGCTTAGTACCCATTACCTCATCCTTCTCTCATTAGGCTCCTATCTTCATAACTTACGCTAACAACAATTCCAATTTTCTTTTTCTTCTATATACTGTATGTGTCCCATTTCCAATTTCCTTTGGGTCTTGCTAAGTGACTGGGTCACCACTCTGATAAACTAAACTAATATGCCAATGATTAAAATTGGCTTATTTTATCCCTTATAATATTTTCATTTTAACACAGTATTTAAAGCTCTAATCCAAAAGGTTAATCATGAAATTTGGGCTATAACTGGTCAATTCAGTGGGGAGCGTGTTTCTCAGAGGACACTTTAGTGCTCTCAAATCACAGTGGAGAAATTTTCCTGGGCAGTCAGGGCACCTGGTGTAGTAAATGTGATGATGCTTGGGAATCTAAGCAAAATATCAATGCAAAGATTTTTGGAAAACAGAACTGAGATAAAAATAATGTATATTATAATTCCAGGTTGTAAAAAAAATGTACATGTCTATCTTTTTTGTTGGAAACCATTTGTAATTGTGTCATTAATGCAATTAATTGTTTCAGTTTTTAAGTGTCTAGTGAGCTCAGTGTTCAAGAGACAATCCCTTTACGGCTTATTAACCACAAATAAAAAAGTGGAAGTAAAAGTTTGATAAATTTTTAAATGGGCATTCATACAAAGCTCAGTGAATTCCTTTGATAATCACTTTGATTAAATTACTCCTTTAAATGATATGATAAAGGAAACTGAACAATATTATTTTTCTTACACAAATTTATGGCTTATCATATAACTTCCTTCCCTCTATGGTGCTATTAACTCTGATACTATAAAATTATTAAGAAATTAGGAGACCTTTAAGACTTTCTTTTGTCACTATCTTCCAAGTACAATACCCAAGGAAATTCTGATTAATAACTTGATTGTTGGTGAATGACTAAATAAATTTGCCAAATACCTAATTTCTAATACTCAGTTTTACTAATAAAAATCAGAAAAACTTGTAAAAGCAAGTAGAAGTAATATTCTACTTAGATTTTTCCAAGCTTGTCCTTCTGGGAAGAATTCTGCATATAGTCATAGCATCTGGGTTGTAATTGAGGTTCTACCAGTAACCCTAAAAGAACTTGGATTAAGCATTTAACTCCTCTGAACCTTAGTTTCTTCATTTGTTAATTGACAGAATTGAGTCAGAGTTCTAGAGTACTCACCTCCAAAATTCTGTAACGAAAATTTTCAAAGAATATAATGACAACAGGTTATATTTCCTTGCCATTGTATTAAAAATCCTGAATTGACCATGGATAGAGAATGACAATAAACTGCAGCCCACAGTTTCAATTATTTGTGAGCCAGGACTCATTTGTTTTCTTGACATAAACATGGAGAACTGTCATTTTACTCTATATTTCTTTGTGCATTCCTTTCTGAGAAAGTGGTTGTGGTTGCAGAGTATTTCTATTTTCTCCAAGACTTTCATCTACATCTATCCCTGTTGGTGAGGTAGACAGTCCCTAAGTGTATTACCCATATGATGTGAACTATGATTATACTGTAGAAGATCATATATGACACACTTCAACTTTATATTTTAGTCTATCTGACACTTAAAAAAATTCTGATTTGTTTTAAAGAATCAACATTGTGATCATGTAATCTGTGAGACACAAACATAATTCCTAAGTGATAGAGTATAGTTCAAGCTAGCAGCAATTTAGATGTAAGTAGAACAAATTTGTAATCCAGAAAGACAAGAACAACCCAAAAGACTAAAGGGAAAAAAAAAAAAAAGGTTTTGGTATTTAAGCTTAAGGCTTTGTCTGTATAATGCTAGCAAGTATTGAATAATGTATTTTTTTCCCTCTTAATCAGTATACTCACATCCTAATAAAACCAACCTCATGACAAAAACAAAACTAAACAAAACAAAAAGCCTGTCTCAGAACTATTGGTATTTGATATTTAAAATTCTAAAGACCAACCATTAATTCTTTAAAGGTATATGTTTTAGTAAGGTACAACTCCCTCAGTTCTTAAATTTTTGTATTATATTTTACTTTTCATACCATTCTTCTCATTCTCTAGTAAATTGTGAAAGTACCAGAAATAACAGCTTATTGTAGAAAAAATGTGACATAATGAAGAAAGTGAAAAGTAGAAGGAGAAATATGGGGGTCAAAACTCAATCAGAAAAGAAATGGAAATAAAGTAAGAAGAAGAATAAGGAGGAGAGAGAAGAAAGAGTTGGAGGAAAAGGTGGAAAGGGAAGAAGATGAGGATGAGGAAGAAGACAGTGATGAGTCTTTCCATGAAGATGTTTAGTTGCAACATGATTCTTTAGGTGACATTCTGAACCAAAGCCATGCATATGTAGCTATCTGTCATCACCTCATAGCTAATAAAGTACTATGATACACTGTCCAATGTGTCATCCAATTGCTACATCTGGCCATTGAGGACTTCAAATGCGGCTAGTTTGAATTGAGATGTGAAATCCACACTAGATTTTAAGACTTAGTACAAAAAATATATATAATAAGTGAAGTATTCCAGACCACATCAATTAGAACTAAATTACTGAAAAACTATCATTGAGAATTGCCTGAAGTCTAGCTGAACCAAAGTCCTACAACTATGGACATACAGAAGAAGACACATCGAGATGGGAAAGAGGAGCAGAGATGCAGACGAGCTTGTCCCACACCTGAGTGTGACCATTAAAAAGTGGGAAGGATATCTTGGTTGCGGCGGTCCCACTCTGAGGAGTGATGGGCACCAGCATCTCCCCAGCCCAAGGTTCCAGTGCTGGGGAGAGAAGTCCTCATACTTTCTGGCTGTGAAAACCAAAGGAGATTGTGGCTGAGTGAGACAGAGGGCAGCTGGGACTGTTTAAAGGGACTGTATACAGACTTATGTGTGGATGGTATCACCCACTCTTAGCTCCAGCACTGGGGCAGCAGCTTGAAAGCTGGAATGGACATACAGGGAAAAACTGAATTGTCTAGCATGAGGATGAGGGCTGGAGAGGCAGCTTTATCCCAGATGAAGTAGTTAGCAAAACCCATTATTTCATTGTTGAGCCCTCCCCCTCCCTGCATGCAGATGAAGGTCATATCTGAGTCTCCATCAAGCTGGCTAACACCTTTCCTCTGACCTGCCCTAGTGATTCCCTGAGACTACAGGCCCCACCCGACTTTCGAGCACATCTAAGCTGCTTCCAGTAGCTTTTTCATACAAACTGCCTGCCTTGGCTGATGTTGTGGACTTTCCTAAAACCTCTCAAAGGTTCACAAAACCCAAACAAGTAGCACCTCGCTTTGGTACCTCTGGCTGAGCAGCCCTGAGCTCAGCACTAGCAGCAGCTGGCCCAGGTATGTAGCTTGGACTCTCAAGTCACCTCCAAGTACACTGTGGGCAATGGCCATCTCTAGATTGCTTTGTGACTCATACCAGGTAGCCCTGGGTAGGGCACAAACAGCGGTTGAATTTGACATGCAGCGGTCCCCTCACAGGAGGCTTGAGGGCTGGCAGTCCCAGGGACCAGCTTCAAAGTGAGCCACAGCATCACCTAGAAATCTCCCAATATGACAAACCCAAAGGGTGGACTGGGCAGGCACCAGAGTCCCACTAAAGTGCACCCTTCTCTGTAGGGTAAGGCTCTGCACAACAACTCCTCTATTATAGTCACAGCCAGTCCTCACAACCAATCAGCCTGTGGGTCAGTCCCTCCCATTGATGTGCAAACAGCAACCAAGTCTCAACTAACAAGAGGGCACACACCACCCACACAAGGGACACATCTGGGGTATCTGGTTCTGGTGACCAGGGAGATTGCATCACTGAGTACCACAGCATACCTACTACATAAGGCCACTTTACTAAGGTAAGGAGGCATAACAGCTCTACATAGAAAGAAACACAGGGAGGCAGCCAAAATGGAGGGAAAAGAAATGTTTACCAAATAAAAGAACAGAACCCAGCACCAGAGAAAGAACTAAACAAAATGAAGACAAGCAATCTACCAGATTCACAGTTCCCAACACTGGTTATAAGGATGCTCAATAATCTCAGGGAGATCTTCAACAAAGAGAAAAGAAACATAAAAATAGAGCTAGAAAACATAAAAAAAGAGGCAATCAGAAATAAAGAATACACTAACTGAAATGAAGGAAACATTAGAGGAAATCAATATAGGTTAGATGAAGCAGAGGATCAAATCAGTGATTCCAAAGATAAAGTAGCAAAAACCACCCAATCAGAACAGCAAAAAGAAAAAAGAATCAAAAAAATTGTTTATGGGGCCTCTGAGGCAATATCAAGCATACCAACATTTGCATCATAAAGTGATGAGAAGAAGAGAGAGAGCAAGGAATTGAAAATCTATTTGAAGAAATAATGACTGAAAACTTCCCTAACCTGGTGAAGGAAATAGACATACAAGGCCAGGAAACACAGAGAGTCCCAAATAAGATAAACCAAAGAGGCCCACATGGAGACACATCATAATTAAAATGCCAAAGGTTAAAGACAGAGAACCTTACAAGCAGCAAGAGAAAAGCAGTTAGTTACCTATAAGGAAACACCCATATGACTGTCAGCTGATTTCTCAACAGAAACTTTGCAGGCCAGAGGAGATTGACAGGAAATAGTCAAAGTGATGAAAAGATAGGACCTACAACCAAGCTTACTCTACCCAGCAAAGCTATCATTTAGAGGCAAAGGATAGATAAAGAGCTTCACAGACAAGAAAAAGCTAGAGCTCCTCACCACCAAGCCAATATACAAGGAGTGTTAGAGGGACTTCTTTAAGACTAATAGTACTACTACTACAATTGCTACTACTAATACTACTAATAAAATGGCAATAACTACATATCTATCAACAATTACTTTAAATGTAAATGAATTAAATGCTCCAATCAAAAAATAGGGTGGGTGGCTGATGAATAAGAAAACAAGACCCTTACATATGCTGCCTGCAAGAGACTCACTTCAGATCAAAAGACACACAGACTGAAAGTAAAAGGATGGGAAAAGATATTGCATAAAAATGGAAACAAAAACAGAAACAAAAAACTGAAGTAGCAATACTTACACCAGACAAAGTAGACTTTAAGACAAAGGCTATCACAAGAGAGAAAAAGGACCCAGCAATCCCAATTTGGGGTATTTATCCAAAGAAACCTAAAATGCTACATTGAGGCGATGAATGTATCCATATGCTCATTGCAGCATTGTTTACAATGGCCAAGATGTGGAGGCAGCCTGGGTGTCCACTGATGGACGAGTGGATAAAGAAGAGCTAGTACATATATACAGTGGAATATTGCTTGGGATGGAAGGGAATGGATTCCTGCTATCCGTGGTGGCATGGATGGACCTGGAGGGTATTGTGTTGAGTGTAGTATGTGAAACAGACAAATACAATGTGATTTGGCTTATATGTGGAATATAAAGAACAAAATAAAGAAACAAAACAGAAAGAAACTCACAGATACAGAGAAAATTTTGATGATTGCCAAGTATGAGAGGGGTTCGGGATGAGTGAAAAAGGGTAAGGGATTAAGAAGTACAAATCGTTTGTTGCACAGTAGTCATGAGGATTAGTTTATAGCATAAAGAACATAGTCAATAATATTGCAATAACTATGTATGCTGTCAGATGGGTACAAGATTTATTAGGGTAATAGACGGGTCTTCCCAAAGTTCAGAATGAAGGTAAATTCTTGAAAATAAAGCTCGTTCTCTAGGAGTGATGAATAATTTCATGACCAAAAAGTTTTCTTGAATCCCTCTGTGACAGCATCCAGTGATGTGACCTGAGCCTCTGTTAAGGTGGATCCAATTTCCTTTGCTTCATGTCCTGGTTCTCCCTATAGAAATCATAGTTTTCTGTTACATGTTGGTTAATGTTAGGAGTTTGGAGGTGCCAAAGACCAGGGTTTGCTTGTGGTTGGGGGCAGGGTGTAAAAGGTGACAGGATAAAGAAGCACAAATTGGTAGTTACAAAATAGTCATGGGTATGTAAAGTAACACATGTAGAATATAGTCAATAATATGGTAATAACTATGCATAGTGCCAGGTGAGTACTAGACTAGTCAGGAGGATTTCTTCTTAAATTATATAAATGTCTAACTACTATGCTGTATACCTGAAATGAATATAAAATTATACTGAATGTCAAAATAAGTAGAGGGTAAAATAAATTCAATCAATAAAAAAAGGAAAAAAAGAAAAGTTTCTGGCCGGTAAAGCATCCTAGGAATCATTTTTATGTTGCTTACAAGTCAAAATAATAATGTTTAGATTGCATAATGTTGTAATTTCTAAACTAGTTCTGGAAAAAAGTAATACTCAATAAGTAGTCAATTGTAGGTAACAAGTTATAATATCCACAACTAGTAAGAGTGAAGGATAGGGTAACAGTCAAACCAAGAATCAACCCAACAGTCCAGTAATAGACACTTGATGGACAAGAGGCTCAGTTACGAAGCAGGTTCATGGGTCATCAGGGGGTTGAGACCGTCATCAGCTGATCAAGCCAATGACAGCTGAGTAATGCCCAGAGGGATAGGTTATCATACACCCAGTTATTCTATCATTCATTCAGCAAATATTTCCTGAGGGCCTACTATACACCAAGCATGAATTACCGGAAGGCGCAATAGAGAATAAAACAAGTAAGTCCTCTTTGAAACTTACCTTCTACTTTGGAGACATACATTAATCAAATAGTCACACAAATACAAAGTTGTAAACTGGTAAGTGATATGAAGATCAAGTAGTGTTCTGAGAACTCTGAAAAGAGCTTGTTAAGAAAAAAAAAAAGGAATTTTGATTGAACACCCAGTACCCTCCCTCTATCTGGGCCAAAATATTTCTGGTTCAATACAGACTTTTAGTAAAGGCATGTGCCTTTTCTAATAATAAGAAATAAAATTTCCCCATTGCTCCTGAAAATTGTCCCAAGGACTTCTCTGAAGGTCAAATAGGTGAACTATATGGAAGTTGGTATTTGTGTGTGTGTGTGTGTGTGTGTGTGTGTGTGTGTGTATTCTCCCCAAATACAAATCAAGTTGCTTTTAAAGGTTAATTGCAAAATTACTGTTAACTAGTTAGACAGATAAGTTGCCTTTTTCTCAGTTTAACTCAAGACATGATCTAGGTTGTAAAATACTTCTAACATTCCACTAACTTAATGGCTATGTAGTTAGAAATTTGAAGTTTGTTTTCTGATGATATAAAAGTAACTGAAGGGGCCGGCCTGGTGGCTCAGGCGGTTGGAGCTGTGTTCTTCTAACTCTGAAGGCTGCTGATTTGATTCCCACATGGGTCAGTGGGCTCTCAACCACAAGGTTGCTGGTTCAAATCCTCGAGTCCCACAAGGTATGGTGGGCAGCGCCCCCTTCAACTAAGATTTAACACGGCACCTTGAGCTGAGCTGCCACTGAGCTCCCGGATGGCTCAGTTGGTTGGAGTGTGGGCTTTCAACCACAAGTTTGCCAGTTCGACTCCTGCAAGGGATAGTGGGTGGCACCCCCTGTAACTAGCAACGGCAACTGGACCTGTAGCTGAGCTGCGCCCTCCACAACTAAGACTAAAAGGACAACAACTTGAAGCTGAACGGCACCCTCCACAACTAAGATTGAAAGGACAACAACTTGACTTGGAGAAAAGTCCTGGAAGTACACACTGTTCCCCAATAAAGTCCTGTTCCCCTTCCCCAATGAAATCTTAAAAAAAAAAAAAAGTAACTGAAGGTAGATTTGACGGCGGGTTTACTGTGATAATTGACCTTCTCCCCCCTTGGCACTATAGCAATATGGCTTTTGTTTGCAGGCTGATTACCAGTGTGTATTAGTCATTTCTCACTTCTGACAATAGGGGTGGGAGTGGAGTCAGTACAAAAACAGCTTCTCCATGGCATTGATATATAAATTGAGATTAGAAAGGTGAGTAGGATCAAAGAAAGGTTCAGGGATAGAGGGAAGAGAAGCATTCCAGGATGATGGAATCCATTGCAAAGGCCCTGACTCTGGAGGAAGAATAAATAGTTCCTTGGAAGAAGAATAACGTAGCTGGTGCTGACAAGGGGGGCGGAGGGGTGCCTGAGGTTAGGGATCATGTGGGGCCTAAAGATTTTGTTAAAGATTTGGATTAATTTTGAAAAAGTAACAGGAATCCATCATAGATTTTAAAAGGCATTCAGATTTGTGTTTAAAGTAGATTGTTAAGCTGCACCATATGGAATAAATTGGAAGTTGCAAGAGGGAAAGTCACGTGCAGGAGGGCAGTAATGGTAGCTCAGGCTGTGAGAGGTGATGGATATAGGGACAATGATGGGACTCAATTAGGTTTCAAAGGAAGAAAACTAAAAACAAAATAATGTTTAGATAGGAACTAATATTAGCAATTTGCTTAAAGGACCTTAAGTCTTTTCATGATGATCTTCTTTTCTTTCTCTTAGAAATATTGGGCAGAACTTCTAAATCTTCTCCTGACACTCAGAATTTCTTTATCAAATGATGTGGACTGACATGACCGGGCTTCAATATGGACATATTCATGAGACATTACAGAATTCTGTAAGTTTTTATTTGCCTTTTAAAAAGTCTTTATAGACATTCAGGCACTGATTGATGCTCCCATCGGAGTCTGTTTATACATCTTGTTGTAGCCCTTGTCTTATTATACTTATTATTCACTGTCTGCATAACACTAAATTTTGGCTTCTCAGAAGGAGTCATTTACCATTTAGATTCCCCTCCCCCCCAATGTCTAGAATAATATTGGCACATGGTCAATACTGAGTAAATGAATTCTTATACTGATGGGACATCCACATCCTGTAAAGAAGGATGCAACTCTGGTCACTATTTCTTGACTTGGGATCTTGCTAGAAATAGACATTCTCAAGACCCACTCCCTGTCTACTAATCAGAACGTCTAGGCTTGGGTCCCTCCAGCTCCTTTTGATGCACATGAATATCTGAGAATCACTGTTTTGAGGATTGCCTTGATGGGAGGTAGACCAGTGAAATGAGGTTTTTTTAAAAGTCAGGCCGGCATAAGAGGGATTTGAGTATTTTAGGATCTCCTATCACTCCTTCCAAATAATCTTCATAGAAAGCTTCAGAACCACGTAGGTGTTTCGAGGTGTTAAAATTCTGATAATGCATATTGGGCCATGTTAGGGGTCAGCAAACCCTTTCTATAAAAAGCCAGAGAGTAAGTATTTTAGGCTTTTGGGAATATATGGTCTCTGTCATAAATACTCAGTTCTGCCATTGCAGTATGCAAGCAGCCACAGATAGCACTTAAGTGAATGGGTGTGGTTGTGCTCCAATACAACTTTCTTTATGGATGCCAAAATTTGAATTTCATATGATTTTCATGTGACACAAAATATTACTCTTCTCTTGATTTTTTTACACGATTTAAAATGTAACAGCCATTCTTACTTTGTGAGCTGTACAAAAATAAGTGTTGGAGTGGATTTGGCCTGCAAGACATAGATTTCCACCACCTGGTCTATGTAATAATCAATTAGCAACACACCGTTTTCCAGGCACAGATAGTGACTCATTAATTGAGCATTTAATATGTGCCCAGCAAATAAGTGATACAGATGAAGTGCTTGTTTTCAGCAAACTTAACAATCCAGAGGAAAAGAGACACTAAGAAATTAAATAAATGATACAAATAAAGAACATGTCAGAGTGTGGTAAGAGAGTACCAGAGATACGTATTTTAGGTAGGGTGGGTAAGAAAGAGTTACCTGAGGAAGTGCTGTTTAAACTGAGACTGAAAGGATGGAAATGTGCCTATCATGAAAAGCCAGGAGAGGAGGGTTGCAGGCCAAAGAACAGCAAGCATAAAGTCACGGGAGAGGAAGAGCTTGGTGTGTGTAGTAACTGATAAACGTTAATGTAATTGAAGCATAATAAACATGGAAGAGAGGGGCAGGAATAGACTGGAAAGGCAGACAGGAATCAGATCACACAGGGCCTTGTCAGCCAAGACAAAGGGATTTGAGAAGGGTTTTATGAAAGGGAAACATGATTTTATTTAAAGGTTTAAAAAGTTACTCATTCTTGTTGCTATGTGGAAATAGATTTGGAGAGGGAAAAGAGAGATGGGAGATGGTTTGGAGACTGGATGAAGAGACTGTGTGTGTGTGTGTGTGTGTGTGTGTGTGTGTGTGTGTGTGTGTGTGTGTGTGTGTGCTCGCGCACATGTGTGTGTTTCACACACACACGTCAGATACCATTAAAACTGAAACAGTCGAAACCTCAGTAAAACAAAATGATTTCCCAAGCTTAAACTGATAATCCTATGATTGCAGAATTTAACAAAACATTTAACACTAGAGAACCTGAGCATTCTCTTGGAGGTCAGTGAAATGGGATTTGATCTAGATACAGAACAAAATTTTCTGGGAAGAGAATAGAAAGCTTCATTCAATACTTTCTCTCATAAAAAATGATACTCTTTGTATGAATGTGGACAAGAGAAAGGAACTCTGAATAGGTATGTAGGCCTACGAGTAAGCTTTCATAGTTTACAATTCATCACAGTGAACAGCTATTCAATCCAGCTTAGTAATGACATTTTTTCTATTACCAGAGGCATTTATCTAATAACATAAGCCTATTAGTAGATCTGTCTAAATTGATATTGAAAGGACAATTAAAACTAGCATTCAGGCTATAACCACTACTCAATACAGTAGGTTAGAATGTATTGAATGTCATATTTTAAAAAGGTATACTGTTAACATTGGGGTATAAACACTAATTAGAGTAATGACTTCATTTAGCAATTTCCTTTTGATGAGGCCATTTGGATCAGGCTCCCTTCTCCATATAAAAGGGCAAATCCTTATTAATTTAGATGATTACCTCATAGGAATGAATACTAAGTGAAAATAATACCACAGGCCCAGCCTACTATTTCTTCTCCATTAAACTATGTTGCTGTTTCAGTGATAACAAGATGAGAAGATTTAAAATTTTTCTTCTACAGAGGTCCACATGTCTCCACTAATTGTCCCCAACAATTTTCTTATGCTGGGAAAAAAAAAAGTTAATTTCATATTTGGCAGTTCCATTAACATAAAAAAATGAGTGATGATGAAGAACATTGGACTACAAGCTTTTTAGTTCACATCTTTACTTAGAGATAGTAGGAATCCATCCCCTTAATTGAGGTGGATAATTGCCCATGTAAGTTTTATACTAATTAATTGAAACATTGTTTAGAAAACAAACAAAAAATTATCATACCATTCTCTTACATTCATGTCATGAGCAACCCATAGCCTAAGTGTGACTTTCAGTTTCAAGAAACAATCTCTGAGCTTTGGGCTGGAGGCAGCATGCTGAAATTCATGAATTACAACTCTTCCGACAAGAACCTTTGATAGCTTCAGGGACTGGAAATGGAATATAAAACTTTTCACCCAAAGGTTATTGGCTCCAATTTGGCCTAAACTGGTAGTGACTAAAAGTTATTATCTATAGACAGCTGTTCAGCAACGGCTACAGAATGAATTGGTGGTTTCAGTGTAATTTCTAAAAGACAGGTATCTGTGTCAAGAACTCATGATTACCTCATGCCCCTAGGTGGATGGTTTTAGACAGGAGGCAAGGCATTGACTGAAAGGAGATATTCCACCACCTTCTAGACTTTACGAATGGTCTTTTTGGATGGAAGCATTGTAAAGTTTTGGGGCAACTGGCAAGAATGTTTGTTAACTGATAATTTGTCATTTGTAAGGTGGGGGTACATTTAAATCTAAGCACAGTCTCTCCAAATATCCATGTTTGTGCTACCTTAGATTTTAATGAGAACTGCTAAGGAAAAGATTTTATTAAAATAATTTAGATTCTTATTACTCAAGTGTAATCTACAGTCCCGCAGCATCAGCTTCACCTGGGAGCTCATTAGAATTGCAAACGCTCAAGCCCACGCCAGACATATTGAATCAGAATCTGCATTTTAACAAGATACACAATAAAGTTTGAGGAGTATAATGCATCTTGAGGACACATTGTACAGCTGCTCACCGAACAAAAGTGCACTCAATAAACATATGTCGATGACAAAGACACAGACCCGAATACTGTTTCTGTGTGTTCATTTCATAATCTGATGTCCCTGACTGTTTGTATTACTTAGGTTGCAATTTATAAAATGTCCTGTCTATTTATTGACACCATTAGACTTGAAGCTCCTAAAGGGCAGGGATCCAACTTGGCATCCATTTTCAGTCCAATTTAGACTTTATCAATTGTATGCTTGCACTTGAAATTACAAGTCTTCATCACCTTATGTTACGTCATGCTAAATAATTTTATTTGCACACAACATTAATTTAAACAGATTGTGTTTACCTGAGAGATGAAAGAGCCACCATGACGCCCTGGATCATTAACTAGCAGTAAACTGCTAAACCACTACTTAACACGTTGATGATCAAGTCCATGGTAAGAGTATTTTGTCCACTCCGCTAAACTTGTAACCACCACAAAATCAAACACTTAGACCAATTTTTTCAAATGGGTTTGTGTAGAACATATTGCTATTTAGTACATTTCATTAAATTTGGTCCACATGAAACTCGTTATCTGGGATATATTTAACATTTGGGTTATTTTATTTCTATGAATGTTCATAGTCACTATCTCCCAAAGGAAAACCTAAAATGCATTAATTTTATGGTACTAATAAATCATTTTGTCTGAAGATCAGCTACTACTACCACTACTTTCAGTACAATATTTGCTTTGAGATTACTGGGTTGCACACCAGATTCAAAATATTAAATCCACTCCCACACCATTCATCAGGTAACATCAAAACATTATGCCTTAAATTAAAGAAAAACTTAAAGATATGTAAGCTTGCAGATATAATTATCTTTTCTAATAATGCTAAAGATTCTCCATTATGGTTTAATCTGATCTATTTTTTTTCTTTAGGTTTGGAAAATTAAACATGTGATTGTTCTGATTAGGATGTTGCCAACAATTGTTGCCCCTAAACCCTTGACCTTAATAGAAAAGATCATCCTCTTACCATAACAGTTGTAGTAGAGCCTCATGTCTTTCCTTCTACCTAGAAGCAGTATAACCTAGAATAAAGCGCATGACCCATGGATTCAGACAACACGAGTTTAAATCTGGGCTCTGCCACATGGCAGGTATGCAACCCTTAACCTGTTGCAACATCTATAAAACAGGGACAATAACAGTGCCTTCCACATAGAGTTGTTGTTAAGGTACAAAACAAGAGGTTGTATGCTTTTACATAGCATTCAACACTGTGCAATGGTCATAGTTCAGTAACTGATAAATGCGATTATTATTGCCTACACCTGAAGTATTAAAAAAAGGAGGTGGCAGAGTTTCTGGTCATTTAATTGTAAGCTTAGTAGAGGACACCTTTCTGTGGCCTGACTTTAGTAACTGGTGAACCGACACTGCCTCATCCTTTTAGGTTTACTTTTTCTCACCTCTGATTGGGTTCTCTGGAGAACCCTGAGTAATTCAATGCCTTTAACTTGCCCTAGATCATGTTAACCTACTGGCTTCCTAATCCCTTTCTCAAGCTCATCGATTTTACCTTCAGAATTATAAAGGGTCTTGACAGACAATCTAGTACAAACTCTCATTCCAGACACTCCGGTTATGTCTGCTTTTCCAGTGTTCATTCAGCCTCTGTTTTTAACACTTCCAGTGTTGGGAAGTTCACTGTGTAATTAAGCAACCCATTCCATTTCTGGGTAGCACTTAATTATGAGACATTTCTTCCTTCTGAAGAGCAGAAATCTTTGTTCCTTGTTACATAACGCTAATGATACTGATTTTGGCATTTGTAGCAGAATAAAATAAGTCTAAAGGCTATATTCCACATGATGGAGCTTCAGATATTTCAAGATTTCTGTCATGCCTTTATAATTAAAATGTAGTGTTGAACAGAATTGAACACAGCACTGGAGAAAGTGTTTTATCAGTACTGAAAACGGTAGGATTATTAATTTCTTCTTAGATTTGGACATTATGCAATTATTAAATAAAACTTGAATGACTATCTTGGTTAGGTAGGAGAATTCACTTTTGGTCCAACTGGTAAGGTGAGATTAGTAAGAAAAATAGGATAGTTCTCAAAAATCAATGTGCCACTTTACTATCCATGGACCTTTTAAACCTCAACTAATTCAAGAAAAAGGTTTATCTTCCCATTTTCTTTAAATAGATTGTTAATAACTTTAAAATTATTTTATTAGCATCTTGCCTTACAAAAGTGGGCTTCCTCTTTTAGAGGACCTGCTTGACATGGACTATTAAGAAGCAAAAATTTCTGGACATTGAGAAAGAGAAGAGCTGACAGATGAGAGCTATCTTGGTACTACCAGTTAGGTCTTGGTGTTCTCCCGTCCAAAGTTTCACAGAACACCAACTTCAGACAAGGCCTCTCTGTGACCATGATGGATCAAGAGAATAACAAGACTTATGCTGCATCTTTCCCAATTACAGCATTCTCCTTGCTTCATCGAACTTCCACCTTCCAGATAAGAATTCTTTAGATACCCAATCAGAAAATCATCCCTGCTCCCTCACAACATTCAATCCAGAGAAAAGTCCCACTTCGTGGAGCCCTCCTCCTTATCACCTAATGCAAGGCCAAATCCTAAATCTTCCTACTGAGACGTCCAGCAGTTCCCCATGATCTGTGCTCTCCCCAATTACAGTGAGTCAGTAAACCTACTTTGTGCCACTACAGGTGTGTTCCTGGTGATCTTGGTTGCAAGGTGCTGAGGTGACACATAAAATAGACTACCTGGAATTTTGCCAAATATAAACCTTATTATGAATTTCTTACGGCCTGTAAGACATAAGCATAATAAATCTATACTCAGTGTTGCCAATTTGGGCATTACATCCTTTAATAAGGGCCCATTTTTATGTTTGTTACCACAAACTGAAATCATTTTCTGATGGGAATCTTGCTTTTTTTCTTATCTATAGGTTCATTCTTGATTTCCCTCAGAATAGAACTTAGGTGAACTTTTGTTCAGGCATCTATCTTCTGACACATCAGTTTTCGTAAGAAAATCAATTCCATATTCCACTCAGCTGATAAAGGATTTAATGTTCCACTTGACTGGCAATAGGGCACCAGTACATCAGGTATACATCAGAGAGGATTCTCTTGAACTTAGGGCTAGCCAATGCATTTCAAAAGCTCAACCAAGAGAAAACAGTGTTTGCAGAGATTGATGGAATGGTACACAGTCCATATATTCTTCTAGATATTCTAAAACCTACTCCTGGAGTAAGTCAGACCAATAGAAAACTGTTAATACGTGGTTCTCATTGACCCCCCACGTAGAGTTTTTACAAGCAGTACTTTCATACGATTCCAGAGAACGACACTGAGGAAATTTTTAAGTAACAGCTTTGTGATCCTTGATGCTGATGTTGCCGGTTACATTCAGCTATGCCCGTCCGTGCAAACTCGTCAGAGAAAACAGTGTTGAGTGTGTCCTGAGCAACCAGTGTGCTTTTATTCATGGACTTTGTGGATCTTATAACTTATCATCCTTTCTTAATGTCTACTTCCCATAGCGACAAGTTAATGGTTTAATTCTAGGAATTTATAGATTATACTATATATCGCAATTATGCAGACATCTAAGTATGCATTTAGGGAAACTCATTGTATTATTTTTATTTTTAAGTTGATTTTTCATACTGTATAGAACTGTGTAAGCTATCCTAATTGATTTTAGATTGAAATAGGAGAATAAAGGAATTAAATGATTACTGGAAAATGAATTCAGTAAGTGAGTTGGTGGAAGCTCAGCTATCTGTGACAACATGGGAAGCTCACCAGTCCTGACTTTATTATAAGTGAAGTTCACATGACTCCACATTCACTTTCTCATTGTATCTGAACAATGCTTCTTTGTATGCATATAATTTTGTCATTCACTTAGCCAATGAATATGTTTTGTATCCACTTTGCAATTCTCATTAGGAAGCTACATTCTTAATTACATTAGCAGGTTGTTTAAAAGACCAACGTGGTTAATTGAAAACACACTCTTTAGCACATACAAAGTTCATCTTATTTCTTTTTTTTTAATAGTCACATTATATAACTTGTAGACCAGGACAAACTTCTGTGTCTCTTCCATAAATTCTGTTGTTGAGACAAATGTCTTGCTTGTACATTATTTTATGGAATAATGCTTGCTTCCTTAGTTAAAACGTTTCTCTTTACACCTACTTTGCATCTGAATTATAAATTACATTTCCAGCATGCATAATCTGGGAGCCACATACATAAGTAGTACTCCTACTATGTGTCAAACTCCAAAAGAGACAGTTTGGAGGAGATTGCCCAGGCTTTCATGAGGCACTAAGAGGGCAAGTTTTCATCTAACTATTGTGCTTGAAGTGAAATTATATAAGTTTAAAATACATTCCAAAGCCAAGTAGAAGAGGCTTTTTGAGATTTACCAGTTTACATCGTCAATGAAATACAAGGCCAATTGCTTTGAGCAATTTAATTTGGCAATTTGACTTGAAGAAAAATAAACCTAAGAAATATGAAGAAAATAAGTACAGATTTTCAGACAGACATTTTTCTTTTAACTCAGAAATACATTCCATAAAAACATGTAGGCCAGCATGACAATAAAAACAACCTTATTAAGAAGCTGTACAAGTTAGAACGAGACACTACAAAAGTCCCGTGTGGTGGTCTGGTTGAGAAAATGGGTGTCTGTGGCTGCCATATTTTAATTGCTTATTTTCATAGCTGTAGACCTATGATTCATCCCAGCTACAACCTACACAGATTACTTGTATTTGAAACATTACAGAAAGTGAGGGTACATCAAGATTGATCGAGCCAACATGCCCTGAGCTAAAGTGGAACATAAAGCCAACATTTATTGGCAGAAGTAAGATTCAAATGTGGGGCACTGCGAATATAAGCAAATAATCCAAAGGGCCGCCAGAAGCAAGTTCAAAGGCAGAGTGATAGGGCCAGAGGTCTAAAATCAAGTCAAGTGGCAGAACGAGTACAAATTACCCACATAAGAGCAGTGAGCTCTGGGCAATTTCTGTAAATAGCAGTGGATGTTTGTGGTTGGCTTTTAAGAGTTGTGGCTACCATAGCATGCAGGAGGGTAACATGGTCTTAAAACTGTAAGAGGCAGAGGAGAAAAATTGCTGTAAAATTGACTTTAAATGTAATGAATGACAAAGTACATTTTAGAACTCAGGTTTGTCCTTTCATAAAAGGGTGACAATTCAGGTTTTATAAAGTAGCAAAATGTTTTACACATCCGTCAGCAATCAGTCTTGCAATTATGATATATTTTGACTATATAATCATTTTTCATAGCTTTATTTTAATGATCACATCACAATCATTTAAAAGTTTTCTGTAGTACTATCCACACTATCCTAATTTTACTCATCAATAAAAGAAATATGTTTATGGCAAACTATGTAAAATATTTGAGGTCATCTTGGAAATGCAACTCAGTTGCCTGCCAGAATTGATTTCAACAGCAAAATCAATTAAAGTAAGTTAAGGTAAATGTAACTGTCCTTCAAATAAATAAATGATTTGGAGCATTCTGTCATTAATGTGTTAGTGGTGGAAGGAAAACTTGTATTTATATAAACAAAATAAAACCTTCTTTCTTTAAAACTCTTCCCAACTGAATGAATCAGACTAAACAATCCAAAGATAAGTTAGATGATTATCTCATTACAGCTACTGAATATTAAGCCCCTTTGCATCTGAGACTATACTGTTCTAGTCTTAGAACAAAGGCATTTCTACAGACAAGTAAACCAAACTCAGAGAAGTTAAACCTGTTGACCCACATCACACCGCTAACAAGACAGGATTTGGATCCAGAATAAATCTGAAGTTTCTACTTCATCTACTGTGAGACATTGCTCCTACTATGTGTCTCGGTCCTGTCCCAGGAAAAATGAAAGGCAGTGAAGGAGACCCCACAAGGAAGGAGAAGTGTGGTTCCACGCCTCAATATTAGTCTGACCTCAGCCCTGAAGTGGTGTTTCTATCAGGTTGTGACTGCTCTGCTAATCCGTCGGTTATATTTTCTTCCCATTTCTGGTCTAGAAAATGTGTTCCTCATCTGTTAGAAAACAATGATGAAAGCGCTAAGTTATCATGGGGAGGAAATGCATTCTGAGACATTCTCCTGGGAGTGCAGATAGATTAGTATTGAGTCACTGACAAAGATAGTCTCTTAGGTACTTCCGGTTTGTTGAAAGAAAAGAAAAATTTGGAGGCAGACTTATGATTACACAGAGCAAAGCTAGCTTTTGTGAAAAGATGACTGACAGATCACCAAGTCTTGTGTCTGCTCTTGTGAATGTGCTCCACGAAGCCGTAAGCACCATCTTGATTTTGGTCCCATTTTGAGCTAATTAAGCTTTGGTCCCAAATTTGTGATCGATAAGTACATCCACAGCCCACACGCAGCTCCTCCTTCTGGCTGGCACACCTCAAAACAACAGTTTTCTTCAGATGAATAATTGAAGAAAAAATTGTTTCCTAGAATTTTACCAGTAGGCCCAACTACAATACAGAGTTGGGTAAAACGAATGGTTTCAATTAAGTGGATATGTTAAATTCATATATTTTGATAAAAAGGACATTTTTTTGGAGATAGTATCAACTTTTGACTACAGTAAAAAAATCCTCAGATATTGGTCATGTTTAACTGAGATTTATTAATTATTAAAAATTTGTCCTCTCTTTCAATATAAAAGTGAAAGCAAAAAATTTCTATCTAAATACTCCTTTATAGTTGTTTACACAAGACCGTAAAACAAGTTGATCTAAATCATGTTACATAATTTGGATCTGAAATAAAGCACTGTTATCTATTAGATAAACTATAAAATTTCCATTTTTATATATAACAAATGATCAAATGTCAGAAATTTCACATAAATACATGTGTATGTATATGTATATGAACACATCCAATGAATACATTCATTTCATATGAATGTATGTGTATGTACATGAATACGTATGCATATATATGTATACACATATATAAAATTAATTACTCTGACTGCAAAATAGTTTGTGTACATGAAGTTGCAATGAGAAATGTGATAATATTATTATGAAATTAAAATGGCCAAACACAATTACAAACACGACTATGATGATTAGATAAAATGATTTCTGAAGGCTTACTGTGTACATTTAGGAAGTGAGTTTATATTACCCATTTGTGTTGCTACCTGCTGATCAAGGCACAGCACATTATTATTTATAGGATGTTTTTAAAAAAGCTCATTATTACCACATTTGGTAAAGTCAATAAACATTTTTCTAGATGGATTTTAAGTCAATGACTACTCTTAGGTCTAGCATTTTACCGTGCTCAGAAATACGTTCATCTAAATATCATTTCTACCTGCATGTTTCTATTGCATTACTTTAACAACCTCTACCTCTACCCTTACCACTAAAACAGTGGGCAGACAGAGGCCTCAATATAATAAGAGCACATAATAATGTAAACAAAATGTTTCAAGAAGAGTATTGCAATAAAGTCAGTGAAGCTATTATTATGTTTTTAAAAATCTAGTCACCTATCATAGCCTTAAATTCAATAGATGTGAGCATAGCTGGAAAGCTCTTCAATCATAATAATACCTTACATTTACTTAGTATTTTGTATTTTTTTTCAAAAAGTTTTAACATATATTACATTGCTCATATTATACCTCAAAAGAATCCACTGCAAGAAGCAGGGAAGATAGTATGGTCAGATGAAATGTGAAGGAACTGAATTGCAGTGAGATTGAATGATTTATTGGAGGGCGATTTGTGGTGAGGGGCAGAACTGGATGCGACATGAATATGGGTCTCCTGATTCCTTGCCCAGGGCCATGTAGACTTTGCTGTCAAACTTCACTCCAACAAGTCACCAGAGATGTACTGGGGTGGGACGCCTGTGAAGTCTGTCGGCAGCAACATGGATTCATTACATGGGTTTCAGCTCCAATTCCTTGATTTCTTTAGGGCTACTGCTTCTTATCACATCCTGAAGTTGTGACAACAACCTAGAATGTTTGGATTGAAGGCTTGTAATTGTCTGAAGATGCAGACTGAAATAGGAGCACATGTGGGAGTGAGGAGAGTAAGAAGAGGCAATGTCCTCGATTTGTAATTGGTAAGCTATTTGGAGAACAGCTCTGGGGGTGAAAGTGTCTACAGTTAAAACTAAGGACAGACGGCTTTGCTCAGTATGCTCAAAAAAACTTTACACATTCCCATTTCCATGCCTTCCTCAAGCCTTTCCCCCCACAAAAATCACACTCTCTTCTCCTTTCTGCCAGAAATGCCATCTTTCCTTTGCTGGAAACTCTCAAAAGCACTTCAAGTATGTGCTTTGGAAGATTGTCTAGTTCAAGCCTCTGAGGAAAGAGAATCTAGATGATTTTGATTTGCCCAAATATACACAGAGTGAGATCTGGTTTCCTAACTAAGCTGTGTATGCTTTACCCTCTGTACTGAATTGCCAATTTGAACATCCATCTTTTCTTTTACAATTAGTTATATTTCCATATGTACTTCATGTGTCTTGCCAGAACAAGAAGATTGCAAGTTCCCTAAAGAAGCTACTTGATACATCCTTGCATTATCTTTACAGGACTTAGCACAGTTTTCTGCTCATAACATGGTGAATTGAAATGGAAATCTTTCTTCTAGAGCAATTTTAGAGGGAAGACATTTTTTGGATAGCTCCTTCCCCATCCCCTGTGGAATTATTCCCTTGTCCTTTGTGTCTCCAGCCCTGTAGCCAAACGACTGTGCTATGAAACACAGATGGAGGTTCTCAGGGCTTCTCCACCCTGCTAGCAAGCCCTCATCACCACTGGGCAACCAGGCATGGGAGCTGGGTTCTGAAAACTAGAGATAAAATTAGAGGGGCATTTTCACTTGGAAATACTTTTGAAAATGTTAGTTGTAGTCATATAGATGTGAAAAAAAGTTTTCCTGATTACAGCCCTCTATGGAAAAAAGCAATAATAAAGTATGTACCCTTTGACCACCTTCATCCATTTCCCTAAACCCCCTACCCCTAGCAACCAACACCACTCTCTGCTCTGTGTTTCCACATATAAGTGAGCTCAAACAGTATCTGTCTTTCTGTCTGACTTATTTCACTTAGCATAATGCCTTTAAGATATATCTATGTTGTCGCAAATGACAGAAGTACCTTCTTTCTTATGGCTGAATAATATTCCATTGTGTATAATATATGCCACATTTTCTTTATCCATTCATGCTTTGATGGACACTTAGATTGTTTCTATGTCTTGGTTATTGTAAATAATGCTGCAATAAACATGGGGTGCAAATATCTCTTCAAGATGGTGACTTCATTTCCTTAGGATATATATCCAAAAGAATTCTGGACTGTATGGTAGTTCTATTTCAAATTTTTTGAGGAACTGGTATACTGTTTTCCATAGTAGCTGCACCAATTTATATTTCTACCAACAGTGCATAAGAATTAGCTTTCTCCACATCCCCACCAGCACTTATCTCTTCTTACCTTTATGATAACAGCCATTGTCACAGGTGTAAGGTAATATCTCACTGTGGTTTTGATTTGCATTTCCCTGATGATTAGTGTTGTTGAGCACTTTTCATGTATCTGTTGGCCATCTGTGTCTTCTTTGGAAAAATGTCTATTCAGGTCTTTTGCCCATTTTTAAATCAGACTATTTGTTTTATGAGTTTGTATGAGTTTCTTACATATTTTGGATAGTCACGCTTTATCAGAAATATGATTTGCAAATATTTTCTCCCATTCAGTAGGTTGCCTTTTTTTCACTTTGATGATCATTTCTTTTGCTATGTAGAAGCTTGTAAGTTTGATGTAGTCCCACTTGTGTATTTCTGTTTCTGTTGCTGGCAATTTTGGTGTCGTGTCCAAAATAATCACTGCTGAGACCAATGTCAAGGAGCTGTTCCCTGTTTTCTTCCAAGAGTTTTAAGGTTTCAGGTCTTTCAAATATTTCTTTAGGATCATTTATGATGATAATACCTTACCTAAAAAGTTTACAAAATGCCAAAATGAAGGATGAACTTTAAGGCTCACTTTTAAAATTATTTTTTAAATGTGCTTTTAGAAAACATGAGGCAGTTGAAATAGTTACTTTTGACTTTGCAAGATGTTGGAGACATTGAAATCATCCTAAAACCCTACTGTAGGAGGCCAAAATGTAACTCTGTCATAATTTACAATATTTCTTCATTCAGTTCCTCCACTGCCTTTTTGGGCCCTTATTATCACATAAAAGTCGTATGATAAATGACATTTTCACAAGTGTGACAATAATTGCAACAGTCCCAGCTGTGACTTGGTTTCAATAACTGCCCAATTGGTCCACTGGAGGGTGATCATACAGTGCTTTTGCAGCTATTCTAACAATGGATCTTCTGGTACACCTTTCTTCCCTGCAAAGCCTTGTCATCAACACACTAGGATAACTTTAAAGTGTCATTCATTTAATAACCAAGGTCATGTGCAGGGTGCTGTTATACAGTCACTTAAATATACATGATACTGATTTTAAATTCCAGGGACCCAGTTCCATTTTTGCAGCTTAAAAAAATGTATATGGTCTCTGGTAATAGAGGAAAGGATGCTGTAAATGTCCCCAAGTTATTACAGGAAATATTTATACGGTTACAACTCTGCTTTCAGGAGCTTGCAATCTGAATAAAACAAAAATAAAAAAACAAAAGAAATAATGTTCGGGTCCAGAAGAGAGAAATTGCTTGCATTTATTTATTTGTTTGTTTGTTTGTTTGTTTATTTATTTATTTATTGTCAGTTGTAAGATTTATAGATATATTTTTGGAGTTCCCTCTCTGTATTCCTAAGTTGATTTATGTGTTAGAGAGTTTATTATATGACTAGATTGAGACCACCTTTTTTATAAATTCTTCACACTTCAGGGAGAAAAGAGAAAACAGAAATAAATAGGTGTATAGTTCAGAAAAGATTAGGGTATTTTTTTTTTTTTAGAAGTAATGGTGTTTTCTGTATTGCTATGAGGCTTATTTAAAGTAGTTAGTGATTTTTAAAACTTGATATTTATAAACACGAAGAATTGTCAAAATGCATGTACTATCGTTCTGATATTAAGTAATTTCCCATGCTGATGCTAACTAGTATTAAAGTCAACTTAAGTTTGTCCTGTTTAAAGGATTGGAAGGACCCGAGTATCAGAGCACAGTCTTAAAGTGCCACATTCCCCTCTCACTGAGTTTTGGTACTGATTCATCTCTCCGGGCCTCAGTTTCTTGATCTGTAAACCATATGTGACATTATACTTACCATCACATTCTGCTTTGAGAAGTATTTATTTTTAATAAAATCGATGTTTTAATATATACACATATATTGATGTGTTTTAATATATATACATATATATACACACATATATATACACAGACACACATATATATATATATATATATATTCGTAGTCATCACTGAGTAATCTGAGTAATACTGGAAAACAGTGTTATAAGGGAAAAAATGGAGAGAGAGCAATAAGAAAAAGTAGGGGTTAAAATAGACCTATAAATAAGGAATAAGTAAAGATAGCTATATAAGTTCTTACAGACAAAAGGAAATATTCACCAAGTGTCTGTATCTTGAAGGATTAAAAAAAAGACAGAAAATTATATATGCCACTCCCCACACAAAGCAAGGATAAACAAAGGAATTCTGACTGTGAGAGCATTGAGTTTATGAAAAGAAAATATATCCTTGGGATGGAAAAAAGGAAGAGAAGCTTAACATCAATGATTGAACTTGGGATAAAGTATGAGGTACGGAAACATGGAAGTCAGCAAACTAATGTGGAGGGAGATAGGAAGACAAATTAGTTTTCAGCATGTTGGGTTTGAAGTGACAGCAGAATACCCATGCACAGATGTCCAGCTGACATTTGGACAGCTGAGACTGAAGTTCAAAAGAGAGGTGAGAGATTGGCTTTGGGGAGTATTCTGAAGGTGATAATTGAAGCCATGAAAGTGAATAGTGTTTCCAAAGGAGAATGAAAAAAATGAAATGGAAAAATGTGAAATTTGATGTGACAAAATATGATCGTTGGAACCCTAAAATGGTCATGTTACAAAATAAATTGTGATTTGTGTTAATCTAGATATTGTTTAAATTAAAATTGTGAAGATGTGAAAAGAAATACACACAAAATTCTTTTGCAGTCTCAAAAGGAAGGTGTTCTAGAAACCAAAGATTTATTCTTATGTCAGCATCAACAATAATATACAAACAGAAATTCTTCCTGGGCTTGAGGCATAGACAGATCTTCATTTGCATTCCTATTCTTCCATTTGATAGCTTTTGTCTGCATCCTAATTGTATGTTCTGAACCATTGCATAACCATCCTGCTCCTTACAAGGCTGAATTATCTGACAAGAGGTTCAGGAATGTTGTCGAGGGAATGGCAAAGAAGCCTGGCCAAGGATAATGTGTAGACGTTGTGATGGGAGGAAGTGAGGCTCAGGATGAAGACCTTGGATGTATAAAGGTGTTAAGTGCATCAACCTGAAACTTTCTCAGGCATTATACACTATAATATTCCCAGCGCCATGGGGGTAGATAGAGGAGGTAAATGGTAACTGAACCCAAGGTTGGGGATCTTGGGAAGGTGCTACAGAAAAACAGAGGAGCGAGGTTGAGACAAGGTTCATAGAGGGGTAACAAAAAACTCAGTGATATGTACAAAATTTTGGAATAGGTACAGGAACCCCAAAGCATCAGGATAGGTAGAAAAGAAAGACATAAGCGAGAAGATATTGAGATCAAGAGTTGGAGGTCTGAAAGGTAGGATAGGATGTGTGGTAGGAGTGCGGTCATGAGAGAAATGGACTCATGTTTAGGCTTTTAAAATACTAACAAGTACAAGATCCTGAGTGCATGGCTGAAATTGAGCTGTCAGCAGATTTTAGGAGTTTAGTAACAGTGAGAACAAGCTATTAGTTGGGTCACCATACACAGATGTTGAAATCTCCTAGGTTTGCGTGAAGGAAGACTGTAATTCAGGTTCCAAAGTCTTTATTGAATAAAGGGTGTCATCAGAAAGCAGGTAACTATGAGTGGTAGGTGTCAGTGACAAGAAGTGCCGGACGGTTTTTCCTGCGGGCACAGCTAGGAGCTCCATCCCCCCTCCTCCAATACTAATCAGAGCTGTCTCTGGCGGCCCCGCTCGGAGCTCCATCCCCTTCCTCCTCCCATACCTTATTATCGGAGATGTCTCCGGTGGGCACCATAGTTAGAGGCCTCCCTGTCAAAACAATGTTGAGCGATCACAGCTGCTAGGGACAGACCTCCCCGGCACCCGGGCCAGATTTCCACCCCAACCCGGAGGCCTAACCCTATAAAACAAAGCGCTCGACCCCAGTTAGTGCTCAGTCTTTGGGAATAATCCCACTGAGCCGGCAGGCGTAATAAAGCTGTGTTCTCCCTGATCTCTGCGTGCCGCTTGAGTCTCTCGGTCCTCGCCGCTTTTCCACAACAGAAGAGGTATAGCGATGAGGAGAGAAGATTTTAGACCAGGGTGGAAGTGTAATACCTAGAAGAGGTAGTTGGGATGCAGAAGACCAACCCCTTTTCCTCCCAGCTGTGTGTTGTGGGGTTTGAAAGAATAGACAGCCTCTTTTTCAAATGACTGCAGAAGCATCAGTATGCTCCGGGCATGATCAGATTTCAATCAAGGCAGGAGGCAAAGAGATCGTTGTACGATTATTAACTAAGAAACAAATATTGCAGGGAGGACAGGAAAAGATTGCAAGGGATAGTCTAAAGTTGTGGTAAAGAAACTTAGAAAAGTAAGGTTGTTGCCATGAAGCAGCCTACCCGTCTGTCTCCTTGTACCTGTTTCTAAAGAAAGGAGAGTCTGTGAGACAGATCCTTTCAGGGACTTTGCTTCACCTCTGTGCTTGCACCTTATGTCTCCCTGTTTGGCCCCAAAATACGGCTGGTCAGCCAATGACGGGTATGATTCCCCAAGGGGGACAACCCAAGCCAGGAAGAGCTGCTTGGGGATCAACAGGAGAACCCACAGGGTTGATAGAGGTGGGCACAGCCCCCCACCTTCTCCAGGCTGAGAGCCTCTGCCTCTGTGGCTGCATTCCTTCCCACAACCTGCAGGGGAAGTGACTCAATGATGTGCTCTCCATCTATTCATATGCATAAAGGTTTTGTCCCTTGGGGAAGTACATACATCCTGAGACTTACGGCTCTGCTGCCTGCAGGCGAGGGTGATTGGCTTGAATCAGTTTCCTATTGTGGTGTATGGAATTCACAGATCTTGAGATTGACAAGCTTTATCTCCTTTATTTCCTCACCTAACTAGTAAAAGCTATGCATGCGCCTGATTAGGCGCCCAGGCTGGAGTCCCTTGGCCAGGCTTGCACCCTATTCTTGGCTACTGTCTTTTTCAATCCTGTGCTGCCCTCCTTGCTCCCCACAACCTTCATAGCACAGGATGCAACATAAGAGCATAAAGGTAGTCAAGAGGATTGGAGAAGAAAAGGCTGTGGGTCAGGATAGGAATTGGAAGTGATGATAGAAGACCACAGGAATGAGAGGGTTGCTTCCTCAAACACTGTAACATTGTCTCCAGTTTTAAGACACACCTGCTCCCTTATCTGTGAAGTGATACTGGCCAGGATGAGGTTTGTAAAAGATTGGCAAGGGCTCTATTACAGTAAGTGCTATCAGGACTGTGAGTGATGGAAAATAAGAGACTCAGTCCAGAAGTGGCAGTGACAGACACAAAGATAGCCCATGTTACTGAGATTACATATACACATCCTACTTCTTTCTAATATATATAAAAAAATCACTATTAGAGTGTTATTTAAAAGTTCTATTTGTATTACTTTTCCTGCTTGGTTCATTTATGTTCCTTCCTCCTTCACTTTCTATTCTTGATGCTATGTGTCGTTCTGCAGCAGACTCAATGCAGCACAGATGTCCCATACACTGCAGTGAAAAGGAAATGGTTTCCTCAGCAACAATATCTACACAAAAGCCTGAAGAATTTTCTTTGCAACACATGTGATGTTTTAGCAGTTTAAGGACTCCAAATAGTAGGAAAGAATAATAAACATCTGATGGGAACATCCTGCAATGGAGACATGTAGCATGAATGCAAAAGGACACCTGCTATTTATACATAGTTGATGGAGTGATTTTAAGTGACCTGAACTTTAGAGTCATGTTTCATTTTTTTCCTCAGTGAAACAGGTAAATTTATACCACTCCATGTAGTTAAGTGGGCTGAAATACTCATATGTTCTTTCAGGATGATATCACTCTCACCTGAATCCGATCATCATAAACAAATAAGTTTTTCAGACATTACAAGATTATGTCCTGGGCAATATGTGGGATGTATACTAGACAGAGAAAGATTATTTTGTTGTTGTTACTCAAAGAGAACTTCCATGAATTTATTGTTCCCGGCCACATTCCAGAAGGGATTCTTGGAATTTTTATCTCTCCCAGGCTTCTGCTGTCTAATTTGTGCTTCTCAGTTTCCCATTTTAGCAGTCCTAAAGTGAAGTTTGGAATCATCATAGTTATGTCTGAAAATACATCCACTCCCCCTCCATCTCTTTTTTTCGGTGTATTTTTTTTAGTTGTTTTTTTTTTTCAAATGAACGATCATTTGATTTGATTAGAATTTCTTGCCAGAACTTTCACCTGCTGACAATATAGTAGTAATGGTAATAATAGTGTGGGAAAGAAAGGAGAATTTGCAAATATGTGCAGTTACTGTAATTTGATAGGTTGATTTTAAGCTCTCTATTAAAATCTTAACAGCCTGCTGAGACACCCTGGCAGGATGATGGAGACTGTACCAAACAGCTTTCATAATTTGACAAAGGAAAAGTTCAAAGAGGATTGCTGTCGTGCGGGGGACCCTGCTCGCTGCGCCATTTGTCATGCAGGGTGTCATTCGGGGTCTCTGGTCCCGCTCCCCATACAAGAACGCAGGATATGGTGAGGCCAAAAAGGAACACCCATGGAGCCATAGGTAGGGGAGTCATACCATTACGGTCTCACTGGAGGCTGGGTTCACTGGACGTGCGACCTGCTGTCCGTTTTGTCTGCAACCCACCGACGGCTCTCTTTCACTCTCCTCCACTCTCCTCGGCTCTCCTTCGTAGCCGCAGCAGTTATATTAGTGGCTAATGGCTCAATGGCTACAGCTGACGGCCAACCAGCCCCAGCTGATGGCCATCTACTACCCGAGCCAGCACCCCTCCACGTGAGGCCGAGAGCCTGTAAACTACTTTCTGGGGCTCTGCCCCCACAATTGCTAAACATGCAAGACAATTATGAGTTTAGGGGACATTTCATTCAGACTACTGGAAGGACTGCTGCCAAGAGAGCGTGAGGACTCTAAGCAGGACTCCAAGGCCACAGGGGGCAGCGTGCACCTCCCAGAGCCCGGTCACTGTGACAATTAGTGGTGTCCCCTCAAGCATTCAGCCATTATGTTTACGAAGCAAAGCACACTGATTCTAGATTATGAGTTTGGGGAAACTAAGAGCCTCAGAAAACGATAAACTAGAGCCATTCAAGAGTCAGCAAATGAGACAGAGCCAAGGACCCAAATAAAAATTAACTTGGTTCCATATGACCTCAGTCATCCACAGCCCTGTTTTAAATCCCAGGCAGATGGCTTTTCTCAGAGGCGACTCTAAGAGCCATGATAAATTCTGTTGGTAGAAGTGGTAAGTGCTATTTTAAAGACAAAATACCCACATTCTTTTTCAGATCACACCTATCAAATCAAAACACCCAGTGTCAAGTCTGATCTCCACAGGGGCAGTCATTGGAAAAAAAGTATATAAAGTTGTTGCAGTGACCAAGAATACAGTTAAAATATTAAGCAATGACGTAGCAAAAGAAACCCATAGAATCTTACCACAAATAGTGTTTGAGGCTACAAACAAGTCTAAGTCTATCAGAACCTTTTTAATTGGATTTAATTCGTAGAATTTAGGGTCTAAATTAAATGCAATGAAGTCAAAGTAATATTGAAATAAATTTTTCTTAATTGGTAACATGCATTAGCAGAATATGATTAATTTGTATGATAAAAGGGAAACTGTAATTTTTGAAGTTTGCAGATAACTCTAGAAGATCACTAGCAACATGCCATGCTAAAAGCAAGGCTAGTTGGGCTGGATAACACTTGCGTAATGATCTGACTGCATACTCTTCTAAGGGAAGATGAGGGTCGTGGAGTCTAGCTCTGCTTTTATTCTGCTCAATGTTTCAATGTTATAGGAATTAATCCTATTTAATCTGTGGACTTAGATCAACTCTGAAAGTCAACATCCTACATTTCACATATACTAAAATATAAGGGAAAAATTCTGCTTTGGATCAAATTTCTTTACAATCAAATACTTGGAAGTTTTTATGGTGATGACAAGAATCTTAATTTTGCCCAAAGATCCAGCAATTTATCAATTTTAATACTGATACAATTTCAGTTTAGCAAAGGAATTTGCACAATTTTTTAAGTTCTCTGTAAGTCATTCTTCTCTTCATATGGGATTTCTAATGTAAGCCATTTGGCGCCATGGTCCTTATTCTCATCAAAACCCTTAGCTATCTCCACTTACCTAAGTGTGATTAACAGTTGATGCCAAAATATGTTATCCTCTGTCTACACAATACTTAACATTTAGTTAAATCAATGAAAGCACATGCTGCTGTCATTTATCTCTGAATTTCAATTATAACATTAATGCTTAACCCATGGCAAGGTACTTCATCCTTTTGGCCCCCTTTCCTTCAACCATAAAATGGTTGTGGCAATACTTGACTTGCAGAATTGGTGTAATGGACAAATAAAAATTAATAAATATATAAAAGGCCCCAAAGTATCTGCCCTTACTCAGCACTTACTAACTATTCTTCTAGGTAATTTCCAGATATTCATTTTCTTACACTGCGTCATAAAAATGTGTATGTAAAAGATTACAACATTTGCTTTTCATTCAATTATTTTGTCATGGACAATACAGCCTTACTGTGTTTTCTTGTTTTGCAGCTCATGTCACTGATAATCTACTTTGTTCTAGTCCTGCAAGATTCTTAGTGACAGAGAAGCAGCACTTAGTACTTCCCAATTTTCAATTAAGAAAAATGGAAAATGACAAATCTATTTACTTCTTCCTTCAGTCATAGAACATTTAGAAAGCAGCTGAGTGCCCTAAAACAGCATGCTGTTGGCATCCCAGGCTGCCGCATATTAGCTGTGTGGTACAGACAGATCATTAAACCTCCCTGAGCTTTGGTTTAATCATCTATAAAATGAGAATGGTGCTTGGACTGGGCACTGCGGAGAATGTTGTGCAAAGGTGGCGATACCAGGAAGCGTTTTTAGGCTGAACATGAGCTGACATTTGGGATGGTCCTTCAAGGAGCAGAGGAGTTTAGAAAGTCACAAATGTGGAAATGGCTCTCTAGATGACATAAGTAGAAAAATGTCCCTTTAGCTCCCCTTGAGGCTCATGATGCAGTGTGAGCAAACACATGGATGGAGGTAAGAGAGCTGAGAGTAGTATTTGCAGGAAGTGGGAGGGGTGAAGACCAATTTTTTTGGACATGAAAGGTGAATGGGGAATGGAGTGAAAGAAGGCTGGAATATCAGGCAAAGGACAAATCCTGGAGGTCTCGAAATTCTGAAAAATCTAACTATGTATTTGGAGAGTTTGAGAAAAATCACAGAGGTGAGAGTGGTGAGAAAAAATTAATGTGGGAAAAGTATACCAGCAAGATTGAGCGTAACCTAATAAATGGTTACATTTCATTGGTGAGAAAGGGCTAACAAAATTTTCCAGCCAGGATAACTGAAAAGAGCCTGTTGATAACTATTATCAACAGCTGTAGCAAAAAATTGGAAAACAAAAGTTCAAATGATTTGTCCTACAGGTACACCCAGGTCAGGAGAAAGGAGACTCCTGAATTAGCAAGTTATCCATAGTAGAATCCATGCAACATACAATACCACAGACATTTTAAACGTCCTAACATTATTGAGAAGTTCCATCAGATAACATACTATTTTACATTTTTATCACCTTTTTAATAACTTATATGACACAGCTATTTTAAAATAGTTTTTCTCATTTGTAATACCATACAAAATTATTATTTGTAGCATCAAGACCTGGAAAAAATTATGCAATCTAATAAAATATCTTAAAAATAAAGCCGAATAATGCCTAAACTACAAGGCTGAGATTTTATTCTACTGTCATAGATTTCTTATGTTAGATATGGAAAGTAATTGACTCTGGTTCTGAGATCATTTCTCCTTTTTACAAGATGACCTTAAAAAGTATGACTTGCTACTAAACATATAGTTTATAACATTATTGAAATGACATTGATATAAAATATAAGACAACATGTAGTTTACGAAAATAAAGAGGCTTCTCCATGATACCTCTTTTACTCTAGCATTTCAAAATAACTAACTCCTTTGAAGAAGTAAATTCATAATAGGCAACCTTGACTTTCAAGCTTTTATTTTCTCTATTTTTCTATTTTCCCCTTTACTGACCATTTCAGAAGAGAAGAATATAAAACAGTCTCTTGACTATCAGAATGCCAATGGAATTTCTTTATTCCAGGTAATAAGTGAATGCTACACAAAAAGTGACGTGACCATATTTTCTGAATACTTGGAAAGTCTCAATAATAACAAAGAGCCCATGAATATACCTACAACCAACCACAATGCATGCCAAATGAGTGGTTTGAGGGAGTTTTTTTCTCTCTCACAGAAACTTCTGGTTTTATTGTTAGCTAATACATCAACTATCCAATGAGAAATTTGCATTAAAAAAAAAGAAATGGCAGAAAATCAATCCTTTAATTAGGTCATACCTACAGTTATAAGGTTGAACATTTTGTAGTTACTCCAGACACCTAGCTTCCTTCTCCCTCTAACCCACTCAAGAATATCACTCCTCCAGCTACTTCTATTTCTCCTACGCTCCCAGTTTCCCTCTCCATATTCTCCACTGGATCTTTCAATCTTATGTACGCATACTAGAATATCTGAAATCATTTTTTTTTAATTCCCACTGTTACCCACGTGCTCTCTAACAATCACCCAATCTCTGCTTCCCTTAAAATAACACCCCTTAAGAGTACTCCTCACTCAGCTTGCTCCAATTCCTGTCTTTGGATGAGTTCTTAAACCCCCTCCAGTCAGGCTTTGCCTACACCACTACAACAAAATTCCTCTTATTCCAGTTACCAAGACATCTCCATTATAAATCCAATGGTCCTTTCCCAGTTATCATCTTATTTAAACTTGAATGGCTTTTGAGACATCTGAGAAGTCTCTTCCCGAAACACTTTCCTCAGTTAACTTCTACAAACTCACACACTCCTGGTTCTCTCCCTGCTTCACTCATTACTGCATTTTTTGCTTTTTCTGGTCCCTCTGCTCTCCCCAAACTCTAAGTGTTTATAAAGTACCCAAAGAATGATCTTCAGCTTTCATTTGTTTATCTACACTCATAACCTGTATTAAATGCCATCTAGAATCTAACAAGTTTCAAATGTGTACCCCCTAGCTCCAACTCCTCCTCTGAACTCCACATCCATATATACAACCACAGGAGGCATTCCAAGCTTTGCAGGCCCCGAGCTGAACTTCTGATTTCACACTCTACCTCTACAACTAGCACATTTGACAGTTTTCCCCTCTCACTAAGTAACAACTCTAATCTATGAGTTGATCAGGCCAAAAATACTAGTCACCTTTGACATTTTTTTTTCTTGTATATCTTATATTCAATATATTTCCAATTCTGTCATTATACCTTTGATGTATATATTGAATATGACCACTTCCCTTCTATTCCACAACCACCCTCCTAAGCCAAGTTACTAAACAAATGTTCTCTCACCAGCTTCCCTGCTTCCATCCTTGCCTCCACTTCCCAGTCCAGTCTCCACACAGAAGCAACAGTGATCCTTATGAAACCTAGGTCATCACGTCACTCTTCTGCTCAAAACCACTAAGTGCCTGCCCCCTTTCTCCTTGGCTCTTGCCCCAGCCACCCTGGTTTGCTTGCTATTTCTGTAATATTCAGCACATGCTCTGTTCTCAGGCCTTTCCATTTGCTGGTCTCCCTGTCTAAACTTAAACTTCCTCCAGATTATCTGTCTGGTCCCTCCCTCACTTCATTCAGGACTCTGCTCAGATGTCTCTTTAGGAGAGAGGTCTTCCATGACCATCACATGTCAACCATTGTAGGTGACCCCCCCCCCACATACACACATATACAGTCACTATCCCCTTGCTCTGCTTCATTCTCTTGATAGCCCTTATCCCTACATGGCATTTAATTGTTTTTGTTTATTGGTCCATTTATTTATTTATGTAATATTTCATTTGTGTCTCACATCTCTAAAATGCAAGTCCATGAGATCTGAGATTTATCCTGTTCTAGTCACACATATTTTCCCAGTGTTAACTAAATGAGCAAATGAATGAATAAATAACACCTACTATCACATGTTTTATTTGAACTTGTTTGTTAAAGGCACACATACACACACACATGCCTTGTTAGCTCTGAAATGCATATTAATGTGTAGACATATAAGAAGTCAGAATTTTGGGGGTAGATTTATATTTTAACTTAAGTCAAATCCATTAGCACTTTCATTAAAAGAAAAAACAATTTTCTGGGCAAAAAAGATAGAAAAAAATTTAAAACATTAAATCATTCTAACAGCAATATAAAAAAGAAAAAAGTTTATAACTTTTAATTCATTTTAAACTAATTGATGATTTCTGTGCATACAGAAAATTGCACAATCCTTAAGTGTACAGTTTGATGAATTTTCCTAAAGCCAACACCCAAATGAAAACCCAGAATTTTGTTAGAATTCCAGAAGTCTCCCCTTTATACTTCCCGGTCACTACACACTGCCCAAGGCAAACATTACACTGATTTCTACCACCATTGATTATTTTTGTCCTTTTTTTTTTAACTTTATCTAAATGGAACTATACAATATACATATTTTTTCTCTGGCATTTTTTGCTCAGCAATTTGTTTTCGATCTTCTTTGATGTGTTTGTGGTCAGTAATACTTTCATTGCTCTCATTACTACATAGTATGTATTCTATTACACGGATATCTCACATTTTATATTTTCATTCTTTTGTCAATAGATATTTGGCTTATTTCCAGTTCAAGACTTAAGAATAGAGCTGATAATTCCATTACAGTTCTTTGAACATACATCTGCATATTCCAACAGGATAGAATAAATGGGTCACGGTGTAGGCATATGTTCATCTTTAGGAGACACTGCCAAACAGTTTCTCAAAGGGTTTGTACAATTTGTTTTCTGTGTAATTAATTCTCATCCAATTCACTAAAATTTGACTTCATTACCTCTAAGACAGGAGATCTTATGAATATTCTTGAACATTAATAACTTTTCATAACTTTGAAATTTAAAATCGTCTATATAGACCAGTGTTCCTTAAGTACAGTCAGAGAACATTAATTTTGAAGATAACAAGTCAAGATATGGGGGGAAAACAAAAGAAAGAAAATAAGTTTCATAACCAAGTAAAACAGGGAGACAGGATTAAGCAAATAAAACAGACATTCTTAAGGCAAGGGTTCTCAGAGCTGCTCTCATCTAACGTGCCCTGACAGTTACAGCGGTGTACCACAGTGTGCAGCACTGCAATAGGAATTTTACGTGTGACAGAAAACCGTTTTTCCCCATCGAGCATCACGGAGGGCTCCAGTTCCGCAGACTCTACCGTGAGAAATACCAGGTGAGAGTGTTTGCTCAGTGGTTACCAGAAATATCCATAATCCCTTAAAACTGTTCTGACTCAAGCACTGAGCAATGGATAAAATGCAAAGAAATGCTTTGTTCGGGTTATTTATATATCTTTTATGCTATTTTTTTTATTTAATCCACTTTTGCATTCCTTTTTCCATTGTTCTGTAACCTAAATTCATTCACAAATTCAGTGTCTGTGATGGCTCTTGGTTCTTGACATGATAACAGTCTAGTTGCAGCAATTCAACATTGAACTACTTTTTTTCAAATGAAGAATTATGAGGCTGAAGCAAAATCAGGTTAAAATTGCACATATTTTAGCTTGAGTAAATAAAACTGTTCAAATTGCTATCATGGATCCATTTATAGGCTAGTCCTATAATCAGTGTTATCTCCTTGAAGTAGAACGTTTTCAGTCATGTTGTTTAGTTTAAATAAACTTGTTACCCTGGTGTGCATTGGAATTGTTATCACCTTCACTCTTCAATGTATAAATCGTAGAAAAAGAAGTCTCCTAAATTTTCTGCAGAAGTAGCATCACAATTGAGGGAAAAATATAATCTAACCAAGTGTGATCTCCTGGATCTAATTCTTATCATTAATATGAGAATGACTCCAGGGAATGACACCTTTCTGGCTTCTGTTCTCAGTTAACTTGAATTCAGTGTAACATAGTTTGGAATGAATATTGGATTTCAATAAAGAACATTTGGGGAACTTGAAACCCAGAAAGCAAGGAAGGCATCCAAATTTATGATGGCTCAAAAATGCTTGAAATAGCATTTTATGCCTGATCAAATACCATTTAAATGGGCTGTAGACTATTGGGAAACAGTGTTTATAGAACATCTTATATTTGCAAAGTGCTTTCAGTCATTTTTAATAGTCATGTTGGGTGGATAGTTATAATTGCAGCTGACAAGGACAGCTCAATATAACAACTGACATTCAAGAGATTTTATGGTAAATCAAATTATTCTAAGGTGTTTTATTTAATCGTGGGAAGAATAACAGGAGAAAAGATAGAAGAGGAAGAAAATAAAGAATGGAGGAGGAAGAAATACATGTGGGAAAGCAATGAAGATAATTTTTGATACTGAATTCTCTTATAAGCTTTGTCTAATAAGCTAGCTTCTCTCTTCAAACAAACATCTGGTAGCAAAAACAAGGCTAGGAAGTTTTTATAATGATAGAATATACATTTTCCATAAAATTTTTATTTGGTAGCCTTGTGATGTTTTCAGAGAATTCTAATATTCAATTTCTTACCTGGCATGTAATTAATGCCTGATACATATACATATACGTGTGTGTACATATATATATGGTATGATAAAAATATGGTGAATGTTTAAATTAAAAAAATTTATTACTGTAAAAGACACATTGCCATTAATGCCCCTCAAAATACTCCCCCTCGCTTCTAACACACTTATCCCATCGTTCTTGCCACTTTCTAAAGCAGTTCTGGAAGTTCTCTTTCGTGAGTGTCTTTAGTTGCACTGTCATGGCTGCCTCGATGTCCCGAATTGATTCAAAACATTTACCTTTCAAGGTCATTTTGACTTTGGGGAAGAGCCAGAAGTCTCACGGTACCAGATTCGGTGAATAAGGTGGATGAGGACACACCATAATGTTTTTATTTGACAGAAATTGCTGTACCAGAAGCGATTTGTGACATGGAGTGTTGTCATGATGGAGGATGAAGTAAAGACACTCATGAAAAAGGACTTCCAGAACTGCTTCAGAAAGTCGAAAGAAGGATGGGATAAGTGTGTTCAAAGAGAAAGGGAGTATTTTGAGCAGGATGAATGGCAATGTATCCTTTACTGTAATAATTTTTCTTAAATTTAAACATTCACCATATCTTTTGATCACACCTCACATATATTCGTTATTATCACTATTAGTTCACTGTTGTTCAAAATATTTAGAAGTACATGAGTATGGTTCTCCGCTAAGGAAATTAGTTTAATTATATATTTCTTTTCTTATTCAAGTTTTGTGTTCCCTTTTTTGTTTGTTTTGTTATTGTTATTTTTTATGACTAATTATTCATTCTTCCCACATTCTTTAGCAATACCTTTCAATTGTTTCCCACATACTCAAACTCATCGGTAATTCAGCAGTTCCCTTTTTATCTCTTGAAGACTGCCTATCTAGAGCCCTCCATTCTCTCCTTCTGATCTGAAGTTTTTGTTCTCTTGATCTGCTACACAGCTGAAACCTCAGGACTTCCTTTTACAGTTATGAGGGCATTTACTGGACTCATTCCTTTATTAAGTCCCCATTTCCTGGAACTCCTGGTTCTACTTTTTTTGGTTTAAATTTTTGTTTTGGAGGATCAATCTTCCTGGGTTTGTTAAGAAATGATGTTTGGGAGGCAAATGTTTACATATCTGAAAATTTCTTCTTCCCTTACACTATATTAATAGTTTTGTTTGGCAGAGTGATGCTAGGTAGAAAATGGAGTATTTGAGTATTTTTGGCTTTTAAAGGCCTAACTCCATTGTCTTTTTATTTCTAATATTGTTTAGCAGTATGATGATACTTTTATTCTGATTCTTTGTATGTGGCCAATGGTTGCCTTTTTGGAAACTTTTAGACTCTTCCTTTCCTTGCTGTCTTGAAATTTCGTAATGATGCACCTTGATAGGTGTGTGGGTGTTGTTTCATTCTTTTTGATGGGGAGTGAATCTTGAGGTAACTGAACTAAGTTTTAATTTCTTCTTTGCTGATTTCTTCCTGATTTCTCTTTTGTCTCTGAGACTTCTAAATCAGATTTTCCCTTCCTGGATTATCCACACAATTTCTACTTTTTGCTAAATGGACTTAACTTGTATCACATAATCATGAATTTTTAAAAATTTTTGGTCTAAAATGCTTAATTCCTATCTATTACCTTTCATGTTCTAAAGCTATAGCACCTTTTTAATGACCTTAATTATTTTGTTTTTAAAATTTCTTCAAAACCCATTATTTGTTTCCAATTCATCTGGATTTCTGTTTGGTTTCTGTCTCAGGTTTGAGGTTTCATCATACATTTGGTGGTTCTTGCTGTGCTTTTAAATTTAAAATTAGATTAGATAAAAATTGATTGTAAAATCTGTGTGAGTGGGTGGGGTTTGTCCACTGGTAGTTTTCAACATACACTGTTTGGGTGGTGAACTGTCCTTACTGGTGGGGGGTGTAGGGGGTGTCCCCCAGTTCCAAATAGCTGGAGCTGTTTGACTTCTCCATAGAAGAATTCTCCAGGTTCCTGCTTGGAGGTTTTAAGTCTGGCTAGAAGCTGGGCTATAGAACTTTCCTTAAACCCTATTTTTCAGCCTGGCACCAAGTCCCTGACCACGACTATGTCTGGTGTCCCCAGACCATGATTTCTCAATTGAGATTTCTCCAGAGAATCTGATGCTTGGCTAGATTGAGAAAGTAGAGTGTAGCTGATTGGTTATATGTGGAAATGAAGACTGGGAGTCAACTGCTCTAGTTGCAGACTTTTAACCATTACTCCTGCTTTGAGCTTCACCCCACCTTCAGTAAGTTGAGGTTTAAATGACACCTCTAGTTTACATGTCTCTCCAGGATTCTATGGGAAGGCAACAGGATGGAGGAGGCTGAATTGTTCCTAAGTGGTATTCCTCACTGCAGGCTTTCACATTTGATTACTATTTCTGTTGCTATGGTCAGTCAGATACTCTCTTCCATCCACTTTCCTGATTCTGAAAATGTGTTGACCTCACCGGTCATCTGATTCTTCTCCCATTTTCCTTTTCGACATGAGTTTATATATTTTTCCCACCTATACTGCCATCTTAATGATGTTTGGGGGATAATCAGAGATAAAATACATGTGTTCATTATGTGAAATTAACTGTAAGACCTTTATTTTTTAAACAGATGAAATTGCCTCTGGTAAGGATGGGGTTGTAACTGATTTAAGAGCTACTTAATGAACTGCGTGACTTGCTTATCATAAAGCCAAATCTTGACTCTGGGTAAATGCTAGAACACATCATAAACCTAGCAACCATTTCAGTTTGGTGAAGTAGAAGCATCCTGATCTTCTATTTTAGAAGTATCCTTCCCGCAAGTGGAAGTGATAAATGTGATCTACAGTGAAGTGTTATGAGACATGTTGACAATAGGGAGGCACTCAATCCCAAATACAGTGTTAGGAACTGGTAAGGTGCTGAGGGTGAAAAACTGTTTTGCTTGCAGAGCAGAGTTATCAATTTAAATAATCAACTTTAATAAATGTATTAAGCATTACCTTTAAAAAATGTTGAAAACTATACTTAAATCTCACTTTCGCTATAATGTCATCTCCCTGACTTGTCAACCAGAAATTATCTCACCCTATTTCAACATTTGCTATATATACCTGTAGAGTTTTCTATAGTTTTAATTTCTTCAAATAAAAAAAATGCTTCCCAATTGGGCCTTTCTTCTCCAGTTGAAGTAATGACATAATGTTACCACAATTTTGGGCCCAGTAAGGATATTAAACAAACAAACAAACAAATAAAAAACCCCATGAAACCATAATCAACTATTAGCATCATCCTATTTAAAAGAGCTATTAACTGGAACAATTTGAGAAACAAAACTAATAACATGTATTCAATTATAGCCCAAAGTGTAAAATAAATATCCAGGAGTCCATACTAATATAAATGTTTGAATAAATAAATAAAGTAGGGAGAAGAGATAAATCTCCTGCACAGAATTCTTCGTAAATTATGTAGATTCCCCTCCCTCAAGAAGGTGCCACATAACTCCCCACCCTTAGGTGTGGGCTGTACATAGTGACTTTCTTCCGAAGACTACAATATGGAGAGGGTTGGGGTGGGGGGAATAACCTTACAGTGGAGAAAAAACAAAAACAAAAAAACAAAAACACTCAGTCACGTGATCAAGCTTAACATCAGCAGTGATAAGTCACAAGTGACATTAATTCTATGTACCTTGATACAGTGTGATGAAAATGGCACTTTATCTCTATGGTCTTCCTCCTCAAAACCCATAACTCAGTCTAACCATAAGAAAATTATCAAACAAGTTCAAAATAAGAGACATTCTACAAAGTACCTGACCAGTATTTCTCAAAACTCTCATTTATCAAAAATAAGGAAAGTCTAAGAGACTATTACAGTCTAAGAAGACATGACAACTAAATGTAATGTAGTATCCTGGATGGGGTCCTGGGACAGAAAAAGGACATAGGTAAAAACTAAGGACATCAGAAAAATGTATAGACTTTAGTTAATAGCAACTCAAAATAGTGTCATTAGTTATAACAAATGTACCATACAAATGTCTGATCAAAACAGAAAATTACATGTATAGGTATACAGGGGTTTTCTGTACTATTTTTGTAATTTTTCTCTAAATCTACATCTATTCTAAAATAAAAAGCTTACATAAAAGTTAACATAACAGTACAATAGAGAAAATCTTTTAAATTCAGTAGGGGACCCTTTAGGGGGGGAAATAAAAACTCAAGTGCATGTGTTTTTTTGTTTAGAACTTTTCCAAGATTCCAGAACTGGCTTTTGGGACACATTCATCTCTGTCATTCTGAGTTGCTCATTTGTGGTACTGCTGTGACATGCACAATCTTCAACTTCCCTTGAGGAGCTTACAATTAAATGGGGATTTATGTTTGAATCTATCATTTTCGATATTTAACATTTTGCCTACCACATAATAGATTATGAAGAAATAAGATATCTTCCATGCAATTGTTTGTGTTGTTTTATCCTATTAAGTTGGACAAATAAAAGAAATACACACATAGAACTTAAGCAGGTGCTATTACTAATTGTGTGGAAAACAAAATTCAAAAAGACTGACATGATTAAGAAGGTTTCTAAAGCATGAGCAAACTGGAACTATGCCGTCATTTTTCTGATTGAAATATGAAAACAACAACAACAAGCAAGGTATGGGGTCTTAGTTGAATATAAGATTAATATGAGTCAGTAATATATTATTGTGATGGGTTAGAAATAGGCAATATCATAAAGATTGAATCAAATTTTGAAAAGGGAGAACAATTGTTGATTTGATGGGTGCTTTGAATTTCTTCATTATATTTTACAAACTATTTACACTGGTGATGTAATACTTCCTTAATTGGAGGAAGAATTAGATTTAATTAACTTATCACAAAAAAGTTTTAAATTGAAGTTATTTAAAGAGAGTTTCTTATTCTTATTTTGGGGGTTCACTAGTATGATGGGAAGTAGTTATCATTCTGCATAAAGGTCCAAAGAAAAGGGAACCAAGGGCCCTTATGGCTTTGATTATATGTAGCTTTAAATCCTAGCTCTAGAAATCCTCTCTCTCTCTCTCTCTCTCTCTCTCTCTCTCTCTCTCTGTGTGTGTGTGTGTCTCTCCTCTTCTGGCCCCCTAATCAGCAACCCTGAGGCAGCAGAAGACAATAGTTCAGACCTGAATAACAATCACAAGGTCCAGACCTCTGGAAAGCTAAAGATAACATCTTGACCTAAGTCAGATTTCCATCCTAGCCTTAGGGCTACTTTCCCTCAGAGTTGTCCTCAAGACCTGAAGAAATGATTCATTACCCTTACCTCACCTCTGACCAAATAGGTCCCAGCACAACCCTGAACTCCTTAATTCACCGTGTCTTGTTATTTTTGCCCTTTATAATCTGTAACCTACACACCACTGGGGCGTTGGGTCCTTTAGAGCATGAGCTTGCCCGTCTCGGAATTGGCTAATTCTCTAATAAAACTAATTTCTATGCTGTAAACTCCTGCTTGTGCATTCCTTTGGACGAATGCACATGATAGATTCAAATATTGGGGTCCCGGAAACAGAAGGACATTCAATTGTATTCACTCTATTTGTATATTATGTTGTTTTTCATTTTAAGTAGGGACTATTTGGCAGATGGTAGGTAAATTTCTTAGGATGGTCATAAAACATGATTAAAGATTACTAATCTTGCATAGAAATATAGTCAATAATATTGTGATAGCGTGGTACAGTGTCAGATGTTTGCTGGACTTATCATGGTGATCACTTCTTCAGCATAGGGAATATAATCAATAATGTGTTAATAACTCTGCATAGTGTCAGGTGGGTACTGTTGAATAACTATGATGTACACCTGAAAATAATATAATATTTTGTTAGCTATATTTTAATAAAAATCTTTTAAAAAAATTTACTAATCTTTATTTTTGGTTGTGTTTAAGACAAGAATGAAAACTCAAAATATAATCTCTAAGAAAGAGGCACCTGAGGACCTTGTTCTTCCTTTTTATTTTTTTGAGAGAGAAAGAGAAAAAACTAAAGATAAAAATATTGCATGCAAGGCGGCCGGTTAATTCAGTTGGTTAGAACGAGGTGCTCTTAACAACAAGTTTGCAGGTTCGATCCGGGCATGGGCCACTGTGAGCTGCACCCTCCACAATTAGATTGAAACAACTACTTGACTTGGAGCTGATGGGTCCTAGAAAAACACACTTAAAAAAATAAATGGGGCCGGCCCAGTGGCTCAGGTGGTTGGTGGTTGGAGCTCTTATTCTCCTAACGCCAAAGGTTGCCGGTTTGATTCCCGCATGGGCCAGTGGGTTCTCAACCACAAGATTGCCGGTTGTACTCTGAGCAAGGGATGGTGGGCTGCGCCCCCTGGAACTAACAACGGCGACTGGACCTGGAGCTGAGCAGTGCCTTCCACAACTAAGATCCAAAGGACAACAACTTGACTTGCTTGGAAAAAGGCCTGGAAGTACACATTGTTACCCAATAAATTCCTGTTCCCCTTCCCCAATAAAAATCTAAAAAAAAAAAAAAAAAATCTGATAAATTATCAATTAAAAAAAAGCATGCAATAAAAATACATATGTATATTACATACAGCAAATGGAAATGAATGTAAACACATTAATATACAGAGGGTGCCAAAAAATGTATACACATTTCAAGAAAGGAAAAAACTGTATTAAAATTGTAATACTCAATATATACCAATAACAAAAGATAAATACAAGTCATGCAAATACATTTTTTTGGCACCTCTGGTATTAAACATACGCATAATTCAGTAGATGAGGAAAATGGATGCAGAAAGAGAGATAAGAGAATACATTTTAAAAATAGAAAAGCAAAAAATAAGTAAGCGTAAATGAAAAACACAGAGAATGAATTAAGGAGAGAGGGTAAAAGATGGAGAATTTTGTATATAGAGAACTAGAAAAGGGAGATACAAACGAGGGAAAGAGGAAGAAAGAGGACTCCTTTGGAGATTCTAAATTAAATGCATTGTCACACTCTGCTTCTGGAACTGTAGATGTAAGGGTGTTGACACCTATTAGTCCTCCATTTGAAATGTTAATTATCTCATTAACTACTGTTCTAGGCTCTCAGTGGGGGAGCAGGGTATTATCCCTCTGGAGTGATTAGATGAAGGAACAAAACAAGAAGAATGCCCCCAAGCATCCAAAGAAACATTTCTTTTCCAGGTCCAATAGCCTCAACTCCTTGGTTGGATATTTACTTCCTTGGTTTTCTAGGGACTTTTTGTCTCCAAGCAACTTTTTGCCTTCTCTACCTGTCTTACCACCTGGAACATCCTCACCAGTGGTCTCACAGGCAGGCCTCTGCTCCAACATCAAGTCTCATTTCTGTGACTAACTCACTTCTGAACTTTCCGCAGGTCCAGCCATGATAACATCCAACCTTTCTGGTAGACCTTAAGCTCCACAAGGACTGCAACAATGCTAATCTTGTTCATAGGAATATTCCCAAAAGCTGACACAGTGACCGACATGAAGAAGGTGCTTAATATTGAATGGATATACTCATATGAATAAATGACAAGATGGATGGTGGATGTTTGGATTGATATTCTAAACGTCTGCCTCCAACTAGATTGTAAGATACTTGAATGCAGGGACCAACTACTTATCTATGAATTCCCAATACCCAACATTGTACATCTGGCATATAATTAAACTTTCAAATGAGTGAGTGAACTAGTGGAATTATCAGAGATAATCTTAAAATAATTTATAAAATATAATGTAGGATAAACACTACTTATAAGTAACACAGTGCATGTAAGTGTGTGTGTGTGTGTGTGTGTGTGTGTGTGATTATGCATGTGTGTCTTTCACAATGAGATGCTTTTCAAAACTTTGAAATAAGGGAAATTACTTTTCTTTTGAATTTGACATGATGAGATCATAAACATGCATACCACCTTCATTAAAAAGAATCACAGGCCAGAGCAATATTACCATTTAGCTATTTAGGAGATGGATGGAAATAGATTAAATGAACAGTAAGGGGAATATGATTACTGGTCCTTTCAGTTACAATACTTAAGTGGGTCATTCAAAACAAGGTAATGATTTTCATGTTCAGTCACGTGTTACTCATAGAACAATCTACAAATGTTATTTAACAATTATTTCCTATTGGTGAATATAATGCATTCCAGACAGACTGTTATGACATGACAATAAGAATCAGAACACTTCATCTCAGTTGGGGCTCAGGCAGGGTTCAGAATACCATATTTTAGCATGTCCTATAGATACAACATTGGGAATAATCCAGCATCCTCTGTCATCCTTAGCTGCCAAGTCTGGTTAGAAAACACTTTGGCTAGTTTCGCAAATGACCCTTGAAATACTGTGCTGGAATCTTAAGTGGATTGTGATGCTTACAAATAGTGTACTCAGATCAGGAGGACCAATGAGGCCAGGTTTTATCCATTTCTATCAAGTATTTGATGAGGTCAGACTTTAGTAATATTGTTCATTCCAGATTTAAAATTATTTTTAATCAAAAACATAAAGGAGTTCATTCAGTCTGGCCTGTCTATTGAGTAAACAAACTAACATTCCACTTCCTTCCAAATGCAGATAATGACAGTTCACTGCAAATTTCAATAGGATTTCTAATTTATTGCCAACTGGAAAAAAAAAATTGTTCTCAACAATAATTTTTTTGAATGATGATGATGGGTGGCTAGGGATGCATAATTTTAACTTTTAGTTTTTATTAAAATGATCAAGAAAACACAGAGGGAAATGTGGTTATACCTGCTGAAACACTCAACATTAGGTAATACTTAGTGAAAGCAGAGAGAAATATCTACTGAGAGACCTAGAGGGAGAGCCGTAGCCCCAGGCTTGAGTGTGGGAGGAGCTGTAAGAGCACAGTGATGATAACCACGATCTCAGGGGTACCTGGCCTTCTCTGACCAGAGAAAGCAAAGACACCCATTTGCCTTCCTCCATCTACAAGGGAGTTGTTTCCTGGTGCCATTAGGGCCATTGTACACATACAGAGGGTGCCAAAACAATGTACACACATTTTAAGAATGGAAAAAAAAAAAACTATTACAATTGTCGTACTGAATATGTACTGATAACAAAAGACCAATACAAGTCACGTTTGACTTCTGCAATTACAAGAGGTGCTCAAAGTGGTTACCATCGCTGTCCACACACTTCTGATTATGGCCAACGACTGCTTGAACAATGTTGACCATCTCCTAAAATGTGTATACATTTTTTTGGCACCCCCAGTATACACCATCACCGCCATTAGTATCCTTTTCTATCCACTCAAGATTCATGCTTCCCAGTGATGCAATACCACCAGGAGGATATAGGATGCATAGCCAGCACACAGTCAGAACTCGGGCTGTAAGTTAGCAGTAGGAAGGGTAGAGACAAAAGCAACTGTTTAAGAACTCTGCTCTTTAAAGAGTAGTGGCTTTTCCCTTAACTATTTTTCAAGAGAAACATTACAAATTACATTATGCACTGATGAATTTCCTTCCCCATATTTACATGATGAGGCAGCAAAAGCAGAGCTTTCTTACTCAGTTCAGCAAACTACACTACGTTGTAAAAAATGGCTTGACCTGAGAAAGGTAGCACGAAACTTACACAGACCTAAGGTATGGAAGGATTCTAGGAGCAATCAGGTGGAAAGTGAAGGAGAACAGGAGCATTTGTGGTAGACAGACAATAGGTCTGAAAACACATCTCCTCCTCACTGAAGAGAAAGTTTCCAATTTGGGATCTGTAAATGGTTCTGCAATGTAAAAGGAGACAATTGCAGCTTGGGTGTAGAGGGAAAACAAAAGCATATTTTAAACATGGAATGTGGACAGAAGTGATGTGTGCTATTTCCAGGCCTGATTCTTAATGACTTGCTAGGCAATGCCTGACTTTCTTTCACCCGACAGCCAAAGTGAGACAATTCCAGATAAGGAGATGCGAGGTGGAAGGAATCTGGTCCCTAAGTGAGCACTTGAAAGACAGCCACCAAGCCGGGAACACCTGCATTATATTGTCGCTTAAGCAAGAAATAAATTTTTAGTGTGTTAAGCCACTGAGATTCCAGGACATATTTATTATGGCAGCTAGCATTATGTTAACTATAATATTAAGATAGACTCCCTGGGGAAAATGGGGCCAGTGATGTAGTTTGATATTTGAAAAACTAATAGGGGGGAAACTCACCTCATATAATACTTTACAGACATTTATGTTTTTAAACATGACCTAGTGCTATTACTTCACTAGGGCTTGAATAAGTCAGCTAAAGTCTAGGAGCCTCTGTTTCCTTATTTGTCAAGTACAGTTTGTACAATAAGGCACCCCTAAGTTAACTGCTGCTTACCTTTCCCCTGACTTAAAATTCTGTGGTCTTTTTACTGTGAGTGAAAAGTCTACACCAATGTCAGGTAACCACAAAAAGTCAACAATTAAAAAGTGTGAGTATAGAGAAAAAAGAGAGGTTATTTTTAATAACCCATCTTAGCAAAACATACGTGTATTATTATCTCCATCTTTATAGATAAGGGCATTGAGTGGCTAAGTAACTTGCCATTAAACAGCTAAGCCATTAACATTAAATATCAGAACAGCTAGTTAGTGGTAGAATCAATATTTGAGCCAACGTCTGGCTGACATCCAAAGCCCAGGCACTTTGTCACTACCGGACTCTCCTCCCAAGGTCTGCGCAGTACTTACAAAATACCAGCGACTTGCTTCCATCACAGCTAAGCCCCAGTGACTGTCAGGCGGTGACTATTACTACCCCTCCATTACAACTAAATTGGCTCTAGGTGCCATTGATCTTCATCATCTGTGTCTCGTGCCCTACACTCTGTGCTGAGGCAGTGCAAAGGGCTTTTCTTTTTTTGTTTAAACTTTTTTATTTATTTAAATGTGTTTTTCCAGGACCCATCAGCTCCAAGTCAAGTGGTTGTTACAATCTAGTTGTGGAGGGCACAGCTCACAGTGGCCCATGGAGGGATCAAACCGGCAGCCTTGTTGTTAAGAGCACGGCGCTCTAACCAGCTGAGCCATCTGGCCGCCCAGCAAAGGGCTTTTCAGACCTCCAAATTTTTATGTATGAAAATAGTATTTCCCGTTCTGAGCACTGATTAGCAGACTCCTCCCACATTTATTAGTCGAATACCTTGTTCTTAAGGCTGACTTCTGCTCTAATTGAAAAACCTCCATTTTTCAATTAGTTAGAAGGAAACAAATGTCCCCCAGGGATAAGCTTTTTTCCAAAGCTGTTGAAGTGGGGACTCTCATGTTTAAATGTGTTTTTTAAAATCATGATTATATTTTGTTTTGTTTTTTCCAATCATATTCAGGTTATGTAAGTTTCCTATCATCAAACTGTGCTTAGCGACCACTGCTACTTATAAGCATTTATGTAGTTTATTCTATAAGGGCATTTGGGCTCATGACAAAAGGTGCAGTTCTCCATTTGGCTCCCCTTGAATTCTCCATAGTAAGGACTCAATTAGCATAGACAAGAGAAATGAAACTGACCTTGAGGTTATCATTTCGTTCTTTCCTGCCAATATATGAGTGTTCTCTTCAATACTGGCCAGAATATTACTGATTCTAATTATAAATGAATCGTGACAGGTCTTCATTTACAATTTCCCGCAAGAGGATTAAGTCAGGACTTTCATACGTTTTGGCTATTCCTTGAAGTATTCACCTTGAAGTTGACATTGTCTGTCATAACACTTTTCCCTGGCTGATGCAGTTTCCAAAAGGTCTCTTTTTAATTCATTGATATATTTTGTAGAAATTTTTGTTTTTATCCATTTCTAAAAAAGCTTATACAAGGTATGATCAAAAGATATGGTGAATGTTTAAAAAAAAAAGTCAGATTGAAAGACACATTGCCATTAAACCCCCTCAAAATAGGTCCCCTTGCTTCAAACACACTTATCCCATTGTTCTTGCCACTTTCTGAAGCAGTTCTGGAAGTCCTCTTTTGTGAGTGTCTTTAGTTGCGCTGTCATGGCTGCCTCAATGTCCTGAATCATTTTGACTTTGGGGAAGCGCCAGAAGTCCTATGGTGGCAGATCTGGTGAATAAGGTGGATGAGGACACACCGTAAAATTTTTATTTGACAGAAATTGCCATATCAGAAGCAATGTGCGACACAGAGCGTTGTCATGATGGAGGATGAAGTAAAGACACTCACGAAAGAGGACTTCCAGAACTGCTTCAGAAAGTGGCAAGAACGACGGGATAATTGTGTTTGAAACAAGGGGGAGTATTTTGAGGGGGGTTAATGGCTATGTGTCTTTTACTGTAATACGTTTTAAAAAATTTAATCATTCACCGTAACTTTTGATCACACCTTGTATGTATCTCACAGGGTTTTTGTGAGATTTTGAGTGAGATACCCAGGCTGGGCCTAAGCTATGCCTGCTACTAGGATTTCAATGTACTTGGAAAAGTCTGATGACATGGTGAAATAGGTTACCCAGGACACTACTTGTATGGAGCATACAGGAGCCTTGAGAAAAAGACCTTATGAAGGAAAAGCTAACTTGAGCATCTGGTCTCAAAGTCAGTGAGAAGGAATGATTTTGCATATAGCTTGATGCCTGCCATTCAAATCTATCATAGCCAAGCCCCTAGATTTATGTCTGTAATGAGGGGAGACAGAAGGCTCTGAATACAACCTGAACGGGCTCATTCACTAAAACCTTGTTAGACTGTGAGACACAGGCAACCTCACTTTAACATTCATCTAAAGGACTTATTCAGAATAAAAGAGAGGGTTTTTCTCCTCCAGTTAGGCACTGACCATCATACTTGGCTATCTGAAGACTCCAGTGCAATGGGGACTGCACCCACAGAGAATTGCAGTGCCTAGTAAGATAAGGTGGCACTTCTTGCAAGGGGTCCTTGGCTGAGAATGTGGTTAAAAGTAGAAGTGGCAGCAGCACAGGTACACAGGGGAGGTTGTGTCACCTGGTGAAAGGAGAAGAGGGATCCTGTGATGGGAGGCTAGTGGTTGGTGGGTGGACGGCTGGAAGACAGACAGCAAAGGCACTGAAGAGATGAGAAGAGGTACAGGTGGGGAGGGGGAGGTGCAGTAGTAACATTATGCATATGGATGCCACATAGCGGACTGCACTGACTTGTGAGCATGGACGTGACACCATCTTAGTGCCACCAGAAATACTTTGAGAGGGAGGGCACGAGGAATACATGGAGGAGAAATGAATGACAAGTAGGGGTTAGTTTATCATCTTGTATGATTAGATGAGTCCATTTCATGTAATTGAGCACCATTAACATTATTTGGATCCAGGGAATGGTGAATCTGGGAAATCTGTATCAGAAATTTGTCCATCATAGGCACTCAGTTAATGGTCATCTTCTGATCCCTTGACCCGGTTCTTTTTTCCATTTTAAGGGAATGACCTAGATTCATATATGGACTCTATCATCAAACCATGTCTGAATGAAGCAATTTGTAAAATCTTGGTCAAGTTACTTAGTCTTTCTTGGCTTGTTACTCCATTAGCAAAATGAGACAAATGTAACCTGTTTTGCAGTCAAGAGATGGCATATGTAGAACATCGTCCCAACACCTGCACAAAGTAAATACTCAACAATGTGAATTTTCTCCAACGTTGAACAATTGAAGAATTCTATGCAACTGGCATCTCAGAACTCACCTTAGCCAGCAGAACTGTGATAATTAGAAAAGACTCACATCAGGAGTTCCAGCCAAGAGCTTTTTCCCTTTGCATATCCAGTAATTTATTTGATTCTTTCAAACAACTGAATCTGGCCCTATGATGAACATTTTACATATGAAGCAACCAAGGCTCAAAGTTTTCATATGGGTGAATTCTGATTTAGGCAACAAGGCTGACTGAACTAATGCTGACAGTCCCTTATGCTCCTTTCTTACGTTTTAAAAATTGTGACTAAATATACATAATGTAAATTTTACCATTTTCTGCACTGTACACCTGAAGCTGAAGCTGACCAATAATGAATGCCAACTATAAATATATATATATATATACACACACACATATATATGTATATATATATATGTATGTATATACTTACAAGAAGCGGAGTACAGCATTAGGCATAGAGACAGTGGAAATGTAATGGCTCTGTGCGATGTCAGAGGGAAAGTGGATGGGGTAGGGGGGTTCACACAGTGTGATGGATATCAATGATAAACGTCTAAGTATTACTTTGTCTTGTGCACCTGAAACTAATAAAAATAAAAAATTTACCATTTTAACCATTTTTTAAGCATATAGTTCTATTGCATTAAGTACACTCACACATTGTTGTAAAACATCACCACCATCTTTCTCCAGAACTTTTTATCTTCTCACACTGAAACTCTGTAACCATTAAACAATAACTCTCTATGTCTCTACCCTCCAGCCCCTGGCAATCACCATTCTACTTTCTGTCTATGAATTTGATTCCTCTAGATACCTCATGTAAGTGGAATCATACAGCATTTGTCCTTTTGTGTCTGGCTTACTTTGTTTAGCATAATGTCTTCAAGGTTCATCCATATTGTAGGATGTGATAGAATTTCCCTCCTTCTGAAGACTGAATAATATTCCACTTATGCATATACCTGATTTTTTTGATCTATTAATCTGTGGAGGGCCACTTGGATTGCCCCACATTTGGCTACTGTGAATAATGCTGTTATAAATATGGGTCTAAGTCTGTTCAAGTCTGGGTCTAAGACCTGTTCAAGTCTGTGTTTTCCGTTCTTTTGGGTATATATCAAGAAGTGGAATTGCTGAATCATTCAGTAATTCTATTTATAAGTTTTTGAGGAAGTGCCATACTTTTCCATACAGGCTGCACCGTTTCACATTCCTACCAGCAGTGAAAAGTGTTCTGATTTCCCCATATCCTAGCCAACACCTGTTATCTCTTTTCATTTTAAATAACCTCTTTTCTTTTCTTAATAATGGGTGTTCTGAGTAAGAGCTTTTACAGTGCCTAATAAGAGCAATGATGGGAAGCTAAAAACAGAACCACACACAGAGCATTTATATCTGTGTGTTATTTGTAAATTGCTTATTGTATTTAAGTTAATGTAGTTATCTAAATGCAATTCATTTAAAAATATGGTTCAGTTCTTACTACCTAGCACTATCTGTAATTTCCAGTTAAATCCATTTCAGTTATTGTTTTCAAAAAAGCATCTGAAATGGACGTGTTTTCCGGATTCCATTTGCAAATAAAATTTAGCACCTTTATAAAATCCAGCTGAATTTTCCTCCTCCTTGGGTGAGAGGACTCAACCAGTAGATTAGGCGTTAGCCATCTGATTACATTTTATTTACTGGTGTCATGTATTATTCTCCACTTTTGCCTGGATTTCAATTGCAGGCATCAAATATTTGGCAGTAGCACAAAAGAATCTTCCCCAAACTTAAAATCATAAGGATATGGTAAATTCAAAGTAATTTTTCCCTACAAATACGATAACCACTCTTTTAAAATTAAAGGTTCAGAATTTATAAACGTATTGGTCCATAAAAATATAAATTCTCATATTAAAATGTGTGTTAGTTAATATTGGTTGCAGATGAACAAAGTGTAATTTCTTTTATTCTTTTTTTTAAATTACAAAATGGGTGCCTTGAAGACCTGCAGAAAACAGTATGAAGCCTCTTGTGGTGATGTCACATTTCAGTGTTCCAGTATTTACTGGCTATGTGTGATGTTGGGCAAGGTATCTTTGTGGAACTTTAAAAAAAAAAATAAAGGAATACAATGCTTATCTTCTAGAGAGAAAATAAAACATTGCTGAGAAACATCTAATATTAGGAGCCTCCCAGAATAGATGCTTATTCAGTTAGTCCTCTTTTATCCCCTTCCTACACTTTAATTATCATCTTTGTTATATGACAATTATCCAGGGGAACATTTTATCTCAATTATTATATTTCTTCCCTTTTCATTTTCTTTGGCATAGAAAAATTAAATGTTTACCTTCAAAGCATGAATTAGTGTGCCTGTGTTTTCCCCTAAGGAGTGAATTTAATTTAATTAATAACTTCAAAATCCCTTGGGTGATATGAAATATGCATAGTTATTATAAGCCAAAGTGTGTCAGGGAGAGGGGGAGATGACTCAGTAGGAGGTAGAGGCAGATAACATATGTGCAAATGGAAGTTAGAATCTGGGCAACACTCCAGGAGTGAAGAAGGGTGCTAAGTCAGTGTCTAACAATTTGCATCACGCAGGTGTACTCGTGTTGCCAAGAGAAAGCTGCAACCTTGTTGTAGAGGACTGGTCCAGGTCATATTAGACCATCTTCCTTCCCGTGTCAGGCATCTGTGAAATAGCAACACAGGTCTCCTGGCTGTAAATAAATTTGATTTTTGACCAGGCACATTTATAAGCCAGAATCAACAGGGAGGATGTGCCATAACACAGCACTTTCCAGTCATCATAGTGTTCTCTTTTAAGTGGCAAATTTTCCCAGTGCACTCAAAATGTGATTTGATTTACAAAGAATTGATTAAAAAGACAGGACTTTAGAGCTGAAAAGTACCTCCGAGTTCATCTAGTACAAAATTCACACTTTACAAAACAGAAACAGGGTGACAAAGGACAAAGAGTTGCTCAACACCAGGAAGCTGCACAGGTTGGAGTTCCCAACCTCCTGACTACCAGGACCAGGTTCATTCCACGAGGCCACAGCTGGGATTCCTTCTAGCAAGATTCCTACGTGTTCAACCCACAAAGAATTGTTATTTTTCACCAAAACTCCTAACCTACCTCAGAGCTATATCTTGGTAATTTTACAGGGTCTGGCTCAGAGTCTTTTGAAGTGGACACTCAAAAATTAACCAAGTAAGTATTTTTCTAATCTTAATCATGATAAGAAGAAGAATGATGATGACAATAAAGTTTCACACTTGCATAGTGTGTATTATGTTCCAGGCACTAATCCAGGCACTTTACATCAATGAACTCTCAAAATCCCCTATGAGGGAAGGACTATTATCCCCACTTTACAGGAGAAGAAATTGAGAACAAAGTAATTAAGTCACTTGTCCAGAATGTACATAGTTGATAAGTGATGGATTTGGTTTTTGGACACAGTCAAATGGCTCGAGAGTCTGAACACTTAACTACATTTCCTCTCAAAATACTGCTATCCTACACCACCACTTTTCTATACAAGGATAGGGAGATGTTCCTGGTGGGCACAATAAGATAACTTGTTGAAACTAATTTCTGACCCTTCCCTATAGTGGGAGATCTGGCTGGAAAGAATAGAGAGCCAAAAGTCACCAGGTGTGATCTAAACTACAGAGGAAGGGCTCCACAAATGAGGCCATCTTGGAGAAGGCACATATTTTTCTGCAGTTTTATTACACTTCAAGAAATACAGCATTCCTCAATGACTTTAATTACAGGTCTTCAATATGGAAAGAGCAATGCAGTCTAAGTAAAACTGAGCCAGTACTTGAAGTCAGGTAAAACAAGCAGGCTATTATTTCATAAATGACACTTTAATTATCACCAAGAGGCCATTCAAAATGCATCCTGGCAGTTTGCTTAGTTCCTTTTGGAAAGATAATATTGACAAACCACTATGAAACTGCAGTTCAGAAAACAGTATAAACTGAGATAGGTAATAAAACACAAATTCACTTGTGTTCCCTAGAGCAATGGTGAACAATTTGAAGAGGGAAGACACAGTTAAAATTATACTTTTATTTTTTAGGGTGAGGCAGGACATAAAGTTGCTTGCAGGAGACTCTAAGGTCTGTAGATTTATAATCTATGTAAATTATGAATTAATCGATGTTCTTAGCATAGTGACTTGACGTTTCAGCCATCCAAGCACCAGTCACTGAGTTGCTAAATGCCCTTGAATGCTAACGCTGCCTTCTTCTCCACTCCAGAAGACTGTCTTCTACTGACTTCCAGTCTAGAGGATTTCAAGAGACCTGCTTCTTCTAGAGATGATTCTGGGCCTCATCAAGGGTGAATAGTATAACTCAAGAGCCTTCGGTCATCTTTTTGAACTCCACAGCTTACTCCCTTGGTGATCACAGAGAGTAGAAAGTTTTTCATATTTAGCTTTCTCCTAAAAATTGAAGTTCCTATTGCTTACTATGGCTGGTTTTCCTTATAATTGAAACCAGTGCAATCACTCTTTGCCAGTGATGTGGGTCTTCACTCTAGATACCACAGGAAAACCATTCAAGCCACTTACCTTTTATCTCTTTCAGCTAGGAAATACTTCTTGTATTTGACTCTGTGTTTATTAAACCAAAGTGGAAAAGCTGTGGTGACTGATTCCATTATAGGCTAACCATATAAAATGAAGAACATTCTTGAGATATTTTTAGGGGCAACACAATTTACTTTTCTTTCTTTAGAATTGCACCAAATGTAAGGACATATAAGGATCATTTGTATCTCCAGGGGAAAAGAAGAAAATGAACGGTGCTTAGACTGCAATACTCTAGCCAAATAACAGGTTATATCTGTTCTCCGATAGATTCCTCCCCTGTACTTACATCTCTATATCCATTAATATGTTCCTTCAACAAAAATTATTAAGAACACACTCTATGTGCCTAGATTCATCTAATCTACAAAAATATTATGGTCTAGAGAGAAAAGAAAATGTATACATAAATAAACATGAAGAAGAAAGAAATAAATGTTATAAGTGCTGGATATAGAAAATGCTTTAAGAAATTTTACATGCTATCAAGAGAGACCCAGCAACTCTATTTCAAGAAGGTTTATTGAGGACGTGTTTTTCTCCTCTCTCTCTCAAAAAGACCTCATAAAAATCTTGCAAAAGATATAAAGGGGTTTTAATCTACAATGCTAAAGACAAGAAATGAGCAAGAGATCTCATTAAAATTCTGGAAAGTAGAATGGATAGAGCGATAGCTAATGTAGTCATATATAGCCACAAAGTAGAATATATTGATGAAGGGCTGCGTCCAAGTGGGAGAGTGGCATGTCTGCTCCACAGAACCCAAGACGCCTGGGACTGAGAAGACCCTGGGTAAATGAAATCAGGATAATATATGAAGACAAAGGTAGAACCCTAACAACCATTTAGTTCCTAGCCAAAGAAATTAATAAACAGATCGTTCTCATGAGAATTAAAAAGGCAATATAGGAGTTGGAACATGGGTAAATCTCTCTTAAATGAAGCAACTGGGACCTGAAAAAATTAAGGCTGGCAGCCTAACACCTCACCCTACCCACTCACCCTAAACTGAAGCTATAAATGTGTGGACAGGGATCACATTCTACTTCTCTAGTACCTCATTCTCAAATAGAAACAGGCTGTGAAGAATGAACCTCTTTTCGGAAAAGCCTAAAACATAAAATGTAAAGAACAATGATAAAAACATAAGAATCGGGAAAATATAACAAGAGAAAGATGTTGCAAACAATAAAAACAAGAGAAGAAGAAAAGACTCTTGGAAATTAAAAAATACTATGATAGATAAAATTTTAAAAATGTAACTGAAGAATTGGGTGATAAAAACAAGGAAATTCTTCATATCAGGGAGCAAAGGGACAAACAGAGAGAAAAATCTGAGGAAAGATAGATGACTCAGAAGATCAATCCAGGAAGACCACATCTGACTAATGGGGGTACCAGACAGAATCATAAACATGAGGGAAGAACTTTGCAAAGAAACATAAAAAAGAGTATTTTCCAGAGCTAAAAAAGCACTTCTTTAAATGGAAGTGATCCACTGCAGGCCTGGCACAAATACATTTTTTAAAAAAGAAACATCGGTAGCTATTGTGAAATTCTAGGACACCAGGACCAGGAGTCAAAAAACTTTTTCTGTCAAGACCAGAGAGTAAATATTTCAGGCTTTGTAAACCATACAGTCTCTGTCACAGCTACTCTACTCTCCTGCTGTAGAACAACAGCAGCCATAAACAATGTAAGTAAATGGCTGTGTTCCAATAAACTTTATGTAAAACACAGGTGGTGGGCTGGGTTTGACCCATGTACCCATTAGTTTACTAATCCCTGACCAAAAGCAAAGAGAAAAAGTTAAAAACATGCAGAGAGGAAAGAAAAATGAAAACAAAACAAAGCAGATAAAAAGGAATAAGTATCAGAATGGTACAAGCAACACTGCTGAGAGAGTGGACCAAGTATTCAAAGTCCTGAGAAAAAATAATTTAACTAGCTACAGAATTCTAACTATGAAGTGTAAGGGCAAACTTTCAGATTCAGACTCAGAAATTTTACTTTGCAAAGAGCTTTGATTAAGAATTTACTTCAGCTAATCTTCAGTAAGCTCAAAGACCAAACAAGAAGAACAAAAAAATACAGAACCCAGAAAACTGTATCCAACCCAGAAATCATGATGACAACTGTGTAGCAGGTCTAGAGAGTCAGTCTCTCTGAATAAAGCAAGGAGAAAGAGACCCTGCAAGGGTGGTATTTGGAAAACCAAGGAACTTGATTGAATATGTTACATGAGAGAGCACTTAAAAGGAAAAATACATTCATCACAAAGGGAAATAGTGAAAGTAGAAAAAAATCAATTAGAAAGAAGAGAAAAAACTTAAAATCCAAACAGGAAACGACACTAAATTATAATACTCTGTTGTCTAAGGGAATCAGCAGATGACTATTTGCATGGATTGTCAGGAGAGGAAATTCTGGTTGTGCTTTGGGAAAGCGGGCATGTTGAGGGAAATTGAAATTACAATGGCCAGAGAACATAGGCTGCACACATTGTAAGAGTCCCAAATTAGAGGACCTTGAGTGTCATACTGAAAATTTCTGATTTTCTTTTTTTTTTTTTAAAGCAATTAGAAGCTTTAAATATGGAAGTACTAAGATTGGAGTTGCATATCTGACATGTCAGTCTGGTGGCAGGTAGATGGGACTGAAGGCAGAGAAAACTTACATGGGGGACATTTCACTGGGAAATTAATCTGGGCCTCTGGTTTTAGAACTAGAATAGCATGGAAACTGAAAGGAGGCCTCAATACTGTGCATGCTATAACTCTCCCGTGAGCTTTCTTTTGAAGATGGCCGACTCTTGTTTATCTTCTAAATGGAGACAGGAATGCAAAAGACATGATTTTGGGCTTGATGTCTCCAAGAACAACACAGAAGCTAAAGACATTTATTGAAATTCAAATTCTTATTATATAGTTTCCAAATTTCCACACCTCCTTAAACGTTGTCCAAGGTCTGAGAACTTTTGTTCTTACTGTCATTCATTAAGGCTTCAGAGTAAATGCATTGAAACTATGGTACTGAAATGATCGTTGAGGGTAGCTGCTTTCGTTAAGGATATAAATTCTCAATTTCAATCTTCAGACAACATAGGAGATTCAGAGGTTTGGGTGAGTGGCTACTAAGAATCGCCTTTTGCACATGTTCACAGAAGTGAGGTAGTTCTGGCTTTCCCTACACTAACAGGATTGAGTGTGCTTAGACGTCCTCTTTTCTAACCCACCTGCATCCGACTTCACGTACATGTCCTCTGGCATTATCAGAATTCTGGACTCTGCTAGCAGAGTGTGTGACGAACCATAGAGCTCAGATATAAGCTTGCTATTTTAAAGACAATGTCCTCAAATTCTATAATATAATTCCTACCCCTTGCTAGCCTCTGCTATTTCATTTGGCTAGAGATTTTGGACAGCGTTTCCTATAATTTTTCTCTACCAATTTAGTGTCGTGCTGTTTGGAGTCAGAGTAAAAACAAATTATCTTAATGTGAAACTATATATAACCTGTGGAAAGGCAAATATTTTATTGTGCCTACATTTAAAGTGGTATTTGATTTCAGAATAAAATTAGGCTCAAGAAATTGTACTGTTTTCTGAAATTTTCTTTCCTTTTAAACCATCTCTATGCTAAGGTGTGTTTACTCTCTCATCTATCAAGTTTAATTACTGCTTTTAAAAAGCAAGGAACTTCATGTTTTGCACTCTGTTACCTAAACTAGAAACAAGTTTCAGAGAAATTATACCAAATGTGAGTTTGACCTAGAATATACGAATTCATTTGATTTCTATTCTGTTTTCCTCAAAAGAAAACTATACACTCAGTTCAGGTATATATTACCACTGCAACCAGTGTAATGGGAATTACTTTTATTTTTAGTCGCTGTATAGCAGTAACAATCATTGGAGAATATGAAATGCAACAGAAGGCTCTCTGATGAGGTACTTAAGCCTTGATGAGAGGGAAAAGTAGAATCTTGGGAATCAGAGGATATCTTGGCTAAGTGTCCTGACTATGACGGTAGGCTCTCAGATGGAGCACATGAACTCAGAGACACCAATGTATTCTTTATTTGTCCTTAGGACTCTTCAAATCTAGAGGAATTATAACCCCAAAGTGTCTGTAATTCCGCACTCCTTTAGTGGATTATGGATAGAGATCAAAAAGAATGTGCATGAGTTAGGATCACAGCTAAAAACTTTCCCTATTAGAAAATACTTTCCAAAAGGACAGCAACCTCGTCTAGTTCACTGTTGTATCCTTAGTTTCTAGAACAGAATAATTGTTCAAAAAGATCTCTATTATGAAGGAAGGAAGAAGGGAAGGAAGGAGCAAGGGAGAGAGAGGGAAGGGAGGGAGGGAGGGAGGAAGGAAGGAAGGAAGGAAGGAAGGAAGGAAGGAAGGAAGGAAGGAAGGAAGGAAAGGAAATTTCTTTTCTTAAAGACCTCAAAGGTTTTGTCAAGAGTCAGTAGAGCAGACAAGACACTGAACACCTTAATTTTATGGCAGGCTTTGGCCAGTTAACAAAACCTATTCTGAAGCCAGACAAGTACATTGAAATTGTTCTCCTCCTAATATCATGGAAAATAATTCAAATTTAAATTATTTCTGTTGCCCTCTTATTTACTATTCACTTGCTTCTTCTCTACCAATCTATTATTTCTAGTGTTTTGTATATCATAATGATGGACAATAAAATTGGTTTATCTCCTCTACTGTAATTTGTCTTTTCTATTTCTAAGTCCTCTCCTTCGACCTGCATTACAAAACACCCAGAGCAGAGACGTTTGAAAAGTTTTAATGCAAAATACACTGTAAATGAAATGTCTGTATAAAGGGAGAGAGGGAGGGAAGGAGAGAGGGAAAGGGGAGGGAGGAAAGGAAGGAGCACACATTTTGATATTTTTAATATTATGATGATACGTCCTAAAATTATTGATAATCTGACATATTTTTGTAACAATGTTTTACATAAAATTGCTAAGTTAAATGAATTCCTCTGGGGTATCATGCCTAATTTTAGAAGGTTTGGATCATGATCCTACTGACTTCTGACTAACCTGCAATACAGTCATAGCCAACGACGCTAACCAATTCAAATACACATACAGAAAGCTAAAAAACTGGTTTTCCCAGGCCCTAGGATTTCAATCAAAGAACCCGGCCAGTAATACAAGAAGTAGAGAAATAAAGGAAAACGTAAAGCTCATTCATACACTATTAAATGGTTTAAATATTTGGTAGACTCTTGAGATACATAAATTGTCCTTACACTTCTCATCTTTCTTTAACCAAATGCAATTGATCTTAACGGTTAAATTGACATTTATTGCAGTAGGGATTTGAGAAAAAACTATTTTGGTTTTGCTTGAATATATTTTTACAATGTTTCTTGTAGAATCTTCAATCCAATATTCCTAGAATCTTTGTGATATCTGAGACTTTTTCTCCACCATACAGAATCATTCACTTGGTAAAATCTGTAGTCTATGTAATAACCAATGAAAAATAGATATGTGACGTCTTTATTTTTATTTTATTTTCACCATCTTAATAGACATAGAATACAATGTAAAAACAATGTATTCTAAAAACCACTTCTAATTATTGAATTATTTTGGACTTAACTGTCTTCCTGGGATTGTCTTCAAAGAAGAATTATTCAACATTAAATGACTAAATTTGTTCATCTATTAATTTAAAATATATTTACTGAATGTCTTTTATGAAGAAAGTATGGGAAACTCTAGAGATATTGTGGCAAATAAAACAAACTATATATTCTCAAAGACCAGGTAGTCTAATGGCTGCGGAAATAAATTAAGAGCTTCAATAGGTATTGTGAACGAAATAAGACGAGTTTAGTATGGGGAGCTCTGGAAGTATACTGGGCATTTGGGGAAAGCTGCTGGGCGAAGTGGTGTCTAAGTGAAGTCTTAAACAGAAGGGTTTAGTCTGATAGAGAATGGTGGTGAGGAGATAACTGTGTGAAGGGAGTCTAAGCAGAGAGAACACTGAGTTATGAGAGGGCATGGCCCACTTGGGGAAATATGGTGACTTAAAACTCAGTATCTGAAGAAGGGGTGGAGGAGAGGACATGACACTGCAGAGGATAGGCTGGTTAAGTAAACTTTATCAAGGAGTCTGAACTTCATTTGGAAGGCTAGGAGGAGTCCTGAGGATTTTTAAGCAAGGCAGTGAATGATTGGATTAGCAGTAAAGAAAAATCACTCTGGTTACAGTGTGGAGAAGGAATTAGAAAGTGGAAAATCTGAAAACAGGAAAACCAGTTGGGAGGTGTTACTTTTGATTTAAATAAAGATTCTGATCATTTAAATTAGGCAAGATTTTAGAAAGTGAGATAGGAAAAGTGTACATGTTTGAGGAATAACTCAGGAAGTAGGACTGTACAAGGATATAGTGTTTGATTATTTGTAGTAAAGAAGTAAAATCAAAGTTGATAAAAACATTTCTGGCTTGGGAAAATAGGTACCATTCACAGGGACAGGACAGGTAAGTACCCCAGGAGAGGTTTGGAAGAAGATGAGCTAGTTTCAAACATATTGAGTTGAATTATTATGAGGCCTTCAAGAGGAGATTTCAGGGAGGCTCTGGATTCATAGGCCAGAGTTTAGGAGAGATCTTGGTTGAAAATGTAGATTTGGTATAATTAAGTGAATACAAACTTTATATGTAACAGTTAAAATACTGAAGTATTAGTGTCGCACGCACTTCTAGGATATGACCTCGTACTTGACCACCACTAAGATCTATTCAAGTAAAAATCAAATTTTGGAATGAAGTCTTCCATATGGCTATATTTTTTGTGATTTGTATAAAATCTGATTTCTTACCTTTCCATCATCCATTTCTACTTTTGTATATTTTGAATGCACAGTTTCACCTTTATCAAACTTATTTCAATATCTGTATAAAAAGCCATTCATAATCTAGCATGTGAAGCAAACCAGAAACTTCCTAATCCATGAAGTAATAACCATTTCATCCCTCTCCTCAGTCTCTATGACAAATATCCAGAATCCAGGAGCCAAGTATGGCCAGAATGAATAAAATAGACAAGTCTGAACTAACTTAACATTTTTATAAAACCAGAAATACCGATTTTAACATTTTAATTGTTACCAAAACGTGTGACTATTTCTCCTTCCACTCCACTCTTCCAGTGAATAATAACAATTACCTGTACAGTGAGAGGTACGGACATACCTCTAGATTTGGAACGTATACTGCAATATGCCCTGTTTGACTTCAAGTAATTCCAGTATCCAGGTCTCATGTTTTCCCCTAATTTGGTATCTTGAGTTGATCTTTTAAAATGTTCGCCCTTGGATTCCCTTCTTAAAGACCAAGGAAATACGATATTATTTGTAAATATCTGGGCAACTCATTCAAGAAAGGCTATTATCTTTTAAATTGATCTAGATAAATACATGAAGAATTAAACACAACTGTACCCCCTCGTCTAACTCCAAAGTCTTACTACAATGATAATAGAAGAATAAAGAAAAGGAAAGGAGAGAAGAGCAGATTAAGGATGACAGTGAAATTTTAGAAGAAAAAAATTAGTTGGAAGAGCATTAACTAACCCTAGCAGAAATAACAAGCAGGAATCTAGAGCCTGCATGGGGTTACCAAAAAAGGATCAACGAGTTCATACTGGAACCCCGCAAGGCACTTTGGGCGGAAGTGTAAAGCAGTAAACAGGACAGTAAATAGAAGTTTGCTCACTGAAATTCAGGCTTGTCAGCACTTTCCCTTACTTGTCTCCCAGAATAAGGGCACTAGGCATGCCCCATCCCAGGCAGGAGACTAGAATACTCTTCTCTAGAGAAATGAATGGTCCTAGGAAAGACCTTCTTATGATTAAGTTTGGAGATGCTCCCCCTACCCCGTGATGAGTGCCAGGCTGCTGGTCAGACCCCCTGAAAGAAGCCCAGCAGTCAACAGCCCTTTTCCTTAACATCGAAGAGTATAATCCCTCTAACCTTCCTCTCACTGCCTCACACTGGAATATGCTCACACAAAAATCACTTGACCTCTATAGAAATCTCCAACATCCAGAGATCAAAACAAACAGAAAAGTAGAAATTGGGGGAAGCAGAGACAGAAGAAAAAAATTTTGAAATGATGTTATAGTCATGAAATAAAAACATGATGCCATACAAAAGAATGATCAACAGATTGAAGCAAGATGGGGAAAAAAGAAATTTATAAATCATCCTATGTGCATATGTTGAAAATAGTATCCACCAGCATTTTAAAAATGTATTAGTGCATTTGGAAAATTCAGCGATACACACTTAGAAAATTAAGCAAACGTTAAAATGAAGCAATTATTAATTTATTAGAAAAAGGATATATAAAATCATAGTACACCACTTGTCTCAGGAGTGAATAATATTTACATAACCATAATAAAATAAATCATGGGTGAATTTAATGAAAAATTGCGATTACCCATGAGGGGAAGAGGAATGGATGGGTGTGTGCATGTGTATGTGGAAAATAAATCTAAAAAATCATATACTAGGTCGGGAATCAAATGCAATTTCTAAAATTGATTAACCAACAAATAACAGTACAAGAATATTGTTTCTGACTATGTAGTCACATATCAGATTGAGTTACTAAAGAAGTTGAAAGTGTTTGCCTCAAACGAGGAGAATGTGGGTTGGTGACATGTGTAGCAGAACATTCTAGTTATGAAATATTGGCCTTTTTGCACTACTAGGGTTTTTTAATATGTTCATATATTACTATGACAAAATAAGAATAAAGGAAAATGTATTTATGTGGCAATACTTTACAGAAAGATGTAAGTTTAATGTTTGGATCTGATTCATCCTTATGTTTTAGTGTAAAGCAAGTGTGCATTTCAGTAAACTAAATATTCCTCTCACTGGTCCCAAAGATTTGGTAATGTGGGATTTGGTAATGTGGGACATAATATAATGGTCACATTTTGGCAATCATTCATAATTATTTGTTTAACAAGAATGTTCTTGGCATTCTTTCTGAAATTCACTGGCTGAAGACCACCATGTTATATATTTTATAAGATAGGTCTTCTCCTGTGCACCTTATCTCAGGAAATTTTGGTTGTTCCCTTTTGTAGCCAGTAGTCATTGTGGCTGGAGCCTGCAGCTGGGGAAAACAACCTTGAGTTACATCCCTCAGTGGATAAGAAGCAGTGAGAGGAGAGCATTGTAATGGCAGAAAACATAAGCAGGCCCAGGAAAATATGCAATGATGAAAAAAGCTGTCCTATGGTTAACATTTCCTCATTATCAGAGTAAAAAAACACACCCTGAGTGGAGATTTATATGCTAATGAGACATCAGATACATAAAGTAGCATATAGGTACACTGTGCAGGTGCAGGGATGGACCAGCCTCAACATACTTTGGCAAGGAAAAAAGGAAAGAGGAAGGGGTGATCTTTCTCCCCAAGAGCCCAAAAAACCGCTGCATCTGTAAACCTCGGCGAGCTACATCCATTCTCCAAAGGAGCGTGCTCCCTTGGCACATCTACCATAGCTTTCACTTTAATAAACCTTTCTCTCTTACAGTGCTATTTTGCCCACCCTCTTGATTTCTATCCTGAGAGGGGCAAGAATCCGTGTACTGGTAACTCTTTGAGATATTGTGAAAATACTGTTTTCTTTCAGTATTTAGGAGCATCTTTAAGAGGTATTCAAATTCTACATCCCAACTGGAAATTAAAGTAATTTTAACTTCTTAAAATTTCAATGGCTGAATGTTTTGGAAAATGATATCTGCTCCCCCCACCCCACAAAAAAAATTAGTTTCCCCAAATTCCCTTTTCTAAAGCAAAGAAGTCTAAATCTTTATACTTTGCAATGTAACCTGTGAGACATAGTAACACATTTTGAAGGGTTTACAAGAAGGAAACAAAAAAGAATTAATACAAGCAGAAAATATTAAGCTTGGATAGACTGTATATCATTTGGGCTATTCCCAAGCACATAATATAATGGTCACAAAAGCCGACTTCTTGTCATTATGAGGTAGAAATGCCAGGTTTCTACTTAGCTGAGTCTCTTTAGATTTGAACAGGAGGCACAATCAGAATTTACCCCACAATTCAAAGCTCCACAGACAGTTCCACTGCCCAACAGTTGTAAGGAGAGGTAATGATACTTCAGCTTTTCTAAACCAAACTCTGGAAGAATACAACCTTTGTTTTTACCTCATTCCCTTCTCTGCATGCAATGTAATTCCCAGAAGATTAAACACCTCTTCTCTCCTTTTCGGAGATTTCATGTCTAAGATACTTTGAAGCCATGTCTTTGTGAACATTTGATTTAGTCTTCATGCTCAAAACTGAGTGGAAATACTAATGTTCTTATACCTAAGGGTATCTTTGTTTAAATCTAAGAGCATTTTCACAAGAATGAAAAAAAGAAAGGGATGGGAAGTGTAGACATGTAAGATTGGCCATGTTAGCAAAGAGCCATGTATTATGATTATGTGAAACGGGGGAAAATGTCTCTCCATAGAATGTTTTTATGCTTATTTTGGTCATTTAGATAGATAAAACTTTTCTATCCAATACTTATTGGAAAAAATAAACCTACACATAGATGAGAAACATCATTTTAAAAAGGAAACATCACATAGATTTTGTTCATTAGATTTCATTTAATCTTTACTTTCAGCTTCAGAAAAAGAGTTTCAATTAATTGATTAAACAAGAACTACAATAATGGGGAAAGTTAACGGTGATTTTAAGAGCAATCTGATCAAAGCTTTAGCTCTGTGATTTTGGAAAGCCAGATCCTTTCATAATAAGCAATGCCAGGCACTAGTTGCTAGGTGTAGGGAGTCATTCTTTCAGCCATCAAAGACCTCATGTATTTTTTCCAATTAAAGTGATAGAAATGGTGAAGAATGCCAAGAAAACTGATAATGAAAAGTACTAAATCTTTTACAAAATTCTGAGCTGAACAGGGCACAGGATCTGGCTCAAAGGCAAAAGAAACATTAATTTTCTTGTACATAATTAACTTAAATGTTTTTCTAAAAGGAGCAAGTAATGATAAGAGATGCTTTAATATAGGTTCTTCTTAATTAAAAAATAAGCTTGTTGCCTTCTAGCTTCATTAGACAACTATTCTGGGGAAATCTTACCTAGGCTGGTGACCTTGAGGTCATTTCTGATGAGACAATGAGACCTGTATGAAGACCATTTTGAAAAGAGTGACCTTGAAATAGACTAAAAAAGTCAAAGGGTGAAGCTTTCTGGACTTAGGGAAATTCTGGCAGATAACATTTCTATTTTCTTAAAGGCTACAAAGAAATGCATAAAAAGAGACTCATTCATTCAACTGGCTAAGAAACCTACTGTGTGCCAGGTAGTGTGTTAGGCACCAAAAGTACAATAATAATCAAAATTAGAAATGGTCCCTGGCCTAATGGAGTGTATAGACTGGTGAGGTAGATTGGTACTAATGAAATCATAAAATCAAATGCATAACTATATTTGATATGTAGAAATATGGATACCCAAAAGATATAGGCCTGATTACAGGATTTCATGGCAGCATTCGGACTAAAGGAGTCAGGAAAGGTTTCTTGAAGAAGTGGCCCTTGAGCTGGTCTCTAAAGGATGAGTGGGATTTAACTAGGCAACAAATTATTGGGGAGAGGGAAGTATGCGTAGGAAAAGCTCTGTGGGCAAAGAGAGCTACAGGCATGATGACCCTGAGCTGTGAGGGAACATGGTGCATTGCAAGAACTGGGAGCAGGAGGCTGAGATACATAGATTGGCAGGGAGAGCACTGGGAGCTGATGCTCCAGAGAGAGACACCAACTAGAACCTGACTGGCTTTGAAGATCACATCAAGGATTTTGGTCTCCTCCCTTATTGTTGACTTTTTTTGATTGATTGATTTACAGCTTGCTTTTTATCCTCATACTGAACCCCATTATCCCACATAGACACCACAGACAAGTATTCTGATGTATCAAATGAAAATTCATTCATTAGACTAATATTTCTTGAGCACCTACAATGTGCCAACAACACTCAAGGGATTGGGAAAACAGCCATGAACCAAATAGATTTAAATCTCTCATGCAGCTCACATTTATATTGAAGAAGAAAGAGAAATAAGGACATAAGTAAGTAAAACATAAGTGTGTTAGATGTCAGGTGTAAGGAGAAAAACAGAGAATGGGAGCACGTGGTATAAGAAACATAACTTCGGGTTGGAATATATTCTTGCTGATATCAATTGTTTTGCATGAATACATTTAAATTAATGTAAACGGTATTGTGTTGTAGATCTATTTAGTTTCTTTTAAAATTTTTATTATTTCATTTATCCCTTTTAAAATTTATTTTTAATTACAGTTGACATATAGCATTATATTAGTTTCAGGTGTACAACATAGTGAGTTAACATTTATATCTTACGAAGTAATCACTACAAAATCAAGTAACTATCTGTCATTGTATATAGTTATTATAATGTTATTGACTCTGTTCCTTATGCTGTACATTACATCCTTGTGACTTATTTTATAATTGGAAGTGTGCACTTAATCCCCTTCCTCTTTTCCACCCATCTCCCACATTTCTTCTCTCTAGTAACCATCAATTTGTTCTCTGTATCAGTGAGTTTATTTTTTCTCTTTAGAACTGTGCTCTTAAGATCCATTCATGTTATTAGGAGTGTAATCTGTTGCATAATATTCCATGTGTGCCCATTGCAGTTCATGTTCCTATACTCCCAATAAGGAAAAAGCATTCCATATTCGCAAGAGCAAATCTAAGCCATATCCACGAATTTTTGTATGTGGGTGTGTATGTGTGTGGGGAGGGTGACAGTGGAAGAGAAGTAGGTCTGGATTTTCATTCTGCAAAAATAATTCTGGATGCAATATGACAATTGGAGTGGACAGAGGCCAGACTAGCTGTACGTAAGCTATTGAGAAGACTTATTGCAGCAATCCAGGAAGAAATAATGCCTTGTAGAATAGGTTGCTAATCATGGTGAAATTGAGGAGAAATGGAAGGATTCAAATGATGTTTAGAAAGTAATGTTGATTGGCCTTGGTGATAAAATGGATGTGGAGGTGAGGGGGAAGAATGTCAAGAATAACTCTTAGCATTCTAATTTATGCATATGGGTGAATAAAGGGTTATTCACTGAGATAGTGAACACTGGAATATGATTCTTCAAAGAGAAACATTACATGGACCGAACACTGGTGAGCATATACAATTACATAGTGAAATACTCTTTAATCTAACCATTCTAAAGATTCACTGAGTACCTACTATATCCTATTGACTGTACTAAGAGTTTAGAAGTCTGTTAGACAGACAAAAAACTGACAAAAATATTATAATTCTATAATGACTATGATGAAGCCTACAAGGAGGCACAGAGCACAAAGCATGCTGAACTCTTATTTGGAGAAAAATGGATTTCACCAGCAGACCCTGGTGGAGAGCAGAGGGAAATCTGAATACAAAGGCTTGTTGTGTATGTGAATGTAACATTTCAGGGCAATTTCAAGGAAGTTGTGTTTGCTGGGGAGGAATTAGTGAAATGAAGAGGAATGAGGGTGCCAGGAATGATAGACTATGTCACATAGTCTATAACATAAAAGGAATTTATTGGAGAAGTTGCTGGATGCTACTTGAGCAGAGAAGTAACATGATTAGATTAGGGTATTACATTACTCCAGCACCAAGAGAGAAAAGTGAGTAAGGACACTTGGTCTTCTCTGAGATGCTGAGAATATAAACAATGGAAGGGACATTGGGAATAGACCAAAGGTGACACATTACGGAGATGTTGTTTAGGGGTTAAAATAGGAAAGACCTGATGATTACTCGAATGTTCTGGGGAATCAAGGCTAACTACTAGGTTTCTGCATTGGACAATCGTGTTAGTAGCTGTGATATTTACTGAAGAAGTTTTGAGGAGATGTTGTGCTCAATTTAGGCGAAGCTTGGTTTATGTCTTTCTGAAGGACAGTACAGATAGAGGCTGTCTATAGGTTCAGAGCCATGAACCAGGTCTGAGTTGGGGATACAGATTTAAGAGTAAGCCAGTTGATTGGTACATATGCAGACTGAGAAGAAAAAGAACTAAGACCAAACAAATTTGTGAGGCCAGGCAGAGCAATACCCGTAAGCAAAGGGAGGTGAGACAGATTGTCAAAGAGAATAAGAGGAGAGGAGAACCAGGAACGGGAGTAAAGAGAGAAAGAGAGAGAGAGAAAAAAAGACAATCCCCATATACATATATATATTTATATTTATATATATGCACAATGTCAGCACTATTTTCTCTTAAATGTTTTTCAATGTGTTCTGGTTTACAAATGTTTTCTAAAACATTATTTGTGCAAACATTCTCCAAAATGTTATTCTGGTTTACCTCTGGTTTCTCTTTTACATTCAAATTCAATTTATTTGCATGCAATAGCCAATTTTTTACAAAGAATCCAGGTTTATAGTGTTTGGATTTTATGTCATCGATAAAGTTTTAAAATGTAGTTAAAATGACTGCTCTATAAAATTTCCCCTTGTCTTGCAGTTTACATGCCCTTGTATTCTGCTTAACATACCCCTCCCATATTTCCTTTACATTTTTTGCTTCCTTTGCTTCTGTTTTTCACATATGAGGCATGATCAAACAATATGGTGAATGTTTAAATTTTAAAAAAATACATTATTACAGTAAAAGACACATTGCCATTAATACCCTTCAAAGTACTCTCCCTCACTTCAAATACACCATCCCAGCATTCTTGCCACTTTTTTTTTTGTATTAAAACAAACAAATGGAGAGATGTAACATATTTGTTGATATGAAGACCAGCACTGTAAAACTACCTTTTCTCCCCAATTAATCACTTTTTAATTAAATTTATTGGGGTGACAATTAGTAAAATTACATAGATTTCAGGTGTACAATTCTGTATTACATCATCTTGCCACTTTCTAAAGCAGTTCTGGAAGTCCTCTTTCATTGAGTGTCTTTAGTTGTGCTTTCATTGCTGCCTTGATGTCCTGGATGGATTCAAAACGTTTACCTTTCATGGTCATTTTGACTTTGGGGAAGAGCCAGAAGTTGCATGGTGCCAGACCTGGTGAATAAGGTGGATGAGGACACACCATAATGTTTTTATTTGACAGAAATTGCCATACCAGTAGTGATGTGTGACATGGAGCCTTTCTGTTGTGATCACAAAATACAGGGGATGCTGCTGCCGAGTGCCATCCAGTGGAAAGGCAGGGACCTTCAATAAGGGAAGTGGTAAGATTTACATCAAATCTTAGTAACTGTGTGTGACAGGTTTCAGCTTGTTCAGTGAAGTCAGTTGGGTGTGAGCTATGGTTGAGAGAAGGTGTGTTTTAAAGTGTGCCATAAATCATGGATCATGAACAACACGTTAACATGAAATAGGCAAAACGTTTCATCCTCCATCATTACAACGCTCCATGTCACACTTTGCTTCTGGTATATGGCAATTTCTGTCCAATAAAAACATTATGGGGGCTGGCCCGGTGGCTCAGGCAGTTGGAGCTCCATTCTCCCAATGCCGAAGGCTGCTGGTTCTATTCCCATACGGGCCAGTGGGTGCTCAACCACAAGATTGCCGGTTTGACTCCTTGACTCCCTCAAAAGATGGTGGGTTGCGCCCCCTGCAACTAACAATGGCAACTGGACCTGAAGCTGAGCTGCGCCCTCCACAACTAAGATTGAAAGGACAACAACTTGACTTGGAAAAAGTCCTGGAAGTACACACTGTTCCCCAATAAAGTCCTGTTCCCCTTCCCCCCAAAAAAACAACAACAACAGAAAACAACAACATTATGGTGTGTCCTCATCCACCTTATCACTGGAACTGGCAATGTGTGACTTCTGGCTCTTCCCCAAAGTCAAAATGACCATGAAAGGCAAACGTTTTGAATCCATTCAGGACATCAACACAGCCACAACAGCGCAATTAAAGACACTCACAAAAGAAGATTTCCAGAACTGCTTCAGAAAGTGGTAGGAACAATGAAGTAAATGTGTTTGAAGCAAGGGAGAGTATTTTGAGGGGTATTAATGGCAATGTGTCTTTTACTGAAATACATTTGTTTAGTTTAAACATTCACTGTATTGTATATCATCATTTCTATATATATCATCATTTCTAATTTAAAATTTTTAGTCCCTTCAACATCCTTTATACATATTTTTTTAATGTAGCACAATTTTTCCAAGGTCGGGCAAGCCCGTGGATACTAATGAAATTATTATTAACAATAATAACCCAAACTGCTTTTTGAACATACCTCCTATAAGGACCTTTGTCCTTTGTCTACTACCTCCGCCTATAATACTGGCAGTGGACAGGTCGTTACTGTTTGCCTACCCAGCATTTTAACCCTTTCTCCCTGTTTGAGAAATCCACCATTGAGCATTGTGCTAAAAAAGATCCCATCTCCCACTGCAGAGATGTGAAAAAGAAATCACCCTGAATGCTGGCAGCCAGAGTGCTGTCATGCAACAAATTCTTAGTCAAACAGACACTTGGTGAAAATTTGGAATCTGAAGTGATTGACCTAAAGAAGCATGGAAAACTGAGAATGTTTTCTAGTATCCAGTGTTAGCAGCCCAGTGGTGGGGTTCAGTTTCCAGGGCTGGCAGTGCTAGTAGTTGTCAGGCGTAAGAGATACTCAACAGAGTTCTGTTGTATTAAGCTTCCTTTGTATGAAAACTGCATCAGATATTCCACCTCATTAGTAGTCAAACAAATCCTTGATGGTTAGCAACATTTAACATTTTTTCATATATGTTTTGACCACTTGTATGTTTTCTTTGGCGAAATATCTACTTAAGTCCATAACCTATATTCTAATTGAGTTATTAGCTTTGTTTTTTTCTCTCTTGAGTTATAAGAGGATATATATATATATATATATATATATATATATATATATATACATATATATATATATATATATATTTTTTTTTTTTCTTTTTCTTTTTTGAAGACTAGCCTTTGTTTTTCTTCCAGTAGCTATTTATTGAATACTATGTGCCAGCTACTGTGGATTCTAGGACTATAAATGTAAATAAGAAACTCTCCCTGAATCAAAGGGCTTCAAGTTCAGTTGCAAAGACTTATAAACAAATGGTTACAATAGAAGATAAAAATCAATAAACCTCTACCTTTCTTCATTTCCAGAAATGCAGTATTTCTTCCAGAAATACTTACTGCTCACTATACTTAAAATTATTTTTTCCTTTTACTTCCTTCATCCATTTCTCACCACCCCCGTTTCCCCCACCAACCCACAACCACCAATCTGTTCTCTGTATGTATGAGATTATGGTTTTGTTGTTATTTTCTTTTGTTTTAGATTCTATATATAAGTGAGATTATATGGTATTTGTCTTTCTCTATCTGACTTATCTCACTTAGCATAATGCATTTGAGGGCCAACCATGTTGCGGAAAATGGAAGGAGTTTGTTCTTTTTTATGGCTGAATGGTATTCCATTGTACTACACATACCATGATTTCTTTATCTCTTCATCCACCAATGGACACTTAGGTTGTTTCTATATTTTGGCTATTGTAAGTAATGCTGTAATGAACACGGGAATGTAAGTATCTTGCTAAGCTAGTGTTTTCATTTTCTTTGGATAAATACCCAGAAGTGAATTTGCTGAATCATATGATAGTTCTATTTTTATTTTTTTGAGGAATGTCATGTTTTCATATTACCAGCAACAATTTACATTTACACCAACAGAGCACAAGGGTTATATTTTCCCCACATTCTCACCAACACTTGTTATTTGTTGTCTTTTTAATAATAGCCATTCTAATAGGTGTGAGGTAATATGACATTGTGGTTTTGATTTGCATTTCCTGATGATTAATGGTGTTGAGAATCTTTTTATGTACCTGTTGGCCATTTGTGTATTTTATTTGGGAAGATGACTATTCAGAGCTTCTGCCCATTTTTAAATCACATTGTTTGTGTTTTTGCTATTGAATTGTATGTGTTATTTATATTTTCCAGATATTAGCCCCTTAACAGACATAAGATTTACAAATATTTCCTTCCATTCAGTAGGTTGCCTTTTTACTCGTTGATGGTTTCCTTTGCTGTGCAGAAGCTTTTTAGTTTGACGGAGTCCTGCTTATTTTTGTTCTTGTTGTCTGGGCTTTCTTATGGTATCATATTCAGGACATCATTGCCAAGATCAATGTCATAAAGATTTCTTCCATGTTTTCTTCTAATAGTTTTATCGTTACAGGTCTTATGTTTAAGGCTTTAGTCTATTTTCAGTTGGCTTTTGTGTATGGTATAAGATCGTGGTCCAATTTTACTATTTTGCATGTTGATATACAGTTTTCCCAGCACCATTTGTTGAAGAAACTATCCTTTTGTCACTGTATATTCTTGGCACCCTTGTCAAACATCTGTTGACTGTATGCATGCAGATGTATTTCTAGGATCTCTATTCAGTCCCATTGGTCTACATGTCTGTCTTTATGCCAGTATATGCTCTTTGATTATTATCGCTTTATAATGAATTTTGAAATCAGGAAGTGCAATGCCTCCAGCTTTGTTCTTCTTTCTTAGGATTGGTTTGGATACTTGCGGTCTTTAGTGGTTCCACCTGAGTTATAAAAACTATTTTCAATTTTTGTAAAAAATGATATTGGGATTCTGAAAGGCATTGCATGAATCTGTAGATCACTTTGGGTAGTATGGATGTTTTAACAGTATTAAATCTCCCAATTCATGAACATGGAATGTCTTTCCATTTGTTTGTGTCTTCTCTAAACTCTTTCATCAATGTTTTGTAGTTTTCAGTATACAAGTCTTTCACTTCCTTAGTTAAGTTTACTTCTAAATATTTTATTCCTTTTGGTGCTATTGTAAAATAAAGTTTTTTTCTAATTTCCTTTTCAGATAGTTTGTTGTTAGTGTATAAAAACAACTGATATGTGTGTATTGATTTAGTATCTTGCAACTTTACTGATTCAATTTATTAGTTCTCACTGTTTTTTATGGAGACTTTAGAAAATTCTACATATAAGAACATGTTGTCTCCAAAGAGGAACGATTTTACTTCTCCCTTTCTAATTTGGATACATAGCCTTTTGATTTCTTAGGGTTAACATAGGTATCAGTTTACTGGGATTCCCAAACTGCAGGGGACACAATTAGGACCCTCTCTCAATCTGGGGTAAAGAGATAATTAGTCATCATCCTTCCACTTTCTTGGGAGTGCAATCATAGCATAACTTTACTAAATCAATCCTCTTCATAAACGCTTTCTCCCCATTTCACAAACTCTTACCCTTCCATGCCAGCTCCCTGTCACTTACTTTCCTAGATATTAGGGATACAGTTACTTTGGGATCCAGAAGTGCCAGTCATCCAATATGTAAAGCAAAATTATGCCTTACATTGACTGAATACTTTTCCAGTGGGAAAATGTTCTTCCAAGTCCAGACCTTGTGTCAAAGAAGGCTGAAAGCAATTTCAATTTTCCCACTTACTATCTGAGAAACTTCATGCAAGTTCCTACACATCTTTGAGTTTAGGATTCCTCATCTGTAAAAAGTATTAAAATGATCATTTCATTAAAGAAACATTGTGAAAATTATAGATAGTGTATGCAAACATCAAGCCTAGTGTATTAATTAGGGTTCTCCAGAGAAACAGAACCTATAGATCAGTGGTGTCCAAACTGCGGCCCGCGGGCCAACTGCGGCCCGCAATCCATTTTTAATTGGCCCACAGCAAATTCCAAAACTATATTTAGTTTACTTAAATAAACCAGGTGAGGCAATACGTACTTCACCTCGAGTGAGTGGCCCAGCTGTTTGTGTATTTTACCGCATATGGCCCTTGGTAAAAAATGTTGAAAAAAGTTTGGACACCAATGCTATAGATACATAGGCCAGGAGCACCAAGGAGGTGGGAGAAGATCATGTCCCAGCTCAGTCAGGCAACAATCAGATCAAATTCAACCTTCCTCCACCTTTTTGTTCTCCTCAGCCCTCAACATATTGGGTAATGCCCGCCCACACTGGGGAAGGCAATCTGCTTTACTTAAGTCACCAATTCAAGTGCTAATCTCTTCCAAAAACAGGTCGCAGACACACCCCAAAACAATGTTTAACCAGATATTTGTGCATCCCATGGCCCAGTCAAGTCGGCACGTAAAATTAACCATAATATTTAGTATTGTTTTTGATGTTTTGGTGTTGTAGTTATTTCAATCTAAATATGTATCCATGTGCGTATCTCCTTTAGAACAATCCAAGAAAGAGCTCTTAGCCCATGTTTGGCAACCCCAGCAACTGTTTACCAATGCACTCAGTTAATTATTTCATTAGCCCTGGCTATTAGAAAGCATTTTTTATATCAAGCCACCATCTTTGTCTCTTTATATGTTAGTTTTCCTAGTTCCACTCCTTAAGGTCATTCAGAACAAGTCTCATTCCTCTATCACATGCAACTCATCAGTCATTTAAATATAGTGCTTGTGTTCTCCTACAACACTCTCAGTAAAGATCCAATACCAAGTTCATGGCAAATCCAAGACTAGCATTTGGATTTGCAAGTCCTAGGCCTCAATTGCATACTTGGACAAATAATTCTGGCTTCCTCTGGGCTGCAGTGGTCCCCCATCGATGTCTTGGTTCCTTGGAGTACTGCAACCCTTTACTGGCTATCCTCTGTGTTTAATATTTTAAGAACTTGTTTTTTGCTACAAATGAGAACCAGTTCTGTTCCAGTGTTGTTTGTCAGAAAATGTGATGGACATGGTGGTGTGGTTTAGTTGACATCAAAGAGATCAGAACTTTCTAGAACACACAGACACAGCCTGGGATGAAACAACTGCATCAGACAATTACCCAGCACTGAACATTGCAGTATTGTAGTTCTACTTAATTTCTTCAAGCACAGTGCCAACAGTTCTTGTACTTCAAAATGGATTGCGAAAAAAAACAAAAGTTTGCAAATGACTGTTCTAAGAGTGGGATCCACCTGCCTTAGCAAGTCTGTCACAGTCCATTCTCTCTCTAGCAACCTGACCATTCCTGCCCCCCAGCAGCTTCCCTTTATAACCCAAACTGTAGCTTCTCAACCTGTTGTCTCCAGTATTTTCATGCTCATATTTAAAGTATTTTGTTACCTTTGAAAAGATCATAATCATATTTTGTTATCCTGAGGCAGTCGTGACATATTAGGTTGGTGCAAAAGTAATTCTGGTTTAAAAGGTTAAAAAATTGCAAAAACTGCAATTACTTTTACACCAACCTAATAATTGCAAAAACCACAATTAATTTTCCACCAACCTAATACTTTAATCACTCTTGAGAATGCATCTCTCCTCCCCTGTATGATTTCCGCTTCCACTATTGTTTTTGAAAAATAGATGCCATGAGGATGCATTTTGTCCACTAATACAGGAGTTATGCAAAATTTCAATGAAATATGAAAAGCAAAATCACTTTTTGAGTCACTGGAACCCATATTGGAGGAATATAAGCCATTTTATTAAATAATATTTCTGAGTCAAATTCTGTAATGAGAAGTTAAATGAGTCTACCAAGAAGCAAGGATGGTCTCAAATTGCATATAATAGAATTAAATCAATGATAATTGTAAGGATACCCAAGAATAGAAAATAATAAGCAACAAGAATACAGTGGATGAGAAGGAGTATTAACAGGGGATGATATAGAAATGAAGTAAAATTTTAAATTAAAGAATAAAATAAAAAAAGAAAGAATAAATGAAAATAAAGTACATCCTGCTTTTGTTAGTTCAATATCTTCGTATACTTAGAGACACTTTTATTCTCCCCCAAAGCTTCCTAATTATTACTAAAAAGACATGCTTAGATAAAAAAATGACAATTTGAAGATTAAAAAAATAATAAAATATAGAGGAAAAACAGGGTTGCTAGATGGGAGGAGGGTGGGAATGAGGGAGAAGGTGAGGGGATTAGAAAGCACAGCAACCACAAGATTGCCACGGGGATATGAAAGACAGTTTGAAGAATATAATCAGTAATGTTGTAAAGATTTTATAGGGTATCCAATGGACACTTGTCCTTTTAGGGAGACCACTTCATGGACAGTGTAGGTGCCTGACCACTGCAGTGTACACTTGAAGCTGAAGCTGAATAATAACTATAATTTATGAATGTCATAAATTATAATGTCAACTGAATGTCAACTATAATTTAATATATATAGTCACAGGATGTGGAGTACAGCACAAGGAATAGAGTCAGTAGAACTGTATTCCTTATGACAGCTATATATGATGTCAGAAGGATAGTAGATTGGGGGAGGGGGGTTATCACTTTGTGAGGGGTATAAATGTCTATTACATTGTTTTTTACACCTGAAACTAATAATAAAACAATAATAATAATAATAAAAGAGGAAAATGTATTTTCTAAACTACAGAGGTATGATATAATTTATTAAATAATGATGTTAAAATATCAATTGAAAAGAATGAGACAAACAAATGAGAAACAGAAACTCATAGACACAGACAGTGGTTTGGTGGTTGCCAGAGGGTAAGGGGGGTGGGGGGTGGGAGATGAGGATAAGGGGGATCGAATATATGGTGATGGAAGGAGAACTGACTCTGGGTGATGAACACACAATGGGATTTATAGATGATGTAATACAGAATTGTACACCTGAAATCTATGTAATTTTACTAACAATTGTCACCTCAATAAATTTAATTAAAAAAATTATAATGCACTATAAAAAAATAAATAAAGTAAAATATCAATTGAAATGTTTAGTTCCATTTAGGCAAATATTGAGTATGTAGGACCCATTTGCCTAGAGTGAATATTCTAATATACCATTGAGCTTGTTGAATAACATGGAAACTGTGGAAAACCAGGGTAAATTACATCAGTTTTTGAGCACATACCATGCCAAACTACACAACTTTTGTTTGAACAAAACACCTGTGAACATACCCATTTCTAAGGCAGTATTGTTTATTATACAGGGGACAGAAATAATGTTAGTGAAATGTCTGCTGTGTTCAACAGCAAGTCATTACCTTGTGGGAACACGCAGGTAAAGAATGTATTTAAATGTAAGAGCCAGAACCAAGAAATAAGGCCAACTGAAGTATAAAATATAGCATATCCCAACAGGGGAAGATTTTTAGGATATAAAGTAGTACTATAGTAGAAAGTCCACAAAGGGCTTTCAATTTTCAGCAGAAAGCAAAGCATAAACAAAGCAAGAATAAAGAAAGCAAATAGTATCAATAAATCAACAAACAAGTACTGGCGAGGATATGGAGAAAAGGGAAGCCTCATGCACAGTTGGTGGGATTGCAGATTGGTGCAGCCACTCTGGAAATCAGTATGGAGGTATCTCAAAAAACTGGAAATGGAACTACCTTATGACCCAGCAATTCCACTCCCAGGTATCTATCCAGAGAAACCCAAAATGCTAATTCAAAAAAATTTATGCACCCCTATGTTTATTGCAGCATTTTCACAATAGCCAAGACATGGAAACAACCAAAATGTCCATTGGTAGATGACTAGAGTAAGAAATTGTGGTACATTTATACAATGGAGTGTCACTTAGCCATAAAGAAGAATGAAATCTTACCATTTGCAATGATATGGATGGACCTAGAGAACATTATGAAAAGTGAAATAAGTCAGACGGAGAAAGACAAATACCATATGATCTCACTTATATGTGGAATCTAAAGAATAGAATAAATGAACAAACTAATCAGAAACAGTCTCAGAGATATAGAGAAAAAACTGACGGTTGCTAGATGGGAGGGGATTAGGGATGAGGGAGAAGGTGAGGGCATTAGAAAGCACAATCAGTAACCACAAGATTGCCAGGGGGATATGACAGATAGTTTGGGGAATATAATCAATAATGGTGTGAAGATTTTGTAGGGTGTCAGATGGGCATTTGTCTCAGTAGGGAGACCACTTCAGGAATGGTGTAGGTGCCTGATCACTGCGCTGTACACCTGAAGCTGAAGCTGAATAGTATTGAATGTCAACTATAATTTTACATATAGTCACAGGATGTGGAGTACAGCATAGGGAATAGAGTCAGTGGAAATATATATGATGTCAGAGGGCGTAATCGACTGGGGGGGGGTTCACTTTGTGAAGGGTGTAAATGTTTATTACATTGTTTTGTACACCTGAAACTAATAAAATAAACAAATAAATAAACATAAATTTAAAAAAGGAAAGCAAACAGTCAGTGAACTGTTGGTAGAAACAAAACACGTGCAATATAAGTAAAAAGAAAATCTAAATTGTGAGAAAAAAAGAAACATGACAGGAGCTCAATTGTGAAAAGAAAACAAGCAAATCAGAAGAGCACTGAAATGAAGGTTAGTTGAAGGTTGGGACTATGAACAGAAGGAAAATTGTGATAATATAATGGGGTAAGAAAGCTTTCCAGTGTAAAATATCTTTAACTTCTGATTAATATGTTTTGCTTCTAAGATGAGTATATGTAACACTCTCTTAATAAGGACTTTTCACGAAAACAAATCAAGATGATGATGCATTATTCTTTCCTCCCCAATTGTAAATATAGGTTTTGAGAAAGTGGCTACAGCAATCATTCCTTAAGATTCCTGGGGGAACAGGTGAGTGTCTCAAAAAGTGGGGGGGGGGAAATCAACATTTTATTATGCTAAGATTAAAAAATGAACAGATAACTTATAAATTTACATTTTATTAACACATTAATTTTAACCGTTTGGTAGGATACCAGTAGTTTTATAGATCTATTTTGATTCTAGCACATTCATTAGTTGCTTTGCAAATATACAAAGTACAGGATTTCTGACAAAAATAAAAATGACAATATTGGAGTCAAAGAATATGTACTTTCCAACTTCATTATAATTGGAAACTATCTAGTCATTTTTATTAAGTGTATTTATTATATATGCTTAGAATGTTTTGGGCATATGTGAACATCAGGTCTGTTTGCATTTGGAATAGAATTCTGTTTACATAGAATGCATTTATAAAGTAATTATTGATACAATTAACCAAGCATGAATTTGAATATGAATTTGGATACTGAGGGATGCATCTCATTTGCTTGGCATTTTCCACGAGTGTGGTATTCTACTATATGAATATTCTAGCCTTCCCCTTTAGAAGTTCAAACTTTTAAATTTGAATCACCTTTGAAGAAAACGTGTCTCAAATATTACCTTTCTACATGTAACTTAAACGTTTCTGGATAGCTCAGAGTCATTATTAGGGAAATCAATAGCTGTGCTGGATTGTAATACTCTGCAGTCCTCTGGGAGACTGATGAGCGCTCCCACTATGAAAAATGAGCCTTGATGACTGTTTCTTAATTTCTTCTGCATACCTTTGGTACTTCCCCACTGTTCTCAGTCACTGTCAGTCACTCGGTGTGCTGGCCTCCAGGAGTTTCCATCCCCACCCCTCCTTCCCTCAGATAAACTATTGCACACATCCTTTTCTAATTGGCTGCTACATTTACCTTAAATGAGACTCTTATTAGATTGAGGGAGGATGGGGAGGAGGGAGGAGAGTACTTAAAGTTACCAAACCTGCAAATGCTGAAACTTGTAAATACTAAACCTGCAAATATTTGAAAATGAGTATTCCTGGACATCAAGAAGATAGAAATGAGTAGGAACTGCCCTTGTTGCAATGGGTTACACTTTTCTCTAAGTATAATAACTTGCTCCATCTCCAGGGAAATCAGAGAGTTGCATCAGAAGATTTTTCTCTGGAAGTTTCAGAGAGAAAATTTACTTTCACGCTCAGAGAGTGGGAGCAGAAACTGGAAGTACCCAATCCTCATGGAAATGATCCTGAGGGACCTGATCTGGAGAAACCTTTTCATTCTCTTGGGCTAGCCCAGAGGGAATAGATCGCTTTGGGAAATAGCACCCTCCATTGTGAGGTCAAAGTGTCAAAGGGCAGGTTTCTCTATCCAAATGCGTGTCCCGTGCTGTAATAACTTCAGATACAGCATGGAGGCAGGGGAGAAAAAGAAAGAAAACTCATTGGAAAATTTTAAATCAGGTCTTTTCCTTTTAATTATCCATCATCATATGGTTCATCTCAGTATGATTTTCCTGTATATTGTTTAAAACTTTCTGCTTATTGACTCTTCATTTTGTATTAAGTATTTGTGTTACCATCAGTATTGAAATTAAAAATGAGTTTTTCAGATTTATCATTTTACCCATTAACTACTTAGTGTAAGGAATCAAACTTTCACATAGTCTAAGAAAATTTAAAGACACCCTAATGGAAAAAGAAAAAAAGAGAAAGGTGAGGTGGGATTAGAAATCTTATTAGCAGTGTATAATTAATACTTAAATAAAACTTTATTTCTATATAAGTCAAACTTTCCATTTTGTAATGACTAATATCAATTTGTGGTTTTACTAGTCCCTACAAATTCACATTCGTAAAATCTTTAAGAAATAACTTTCATGGAAACTGTCCCATGCAGGTAAGATATGTTGACCACTTTGTCCGAATTTTATCTGATTGTTACGTATATATACAGACTATGACAGATCTAAGAGAGCTGATTATTATATAAGGAGGGATTGACTGCTTCAGCATATTAAATTTTAATCTGGTGTTATGAATGATTTTCCATAATTGCCAGTTTCCAAGCCTTCACCAAGGAAGAGTTCTCATACAGTGTGAATCTTCTACAACATGGTCGCTTTTAAACACAAAGCAGCAGGGTATTTTTGAGAACTGTTACTTCAGAATTTTTAGTCAAAGCACTCAGTTTACCTGTCTACTTGGCAACATAATCAATGGAGGCCTCAAAGTTTCAGATATTGTTTTTGTGCGTAGTCTGAATGAAAGTTGCCGTTTATAAAAATAAAAATAATTCATAAAACTATCTATACTTATGGCAACTTTGTTGGAGATCGAGATCTATGTTCTAAAATAAAGCACTTAGCAATAAAAATTAGGTCCTGCTGTTTATATTTTTGATGGTTTCTATTCTCCCTGAGATAAAAACAGATCCATGGTCAATCAGATTCTAGACTCCTCTGTCCCTCAGATCAGGAGTAAAGAACATATAAGAAAAAAATGTCTAAGAAGCTTTATTTTTCAGATTTGAAATTCAGATACAAAAACTATTTTTGTTTAATAGGATGTTAGGTTATAGTTTTCAAATCACTGATGTATGAAATAAGTTTCTGAAAAAAATTTTGATAGGAAGGGGCATTAGGGCACCACTGAGAATAACTGTGGTAAATAAAACTGCTCCTTTAGAAAGGTCTCTATGTCTAATCTAAAACTAATGGCAGGAGAAGCTCTATGGCCCTCGAGCTGTCTCCCCTTCTCTCTGTTTCTCTCTGTCCCACCGCTGCTACGCCCGTTCTCTTTCCTAAGGATATATTACTAATAAACCCTGCTTGCATATTAAAATAAATAAATACATAAATAAATAAAATATAACAAAAAACCCAAAATAAAACTAATGGCAGGAGCCATTGATCATCCCTACGATGATGTTATTTCAGAGCAACATGGACTCTCAAGCAGAAGACTGTTGGAATCAATATGATCAAGACTCTCTTGAATGCAGCCTATGCAATGAGTAAATTTACCATCTTTGAAAGTCATGGAACTGCAAGATCTCATGAACATATCTCATTGTATGTTCACAGCTGCAGTAATGCACACAAAATTATGAAATATTTATTGTCAATATTGTTATTCATTTTTTGTCCCCTCAGAGAAACAACTCAGAGGCTTTGAAAACATTCACCCAAACCTGTAAAAAATAGGTTCCGGTTGTTGAAGCAGTGGAAATGTAAGCAAAATTTTTAAAGTCATCCATTTTTCTTCCCACTAAATATGGGTCATGATATTTTTTTAGATGAAATCTCAATTTGTTTCATATAAAAATTTCTAGGGATGTGAACAGGAGTTAGAAAATAATTGTAATTAAAGACAGGAGCTTGAGGGAAATTAATTAAATCTCAAATATCACAGTCTTGGAAACTTCGTTTTTACATAATATTATTATGGTTGTGAGAGTTGAAGAAGTGGGTCCTGTGCCCATGAACATAGGCTTTACTTGAATGATATACTAAAAAAAAGTTGTTCCTGTTACTTTCAGCTACAACTGAACAAATCAGCTACAAACTGAACAGCACTAACAGTAAACTAATTAATGTTGTACTTTAGGTAATAGCAAAGAAGTCATTTCAGTTTCCTTGACTTTAGCCTTTAAGTTAAAATGTACATGCTATTATTAAATTAATTAATAAATCGACTGGTTAATTCCTTCTAGTCTCTTTGGGGAGAAAGAAGGGACTTAGAAATAGGCATTTGCATTACCAAAGTCCCAAACCAACAGGGAATTTTGTCACTTTTAATGCACACTAACACTTCCAGTCTTAGCGCCTTACACAGGAGCAAAGAGCTCGCAAAAAATCGTATGCTCTCTGTCAACCGCTCTGAACATAAATTGAATCACTTAACAAAAAAAGGCATTATAAGATCTCAAAGGGGTGTAAAACTTCACTAAACGTGTTCTTTCCTCTACTGGTTAAATAAACATTGAGTGAGGTTCACGTGCAAATGTGTAGTGTTCCTAAAATGAATACCCAGATGCATGGCTTAGAATGTTCCACAATAGGAATATTGCCAAAAGAAAGAAAAAGAAGCACATATCAAAAGAAAAATAATGTTTCAGTGTGGATATGAAATAATAGCTGGACCCTTTTACCTGCAGACTCCCAAAATCTAGTGTTGTTATGGAAATTGTAAAAATTTTCTCTTGTAATAGAGCATAAGGGAAAGGGAAAAAAAATGAAATTTTATTTCATTTTGGCATCGTGAAATGACAATTTAACCTCAATGTGAGCATTGATCCGCCCTTCAGGGAATATTATTTACCTGTTAGTGGGTAGAAACTTGGAATTACAGAAGAATGGTTTTACTCAAGACTATTTATAGAGCCAATAATGATTTTTCCTTGGAGTGAGTGTCTCTTTATCACCCAATGTCATCTTGATTAGGAATAGAAATTCAAAATTTCAATAAGAAATGTGTCAAGGTCATGCTTTAAAAAGCTAATGTTGATTTTAGTTATTAAAATAATAAAATGAATTTATGTAAAATTTGTTGTATTTCTTCTCTGATGCTTAGCTTATTTTCCTAGGAAATTATTTGTATTGAAACCTTAAATTTTTATGGGAATTTATGTGCTACATCAGGAAGGATTGCACTCTTTTATGTACAGATGTGAGAAAATTGAATTTCCTGGTCCTTGTAATAAAATTGTTTAGGAAACTGGGAGTGCTGTTTGCAGTCGGCTCAACTCCAGAAATATTAGGGTCCACGATTAGGAGAAGCCCAATAGCATGAAGGTGAAGGTGAGTGCCATGTTTTCACCACATCCTGTCAGATGCACAAATAACTTGCTGGTCTTGATTTGGTCCTCTTGAAAGTCGCGGCAATGTTGCAATTAAGCTCATGTCCACTTAAAGGCAACATTTAACTTTAGGGCAAGTAGCTACTTCAATACATAGAAAAATTGCTTCGTTCAATGTAAAAGCACAACAACATAATATGGTAGCAGATGTTAGAAAGAAGTGGTACTCTGAAACTTGACTGTGGATGATCTCAGCAGATAAATTAAATTAAATGAGGGTTCAGGCACAATTCAGGGGACACAGGGTTAGTGAATGATGGCATTCTGAACACAGGTTGAGGCAGGCAACTGGTGTGAGTGGTCAATGAAACCACGAATGTACCTAACTAACATTCCAGGTGACTGGAAGAAATAGGTCAGGCAGGAGTCACCGATTTGCATCCCTGGTAAGTCAGCACACAGGACAGTTCCCAAAGACACTGCTTCCTTCCAGGTACTTACAGTACTTAACCTTGAGATAACCAGACCTGCTCATTCAATTCTACCTTTTGATGCCTTGCTTATACCTGCGCGTGACCTTAACCCCAAAGGAATTATCTTCATTCATCTAAATAGCTCTGCAGTCTGTGTTTCACACGAAGCCTACACCTTCAGTCCTTTCATGAAGGTTCATAGTGTTCATGTTACCTGAGGTGATGACAGGTTTGTCACTGGGCCTTCCTCTATGAACTTAATATAGACTTAACTGACTATGAAAAGGTGAGAAAGAGATCATCTAAGTTATGGAAAAGACTCACTTGACCAACACCTGATGGTCCCTCAGAGCCAAGTCCTCTGGGCCACTTTACATGCAAGGCCATTCAGCAGCTATTGTACAGGAAACTAAAATGAGGTGCTCAGACTGGGGGCATGGGGGGTTGATGATGTAGAAAAAGGTTTTAAGAATCTGCTAAAATTCTGCCTAGGACCAAGTGGCATCACTGTAGATGGTAACTCAAGCCCGTTAATGCCTTCCTCACAGCCTCTGGTAAGCAACAGAATTGCTCATTTAGGAGAAAGGACTTTGATCCAATTTCTAAGAAAGAGAACTGCAGTTTAGGACAGTTCATCTCATTTCTAATCAAAGGAGAAATACCATTTTAGCTACATCTATTCATCAAGATTAAAATTAGAATTATTTATAAACAGATAAAATGTATACATATGAGAAATGCTTAAAAGAATACATTCTTCTTCATAACTACTTTTTAGGTGGGTGTTTCCTGTTATGAAACTTAGAGGTGGCGGCAAAGCACAGATACACTATCACAATGGTTTTCTCAGAGATGACCAGCTTCACCAGACATTTTACAGAGGACTTCCTTGATCCTTGCTAACAAAAAAAGACAGGTTCCAGTCCCTAATAAGAAATGCACCAAGTGGTGAACCACTTATGGGCAAGAAGAAGCAGGGGCTATCTCCCTATCTCCATTTGGATTAGCAGCCTTGCTGTTCTGGGTTGGGGGTTAAAATAAGTCTTAAGGCCTCCACATCGTTAACAGGTCTGTAACCTTAATGCTTAGAGTGACTCAATACCTTCTTAATTTCTTCAGTGGGTTTACAGAAATTAGGGATGAATTTTCTAGTCTGGCTGAGGGCTATAAAGAGCACTGAGAAGGTATGAGAATGTTCTAGTAAGAGGAAGTAAGGAAGCAATGGCCCAAACACTGCAGAAGAGAGAACATATAACAGACAAAATCTGATTTTATTAAAGAAAATGTATGAGATATTGATATTATGAAAGTGTAACAAATATGAAAGCTCGCAGGTCTTTCTTTGTCTAGTGGATTGTCACTGTTTATATTCTGAAGGCACCAATAGGAGACAAGGCATTCCTTAGATTTCTTTGACAAATAATATATTGTGAGCCCTGAGTCTAGAGCTCACGATCAATCCTGAAGAAATAGCAGTGATTTTTATTACAATGCCAATTCTATTGGTTCGTCAGCTGTAATTATAGGAAAATGTGAAGATCCTGAGATGAGACCTGAGAATGCAACCAAGGTATCCGACAAGATAGTTACGTGACCTGAGAAAATAGTTTCTTATTTATCCAAGTCCACAATGTATTTGTACACAGTGGTATTGATTCTCCACAGCCATACATGTAAATCAGCCTTATTATTTAATAATTAACTCTATGCACACAGAATCAACTAACAAGTTGGCACCAAACTTAGCCAACTAAACTGTCAACGATGCAAATATGTCTGAAGAAGATTTGAGAAAACGCACTCAGGCTCCCAAAACTTGGTTATGTTTGTATGGTTTCAGGACTTTTCCCTAAAAAATCACTGGAACTTAAGATTTAAACAAGGCTTTATTTAAAAATATTGATACTAAATTTCATGATATCTAGTTAATCATGAGAATACTAGAATTTGAGATGAACATTTGTTTTTTGTTTTTTTTTAACCTTCTATAAAGCTAAATGGTCTTTATTTTTAAAAACAGAGAAAAGGTCATATTGTTAATCATAGTACTCTTGGAATGCTCCTGTTTGTTTAGCCAGGTTCTTTGCTGCATAAATATGATATTTAAATAAGGTAATTAAATACAATATATTATTATTGGCAGACATGAAAACTAATGAATGCCACTAAATAATGTCACTAAATATGATGAATGCCACTAAATAAAGCCCAAAGAAAAATACACTACAAAATTTATTGTTTACTTTGATGTCTTACATATAATTATTTTCTATGATTTATATAGATAGCTATTTTTCATGTGCAATTTAAGGCAGCTTACATGATTAACAAGCTTCTTTATTTAAAATATTTTTAATCAATCTCCACTATCATTCATTTTTGAAGAAGAAGAAGAAGAAACAAGAGTCATGTATTAAACCATTTTCTTTGCCTGGGCCTTTTGGCCTATTTCCTGTAAATGTGGCAATAAGCAAATAAATGTCTCAGCCATAACTTAGGCATATGTCTCAGCCTAAATTGCTTTAGAAATCAGTGAGAGAAGAGATTTTAATACTTCTAACAACTTAAAAATACTGAGTTCTTAAGTAAGTATAGTCCACTGACATCCGCAAGTAAATGCAGGAGGAAGTAGGCAGCCAAACTGTTAACAAATCCAGCTTATTTGTTAAGATATTTGATGGTGTATATGTTATGTGTTTCATTTTTAATATCACTCACTATTAATTGCAGTTCAGTAAAGCTAGATTCATCTTTGGACTTAATAATAATACATATAAATATAGTTTACCCATATAATAACTGTGAATATAAAATAAAAATATTACATTTTACTGTTTTTTGTCATATTATTTAAAATCTCATTACATATACACAAATATATAACTTCATTACATGTATAATTTCATTAGACATAAACACGTAGATTTTACTGAAACCTATAAATGTGATCATATCAACGTGTCATTATTTGTGTTTTTCAATGCTATCATCCTCCTTTTATAGCTAAGACTACTGAGATTCAGAGATACTCACCAGGTTGCTTAATATTTATAGTGGGTAAGTAAGAAGGCAGATTGTGGCTCATGTGACAGTGCTCATTCCATGGAAATCAACTGCCCACATTCAAGGTTTTAGGTTCATTTGCTGTTCGTGTTGGACTCGGGCATACGAGGAGACTTGCTATTGTGCTAGAGATTTGGAGTTCACCCACGGATCCTATTTTCCTATTCTATCACCATCATTTTGCCTGGGAGGCAAATAAAGGCCTCCCAGTGAAGTGAAGTAACTGAAGAAAACCAGACAGAGATAATGACAACACTGGAACTCAAGCCCTGTGGTCTTTTGGATGCTCCCTAGAGATGAAGATAATTCATCTAGAAGATCACAGCATAGCCTCAGGAGGCAATCACAAGGACATTTCAGTGGGTATATGCAGACGCATTCCTCTTGCCATCTTAACAGTAGAATTAATCCAGATGTTTTTCAACATTTCCTTAAGAAATAATGTTTCTAAAATGACCCTGTTAGAGCTCTCAAACCAACCAAAACCTGTAGCACATTGGTGCCCTAATGCATTTCAATCAAAGAAGAAAATGTGATGAAACAAGGAACAGATTTAGCAGTAGAGCTGCGCTTACCTTCATAAGTCCCGCTTTCTAGGAGAGCACCACTTTTCTCCAATTCCATGAAATCTTCAACGGTGATGAAAATATAGTCCACTCCTGGGACCTCACCCTCCTTATGTGGCCTTGTGGTGCCTGAATAAGGAAAATTAAAAACAAAAGTAAGACTCTAAGTGATTTGTTGAACTTTAGAAATACCATCATGCTTCTGAATATTCAATTATACTTGATTGTACATCCTGCTGGTTGGTAGTTGGCATTTGTCCTTCTGTTTGTTAATAGAAAAGAGTGAGTGGGGGTAAAGAGAAAGTAAATATACAAAGCATTTTTCGTCCTCAAGCTTATAAAGAGTTCATTGCTGGGGAATGTGGCTGCATAGATTTTTCTGTGAAAAATGTAGACCATTGTGCTCTTTTTGAAGAGGTGGTTTGAATACTGAGCCAGGCGTTTGCTAGCTCAGGAATTTCCATACTATCTCATATTCATGAATGAATCTATTGTTCTACAGAGTGCTTTGCTATGACATAAAATACAATGGCAAATAAAAATGTTAGCAAAATGTCGATTTATTTGTATATTTTCATGATCGGCTCCTTTAAAAGAGGTGGAACTGTTGGTTTTCATTTGTTAATTTTGTACCAGATCCTAACTTATATTTACCTACAGGATCCCAAAATCATTACAATACTTAAAATCAAATTAAAGAATAATGGAATTGAGTAATAATTATAATTGAGTTAATATTATAATGCTCATATATAGCTTCTTTCCTTCCTTCCTTCTTTCTTTGCTTCCTTCCTTCCTTCCTTCCTTCCTTCCTTCCTTCCTTCCTTCCTTCCTTCCTTCCTTCCTTCCTTCCTTCCTACCTTCCTTCCTCCTTTCCTTCTTTCCTTGCCTCATTATTTCCTTTAATTCTCACTGAATTGAGAGGTGACATTCTCCAGAGGCTGCTGCAGGGACATACCACTCCTGTTTCCTGTGTCACCCCTAGAATGAATGGGGCTTCTGTGGCCAGGGTCACAGAAATATCAGCCTGTGGCTGGAAGACTCAGGCTACCAGACCTGCTGCCTTGTGGTGAGGTGGGAACCAAAACAGAGACATATTAAAGGCTGTGGGTTTTTTTCTGGTACACTTGCTTCCCTAAACATTCCCAAAGTTTCTTTGTTTCTTTTTCTATGCTACTTACATCAGGCATTTTGCATGGTCAGATTGCAATTTACATAATACATACATGCAACTAGTATGCAGAAATATACAGAGGGCAAATATATAAGCAAAGTAATAGTACGTTGGCAGGTTTCTTCATATAGAAAATCTCCTCCATATTCTCTATATGCTAAACAAAAAGTATTCAAACACTTAAATTTTGTTTTCACTCTCCAAAATCTTTATCAACTAGCCATAAAAGTAGCCAGTCAGTTCTCCTTTCAGAGTAGTGGGATCAAATCTGAACTGCAATAGGGGGCATAAACTAATGTCAGAGTATACAATGTGCTAGGGAAGTTAACTTCTGGTAAAATAAATAATTTTCATTGAAAACATTTTTTAAGGTTTGAAGGCATTATTTTCTAAAATAATATATTACAACCCTTCTTTTGGGGGTTGCAAAACAATTTTTTTCCATAATCATGTTTAATGATTTTCCCCTGAGTTTCTTATTTTATTTTGTTTAACTGAGTCACAGTTTATAATATTTCCTGCTGCTTTTATGCTGTAAAATATAAACCTCCTACACTGAGTATGCATAATGTTGTCAAATTAATGTTTCTATGAGAACCTTCTTTTAATATCCTGACTTTTACGTGCATAACCATTGTGAATTAAAAGCACATTATCATGGTTTTGGGCAATCCATTTGCTTTTCTGTTTGTTTAGAACACACATCATTAAGAAAAATCACATAATAAAATTTCAATTTTCCTTCTTTATCTGTGTATTTCAGAAGATACAGGCTTTGATTAATTAACCGCTTGCAGGGTGGTAATGCATTCCTAGCACAATGTAAACACTGGACAATATACTTGAGGACAATTTCCAGGGCTGTTGACTTGACTGGAATTACTCGCTGGTACGCATGCATGGTTGCATTCTTTGGGGAGGACCGTTTGGTTCAATGGGTGGTTTTTGGTCCCCACCTTTTACCTCAGGCCAATGTGACTGACTTTTGCATGGAGATGCAGACTTCCAGGGGCTCTTGCTGTTGACCTGCTTGATGGTGGCTGCTTATTTGGACTGGGGACCTCGTCTATTTCCTTGTTGCTTGAAGATGTTCTACACTACCATCTCAAATGCTGTAATTACTATCTCTGGCATCGCTCTTGCATACTCTTTCTCATTCTGTTCTTTCTAATTACAACCTCCAGTCTCTTGATCTCTCCTAGCTTCCCTGATGTTCCCCTAATTTGGCGTCATTTGCCTAATTACTAAGCAATTGGGAACAACCTAGAATCTTTTCTTTCCTTCTGTTCACCTTCACAATTTCCCAACTCTTACTAAGCCCCCAAGTTCACTATTGGCTATGTCATTCATAGACTGCAGTTGCTACAGAAAACCATGAACTTTCACTGTCGATGTACCCTATGAATTCAGATTATCTAATGTCAGTTTGATTCTACTGATGCTTGGCAATCCTTTTTTATGAGTCTTCTTCCCTCTGTGTCACGGACTCAGATGCTTTGACTTTCAGTAAAGGATATGAGCTTATTCTCTTTTAGGTAAAGTAAGAGATAATTTCAAATCAAATTCCCTAAAGTTTTCTAATTTCTGCCTCCCTTATCTATATTATCTTCACCCTTAGTTGAAATCATCCATCCATCTCGCTAAGACAAATCCTTTCTCCTCTGCCTTCTTCAAAGTTTAATTTTTAGTTTTTATAAAAGGTACATATATAGATATTTTAAAGATTCTACAATTCTACAAGGTTTGTTATTAAAAAACAAACAAAGACAGACTATCATCACCCTCCCTCCACACACAAACCTTTTCCTTTATCCAGAGGCAAACACTTTCACCTCTTTTGATTGATTCTTTAGCTTTACTTCCATATCTTTAAATAATTTATTTATGATGTCTCTTGTTTTTTACTGTAGTCATTATTTCTTAATTTCTTGGCATAAAAAATAAGGATTTAGCTTTTTTTTGCCTACAGTTCTGCCCACCACTTTCTCTTTCTTTCCTCAGCCTATTTCCCCAATAGAGCAAACATGTGTTTAGATTACTATTTATGTTTACAATAATAATCCTATGTAAATCTATTACCATCTGAACCTTGTAGTGTACTAATTTTACTTGCTTGTATAACTTTTTGTTTATTCTAGAGATTTAATTTTTTCAATATATTAATCAATAACTCAATTAACTCTCATCACTGCATAAATGTCCTCTCAAAATATACAAGTATATTTGATATTTCATCAAGTTTATCCTATTGAAGAAATCTCTCCTGGAGCCTTTTGATAGGCTCCAATGTCGACTATGTTGTCCTACCACACGGCTGCCATCCTGGGATCACCTTCTGCCATCATCTTGGGGACTCACTTACCCTGTTCCCTGTGTTGTACCCCATCTTTCCCAGATCCCATGTCTCCTGTTGTGGCCTCTTCCCTCACTTCCGCACAGCACATCTGTTAGAAACTTTCTGTCAAAGGTTGCATAGGAGTTACATTTTTGAGACTTTGCATGTCTGAAAATTTCTTTATTCTACCCTTACAGCTGGCAAATTGGACTTGGAATTTCAGGAAAATACCATAATGAAAACATATTTTCTCCCTCCTGCTCCTCTGTTAATTTACACCACCATTCTTCCAGTCACGGATGCTTTGAAACATTCCCTCAGAGTCACATATAAAGTCTTCCTCATTCTTTTATTTCATCTCCAGATATTTAGCAAATTCTATGCCCTGTAATTCCACAATGTCATCCTTCCTTTCTTTTCTATTTCTGTTCAAAATACTGCCCTCCTAGACCAGGCCATGGCTATGTGACGGGTGTGCCAGCCTCCCCCTGAGTCTATCACTGCATTCCCTGATTAGCTCTGGTAAGGCTGACCACACCTTCTCCCAAGGGCTCATCTACCCAGTCTAGTCAAAGGACTTAGCTGAAAAAAGGTAAGGAGAGGAAAACACTGAGAATTCAAAAGAGTCAGAAAAAGCTCATATTCTATTACTGACAATAAAAGGCAACTCTCGTGGTATGCCAGGTGGTAGCGTCTCATTAGATAAATTTGTCTCAATGAAACATTGGAGAGGACATAATTTAAGAATTTCCTGCTTAAGAAATATTTTTCTTTCTAGCCTGCCATGTGTCACTCTCCTTTCTTTTTAAGCATAAACTTTCTGTCATAGAATTCTTCTTTGGTTTAGACAAAACATAAACTATCTTTAAAACATATGTAGACTATAGTAGATAAGAATGGGAGCCACGGAATCAAACAGCTTGGGCTTTTGGAACTCTGCTATTTGCTATTAGAATTACCTTGAGGAAGGTTTTTCACCTTTATAGGCTCTAGTTTTCTTATTTGTAAAATAGAAATAATACTAGGAGCATCTTTAAAGGGTTGATTTGAAGAACAAATGAGAAATCGACATAAGGAACTAAAGACAATGTCTGGAACATATTAAGGACTCAAAAAGAATTGTTGTCTGGAAGAACAGTGATGGCATCATGAACAGATTTTTTCCCCACCAATTTTTGTCATAAATATTAATTGAGCACTTACTATGTGCTAGGCACTATTCAAGGGGCTTGAATAATACAGAATAGGATCCCTTCCCTCAAAGGGGAGAGACAGAGAATAAAATTAAAAAGTAAGTTATAAAGCATGCTGCAAAGAATTAAATCCTATTAAATGACCATAAATGAAATCACTAGCACCTATGGACTATTTAGTGGGTCAGTTACTTAGATTATTAGCTGTTAGCTTAGACAATAAGAACAAATGTTTGAAGAGAAGAGAGATTGCAAGGACCTGAAGGGAAACACAACTACAATATTTGTGGGCTGCAGGCTTCCCAAGGCTGAATCACAACTTGGCTAGAGGCCTCTGGGAGGAAACAGGAGAGCCACACAGTGTCTGTTTATAGTTTAAAGAATCACGAAATTCCTGAAGAGAAACATCACTTATTTCACATACTGTTTGTTCTAGCTAAGGTCAATTGGTTTATACATTGATACAGAACGCAGGCATTTTTGAACTTTCAAGATTATTTTCATAGGATTGATAAATATGATAGTACATGGTGGGTTCTAACAACGGATGTACCTGCACACACATATATAAAATCCCTCATTTTTAAAGGAAGAAAGTGAAAGAATGGTATGGCAGAAAGGTTCTTAGAATTGAAATTCAGAACATCAGTATTCTCTTTTGTTTTACAATTTAGGTGTGTGGTCCTGGCTTAAAATATCATTTAGTTGATCACCAATTTTCTTATCATGCAATGAGGTAAATAATATATATGAAATGGTATTATAAAAGTAAAAGCATGAACAACTATGGCTTCATTTCCTCTTGCTTCATTCCTCTTTAGTAATCTTAATAGAACTACTAAAAATAATACAATTCTAACAAACATTGTTGATGGCATCTTGTTTTTAGAATCTATTATAATCAGTTTTAAATTAATTTTATTTAGGCTAACACTTATTTTTAAAATTTTTATTTATTTAAGTGTATTTTTCAGGGACCCATCATTTCCAAGTCAAGTAGTTGTTTCAATCTACTTGTGGAGGCTGCAGCTCACAGTGGCCCATGTGGGGATTGAACAGGCAACCTTGTTACTAAGAGCACCACGCTCTAACTAACTGAACTAACCGGACACCCCTAGTCTAACACTTCTTAAAAAGAAAAACAATTATTGTGCTCAAAGACACAGATTGCCTGGGTATAAAGAAATACAAGTTGAGAGATAAGTCCATTTCTTTTGATTACATACTAAAATGTGGAACACAATCATTTGTACTTATGAGGGTCCTTTGTGTTTTGTAAGACAGATGTTTAAGACCAGGAGAGCCTATGGACTAGGTGGCAAGAAATTTTTAGCATTTTCTGAATCATATGAAAAGTGTAAAAGTCCTCATAAAACCTGCTTAATGGGTCATCTCATTTTACCTACATGCACAGGACCTTCAACAACATAAGTCAGAAAGCATAATTTTAGATCTATGTGTCCAGGAAGAAAATATATTAGTTTGTGTTAAGTCAACTGGCACCGGAAAGAGAAAGCAATTGGCAGAAGGAGAAAGCAATTGGTGATCTATGAAGACCTCTTTGGAAAGAAATAGGATTCTAAAAATAAGTCAAATAATCTGAAATATAATGAAGTGCTGTACAATGGCAATACTTCAGTAAAGGTAATTAATATCTAGATTGGAGAAATAGTTCAGCTGAATTTCCTTAATTACATTTGTTTTATGTTTAAATAATTATAGTCACTTTTCCAATTCATAAGATCATGAATAGAGAGGGGACAATAGAGTAAGACTCAGCAATAATAACAAGTAATCATTCAGAATTAGGAATAGGGTGAAAGTTAGGGAGAATAAGAGGAAATATAGATGATTCATCATGTAACTAGAGTTGAAGCTCACCTTCTTTTATTGTTCTTTTATATTTGGTTGGGACTTTCCTAAGTGGTGTTTAGAAAAGTCCAATAAATTTTATTATCCAAACTATGGTTTATATATTTCAATCTTTATGTCTTCCAGACCACTCTTCCAAAGGAAGACTAAATAGAACAGAAATGGAGGAAATGTTACTAAATTAAGTCTTTGCTTTATCTCCTATTGCTTTATTTCTTTAAAAAAACAACTTATTAAATAATTGCTAAATTAAGTAGTGCATGAATGACACCTCCTTCATGAGTTAATGAAAGAATACAGTACTTCTGCTCAAAAGACCTGTCTGAAGAGAATGAATTTGCTCCCAAATGGTTAGCTTATTATTGATACACAGTGAAAGCGCATGAAGGCCACTTGTCATTTTGTTACCATGACAACTGAGGGTGCCAGTGGAATTTTTTATTCTACTTTTTAAATGAAGGAACATTGCTCCTTTTGACTTAGGAAGAAAAGAGTATGACATTTGGGGTGAATAATTCTGAAACACATTTCCCCTCAGTCTTCTGATACTTCCTAATTTTAGAAAAATGCTTAAAAAACAGTCACTGACTTACAGGAAAGTATTCCGTCCTACATGGTGGGCAGTGCAGTCATCTATTGTGATCTATGTTGATGTGCTGCTGAAAGTTCTATAGTACCCACTGCATTGCAGGCACAAAATACATATTTGCCGAAGTAAACTAATTGTTAATAGTCAACGTGTTCTAAGCAGATGGGTCCTATGTGAGAACCTGAGAAACTGAATTCTTTTTGTATGCATGCTTCTGAATATATTCTCTCTTTATTCCTCGTGTTTCTCAACTGCAAGCTGGAGAAAATAAATATTGACAGCTACAGTGACTTCCTCTAAATTTGACCTTTAATTAACTTACTCTTAGATTCCTGAAGATACTTCTTTAGTTTGTCACTTACATATTATTAGCAAGTGTGATCATCACCAGATTTGTGTGTGTGCTTCAAATAAAAACAGTCAGGAGATTCCTTGGTCAATGCCTCTAATCAAGTTTTACATAATCAGCCTAGGCAGTGGGTTTTATTACATTCATTTTCAATCATATAAAATCCAGAAGTATAATTTTATTAATAGAGCTAAAGTAAGCAAAGCAAATAATACAGTTTGGGTCATTGAATCCCATGTGATAGACAAATTATAAAGCAATGCTAGCTTTATGGATTTCGTATCAACTAATGGGGTGGGATGGGTTAAGGTTAGAAAGTAAAACCTGAAATTCGACTCAATTAATCACCTACTAAGTATAAAAATTATTTACAGCCTTAATAAAACATTATGTATGGTTTATAAAACATTGATGATTTGACAAACCTACTTTGACTATAAAACACCAGTAGTAAATTTGACTTATTTTTTAACAGTGCATTGCTCTAAATCTCAGTCATTATTTCAAAACTCTCTTATCCCCTAAAAGCATGTACTGTCAGTTATAGTTTAAGCTGCATTGACATATACTAATAATGCTATGTATGTTTCAGATACAGAGAAGTTTTTGAAGATAAAACTCTCTCCTTGAATATCTCTGTTTATAAATGTTCAGACTTATGTCCCATATGGCACCAATTGCTGTTTCACATCTTGTAACAGTTTGGATTGAGGCAGCATCATACCCAAAGGAGTGGTTCTTAAAAGGTAGGATGCGTCAGAATCACATAAAGGACTTGTTAAACATACATTGCTGGGTGTCATGCTCAGAGTTTCTGATTCAGCAAATCTTGGGTTGGGGCTTGAGAATTTGCGTTTCTAACAAGTTCCCCAGTGACGTTGATGCTGCTGGTCCAGGGACTGTAATTTGAGAATCACTATTCTAATCTCACTCAGATCTCAGGAAACACAAACTAAAAGCAGTGTTAAATTTAATCATTAATTTAACTAAAATGACTCCAAGTATGTAGTTTGTGACCTTGGCATTTTTCTCAAGGGGAAATAGCTCTTCTTTATTACTTGGTGCATAGGAGAAAGAGTCCCGAAAGGTAATTTGGATCACCACAGTGCTTTCTTAAGCTACTACACACTGCTTTTCCATAGTTTTCTCAGAAGTAACTGGATTTGGAAAATAATGGACCAATTTCCATCTATGTTAGCTTACAACTTTCCTTCTTATTTGAAGTAATATGAACTACTTTGGTTCTATGTGTACAACAGTACGGCCTAAATTCTGGCAGATACAGGAGGCTTGAATATAGCTCACGAGGAGTAATAAATGATGAGATGGCAAGAGAAAAACAAGTCTAATGCAGAAGATCTCTTGCATTGAGAAAATAAATTATTGTAGATGTAGATTCAAATAATAGAAGACACAAATGAAAAATATGTGGATCTCCTACAATCAAGGAAAAAAAAAGCATCTCACTTCCCTGTACCAAGGTATCTGATTCACTAAATGTTAAATTACATTTGCCTACAACTATACTAATCAGACTACATCAGGGGATGGGCAGCATGAATTACAGAATTAGTACACATAAAGCTCTCTATTGGAACAAATTATTTAGACAAACATATCCTTTGATCAATTCCAAGATTTCACTTACACAATTATGTCCCTGGCATAAACACTGGAAAAAACAAAGGGTAGATGTGAGAAATGTCATTCAAAATTCAAAGCTTATTTTATCGACCTTTGTCACTTAAATTCAAAAGCGATGATACTGAGTAAAAAAGAGAGGCAATGTTTGGGGTGATCATTTTTGAAGTTGACATGTGATTATACACTCTCAGTTTTAAGCCTTCTCTACATTAACTGATCATGCTTAATTACTGATGGTACCAAGACATCATTGACCACTGACACACAAGTGCCCACACATTGAAGAAAAGCTAAGGCAAAGTATTCAATTTCATAACTGCAACAGCATTTGAATTTGAATCACCCCTACTTTGGTGACAAAGAACCAGTAACCAAAATCGTATCCATTCCTTCACACTCAAGTCCGCCTCCGCTGCCTATCAGATTGCTGAGGAAACTTTAGCTGAACAAATTACTTTCCTCATCAAAATTCACAGTCCAATAATCCACTGCTCATTGATACAAGGACATGTTTAGATAAAATGACTCACTCAAGTACAATCAGATTCCTAGATAGCTATATTATTGGCTTTTTGATCCATTCTCACAATATATAATAAACCTAACTTCAGGATAAAGAAACATTGCACTCTTACTGATAAAATAGGCTAGCAAACCACAATCTCAAGATTCTTGAATTTATTATTAATTTCCTGAATTTTTTAAGAGAATGGAAGAAGATGAATGACCCATCTGTTACCAATTAACTCAGTTTTGCACTTTTTATTTTAATTCTTCAATATTTAATTTAGATATGTTCTATATCTGGCAGTCTATAGGATTAATAAAAAGAGGTTTTGATTCCCTAATTTATTATTTAACAGATAATGTTTCAAGATTACATACGGAGTTAAAAGAAAGGAAAGATTAGTGACTTTTTATAGAAACAATATATATTTAGTTTGATGCTTTTATATATTCTCCTTATGTAAAATTAATCTGGGCCAGAACTAAACTGCACAGATACCACCAGGCCTCTGAGCAATGTGGAGACACTCTATCTTTGACCTTTATTACATAGAAGATTTAGTGGGTCATAACTTTATCATTTTATCTCCATTAGGGTCTTGCAATGACATTAACTTTTAGTATCACCATATGTCTCTATGGTATTCTATATTCTGAAATGCACAGGGAAGATCATAGAACACAGAGCCTACAGAATATCAGAAAATCCAAATGAAGGTAAGACAATTATTCAAGGATTTGATTTTAATGTTTGTCAGATTATATGGCAGAAATCACTATTTGAGTGATCAACTTGTACTTATTGAAGTTTTCAAGTATACGCACATCAAATTGTCATGGAGGGAAGGAAAGAAGAAGGGAAGGAAGATAGGAGGAAATATTAATGGGCACCCACTAGGTGCCCTGGGAGAGGGGCTTTCATTCCTGTCAAAAGTCTGGAGTTAGAGAATCCTCTGTGTATCTGGTATATCTTATATTCACAACACTCATTGTATTAGATGATGGTTTATCACACTATTTCTTGTTCATTGAAAACAGAACAGAAATTCACAGCTCAACTTTCTAATTTGGAAAAACATCACAGAATTGGGGAATATTACAGCAGAAACATATTCAGCCACAGTTGACAGGCCCTTAATTCCAAACTCCCTATCAGTGGCAGTCGTGTAAAAAAAAGAAAAAAATCTGCTTATGTTTGGGGGCAATTCTCTCCACTCAGACCACAGTGATGGTGGGCCAGCCATTAAATGTTGAGTTCTATGGCCTGACTCCTCTTGAAGAAACTGAAGGGAAAAAGAGAAGCTGACTTGATCAAATAAAATAATCAGCATTCCAAGAAAAAAGAAACACAAGTACGAGTACCTAGATGTTTTTCACCCAGCAGACAATTATATGCCTCTGAAGGTTTAAAAAGGGGGGGAGCCTACGGAATACTATTTCTACCTTTTTAAGACTTAAACATCAGACATGCAACCAATATCCCCATAGCCTAGATCTATGAGTATATGACCCTTTCCGTTTGAAGAGAAGTAGGATTCAGTTTCTATGCAATTATCATAAACCCCAGGACCCTCTGATCTTTTTTCCAGGTCACTGTGTTCCCTACTTGATTAGACAGCAAATTAAAAGTGATGCAGAGTAGAGGAATGAGCACTGTGAGCTGCCAGCTATGCATTTGTGACTTTTGTTGGATATTTTTCACATGAAAATATCAGAGTAAAACCATATGGTAATAAACACATTTGGCTCTATAGCCTCTCAGATCAGTGTTTCAAAAACTGCAATTATCAAGAGAGATTAAGAAAAGTTTTATGAATTAAAAGTACAAAAAGAAAATTTTTAAGGGAACTTCAAAAAAATGATAATAAAGGCACTTCTGGCACTAAATATTGAGGTAATAGTGAATTATCAAAATAAATATTAGAGGGGCAGCTGGATGGCTCAGTTAGTTAGAACGCGAGCTCTCAACAACAAGGTTGATGGTTCAATTCCTGCATGGGATGGTGGGCTGTGCCTCCTGCAACTAAGATTGAAAATGGCAACTGGACTTGGAGCTGAGCTGCGCCCTCCACAACTAGATTGAAGGACAACGACTTGGAGCTGATGGGCCCTGGAGAAACACACTGTTACCCAAAATTCCCCAATAAAATTAAAACAAATAAATAACATAAATAAATAAATACTAGATGCTTTGGAGGAAATATCTGTAGTTTTCAAAAAAGATAAATCCTTACCTCCTTTATAGAGAATGAAAAAATAAAGTTACCTGCCGGGATTAGTTAAGACAAAGGACAAAAATGATGAGCTCACCATCAGTCCAGCAGCTGACTCAGAACCTCCCTGAAGTAGCAAGAGTGGCTGGAGAGCTAATACCTGCCAGAGTGATGATAGTCACCTGGCTTTCAAACCCAACATATTAAGTACTCTCCTCTGGAAGAAGAGGCTGAAGAGTTGGGCATGTGAGAAAACTGGAAAGGCAAATGGTGGCCAAACTAGACTGCAGGGCATTTATGAATCTTATCAAAATCAACAGTGTATGTACTGTAACATCCTGGAACAAAGTTAAGTAGCTCTTTATCTCCCCAAACATTTAAACTCCCACTGTTATGGTGGGCTAGGGTGTCTTCCAACTTTTTCTAAAAGGATCAGAGAATATGTTATGTAGGCTTTGCCAGCCATTCCCTCTCTGTGGCAACTACTGAGCTCTGTCATTGGAGGAGTAAGCAGCACAGACAATACGTGAACAAATGGGCATGGCTGTTTTCCAATAAGACTTTAGTCACAGGCAATGGGCAGGCTTTGATCTGAAAGCAGTAGTTTTCTAAACACCACCCTGCATTAGGTTTTTTGATGCCTGTGTCCCAGTGCTCTTGTCCCTAGGCTTGTACTCGTAAACCATCAAAACGCAACTTGAACGCTGCCATTGGAGTGCACCACCTCAACACAGAGAGATGTCTGACTGTTTCTGATGGTGAGGCCAATATTAAGTGCACATATCCCATACATGTCCATTTTCCCTTTGAAAACATCTTAAAACACAGCTAACCAGATAGATTTCTAATACACAGAAACAAAAAAGGGAACACAATCTCTGAGAAAGGAGTATGTAGATATTTGGATCTCAAGAAGCATGACAGACTGTCTTTAAATAATCTTTGAACTACATAACTTGAACTCATACTTGCAAGGGGACTTACATTGGGTTTTGACTTTTGGTTTTTGTTTTTGTGTTGCTCCAACAGTAGAAACACATCTATTCCTGTAATTAAAAAGTAACGAGCTTCTCCATTACCTAGGTCTTGTATTGAAGGCATTGTGTTTTTGTGTGGTAAATGATGATATCACATTGGCCTTGCTGCCACTTTGGGGTGGAATGACATCAGCAATGCTTCTGCAGCCTATGGAATTCAGCAGACATTTAATACAGAATGAACTATTGAGGCTCTAAGTGCCTCTGAACTTCAAATGTAAGATGTATTATGTTACACCTGTACTACCCCATATGTATGCTGTATATCTACCATGAGAATCAAGCTACATGTTATTTGTAAGAGAAAGTGACTGCCACATTCACATTTTATGTTTGATAAGAAATTTGTTATCTGATATGAAGATGAACAATTACATGATAAAGTTGTATAGAAAAAATATACACATGCATATTAGTTTTAAATTTAGGACCATCCCTCTGTAAAACCAGCACAGTAGATGAACATAAGACAAAGAAAAAGAATCCTCTTAGGTTAGGCAATTCCAGATATTTGATCCTTCATTGTATTACAAGAAAATATTAAAAATAACTTAGCGAGAGGGCTTTCTCTTGCTGAAACAATATGCTAATTTTTAAAATAGTAATACATTTTTGGACAATTCTACTCTTTCAAACTAATTTATCATTTGTCCAAATACATATGGGATGCTTGAGAATGGATGTTTATCAACTAGAAAAAGAAAAAGACATGGCTGATGAATATAGCAAAGTAAAGCATTGTATGAGAGGTTTCCTTGAGTAAATAATAATAATATTAATAAGCGCTAATATTCACTGAGGTCTAACCTTGTGTGAGGCACTATGCTATGCACTTTACATATATTAGCTCTTTTTCTTCTCTTAACAACTTCATAAAGTAGGTAGCATTCTACCCATTTTATAGCTTGAGTAACTTGCCCAGTCACAGGACAGGTAAGTGACAGTCAGGATTCAAACCGAGTCAGCCGGGCTGCAGAGGCCAGGCTCTAAGTAATAGGGAACGCCACTTCCATCCATGCAATGTTCTATATAGATTGTGTTCTGACATGGATGGGAGTGGTGGGAGAGTGTGTTTAGGGAAGGCACGGTGGGAAGCCACCATTCAGAGGACATTCAGATTAAATATTGTGCCTGGAAAGAATAATAAAACCAGGAGTCAAGTATCCTATGGAGAAGTAGGGGGAAGTCAGCCATTCTCTAACCCGTTGCTGAGTTAGGATAGGGATACACAGGAAGATAACTCAGGATTATCAAGAAAGTAGCTGGGGAACACAAAGAAGAGCTGTTTTTGGAATGAAAAGCCCAAACTTGTAAAATTGGGACGATACAAGCATTTAAAAGAAATGCAACAGAGTTCTGAGCAGCAAACAAAGCAATTTTCTCAAAATAGAGAAATTGCAAAATTCTAAGAGTTGAATGAGGTTTTAATTATTCCGAGCATATTTTCCTTTTACAAATCACGTTATAGAAATGTGACTTGTAGAAATTTCAACAAATATTTATTTGTTGAAAATATTTCAACAAATATTTTATTCATTGAATACAAAATTTAAAAATAAATTATTTATTTAATATATAATATTAAAAATTATTCCATCATCAAGGAGGCTTCAAATTATTAAGATACAGATATCTGCAGCCACCTGTATAATAATTATTTCAAAATAATACTGAAAATGGTAAATACAAAATATATTTTTAAATAGCTTTAAAAGAGATGGTTTAAAGCAAACATAATAATATATTACGGGGTTTATAACATACAGTGAATTATAAGGTATAACTACAATAGCACAAAGGCTGGGGGAGGGGAATGGAAGTGTACTATTATAAACTTCCTATATGTGAAACGATACATCACTTGATGGCTCATATAGTGCGTTTAAAATGTATACTATAAAGCTTAAAGCAACCTCTAGAAAACACACACAATTACAAGACAGAGATCATCAGTATAGAATAAAAAAGAAAGCCCTAACTATATGCTGCCTATAAGGAATACATTTCAAATACAACAAAAAAAGTTCAAAGTAAAAGGATAGAGAAACATATGTCATACTATGATTAAATGAAAGCAGTCATGCTATAATAACATCAGAAAATGAAGATTTCAGAGCAAACAATATTAACAGAGATAAAGAGGGTCATTTCATAATAATAAAGGGGACAATTCATCAAGAGGACATAGCAATCTTAAATGTTTATGTACCTGTGACAGAAATTCAAAATACATGAAGCAAAAACAGAACTTCAAAGAGAAATTGACAATTCCACAATTATATTCATATATTTCAACATCCCTCCTTCAATAACTGATAGAACAAGCAGGCAGAAAATCAGTAAAGATACAGACCTGAACAAGAACATCTACTAACTTAATTTGACAGTTATAGAATACTCCACCTTACAGCAGCATAATACACATTTTTTAAGTGCACATGGAAAAAACTTTCAAGAGAGACCATATCTGGGTCATAGAACAAGTTTCAATACTTTACTATGGTTCAAATCAAAGAATTACGTTTTCTGACCAAAATTAAATTAAATTAGTAACCAATAAAAGAAAGATAAGCCTTATATCTACATTCACTTGGTTATTACACCTGCCACCTACCAATTGGGGCAGTCTGCCTTATAAACTAAATAACACACGAAATAATGCAAAGCCCATATAGGTCAAGGAGGAAATAAAAAAGATATTTAGAAATTATTTTGATTAAACTAAAAATGAAAACACAACATACGGAAATGTGTGAGATGGTAATAAAACACAAATTAGAGAGAAAGTTATAATCTAAAATATCTGTGTTAGAAAATAAGAAAGGGCTCAAATCAATGACCTCTGGAACTAGAAAAAGAAGAGCAAATGTTGATTTGCAAACTGGATCCCTACACATAGGTCAAGGAGACATGGAAGAAAAAGGCAAACCACTCCAGTTGGTAGGTAGCAGGTTTAATAACCAAGTGAATTTACATGGGAGGCTTATCTTGGGGGATCACAAGGTGAGTAGCTCTTCGCACCTGCTTGCAACAATCTTAGAAGTTTACGTAGAGGACTTAATTGGGTTTGGTCACTTGTACCATCCAGATGGTCTCAAAGACACAGTACTAGCTCGACGCTAAGTCCTTGAATGGCTCCCAATTTGAGAATATATGGGACAGAATATATATTCCAAAGACAGGGAGGAGGTGAGGAGTCTCCAATTGCCCAGTCCAACTTACTGGTCAACCAGCAGTCACATCCTCTCCATGACATCATCCAATAGCAAATTAAACCCAAAGTAAGAAGAAGAAGAAAGGGAATAATAAAGATCAGAGTAGAAGTCAATAAAATAAAGAAAATGTAATAGAGACACAATGAAACCAACAGCTGGTTCTTTGAGAAGATCAACAAATTGATAAATCTAGCCAAACTGATCTAAGAAATAAGAAAAAACACGTATTACTGACATGAGCAATGAAAGAAGTAAAAGAAGTTTCAGCAGATATTAAAATCTTATTAATGAGACAGTATTGATAATTTATTCCAACAAATTTGACAAAGTAGATGAAATGACAAACTGACACTACCAAACAACATTTAAGCATACACAGCCTGAATAGTACAAATATCAACATGTGTGAGTGTGTGTGTGTGTGTGTGTGTGTGTGTGTGTATTTGAGTTTGTAGTTAAAAACTATCCCTCAAAGAAAATTCCAGGGCTAGATAGCTTTGCTGGTAAATTCTACCAAACATTTAAGGAAGAAATAATATTTCTACAAAAACACCTTCAAAAAAAATGAAGAAGAGGCAATAATACCCAATTCACTTTATGGGACCAATATTAGCTTAATACCAAGACAAAGTCAAAATTACAAGAAAAGAAAATTATAGACTAATAGTTCTAACATACAAAAATTCTCACAATATTTTAGCAAATGAAATGCAGCAATATGAGGTTGGACAATTAACGAACTTGTTGCCACAATGTTGCTAACCTTTTCTGATATCAGAGGGATTATTCATTATGAATTTGTACCAGCTGGACAAACAGTTAACCAAGTTACTATTTGGAAGTGGTGAAAAGGCTGCATGAAAAAGTTAGACGACCTGAACTTTTTGCCGACAATTCATGGCTCTTGCATCACAACAATGCACCAGCTCACACAGCACTGTCTGTGAGGGAGTTTTCAGCCAGTAAACAAATAACTGTATGGGAACACACTCCCTACTCACCTGATCTGGCCCCCAATGGCTTCTTTCTTTACCCAAAGATAAAGGAAGTATTGAAAAACATTTTGATGACATTCAGGACATGAAGGGTAATATGACAGCTCTGATGGCCATTCCAGTAAAAGAGTTCCAAAACTGCTTCTAAGGGTGGACTAGGCACTGGCATCAGTGCATAGCTTCCCAAGGAAAGTACTTCAAAGGTGACCGTAGTGATATTTAGCAATGAGGTATGTAGCACTTTTTCTAGGATGAGTTCGCAAACTTAGTTGTCTAGCCTCATATGTACATGCAAGTATGTTCTCTGCAGAACCCTTATAATAGAGAAAAACCTAAACATAAAATAATTTCTTCCCCGTCTTCAATTACTGATTGAAAATGCTCAGTACATTAGAGTTGTAGGAAAAGAAGAGGTCTCCATATTTCCATGCTTTCATTCTATGTCTTTCATCAGCCTTATCTCCAAAGATGCAATGGCTATAACCTGAAATGGCCAATTCTCAAGAGTTTCTTTCAACATCATATCAGACACTTATCTTTTCACTAGTCCTTCACTTATTTCAGCATCAACCAAGGAAGGGGCTCTCAAAGCTGGCTGCACATCAGAATCGCCCGGGGGGCTTAGAAAATCAGAGGCTCCATTTCAGATAAATTAAGTAAAAATTTGGGGCTTAGTATCCAGTGGTTGCTTCTCAGTTGACTTTAATGTCCATCCACCAGGGTTGTGTATCACTGAACTCTGGAGATACTCAGTAATTTGGTTTATCATTACAAAGTTGAATTCTTTAATTGACTTCTGATTGATTCCTGTCTATTCTGAAAACTTAGGAAAATAGTGAAATTTATTTTGTTTCCAGGAAACCTGATGTTTGCCTCTTCTGTTTGCTATGTAGTTTTAAGTCTGTTGACATCAGTCTATAATATTTTTCTATAGAAATTTGACACATGGCAGGTCCACATAATTTTTACTGTGGGTGACAAGTCCTATGATTTCAAGAGTTCGGCAAACTCATTCTCTTACATATTTAGACATTCTACGTAATAGGCTGTGAGGTCAGCCCCAACGTGGTGATTAGCTTCCTTTAGCTGGAACATTCTGACAGGTTGACATTTGTTGACCTTGAGTGCCTTGTTAAACATGGTGTCTGTTGGATAGTGACACATTTTGTTTCCAACAATGACTTGCTGAAAGAAACATTAATCTCTACTGTTTCACGCCTGGTCCTTTTTCTTGGGAGTGTATGAGTTGTGATCAAAAGGTAATGAGACACTTTTTAGAAAAAGAATGTATTTTTATATGATTTTTAAATAAGACTCTCAGAAGTTGTCATGCAGGGTGTCATGCGGGGTCTCAGCTCCCGCTCCCCACACAAGAACACAGGATATGGTGAGGCCAAAAAGGAACATCCACGGAGCCATAAGTAAGGGAGTCATATCACTATAGTCTCACTGAAGGCTGGATTCACACGACGTGCGACCTGCTGTCCGCTTTTCTGCCAACTGACCGACTCCCATTTGCTAGCTGCGATACGCCTCTCCGCAATCCGCAATCCACACTCCGCCGCTTGCCGGCTCAGCCACCACCTTCTTGCTAGCCCCCATTTTCTGCTAGCGTAGCCACAGCAGTGATATTAGTGGCCAATGGCTCACTGGTTACAGCTGATGGCCAACTAGCCACAGCTGATGGCCATCCAATCACAGTTGATGGCCATTTACTACCTGAGCCAGCACCTTTCCATGTGAGGCCGAGAGCCTGGAAACTGCACTCCTGGCTCTGTCCCCACAGAAGTTGAACATGAAAATTAGTATTTACATTTTAGGAGACTGTGCACTAATTCCAACGTACTACTAAAGTAAAATTTTCTTTTACAATTCCACTTTTGGAATTGCTTTTGGATTCAGTGGCACCTTTTTGGAACATCTATCGTGGCAAAATTTCAATCTCTGAGGCTGAATTTGGCTTGTGGAGATAGCAGCTAAAAGTTGTTCAGATCAAAATCTAAATGAATTTTTTGGATTGCAAATTAAAGAAGTTAATACCATTTAGCTTAAAATAGAGGTATGACTAAAAATAATGAAACTCTTTTCTTTGTGACTACAACTAGCTATAAGGGTAACTGACTTTTTTTTTTTTTTTTTTGTCACAGCAATTGGAAACTATCCAGCTGTCAAATTATCCCTACGTTAATAAAGTCCTGTGTTTTGGCATGGTCATCACTCTTGTTATTAGCATAATGCCTTACAGATGGGGACCACTGTATAGAGAAAAGGGGTTAGTTAGCCTCTGGGCTGGAGTAAATTACTTATTCTCGCTATTCCTAGTAGTCCTCATTTGTAGAATGGGCGTAATAATGCCAACCATGTAAAAGTGCTGTGAGCATTACATGAGAAAATATTTTTAAATGCTTTATCCCAACGCTTCTCACATTCTGATGTGCAGAGGAGTCTCCGTAGGATGCCATTAAGATGCAGTTCCTGATCAGTAGATCTGGGCGTGGCCTGAGGTTGTGCATGTCTAACGAGCTCTCAGGCGATGCTGATGCTGCTAATCTATAGACCCACTTAGAGCTGGGAGACTTTACTCTGATTGTAGCAGGTAAGTGGGTAACTCAGTAAGGGTTAAATTTCCTGTCTTCCTGCACGCTATGTCTCCATTTCTGTTGCTTTAGGGGCTTGGCTTTTGATCAACAGGTGTAACTACTACTATTTCATGAGAGAGCCTGGGTATCAGCACAAGGAAAGTGACTCAGGGAGCCCATTCTGGAAAATAAGATAAGGCTTCGTGTTTATGGGCTTAATATAGTAACTCGATAACAACAACAAAAAAGGTTCCTATTGTCTGAATTCCCATTTCAGGGAAGGGGTAGACAGGCATCTGGGCTACAAGTGAGAACCAAAGCCATATGTGGGAGTGCTCTCCAAAGGCAAATGTCCCAGGCAACATTTCAATGGGAATGGGTAAAAAAAAGAACTGGAACCAAAAGAACTGAAACCAGGCAAAATAGGCTTCCAGAATCAGGAGGTTTTCCCTGGAAATTTCTCTTAAGTCAATAGTAAAAGGAGAAAGAGCCTTTAAAAAAGTACCTACAGGGTAGTAAACAGGGGGAGAGGAAGTTGTTTTTGTTAAGAAATTTATTTTATGGGCAGTTATAATGAAAATATATCTTTATCATTCCAAATCAACAATGATATTCAACAGTCGTCTTTGTCCTCCCTTCACTAAGAATTGCTGCTGGCTATTTAATCATTTCAAACATAATGAAAAGATATAACCAATCTAGGTATACTGAAATAAAATTAAATCCTACTCAGCTCTAAGCATTATTCTTTTTGAGGTGACATGATGTTGTCTGGATAACAAGCACGGTACACACACTATTCACTTTGTTTCTTTGTACCCAGATAGTATCACCTCACACTGCCAAGCAGCTACTCAAAAACAATCAGGAAACAGATGCATTCTCAGTGGTGGTCCAGGGAGCTCTTGCAAGTAGGCTTTCAGGAGTCCTTGAGGTGGCACCTTCATCATAGTTCATGAAGCTTGAAAAACACTCTGTCATCTTTTAAGATTCTTAGTAGTTTTTCTCACATCATGTTATTTCAAATCAATCACTCCATATCCTGGAAATAGCTCCTCCATGAGGCTTTGAAGTAGTCTGGATCCAATGGTAGTATTTTTACTGTTATGCAGACTGATGACGCAGCCCCTCCAGACTCTTGTTGAACACTTTAAGTTGCTTTTAGGTAATTCAAGCAACAACACACAAAAAATAAACATAGATAGGCACACACATATACACACATATAAACTTTCTGCTTTTGCACTTGGCTCACTTAGGTAATAGAAACAAAATAAGATATTTCTTTTTCTTGCTAATTCCTTCAATGCCTACGTTATTCTGACTCACGGGACATTCATCACTCTTCTATTTCAGATAGTCCACTGTAGACACTCTGTGTTCTTTGTTTTTAACTCCCTTTCTGTTAAATACAGTCTGGGCGTACTGAGTTATTTTAAGTATAACCAAAGATGACTTCCTCTTAAACATACTATTTATAATACACTTCAGAAAAAAATGACTTTAAAGTCAACCAGAAGTCTAGGTTCTTTTATCTTTTGATATTTACATTGATGAAATGTCACAAAAATGACCCCAAAAGAGGCTATTTTTGCTAACAAAATAAGCAGCCTCATTATTTTATAACCCCTCCCCCCCAGACATAAGCATGTACGCAAGCATTCTTATAGGACGATATAACTGGAATTGCAAACACAGAGTACTTAATTAATATACACATTGCTTTTGCAGTCTACTTATGCAAGGTAGAAGAACTCACAGATATAAGGGTTGTTATCCGAAACCCAATGAAGAAGAGTAACTCCCATTAATATGATTCTTTCAATGATTACAGATATCAAAGAGTTGGGGTTCTATCTTAAAAATGGCGTAGATTATGTTTACTCAATATGTACATTTACTATATTTAATTAGGATAAAATGATGATGAGGCAGTGGTAGGTCCTGAAACACCATAATCAAGGTAATGTGATAATTGTTTTGTGTACTTTTAAGGTGAAATATATATGCAGTATGACGATCCTTTTAAAAGTGGTAATTTATATATGGAACATATTCCAGCTTCCTGGTCCACTGCCTTCCTCTGAAATGTAAGAGAGGAGAAGAAAACAAAGAGCTCAGAACCTGAAAGAGAAAAGAACACCTGTACTATAACTAGAGCAGACACTAACCACTACTAGATAAACATTTTATCAATAAGGACCATCTGAAATATCAGAATGTGCTTTTTGCAGTTTGTGTATATATACGCTTCTTTATATGAAGAGTACTTAAGAAAATTGTATTTCATAGTGACTATAGATATTAATACAAGTTTTGAGTTATCTTTACAAAATCTCTCTTTCTCTTTCAACAATTACTCAGTTTTATAAACCATCCATTGTTCTATGCTGATGGGGAAATTCCTACCCTCAACCAGTGGAAGAAACAGGCAAACAAATAGATATCTCTGCAGGTTAGCATCCAAGACCTTCCATTTGAATTTCACCTACAGATCCCTAGTCTCAACTGATCCTTTAATTTGGACTGATTGCACCAACCAAACAATTTTTTCTCAGATTACTTTTAATTTCTTTTAATTCCCATTCCCTGATATACTCTGCCCTTTTTAAAAAATCTGTCCAAATTCATCAATTCTGTTGAATTCTATAAAATATCTACCATGAATTTGGCTCCACTCTTAGCAAATGGGTGTTGTGTTAGTCATTGATTCACTGAAATTCTCAGTTAACTAGATTTTTGTTTACCACATGTTTGACGTCTAGATAGCAAATAGTTGACAAAAATTTATTCAGTGGAGTATTGTCAAAGATATAGAACGTACAATCCAGCTCAGTCTTTGAGTCTTCCCCCATTTCTTGTCTATCCTAACCAGATTCTTAGTACTTTGAGGTCAAAATTTCCTTTTTATTCGTCTTTGTGCCCCTAGTATCTAGCACGGGTATGTTCAATAAATAGTTATAAAATAAATGAGGAAGTACTAGCTAATGTATTCATACATTGCTCCTCACAAAGATACCCCGAAAGTTACAAAAAACTGTTCAGCTGAGAAGGCAAACATAGTGTCTTAGCAACAAAGTCAAAACCAGAAAGAACTAATTGGTTAACCAGAAAGTTTAATTATCCAAAATTATTTCAAATCTCTAGCATTAAGTTTAATATTGATTACTTTGCATGCCATCGTAGAAGTAAAGTCATCATGAACTCTTGAGCCAGGCTGCCTGGGTATAAATCCTGGCTACATCATGTATTATCTGGGTGACCTTGAAAAGTTATTTAATCTTTCTGTGCTTCAGTTTCTTCACCTGTAAAACTATCATAACATAACACCATCCTCATAATATTAGGATGATTAAATGGGGTCATATTTCTCAGTTTTCTAAAAGTATATCTGGCACATATTCAACATTCTTAAATATTGTTAAATAAATAGATAATATCAGCACCCCACAATCTGATATCTTGAATAAACCTGGTCTTACAATGTGCTCTATGCAAGTACATATCAAATAGGTTTGGAGGATATTGCATTTTCTGGAGAGCCACAATATAAATTTGTAAATTCAAAGTTTTGAAAATGTTTATAGCCAAATTCTTGTTCAAATATATTTACACCAACATTTCCCAAGTCTATTTCGGTACCTCCACTTCCCCTGCACAACAGATGTGACTACCCCATGGCGCTAGTTCTTGTTAACACATTTTGGGAAACTAAGTGTGCACCTATTGCTGCTTTGCTTTGCAATCATTTGTAAATCTTCACATTTGTATATACATGTGTTCACGCATATATATTTTGAGTCACAACTACAATGAGGGTATGGATTTTGGTTTTAATATCATTTTTATTTATTCTCCTACTGTTCCCTTTCTCTATTTTGCCACAACCGTTTATACTGAGTTGCACATAAATGCTAAACATGCTGATTTAAATGTAATATATAATGTTATTTAAAACAATGAATTCAGGACTTGTGGTTTCAGAGGTGTCTGGTTTAACATCTCCAAAAAAAGCTTCTATCGAGCCACACCCATAAAACTGCCCTTTCAAGCAGAAAAGACTGAACAAAACAATCATAGCATTGTTTGAACAAAACAATGGGTTTGAACAAAAACCCAAGACAGGTGGAAAACTTATTGCCAAAATCTGAAAGAAGTCTAATGTTGACATAAAGGAGCTGAATTTGTGACCTACAACCCAATGACCCTCAGCAAGGAGGAGAAACCCCCTGCCTGAAAGGAAGTGGGCAGACACTGCATTTTTCCCTCCTTGCTTCTGTACAGCCCAGTGCCCTGACTTCTACAAAAACAGATAGCGCTGTCCTTACAGTACAAACGGTACCTCTGACCTTCAGGGCTGCATCACCCAGGAGGCAACGAGCAGTAGGAATGCCCCTCCTTCCACAGACAGACTGCAATATGCATTGGGATTTAAGCAAAATAAAGGGAGCACAAATATACTCAACTGATTTTTTGACACAGGTGCAGAGACAATTAAATGGAAGAAGAATAGCTTTTTCAACAAACGGTGCTTGAGCAATAAGACATCCATAGGAAATAAAGAAGACTGGACCTCAACCTAAACCTCACACATTTTATAAAAATTCACTCAAAATGGATTATAGACTTAAATATCAAATGTGAAACGATAAACCTGAGAAGGAAACAGACAAGAAAATATTTGAGGTCTAGGGCCAAAGAGTTCTTAGAGTTGGCACCAAAAGCACAACCTATAGAAGGAAAAAGTGATAAACTAGACTTCATACAATTAGAACCATTTACTCTGTGAAAGACCCTGCTAAGAGCAAGAAAAGACAAAGTACAGACTGAGAAAATATTTGCAAACCACATATCTGACAAAGGACTAGCTCCTAGGAAAATAAAGAACTCAAAACTCAACAGAAAAAATATTTTGCCAAAAAAGATGTAAAAATGGCAAATGAGCACATGAAAAGATGTTGAAAATCGTTACCCATTACACATATGCAAATTCATACCACAATGAGATATTACTACTCACCTCTCACAATAGCTAAAATAAAACATAGTGACAAAAGAAACTTGTGGTGAAACTGTTGAAAAACTGGATCACTCACCCACAGATTGGTGGTGGGATGTAAAATAGTACTACAACCACTCTGGAAAATAATTTGACAGTTTCTTTAAAAACTAAACATACAACGACCATACAACCCAACAATTGCAATCCTAGGCATTTATCCTACAGAAATGAAAAGTTGTGTTCACACAAAAGCCTGCACCTGAATATTTATAGCAGCTTTATTTGTAATAGTTCCAAACTAGAAAAACCCAGATGTTTGTCCTTCAACAGTGAATGGTCAAATCAACTGTGGTATATCCATACCATGGGATACTAATTAGCAATGAAAAGGAACAAGCTACTAAAACATGAAACAAACTGAATCAATTACCAGAGAACTACGCTGAATGAAAAAAGTTGACCTCAAAAGGTTACATATTTCCATTTATATAACATTCTTGAAATGACAAAATTATAGAAATAGAGAACAGATTTACTGGTTGTCAAGGATAAAGGAGGGGATGTAGGTGGGAGGGAAATGTGGTAGCTACAAAAGCAATCTTTGTGGTGAAGGAAATGTCTGTATCTCGACTCTGCCAGTATCATTATCCTAATTATGATATTGTACTATCGTTTTGCAAGAAGTTATCTTTGTAATACTGGGTATGGGGTCAATGGGATCCCATGTATCACTTCTTAAAACTGCATGGGCATCTACAAATATCTCAAAATAAAAAGGTTTAATTGAAAAAAATGTTAACCGAATGACATATTCAACAACCATTCTATCCTTTTCATTTGTGTCAAGTATACCTCTTCAATATGCCAATATTGACATATTTTAAAACAATATCATTTTAAGAAAATGGAGATTATCCCTGAACTCATTTGAACTATTTGATAGTGCTTCTCATGAAAATATCAACTCAATTTACAGACAATTTTAAAAGGAAAGTGACTGATATCAGAGGAAATGGAGCATTAAAATCTCAAGGAAATTAAATATTAAATAGTGCTCACAAAGGATTTTGGATTCAAAATGAAGCAACTATCTCAAACAGAAAAAAAAACAGAAAGAAAATAGTTTAAGTAGTAATGAGATAATATGCATAAATGATATGACAATATTAGGAGCATATTTTTTTAACCTACCTAAAAAAAATGCATATATTCAATTTCCAAATTGGATGAACTTGAATAGTCTAGTCATCTAGGACATTTCTCCATAATAATCTACCTTAAAATATGTTAATTTCCACCCCCACTGTAAATCTGTCTTATCATATGAATATATGTAGACATATATTTTTGAAAATATCCACTATTTCTATTTTCTAATTGTCTGCTCATTTTTTTAACATGACTTCCAGATAACTAAGTTCTATGTTTTTGTTTTGCTTTTCTTTCAGGTGTACAGCATAATGATTACACATTTGTATAATTTAAAAAGTAATCCCCTGAGTAGTCTAGTACCCACATGGCACTATACATAGTTATTACTATATTATTCACATGCTTTAGTTTATATCCCCATCACTATATTGTAACTACCAACTTGTACTTCTTAATCCCTATACCTTTCCACCCTGTCTCTCAACTCCCCTCTCATCTATCACCCCGATAAATCTAGCACCCATCTGATACCATATGTAGTTACGACAATATTATTGACTATATACCTTATGCTACATCCTACATCCCCATGACTATTTTGTAACAAGTTTGTACTTCTTAATTCTTTCCCCTTTTACATCCACCCTCTCAACCCCCTCCCATCTGGAAACCAACAAAATATTCTCTGTATCTATTAGTTTGTATTTGTTTTGCTTATTTGTTTATTTTGTTCTTTAGATTGCACATATAAGCAATATTCCATTGTATATATGTACCACCTTCTCTTTATCCATTCACCCATTGATGCACACCAAGGCTACCTCTACATCTTGGTCATTGTAAACAATGCTGTAACTAACATATGGATGCACATGTCCCCTCAAAGTAGTATTTTGGGTTTCTTTAGATAAATACTCAGAAGTGGAATTACTGGATCCTTTTTTGACTCTTGTTATAGACTTTGTTTTAAAGTATACTTAAAAAAAATAAATAAATAAATAAAGTGTGCTTTGTCTGGTATAAGTATTGCTACCCTAGTATTTTTGTTTGTTTATTTCCATTTTCGTGAAATATTGTTTTCCATCCCTTTACTATCAGTCTGTGTGTGCCTTCTGATCTGAAGTGAGTCTATTGTAGGCAGCATATGTAACGGTTTTGTTTTCCTATCCATTCAGCTCTCCTATGTGTTTTGATTGGAGGATTTAATCCATTTACATTAAAAGTAAATGTCCATAGATATGTAGTTATTGACACTTTATTATTCATGTTTGTTTCCTTTTTTTTTTTTTTTTATCTTAAAGAAGTTCCTGTAAGATTCGTTGTAATTCTGGTTTGGTGGTGATGAACTCCTTTAGATTTTTCTTGTCTGGGAAGATCTTTATCTCTACTTCGATTCTAAATGATAATCTTGTTGGGTAGAATAATCTTGGTTATAGATTCTTGCTTTTCATCACTATGAATATTTCCTGCCAATCCCTTCTGTCCAGCAAGTTTCTGTTGAGAAATCAACTGCTAGTCTTATGGGAGTTCCCTCGTAGGTAACTAACTGCTTTTCTCTTGGTTGCTTTTAAGATTCTTTCTTTGTTTTTAACCTTTGGCATTTTAATTATGATGTGTCTTGGTGTGGCCTCTTTGGGTTTATCTTTTTTGGGGCTCTATGTGCTTTCTGAACTTGTACATCTATTTGTTTCACCAGGTTAGGTAAGTTTTCCTTCATTATTTCTTCAAATAGGTTTTCAATTCCTTGCTCTCTCTCTCTCTTCTCCCTCTGGTACCCCTATGATGAGAATGTTGTAAGCTTGATGTTGTCCCAGAGGTCTCTTAAGCTAACCTCTTTTTAATTTTTTTCTGTTCTGATTGGGTGTTTTCTGCTACCTTGTCTCCAAATTGCTGATTTGATCCTCTGCGTCATCTAGTCTCCTGGTGATTCCTTCTAATGCAGTCTTCATTTCAGTTATTGTATTCTTCACTTTAACTGGTTATTTTTGTGGGTTTTTTGTCCTTTATGTCTTTGTCCTTGCTATCTCTTTGTTGAAGTTCTCACTACGTTGCTTGAGCCTCCTTATAATCAGTTTTTCAACTCCTGTATCTGGTAGGTTGCTTGCTTCCATTTTGTTTAGTTCTTTTTCTGGAGTTCTCTCCTGTTCCTTCATTTGGAACATATTTATTTGTGTCCTCATTTTTATGTTATTCCCATTCTTCCATCAATCTTATCTACTTTTGTGGGTTTTGCTCTCACTTTATGGAGATATCTTAAACTACATCAATGATATAGGTATTTCATCAGTAATGTTGATGATACAGGTATTTTTCAAGTCCCACATTTTTATTGTATTGTATTGTATTGTATTGTATTGTATTGTATTGTATTGTATTGTATTGTATTCTATTCTATTCTATTCTATTCTATTCTATTCTATTCTATTCTATCTTATTTTTTTTGCTGCCTCTTAGATAGCTTGGCACAAATGTCCTTCAGCATGAAACTCATCAGGTCCCAAATATTATTGCCCACAGGAATCAGTGACATTTCATAGAAATGGCCTAGCCATTTCTATGGTCATCCACATATGAAGCTTGAGTGTTAACTCTTTCCTCCACATCTAGTTCATTGTCAAGTCTTATGAATTCCATGTCTCTCAACTTTGATTCTTTCCATTCCAGGTCAGAATCTCACCCCTCCCTCAATGAAACCATTGTGATTACCTAATTACATCCTATTCTTACATCACTGTCAGATTAATATTCCTTATTTGTAGCCTTCTGCTCAAAAGTAATAACTCCAACTGCCTGTTCTCCTGTAGCCAGCTTTTTCAGCCAACACATATGTGCTTGATGTCAAAAGTCAAAGGAAAACTCCAAGTGAATAAAAAGTGTTTTAGAAAGTACTTTTACATACAATGTTTTCAAGGGAGACTGTACTTCAGAAGAACTACGTTTGCCATATAAAAGACAGAGTCAGTATTTAAAGAAAAGAAACAACAACAACAACACAAGGTTACCAGGTTAGAGTTAGGCTGTTTGGGAGTGGGAAAACCCACATGCCTACTCTATTTGTAAAGGTCAACAAAAATCTGTGGACATGGTATCACAAAAAAATATGAGAAAAAGTGTTTTCAAGAACTTAATCAACTTAAAGAAAAAGGCTCAAAGCTTTATTCATTTTAAGGACTATAAAGTACTTTTTAAAAAAATGATATGCATGCTGTGTGTAACCATAAGATAGCAGGCCGAGATATTGGAGTTACTTTCTCATCTACATTATGGACCCTTCTACCTTTTCATTTTTATTTATAACTTTTTTCCTCTACAGTAAAACTAGTAACCAAGTGGCTTAGTGTGACCCAAAAAATCGTGTGCTTTCTTGCATTTATATTGCTTCTACCTCAATTATTTTACCAGCAATCAAAGCACTAGCAATTCTTTAAGATCCATATAAATTCCATCCTAATTTTCCTGATACTTCTCTACCAAAACAAATATCATCATTCCTCTTCAATAAAATTCATGAACCAATTGTTGTTGTTTTTAAACCTTTTCTGGACATGTGTAATTCACTTTGCCTTTATTGTGTATTATCATCTAATGACCATTTTTAAAATATGCAAAATGCACTGTATCTGCCTTATAAGAAGCTTATAATAATGATAGGAGGTGCTTAGTAAAGGTCTGTAATACTACTACCACCACTACTACTACTAATATATGCTCACATTTACTGAGTACATAGCATGTGTCAGGTACGCATTAAGCAATTTAATTCCCAAAATCATTCTACAGATTAGGTAACTACACACAAAGTAGTCACTGCCCAAGGTTACATTAAATAATATATGTCAGGTACAGAATTACAAACTCTGGCCATCTGGCTCTAGAGCTTTATTGTTAAGCAATACTACAAACCTGAATGGAGCTAAATAAGCACATATTCAATCTCATTCTACTTTCTTCCATGGTCACTGCCGTTTGACCATGGAAGGTTATGGATACCACTTGTACATTCAATAAAAGTCAAACTTTTGATTGTACTAACTCTTTCTGGCTTCATATGATGCCTGAGTCTTTTGCTGAAGTTGGGACCATTGTTGTAAGACATAACGGAATTGACCGTAAACAATTTCCTAATAAGAACTAAGGCTTTACTTCATTGAGGTTTCACTGTTAAATAAGTAACAAAAAGACTATAATAATTACCAAATTTATAGAACATTACTTAATAAATTGATTAAGTGATTGGAGTTAACTGATTTAAAGGAAGGAAAGTGTTAACACTGCTACCAACAGAATCAGTAACTTAAATACAGAAATAAATAGCCTCTGAGTTTCCAAAAGCTATATAAATGTGAATGAACAATGCACTTACTTAAATCTTCCCAGGAATCATGCCTAATTTCCTTTCAATAATTATTACACTACACCATTTCTTACGATAATCTTCAGCTTTTTTTTTTTTTTCAAAATGAGCACAAAAATTTATCGTAGCAAAACAACCAACAACACATATAATAGACACATTTCAACATTTTCCTGACACTTTTGTGGAACTGATACAGCAGTAATCATCAGGGGTTACCATAAGGTGAGCAGTGAATTTCAGGGATTATATTTCATAGTCTTCAATGTGTAACACATGGAGAACAAAATATGCCAAGGCTACCAGAGAGTGTCTATTTAACCACTGAGTCTACTAGTCCTTTCTCCTTCATTGCAAACCTTGAATATTGATATATTATTGAGAAGCTGCACTTATATACCCATTACATATGTATATTCCCATGTTGATACACATACCAATCGACCATTCTTTCTCTCTTCACCAGTAGTTCCCAACAGTATTTAATTTGATTTTATGAAACCTTAATTCTCCCTTCTTTTTTGTCTTTGCCTACACTTAAATTTTATAGAATTATAATACTGATGCAGAATTAAACTCTTCAAGTAAAAATGAAAATGAAAATATTTTACATATTGTTAGAGCAAAAACTGCTATTGTCGTTAAGTATGCATCACTTTTATTTTAGATATTCATCCATAATTTACAGGAATTTTACTTTTAGAGATAATTATGAGATGAACAGCTGTATGCACTCATTTTTTACTACTTTTAAATAATTTTCTTTGTATAAATATTGAGAATGGAATTGTTAACATTTTTAATTATCTTGAAATGATATGTGTACCATTTTTAAAAACCAAATTTTGCTTTGAATTATTAGTGTTAGTGTCCTAATGTCTATATTTTTATGAGACATATTAGCAGTTTCTTCTTTCTAGTTTACTCTTTCTAACACTTGTCAATAAATGTCTAAGTAAAAAGATAAGTGTATACCAGCAGATTCTAACGAAAAGAAAGGTGTACACTTAAAACTTAAAGCACTTTTTATTTAAAGTAATTTTTTTATGATTTCAAGTATATTATAGCCTCATAATGAAAAATATTAAGAGGAATATGATCTCCCATGATTCATTCATTCATACTTTATTCTATTGATATAATTTTATATTTAGATATGATCAAACTATATGCAAATTCCTGAGGAGTAATATCTCTTTATAAGCTTGATTTTGAGCACTGCACACTACTAATATATCCTACTTTACTTAATCATTCCCCTTTTAGTATTCACTTCAGTGTAGTGTTGCAATGAACAGTATCGAATTTTTGTCCATATTTCTGATTATTTCCTTAAATTCCTATAAGTGAAATTAGTGATTATAAATAGTTTTAAGGTTATTGGTACATAGAATTAAATTACTTTTTAAAAAAGCTTTATTAAAGCTTGAAAGAAAACACAATTTTCAAATATGAAGTAAAAGCACTACTTGGAATATGTCACAAATACCCATTTGACTTTATACGTATGTGGATAGTTATCCTTAACAGTAGAAAACAAAGTCCAGAAATGGGAAAAGAGCAAAGCAGGGGAGGAAGGTTAGCGCGGCAGTGGGTGAAGAGACAGTACAATCTCTGTTAATGTACATCCTGCTTTGCCTGGTTACACGTAGTACATTAATGGTCTAGGTGGGGAAGGAAGTCAAAAGTGGTCCAAGCCTTTTAGTGCCTTAAAACTTTTCTACACATCTAAAGGTAGGTAGGTTTGAAGTTTAAGGTTTACTTGAAAACTGCGGTTTGGCATACATGGAGAAATAGGCTCTTGAAAACAAATGTAAAATCTGCTTGAGAATCTGAGTAGTCTTAAAACAACCATACCGTGTTTCTCGGAAAGTAAGACCTCACTGGAAAATAAGCCCTAGCATGCTTTTTCAGGATGACATCCCCTGAACATAAGTCCTAATGCATCTTTTGGAGAAAAAATTAATGTAAGACCCAATCTTATTTTTGGGGGAACACAGTATTATCAAAGTAATAGGAAAGAGGTAAAAAGGAACCCCATATCTGGTTCCTTTACCAATAACTACCAATAAATATATGTAAAGAATCATATTTTATCTTATCAATTCATATATTCATTCATTCATTTATTCTTTACACCGATATTTATTGAGCACCTGTGCCAGCCACTACTCTAAAGGCTGGGAACATAATAATTATTTAATAATTATTTAGAGAGATATGGTCCATATCCTTTTGGAACTCACAGTTTGGTGAGAAAGACCGACATTAACTAGGCAGTTACAGTAGAAGGTGATGGCAAGCTCAGTGGGGCAGAGAAAATATAACAGGGTCAACCAACCCTGTTAGGGTGGTTTTAGAAAACATCTGAGACTGGTTTCTAATTGAAAACTAAAAGCTAGTTGATGAAACTGAGTGGGCTGAAGAATCAATACAGTGCAATGCCTTGCCTAGGGTCACCCACCTGCTCACCATGTCATGGCTAGGAGTGAGCTCTTCAGACGGCAACCATGTTAGTGATATTGCACAAATGTCAGTTTGCTTAACACGTCTGAACTGCCATTCTTTATGGAATGTGAATGATCTAAAAGATCCACTATACCTGACATAAACTCTTAAGACCATGGTGAACATGTTTTAAATCACAGCACATTTTAGGGGAGAAGTTGGATCTTTAAGACAAGTTTGGGGTAAAAAAAAAAAGTGTTTTATCTGTTATTTAATCTTTCAGTAAAAGATTTATTACCAAATAGCAAAAAGTCTGTGGACATTTGAACCCATCATTAAAAACTTCATCAAATGACTACTTAGACCAAATATGTATCCAACTATTTTAAGTAGCACAGAATGGACGAAACCAAAGCTAAGCAGAAAGTGTTTTCTTTCTGAACTCTATGATACCAGCACTTTCTAATAAATTTTAATGTTGATCAATTGATTTTGATTCCAGTCAGGGGATATTACAAGGAAAAAACAAAGGACAGAGCATTTTTAGAGGAAGATTATCAAGTCTAATTACCTGAAGTCCTCATGCATTTGATCAATTTGTTTTATTATAATAATTTCCAAATTTGCTTGTTGTTAACCCTCAAATCTCCATTGCTGCACAGCCTTTTCCTACCTATGCTTTACTTCTTCCACAGGCTTGTACACAATATTTAATAAGACTCTTTTCATTGGAAAGAGTCAATAACTTGCTTTTTTTTTTCTCCCCAAGAAGACACTGAGCCTCAGAGCAACATGGAAACATTTTTTAAATGTATACCACATAAAATAATTACAATCGACTCAACTTTCTATGGTAGAGAAAGGCAGAGATAGTATATGTGACTGAAATCCATGGACATGCCCCAAATTTCATTTCAAAAAGCAATTTCAATTTACCATTTAAACAAACCTATTATTTGCAGCAATATTGGCTGATCTAAGCTTTGCCTTTTTTTTTTTTTTTTCTTTTTCTTTTTCTTTGAGACAGCCAGGGGCAATGGAGGAAACAGAAATACCCTTAAATTTGATAATCAATCACCAAGGAAATGCAAGTTAACTAAAATCATTTGGCACTGCATAAAGAAAGTAGTAGAAATGTAAACACAGCTAAAACCATCTGATGTTTATTATTTTCAGATTCTAAATGCCCTAATTAGAATCAATAAATAGAAAGAGTAATCGGATTTTCTTTACCAAATTTGTGATTATTTAAAACCAAATCATGAAGCTACACATTTAAAAGTACCTCTAGGAGATATAAAAATGAAGACATCATGCTTTACCTCTATATTTCTATGTGATGACATTAACTGGGAGGCTAAATTGAAGTTGTGCATATAAAGTAGTTTCTGTACTTATAAACAGACTTTAAAAAGTGGTGCATAATTCTAACTTTAAAGTGAAAAGTGACTAAAGAGGTAATTTAAGCTTGCAATTCCCAAATGCATTTTCACTATGTAGAAATATCCATTGTTCTTTCAAACCTTTAAGTGTTTGAAAAACCTTTAAAAAGGCAAGAAGAAAGAAGATGGCATGGTCTTCTTCTGTTGATACCCATTCAACCAAGGACTTTTTTCCAAAATAGTCAGTTTCATCTATCTGAATAAACCCAAACCTGTTGAGGCATGTAACAACCGTGATTGGTGAGAAAGTTGTTTTAGGAAACACCTTAGACTGAACAGTGGTTCTCAAAGTAAGTTTCTCATAAGGCCAGGAGCATCAGCTCTACCTGGGAATTTGTCAGACATGTAAAATGTTGGATCCCACCCCTGCCCTACTGAATCAGAAATTCTGGGTTGGGGCCCAACAAACTAATATAACAATTCATTCAGGTGATTCTGATCCATGTCAAAGTTTGAGGACCACTCCCTTAGAAGATCTAACCCCTCATCACTGAATGGAAGTTGTGAGAGGCTAATGAAACCATAACTGCTGGAAACATCGGGGGGGGGGGGGAGGCGGCTGCAAAAACCTTCTTCAATGAGTTTTACAATGCTTACTATATGAAAGTTTCGAATAAATGGTTAGCCCTCTTCTGAATTAGATTACTAAAGATCTATTGTCAAAACTATGTTCAAAATTTTCCTTTCCAACTTTTATCAATCATTCTGCTTCGCCATTTATCACCATCAATTACACAAAGTGCAAATTTCACATGTTGTGTGTTTCATTTTTGATCCTTCATAGACACAATTACAATTTGTGAATGACTAATCTCATTAATGATACTTAAAAAAATGTTAAGACTTTGGTCATTGTGTTCGTCAGTGTTCTCCAAAGAAGCAGTGTTTGTTTGTTTATTGTAAGGAATTGGTTCACATGATTATGGAAGCTAAGAAGTCTCAAAATCTGCAGTTGGCAAGCTGGAGAGCCAGCAAAGAAGATGTGTACAGTCTAAGTCTGGGAACTAGGAAAACCAGTGGTGTAAGTTCTAGTGTGAAAGCCAACAGGCTCAAGACCCAAGAAGAGCTGATTTTTCAACTGGGGCCCAAAAGCAGGAAAGGACTGATATCCCAGGATAAAACAGTCAGGTCAAAGGAGTTCCCTTTTACTCAAGAGAGAATTAGTCTTTTATTCTTCTCAGATCTTCAACTGATTAGATGAATGCCACCCAAGTTAGGGATATCAATCTGCTTTCCTCAGTCTACTAATTCAAATGTTAATCTTACCCAAAAACACCCTCACAGACACATCCAGAATGTTTGACCAAATATCTGGGCATACCATTGCCTAGTCAAGATGACCCAAAATTAACCATCACAACATTTTGAAATTTATATTTTCATTTTCATTTCATACAATGGGAATTGTATAAACATTCTTACCAATAGTTTCAAATGATCAACATTTCACTTTTACTGGACATGATATGGTTAATATTATTCATAAAACAACTATAAATGAAGCACAAACATAGTACATTGGAGACACTAAGAGATGATCTGCTGGTTTAAACTTTAAAAGGCAATCATCACCAGGTAGAACATTGTCAATGTCGATCAGTCAATGTTTGTTTCCTCTACTGTGTACCTTTCATATATCAAGAAAAATTTGAAAGTTAAAAGTGAATAAGGAGAACTTTGCACAGTATGAATTCAACTAGAAATAAATGTGAAATCCATCCAAATAGTAAAGCATTTTTATTATACATGGAAGTGCAGCAGAATGTTCAGTTAACAGACAATTTTGGCATCAAGTAGACAGATCCTAAATCAGAAAAGAATGGGATTTTCTCTAGGCGGAAGATATTTCAGATAATCAATAGCAAAAGCAAATATTTAAGGCATGTCTATCATGTATAAAGTGCTATGGTTAGAGCCCAGATTTTCCCAAATTAGTGTTACAAAATTGAACAATCAAAATTTGATAGCTAAAAACATGGTAAATGCCTGTATTCCATACTTTAAAACTTTGTCTACCTCATCAGTTTTTAATTAATGTTTATCAAAATCCTCTTTTTACACCTTTGCAATGGATGACTCTGGGGTGATGAAGAGAAGTTAGAAGTAATTGTAGTAAGAGGAAAGCTGAGGATGGTACTGAAATGGTCAAGACAGCACAGTAGTAAATGCTGTACACATGTCCTCTCATGATCACATCAAACTTACAACTAAATTACAGAACAACCATCACTGAGAATTGCTTGAAGTCTTGCAGAAGTCCTATAAGTAAGGACATACAGAAAAAGTCACTTCTTGTACACCTGAAATCTATGTAATTTTACTAACAATTGTCACCCCAATAAATTTAATAAAATAAAATTTAAAAAAAAAGTCACTTCAAGACTCATAGGAAGGGGGAGATGTGGAACAAGCAGGCCCCACACCCACAGTGTGTAATTAAGAAATGGGAGGGGTATCTTGGCTGCAGAGCTTCCACCCAGAGGAGAGCAGGGTTCCAATCGCATACCAGGCTTCCCAGCACAGGGTTTCATTGCTGGAAAGAGAAGGTCCTATAAATTCTGGCTGTGAAAACCAGCAGAGATTGTGGCTCAGTGAGACAGAGGACAGCTGGAGTCCCAGGCGATCCTCTTAAAGGGTCCACGCACAGACTTACTCGATGATGGACTCACTCACTCTGGTCTCCAGCACTGAGGCAGCAGTCAAAAAGTACCAGGAACATATTGGGGGGAATTGAATTGTCTGCCTTCAGGATGAGGGCTGGAGGTGCAGTTTTCTCCCAGACAGAGGTATCTGGGAGAAGCCATTATTCCTTTGTTGAGCCCTCCCCACACCCAGCCGGCTGGTGCAGGTGGGATCCAAGTCTGAGTCTCCATCAACCTGGCTAATATTCTTCATCCTTCCCCTCATGATCTCTTGAGAACTTGCCCCACCCAACTTGCAGGCCACCCAAGCTGCTTCCAGTGGCTTTTCATACAAACTATCTTTCTCAGCTTGTGCTACAGACTTTTCTAAAATTTCTGAAAGGTTCACAAACCCCAAACAAGCAGGATCTGGCCTTCATATGCACAGTATCTCTTGCTAAGCTGCCCCAAGCCCAACACTAGTGATAGCCAGCCTTTGTTCACAGCTTAGCCTCTCCCAGGTGCCTCCAGCAAAAATGGCAACAATGTGCAGATCACTTTGTAGCTCATACCAGATTGAATGTAGCCTGCACCAGGGTCCCTTACAAGAGGCCCCAGAACTAATAAAACTGGTGTGAAGTTTCAGATCAAACCAGAGCACTACCCAACTACATCCACAAACAATACACCCAAAGGGCAGGCACCAGAATCCTGCTAAAGTGAATCCATCTCAATGGGGTGAGCCTCTGCACAACAGCTCCTCTGTTATAGTTATGGCCATTGCTTATAGCCAATCAGCCTGAGGATAGATCACTCCCAATGAGTACAAACACCAATCAAGCCTCAACTACAACAGGAGAGCACACACAACTCACACAACAGACATACCTGGAGCACCTGGCTCAGGTGACCAGGAAGACTGTGCCACTGAGCTCCACAGAACACATACTATATAATGTGACTCCACCATGCCTGGAAGACGTACCAGATATACCTAATACATAGAAACAAACTCAGGGAGTCAGCCAAAATAAGGAAACAAAGAAACATGCCACACTTGAATGAACAAAACAAAACTCCAGAAAAGAACTAAACAAAATGGAGACAAGTGATCTACCATATTCAGAGTTCAAACCTCTAGTTATAAGGATGCTCAATGAATTCGGGGGAAAAGTAGATGAGCTCAGTGAGAACTTCAACAAAGAGATAGGAAACATAAAAATGGAGATAGAAAACATAAAAAAATAACCAATCAGAAATCAAGAATACATTGACTGAAATGAAAAATACATTAGACGGAATCAACAGCAGATTAGAAGAAGCAGAGGATTGAATCACCAATTTGGAAAGACAAGGTAGCAAAAAACACCCAATCAGAAGAGAAAAAGGAAAAAAGAATCCAAAAAAAAATAAAGGTAATGTAAAGGGCCTCTGGAACAACATCACGCATACCAACATTCACATCAGAGGGGTACCAGAAGGAGAAGAAAGAGAGCAATTAATTGAAAATCTTATTGAAAAAATAATGACAAAAAACTTCCTTAACCTAATGAAGGAAATAGATACATGAGCTCAGGAAGTGCAGAGTGTCTCAACAAGATGAGCCAAAAGAGGTGCACACCAAGACACATCATAATTAAAATGCCAAGGTTTAAACACAACGAGAAAATCTTAAATGCAGCAAGAAAAAGGCACTTAGTTACCTACAAGGGAGCTCCCATAAGACTGCCAACTGATTTCTCAACACAAACTTTGCAGGAATGAAAGGATTGGCAGTAAATATTCGAAATGATGAAAAGCAAGGGCCTACATCTAAGATTACTCTACCCAGCAAAGCTATTGGTCTTATATAAGACCAAGTCTTATATTAATTTTTGCTCCAAAAGATGCATTAGAGCTGATGGTCTGGCTAGGTCTTATTTTTGGGGAACATGATACCTATCAATAATTACTTTCAATGTAAATGGATTAGCTTCTCTAATCAAAAGACATGGGGTGACTGAATGGATAAGAAAACAAGACCCATACATATGCTGACTACAAGAGACTCACTTCAGATTTTAAGGAACATACAGACTGTAAGTAATGGGATAGAAAAGGGTATTTCACCGACATGGAAATAAAAATAAAAGCTGAAGTAGCAATACTTATATCAGACAAAATAGATTTAAAACAAAGGCTATAATAAGAGATAAAAAAAGGTATCCAGCAATTCCACTTCTGGGTATTCATCCAAAAAAAACCCAAAATACTAATTCAAAAAGACATATGTATACATATGTTAATTGCAGTATTATCTACAATAGCCATGATATGGAAGCAACCTAAATGCCCATTGATAAATAAATGGGTAAAGAAGAGGTGGTACACATATACAATGGAATATTACTCAATATTACTCAATAGCCAATAAAAAGAAGAAAATCTTGCCATTTGCGATAACATGGAAGGACCTACTATGCAAAGTGAAATACATCAGACAGAGCAAGATAGATGCCATGATTTCATTTATATGTGGAATCTGAAAAACAAAATAAACAAGCATACAAAACGGAAACAAATTCACAGATACAGAGAACATTTTGATGGTTGCCAGTTGGGAGGGGTGTTGGGGGATGGATGAAAAGGGGGAAGGGATTAAGATATGCAAATAAAAATCATCATGGGGATGTAAAGTACAGCATAGGTAATAGAGTCAATAACATTATAATAACTATGTATGGTGTCAGATGGGTAGGTCTAATCACTATGTTGTACACCTGAAACTAATATAATAGTCTATGTCAACTATACTTGAGAAATAAAAATTATTTAACAAAGAAGGCTAGAGTGTGCTTCTCTATGTTTATAGTAATAAAAAATACTTACAAAGTATTTGTTGTATGTACAGTACTTTATGTTTTATGCTTTAAAGTTAACTCCTTTATCTTCACAACAAGCTTAAAATGGAGGCTGTGTTATTATTCCAGTGCACAAATGAAGAAACTGTGGCACAGAGAGTTGGATGAGTAGTCTGAGGTGACACAGATAAGAAGCAATAGAAGAATGATTTTTACCCTGCAGCCTGGCTCTAGGCTCATGCTTTTAACTATGGAAGCCCATGGCACAATAGCATAGCTTGGGAGGTGACTTAGTGAACTGGGAATGAGCGAGGACCTGGAAGAACCAGACTTCCTACAAAAACAAGCTATATTCATTTCTGTAAATGAATGAAATTAAGGTAGAGCTAGTAAAATAGATTCTTCCTTTCTATGATACCAAAGTACAATGAGTTTATTTTTGTTTTGCTTCACACATATAAAAACTTATGAGTCTTACAACAGCAATTGCTTTACATGGTTGCAAGTGTTTTTATCTACTTAATATAATCAGATTATGGCAACAATTCTGTAAAGCACGCCTCCATTCTAGAGGTGAGAAAGCATGCTTAGATAAGTTTAAAATCTGGCTAAGATGAGAGTTAGATATCTCTGTACCTGAAACAGCCAGAACTCCTAGCATACTTCCTCACCAAGGAAAATGTATTGTTGGGTCACATTGCATGCAGAATTTTATCTTCAACATCCTGAAGGCATAAACATATTTAATTGCCTAACTAAATGGTCAACTATAGACATAAAAACTATAAATTAACAAAATCAGAAAAGAGATTATATGCAGGCACTTGAGGTTAAATTCCATGGGAAAATTTTTTTAAATCATAGGCACACAGTGTATCCAGTGTAATCATTTGAGTTTGAGATCAAAGGAATTAAAATGGCACGACTACTTAGAACTACATTTTGAATATATACATCGAAAAGGTTTGGAGGAGAAAAAAAGTAAATGATATGGCATATTCCTGAAATATGAGTAGCATCTTAGAAAAGAAAGTAATCCTGTTTAAAATTTGAATAGGAATGAAAAAATTAGGACAAAGTTTGCTCTCTACAATTAGATTGAACTGACACTTCATCTTTATCTTTTGCAGTAATTTATTTTCAGCATTATCCAAGTGTGTGTCCAAAAACCCTAAAACTTTAGATGGCCGTCAGTCACTACATATGACCTAGTAGTTAAATTCAGTACTGCTGGGAATTACCTCAAAGAAGCAAAGACACACCCATTATTTTTATAACTAGTTCCCCCAAGCCAAATTTATCAATTAAATTGATTCCAGTGACATTTTTATGCCTGTACAATAGTTAGAGCTATGGATGTTTTCTCAAGGACATGTGATTCTACACAGTGAAAAAGAATAGGAAAGCAAGAAAGTGAATGACTGAGAGACAGCAAGTATAAGCTAGTGCAGGCAGGAAGAAAAGAGGAAGAAAAAAGGAAGGAGGGAGAAAAGAAGGCTATTGGCTAGGATTGTTTCAGATGTTAATTTCATAAAGATGCAGAATTTAAAATCATCAAAGAAAACTCAGAGTAGGCTCTGCTCCAGCGTTACAGATATGAAATCTGAATTTTACCTAAGAATTCCCACAATGCCTCTCCACAGATGAGGTAATACATGTGAAATCCACTGACAAGTTAAAAGGCACGAGACATGCAGGACAAGCAATAAATCATGACCTCAATAGGTTACAAACAACCCTGGGTTTACAGCCATCATCATTCTTGTTTTCCAAATATAAATGAAGTTTAATTAGAGTTACAGAACATGTCAATGGTGTATCTGAGCACAGGAGTACAAGATTCATCCATAAGTCAACTAGTATTACATACAAATTGGCCTAGTTCCGTCTTCAAGCTATAAATTATTTTACAGAACACATTTGTTCCTTATGAATCAAGGATATGGTGTATTTTAGAACACCAGTTAGAATTTTTAACGATATTGTTCTCACTGATTATAAGCCACCAGTGACCTGCTAGCTATGGGTAAGGGCAGTGTCAATATCAATGTCATATATTCAGTAATAAAAAAGTATATGCAATAGAATAAAAAAAAATTAGAAAAGAAAAGTAATATTCTCACTAAATCCCATTATAAAGAATGAGGTAATTTCTACTCCAAATGATTCTATGGTCCCAAAAGATATAATGCTATTATAGAAACACATTTAAACAATCATAAAGTTAAATGAAGTCATAGTATGCTACTTCTGCTAAGGCAGGATGGTATAAAAGGAGAATAAGAAAAAAACACAAAACAAAATAAAACCAATGCTCAACACTTGAACAAATAAGATTGTTTAGATTCACACACTACTTTCTTGATGATTCAGGCCTTTTCTAATTTAAGAAGCTACGTCATATTTCTAAGTGCTTGTTGTTCTGTACACTCTAGGAATTACTCTTTTCATTTTGAAGAATTGTTTTATTAAAGACAACTTGCAAAATTAATTATTCTCTAAGACCGTCTTTTATTTTGTAAAGTGTTTATCTATGTGGTCATTGTTGCTAAATGCTAAAAAAGCAAGATTTGAAGGGAAAACAAAGGGAGATTCTTTCATTCCAATCCAGTGTGACAATTTTGTTTAACACACAGTATTTTACTGGTGCATTTAAAAGAAAAAATGAAGAACCCACGTAAAGACTGGTAGGATGGTGGAGATACAAAATAGGCTGCCACCAAACCTCTGTGTGGTGGTTGAGAATCAGGAGGAATATCTCAGCTGCAATAGTTCCTCACAGAAGAGTAAGGAACCCTAGCACCCCACACCAGGATCCTCAGCCTGGAATACGAGTGCAGGGATCAGGAGCCTCCACAACATCTAACTGTGAAAAACAGTGGGGATTCCGATGGACTGGGTGGGATGGAAGGCTGTGGGAATCCTAGACGTCCTCTAAAAGGGTCCATGCACAGACTCACTCACTTGAAGGCACTCATGCTGAGCTTTGGCAGAGGGATGGAGACAAAGAGGGCATCGGAGGCTTATGGGGGGCAGACTGAGGTTTGTGACCTTAGGGCAGGAGCTGGAGGACAGTTGACATTTTCCCTGTGTGGGGTACTTCTCCTGTGAAGCCAGCAGGCAGGCACCATATTTCTTGAGTTGAGCCCTCTCCCATGCTCATGGTTGAATTTGAATCTGAATTGGTCTGGTGAGCTCCACTGGTACCCAACCCCACCCAACTCACCCAATGCCAGAGGCACTTTCTCATGAACAGCCAGCCCCACCTACATTGCACTCTTTCTTGAAAAACTATCACAGTCTGTGGGCACCAGACATGTGGTGACTGGCCTCAGTGTGCTCTGAGACTTTTGCTGAGTAGCTTCAGGATCAGCACTGGCACCAAACCATAGTTTAGATTTACAGAATAGAGAGACCAGAAATAAACCCACACTTACATGGTCATTTAACCTATGACAAAAAAGTCAAGAATATACATTGGGGTAAAGACAGTCTATTTAATACATCATGCTGGAAAAATTGGACAGATACATACAAAAAATGAAAAAGGGTTAAAGATTTAAATGTGAGACCTAAAACTGTAAAAGTCCTAGAAGAAAGTATAGGCAGTAAACTCTCTGATATTACTCTTATTTATTTTTTTCTGAGATATCTTCTCAGGTAAGAGAAACACAGGAAAAAATAAACAAATGGGACTACATGAAACAAAAGCATTTTGCACAGCAAAGGGAACCATCAACAAAATGAAAAGACAATCTACTAAATGGGAGAAGATATTCACCAATGATTCATATGATATAAATAACTTATTTAATTCAACATAAAAAAAAAAAACCCTGAAAAATCCAATTAAAGAATGGACATAAGACCTGAATAGACATTTCTCCAAAGAGGACATACAGATGGCCAATAGATATATATATATAAAGATGCTCAATGTCACTAATCATCAGAGAAACGCAAATTAAAATCACAGTGAGATATATCACCTCATATCTATCAGACTGGCTATCATCAATAAAAAACAAAACAAAACAAACAAAAGAAAAACAAGCACTGGTGAGGATATGCAGAAAGGGAACTGTCGTGTACTGTTGGTAGGATTGCAAATTGGTGAAGCCACTATGGAAAACTATGGAGATTCCTCAAAAAATTAAAAATAGAACTACCTTATGATGCAGCAATTCTACTTCTAATATTTACCCAACAAAATCCAAAACACTGATTTGAAAAGATATATGTATCCCTATGTTCACTGCAGCACTATTTACAATAGCCAAGATATGAACACAACCTAAGTGCCCATTAATAAATGAATGGATAAATCATAAGTTGTACATACGAGGTGTGATCACAAAATATGGTGAACAATTAAATTTTGAAAAATCTCATTACAGTAAAAGACACATTGCCACTAATCTCCCTCAAAACTAATCCCCCTTCATATCCTCCCCCTTGCTTCAGACACACTTATTCCATGGTTCTTGCCACTTTCTGAAGCAGTTCTGGAAGTCCTCTTTTGTGAGTGTCTTCAGTTGTGCTCTTGTTGCTGATTTGATGTCCTGAATACATTCAAAACGTTTTCCTATCATGGTCATTTTGATTCAGGGGAAGAGCCAGAAGTCACACAGTGCCAGATCCAGTGAATAAGATGGATGAGGACACACCATGATATTTTTATTTGACAGAAATTGCCATACCAGAAGCGATGTGTGACACAGAGCATTGTCATGATGGAGGATAAAGACACTTGTGACAGAGGACTTCCAGAACTGCTTCAGAAAGTGGCAAGAACAATGATATAATTGTGCTTGAAGTGAAGGGGAGCATTGTGAGGGGATTAATGGCAATGTGTCTTTCACTGTAATAATTTCTTTTTTTCAAATTTAAGAATTCACCATGTTTCTCGATCACACCTCATATATATATACAATGGAATATTACTCTGCTATAAAAAAGAATGAAATCTTACCGTTTGTTGCAACATGAATGGACATAGAGGGTATTATGCTATGTGAAATAAGTCAGATAGAGACAAATATCATATGACCTCACTTATATGTAGAATCTAAAGAACAAAATAAACCAACCAACCAACCAACCAACCAACCAACCAAACAAACAAACAAACCGAAAAACCAGGACAGAAACAGACTCATAGATACAAAGAACAAAATGATGGTTACTAGATGGGAGGGAGTTGGGTGAAGGATGAAAACGGTGATGGGATTAAGAAATACAAATTGTTAGTTACAAAATTGTCACAGGGATATAAAGTAAAGCATAGAGAATATAATCAATAATATAGTAATAACTATGTATAGTGCCAGGTGGGTACTAGATTTATCAGGAGGATCACTTCCTAAATTATATAAACGTCTAACCGCTATGTTGCACACCTGAAACTAATATAAAATAATATTGAATGTCAACTGTGATTGAAAAAGAAAAAATATATAATTCTATAAAGTACAATGCACAAATGTAAAGTAATTGCTAATAAACTGCTTTAATAAGAAAAAAAAATGTAGCAGTTTGACAGCAAAATATAGGATGAGGTCTGTGGAAAAATAGTCTTTTTCCCTGCCCCTATCCATTACTTAACACCTGCTTCGATTACAGCACTAAATAAACCATATTTGAAGTATAGTCATAAATATCAAAGTCATGCCATTTTGTTATCCATGTGTGCTATTACTTATTAGTTGTATTGACCTGTTTCTCCTGTGTCTCTTCACACATGAATTACGTCAAACTTTTATATAAAACTTTATATATGTGTAAAACTTTATACATGTATATAAACATATAAAAGGCTATTTGTGTCTTTTTTAGTAATATAAGTTTTAAATGGCAAATATAAAAATGGCTTTTATACGCTTTCTTACGTTTCTATTAAAGAAAGATTTTTAAAGTGAAAGCATCATTTTATAAACATGGTGTTTAAGAAAATTACTTTGAATGAATTAGACATGGAGTAATGCAGAGTTTAGCCCTTTGTTTCATCAATAAAAGAAACATTTATCAACCAATTACTATGTCTAATACATTACATGCAAGACTTTGTGTTTGATAGTTACCACCTGTCACTCCACATGGTTTTGGTTGAGATAGGAAATCTTTCCACAGGAGTTATGGATTTACTGGGGATTCTTCTATTAGAAAGTGAGAGAATTTTGTCATGTATGACATCATCTACTCCAATCCTCGTATTTTACAAATGAGAAATATGGCATTCAGAGATGTTCACTGAGTTCCCTAAAGTTAACACTGTCATCTTACCCCTCACAGTCTAGGACTCTGCCTGGTACAGAGTCAAGGGACCTGGAGGTTTTCTAGGAGACAGGGCTGGTCTATGACATCATGACACAGGTATCAAAGAAAGAATCAAAGTCTGAGTCTTGGCCCTGGGCAAGCCTGGGAAGCATAGGAAACTTCCAAGAAAGGAGTAAAAGGAACAGTCATATTCAAATTCAGGTATTGGAAAACTGGAACTGATCTAATGAACCCTGGGGTGGCAGTATTGAGCGTGTTTTTGCTCATGGTAACACTCATGAATGAAAAGGCTTTCTCATCCTTTAGCCATTCAACACTGTGTTTCACTTTGTTCTAAGAGTTTTTATTATTTGTGCTGTTCATTTGCAGGAGGACTATAGTCTTTTGTAGGATGATGAGACTTGCACAGGATAGCTTTCAGTTATTCCTGTTGTCCTTGAGTGGTTATTAATATAGCCTCCTCCTACTTCTCAAAAATACTATGGTTTGGATAATAAATTATATGGTCACCAATTCATATAGAATCTATTCTGTATTGCCTTGTCCTTTTAGTAATTTGTTCATATCTATACTTAATAATGGCCAATGTAAATTACAAACTCCATAAAGATATTGATATGACTAGCATGAAAGCTTAGCTTAGTTAAGGCTGTGCTCATTACATATATATACATATATGTGTGTGTGTGTGTGTGTGTGTGTGTGTGTACATATACATATTCTCAGGGGTGCCAAAAAATGTATACAAGTGGACACTTTCGTCAATGTTGCTCAAGCAGTAGTTTGCCATAATCAGAAGTGTCTGGACACTAATGACAACCACTTTGAGCACTTCTTATAATTGCAGAAGTCAAACGTGACTTGTATTCATCTTTTGTTATAGATATATATTGAGTATTACAATTTTAATACAGCGTTCCTTTCCACATAGTGGATGCTTGAATTGTTTCTGTTGATTGTTGAGTGATGAGATGCCTAAGTCCCCATTAATATAAAGTCCTACCTAATTATGGTACAGTTCCAAAAATTATAGTGTTTACATGGATTTTAACCATGTTGCCACAATGGCTATAGGAATAAGAATTAAATGGCTGGAGCATTAGAGTTATCTCTTTATTATATTTTTGGAATCTAGCATTCTAAATTATAGAGAACATTGCAAGAAATAAAAAGAAGGGGACTTCATTCGACTTTTAAAAACAGCCCTATCCCTCCCACTAAAATAAATGCTCCAAGTGAGTAATTTTTCTGATCAAACAATATAACTGCTAAATTTTCAAGCTAAAGTAATTTAGATTTAAAAACACCATTTATTCCTGCTTAGCTACTAAACAAAAACATGGTTAGACTAATAATGAGGAGTTAAATGCATCTACATTGCCCTTTCCTTACCCTCACCCATGAAATTCTATGAAATTCTACTCTTCAAATTTCAGTTCAGATGTGTCATCCATTATACATCCTTCCCATTTGACTCTTTTCTCCTCCTCTCTACTTCCCTCCCCAGGAGCCTCAGGCTCTCTAGCTCTGTATTCTTACAGCACCTTTTGTAGATTGATATTATAGCACTCATCAGACTGTACTGTAATTGTTTACATGCTTATCTGCCCAATTAGACTGATACCCTAGGAGTCAGGAGCCAAAGCTTTTTCATCAGTCAATTCTGAGCATCTAGCCCAATGCCTGGAGCACACCATGTTGTTAGATGACTGAGTCAGTGATTCAGACATTAAAATAAGGTTATATCTGAATATTAAGTAAGCTCTACATATGAAAGAAATCACAATCTTTTTGTTTTTAATTTTTTTTTTTTGGTGGGGGGAATATTGGGGAACAGGGTTTTTTCCAGGGCCCATCAGCTCCTAGTCATTGTCCTTCAATCTAGTTGTGGAGGGCGCAGCTCAGCTCCAAGTCCAGTCACCATTTCAATCTTAGTTGCAGGGGGTGCAGCCCACCATGCCCGGCAGGAATTGAACAGGCAACCTTATTGTTAAGAACTCGCACTCTAACCAATTAAACCATCTGGCTGTCCAAGAAATCACAATCTTAAGTGAGACAGCACTAACCCAGCAGACACACACACTTTGTACAAAGTTTGTATTAAAGAGAGATTCTTTCATATGCACAGAGTGCTCGTGATCACAAAGTCATGGTAAAGTGAGGGGCAAATGATTTCCGAATAGAAAATCCTATCCTTCTAGTAACACTAACAGCAGACAAGCAGGAGGAAGCACAGGCAGCAATTTGAAGCAATATAGTGGAACCATTAAAACCCAGGACGCAATATCAACAATGGGAACTGCTCAGAGATAAAGTGGTTTCATTTTAATAAAACCCTAAGGCAACTGGGCCCTGAATCAGGGCCCCATGTGTCAGTTCTGTCTACACATTGCTCACCCCAGAAGCAATCAACATAGCAACTCAACAATGTCAGCATGGTCAGTTTAGTTAAGCAACCAGTGAGAAAATCAGTCAGAATGCTGATTAGACATAGAAAAAAAAAATCAAAAGAAAATATTTGAATTGAGATTTTCCTTCACCTATGTTTGTATTTTACACAAACAGAGACATAAAGCAAAAACAAAACAAAACCAAAACCAAAAACTGAACTGCTTATTTGATTACTTTTTCAAACCATAAGTCATCACAGTCCTCTCTGGATGGCTGTGCCATACCACCTGAAAATAATGAGGTGATTACAGTTCCCCAGGGCCTTTCAATGGATGGAAATAGCCTAGGAACCATTAACATGGATTAATGTTTACATACATAATCTTCTATTTGTACATACTCTTCTGTAATATTATTTGGGTATATACAGCAGTGCTGAAATGGAGTATAATGAGTTATCATTATATGTTTTCCCATTAATTGAATGCTAGGGTTCTTTAGGGGAAATACATAACAAGTGTGGTCACCTTCAACAGCAAAGTGGGGTCTCTTAGGTCTAAGGCTTGTAAAAGTGGGAGGTACGAGTGACAAAGGGACAACAGCCAGGGGGAGACGTATTTTTTCCAAACTGCTCGCCAGCCCCTTGGTGTTCATGTATCGCTACTAGAAGGGGCCATTTGAGACCACCTTCTTATCTACTTTCAGCTTCTAGATAGGATTATATCCACAACATTTCCAATATGAGGGGTAATCCTGTTCTTAATATCCTCCAAAGGAGATTTAAGCACTTTCATTTGTAACCTATGCCTGGGTTTCGACAACATTCATAATCAATTCATTTTTTGTGTAGCTGACCTAAATCCCTCTTAGCCCAGTAGGAATTCCTCTGTGTGCTCTTTAGAAGAGCAGGCTTATCACCTTCTTCCATAGAGTCTTTCAGACACTTGGCTAATAAGTCTCTGGTCTAGAGAAGGCCTGAGAGGGTTGGGATAAGCACTAAGCTCAATGGATCTTGACGCAGGCCTACGTGTTGGGCAGTCCTAAGTCACGCTGAGTTCTCTGGCCCTCACACTGACAAGCTGTGGTTGAGAGAGTGGGAACTTCCTCGGATTATCTCATTGAGGTGCTACTGGCATCCTGGAAAGGAAAAGTCTTAGCTGGTGAAATTATCCTGCTCTTGCCAAGACATTTAAATGCCTGCCCTCACTCCCAGACCATCCCCATTAAACGCTAGTAGCACACACCCCGGTCGCGGTGTGCTCAGTAGTCACAGAGCCAAAACCTGGTCCTGGGGAAGCAACCCGGAGTCATACTTTCCCACCAATAAGAAACAAGAATTGTTGAAGTGGTAACTCCAAGAGATGTAATCAGATTTAGGAAAGGTCCCCAAAACCGCACTTGTGCACCAGTTAGAGTTGTTCTGTGGGTGACCTGTCCTGGTTACCACACTAAACACACCCACCCGCGAGCGCCATGACAGATCCGGGGCAGCCCATATAAGACCAAAGAAGAGGGTGGTGACCTAATTTTCGGAATTCCCCACCCAATTCCAGGAAAACTTATGAATATTCCTCCCTTCAATCAAAACTAACCCAGCCCCTAACCCCGCGGGCCCATAAAAACGCTGTGCCCATAGACCTCAGGGACCCACATCCATTCTATTTCATAGCGTGCTCCCTTGGTGCATCGAGCTTTCGCTTAATAAGTGTTTCTCTCTGCAAACTGTTCCATCCACTCTATTGATTTCTATCCTGAGAGGGGTAAGGACCCCTATGCAGGTTACAACTATGGCAACCAGAAATGCATTCTCCATCTCCATTTCCAGGTGCCCCATCCTGGGTACAGCTGCCCCTTTTTGAGACCTACAAGTTAATAATTCCTAAAATTTATACTAATCAATTCAGCCAGAATCAAACGATTTGTAGATGCACAAAAAGAAAAGTTAATATTGTTCTTTGGTACGTTTCAAATAGACTCGCACTTCTTTATGTCTATATTCTAGGTCTGTTATAAGCCATAAAGGATAAAGTTAATAGTAATAATCACTATTACTTACTAATGATCTGTTATCCATCATATTTTATTTGCCATTTCTCATGTGGTACATTGTTTAATATGTAAAAAAAAACCCTACATTTAGGTAAGTAATATCTTAATTTTAAATATGAAGAAAATGAGTTTCAGAGAGATCCATGAACCCATTCAAAGTCACCCAGAAAAGAATTATAGAACAAAACAAACATCTCCCTAACTCCAAAACTCTTTTTATTTTCAGAATTACAGTCTGCCGTATACATTCCCATATGTGTATATAGATGGGTCCCATACAGAGAAAGGAGATCTGGGTGGACAACAGTACACATGTGACAAACATAGATAAGGTCATTCAGTCTTGACAGAGTGCGGAGAAAAGCTAGCCATGGACAATGCCCTAGAAAAATAGCAAAGAGAGTGGAACCAGGGAAAGAAAAAAGGAATTTTCATGAATGTATTTCTTGTAAAAACTTTAAGTATTAATTGAGAAACTTCAGAATCACAACCTTCATAAGACTGCCTAATTACATTAACATCTTACTGCAGCAGTAAAGATGTTTAAAAGAATTGTAGGGCAAGGACAAAAATTTAATGACCAAGTAAATGTTAAAAAAAAAAAAAAAAAAAAAAAAAATCCCTGTAATTGTAACAATTTCTTCTGACTCAAGAGACACATTTGATTCCTAACACAAAATTACTACATTAATTCTAAAATGTAGGTAGAAATTGTACACATTGTAAATGCTAGTAACAGTCTCTACTTTTATGCCCCAAGAAATAAATATTTTGTATTAAGAAATCAAGTTTTGGAGTCAAGATATACACAAAACTGCTCAGTGTTTTAGATTTGTTAACATGAATGTTTAACCTTTCTTTATTTGGACAAACTTGGGTTTTTTAATTAATTTCATTAGTGAACTCTTCAAAGGGGCTTTTACTTTTCCACATGATATTAAAACAAAATGAGAAAGATAAAAACTAACAGATTTTTGAATTTTAAAACTCATTTGCTTTATTGTACGGTTAGTACACTATTCAACCTTACGTTCTTTTGTTGTTGTTGCTCAAAACAGACTTTGATTTATTTTGTTATCTGTGTCAAACTGCCTAACCTTAAATTTTTTGTGGCTGAAAATTATAAGAAAACAATTAGTAAGAAAATAATAAGTAAACAAAGAAAAATAATAAGCAAACTATTGGGAGGATATTGGTAAAATCTGAGAGAATTAACTTGCAATAAATTTAGGAGTGAATATGTGGAAAGAAATATAGACAAGAAGTGCCGATCAATTTGGATAGACAAGGATTCAGTTAAAAAAGCATTGGTGGTACAGCTGTTTGTGGAAGGCAAAACATTTGAGTCCTGAACACTCATGGGAGGGCCACTGAAATTTTATGAGAAGAGCAGTCACTCCTGATGGTCTGGTCCATACTAAAGGCTATATACCTATCAAGAGGATCTATTTGGAGGCTATTGCATTAATGATACAAGAGGACAACATGGTGGAAAGAGTTTGCATAAGAATCAGGATACTCAGTGCCACACACAGCAGCAAAGGAAGAGCCTTTGAAAAAAGATGCCAAGAGTAGAATATGAGCAAATCAGAAAGAGCAGAGGGAAAATCACTGGATTATCGATCAGGGGCCCATAGTGAGCTTTGAGAAATTTTGTAAAGACTTTTGGGAAATGGAGTTAGAAAAGAGACACATTTTAGATTATTGTCCAGCCACCTTGGTTTCCTAATGCTGTTTTAATGAATTTAGCATTGAATATGTGCTAAATCTGCAAGCATGGACTGTCTACAAATAATGCAGTTGTTCCTCATTGTCATCATATTTTCCTCGTCCTACATTCCAGGCACTAAGGTTACTCTCAACTCTTTGTCTATTAGAAATCCATATCTCATCCCTAATCATGAGATCACTCATTTTTTAACATAAGTCTATTGCTTTGCAAACAGTGTCCTTGCTGGAACTGTTACTGAATACTAATATTTCATTCTTTTTTTTGTGGAAAATAGTACACTCTAACTTTAAAACTAATACAATAGTAAAATACCAATTACTTGGCTCTCTAGCTTTGGGAAAACATATTTAAGATCTTTAAGAGTTTAACTTACTAATAATTTTAAATGCTTCATAAGAGTAACAGGGCTTCTTCTAATGACAAAACAGAAGGGGCAGAGGTCTGAGCCTAATCATGCAGGAGTTTGTTTTTCACAGTCTTCAGGACAGATGCCCTTTCTGGGCTGGCTAAGTTCAATAGAGTGCTTGTATAATAAGAATCCATTATGTCATCCTTGGAATACTTAATGTTGGCAAAAAAGAACAACAACAAACAAACAAACAAAAAACCAAAGATAAGCATGAACTTGTACTTCACTCATTATCAACAGATATTCTCCCAATATATTTCATCCCATGAACTGGACCTTGTATTTTTTAAAAAAGCGTATTAATTATCATAACCCTTCTAGGAAAGTATCAAATAAAAGAATAATTAGTGACTTTCAGGCTTGCTGTGGGAAGTTAGAGATCACAGCTCATGATTTCTCAATTAACACTCACTTATAATGGATAAACCCCAAATATTAAACAGCTTTGGGTCACAACAAATTTCCTTTGAGAACCAGATGGGAAGTGGGTGCTTTGATCTTTATAGATAGCCACTTACATATTATAAATAAGGGCTCTTTAGGAACCACTTATTTTCATAGTTTCACTTAAATTATCTAGCTCTATGAAAGAAACACTTATGAATACAATGTATTTATTAGTAACAAGGTAAAATTCTCAGATTGCTCCGAAAAAGGTAAAATTCAAGTTACCCCGAGGTTTCCGAATGATATTGACTTCTGTATTATGAAAAAGAGGTGAATGGTTAGTCAGGAAAGGGAATGAAAATAAAATTAGATGCTTATGAACATGAAGTCAGCTTTTCAGTTGCTTTTAAAAAGCAATGAAGTTTTTGGTTTTGTATTTTGCTAATACTCTAAAGATGTAGCTATGATATATATACTCTGCATAACTATGTCTAATATCTATGGTCCATGCATATGCAGGATTATTGAGAAATTCTACCTTGGAGAGATAAAAATTTGTTCAGAATGATAGCATATTATGCATGTGAATGCAGGCAGATGATTAGACAGTACAAACAAAAGCCATTAACAATATTGTATTTTCGACATACAGAAGAGTCTGTGGTACTGACAACAGCCATAATCTATATTTTCATGCTCCTCCATACTACATTTATGAGAATGCATATAGCAGGATTGATTTCATATATAAAGCATTATATCTGCTGGACAGATAGCCCATCTCAGCCTTAAATGTTCCTGTTAAAGAATTTTTCAAAATGGTGTCCCTTGACACCTGTTTTTAATACTTCCTCCTACCTGCTTTCCGTTTATAGCAGGTTAAAACAAATTTTTAAGCCTTTTCTAATGGTTCATTTCACATCATTTATTCCTGGTAGAGTTTAAGGCAGTCACCCCCAAGACCTGTCCTTTTGGTTAATGAGAATAATTGATTTCTGTCCTAGTGTATACATCGTTGTGCATTTTGAACCATTTTCAAGTGTCCCGTAGGTTTCTTTCTTTTCCTTCAGACTGAACATATCTAGTTAGGTTCACCTTTTCTGACAAACCTTATTTTCTAAACATTTTATCACTGTGTTTCTCTGCACTCTCTTCAATTTGTCACTGTCCTTTTTTTAACAGCCCCACATGAGTGAAATCCTCTAGAGGGCATTTTAGCCGCTGCCAGAGAAGTACAAGAACACAATTTCTAAATTCATTTCCAGTTTTTCTGTTCAAACAACCAAACAGAGGCACATGTTTCCTTTTGAAATGAAAGCCATGATAGATATACAGTGCTTATCACAGAGCACGTGCCCAACTAAGGTTTATTTTTTAATGATATTACTTTAACTGACAGTTGAGAGAGAGACAGGAGATACAGAGGGGCAGGAAGAGAGAGCGATTGGGCTAAAGTTGTGGTCTCCCAGCTGTATCACCCAGGCACTTAGTTAAAAATGAATATGGACTCTTCACCCACAGTTACTGACTTACAGTCCTCATAGGTGAGACTGGAGAACTTGGTACTTCACATGTTCCCCTGGGGAATCCCTGAGCACAGCCAGGTTTGTGGCTCTCTCTTAAACAGAGAGGATTCTGAGGCTCCTTCTAACCAGAGCTTCTACTGCGAGGCTGATTACACTGTTAGGACCTGAATGTATCATTTAACTCACTTTTGCTTTGATTCTTTGCATACCAACTATTTGGGTCCCAAAGACCCCTGGTTAAGGAGCTAAATACATGGTTTAAAATGCACGTGTGAAATATTGTTAGAGGATTTGTAACTTACTAATGAAAATGAAAATTAGAAATGCTAGGCACAATTTTTAAACCTGTGGGAAATGGAACCCACAAGGGAAAGAGTCTCAGCTCCACAGGGACTGGGCCCACACTAACATGGTTCCCCAGCACCTTATCCAACGTTTAGCCGAGACGTTGTCCAGTAAACATATGTTGAACACATGAATAAGCAATTTAATTGAAAAGGTTACTATTACACCCATGGGCTCTGGATAACTACAGAAGGAAAAACTGTGGACACCTAAAGTGCAAAATAGATTTATATTCATGTTGTGAAACAGGTGTGAGACTTACAAATAAAAACAATGTGTTTATCACATTTAGCACAGCAAAGAGAATGCAGCTGTGAAAAACCTCATATGCATCCAGCCTCTTAAAGATTGATTTATATCCAACCTCATTTTACAAAGACTTTGAGTCAGCTATAAAAATTACCCAATACAATGATATATCACCTATTTTTCACCCTTTGGCCAGAAGGTCAAAGTGTCATTTAAAAACACATGACTGATCTCACTGTGCCTTTGGCTGAGGGTGACTGATTTCATTACAAAAAAGAACAACGTATAATTTTCTTTCTACCAAACATAGACTCAATTTCTTAATAAATATTACATTTCAACTTGTTTAGCTATGGCAGATTTAACAATTTGTTTCTTTTCTATGGAAACAGAAAAAAATGGCCTTAGATAATGTTCCTAAAATATATTGCAATGCTTTTAAAAGAAATACATGTTAGAAGATCGGCCCATAAATTTTTGATGTTTTATCTCTACTGAAAAAATCCCTTAAATTCACTTAATCCTTATGGTTCACAGAAATGTAAGAATGTACAACAAAAAGCATGAACACTTTTATCAGTGAGAAGTGGAAAAGAACATGAAGAAAAAAACACAGGCTCCTTTGAAGTGAAAGGTGAAGCAGCATTTCATATCTCCAACATGTCTATTCTAAGTAAAAGGTGAATAGAAATAAATGCTAGTTCAAGATTTACAAGATGCTCTGCTTCACAATTTTTAGAACTGTAAAGTACAATTGACAAATATGTCTCAAAGACATATAAAATATAAAGGAGGAAATAATAATGTCAATAGTCTATTGTGATGGCTTCCGATTCTTATAATATGCTTAGGGTTTGCCTAATAGAAGCTTATGAAAATAGTCTAGGAAAGTTAGAACTATTTTGCAGTATTCCCGTTAAAAAGAAGTAAAGAGATCAAAATTACTTTGACACTATCAGTCAGAGTTTTCTATGTAGAAATGTCTTTGGAATTAAGCCAGGATTCTTTGACTTTTGTCTTTCACAATATAGAACAACGACAGCCACTCTTCATGGAATTAGGGACTGAAGTTGAATAGAGCATTAAACTATGATAAATTTTAAAGAAGTTTACATATTGCATTTTAGTAAATCTTTTAAATTCTCTATCTTATTGTAGGGTCTTAGCATTCTAGTTAACAGATTATAACCAGCATATAATTTAATAATTCACAAATCTTGCAATGTTATCAAAATTGAATGTTACTTTAAATATACTTTTTCTGAAAGGCTATCTTTCATAATTATTCCAAATACTGTAAGCTGACAGCATCAATAAAAACACTACTAATTAATATACTTTTTAGATTTTTAAACCAAGGTGCAATTCAAATACAGCAAAATGCCCCAAGTTTGATGAGGTTTTTCAAATGTATACATCTATGTAACTACCACTCAATTCAAGATTTAGAACATTTCCATCACCTTCCAACGTTCTCTGCTCCTTTGCATACTACCCTCTTCATCTCCCTGTTCCATACAACCCTTAGGCAACTACTCATCTGCTTTCGGCCACTATAGATTAGATTATCTGTTCCAAAATCTCCTATATGAGGAGTTATAGAACCGTATCCTTTTGGGTCTAGCTTTATTTAATGAATATAATGTTTTTAATATTTATCCATGCTGTTGGCTTGTATCAGTAATTTATTCTATTTTATTGCCAAAGAGCATTCCATTGTGTGATACCACAATTTATGTGTTCATTTACCTGTTGTGTTTGGTTTGTTACCAGTGTTTGGCTCTTATGATTATAGCTGTTATAAACATTTTGTACAAGCCTTATTGCATTTCTCTTGATTAAACCGGTTATATAATAAATACATGTTTCTAATAATTTAAAAGACATGCATGTTGTATAGAGATTTCACATGTAAGTAACATAATAGAATATGAGATAATTTTTGCAAAAGTTATTAACTAAGAATTTTTCCCTCTCATGACCTTTTATTTTGTTTTAGATTTTTAAAATTTTCTTTTAAAAAATCCCAAATCCTTGAAGAACTTGAATTACTGCATCTTGTAATTTTTATTGTTTTATTCTTTCATTGGTGACAATTTTCTGTATGATCTTAATATACTTTAAAACATGTCATTTATTCCCAGGCACATTTAGTAAAATGTACTACCCACATGTTTGTACATGTGGTTAGTTGGTGAACTTGAGAGAGGCATGACGCTTACATGTAAATCACAGGGTCAGCACATGAGTTTTCCATCATGTCAAGTATGTTTTAGAACCAGGAAAGATGACATTTTCAGCAAATTCCCATTCCTTTCTGACCACTGCCCCTTCCCCAACTCCCACCACAGTATTAAGGAGAAAGAATATTTATTAGACCCTGGCTTGGGAATGTGCATCTCCCCACCAGATATTTTTTGTCTTTCTTTAAACATTCTAATATACATCTTAGTGATATAGAGACTTTCTGTTACCATGTTGGGTCATCTACATTTATTTATCTGGGGGTATTAGAGAGAACACACACAGAAAACTGAGTTTAGCAATTACTCATGTTTTGTGGCTCATCGGTGCCTTAGATTTAAACTCTGTCTTATTTCATTGACTAAAAAAAAATAGGCCTACTGTCCTCTCAGGAAAAATGGGGGAGAGGATAAAACTTTTAATGATTGGTTAAATGCAGGTCAGTCAAAAGTATTTCCTGAATAATCACTTTAAATGGAATATTCACCATATAAGCAATTAAAATAGAATAGAACATGGTTCTGAATTCCTCCTGATCTGAAATCCTGTGGATTCACATAACTGCAAAATGATAATGCATACATAGTTGCACTAAACGTGTACAAATTAATAGAGCACAATGCTCCCATGGCTTTATGGTGTCATGCACTTTCCTGTATCACATCCTTTGTAATTCATGAACTCATATTTGGCCTTCCATTCAATTTAAATGATTCTTAAATCCTTTCCTCTGTGAATTTGCACATGCTGTTCTCTCTGCCTGGAACTCATTTCTACCTTGCTAAACTTTATTCCTTTTTTAGGACTCTGTATATACAGATTCCATCTTATCCAAGAAATCCTGAGTCTGGTTAGGTGCTATGCCTATATGCATCCATAAGCTGCCTCTGGCTGCTGTTTATTACACTTTATTACCATTTCTCTTGACTTCTTAACATTTCCCACTAGTTGCAAGCTCTGTGAATGCAAGAACCGTGCATATCTCAATTTCTTGTGTATTCCTGGGGTTTATTACTGGACTTAGCACATAGTGGATATCTCATAAATATTTGTAAAAGAATGAATGGATAAATGAGGTTGAATACATACATTATTGAAGAAATGGAAAATAGCAGAGTGATTGCTTATTTCAGATGAATTAAGGCAGGCTTCCTGAAATAAGTGAGCCTTGGTCCAGATTTTGAAGAGAATGAAATCTAATAAATGATGGAAAACAGATTGGTGTACCAGATTGTATAAAGAGGTGTATACAAAAGTCATATTTTAGGGATTGAAAAAATTAGCTTTACCAAAAAAATAGACTGTAAGTGGAAAACTAATGAGAAATGGAGCTGAAAAAAAAAATCAGTGGTAGTTGGTAAAAGATTTTAAGAGCTACAAGCTGAAGGTCTATATTAAAAACAATCAGTAAGCTCATCTTTAAGTAGATGGATACCATGTTGAAAATGTTCTTTGAAGAAAGCACATTGATATTTAATCATGTTTGTAAATGAAAATGTTAATGATAAGTTAACAATTGTGTACCTGTCAACTGTAGGTCATTTAAAAAAAAAGAGGGAGGATGGCATTTACAAAGCAGAAGGGGAAGAATTATTAAGCCCTCTTCTCCATCGCTCACCTCTAGCTGGAGGTGTGTAAAGCTTTGGGGAGCATATTCAGAGTGCCCCTGAGATACTTCATAGCAACACAGTGTCAATGAAAATGGACACCAGTAAAGCATGGGCTAGTGGTCTGGAAAGAAACATTCTGTTCATTCGATAAACCTGCTCTCCTCTTATTTTCTTGAGGCTTTAGGATTCGATTAAGTGTTAAGAGCTGCCCAGGGAGAAATCTGGGCTCTGATTAGACAATAATCAGGTCATTAATTTTTCATATTCACATATCATGTTTCTCTACCAAAACTGTAAACCCAGTTTTCCAAAGTTCTGAAACACACAGTGAATTCAAGTATCACACTGATTTATTCTTTGTGATCAAATAAATCTGGAACAAAGAAATGCACATCCTAATCACTGAATTAAAGAGGACATGTATGAAGTGTGTGGCTGTGTTTTCTAAATAATGAACCACTACTCAATGATTACGCTAACTAGTATACTGGAGCGGGTAAGATGAATGAAGACTTTGCTCACAATTGGAAAGATTCCCTATCCACAGTTTCTTTCGTTGAATTTTTTAAAGGATCTTTTCAATTTTTATATTAATAATCTCAGTTTGGAAACATCTGCATCTTCTCCAAAATTAATGCACATAAAAGATCAATATCTGGTGAGCATGATGTGCAGTGAACATTTGAAAAGACAGAAAACCAAGCACACCAGGGAGGCAGCATGCTGTGGTAGGAAACTGGCCACTGTGGCGAACTCAAGGGCTGAGTGTCCATCTCACCTTTGCCATTTGCTGCCTGTGAAATTTGGGCAAGGTCTTTCATTTCTATGAATCTGTTTCCTTAGCTGAAAAGGATGGAAAATAATACCTATCTCAAAATGCTTTGTGTAAAGTATATAATATAGTACTGGGGACAAAGTAGGTGCTCAGTTAACACCCTTAGGTATTGGTGGCATTTGGATTGTTCTTAAGTGTATTTTCTTCACTAGTCCTTTTGAACAAAAATATACATTGAACTTGTATTATGCTTGTGTAAAGCATTCCTATGACACGTCATACAATCAATGAACATGTATCTGCATCATGAGTCACTCAGAATCAAAAGATACAGAGTTGGAGGAAAGGAACTAGAATATTTGTTTTTCTCCATTGACATCACAGAAAAGTTTTTCTCCCAGGCTAGAAATATTTCCAACTCCAGATTATTTGCTTTTTCCCAAATACAAACTTGCAGAGTCTTAGGGAGGAAAGCGGCCAAGTATTACCCCCCTTGGGTAGATGAGATGTGCCCAGTCGGTCTATGGGTTGCTTTCCCAATAGTCAGTTGGTCAGGAGGCAATAACAATGCTCACCCATCACCAAATGGGTTGAACTTACTCATCCCTAAGGTGGTTCTTTCTCCAGTTACACTCAGTACCTAATTATACTCACTACCACACACCTATCCATCTTTTTAGGGAGTTCAGGCTCTGTGGTAAAATAGACTGCTTGGTACTTCTTCTACCTTGCATATCCTTAGAAAAATGTCCTGCTGCCATGATTCTGCTGGCAAAAAGTTGTCATATTTCCAAAGACAAATGTTTATTGAAAAGAAAGGTTTGGGCACAGTGGAAAGAGCTGTCAATCCAGACAGACCTAAGGTCAGCTTCTTGTTCTACGACATACCGGCTGTGTGCCACTGATAGCATCCTAGAGTTTCAGTTTCTCATGCTAAAACTGTTTTGCAGCATTGCACAGGGAATAACTAAAACCATAACCTCAAAGTACTTAGCATAAGACTGTTTTTCTTCCTGTTCTCACACATCCAAGTTCTCCATAAAATCATCTTTAGTTTTTGTTCCCGAATTTATGAAGTCCCTTTAAGCCAAATCATGCATGCATGTACACACACACACACACACACACACACACACACACACACAATTGTGGAAATGTAAGTCATGCTAACGTCTTAAACTTTTAATGTTAAACCTGATAGAATCCTTCAGTAAAAGCTCTGTCGCGTCCTTCTATCTCTCATCAAAAGAGTCCTAGAGTTAAGGATTTCCTTTCCCTCTAATTAAGGAACGCAATCTAAAACCTTTTTCAAATGATGGATCAGAGAAATTGAGTCAGCAGCATACACATACACACACAGGACATGAGTTCTCCCAGTCCCTGAGCTCAAGTGGGCGTGCCCACAATTTACTTCAAAAAGTTTCATCTCTTAAGTGTCCATCTTAGTGAAGAGCTCTTCCCCTAAAAATGGAGACAATATGATATAGTATAAAAAAAGAATCAGTCACATCTGAATGTAAATTCCTGATTTGCCATTTACTAACTATGTGACTTTGAGACACAGCTAATAAATGCCAAATATCACTCTATACGTAAAAAGAATGTAACATCTATCTGTTGTTAAAACTAAATTGGCTCTTTATGAATTATCTAATACAGTGCCTGGAACATAGTAGGTGCTTGATATATGGTGGTATATGGTGGGTATTTATTATTATTATTTTTTTGTAAATATCACTAGGAAGCCTATTTCACTTAAATAGACTCCTAAATTGATCATAAATACATATAGAAAACATATACAAATAATCCTAGCTTGCCATCACATTCCTTCTGCTACTGATGAGGAAACACAATCACATAATCAATGCTTCCAGATCACAACTGTGTTAAACTGAAATCTTCCTCCATGTATCTGATGGACAGGGAAGCATTTCAAATATCCAAAGGCAGCCTCCATGTACCCCCTATATCTTTTCTCCAGATTAAATATTCTCCAGATTAAATATTTTCAATATTACTCATCTCAGGGTTTCTAGAAATTTCATCACTGGTCATCCTTCTGTGGAGGTGTTACTGGGTTTAGGTAGAGTTTAATTTCTAAGTAGTTAGTGAGACACTAACTTCGGACCAAAAAAACAAAATCATCTAGGGAGAGAATTTAATGGAGGAAAATATCCCTGCACCCTGCTAACAATACGCAGTCTTTTATTACAGGACTGATTTTAGCAAACAATTTTAAAAAATAAGTAGGAACATTTAAAGCCCAGTTGACTTGTGTCTGCTGCCTTCCTGCTGCCCCATCAGGGTGTTGCCAGGAGCAAGATTTCCAGTTTCCACCTGTCCTAGTTTTTAAAACACTTTTCAGTCTTCTCAGTGTGTAATGCATGATATTTCTTTTCTTTTTGGTACCTTGTAATCACTCACTTTTTGCCAAGTAATTCTCTAAGAAAAATGACTTCTTAAAAGCAAATTTGAGTGCAACAGAATTCATGTTGCTCCTCTTACCTCCTATGGAAATGATTGAAAGTAGCCTAACCCTCCTATCGTGGCAACATTTCATATCCTTGGCTATGCTACAAATAAAGAGTACATTAACTCTAAGTTACTACTGCTTTATATAGATAGAGTTATATATTTGGGTTAATCAGTAAGTATGTGCCACAATTGCTTTTTTCCTTCCTCCTTAGGCAAAGGACAAATACGTTAGCACAGGTTAAATGATATGGACCTTGCATCATTTTCCCCAAGCCTTTATCATAATATACATTTTAGCAAAATGTTGGAAGTTTCTCTAATTCTAAGTACTTCTTGTTACCGTGCACACTGATAAAAACAGAAAATTTTCAGTCTTTTAGTAGATCAATAGAATTACTTTATAAGAGTTAATACTTTCCATACCCTGTTTAAAAGCTAAAGAACCTTCCATTCATGATACGCTGAGTGATTTGATGTCTCCACTACTTTATTCTTCTATTAGATTTGTTCTCATCTAGTTGAGACAGTGATCAAACCAAGCAGATCAACATTAGATGTTATTAGACATGGGAGAACAACCCAGCTACAGAGATGCCCGTCCACATCTAGTCTTCAACTTATAGCACTGCAACCAGTCGAGCCCTGATTTTGCTTTTCTCATTCAATGCTTTTCAAGGGTGTGCACGTCTACCATGTGTACCATGTGGATCACATATTTTTAATACCATATCCTGAGGTTAAACTTCTATTTGTCAATTGGATCTCCACTCTCTTTTCTTCTATCTTCTCCCTTGACATGTTAATCTCTTTAAAATTGTCTACACTTAATATTTAATCTCTTTTAACATTTTTTCTTTTCATTCAAGGAGAGCTTTGGATTTTTGTCCTCTATATTGCTGAGTTGATAAGTCTGTCCCTTATTATATCCATTGAAATATAAGCCTCTTATTTATTTGTACTGAGGTCTGTGCTTATTGAGGCTTAGTCCATTTTCACTTCAGCTTGCCCTTCAGTCTGCTTTGTCATTCTGATAGGACACAGTGTAAAATAGGTTTTAAGTGTTTTAGACTTTTGAGACCAAGTGTCAGAATTTCAATTCCAGCTATGCTATTTACAATTTTTTTCCTCTCGACCAAATAATTAAATTTCTGAAAGCCTCAGTTTTCTCATCTTTAAAATGGGGATACTACTAGTATTTATCCAAGGGTTATTATAAAAATTAAATATGACATTGTGCATCTATTATATTTAGATGTCTAATGCAGAATACCAAAACAAGACCGCCATGAAAGTAAATAATTCCCCATCCTCATTTCATAGAGAAAATGTCTTTTTTAACCTCACTGTAAAAATAAAAGTCGTTTTCTAAAATGTCCTGCCATGTCTTAAAATGCATAATTTTGTGAGCACTGAAGTTTGTTTTTAGGTCTCTAAGGTACTATTTCTCTCCTCTTTACTATGTCTTCGCTGCCCTTCTCCTGTCCATTTATTCTTTAATGATGAACAAATTTTTTGAATTGTGAGATATACTATAATTATGTTTTTTTCCAGCTGTAGAAAAATCTATACCTGCCCAACTCTCCTTGCAGGACTGTTAAAGTATTTCATCTCGTTTATGTGTATAAGTTCATTTCCTTAGGAAGTTAGGAGCTAGCTAGTAAAAACTCATTATAAACTTGCCTTACTCAGTTTAACCCAGAATGCTTTCCACAACTATCAAGTGCCTTACAATTTATCTTTGGAGAATCTTAGCATTTACATATATGATGCTTTCCACTACAGTGAAGTCATAGGAAATTATTTTCATGTTTCTAATAAACAACAGTGAAACCAAATGAGTTTGTCAGGACTGTTTGCATAATAAAATCTTCCTTTAATATTGTATATTAGATTCATTCTTGTTTTTTGAGTTTTATTTGATATTTTGTTACTTCATTCAGCCACTGTTGCCAAGTTTCCTCATAGAACAGGAAGTCACTATCTTATATTATTAATAAAATAATACATAACACTTGGGTATTTGTTTGTTAAATTTCTTATCTTTTGTCTACATGTCAAAAAAAAAAAAAAAACCCTCTATGTTGAGGCCATTAAAGATTAGAGTCCCAGGAAATTAATGAAATTTACTAAAATATCCATATAACTATTATGTCAAAATAGTTAAATTTCAAAAACTTAGGCCACATGGAAACAAAAGAATACAAGTCCTTCCATTTGAGAAGAGAAACTATAAAAGAAAAATTATTAATTTCTCTCTGAACAAGAAATTAATTTCAGTTAAGAAGAAATTATCATATATCACCTCACACCTGTCAGAATGGATACCATAAAAAAAAAAAAATCCGCAAATACCAAGTGCTAGCAAGGATGTGGAGAAAGGAGAACATTCACACACTGTTGGTGGGATTGTAGATTAGTGGAGCCGCTATGGAAAACAGTATAAAGATTCCTCAAAAAAATTACAAAGTTGCCATACCATCCAGCAATTCCATTTTTGGGTATTTATCTGAATAAAACAAAATCACTAACTTGAAAAGATATGTGTACCTTTATGGTCATTGCAGCATTATTTACAATAGCCAAGATGTGGAAGCAATCCAGGCATCCATTGATAGATGGATGGATAAAGAAAAGGTGGTACATATATACAACAGAATATAACTCAGCAATAAAAAAGAATGAAATCTTGCCATTTGCGGCAACGTGGATGGACCTAAAAGGTATTACGCTAAGTGAAATAAGTCAGACAGAAATGGACAAATACCATACGACTTCACTTACACGTGGAATGTAACAAAACAAAACCAAGGAGTAAATAAAACAAAAACAGAAACAGACCTATAGATAGAGCAAAGCCTGATAATTGCCAAAGGGGAGAGGGTGGGAGTGGGGAAAACAAAAAGACTACATGATAAAAATAAATAAATAAATAAAGTAGGTACCATGGGAAAGAAAAAAAAAAAATGAAGCAAATTACTTGGACCTAAAATTATTTAATTTATACACTGTGCTATAAATTGCCTTTTCTTGCTTAGAATAAAAGCCAGGAAATAAAAAATTCATATGACCCAGAGAGCTTAGCAAAGAACCTATTGGTTTTGCCATCTAATGAAGTTGACAGAACAGTTTCAAGTCAGATTACATTTGACTAACGCTAGTTCTATCACATTTGCCACTAAATGTAAAGAGATAAGGATCCTCTTGTTGATAAATTGTTGCATTCTTGAGTCTGTGTTTGTCCATCTGAAATATTATGAAACATGCCTTTGATATTTGTGGAAAGTCATAAAACATGGAAAGTCAGTGTAGAAGATAATTCATAAATTATGCTGATTATTAATCAACACAGATGTGAGTGGAATTAAAATGAATTTAGAGATTTCTTGTTTATCTTCTTCCTGCCTAGAACTAAGCTCTTTCTTTTCCAGCTTCCTGAAGATCTTAGGAAAATCACTGGTGTTTGAAAGAGAGGGTCAATCTGCTAACTCTTTTATTAAGATTTTAATAAAAGTTTACCTGACAGTGTCTTAACCTAAAACATGATTCAAAACTTTGTTTTCTCCAGTCAATTTTGCCCTACTAATACATGAATGAATCAATGCATCTACTAATAATATATATTGATCATGACCTGTTTGATCAAACAGAGATAACTAATCATTAGAATAAATGTGTGCACTAATGGAACTAAAAAAAATTTACTATAGGAATTTCATTCAAGATGGTGGAGTAGGTAAACACTGTGTTTGCCTTCTTTCATGACCACATCAAAATTACAACTAAATTACAGAACAACCATCATTGAGAATTGCCTGAAGTCTAGCTGACCAGAAGTCCTACAACTGAGGATACACAGAAGAAGCCACCTTGAGACTGGTAGGAGAGGTGGAGATGCAGAACAGGCTGGCCCCCACACCCACATGTGGCGGTTAAGAATTGGAGGAATATCTTGGCTGTGGAGATCCTCCCAGAGGAGTGAGGGGTGCCAGCTCCAGATCAGGCTCCCCAGCCCAGGGTTCCAGTGCAATTAAGAAAAGTTCCCATAACCTCTGTCTGTGAAAACCAGAGATTGTAGCTGGGTGAGACGGAAAGCAGCTGCACTCCCAGGCGTTCCTCTGAAAGGACCACACACGGACTTACTTGCTGGCAGACTCACTAGTTCTGAGCTCCAGTGCTGAGGCAGCAGCTTGAAAGGTACAAGGAACATAAGGGGAGGAATTGAATTGTCTGGCTGCAGGGTGAGGGCTACAGGATTAGCTTTCTTCCAGACAGAAATGCTGGCAGAAGCCATTGTTCCTTTGTTGAACCCTCCCCACACTCAGCATGCAGAAACAGGTGGCCTTTTTATCTGAGTCTCCATCAACTTGCTAACACCATTTGTCTGCCCCTCCCTGGTGTTCCATAAGACCACATGCCACCTAACTTGTAGACCTACCCAAGCAGCTTTCAGTGGCTTTTCTATACAAATGGGCCTATTTTGGCTCAGGTTACAGACTCTCCTAAAATCTCTCAAAGGTTCACAAAAACCAAACAAACAGCATCTGGCTTCAGTATGTCATGTACCTCTTGCTAAGCAGGCCCAAGCCCAATACTAGCAACAGCTGGCCTTGGTTCATGGCTTGGCCTCTCAATACACCTCAAAGCCCAGTGTGGGTGGAGGCCATCTGAGGCTTCCTTTTTGGCTCATGCCAGATGTACCCAGGCAGGGCACAGGCTGCAGCTGAGCTTGGCCTGTGGTGGGGTTCCCCCAGGAGGCTCCAGAAATGGCATGCCTGGTGGCTAGTTTGGGCCCAGCCAGAGCACCACTAGGTTGCCTCTGAGAACAACACACCCAAAGGGCAGGGTGGGCAGACACAAGAGCACTGCTAAAGTGAATCCTGCTCCACAGGGTAAGCCTGTGCATAAGAGCTTCTCAATTGTAGTCACGGCCAGTCCTCACAAACAATCAGCCAGGGGGTCAATCCTTCCCATTGATGAGCAAAGAGCAACTAAGGCTCAACTACAACAAGAGGGCACACACAACTCACACCTGCTGCATCTGGCCCTGGTGATCAGGGAGACAGCACCACTGGGCCCCACAGGACACCTATTACATAAGGGCAATTTACTAAGACAGGGAGACATAGCAGCCCTACCTAATATTAATACATAGAAGCAAACACAGGGGAGCAGCCAAATGGGGAGACAAAGAAACGTGTCCCAAATGAAAGAACAGAACAAAGCTCCAGAAGAAGAACTCAACAAAATGGAGACAGGTAATCTACCAGACTCAGAGTTCAAAACACTGGTTATAAGGATGCTCAAATATCTCAGCAGAACTTCAACAAAGAGATAGGAAACAAAAAGATGGAGATAGAAAACATAAAAGAAGACCAGTCATAAATGACAATACAATAACTAAAATTAAGAATACATTAGATGGAATCAATAGTAGATTAGATGAAGCAGAGGATGGAATCAGCGATTTAGAAGATAAGGTAGCAGAAAACACCTTATCGGAGCAAAAAAAAGAAAAATCCCCCCCAAATGAAGACAGTTTAAGGGGCCTCTGAAACAACATCAAGAATACCATTTGTGTCATAGGGGTACCAGAAGAAGAGAGAGCACAAGGAATTGTAGAAATAATGATGGGAAACTTCCCTAAGCCAGTGAAGGAAATAGACATAAAAGCTCAGGAAGTGCAGAGTCCCAAATAAGATGAACTCAAAGAGGCTCACACCAGGACACATTATAATAAAAATGCCAAAGATTAAAGGCAAAGAAAGAATCTTAAAAGCAGTAAGAGTAAAGCAGTTAGTTACCTACAGGGGAGCCCCTATAAGACATCAGCTGATTTCTCAACAGAAACTTTGCAGGCCAGAAGGAATTGGCAGGAAATATTCAATGTGATGGAAAAGAAGGACCTAGAGCCAAGATTACTCCACCCAGCAAAGCTAACATTTAGAATCGAATGACAGATAAATAGCTTCCAAGACAAGAAAAAGCTGAAGGAGTTCATCACCACCAAACCAATATTATAAGAAATATTAGAAGGACTTAAGAAGAAGGAGAAAGAGAAGAAAAGATAAAAAAATATGAATAATAAAATGGCAAACTACGCATAAGTACTCTTTTATTTTGATTGAAAACAAGACTTCAGGAGGTGAATGATTTTACTGGGTACATTTGGTATGGGTTGTCCTACTTGGGAAAAATGAGAGGAGTTTTTAAAATAATACTGCTTTGTGTGTGTATGTTGTTGTTGTTTTTTTGTTTGTTTGTTTGTTTTTAAGAATATGGAATGCATATGTGGTTCATAGTTGTAATAGAAAGGTAAGTTGGAGTAACTGTAAGACCACATATATTTTGATGATGATTTTCTTTCCTTTGCTCTTCGGAAGCCAAGGGACATTTAATTCATGTTTGTGGGCACATAGGGTGCGGAGACATTGTCTGAGGTCAGAGACAAAGTGATACTGATGCGTAGAATTTCTTTAATCAAGGTCAGCTAAAGAGGATGAAGATGAGTTCTCCTTTCCCTTCCTTCTTTCTTTCCTTCCTTCCTTCCTTCCTTCCTTCCTTCCTTCCTTCCTTCCTTCTTTCCTTCCTACCTCCTACCTTCCTTCCTAAACCCTACCTTTTGTAAATTGGCCTGGGCCTCATATAGGTTAATATATTGTTAATTATAAATAGCTATGCTTTCTTGATTGCTCCAAACATCTCCAATTAAAAGACATTCTCATAATCACGTATTAGCTTTTTCTTAAACCACACAAAATTTTATCGTTAATTGTACCCAATAAGGAACTAGCTTTTTGGAATTTCCCTGAAGTTTTCATGAGCAACAAATGCCATCAGAACATGATACATAATATCTCTTTTTAACTTCCCAGGACTCTCCTGCTGATGAATGTTTATAATTCCAGGCAGAGTTAATGGAAGGAGGGAACTCCCCTGGAGAAGAGAATAAATGGTCAGGAGCCATTTGAACACAAATGGTATGGTGCTTCAGTGCAATTAAGTCTGGAATGCTCTATTGGGCATCAGAACTACAACAGTCATTTGGTATTCCAAAACCTCTGATAGTATCCATGGTTGTTCTGAAGGGAAATAAATCATTCATTTGCTAAAGTCTGATTACCACGTGAAATGATATTCTAAAAATCACTTATGAGTATTGAAGGAAAAAGCAAGTAAGAGAACAAGGTGAAAATATACGATTAATTTTCCTTTAAAAATAATTTATGCTGTTTTTTATGATTTAAATATTACCTCTCAAAAGCAATAGTTTATTAACATACTAGTAAAACTTTATATCAAGAGTAAAAATCCCTAATATTTTACAGTTTACTTAGGTAAAGCTATTTTTCTCTTATTCATTATCACTAAATTAGTAAACTCTCATATTCCTTAACTCTGAAACAGGGATAATAATAGCACCAGTTTGTTATGAAGATTAAGTGATTTAATACATGTAAAATAATTAGAACCATCCCAGACATATTAGTTACTTGGTAAATAAAAACAATAAAAATATGACTACCTGCTATAATCACTAAGGCTATTCATAAAAATCCTATCATCTATTCTTTCCAGACAAGATAGGGCTGTACTTCCCCATTCCCTTGGCATTAGGTGATCCGATTTGCAAGTGGGAAAGAAGCATCTATTATAAATTGCAGGATTATTTCTTGGAAGATAGAGTGGATTATAAAACTGTTTTAGAAAGAGTTGGGGAAATGACAAGCTCATTTTGGACACAGTGTGTCTGAACTGACTGTGGCCAACCAGGTGGGGTTGCCTGCCATGCAGTTGGATAAATAAGTCTGGGGCTGGAGGCAGATTTGGAGTCACCAGTTTCTGCCGATTGGAATCATAGAGTATAAAGGAATCACCCAGGAAGGGATTATAGAAATATCTTGAAGAGTAATGTGTGAGGATCAAAGTCTGAAGAACTTCAGAACTTGAAAGGTAAACTAAAGGGAGGGTGAGAAAGAAGACTGAGAAGACTGAGGAAGACTTTTGGCATAGCTAAAGGTAGAGAGAAAACCGGGAGAAAGGGATATCACATAAGTCAGTAGAGAAAACAAAGTTCAAAAACTCCTATAGCCATAGAAAACACTCAGTTACTGCCTAGGAAAAGAGTGCCTTTCAATAAATACACATACCATTCAATTTATTCTTGTAAAAGCTTCTATTTCTTAAATTCAGCCATAAGACACTCTCAATTTTGAATATGTTGCTCTTCAGTACATCAACCCCTGGCTGGATTACAATTCCAGCTTGTTTCTGGTTGTAGAAACAGATGGTAACACAAGGAAGAGAGTTAAAGAAAGAAATTAATGGCACAAGTTCTGCTGAAGACATTTTGAAATTGGATGTGTGAAGCTCTCAGATTTCTCCACTGCTACTTGAGGAGGCTAAATCATTTTGTGTTGAATGGGTACAAATACAGTTTTTTATCTCTGTAACTCAGACTGTGAAGATGATATGACTGTCCTAGATGCAACAGTCAGTGGTCCATGAACCAATGCTCCAAAAGTCACTTTTCTTAGGTAAAATCAAGCACTTCAAATGTAAGGAATAAGTTACATAAACTGTGCATTTATTATACCATTTTGAGGGGATAATTTATAACTTGTGTTTTGTTGCCTGAAACCTATTTTATTTGCCTTTAGTTTAGTTGCTCTTTCACTAAAATAAAATAGAATATCTGGTTTTCAAGACACTGAATATATATATATATGCACATATATATGTATATATATACATATATACATATATGTATTTTCTTCAAAGAATAGCTTGAAACTAGAGAAGCAACATTATTTAATTAATGAATTATATTATGTTTATAACCCTACCAAATTGCTTCTTATCGGCTATATACAATCATGATTGTAAAACACTGGTGTTTACTGATACATGAAAGTGTGTTATGATTCCACATGCATGGATATGTCAGAAATGTGTGTGTCATTGTTAAAGGCATGAAATTTATGGTCAGACAGACCCCAATTGCTAGAATTAAGACTAGAAACCAGGCTAACTGACTTCCAGTTCTACAGGTTAGAAAATGAGACTTAAATTAGGTAACTTGTCCAAATTCACCCCACTAGGAAACCCAACAATGAAGACTCAAAGGTGACAAACTATGAGACTCATTTAAACAGAGGTGTTTTTAAAATGCTTTGTCTACATCTTCAATAAAAAATTTTTTAAAAAATGTGATAAAGGAGTCACAAAATCATTCACTCATTTAATAAATATTTTTGAGATCATATATTTTGCCAGGCATTGGGCTACAAAGATGAAAACAATATAGATCTTATTCTCAAAGAAGAGATGGAGATAACAAAAGATTAACAAAAGATATGATGAAAGTTGTGCACAATGAAAATTGGTGTTTGCTTTCCACATGTTCAAAGTCATTCTTCTTTTTGAGTCTGGGTTGTTTAATGTAACCTAACAGAGAGTAAAGGCTAGAGGTAAGAATAAAATACCGACCCCTGTGTTCTGCGAAAGCTCTCCGTAAAGTTTGCAAACCTGTTCGGTAATTGTAAGTCCAGTAGTAAGCTAAAGTGGACTTGAACTGGCTTGTGAGCTGATTGTTAAATATTCAGGAAGTTTGAGAATGGGGTATAAAACTAGTGATGGCTTCCAATCAGACATGGTGGGCATATTTACACCAGAGGAATTGCAAACACTGTAAATGGGAGCTTTTTTTGCTTTTTTGGTTTACCAGTGCACCACACCTTCTAATACACGAATAAAGCTGAAGTCAGACAAAAACAGGTTTTCTTTTCGGGTCATTTACAAGGACTTTTGAAATGATAAGGACAAGCTTCTCTCCAGTGGACTGTTAGGAAGTTGCTTCTCATTTTGTTTGTAAACCTGGTTTTTGGGTGAGTACTGTTTAGTCATGCAAGCCAACATTTTCTAGGAGAATAAGCAAAAAAACTGAAACAAGGTAATTTGTTTCCCCTATGAAAACATAACTGGCTGGATTAACCTGCCTTTAACTAAACATTTCCAGGCAGAGGAAAGTACCTGAAAACCCACTTTTCTCAAATAAATGCTTCTAATGATGCCTTAAATGATTTCCTTCTGGTTTTTGATAAATGACTGTCTCCTCCTTCTATTCTCTTTGGTAGATACTGCCAAGCATAGCAAGTAATGTCTATCAATTTCTCAAATGGGCAACAAGCAAAAATGGCTGAGTTCTAGTTAAAACTTACCATTGGGTCACTATGTGATGTTAAGAAAAACATGTAAAGTTCCTTATTTAAGTTTTAAACCAAGTATTTTCATGTCATTTAAGGAGATAAAAAATTATAGTACAATTTGTGACAACATGAGTGGACCTTGAGGACATTATACTAAATGAAATAAGACAAGAAAGATGAATAGTGCACGATCTCACTTATATGTGGAATATAAAAAACATCAACAACCAAGCTCATAGATACAGATAACACATTGGTAGTTGTCAGAAGTGGGGGTTGGGGGATGAGCAAAATGGGTAAATGTGATCAAAAAGTACAAATTTCCAGTTATTAAATAAAAAAGTCATGGCGATGTAATGTACAGTATGGTGATTATAGTTAATAATGCTGCATTGTATGTTTGAAAGTTGCTAGAAGAGTAAATCTTAAAAGTCCTCATCACAAGAAAAAAACTTTGTATAGTGATGGATGACTAGACTTATTGCAATTATCACTTTGCATTATATACAAATATCAAATCATGTTGTACACCTGAAACTAATGTTATACACCAATTCTACCTCATAAAAATCTTAAAGAGGTTAAAAATCATCTATATTTATCTTACACAAATATTTTTATATCTATACTGAATAATTTCTGTTCTAAAGAATTTATATTAACTTGGGAATGCAAAGATTAATGAGCAGAGAATAATTAGGTAAAAATGTCAATCAGCAACTCCTATATTGAAGTAGGCAATCAATATAAGAGGTAACCTCTTATTGAAGGTGTTGTTTCCAAATATCTTCATAGAAAAGGGCATTTCAAAACAGAAAACAGCTGCAAAAAAAAGCAAAGAGGGGCACTTATGTGAGCAAACACAATTGGGGCAATGGGACCATGAACCAGTCTTGACCGGTCCCTGGGATGGTGGGACCATAAAGAACAGTGTACCCTGGAGGACAATTGGAATGATTTTGCCTGTCCAGGAGTATAGTTTAGCCTCCTTTGCATAGAATTCTCACTTCTAGTTCTGGGATATATCTTCTGAAATGATCAAAGAAATGAGGAGCCAATGAAACCCCTACCTACATCTGAATACAGCTGGGTTTACCTCTTCAAAGAGGCACCACCCAGCCAAGGAAATTAGGGTGAATAGGAAGAAAAGTGTTTGGAGAAATAGTAGTGAATGAGATATCAAAATTAAAGAATACAAGTAAACTAGCAACTAAAACAAGGACCATATAGAGCTAAGGAAAGGAAAAATAGAACCAGTCTCTAAAATAAGCTAGAAAGGTGAATTTGAAATTATACTTATTGAATATGATTTGAGTGTAATTATAACCTTTGACTCTAAAATATGCTAAGTCATACCAGACGGTCCTTGAAACTGTTTACTTAATACTCATTCTAAATGTAACAATAATACCTGTAGGCAATGATTCTCAAATAAACATTGTTGTTGCCTACTTAGAAATTCTTAGGATTCAAATATAAATAATTTAACAGATTGTATTTTATGTATGTCTTTTTATGACACAAGCAACTACATTTAAATGTGCAAAAACTCTTCCCTGGGTGATTTGCATTCTTATATCTCATTATAGAGTCTCCTATTTGAATTTCCATCTGGCCCTTAATATCTTTTTTTGTGTTTATTATTGCTTTAATGAGATAATCTTGTTTTTACATACCTAGATTTCATTACTATTTGGCAAAAACAATCTTTACCCTGATTTTACTCCCATAAACACCTTAGCCATAACATTGGACCTTAATGCAGTCTGGTATGAGCTACTTCTAAAGTAGCAAAATAGAAAGAAAAACTATTTAAAAGTAAAATGTAAGTAAAGGCTAGTTTTTTATCTCTTAAAATCATAACAGACTGTTTCCTTTTAGAGGATTAATCTATACCCACCTTTGAAAATTTATCAAGATGAAGTAATATATTGATTTATCTTGGATTGAAGCAGAATTTGAAAGAATAGGTTCTATGCAGACTTTCCACTGATTAGAGCTGACAGAGCTGAAAGTTGATAATTCAGTTCTTATTTAACAGTCATAAATGTTATCTTCAATCTGTGCTATCAACTAAAATTTTGTTCATTCAAATGCATCCATACTCAGGGCTTTCTTTGAAAAGACTGAAAATCATTCCTAAAACTCAGACAGAAAGCACTAAATGAAAAGAAATTATAGTCCACATCCACCTGAAGGTTTATTTCCTGATAAGCACACTTTACAATGGGTTTAGGATGCCAATAAAATTCTAATTTTGGAGCCAGTATTTTTCAAGAAGAATTCAGAGCCTTTTTCGACTTCTCAGCTGACAGAGTAACTGACAGCGCACAATAAATGACTAGATATTTATTTACTTAGTTATTTAAATTAATGAGCACATAGTGCTTATTACAGGCCGTCTTTTAAATGTTTTACACATGTTAATTCATTTCATCCTCCTAGATGTTGTGTAACTCCCCTGGGACATAATGGGAGAATATGATTCGAAAAAGAAGTCTAATGAAGTGTCTCTAAATACCAGCCCTCTATATTTTAAGTGCATCTTTAATAATACTAACAACAACTGCTATTTGTTGAGTGCATGCTAGGTGGTGAATCAGTTTTATACATGTTAGCTCACCTTCACACCAGCCTTTTAAGACTGGTATTAACTCCATTTCATGAATGAGTAAACCCTAAATCTCATAAATAGTAATTACCAGAGCCAGGATAAAAACCCACATGTAGATGTCTCCCCAGCATACACTTCAACTCTCTAATGTTCACTCTTTTAAAATACTGTATAACACATTTTTTCCTTTTTTTTTGGTTTCATGTTCTACTTTGCATGAAGTTAGTGGGTCAAACCCTTTCCGATTATAAATATCTCTCCCACTTGTCTCCTCCTCTCTACCCCCACTGTTTGTGCCCAGCGAAGTCCTCAGCATATCTCACTTGTACTTTTGTAAGACTCTTAACTCGCCTTCTTCTCATCCACTCTCCACACCGCTAAGAAGTTGATCTCTACAAAATATAAAACTCATCATGTTGCTACCCTGCTTAAACCTCTGAATACTTCCCTATCGTTTTCAGACTAAAATCTCACATCTTAACCATAACACCCAAAGCCTCTGATGAGATGGACTCTACTGGCCAGTGCAGCATCAATCCCCCCACAATACCCCAGGCCTCCCTTTCAACACACAGATCTGCAACACTTAGACACACACACACACACACACACACTCACGCACACTCACGCCACGCTTCAGGTAAATGAATTCCTTGTCATCTTGTTTTGTGCGTCTGCAAGGTATCATTTCTATTCTGGAATGCCCTTTATCCCCTTCTCTGCTAAGCCCCCACATGCCCTTCAACACTTAGCTGAGATGTCATCTCCCATGGGGTGTCTCTCAGACATCTCAGGGCCGAGGTAATTGTTCTCCCATTAGAGCACTCATCATACTTCCCCCATGTCTATGGCCATCACTTCTGTTCACATTTATTTTCCAACTATACTGAGCACCAAAAGAAGCTAAAACACAGTACAAATTCCATTTACTGTTCCAGTCTTCAATGAGTTTTACGGGCTGTCAGGTGCTGAGTTAAAAATAGGCCTGGAAAACGATTATCCAGCAGAATTTGTATGTGTTTATACCTTAGCTATTTCTTTTGATTCCTCCTCATCTTTACATGTTGTTTGCAATGATATGTCCTGGTATCTTCTGTGCTTGGCTCCTGGCATTTACACATGATCTTTAGGTATTGACTTTTTGCCCCCAATCTTAGTATCATGGATTATAGACAAATGCCTGGCTCTGTCATTCCTTCCCAGTACTGACCCTGCATCACAGGTTTCTCGTACGTCAGTCCTATATCCAGCCAGATGAACACAGTGTTTTGTAACTCTTGGATCACAAAGCTAGAAGTCATCAAGCCTTCAGACAGTCCTTTCTAAGTTATTAGCATATGCAGGAGAGTGAATTCAGCCCCAAACAAGGGAGGGGGTCTTTCATGAGAGTGACCTTATTAGGCTAAATTATCATCACTAATAGAATGGTTATTTCTGCTAATAAGCACATATTGCTATATATTTAGTACATATCATATTATTGAATCCTCACAGGAGATAAGATCATACACATTTTCAAAGAGTGGAACCTGAAGTTCAGGGAAGTCAGTAAGTAGCCCAAATTCACACAGATAGATAACGATCAAAATTAGGAGTCTGGCTAATTTTTAATACTACTCCTGCCCAGCATAATCCTCTTTGAATGCAGGTGCTCTGGGGGTTTCCAGGTCCTAATACAAGGTGTGCACAGCACTCTGTTTTTGGGAAAGGGGTTAGGTAATGAATAGGAAGGAAATCAAGCTATATTACCCTCATCAAAGACTTTGACTCTTGGCTTATTCTAAGATAAATGAACTAAAGCATAACAAGGCGGAAGCTAATTTAATCTCTAGGTGAATCTGGAGTTTTATGTGTTAGTGATTAGTTACAGTAAATGCCAGCCAAACTCCTCAAGAGGGCATTGCAAGAGAGGTTACAACATCAATGCACCATAGTGATCAAAGGAAGATGGGAGTTGGGAGCAAGAATAAAGCTTACTCAGCACAGGGAAATGCTTAGAAATTACAGACTATTGCTGGAGTAATTAATGCCACTTGACTCAAAAACATGTGCAGCTCTTTAAAGTCAAAAGGGAGGAAAATTTTAGAGAGTTATGTGATTTGTCAATCCACGGGTCATCCCTCTGTACCTGTGATTTCAAAGAGTCTCATCCATGCTATGCAAAATTGGTGACTATTACCATAGGAATCTGTGTATAAGCCTGGTAACTAAATCAAAAGATAATGCTGTTATCATCTAGAAAGTACCTATACCACAATTTAAAAACTGAATCAATAAATGTTTAACAGGTAAACTCTGAGGATCTAATTAATTCGACAATTGAAATTCCAGCTAAATCTTTGTAAGGTCTCTTTTATGTAATCTAATGTGTGCTGATAGTAACATCAAGCAAGGGTAGGACTTTGCAGTATACAAAGGACTGAGATTCATGATCACATTTAGTGGGATTAAGTTTACAGAAAATACATATATTGAACTTTCATTTCATTGAAGGTTATGTTTAAAATTCAATTAGACTCAACACAGAAAGCATTCAATATCTATTGTGTGTCAGGACACACAATAAGTGCTAGTTCTAACGGTAATCAGAGTAAGCCCGTATCTGGTTTCAGACTAGAAGTGGTGTCAGAGGCAAACTGATAGTTAAAGATGAGTACAAATGACAGTAATAATAAAGCAAGATTAGAATATAAGCAAGGTATAGAGGTCACAGAGAGGAGGGTTTTTATTACCTGGGAAGGGTGATTTTATGGTATCTTAGTTTCTTCATTCGTAAAAATGGGGGCTGTTGTGGAATGGGTGAATTATATTATCTTTATAGTTGGCTTCTGTCCTGTGATTTTGTCATGTCTATATATTTGTCAGATTATTTCCATTTAGTTTATTTTTTACTTTAAGGCTATATTTTCTGATTTGACCTTTGGAAATATTCAATTGAAAACTTTCCACTATTAAGGACTGATATGGAATCTTCATTATTCAGGTCCCTTGCTTTTCTTCTTCCCTCCTTCCTAAGTGCTTTGTAGGATATTATTGCTTTTGAATATCTCCTTCAGAGAATGAGTAGAGAAAGGAGGTGGAATTATAATCACTTAGCTTCACTTATTAAAGTTCTTGTGAAAGTTTGATACAAGAGTGTTAGCATTTAAGGGAGCACTTTTTCATATCAGAAAGCTCTTAATTACTTGCAGTAATGGGAGCAGTGGTGTGTGTAATCCAAAATGGTGGATAATCCCAAAACCATTTATATTTGACTTTGAAATGCATTTTTGAACTTTCATTTGAATAGAAATGTGGGACCTAAGGACTCAAAGAGTCCTAAGCTTTCTATCTTTCTTATACACATCAGTCTTTACAGAGAGAGAGAAAAAAAATCCATGTCTGAGTTTTAAGACCTTCCTCCACTGGACAAGTCAAATTAGAGTTAGAAGACACAGAAATGGTGGCAATGTTCACCAAAATAGCTAAGCAAGACATCCCGAAAAGAAATCAAAACAAGATTTACCTTAGATGATATAGAGTATAGCTAAATAGTGCTGAGTTGTATGTGGTTATTTATGAACCATGTTTCACTTACAGTGGTCATTGAAGTTGTATGTGACGCACATCATGTCAGGCTGATGAGAAGACGACCAGCTGAAGTACCTGACTCCCCTACTGAATGACAGCCTGACGCTCTGAGTAAGCCACAGCAGGGTGTCTTCAGAAGCTATTTCCAAACAAATTTAGACTTGTCTTATAAATGATGAGAGCTATTTATAAAGATTGTATAACAAATAGCTTATAATAGACACCTCTGTCAATTGCATTTATAATGAAAAGATCTAACACAAGAAGGTGTTGGTTCCAAGTGCAAGCTAAAGCTGCAATATCTTTCCTTTTTCATCAGCTATGCTAACTGGGAAGGGGAATCAATAACAAAATTCAGTCTTTCAGTTTATTGAAATTTGAACTGAGACCTTAATAGGAGTTTTCATCAAGATATACAAAAGTGTATAAGAAAATACATATATTTTCTCTGGTAAATCCAAATCCAGGAATCATATTGAATAACAAAGATCTACATTCAGAAATGATGGGGAGTATTGCACAGTGATCTCTAATAGCTCTCCTGTGATCTGCGTAATTGATGGACAGAAGGCAAGAAGAGAGAATTGAAAGAAAAACAGGAGGAAACATGTAGAAAACAACACAATTCAAAAAGAGAATTTTAATTCTTCCATCTCCTCCAAGACAAATAGAAAGCAAAACAAAATGTAAACATTGTAGTATGAGTGCTTTAACATCTATCAGCAATTTTCTACCTGTATGGGCCTAAAGAAGATGGGTCATTAAAAAGGAATGTAAATTAGGCCATATCCCCAGGGCAGGTAAAATTAGCATTTGGTAATTGTTCAGGCAAGAGGGAGATTTTAGCATTGCAGTAATGAAAGACTGGAGTTTACAGAGGAAAAGAAAAACATTAGACTAGAATCATCAGAAAGAGTTGAAAAGAAAACTAAAATTATTTTCTTCATTTTTTTCAAAAACATATTTGCAATTTTTGAAACACGAGGCTATATTTGAAAACCTGTGATTTTATTTCATATATTTTTTCCTTTTTCAATATTGCCATATTTTTTCTTAGAATGTCTACAAATGTGAAATGTGTTCAATGATTACTGTGACATAGCAATTTGAAACCCTGATTTTCATATCTTAATGTACTCCCAATTTATAATGTTATTTTGTGTATAATAGTTATTCCTTTGGCTAAAGCTTTGCTTCATTCATTGATTCATTTTATCGGTACACATTTCTTGTGTACTTACTATGTACAATCTCTATGCCTGGCACAAGACTTATAAACATAAATAGGACATGGTTACAGTCTTGGTACATTTGTTGAAATTAGTGGAGCAGGAACAAAAGGCAAACATGTGACATAAAATGGCATAAACACTATGATTAAAACTTTGTACAAGTGGAGACAGCATAAATAGGAAGCAGTTATTTCCAAATGGGGTGAGATAGATCAAGGGATTCATTAATAAACACTTAGTCTTACAAAATCTCTATGTATCAATGATATTTGCAAATTATCTCTCTCCCAAAAGGACAAGAAGTTTAAAAAAAATCCTTATTGAAACTTTTCACTCTTAATGAAATCTAAATAAAATAAAATAATTAAAAGTAAATTTTCCAAAATATGAACTAGCTTTTTTCAGAGCTGTCATAAATACAATCACATATACATACATACATACATTTTTATTTTTATTACTACTATTATTTGCTTTTCTTATGTAATATTGGAAATAGAATCAGTGTATATTAATAGTTTGTATACTAAAAATATGGAGGAAAATGTATGGGGAACTGTGTGCTTGGAATATTTTAACTAATATATTCTTATTTTCTAAATATTATGCTTAGAAGTCATCCTTCATCAAAAAGATCCAAGTGTTAGAAGGAGAGAGGAAAGACCTTACTAAATTATATTTTAAGACTTAATACCTGATTTTCATTAAGCTACCTGATTCATATTACTTCTGGGACGTGTGAGCAAATGCTTATTTCCATAGATGACCTGATACGTGACTTTTCCCCATATTATAATTGACATTCCTTTTTTTTGCCCTGTACTGTTTTCATTATAGTGGTCTGATTTATAGTAGAAATTGTTAAAATGTCATAACCAGTATTTATACTTGAAATTGTAAAAATGCCACATTCAGTACTCTAAGTCAGCTCAATAAGTTTAAATTGAATCAACAAAAGAAATATATATATATATATATATATATATATATATATATATCTCCAAATGTTAAACAAATCTACAATTCACAGTTTGTGCTCTCCTATACTTCCTTAGTTTCTGTCATTACTTTCGACTTTGTGAACAAACCACGTTATCACCATATTCTTGAAACCCAGAGTCCTTATGACTTTGATTAAACTTAGCTTTAAATTCTACCTCTAGAAATCATATCCCTCTTTATATATACAGAGGGTGCCAAAAAAATGTATACGTATTCTAAAAAAGAAAAACTGTATTAAAATTGTAATACTCAATATCTACCAATAACAAAAGATGAATACAAGTCACGTTTGACTTCTGCAATTACAAGAGGTCCAGATACTTCTGATTACGGTGAACGACTGCTTGGGCAATGTTGACCAAAGTGTCCACTTGTATACATTTTTTTGGCACCCCCGGTATATACTCCTCAGAGTCGGAGCCTTTTTTCAGGTAATCAGCAACCTCTGAGGAAACAGAAAACAGTAGCCGCAACCTGACTAATGGTCACACAATCTGGTCCTTTGGTAGGCTAAATGTAACACTTTGACCTAAGTTATGTTTCAGCTCCTGGACCCTAAGATGGAATGACATCCTGGCTACTTTCCCATGAAACCAAGATAGGCACACAGGCACACACCTCAGAACTGTCAAGACCTGAAGAAATGATTCATTGTCCTTACCTCACCTCAAACCAATCAGCTCCCAACATAGCTCTGAACCCATAACCCACGGTGTCTTGTGATTTTGCTTTATATATAGAATCTGTAACCTACATGCCATGGGGGAGCTGGGTCTTAAAAGCACTAGCTCACCTGTGTCTCCGGGCTCAGTGCCATTTCTTTAAATGAACCTCTACTTTCTTTGCTGCAAACTCGTGTTCCTTTCTCCTTTGGCTTTGACATGTGCAGGCAAATGGACCCCTAGGCTTCGGTAACATTCTTTCCTATTTTTCCCCCCTAAGAAAAGTTTCCCATGTGTTAAACACAGCACAGTTGTGTGATGTGATGTGTGTATGTGTAGGGAGGAAGGGAAGAAGGGAAAGAGGGAAAAAGATAAAGAGCATTTTTATATAAATATGCAAATATATAATGTATATAAACATATATGAAAATATGGTGTTCTAGAGAGGTAGAAAAATAAATAAATAAACATGAGACATAGAAACACATGTATAATTAGATGGAGCAGCCATCTTAGGGACAAGGGGTTTCAAACCCCAGTCTACAAAACCATCTAAAAGAACATTTTAATGCTCGATTCTGCTTTTCTTTGTAAGCATTTTCTCCCTTCTGTTTGTTTCCTTTACTAAAGTCACAGCAAGGGCTGCGCTGAGGCTCCAGTTGATCTAAGCTGCTCGGTGCATGCCCAGACAGCAAGAAAATGGTTTCTCTGGCAACAGGAATTATGTGAAATCTCCGTGTGTCCTCCCCCACCCTCCATCTGATTCCTATTCACTTAAGCTGTTCACATATAGACAACAATGAGGCATTGGAACTCTAATGAGCAATTGAAATGTATTGAGCTAACTCCTGGAGGCGGGCTCTGTGAGCATCCTCATTTCCTGTGTACCCAGGAGCAGGGCACATTGTTGCACATTATCTGTGTTAGTCAAGAACCATGCACTGTCAGCAAATAGTCCAAACCAGACACAATCAGATGCATACCTAAAATATGAAGCATATATGGAATTTATTTCCATCATGCTGGAAGGGAAATACAAAGGCTTTCAGAAACTAAACACTCAGCTTTGAATTTTCCCAAGATGCTGAGGCATGGAGGTCACACTGACTTAAAACAGCTTCACATTCTGTCTGGAACCCAGGAGGAAAGGCCAAGCACTTTGATTAAATTGTTTCAAATGTCAGCTTTTTTATTTCTAGGAAATCTTATTGTGTCTCCATCACTAAAATTCAAGAATTTTGAATTTAGACTTTGTTAATATTCTCTCATAATAGTTCATAATTAGATCTCTACATGTTTAGTTTTTCTCTGTAGCGCTTGTTTAGGAGAGAGTCCTATTATCTAGCAATGGTGCTAAGGTTGATATTCACTAAGGGAGTTTAATCAAAAGGGGATTGATTTGCTTGGAGTAATAAGGGCTGAGAAGCAAATTAGCCTTGTCTTTAGGCATTGGGAGAATGTGAGGGGGAGTGAGGAAATCCATATTTCTTCAGCTCTAACAAGGATAAAATAATAGCAAATGATATAGTCAGTTACATAAATCAGAAAACATAGTGAATATAGAATGAACTCCTGAACAGTTTTCAGAATCATAGTCCTAGGAATTTGTTAGGAAAAAATGGCTCCTTAGCTGTCTAGACTATCTTAGCACTATTTACCTGGAAGAATGCAGATTCTCAAGCCTTCCTTGGTTTTATGATCATATAGTTAACTTGCTCAAAAATTAAAGACTTACTGTCACCAAAAGCAATAGGAAATGCCTCTTTATAGAAATCCTTAACCTCATTCTACATGGTATAGTATTTAAACAATAACTCATTGAAAACCTGTTTTAAATATTTAAACTCTAACCCAGTTAAAGCTCTGAGGAAACAATGAACAACATGATTAGCTTAATGACACAACCATAATGATTATTTAACAAAAAACAGGAGAGTGACTCCGCAAAAGACAAAGGTGAAATAATAGTAGTAATAAAAATGACTTCATTTTTACAGTCAATCCTTAGATAATAAGAACACATTATTTTAGATAATAAGATAATTTAAAAACCCATAATAACTGCCATTTTTCCAGGACATAAATATAGCCAATAAGTATAGCCAACATTTAGAGAATAAACACAAAATATAAGCCCCACACTCAAGAAAAGACTATTGAAGCCATAACATTTGGAATTTTGAATCCTGTCACAGAGCTTTCAGGAACAGAACGTCTTGGAATCAAACTTATTCCAGTTGGAAAAAAGAGTCAACCCTTCTACATAAAAACACCTGATGAATCAAATAATCTGAGACCAGGGATTTATATGTTTAGCGACCACTTGCTTCAGGAAGAAACTGTTCCTGTGATTCCAACAGTGGAGCCCCTCTGCGAGCAGCACATCTGGTAATAAATCAAGAGTTACAGATGTTTTCAAAGAACTTCAGAGCTCTGATTTGGAGCGCTTTTGCCACAGAAGCATCTTTCAATTGTGAGTTTTACTTAATTTTACTAACTTAAGTCTACCCCTCCTTGTTCCAAGAAGAGTTGAGATGGCTTGCAATTACAGTGTGTATGTATGTTAATGCCTGATAACAGTGTTCCTTTTAAAGAGAAAATTGTATATGATTTGGAAAATATCTTGATAAGGTGCTTGGGGTAGAATATAAGAGTCTGGGAACATGTATTAATAGGAGAGAAAGTCATAGAAGACAGCAGAATTGTTCCTAAATTAGAAGTTCATGATAATTTAGTGGGTGGTGGGGAATAAAGAAAGGAAAGGAACAAGGCAGGATAGTCTTTAAGATAGATGAAAAAAATGTAAACCTGGGGACATCTAATATTCAGTTTTAAGTTGCTGGTGTTGCTGCATCTTTGCCATAATTTAAGACAGTGTGCTATACTCACATTGATGAGCATATTTATTTTTATGGAACTGTACATGTGGTACATGGTTAACAAAGGGACTGACTTGCCCATTTGGGTATATACCGTAGCAGAGACACAGAGCAGAAAAGAAAAACAGTTGCAGAGTGGTTGGAGACAAAGGTGACCATGAGGATGCAAGACCCATTGGGAGTTCAGAGAAATCTTGAGGATAGTATTGGGCTTTCCACTGGAGCATGGAATGGGAGTCTAAGCCATCTTATTTAGAGCTTAAAGGACAAGAGGACCTCTGATGACATATGGGTTATACTACCACACACACACACACACACACACACACACACACACACACACACACAGTGAAATGGTAAAATACTACCAATTTTAAAATTAGAAATAGGGAAAATACACGATTGAATAGGTGTTCAAAATCTGGGAGAAGAAAAATATCATGTCTCAATGGACTATGCACATTTGAGTAAAGTAAGATTAATGGATCAGCTTCAGGACCTCACCATGGTGAATCTGTTACAAGTTTCCCTAATCTTTTCAAAATCACTTTGATATGAATAATATACTTGCTGCAACTTTTCATATACTAGCTGTGCATGACTTTAGTGGGTAACATTGAGCACCAATATTCTCCTTCTTTCCTCTCAAATCAGAATAGTAGTATCTATTTCAAACATTAAAAAAATGGCCAATTTTTATTTAGCATATAGTATAGGTCAAGCCCAATTTTACTGCTATTATTTACTTTAATTCTGACGACAGTCATTTAAAATATTATTACTCTAGCTGTACAAATCAGGAAATTAAGGCCAGCAGAATTTAAATAACTTTTCTGAGCACAAAGCATATAAGTAGGGGATCCATTAGAATGTCCCAATGGTACTGACAGTAGTAACATTGGTAGAGTGAAAGTCAGTTTTGACTCTAATTTTCTATTATTGACTTGTTATTTCACAATGGGTGAGCCCAAGATAACTCTGTAATAATGAATCCTCGTTAAAAGTTTATTCTAGTCATTCTGTACATTTTTTCACAATTTCCTTATTTCATTTGACAAGGATGGAATGCCTTCCTCATTTATCATCATTAGTTTAACTCTTATCAGGGGACCTATTCATCCATGCTTCTTACTGAATAGAATAGCAATGGGAACCTGATTCCTGCTCAGGCATCAAGCTTATTCCTAAAATAAAAACTTTTAACATTGTTTCAGATCGATTATGGACTCAGGAAGAAATCCTACTGGATATGCCCAACGTGACGTGAGATTATGTTTACAGTTGCATCAGCCACACCAAGTAGGAGAACATGCAGCTGCTCTCAGCACTTTGGCCCCTAGGGAGTCCAGAGGGGGCATGGAGAGATCAGTGACAATGTCCAAGGATGGTATAGTTTATCTGGAAACTGGAAAACTCAACCCTTGCTGTGCCAGTGTTCTTTTATACTCTGAGTTTATGTCACCATTTGAAAAAGTGTAGACTAACAATTTAATGAGGGATGTGTTCATATACTGGAAGCAGACTCAGCATCAGATATACCACATCCTTGTTTCTATGAAGAAAGCAGAATAAATGCCTAGATTTACCTGACAAATATCACTGCTTCCAGTTTTCCAACATTCTGGAGAGCCAATTTTCCTGTACCTACTATGTGAACCAATTAGTAAGAAAATGCTAAAACCAAAGGTAAGATTTTATATAAATTCAAAACCTGACACAATGAGTTCTACATTCTAATATATTAAACACTTGCAATTACTGTATGTCTAAATAGAATAATACTAAGTTTGTTTTTTTCTAGCATACTAACCTCAAGCTCCTCAAATTGCTTTTAGTAAGTTTGGAAGAAAAAAATAAAGAAAAACAACTATAACTGACCTTCAAACAACATAAGCAGTGTGTTGGCAGGCTTTGTATGACTATGCTCTCCAAAGGTATATAAAAGCCAATTTGGCATCAGTATCTTTTATGGAAAAGAAGGAGCGAGTGATAGAACACATTAAGCTAAACAAAATAATTTAAATAGAATTACTACAGTGTACTGTGAGTCACACAGGATCTTGTATGAAGAAAATAACCAAGGTGCAACATTTCTTTTTTTTTTCACTTTCAAAGACAACGTTGTGCCAAGGGCTTGGAATCTTGTTGCTGCTAACAATACCGTAGCTCTTACCATGCATTAAACTTGTCTCATCAAAACAAGTGTTTGATGTATGAGGATCTTGCCTTCGTTACTATCAATAGTTCCATTATAGAAGACTTATTCTCCAAAGACACAGCTCTTGTGAACAGAATTTAATTTGGACTATCATTGCTAGTTAGTAAACATTTGTAACTATTGTCTCAAAGTAAATGAAAAGATTATAAATAAGTGATGAAAAACTCCAATTGAATGTATGCACTATACTTTCACTTTATATAATTTATCAGCTATAATCTTAATTATTAGGAACATTTAGTTAAACCTACTCAGTTACCTGTTACTAACCAAGAACTCATAATCCTTTCAAAATACATCAAGTGGTTTCATTTCCACACTCAAAAATTATGTCATCATAATACAGTGGTTAGATAAGATTCCTTAAAATGGAGAGAAGTTACTTCTTATGTAAGTATGTCAAAATATATCTAATTAACTATATGTAAAGTCATGAAGAAATTATGCCTTCCTTAGTAAAATAAAGTTATATGCCACATTTGGGGAAACATAGTAGTGACAGCTGATAAGCATGACTTGATTTTTGCTATTAAACTATAAATGGTAATAGCTAACATTGATTGGGTGCTTCGCATGTGCTAGTTACACACATTTTATGTGTATTAACTCATTTAATCCCCCCCCACACACACACACACAAACTATGATGTTGGAACTATTATTATGGTACAGAAAAATTGTTCCAATATGGATGGGGTACAGAAAGGTTAATGAACGTGCTCCTACACAGAACAAGTAAGTGCTGAACCTGGGATATAAATCTGGGCCCTCCAGATCTAGAACCAATCCTTTTAACCACTGTTTATATAGTTCATTTAGATACATAACTTATAATTTATAGAATACTACTCATGATACATCACAATAATATTTTCTTTTTAAATAATGGGGACCATGGGAAATGGTCTGGTTTGTTTAACAGGACACCAAATACAAAGCAATTCACGAATATACAACTGTCGTGGGAAAACAAGATGTTTCTAAATCACTTGTGCCCTGGGGAAGCTGCATGCCATTTTATTCAAAGTCCAAGGAACTTAATTTCTAAAGGATAAGCTGAAAAAGTCATCTGTGCTCTCATCAGAAAATCAAATAATCAACTTTTATTTCTCAAAGGTAAGGAAGATCAAATAGACAGCCCTTGGATCTAACCTATGGTTCACGAAAGGATAGAAAAATAACAGGTGTGATGATTAGATCATTAAACTACTCCATTTAGGAACACTCTTTGTGATTTAATTCAAGATAGTATGTAAAATATGTTTGCTGGCTGAAAATATGGAGGTGCAGGACCTAACTATTTTTCTGTTAGAATTTAACTAAAATTCTATGGAAGAAAGAGTTGGACCTAATGTTTAACAATGCTAATATTGACATTACCTCTTATTAAGTAATTATACTATTTCTTAAACCAATATTACACTAACCAAGAAAGAGAATATAAAATCTATATATTCTATTTACCTTTTCACTCTTGTCTACACTGCACCCTTCCCTTTGCCGAGTCGTCTCTGATAATAAAATGAGTTTGTGTAATTTCTTTTAGGTCACCTAAGCGGTGATGCACAAAATTGTATACTCAGGATTGAGAAAAATAATGTCCCTCAGTATATAGCTGGCTATCAGGAAGTAACCAAAGTATCATAAGAATTCATCTCAAATAATCCTAATGATATTTGTAGATCTTTTAAAAAAATACTAATACTCCTATACTTTGAGTTACCTTCTTCAAGACCATATTTGCCACATATTTGGGTTAGGTGGTACTTTAATTAAAATTTTTAAAAAAGATGAATGCCCCCTTATCACACAGGTAGGCCCCAGCTGGATGTATGATTTATGAACATTTTGAAATCTTGAAATGAAATATTCAGTCTTCCATTTATTCTACAGTTTTCCAACTTCTTGAATCATGAGAACTCTGCAAACAATTTATAAAGGAGGTACTCTAAGGAAGTCACTAACACGCTAGCTTTTTCTTAATGAACTGATTTTATTAAGACTGAAAAGATAGGCTTGTCCTAGACAGGCTTTTGAAGCTAGCACTTTATGAGTATTAGAATTTTCAAATCTAACTCATATACACATATTTGGACAAATGAACATAAATATCAATTCTTATTTTTATTCAAAACGAGAAAAATGTAAAGTCGATTGAAACAATATTCTGAAATCCGAATCAAGAAATTTAAATCGAAGAGCTGAAGTTAAAAAAACAAAACGAGATTGTTCATATTTTAATATACTATATATTATTACTCTCGATAATAAAATCATTTAGAGAAACTATTTTATTTCTAAAATATAAATCTTGGTCCAGGGAAATATTTATATGTAATTAACTCCACTATAAGATATGACTCTTTAATTTTTAAAATGAAGATTTAATGTAATTTTCTTTAACAAATATAGCTCATTCTGCTCTTAAAATATGTAATTCATTATCTCATTTGAATGCACTGTTTAATCTAGTAAACATGTAATGAATTGTAGTAATGATGCAGACATAAAACTACGTGGAGCCATGGCAGCCATTGGGAGCCGCAGCCACGGCTCTGCGCTACCCCATGGCCGCAGGCCTCAAGGAGGGCCACCGGGTGACTGAGACCGTGAGCAAGCCGTGACACGGCTGCCACCGCCGCTGGTGCCTCACCCAGCACACCAGGTTGGGGCGGGACACAGTCGGAGAGGTGTGCGGCTTTGTCTCTTCTGCGCAGAGCGCCATGAGCTACTCAAGGTTTCTAAGGACAGGCGAGCCCTGAAGTTCATCAACAAAAGGTGGGGATGCACATCTGTGCCAAGAGGGAGAAGAGCAGAGCAATGTCCTTGCAGCTACGAGGAAGGCAGCAACCAAGGAGGACTGAGGCCCATCCCCTCTGTGTGTGATAAGACATTTTCAAGAATAAGGGAAGGAAGGGAGGGAGGAAGGGAGGGGAAGGGAGGGAGGAAAGAAAGATTTTTCTATCATAACTAATTATCCACCAGTAAAACTGAAATTTGAATGGTGACGAGTTTATAAAGTATCTAGTCATGACGATATCAGGAGGGTCATATTTCTGCAGCAAATATATTTTAAAATAAAGACACCAGCACTTTTAGAAACAATTTTTGAGAGTATATCCATAGTTGCCTCTCTGTGTTCAATGTTGTAAATTAAGGACTTGTGTCAACGACACTATTTTCATTCTCACTGGAGTTATTTGGTTAAGACTATAACTAGAGAAACACATATCTTAGATCCCAGCATCAGAAAAGCCCAGAATTCTGGCTTAATTTGCGGCACAAAACAGTATCACAATGGCAAAACATCAGTCTCAAAGCGAATTTAATTTATTGGTTAATAACTTAGGAAATAAGAAATGGGCTAAATTTAACACATACTTAAAACAGCTTCCGCTAAATGATTTAACATGAATAATATGAAGGACATTTAAATATACTTGTGTCTTAGACAATTTGAGAGTTTTTGAACTCTGTTTTGTGAGAATCCCTGGAGGAAGTCAAAGGCATTGCTTGTGTTGAATAAGACTAACCAGGAGTAGTCTCAAATAAGTTGTAGCCCCGCTTAAGCCACATTGCTTAATCATAGAATAATATAACCATAGAATTACTTAGTGCTGGCTTATCTAGCTGAGCCCTCTTATATTAAAGGGAAGGAACGAGAGCGACCCAGGAACACGGAAAGAATTACTAAAGTACACTCAGGAAAGAATCAAAGAGAACTTTTTAAATGAAGCCCAGGCTGCCTAACTACCAGGTTTGCTATTAAGCATTGCAGTGATTGAGGAAGTAACCATACTTAGAAATGCATAATGAATCTTCTAAATTATTCCTTGATATTATTTCAATCTGCCTCACATTTTTCTATTGTTTTGAAGAAAAATCAAGTTGATATTTTCACCTGTTAATATATATCTCTCTCTATAAATATATATCTATATATATATATAGATAGATATATAGATATGTTTATAAATTAGACATAAATTCTAATGCTCATTTGGGTGTTAGCTAATGAAATTCATTCATGTGTAATAAATTCAAGGAATAGTTATGATGCAGAAGCATTTATTTTAATGTTAAAGTTATATATCTACTCTCAGAAAGCTCACATAGAGTACACAGACAAATAATGATGCAAGGGGACATCTAACTATACCTAAAGAAAAGAAACATTAAGTGTAACTTGTGAATTCAGAACATAGAGTTGTAGTTCAAAAACTTGATGTGCATAAGATTCATATGGAAAACTTGTTAAAAATGCAGATTTCTTGCCTTCACCTTTAAAAAGATAGATATAATAGGCCTGGCCTGTGGCCTGGGGATTTGCATATTTAATGAGAAACAGAAGTGATTCTGACACCGGTGTGCTTCTGACCACACACTGTGAAACGTTGATAAGGAACTGCTTCAAGGTGGGAGAAGCAGTGACAATATCATAAAGGATGTAGTATTTGAAATATTTCTAGAAAAATGGATTAAAACTTGGGCATGTGGAGATGGAATGAAGGGCAATTAAGAAGTGGAACGAGAATGAGTGAAGGCATAAGAGCAAGAAGACGCAGAAGGAGTTAGAAAATAGTGGACATCAACATGTGAGAGATGGCTGTAGGGCGGGGGAAATTGATGAGGGTCAGGAGTGTCAAACCGGGGAATAGTGATTCTTTCTAATAAGTGATAGAAAGTTCCGAAAGGTTTCTGAGGAGGTAAAAGCTTAATTCAACACGGTGTGTGTGTGGTGGGGGGTAGATTGAGGGAAATGGGGTTAAAGCCATGGGAGGAGATAAGGTGGCCGAGGAAAGCAAAGTAAAACAAGGTGAACAGGGGCAAAGAGATACCATTGAGGAGTGTCTTATGTTTTGCCCGAGAAAGAGGAGACAAAGAAAACAGGAGTGATGGCCTAATTAGAAGAATAATGAAGGGAAAGAACAAAAGGGTTGGGTTGGGGGCAGGAGAAGAGGGTATAGAGTTGTTTAGGGGCATCACTTTCCCTCTTCAGGCTACTGGGTGTAGGTTCAATAAAAGGGGCATAATTGCCATGTTAATATTCTGCACAGATTGAAGACTGAAAAAAGCAATGGGGTTTTACTGAGGGTGATATTTGATGAGAGTTAGATGAAAGAGCATGAGGATAACAATCACCTGTGATGCTGTCATCACTATAGATGGCAGGAAGGTGACATGTGGAAGATTTCAAATACAGAACCCTGTACTATTAGAAGCATGAGGGGCAGGAAACTGCTGGAAGAGGTCACAGAACTCAACAATTTGAAAATTTGTGTGAAAGTATGGGAGCCCTTGTTTTGTGTTTAACGTCCTCCTTTCTGGTTCTTGGTGCTCTTGGTCCTGTCAAGGCAAAGTGAGAAGAAAGGCCACCTGGTCAAGAAAACCTCTTTGAGGGGGCCAGGTGACTGCTTAAAAATGCTTCCCTAGCATGTAATGTGTCTTGTAAATCAATTCCATCACTCTGACATTTACCCCAAGATATGTCATCACACTCCCAGCTGGGCCAAGGCAGGTCATTTAGCTTTTGAGTTTAAACTAATGCACATGTGTGAAATGTGGGTCATAGAACTTATCACTTATGCCATCTTAGTTCAGGAGGATGTGACAAGACTCTAGAGAGCCTTGAGCCAACTGGGGAGAAGTGACCTAAGTGCTGAATGATTTCTTGCTTTTCATAGTCAACTAGGTTTCTTCAAATGTTAAAATAAAAATAAAAAATCAGAGTTTAAGAATAAAAAATGGCTATTAGGACACCTTTATTGGGCCAAAGGAGGATTGCAAAATTATTTTCACAATTATATTTCTTACAGGAAAACAAACCTTTTTTTGCCTTACAGATAAAATGTCTTTTATGAAGAAAGTCTGACTAAATTTCTGAAAAATATGGCAGATAGTTAACAGTTACCCAGTTTTTTGGGTTGTTAATTCTTGTGGCTCTTAGGGCCCAAATTACTAAATTATAAGTGAATCCAAGATGAACTAATTAGACCTAGAATTGGCTCATGCTTGGGTGTAGGTTTCTGAATAATTAAAAAATTACTTTAGAACCACTTTGATCTTAACTTTTAAACAAATCAGGTTTATCTATTGCTCCCTTTCTAGATCCCACATTGATCTTTTCAAAAAGTGCTAATCATGGCACATATAACATTCATTCCACCACTGTCTACAGGTCACTAACTGCCAGGTGCTACACTGAATGTTGGAGATAAAGGATTACAGGAGACACTCTCTTCCCTTGGAGGCTGATGATTTTGGTTAGTTGCGGTCCTTGCTGGAGAGCCTGCTAGACCCCACGTCCCCTTATATAGGATTCTGTCAATGTCTTTACATGATTCTATCCCAGGCTTTTAAGATAGGTATTCAAAAACATAATGCTGAATTCAAGTTAATATTCCAATTACAAAAGAATTTGAATAGGGCTGTATCTTATAATCATCACCTTTTGTAAGGTGAAAAAAAAAACAAAAACCCCCAATATATTCTCTCATTATCTAACTTAATTTTTGGTTTATGTTACTTGATTCTTGGAATGAATATGATAATTTGCTGTTAATACCAGTTAACTGCTTCATCAGTGTACAAAACAGTCACCTTTCTTTCCGAATGGGTCATCTTATCAAAATATAACTTACGAACTAGACCTTATCTTGGACCTTAGGAATGAGTCCACAACAACATATCTAATCTTTCAGGGATATAACAGAAGGGATTATTGATAGTTTACAGTACTATTTCATATTTTCTGTTGTGATTTCAATTTTTCAGTGTTTGTTAAACTAAATGTTATCAAAAGATTTGGAACGGGTTTAAGACTTTTGAGTATTAAGTTATTATATCTATAAATGCTACATTGAAATGTATCTTTGTCTCCATCTGATTTGAATTGAAAAATTGGAAATGTTTAGATTCATAAATCTTTCATGAGCACCAATATTTGACAAAACAATAATTCAAATGAAAATAAGAGGTACAATAAAAATATAAGCCAAATTAGTAACATCTCCACATCATTTTCCTTAAATTAAAACTAGAGCTAAAAAAGAGAAGGGTAGGATAGGAACAAAATGACTGTTGGTAATTGGTATCACTAGTCACATTTTAAAGTATAAAATGGTTTTTATATTAAGTAATGTAAAGGAAAATAATTCTCCCAAGGAATGAAGCAATCTAGAATGCAGTTCTAAAAATGATGCAGTATAATATGCTAGTTCAGCTTAAATATGAATTTCAACTAAGTTACAGTCATGTAAGATTGCTACAAATTATGAGTTGAATGAAAATGTGAAGATACACATAATATGCAGTAACTAACAATAATTGATGAGAAATCGTATCTTTTTAGGCATCCTTTCAAAAATCCTAGTTTTTGTTTTAACCTTGCTTAGGTGACTGTTTGGGAAGTGTATATGTTCACTTTAAAATAATTCCTTTGTCTTAAACAAATGAAGTGATTTTTAGCACAATCCATGAAATGTGATCAGTGCTTTTGGTGTCAGGGTGTGATAGTGTACCTAACTATCAGCACCTTTTTATTTTCAGCCTGACATTGACTTACCATGGCTCAAATAATTAATCTGGCAGAAGTAACAATTTGACAAGACAGTAGGAATAGGGGAGAGAAAGCAATTGGAGGAAACAGGAAGATGGAAGTCATGGCAGAGGTATTTTATAGTTTATAAAGATTTGAACTGATAATTCTGTGCATTTGTGCGTGTGTGTGTGTGTGTGTGTGTGTGTGTGAGAGAGAGAGAGAGAGAGAGAGAGAGAGGGGAGGGGTGAACGCCATATGACATAAGTGCTGTGATGGGGCTGGGACTGGGTCTTATTCTGCAACGATTACCTAGGCATACATCACTTGAGCCTCAGCATATGCAAGGTTATAATACTTGAGAGCAGGCTTTACTACACTCTAAGGGCCCACAGAGCTACCATGGAATGCAATATGATCTTTTTCGTTACAGTTGGCTGTGACTATGAGAGCTGTCAGGGAAATTGTGTGGTTGTTTATTAATAAAGAATTTTCATTGCTAGAACTGCACAAATCATAGTCCGTGAAGTTTTTTAAAAGATGGCTTCTTATTTTAAAATTGAATTAAACTATACGTAGAATATATGAAAATCATAATATAAATGACATTGTGAAGTTTTGCTTTTGACTTTAAATATGAATGCTAATACTTGGTCAAATGCTACAAAGTACAAACTTGACAAAAGGTTAAATCACGCTTGCTGTCAAACAGTGATATTCAGTGGATTTATTTGTTTTCAATAGAGCCTATGCATCTGTTACCTTTGAGTCCATTGATTCGTTTATTTTACATGTATTTGTTGAGAGCTTAACGTGGACCAGCCACTAGTCTGTGCTCTGGAGATACACCTGAGAACTAAATGAAGTCCCTAGCCACAAGAAGCTTACTGTCTAGTGGCTGAGAGTGAAAATGCATAAAATATTATAATAACAGGTTGTGATAAGTGCTAAGAAAAACAAAGTGGTACACATAGAGGCAGGGATTGTGATAATGATGAGGCGATGCTATTTTTAGATAGGATAGTTAGGAAAAGCCTATGAAGGTGACAGCTAAATAAAGTTACCTAATAATTAGGTGTGATCTTACTTTGTTTCTGGACTCAATCTCCTCAAAAATTGTGTTTGTAAGTATAGAGCACTTGAGAATAATACTCTGTATAGAGCACTTGAGAATAATACTCTGTATTGAGGATGTTAAATTAATTTTGCAAGTTTCTAGAAACAGTAGTTGATGAATTAAACAATTTAAATATTAAATACAAAGTAAGTCTTAGATTAAAATGATTTTTTTTAAGATTACAGAATTAATATTAATAAACAGCCTCATTTTAAAAATTTGCCCATGGGTATTCATCATTTCATTTAAAAGCATTTTTTTTCTTTTTTTTTTTTTTTTTGAGTATCCACCAAACTACCAATAAAAACAAGATACACAATGGCCTCTCCCTGTGGAACTCAATTTCTGTTCACATGGCTGAGATAGATCCATCAAACACTCTGCCTGGAGCCACTGTAGTTTGAATTAAAGATACTGATACTGGTTGTCCATATTCCTCTGATCCTCTTTCCTATATGAAGAAAATTCACCTTTTTCTTTCTCTGTCATTGCATTTCCCAGCGTACAATTAGTTCATAGACTTCCTGAAGCCTTACTGAAAAGGAGTACAGAATGAGAGGCTATTATGGATGCAGAGTTTTGCATCCATATCAATATCAGTCACTTGTAATGGTATTACACAGCACAGGTAACCCTCGTATAACACAGCACTTCTATAACACGATTCAGGAATTGGGGAAAACCTTTGTACAACATGGCATCCTAAACATGGTTTCACTCCTCCACGGTTTGAGAATTAGAGAAATCCCCGATTAACACAGAGAGTAATAAGAGCTTTTAAGAGTAAAAGATATCTCATTTGAAATTTTTCATTCGAGCATGGATGTCATATCAGATTTGACTGCAGAATTTTAACATTTATTAGAATTTTAAATCCATTTTGTTTGTGGAGCATTAAGTTCAGAGGATGAAGATATCTTGTCAAAAAGAAAACGCCCTTGGTTAATGGTGCTTAGTAGTGATGACAAAGAAAACATTATTTAATACATATTAATATGTTACACTTTTGGGGGAAATTGCTATAATAAAGATATTTTTCTTAATTATAAAAATATAATAGTATTTTTATAAATTTTTGGAACTTAACCCCATTTTATGTACTAGTTCTTTGTTTTGTACAACACGATTTGCATAACACGGCATTTTTAAGGAACTTAACAACCGCGTTATGCGGGGGTTACCTGTATCTATAATGATGTTGATGCATGATTTATTAAGTCTTTACAGTGTGTCAGATACTCTGTAACTCTGTCCTATTTAACTTGTACCATAATTATGTTGATCATATTTTATAGATGAGTAAAATGAAGGTCAAAGAGGTGAAGTAGCTTATTCAAGATCATGTGATTCACAAACCGGAAGTCTAAATTCAAAGTCAGACTGGTCTAATGCCAACGTCCAAACCATTGGGCTACACATTAAGAAAAAGAAGAAAATACGATTTATTTCCAAGAATTTGGGAAGTTAAGAAAAATTATAAAACTGACATATAACATAACAGATTTGGGGCTGAGCAAATTTCCTCAAAGGGTTACATTGGTTTTTAAGCAGAAGCAATATCAAACAGAAGATATTCATCTATTTGATGAAACAAAATTTAAATCAGGATGGAGTTGGGTTAGCTTTAAAAGAATTTCAAAAGTACATGTTGGTATAGCCCACTCAAGCATTAAGAGAGAAGGCATCTTGGCCAACAGACTGAGAATATTACAGTCCCATTCATTCATTCACTCATTCACTCAATGATATTTTTTGAATGCCTGATGTATTCTAGATGCCATACTAGGTGCTAAGGATCCAGCAGTAACCAAGATCTACAACAACCCCACTCTCAAAGAGCTTCTATCTTGGAGGGATTTCTTTCCAGAGAGAATTCTAGATGGAGGTTTCAACTATCTTTGTCTGATGCCGGTAAGTATTTGAGTTACAGGAGGCCTCTTGATCTGAACACATGTTGACCTACTCACGATCTGACTATAACTGGATTTCTGTGTAGATGTTTTATAGGAGGATGAGCTGTTCTTGCAAACTAAGAATTCTGATCTATAGTATAATGACCTATCTGGGGGAAATTAATAAACAGTTTAATTTATATGTCACAAAATCAATCTAGAATGGGCAAACTGACAAAAATAACACTTAGAACTTTTGAGGTGGAGAAACAGATTTGGGCCCATGGAAAATTCATTAAGGTAATGCCACCCTGGGAAGCCTTCTGGGGGATACTCAGCCAGGCAGGTATCCCACCATTTCATTTGATCATTGCACTATTATCTTTTAAAGAAATTAAACCCAATTCAAATTAGAAAGCAAGCATAGAAGTTTAGGGTTTAAAAATGTTTGTTATTCTAAATAATTTAAAATTATCTGATTAGAGATATTCATAACTTCTTATTTTAGAAAAGTATTCTGTGCATTCAAAATAATTTTTTAATGTAGAGCTAAGATTTTTATCCCCATAGGAACCATCTTGTGTAATATGAACCACGAAAAATAGATTACTCCCTGTTTTGATTTCCTCCAATGACTCAAAATAAGTTAATAATACTTTCCTAGCCAAAGTGTTCAACCGGAACGAATTCCATAAATCTGTAGAATGGGCCCTGAATACCTTTCTTCTTAGCCATTAATACTAAACATACACAAACAAACAAACAAACAAATAAATAAGTAAATAAAAATTTTAAAGAGTCATAATTGGAATCACAATCAATCAGGAGGTTTTACAGAAAGACATCTGTATTGATTATTCATTGATGACACATTTCTAACTACTTCTATTTTTAGTGCTACACAATTGAAAAAAGAAACTTTTAATATGTTGAATTTTAGAAATCATTGAAATAGTCAAGATGCTAAACTCAGTAACAAACGGTGACATGAATGTGACCACATGTATTCCACAGTAGAGTCAATTTTTAAATCCATTCATTAAAAAAAAGTAACTATATAGTGCCATATAGTTTTTATGTAGAGTTCTCTGTACTAAAACAGACAAATATAAATATACACTAAATACTGTTGAGATGCACAAGTAATAAGTGAAGGATGTGTAAATACGATAACAAGATCTTAAGTTTCTTAACTTTCTGCTTGACGTCCTCCCTGTGTAATAGTAGGAAGAGGAGTTCTACTGAAGCCTTTAAATAGGCAGAGCTTTATACATCCCTACTGCTAACAACCTCAGAATCTTTACTTACACCTCAGCTTCCCCTCAGCAAAATAGCTTTCTGTTTAATAAATATCTCCTTAAATTTTCATAAATCAGTCAATTTTCCTGTGAAAGAAAAATTCCTTCTTAAAAAGCTCTTTGTAATGTTCTACAATCCATCTTCTCTTTAAACTCAACCTCCCAATTCATAACAAATTACTTCCTTTTAGTGAATAAGAAGTACAGTTGTAATCTTTTTATGTGGCCTATTTTTTGAGTACTTACAAATAAAATAAGAGTATATTTATAGAGAACGTATAATAAGAGGAAGAATTAGTTCAGGTAAACATGACATTAGAAACAGTAAAAGAATGAGAATTGTATAAATTGCTTTTGAAAACTACTGCTATATCCTACACCATCTGTGTCTACTCTGTTGATCATCAAAAGCTTATCTCTGTTTGGTTTCTCTACTCTGGAATGCAGCCTGAGAATAATTTTGAATGGGAAAGCAAGCAGGGAAAACAAATAAAGGGTTACATTCATTACCAGACATTGGAAGGAAGGAATAAAATGGTGGCACAAAATTGAGTGGTGACCAAACAACATTATAATCCCCAAATATATACTAGCTGCTGGAAGCAGTAAGAGGATCCCACTGAAATAATATTTTCGTGAAAGTACTTTCTATCAAGCCAGCATTAACAAAGACTCTGGAGGTCATACATTTTCTAGCTTTCATAAAGAATATACTCCAGAAATAATCAAATGCACAGATCTTATGCCCTTATTATAATTCCTTATTATTACCAGCTTCCAATTTTTGTTCCTTGAAAAATGTCAAGGAGACCATAGTGTACGTCTAAATACTGGCTCTATTTTATTTGATCCTCTGTATACCAAATACTGCATGTTATGTGGTTACGGATTTAAGCAAGTCGTTCTCCCAGTCTTTTGGGTCAGCTACCCTTTAAGAGCAGGTAAAAACCACACACCTCCTCCCCCATACACATATTCACACACAGTTTCTCATAAAACTTCAGGGGATTCACAGATCTCTAGAAGCTAATCCACACCCTCCAGGTCTAGAGCACTTGCTTGAAGTGAAAAGGTGAAGCAACAATAGATATTGATATTGCTGAAGTGAAAAATAAAAGGCAAGCTATAAAACAAACAGGCAAAAAAATCTTGAAAGTGTTCTGTGCTTATCTGGTAGGAAGAGCACCACAATCATCTTATTCTTACTGTCACTTACATTGTCATCACCTAAGGGTAGGAGGATCAATGTGAAAAGAGGCTTCTGGTTATTTCTCTAGGATTCAGACCGGCTCAGGGAGAACGGCCTACATTCCATCATCTGGCTTTTGAAAACTCTGAGCCTCAGATATGTTCTATGGGGACTGATTTCCAAACTGAAAATTAGGACATGTAGTCTGACACCTTAGCTACATTTAGGGAAACATTAGTGCTATCGAGGAAAGCCTAGGGCATCAGTCAGACCGGTCCCTTTTCTGATGGGTCTCCTCATCTCACCTAAAACTTCCAATTAACCAATAACAGCTCTGCAATTATGTGTCCTAAAGTCTGCAATGTAGTTTGAAATGCATCAAAAATAAGATGGATTGATAAATAAATACAGGAGGATGGTTTTAGATATGTGATAAAGCAAATATGCTTTAGATATGTGATAAAGTAAAATGTTAGTGGTAGAATCTAACTATGTAGATTTTCACTGTAAAATCCTTCCAACTTTTCAAGGTGTTTGAAACTTTTTATAATAAAAATTTGGGGACAATGCATTGAAAAAAGGAAGGAATGAAAATATCACACACAAAAATACTACAAATTCTTAACAGTGTTTATAGCTGAGTAGTATGATTATGGCTATCTACTTTTTTATTTGGGGGATTTATGATTTATCTGTAGACTTTAATTTTCTACATGACTTTTAGGTAATAAATAATAACATGTTTTCGTACTTACAAATCAGACTGCCATAAATTAGACTGCTAAAGCAGAGAGAAGTTTTGTAGGGGACTGAAACCGGATGAGCTTTGCAAAGTAGGTGCGTGGCTGTGTCATTCTAGGGACTGGATTTATCTTTGAAGGGACCTGCGTGTGCGTGTGTGTGAGTTGGGGGGGGTAGGTGTTTAGGATGAGCCTAACGGGGTTGTTCAAAGAAATGGTAAATGATATTAAAGTGGCCTTTTTTATGAATTCTGAAAACAAAAGAATGAATTGGGGTAGAAGAAGAGATACAGTGTATATGAGGTTGATGAGAAAACGCAGTAAACCCACATACCAAAATCTTCAGGAACTCTGGTTAGTTGCATAACACAAGCCCACAGCGCACAAACACACATTGCTTTACTTGAGGATTTTAAACACACATTAACAGTGAAAATGCAGTAATAGAATTATTCTAGTATTCATTCACCTTTCTGAGTTTCATGTGACTTTCCTGTTAAACAAATTCAGTTAAATTAATCATTTTTTCCAAGGGGGATAAAAACACAGAGCAGTAGCATTAGAAAATTATATAATTTTTTCATTACAATAAGGATTTTGTCCTTATTGTGATATGCTTATTGCTAGGAGACCAGAAGACAAAATATTTATATTATAATGTCAAAACACCATTAAGACAGTGATCGCTTGTCATTCTTTTAGCAGTCGACTCTAAGTATATATACCTACATATAAAGCCAGTTTCTCACCACTAAATAAGAAAAGTTGTCTCCTCACTCTACTGAAGTGCAGGTATAGAGGAACATCCTTAAAACATGAGGAAATGACATATTTTATTTAATACAATGTTTCAACTGTCACAGTCATGCATCCTAAAATGGTAATTGACTGATAAGCAATAAAACGGCAAAGAACAATAGTATTTGTATTCTAAATTCATATACTGTCTCAGTAAATGTAAAATGCACAATAAATTGTAAACATAACAACATAAATGGATTAGGCCTATTTTCTTCATATCATCTAAGAACTGCAATAGATGATACCGTCTATTGCTTATGAATGAGAATTTGGACAGAGTAATCAGAAGCGATAAGATAAAGCCAACAAAATATGTTTGACAGACTATGATCCCTCCATACAGCATCAAATAAACCAGCATGTGGTCATTACAGCTGCACCAAAGTAAATGGAAGTTGGTACCATTATCTGAATCTATTTCCATTTATCCTTACAATAGGTAGAAACTAGAATGGAAATGCACACATTCACATATCACCATGAAAAACTCTGAATGGACCAATTTAGAAGGAAATCAAAAACTTGTCTAAGGAACCAGGAATAAAGCAGTTGCCTAAAAAAGGCCTATGTTCTTGACCCACCTTAGCTAGTCACTATTTGTAGGAACAAGGCAAAATAATGTATACCACATTATTTTGCATGTATGGCCTCCATTATTCAACATCTCTGTATTCATTCTCTTGGTCAAGAGAATTTTGAGTTCTTCCTGTAAGGGTGAAATACATTTGACCACCTTATGTAACTTGCTATGGACAACAGAATGAATGTGAAGTGTGACAGTTGCAAACCTAGCCTCAAGAGGCCTTGCGTGTTTCCATTTTACTTCTTGCACTTTTGCCATTGCCATGAGAAGGACATGCTCAGATTAGACTTTGGGTTCTAAGAAAAGGATGAGAAACATATAGTACAAAGCTGCCTCTGCTAAGGTATGCCAATCAAATCCAGTGTAGAAAAGAGCCCGTGGTCAACCTGCAACTTCATGAGTCTCTCAGCATATACCAACCCACAGAACCACTGAAACAAGCCCAGACTAGTTCAGCTGAACCCTGCACATGTGTGAGAAATAAATGGTCTTTGTTGTATGCCACAGAGGTTTTGTAATTGTTACACAGCAAAATCTGATATATAATTTCTCTGCTTCTAGTTTCCCTATCATCATAAGTAGATGGTAATTTTTTTTAAATGGTTCTTTGTAAAAGACATACAAATCTGTAATACATAAAATGTCCTAAACTTCCATTGCTTGTTTCAAAATGATTGGCAAAGAAATTCTTATCCTTTGATCTATGTGTAAATTGTCCAGCAGTTCTATGATTTTTAACTGATATTTCATATGTGGTAAAAATTACATTATAATGTAAACAAAATAACTTATATTACATTGTTTTCCTTTGTTAGAAAAAGTCAAACCACTACATTATTTGATGGCATCACCTATGTACAATCTTGATAAAGGACTTCAGTAAAACTGAGCGTCTGCCGAGCTCCCCTGAAGTTTTATGCCTTTTTTGAGGAAACAAAAGCAACAACGACTAACTGAACCAAGATACAGAAAAAAATAAACTTAAAATACCCCATCATTTTACTTTCTTTATGCAAAATATTCAACAAGCTCTAAATTACCTTCCTGTTTTTTACTGTGTTGGTCCAAGTTGTCTTTTTAAAATATTCCATACAATACTTGCCGTGTTAACACTTTGTAAAACCATTCAATCATTAGGCAACTTCTTAGAATGCATTCATTTTCTTAGTTCCAGCTTACAAATAATGTTTCAGAATTATCCAACAGAGAGGACTACAAGTTTGGATGATTCACACTCTCATAGTACAAATATTTGTAAAATATGTGGTCACTGATGATTGCCTTTATGTGCTGGGTTAATTTCTAAGTCGATCTAGACATATTTAGATGAGCTCTGATTTCTTTTCTTTATCAATTTTAAATTTGACTATCTAAAACGAATGAAGTAGCCTTTTTTAAAATACCATTTCACTGAGCTTAATATTAGAGATTTTATGTCTAGTGTACATAGTCAATAAATTGCCAGGGAAGGTGGAACAGATGTGTGTGAGGTAGCAGGGAGAAGATGAGTCTTTCTAAATATAATGGTCTTTATTGATCATGTGTTCTGTACAGCAAAGACATTTTTTTAAAATATAATCTTGGGTCAAAGTATTCAAGATCTATTGGACACAATGGATATGTAAAACATTAACGATACAGTCTCCTGATTCAGTACAAAGAGACGTAGGATTATACGTTGATATAGCATCCCATACACTCAAAGAATATCAAATGTACTAATATCTAAAAAGCATTACATATAAGCTAAATTGATAGTCTCTGAATAACCGCCATGAAATTCTTTGAGTGAGAAAATTTATCAGTTTTCCAATGAATAATTAAGAATAATTTTGTTTTTCTGTAAAAGAATCTTGGGGATATATTTTTCAATTGATTAGATACTTATTCCAAAATTCAGAATAACTAACATTAAAGAGGCTATACCTAAACCAAGATTTATATTAGAGAAAGGAGGGAACAGAAACTTACATTTTTAAAAACCTCATATTATCAAATTTAAATGTCAAAATAATCTGCAATGCATACATTATCCTCCTTTTTGCTAGTGAGGAAATTATCTCTGAGAGGTTATAAGCCCTGGTATAGCAGTTTTCAATGTATGACCCACAGACCCCTGGGGGTCCCCAAGAACTTGTCAGGGAGTCTATGACACAAAAATAATTTTCACAGACATACTAATACATTATTTCCCTTTTTTGATGTGTTGACATTTGAATTCTGTTTCAAAAGCAATGGTGGATATAACTGCTGCTATCTTATCACAAATCAATACAGTGGTATCAAACTGTACTAATAGTCATTGTATTCTTCACCAGCAGGGATTCGGGATGGGGTGAGGGGATGTGGAAATGCAATCTTTTTAAGCATATAGGTCCTTCACATCATTGGTTAAGATTATTCCTAGCTATTTTATTGTTTTTGCTGCAATTGCAAAAGGAATTGTTTTTTGTATTTCTTTTTCTGAGATTTCATTGTTAGTATATAAGAATGCAATGGACTTTTGTACGTTGATTTTGTAGCTGGCAACTTTACTGTATTCATTGATTGTTTCTAATAGCTTTTTGGTGGAGTCTTTAAGGTTTTCTATATATAGCATCATGTCATCTGCAAAGAGTGATAATTTAACTTCTTCATTCCCAATTTGGATGCCTTTTATTTCTTTCTCTTGCCTGACTGCTCTGGCTAGGACTTCCAACACTATGTTGAAAAGCAGAGGTGATAGAGGACAGCCCTGTCGTGTTCCTGAACGTAGAGCAAAGGGCTTCAGTTTTTCACCATTAAGTATGAGATTAGCTAAGGGCTTGTCATATATGGCCTTTATTATGTTAAGGTATTTTCCTTCTATACCTATTTTATTAAGTATTTCAATGATAAATGGATGTTGTGTCTTGTCAAATGCTTTTTCTGCATCAAATGATATAATCATATGATTTTTGTCCTTTATTTTGTTTATGTGATGTATCACATTGATGGATTTGCGGATGTTGAACCATCGTTGTGCCCCAGGGATGAACCCCACTTGGTCGTGATGAATAATTTTTTAATGCATTGTTGTATTCGATTTGCTAGAATTTTGTTTAGGATTTTTGCATCTGTATTCATCAGAGATATTGGTCTGTAGTTCTCTTTTTTTTGTGTTGTCCTTACCAGATTTTGGTATCAGGGTAATGTTGGCCGCATAAAATGAGTTAGGGAGTACTGTCTCTTCTTCAATTTTTTGGAAGAGTTTGAGCAGGATTGGTATTAGATCCTCTTTGAAGGTAGCATTCACTAGTGAAGCCATCTGGTCCCGGACTTTTGCTTTTGGGAAGGTTTTGGATGACTGATTCAATTTCGTTACTGGTGATAAAACATTTTTGAAAGAAATTGAAGAAGACACAAAGAAATGGAAAGACATTCCATGCTCATGGATTGGAAGAATCAACATAGTTAAAATGGCCATATTACCCAGAGCAATATACAGATTTAATACAATCTCCATCAAAATCCCAATGGCATTTTTTAAAGAAATAGAACAAAAAATCATCAGATTTGTTTGGAACCACAAAAGACCCCAAATAGCCAAAGCAATCTTAAGAAAAAAGAACAATAATGGAGGTATCACACTCCCTGACTTTAGCTTGTACTACAGGGCTACAATAATCAAAACAGCATGGTATTGGCAGAAAAACAGACATATAGACCAATGGAATAGAATTAAGAACCCAGAAATAGAACCACATAAATATGGACACATAGTTTTTGACAAAGAAGCTAAAAGCATACAATGGAGGAAAGACAGCCTCTTCAATAAATGGTGCTGGGAGAATTGGATAGCCACGTGCAAAAGAATGAAGCTGGACTGCTGTGTGTCACCAGGTACCAAAATTAATTCAAAATGGATCAAAGACTTAAGCATAAGACCTGACACAATAAACTGCATAGAAGAAAACATAGGTACTAAACTTATGGATCTTGGGTTCAAAGAGCATTTTATGAATTTGACTCCAAAGGCAATGGAAGTAAAAGCTAAAATAAATGAATGGGACTATATGAAACTTAAAAGCTTCTGCACAGTAAAAGAAACCATTGACAAAATAAAGAGGCAACCAACTGAATGGGAGATTTTTGCAAACAGTGCCTCTGATAAGGGGCTAATATCCAAAATATACAAGGAACTCATGCAACTCAACAACAAAAAAACAAACAACCCAATTGAAAAATGGGCAGAGGACTTGAAGAGACATTTCTCCAAAGAGTACATACAAATGGCAAATAGACATATGAAAAAATGCTCAACATCACTAATCATCAGAGAAATGCAAATCAAAACCACAATGAGATATCACCTCACCCCAGTCAGAATGGCTATCATCAACAAGGCAAATAGTAACAAGTGTTGGAGAGGCTGTCTAGAAAAAGGAACCCTCATACACTGTTGGTGGGAATGCAGACTGGTACAGCCGTTATGGAAGGCAGTGTGGAGGTTCCTCAAAGAATTACAAATAGAATTACTATATGACCCAGCAATCCCTCTCCTGGGTATCAACCCAAAAAATCTGAAAACATTTATCCATAAAGACACGTGTGCTCCAATGTTCATTGCAGCTTTGTTTACGGTGGCCAAGACATGGAAACAACCAAAATGTCCTTCGATAGATGAATGGATAAAGAAGTTGTGGTATATATATACACAATGGAATACTATTCGGCTGTAAGAAAAGATGATATAGGAACATTTGTGACAACATGGATGGATCTTGAGAGTATGATGCTAAGCGAAATAAGTCAGACAGAAAAAACAGAGAACCATATGATTTCACTGATATGTGGTATATAAACCAAAAACAACAAAAGAACAAGACAAACAAATGAGAAACAAAACTCATAGACACAGACAATAGTTTAGTGGTTATCAGAGGGTAAGGGGGGTGGGGGTGGGAGATGAAGGTAAGGAGGATCAAATATATGGTGATGGAAGAAGAACTGACTCTGGGTGGTGAACACACAATGGGATTTATAGATGATGTAATTCAGAATTGTACACCTGAAATTTATGTAATTTTACTAGCAATTGTCACCCCAATAAATTAAAAAAAAAAAAGTAGTCTTTTAAGAATGCCCTTGATTAAATGGTAAATATTTTTACATCACAATTCTTTTTTTTTTTTTCAGGAGTTATTTATTTTTATTTTTATTTTGGATTTTCTACACAGATGATTATGTAAAAAAAGAGTTTTATTTTTCCCTTCCCAATTTGTATACCTTTTCTTATCTTGTCTTACTACATTAACTAGTACTTCCAGTATGATGTTGAAAAGGCGTGGTGGGAGTGGACACCCTTGTCTTGTTTCTGATCTTCACATTTCTTACCATTGAGTATAATGTTAACTGTATTTTTTTTTTTTAGATATTATTTATCAAGTTGAGGAAGTTCTCCTTTATTCCTAGTTTACTGAGAATTTTTATTATGAATGAGTGTTGGATTTTGTCAATTGCTTTTTCTACTTCTACTGAAATCATCATGTAAATTTTCTTTTTTTTTAAATTTATTGGGGTGACAATTGTTAGTAAAATTACATAGATTTCAGGTGTACGATTCTGTATTACATCACCTATAATTTACATTGTGTGTTCACCACCCAGAGTCAGTTCTCCTTCCATCACCGTATATTTGATCCTACAATTCTTGAATAAACATCTTTTCAACATTCTGTGTAACATAATGGGAAATGCACATAACTCCCTTCTGTCTCACACCAAAGTATAACGGTTGTCTCAAAGAAAAGCATCTGTGCAATTGTTTGAATTACAAGCTGAACTAGCCACATTACTCAGACTTTGGAATTTGGCAGTAATTTCTCAAACATAAAGTAAACCTGTCACTTGAAAGAAAACAACTGACAGTAATTGTTGCCAATGACAAAATTGGAGCTTTTGAGCTAAATTAGAATTTTAGGAAGCTTCTATCAACCACTGTCAATTTGACAAGTTCTCAATACATAAAGTCTTGTCTGATGAGATTGGTGGTGAAATCAATGATGTGACTTTTATAATGAAAAATGTCAACATTTGAAAGATCTGAAAATTGGGCCAGCCCAGTGGCTTAGGTGGTTGGAGCTCCATGCTTCTAATGCCGAAGGCTGACGGTTCAATTCCCACATGGGCCAGTGCCAGATGGCTCAGTTGGTTGGAGCGTGGACTCTCAACTACAAGGTGGCCAATTCAACTCCTCTACTCCCACAAGGGATGGTGGGCTGTGCCCCCTGCAACTAACAACGGCAACTGGACCTGGAGCTGAGCTGCACCCTCCACAACTAAGATTGAAAGGACAACAACTTGACTTGGAAAAGTCCCAGAAGTACACACTGTTCCCCAATAAAGTCCTGTCCCCTTTCCCAATTAAAAAAAAAAAATCTTTAAAGAAAGATCTGAATCATTCAGTGAAACAATGAGTAGTGCATGATGTTACAAACTCATGCATGTATAAAAGATGCACTGAAAGTGCAACTTACACCAACAGAATTAAATTCAACTAAGTACAAAAAGTTCATTGATATAGTTTCCAATTCTGCATTGCAACTAACCTTTAAGAAACTATTGCTTAGCAAGTTTTGGTGTAGCATCATTGAAGAATATTGACAATTATCTAAAAAGGCATTAAAATGCTTCTTCCTTTCCCAACTACATGTCTGTGTCAGGACAGATTTTCTTCTTATATTTCAACACTGTATCACAATAGATTGAATACAGAAACAGGTAAGAGAATCCAAGCATCTTCTATTAAGTCAGACAATAAAGAGATTTGCAAAAATGTTTTGGAAACTATACATATTTTTCGTTAAAATTTTGTGTTTATGTTAAAACGTAATGAGTTTTTATTATTTTAATGAATTAATAACTATTTCTAAAATATTTCAGTTTTAATTTCAACAAATAAGTATTGATAGATACGTCACATTTTTAAAATACCCTTTACGGTCCTCAACAATTTTTAATAGTGTAAATGAGTCCTGAGACCAAAGCTTCTGAGAACTGCTATCTTAGTGGTAATAGAAAATGTATTAAACCCCTGCTTAGTCTGACCCAAAGCCCATGGTTTCCCAACTTGACTGTAATGCATTTCATTACAGATACACTACAGAGCTTGACATTTCAAAAAAACAGAGGCATTGTTCTCTAAATATCCCACAAGAAAAAATTTGGGTACCATAAGGCTCTAATGTTATTTTAAATGTATTTCAAATATTTATAAACCATATAATATATGCATGACTCATATTTAAAATAATTTAAAATGACATTTATTAATATTATTTAAGTCATAGAGACCTGAAGCAATTTTCCCTATTTACCTGCCATGTACTACTTAGGGGAGCACATGATTTTTTCAAAAGACTGAGAATGTAGTATTGGAGCAAAACTTAATCATGCTTTAAGAATTTGTTCAATTAAATTATGAATGCCATATCCTTCAAATTTGCTTTTCTATTATTTGATGCAAAATCTTAAGTTGTTTTTTTTTCTGGTAAGAGATATGCAGTTAGTCTTAATTCTATATAAACTTCTAACAGGGCAATTTGTCTTTTTAGGTAAAAACATCTAACTTGTTACATAAATCACTTATGCCCACTTTCCTATCACCAAGCATATTAGCTTAATTTGCTAACAGATCATTAGTCTTTCTGTCTCAATAAAACTGCCAGCTGACATCAAATTTCAAAGGGTTCATTTTATGATACTGGTATGATTAAGGATGTGACAAATTTAAAGAAAAAATTGGTCAAGCTTTATACCCAGTGAATTCTAAAAAGGATGTTCATGACGGAAAAAGGATAGTTCAAGTAGAAAGTTGTCTTTATCTTCATCAGAATATACAATAGACCTTTAATATTTATTTGACCAATAATTTAAATATTGAGAATAAAATGGATGAGTGAAATATTTTATTGAAAGATGTTTCACATGGCTTAAAAATAACTGGCCCTTAGATGAAAGATTATGTATTTTTTGCAGGGAGAGAAAGAAAAACAATAAGAAAGGAGAGAGAAAAATAATATGATGATACAGCAAATGTGGATAAATAGGAAATTAGAAACTATATAAAATTACAAAAGAAAAATAAGTAACTTATTAAAAAATCTATTGCATGTGCATTAGACTACTTACAGATAAAAACAGAAGAAATTTGGATAACACAAATGTAGAAAATCCGGGATATAGAAAATTAATTTGGACAATGTATGAAGAGATATTCAGCTTAGCTGATCTAGTTAATAAATATCTAGACCTCAAAGGGACCTCAGGGAGCATTGATTTTTTTCAAGTATTAATTTTTTAAACACAAGTGTAAGCTTTTATCCTCAATGAAATTATATATGAAACCATAATCAATACACAGAAAGAACTAGAGCTTCTATGTTTCAGTTGAGGAGGGACTTTCCTATAGCCAACTCTCCAGTCCCTAAATCCCTGACTGAAAAACACTGAACTTAACATAGGGATGCATGGTGGTTGGGGTTGGGGTAGGTAGACAGTAGCAGGATATAAACTTAGAAACAAAGATAGAGGCAAAGTGGGGAATGTTTTAAACATCACTGTAAAGTCAATTATGGATTCAGGTGTATGTAGTGATAGATGTGGTATCACCACAGAAATGAGAAATTTTTTTCTGGATTCCCAGGGAAGGATAGAGCTGTGAAATGAGACAGATCAACAGACATCACATATCACCTATGCAAGAGACACTGGCATATTATTGCACAAAAACAAAATCCCTAAATCTGTCATACACCATGTGAACTATGTTCTTTATAGTTTTATCATTGAAAGCATCTTGTATAGGTTTATAATTATTACCTAAGAGTCATTCCTAGGACTTAAACAGTGTTCTCTCTTGGAAGATCCATGAAAGAAATTTCTTAGTGACATAGGTAGGTGCATACCTCCTCTACAACTGCTTTGTTTTTATGTACCAGGCACTACAAATCAGTAAAACTAACTATAAACTTGAACACATTTCCCTCTTCATGTTGGTAATTAGAATGGAACATGCAGCTCACTCTTGGTAAAAGTATATTATAACAACATAAAACATCTGTTACTAGCTTTTTCTGTGGTATATTTTATTATCTTTTATCGTTGTTATTACCTGACTTTATCTTTACCATTTAATTATAATTTGTGTTATCTTGTTAATATATATATCTTGATATCTTAATAAATTTCCTAAAATATTCTTTGGAACAAAGTAGGATATCAATAAATGGATGATATTTTAATCTTGTTTTCTAAATAGTAAGAGTGATGATGTATATATTCTGAAGCAGTTTTTAAATTCTGGAACTAACATTCAAAATCTCTAATCAGTTATTATCTTCCATCATATATAAAAATGATGGTACTTATGAATCAGTACAGACCCTTTATTCTTCCTGGTTGCCTCATATAAATAACAGTACACAGGTGTGTAATCTGTGGCCTTCGAAAAGAGCAAAACCAGCTGGCTTCTAAAGAATTATGTTCAGAAATTTGACTCAGAATTTTGGCATTACTGACAACCATCAATTAAGTAAATCAAGCTAGAGTCTTTTTGCTAGATGGTGAAACAAACTGTACTTAATTAAGTTCTTTATCTGATTAAGTGAGCATCCTAAAGTTATTATAAAGCACAATGAAGAAGAGATATAGTGAAAGAAAGTAAGGAAGAACTTCCAAAAGTTTATCATAATTGTTTCATACATTTATGTCATAAAACTATATCATAATTATTATAATAATATTTGAAATCAGAGGAGAGTAAATGTTTTTCTCAAGAACAGATCTTAAAAATTGAAATTAAGACAATAATTTTACTCAATTCAGACAGGTGTTAGTTAGCAAGAAGTTGGGCTATTTGACAAACATTGAAAAAATACCATTTATGACATATTGGGCTAAGATTTGAAGATAGAAAAAGCCAATGAATGTAGCCATTGCCATTGAAGAACTTATTATTTGATTGAGGGGGATTCTATACATGTAAATAGTAATTATAATGTGACAAATTTCTCGTAAGTCATAGAGAAAGTAAGAGTTATTGGAATTCAGGTGAAATTTCTTCTTGTTGGGTGATCCGAGAGGCTTTATGGAAAAGGCAACTTTTGAATGGATTGAAAGAATAGAATTTGGTGGGGGTGGGGTTGCAATTTCAGGTAAAAGAAACAGTTTTTCACAAAGGTCTAGGAATCGCCCACTTTAGCTAGAGAAAAGGCCTCTTTTTGAGAAATAGGAAAAAAATAAGTTAAAGTTAAAAAAAAAAAAAAAAAGATAGAGGCCAGATTATAAAAAGCCTTGCAGGCTGGATGAAAGAGTTCCTGAGCTAAAATTTAATGACATTGAGTGACTCTGATTTATAAATTCTACATTGTGGTTTCATTTGCAAATACAGTCTAAATTTATAAGAGAAGATAATGAGTACTCATTAGATTGCCATTCAATAATAAACAGTATAGAACCTTGTTAATTAAAACACTTTTGCTGCAACATTCGACTATAGTCAAATGATATTTCCATGCTGCTGACTGCGGCGTTTGACTTTACCCTACGAGCTCAAACTATAAAAAATCTTGTCAGTGTTCTAGAAAGGAAGATTAGGAAAGCAGATGTACATTCTCCTATGTTTTTGTGTTTTTCAAGAATGAATAACAATAGGAAATTTTTATACTTTAAAGTAGTAATTTATTTTAATAAGATGTAGCACCTTAACTGTATTTACTTAAAAATATAAATACTGTAATTACTTTTTGTGGATTTTTGACACATTTTGGAGAACAAACTTGAAATAAATGAATGCAGTGAAAGGGCTAATTAGTAAGGCTGCAGTGTTAGCAGAAATGGGTTCAAATCTCAGCTTTGGTTTTTGACCTCAAAAAAGTTATTTAACTTCTGTGTATCTCACTTTTATCATCTCTACAAGAGGAATACTAATTGTACACTCGGGTTGTTTACAATTAAATCAAATAATGCTGGTAAAGAAAAAAGTTGGCACCATGTAAGTTCTCTATGTGATATACAGTATATATATATATACACTATATACACATATATATATATATATATATATATATATATATATACAGTATATTGATACCAACACACTTATAAACATGAAAAATATTACCTATAATTTGTGATTTATTTGCACAGCCATGCCAAGCAAAAAACCACAAATTTTACCTTATCGCAAACTATGTTTTGCTAATTGCTTATCAAAGGATAGTAATTAGGACTGGAGGGTGGGTGGGGGAATTTGTGGTAACTGCATTGGTGAAAAAAATACATGTAGAAATTAGAAAGCTTTGATACAGAAAGTATGATACAGAGGGCTCAAAATAAATGAATGATTAGTAAAGAAATAAAATAAAACAAGCCCTTTTACTGACCAAAGACCTTTCCAAGTCTACCTAGATAATCTCTCTATGCCCTATTTGTTAGTGAATAAGGATGAATTATGTCACTGAAAGAAGTCTGTAAACGTTATCCAATCCATCTCTCTCCTCCAGCTGGGACCAGATTGACACAAGCGAGACTCATTCCTCTACCATCAATTTTTAAAACCTAAGAAGAAATTGATTATTCAGTTTCCTGTGGTAACCTTCGCCAAGGTTCAATGGCCTGCTATGTCAGAAAATCCTTCCTCATTGCCAAATAAATCCCTCTTATCTGTCCTATCATGTTTTGATCTTAGTTTTATTAGAAAGGGTCAGGCACAGAATTTTTAAAAATCAATTTAACAAACAGGCAAATCAGTAATTTCTCTATGGCCTGGATAATTTTCTGATAAAATTTCATGCCATCTCTCTTGAAGAAGAATAATTTGCTTACTCAAAGTTTGAATGAAGATCTGATTAAAGACTGTTTTCCAAAGATGGTCACAATAGTATCTCCCATGTCAGATGTTCTATTAGAATCTTGCCTCTCGTTCATCAAGAGGTTAAATCTAATTCCCTTCCCCTTCCCTTTAAGTTTGGAGTTTGTTTATAACCAATAGATTGTGACTCATGTGATGTAGCATGATTTCCAAGGTAAGGTCAGAAACAGCCAGTCATCTTCGACCTTTCAGGCAAGGGGCCTGAGCCAGCCTGTAAGTAACCTGACTGTCCTGAGACTGCCATATTATGAGAAGGCCCAAACCAGGCCATGTGGTGAGACCAGGTGGAGCAGCCCTGAGACCACATGCAGACAGAAAGATGCCCGACCAGCCCCAGCTACTCCAGTCACCGTGAGGCTGAAACTGCATGAGCCACCCCAAGTCTGAACTGCCAGCCAAACCCTCAAAATCTTGACCCACAGGATCATGAGAAATAATGATTGTTGTTATTTGAAATCACTGTGTTTTGGGATGATTTTTAAAGCAATAATAGTACTTAGAAAATTCACTTTATTAGAACACTGTAGAGATACATTATAGGTCTAAGACATGGGTCTAGTACCCGTAAAAACAAAAACAAAAAGATAAAATTGATAAGCTACAACCAACATGCAGAAAGGGGTTCTACTATTTTTTTTAAAAATGTGCTTTATGAGTGGTGAAGCATCTGAAGGTGATTTGTAATCTGTGAAGCACTACACAAATGGTAAATGGTTTGGCTAAATGATATGATGAATTCTACAATATAAATGAAGAGCCTCTGAAAAAGAACTTTCCTCATTCTTCAAGACTCAGAGCATATATCATCTCCTTTTGATGTCTTCACTGATACTCGCAGAAAGCATTAATTATTCCCTGTTCTGTGCCTGTAGTATGTCTTGTACTTCTACTCCACTTGTAAGATATAATTCTTTGTTTATTTTTGCACGCCTGTCTCCCCTACTAGACTGTAACTTCCTTGAAGACAATTCTATGTATTATTTATCTTTGTGTCTCTACATCCTAACACAAAATCTGTTCACATAGTAAGCACTAATACATGTGTGATGAATGAACCAATGCATAAACAACTATTTTCTCGCAATATATGTGGGCATGGCCATGCCCCAAAAGACTCTTTAGGCATAGGTTAGCAATTTGATTTCCTCTTTCAAAGACTCATCAGCCTCTAGAAGACAAGAAGAAGGAAGTCTGCTTTCCCATTTTAATCTCCACACCGAACAGTTCCATCCCAATAAATCATTTCTGGGAGTATTTTCTCACTATTCAATTGTTTTCACCTTCTATATGAAAAATCTCTGAAACTCTGATCTCTTACTTTCCTCTTTGATTAACTTATCTTTCTAACTTATCTACATTTTGTATTTACTTTTTGTCAATTCAAAGATAATAGTCATTCTCTAACCTGAATATTAGAAAATTATTTAATTTTACATAAAGGAATGAAGACCTGTCAAAGCCTAATGTTTTTGTTTTCTCTTAAAACACTGTCATTTCAAGTATATATTTTAACCTGACTGAAAGAAACAATATTCAAGACATGTTTTCAAGACTTCAGAAAATCTGATATCTTACTTTGTTAGGAAATTTCTATACAAATGAGTCAAAATTTTTCCCATGCCAATTTTTTAAAGAGAAAATATTATTAGTGACTACCAAAATTTGAATAGCAGTCACATCCTTGTTGGATATCTTTGTTTTAAATCCTATTTGATGTGTATTATCTTCTGTCATCTTTTTATTCCTACCTCACAGGCTAATTCTTGTTTTTGTTGGCATTTGCCAGACATTCCGTATTTAGTGTCATTAACATCCTCTTGTTAATCTGGCTGACTCATCTTGCAGAATATGAATTAAGATGTTTAAATATTACAACATAGCATTCATATCTCCATTACCTACTGGCCCCACTTATCATAGAGAATACTCCGTTTAATTTAGTATTTTTGTTCATTGTGATTTGTATGAAATTATGGCTGCTAGAAATTTTTCATGAGTCTAATTCCATGAAGTAAAGGGAGAAAAATCTCTTCCATTATGAATTTGTGCTTAACGAGGAAAATTTCTTATTTTAACTAATTTTTGTGTTAGTATCACATTCTGCAAGGAGAGAATGCTCTTGCCTGTACTTTTTAAAACTTAGGAGAGAACTGGTTTTAAAACTTTAAATATAATCATAGTCTTTCTGGATAGGCACCAATAGTAAAAACACCCATAATAATAGTAACTTTCTTTCATTGTGAACTTAAAATGAGTTAAGTATTTTCCCACTTTTCATACTGATAATTAGAGCTAATATAGCTTACCATGTACCAGGACCACTGTGGTACTTAAGATACATTAACATATTTAATCATCGCTGCAACTCAGGAGCAAGTTACTTACATTGTCTGCATTTTACCCAGGAGGAAAAAAAGCACAAAATCAACAAATTTGTAAGCAGTTGAGCCAAGATTAAAACCCAGACTCGCTGACTCCAGACCTTTACCGATGCTCTTTTTCTTCTCATGAATGCTGCATAACAGCTCTAATAATTTGTTATTTCAGCTCCATTTTACATATAAGTAAAATGAAGCTCAAGTAAAGATTGTTCCAAAATTCTCATGGCTGCTGAGAGCAGGAGCTGGATTTGAACCTCACCGGTTTGATTGCAAAGCCTGTGTACTCCCCATAGTACTAGTGAAAACATCCAATGATGAAAAGTGAGAGGAGAGGGCTAAATCTCTGGCCCCTCCAGACGAAGCAAGCTTTCTGTTCCCAGTTCTCCATTCTCCCTGTTCTATGCATCAGCTTCTTGAAACCTATGTGACACATCCTCACACATCACAGCAGTCAAGGTATGTGTTTCCTACGTAGTACTTAAAATATAGCTGACCTTGATACAAACAAACTTTCTCTCCAGAGGATTTGGTAACTTGTGTCTCATTCAATATTCTGCTCCTAACGCCTGTACACTTAAGAGTTAATAAATGAGGCTTAGAATCGGTAATCATAATCAATAAGAAAATTGTTAATAAGAACACGGTGTCCATTTAATTGATGCTATCTCCTCCTGTCTATCTTCGTTTCATTATTAATGACCAGTTCCTAAATCCCTTATTTCAGGAAGTGACTACCAACATTACCATGATATCCAGAAAATTGTTCGGTATTCCACTGCTGTCTTTTTTTCAAATATTATTTTATTCTCCCTATCCTACTTTATTAGTGCATAGAGCTATCATTTAATATTATTCTCAATGTATCTCATCTGCAGTCACATGTTGAACAGAAAGAAAATACTTTCTTGTCAAGAGTAATTCCTTGTAGCTTCTAAGTTCGTATCCATTATATCAGCAATATTTCTCCCACATACCATCTGGGCTGAACTAGCCTGTAGAAACCAACCATCATTTCAACCGTGTCACATCAATCAGATCTGTCGAAACAATTTAAAAAACTGTGAGCTTCCCTCTGTCATAGTTAAATCATCTCTTTCACCCACTGCTAAAAATATTACATGCCTTCTAACTTTGTTTAATTGCTCTCAAAGAGCAATTTTGTAGACTATCATTGTCACTTAAAGTTTTTGAAGAGCCAGCTCTCAAGCAGAAACTGAAGTGATGAAGCACAAAAGATTAGCATACAACACCACAGAGGGTAATATGAATATAGTTGAAGCCCCACAGTGCTACTGGTTTCATATCCAGGTCTAAGATTCAAACTCTAAGCTCCCTCCCTCAAGCTCCACCCTTTCTGAGAATCGTCTCCCAGGACAAAACAGCAACTTATTATATGCTCAGTGACAGGAGCTTAGACACCCTGAGGTTAATTTCTGCCTGGATCAGAGTCCATTGCTTTACTCAGTCTAAAATTTGGTGCCAGAGAATGTTTAATGAGCTCCAAAGAGGCAATCACCAGCACAGAAGTGAATTTAAATTTCACACTAATGCCAGCTAGTGCTTCATGGGCAGAACTGCAGCCAACCAACCTACATTTTATAGCTGTCTTTTTCTCATTTGCATTTGGGTTTTCTTCTATGCCACTAGCACCCCAATTTGTTTTTAACGTGTGTTGTTCCGAAGTACAGGTTTTAATGTTCTATATAGATAATTCATTTTGATTTGGTTGGATGGTTTTCTGATTTTATGTAAGGCACATTAATTCTCTGCCTCTTTTTCCCCTGCTCCCCTGTCCCCAATTCTCTCTACTGTCACTAACGAATAAAAAAGAAGACACAATTGGATAAAATATAATCTAGCGCGGAACAACCTAATTTTTCCTGATTACAATAAAAGACAAAATAAGAACCATGTATCGTTGTGTTTTATTTTGCCACTGTTTATCATTAGGGTTTAAGAGCCAGTAATCAATTTGTAAGTCCTCCCAAATGTCAAGGAGGGAATCCACATGATAGATTAGAGGAAATGTACCAAGAGCGCTTGAGCCCCACATCCAGTCATGTCAGCATCAGGTTGTTGCTAATGCTCACTGTGTGTGCAGTGAGCAGTTTTCCTAATTTTCAAAAGAATCCTCATGGCTTATAAATGGCTTGTACCACTGGCAAGGTGGTAACAATGCAAAAAAGCTACCTTTTAAATCTTGACTTGGTACTACTAATGATGTCTCACTGAAAGGATTAAATATTGAGATTTTACATAGTGATTCAATAAAAGGCATAAGCTAAACTGGAAAATAGTATCAGTTTACTACCAGATATTTAGTTTGGATCTAAAGCAGTAGAAGAGGTCATATAGAAAATTAATCATTTGAATGATTTATTTATGCTTATTCATACACCAATAAATATTTATTGAATACTACTGTACACCATCTATTATAGGAATAAGAGGTGATAAAAACCCTTAGAAACTGAGTCCATTAGCAAGGGGTTGGCAATAACAGGGATAGAGGACTAAACTGTAGGAAAAAATTTAAAAAAAAGCACTCCTAAATAAAGGATAGTTCAGGGACATTTAGTTTTCCGGTTGTAAAATATTCTAATACTGGTCGTCAGTGAATTGAGTCTACAATCCTAGGAACTGCTCCGCCTGGCAGCCTCTCCCCATCACACCAACCCCGATCTCACTAGTAGGTCTGGTCCTCTCGGAGAATAGCTGCATCTGCAGAGGCTGAGCTAGGCTGGGCACAGGCCTGAAAGAAGCAGGAGTGAATGTGTGTCACTGAAAATTAGCACAGGGCCTGGTTTCCTGCCAAAGGCTTTCAGCCACATGGGAACAGGTGGAAAGGGAGTAAACTCCTGTTCTTAGCCAAAACTATAAGTTTTTACATGAAAAGTTTGGAAAGTGCATTTGACTGCATACCGCCATATGGCTACTCAACTGGCACATTTTAGAATTTCATGATGCTATATGTGTTCAATATCAATCATTTCCCTGAGACACATTCATTTAAGACTTTGAGCATAATTCCATAAGTTGTAATTCTTTTTAACCTTAGCTTTTAACCAGCCTCAACAAATAGAACATACGAGTACTAGCTATTAGTTTTCTGGTGACTGAGCCCCCAGTTCTGATTACTTTGAAAACACTCTTCCCTTAAAGATTTAGGAGGAGGAGGAAATACTTCCTTAAAAATAAGTATTACAATCATTCCCCCTTAAAGTCACAATGATGAATATTGAACTTTTAAATTACGGAATTTTCACATACAAAGTAAGGAGTCATATTTTTGTAGTTCATTGACAGCAGATATAAAGAAAATGACTGTAACAGAAAGCTTTGAAATTAAATGTAATCCAGTGATAAAGGATGATTTGTCTGCAATTCCAGAATTAAGAAAGCAGGGTAAAACCCTCCTCAAATTTGTTCTCAATCTGATGATCTGTTGTATCACCCCAACCTAGCATTCCTGCCAAGCCTATTGAACATAAAGTGAGTCATTGATGCCAAGGCACATTATGGAAAAGTAAAGCCCTCAAATGATAGTAAATTTACATATATTGCTTGATTTTACTCCCATGTTCCTTTTGTCTTTAATTACATTTTTCTTTATTCTATTATGAATTCTATAATGAATTTTAATTCTATTCCAGGTAACTTGACAGGGCATAGGGCATTAGTTTGTGAATAAACAATTGGCAAGGCACAAATGCTTTGAAAGATAGAAATTTATGTGAAATGAAAAAGCCAATGATAGAGCTTAGTCTTCTAGGCTCTGAATACGAAATAAAATATATCAAATATACTTTTTTCTTATTGCATATTTTCAGTCCATTAAGTTTAAGACATAATTGGATTTTCCCCAAAATAATCAAGCTTAAAATCAAAATTCCTTTTCATGGGGGTTTTACATAATTCAAAAACCTTGCTTCTATATTTGGATAGAAACTACTGTGATAAGCATTCATATAGCTATTTATTCAACACATATTTATTAAGTATTTGCTATGTACACAGCTAGGTACTACTGAGATTGTAAAAATGAGTTACTGATGAAACCTGTTAAGACACAGTTGCATAGAGTTAAGACATGCATAGAGATAACCAAAATACAAGCAATAAAACTTTTTCCCCATTGATATAAAAGTGATTTTTGGTTAAATGCTACCAAAGTTCAAAAGAGGAGAAATTATCTTCACCTGAGTTCAGGAGAAGAGAGAAGTTTTTCAGAAGAGTTGGCATTTAAGGAAAGCCATGGAAAATAGGTAGGATTTAGATATATAGAGTTCAGGGAAGGGAAATCTAAGTGCAGGGGAAAGGAGGTCTGTACTAGGGAGGCAGGGAACTATTCTGACCACTGGTGATATTACACAGGACATAACAAGCACGGACCTTTGTTTTCACAGAATTTATGTTCTGGGGAGGAAAAGAAAACAAATATAGTAAGTAGGTAAATTATATGGCATATTGGAAGGTGATGAGTGCAATGGAGAAAGATAAAGCTGAGCAAGGAGGATGGGGAATGTGTTCCATTTTAAATGAGGTACTTAGGATAGGCCACAGCACAGAGAAGACATTTCAATGAGGAGATGAGAAAGCTAGCCCAAAGATCACATCACAAGGAGCTGAAGTAGACGGGAGCGTTCGTAGATGAAGTTGTTGGCAGAATCAGGATGGATTGCAGAGGGCCTCAAATGCCAAGCTAGGGAGTTTGGATTTCATTTTAGAGACACTGGGGAGATAGCAACAATTTCTGAAGATTAAAAAAGATCTGGGCTATGCTTTATGTAGATGACTCGGGCAGATAGTTTAACACGGAAGGGGCAGAAGAAGGAGGCAGGGAGACCTCCTTCAATATCCTCCAAATTAGGAGATAGAAGGGCTATATCAATAGTCCAGAAATATTTGGCTTATACAAACAATCTGTTTTTATTCATTCATTTAATATATAGAGAGGAACTTTTACACATCAGATACTACTCTGGACTCACAAAATAATATAAGTGAACAGAATAAGCAAATATATCTACTCTTGTAGACCCTGCATTCAAAATAGTAGGAGTCAAATAATACACATAATAAACATAACATAAACGATAAACATAAGTAAATACATTATGAATATATAATATGGGAGAAGGTACTATGTCCTCTGGAAAAAAAGATAGAGTAGGCTAACGGGACCATGAAAGTACTGGGGTGGGTGGCAGGAGGGCTGGAGGAAAGGCGTAGTATTAAATGTTTGACCCCTATCAGAGGCAGTATTCACACTTCCAAAAAAGTTATAAAAATCTCTATGCTGACTTAAGACAGATATAATAAAAAAAAATAGCTTAAATTTAAAAACACATCAATATAATGCAATGGCCAAAGGAACACAAAAGTATTTCTAAATCTCAAGTCTTGTCTATATGCATAATGATGATGTATGTTACTTATAAGATACACTAAGAAAAGATTATAAAAGTAAGTAAAGTTAAAGCGTTGTCTTTCCAGACAGAACCCAGGCAAATCTATCCCACAGGAGAAACACATTGGACTTTAAATGATAGAGAAAAAGAATTGTCTGCTACAGACCTTGATTCTCATAAGAAATAAAACAATGAATTGTCCCCTGATATATAACAGTTAAGTACAAAGTTTTGTAAAAATTTTTGAGAAAATTAATGCTCACATCAAGTTCAGTTTCAAGATATCATTATCATTCAGTGACAAATTATTTTCCCAAAAACACTGGTTACAAATCTTTTCAATGATATTTTCTAGCAACATATTTATGGGTCAGATCAGTATACTTATTATAATGATCTCCATCCATGATAATTTTATATGATTTCCAAAATTAGACTGAGAAATGGACAAAGTTTTAGAATTGTACTGTTTGGAAAAATCTTTTGTTTCCTACCCAACAAAACTATGGCAAGTCTAGCAAGTCTCACACTAAGTGACGTTATTTGGTTCTCTCAAGTTTCCAAATTTAGGTTACTCATTTACCAACCACAACTCAAAGCCTACCCACTACAATGAAATAGAATGGGCACTACTAAGTTGTGCTAGCACAAATATATCGCCCAATTGAGGAATCAATTACACAATGCAAAGTAATTTTTCTAACAACAAAAAATAATTTCTACTTTTGATAAAGGTAAAGTAATTTATATCAGAACAACCCCTTGGAGACAACAATTTAAACCCTGGACAAACTTATAGTAAACGTCTTTCTGAAGGCACCGGGAAGAAACCAAAAGTAAGCAGAAACTAGAAAAAAAAGACTGGTACGGGGTGAGTTTCCCAAGCTTCTTACTGCTTTTGCTTCAGGGAAGACACACATGGCACAGTGAAGAGTGACCAGAAGTTGGATAGCTCTTTTGTTTTAAGGGTTGAAAAATCAGAGGTCAGATTTAGGGGCTACTACAGATACAGGGAAATGAATGAGGAAATTCTGTGTCATTACCCTTCAACCAAAGATCAGTGGGAGAGCACCTGGTGAGCAAAGTTGGGTTTTATTGACTCAGAAGTAAGAACACACACCATGGGGTACCATGGGGAATCTCACATATTCTAAAATTTGGGCTTGTGTTATGTTCTTTTGGAAACTTCAAGAAAGTTGAGTTACACTCTAGATTTGACACTAAAACAACAAAGAAGTGGAGGTAATTCTAGGTTTGGAAATCTTAATGTTTCTTATCTTAAGACTACTAATGAAGCAGCAGTCATGTATATCAGCCACAGAGGGGAGTTTAGTCATTTTTGTGGATTGGACAATTTTCTTGTTTTTATCTGTTTTTAGATATGATTATAGAATGAGCTTGTTTTTGTCTTGGTTCATCATGGTCACAGAATGACCCCATCTGATATTTGTATTCTGAATTTTTTTTTTAAATCTTCTACAGTAGAATATCACAGCCTATTGTGAGTGCCTGGCTAACTCCTAGCAAATAAAGTCTCACCTGTTAGTTCCAGGCTAGCACCTAGCTGTTGAGGTTTGCTTTTCTCTTTCTCTCATCTGCAAAGGAGACAGTCACAGAAGGAAGCTTTAAATTCTGCCCATATATCTGGCTGATACCTGAACCTACCTATATCTAGGCAGAGTCCATGCAGCCTTGTTAAAGTTAAAAATCTAAACAGAAATTTCAGCAGCTGCCCACTCTACACAAGACAGAGTGTGAACATGCCTATTTTGAACATGCAATATAGCTTAAAATTTCAGCAGGATTAACCACCTGCTAAAACAAAAAATAAACGCTTTTCAGAAGAACATAGCAGAAAGCAAAGTAATGTCCAGTATTGAATTAGACATATGAAGAAACAAGAAAATGTCACGCATACTGAAGAATAAAAGAATCAATGAGCATCACTACAAGATCGCTCATATGATGGAATTAGCTGATAATTATTTTAAAGTGTCTATTATAATTATGTTTGAGGATATAAAGGACAATAATAATCAGTGAATAGATAGGAAATCTCAGCAGAAGAATGAAAACTGAAAAAAAAAAAAAAAGGAAACTCTAGAAGTGAAAAATTCAATCTCTGAAAAAAAAAAAATCACTGGCTGTGCTTTATAGCAGATTAGAGATAACAGACCAAAGAATCAGTATCAGTAAACTTGATGGGAGATTGATAGAAATGATTCAATTTGAAGTCACAAGAATAAAAACATTAAAAGAAATAAGCAAAACCTCTGTGACCTAACAACATTAGAAGTTATAACAGATGTATTGTTGGATTTATAGGAGGAGAAAAAAGAATGAGGCAGAAAAAATATTTGAAAATATTAAAACAATGGACCCAAATCCCCAAATTTGGTAAAAAGCACAAATTTACAGTTTTAGCAGCTCAGAAAACTGCAAGAATATTTTTTTAAAATTCAAATCATACTCAAACTGTTGAAAACCGAAAATAAAATAAAAAAATTAAAAATTTGAAAACAGCCAGAGTGAAATGACACATTAACACATAAGAGAATGAGGTTACAAATGATAGCTAACTTCTCCTTAGAAACAATGGAGGCTAAAACTGGAAAGCCACTGAAAGGAAAAGTCTGTCCATTGAGAATTTTACATCTAGTAAAAATATCCTTTAAGACTGAAGGTGAAATAAAGATATTTTCAAATAAACAAAAACCAGGTAAAACCATTACTTGTAGTGTGCAGATTCATACTGTAAGAAATAGTAAAAGAAGTTCCATAGCCAAACAAAACTGATACCTGATGGAAATTTGGGTATTTAGGAAGCGATGGAGAGTACAAAAAATGGTAAATATGTAGGTGAATATAAAAATAAAACTGAAAGTTAATAATAAAAGTTATTGATAACAAACCCAAAGAAAACAAATTATACTTCAAGTGTCCATTGTGAAGTACATGAACTTGCCAATCATTTCCCTAATAAGATAAAATTATTTTGAGTATTGCCTCCGGCATTCCTCTGATCCTTAGAGGCTCAAAACAGTGTCAAGTTTAGCAGCAAGTACTAGACTTAAGGGCATTGCTTGTTAGCATTACCAAATTAGATATTCTTGACACAAATAGTAAGACCACTTGGGCAATCAATATAAAAAGCATCTGTTTTGTGAAATTAATTGGAAAATCAGATTTCATGTTTAAATATAAATTCTGAGTCTCTAAAATAGACTGAAACAGCTTTCAAACCATTGCCCATGTCAGCTTCTTTCACTATATGCATCTTCTTTTTAAAACAAATTTAAACAAACCAAAGAATAAAGCCAAATATCTTGACATTTCAGGTCAGTTTACTTTAAATGAGGATGTTTGTTTATATTGGAGCTACCAAGTTATTTGCTTTAATGCCCCTCATTGCTCTAACATGCTTTTTTGCACCTTGACTGATGGTCACTATTATTAAAGATGAATTCTAAGGCTCAGAATTTGCTTTTACATGTGCTGAAATTCATCCTTTGCAAGCCAAGGTAATATCATTTATACTATGTTCAGCACACCCTGTTACTGAAGTTAGCAGAGCATTTAAGGACTGGAGGTTTAATAAAATGCACTTTGAGAAAAGGATAAGAATTTATCTTAGTGGAGGAGACAGTAAATGATTCTGAGCTAAAGAATAACTTTCTGCATGTGTGTGGGGGAAGCATGCTAAAGAAGAAATTAGGAGTTCTGGATTCCAGTTCTGGCTTTGGTCGTAAATGGATATGGCAACTTCAGAAAATCATTTAGTCTCTTTTGTTGTTATAGAAACATATACTAGAATGTTTCAAACGTTCCTTTATATACAGGGATAGTTTAATGCTTGCTATACTTGAATTCTACGAAAATGTTTATTTGGTATCACGTTAGGCATGTTGAAATGGGTCTACAGGCTATAGGTCTTTAATATGCATTTCACCAAAGATAAGAAAGCACCCACAATAAGTGATAACAAAAATCACAATTTGAAGACTACTGTGTATTTTCATGAAAAAAGGCTTGTACATCTACATAATAGACAAACACCTCTGAAGGTCTGACTTCCAAATAGTGTAAAGAAATTCATCTGTTGATCTGACAAAAATAATTTCCGGTATCAGTTGACGGTATATTTGGTGGAACTTGTTAATATTTGGTTCTGCCATGAATATAAGTACCATATTACAAAGATCTATAGCTTGAAGAACAATTTTAAAATATAACTTCCTTTCTTTGGTCAGCCAAATGTATGTATTCCCCTACGGGACAACACCCCAGTTTGACCTTAGCAAAAATCCAAGAATGCATAAATTGTGCTGGTATATATGATAGCCAAAATCTTGCACTGTGAACATCACAAGATTCTGTCTTGTCCCATTCCACAGTCACATTTCTATATGGATGACAAATCAAGATCTCTGATTAAACAGTCTGTATTAACTTTTTTACCTCAAAATCCAATTGGTCTGATTGGAGAAAGATGGGTCACTTTCGTTAAGAAACGATGGACTACATTTTTTATAATATTGTGTTTCTTTATCATGTTGTTTATTACCTAAACACCACATTAGTCTGAGTCACAATCTTTAGTCTCAGAAACAAATGTGATCCAACTGAGAGTGCCCCAAGATACCAGGGGTCATTAACAGTCAGTTTCAGCAGGAGAGCAATGTATCTCCAAATAAGATCTGTCTCCAAATAAGATCTGTCTCCAAATAAGACTTGTCAGATGGATGTGCTTGCGGACCAAAGGAGGGTGTGAGAAGCGAGCCCACTCCCCCAAAGGAAAAGACTGGTAGGAGTCAGGCAGCCAAGTGGGAATCCAAGTCTGTGATTCATAAATTATTCTCCACTATAATTATTATGACGATCAGTGTGCTTCTATCAATGCAAAAGTAAACTCAAGCATCAGTCTGGTAATATCAATGCTATAGATTCATAACTATGCACTATAAACAATTGTTTATTCTGTCATTAACTCATATAATAAATTTAGTTTTTTTGTTTTGTTTTCCTCTCCTGAGGCAAATGGGAACAGAGGAGCAGCTGCAACATCAGCACTTGCATTTTGCCAGTTGTTCAGAGAATAGACCAATTAGTGAGAATGGGTAGTAATACATGCATTTGGCAGCCATGTTTGTACAAAATGAGGGTAATATTTAAAATAAGACAATTTTAATGGAACATCATGGCACCTGAGAGTACTTTGGAAGAATACAACATCAAACATCAGATACTTCTAAACAGACGACTATGGGATTCCTCTCCTCCACAGCAGCAACTTGCAACCCTTCGATCCAGTTGAGTTCTGTAATCTGCTGATCCTACCCAGATTTCATAGTCCCTCGCTCCCAGCACCTTATTCCCTACCCAGCTTAAATTCTCTCATTTATCATTGTATTCACTTTAATGCATTCACCCTGACTCCCTTGCTCCTCTTATTTATACACACAATCCTAATTAAACCCAGCTCTCTGTCTTCTCCATGTCTTCCCCATACTGCTTAATGTGGCTAGAGAAAAATGATCACAAATTTCAAGTGGGCCCTTAATGTTACCATCAGTCATTCTATATTTCGCCACTCCTTTCCCAGTCCCTTAGACTTGAGGACTTCTCATTTCTCCTCAAAATCTGGTATCTCCTCTGCTATAATCCTGCTTCCTTCTTGGTGAGAAGTTGCTATAATGAGAAGAAAATACTCCCCACCTAAATACCTCTTTTCCCCATGTGCTACCTTGATCCTACTAACATGAACGGATACGCCATGCTCCTAGCATGGGCCACCCCTCCACTGTGCCCTAGTCTCATCCCTTACCTAATACCTATTTAAATAAATTGAAATTCTCCTCTCTTTCTATGTAAATGTCAATTTCTTCCTCTCTGGTGAATCATTATCTTTAATACAAACATGCTAAAAATGCTTGTCTTTTTAAAAAATCAATTTTGTGGCCCTCTTTCCCCTCCAGCTACTGTCCTATTTCTCACTTTTACAGTAACAACTGAAATAAACAAAATGATTTATCTGCACTCTCTGTCTCCATTTCTCTCTTCCTGAATTCTGCATGTCACCAAAGCCAATGGACATTAGTAAATCCTTATCTCATATAACAAATCAGCAGCATCTGACACAGTTGATCTTTCTTTCTTTGAAACATTTCTTCACTTGGCTTAGTGGACACAATTCTGTCTTGTTTTCTTCCTCTCTTTCTGGCTGTGACTTCTCAGTCTCTTTTGCTGATTCCCCCTTGTCTCCCCAACTATGAAAATTATGTCCCAGCGCTGAGTTAGGAAGTACTCGCTACTTTCTATGCTCTGTCCTTAGATGATCGCATTAGCTACATGGCTTTAAACACCACATATGAGCAACTGACCTCAAATGTGCACTTTCCCAGGGGCCTCAGTCCTGAATTCCAGAACTACATATCTAATTGCCTGCTTGATCGATCCTCTGGTAACTAACATGCATCTCAAACCTATTATGTTCCAAACAGAAGTTGCTATATTTTTCTACCCCTATAGATAGCTCTCACTTCCATGAACACTTGACTCAAAGTCATTATTTTTTTTTTAATTTTGCCTTCCCTGGCCTCTCTTTTAAAACTCTCTTTTTCCCCTTGCCCTGACTTGGGACATTTAATGTTTCGCTTCCTTAGTTACATGTTTTCCCGCTTCGTAGTTCTTGCTATCTCACATATATTTTACTGAGTTATTGTTAGTATGTTTGGTTTCCCTCATGAAAGACAGGATATTTTTCTGTTTTGTTTATTGCTGTATCACAAGCATCTGGAAGAGTGCCTAGTATACAGTAGGCACTCAGTAAACATCTGTAGTATGAATAAATGGGATATGCTAGAAATACAACGTGTGGTTTCCATGGGGCTCAAAAACGTTTCATAGTCACAAGGCTTAGTAACGTTAAAACTACTCTATTTTTATAGCCTTCTATTTTTTTATTCTCCACATTAAAATGAGTTTGCATGTGCTCAGATATACTTGAAAATAATGATATATATCAAAATTCTTTCCATATTATACACTAGATATACACATCATTACATGTACATCTGCTTGAAAAAGAACAGCTTCGTGACTATGGAGCTGGACATCAGAAGTCTAGCTGTTACAAAAGGGTCTCATGCTCTTTGTTTTTTCCATTTTGCCTCAGTTCTGTGCTGACTGCACATCATTTTCTGGGCAAACGATACTCTTTATATCTCAGCCAATACAGTTTCTTCTGCTTGAAGTGTTCTTTCTTCATTCTACAACTGAAAGAGTGATATTTATTGTTTAAGATCTTACTCGGATTCTCCATACCTCTGTGAAGCCTTATGATACACCAGTTAGAATGATTTATTCTTTCCTCCATGTTCATATTACTATGCTAGTTAACCTGTTATATTTGGATCATTTGTTTACATATCTGTCTCCCACTAGATCATGAACTTCTAATAAGCATAGACATCTCTGTATGTTCAGCATTTAACCAAAATCTGGCACATAGTAGATACTGAATCATTGCAAAGGCTCATCAATTCATAGACTGCAAGAACTCTACCTATGTAAACATATTTTTAGGAATTCATTGTTAGAATGAAAATTTTAAAAAGATTAGTTTCAAGAAAATAACACAATATAGTTTTCCAAATTAAGTAACTACAAATCTACCAGCCAGGAATGATAAAATAATGTAATATAAACATTTTAATATTATACTAGAAATTCAAATGAAAAGTTTGGGATACTTAAAATTTTCTACATAGAAATATAAAGACAAATGGCTTGATTTATTTTTTTTTAATTATGAATTAATTTCTAGGTTAAGAATTATAGCACCAAAATGATTGTATGAACTTCGTTTAAAACCAAGAAAACCAGCTAAATTTAATGAAGTCAAAAGTAGATAAATTTTTTGAGGGCACTATTGGTACATGCTTTGGATTAGCCCTGTAAAGTTTATGTAAACAATTTACACAAAAGTTGTGTAAAGAATTTGAAAAAGTTAATTAGGAGCCCTTATTTTTCTCCCTAGTTGTAGATTTAAAATGGCAAATTCAATGTAGCAATGCCATTTCAATATGAGGATTTGAATATCACAGTGTGATAAATTCATTAGTTGTAAGAAAGAATAATATTAATATAAAATTATGATAAAATTGTTAATTTCACAAATACCTGTTATTTCCTTTCATATTGCTATGACAATATAATATGCAGATTGACAATACTTGAGTATCTTAATGTGTAAGTATATGTGTGAAATTTTTATCATACACTATTTTCCAAGATAGACATTTTTTTTTTTCCAAGTAAGGTCTTTAAGAGAATAAAAGATATCTTTGCACAATTCCTCTATGAACATGTGCCTTTTATAACTTGTATGGTTTTTTCCTTATATGATATTTTTAAGACAAAATTGTCAACTGAAGTATAATAATGGTGTAAAAGTTCCAATATTAAAATTTCCACCCAGATTAAAAAAGAATCATTGTGTAATGTCAGTTCTTAGAATTAAAGGCCTGCAATTGGATTTTAATTCTTCTGCTCCCATGCTCAATTCCTTCAGTATCTTAGCTACTAATGAGAAGCCCCTTTCCCTAGTAAATTCTGACATTAACCTTCCTTGACAATTTTATTGAGAAGTGCCCTACATTTCCTATATTGGAAGAAGGAATGTGATATCAGGAATTTGAGTTTCTTCTTTCACTTTGTATCTCCAGGGGCATTTTATTCAATACGTAAGTATATGTGAGAGAGAGAAGCACATGATGTCCATTAGCTTGTCCTCTTAAAATCAGGTAGCAGGAAGTCAAACCAATTATCCTCAGTGTCCATTTCCAACAGGCACCTGAGGCAAATGCCTAGAGGGTGGCATTAGGAGATGACACAGAGGGTGCCAAAAACATGTATACACATTTTAAGAAAGGAAAAAACTGTATTAAAATTGTAATACTTAACATATACCAATAACAAAAGATGAATACAAGTAAAGTTTGACTTCTGCAATTACAAGAGAAGCTCAAAATGGTTACCATCAGCTCAATTTTAATACAGTTTTTTTCTTTCTTAAAACGTGTACACATGTTTTTGGCACCCTTGGTATGTATCTCCAAACAAGAATCCACTAGGAGACTGTGGGAAGGCAAAGTTAGCCATAGCTGTTGTTTATTTATTGAGTGAGTACTATGTGCCAAGTGTGCTATAGGAGATAATTCCTCATCCTCATCTCTATGTCAAAAAACCTTGCCAAGAAATATAATTTCCATTTTACAGAAGAAAATGAAGTTAAAAAGCCCAAGGAATTTGTCCAACTTTATACAGCTAATATGTGCCAGCAGCCAGACTCCATTCTAGTCTCTCTTGCTACACAGTACATTGCTCTCCAATGTACATAATAGAAGTTGGATTGGGACAAAGAAGAAGAAAGATATTAGACTCTACTAAGGCTCATTTCCCCCTTTTTTTACCAGAACATGTAGAGATGGGTGACCTGGAGAATTGCTTTCATTCTATAGCTTGAGAAAAGAAATAACCTTGCATATTCACAATTTGTCCCTCAGTTACTAGACAAGTTGTAGTTTCCAAAATTGACTAAAACTTCATAAAAAGTTCTCTACAATAGTGCTTCTCTAACATCAATGCACAATTTAACCATTTAGGTTCTTATTAAAATATTCAGATTCTGATTCTGTAGGTTGGGATGGAGCCCAAGATTCTGCCTTCTAATAAGCTCTCAGGAGATGCTGATGCAGCTGGTCTATGAACCATACTCAGAGCAACAAAGTTCTGTGCAAAGGTTAGCATCTCTCCTTTGTCTCGTCACTGTAATAGTGGATGGATATCAGGGAGCACTGATGGAGAGGTCTCCACATCATTTTGGACAAATAAAAATTACATGATTCATGGACCCTATCCAGAGTTAATTTTTCATGTATCAAATCGTTTAGCCCAATTTCCTTTAATTCTACCTCTCATTGCTCACTTTTGATCATTAAATTCCATAGTTTCTTGGAGAAAATATGTAGTGATTTCTAGTATGATTAACATCTATTTTCAGCTTTAGTAAAACTGAGATAATAAAGACAATTGATTAAAACAAATGGAGATTTTGAACCATTTAATTTCATCAACACGTATAATACTTCTTCCATGATATGGACAAGAAGATCAGCTTTTTAAGCCATAACTGTAATATACATTAACTATGTTTAATCTCCTCTATTAGGCAATGGACATAGGAGATAGTCAAAAAGTAATTCTGTTTTGGGAGAGTATATTCCAGTGGGAGAAACAGAATAGTAAATAGAGAAGCATGTGTGCCTGCGTGAGGGTGTGCGTATACCACTATGGGGAACAATCAACTTTTCCCAGGATCAGGGGAATAGTAATCAGGGAACGTTTAACAGAATACCTGTATCTATAACTAGCACCACTTGGAAGGGAACATTCCAGACAATGAGAGAAAAACACGCAGATCCTCATAAGCATGACATAACATGGTATGATTTGGTACTTTTGGCTCTAACAGTTGTTGAGTCAAGTATGAGAAAAGTCCAGGCTTCTATGGTAGACTTTAATTCAGGCAAACCCAGATATGGAGAATTCAGTAGGCTGGAGACAAATGAATGAAATGAATTCAGTAGGCTGGAGAGGAATGAAAACTGCTAACTTCATCAAAGGCCTGCCCGTCTCCAGCCGTAGTTAAATGTGTTCTTTCAGGTTTGGGTGACATGAACAAGTAATAGATATAGCAATAGTTTAATCCCAATTTCTTTTTCCCCTGACATAGATAAACGATCAGCCATGGCTTTTCTTAAATTCGAATGAAAGAAAGACTTATGATTCCCTAAGTAGCAACTACATATTAGGAAATAAAAGTTACCATATGCAGCAACACACGAAGACTTGCATGCACAACAGGAATAAGTTATCATAACTTGGGGATCCACAAACAGCAGAATTTCATATAGAATTAACCAATCCCAGACTTTCTCATGTTTTTTTTTCTTTTGAAATAAAAAAGGAGTAAAAGATTTCATTTTCTGAAATGTTTTTTTTTTACCTAGCACATATTGAAAGAATAATGCACATAGGTGTGTGGAAGGGGCTGTGTATAACTCAAAGGAATGATTTATAGTCTCCTTTTCTTTCTTTCATAGCAGTGAGAGCACCTAGAGGACTGTCTTCTCAGTCTTACCCACAAAGCATTATTATAGCCTTAGCTGGAAAGGGGTCATTCAAGGGACACCCCATCCTGTTCTTTAAATAGATACACCTGAATTACCCTAAAGAGATCAATATTTCCATCAAAACAAAGAAAGTTTAAAAAGTAAACCTAGTAATTTTTCATAAGACTTAACAACTCTTGTACTTAACCTAAAGCCCGACCACTAAAATAGAAACCACTTACATCAATAACTTTATGAGAAGTCTAGTTATAAGTTACTTGTCCTACTTACAAAATCACTTAATTTCAATTCTCTCATTTTTTTATATGTATGCAGCTTGCTATTTTCTGGCTTCTTGGCTACGTTCATTCTTTTCAGGAATTTTTACAGGGAACCCGCAAACTGGGTACAGGGGTGAAACAGGCTTGTACTACTAAGAACATATTTAAAAATGATTATTACTGAGTTCTATGATTTAAGTTTTGTGGAAGATCAGAGGACAAGAATGTTTCCTCCTTCTCGTACTCTGGTGGGACTGTAAGTTTTCTATAAGGTGTTAGGCTGACAGCGAAGAAATGAAAACTCTACTATATATCAATAAGATGATGTATTTATAGGACATGAACCACAAGAGAGCTATACAAAGCACTTTCAATAAGCCTCAATTAAACTGATCAATATCGCTAAAGGAATCTCTAAAAGTACCTCTGACAGAAAACTTCTTTGAGATTAGTTTCAAATGCTGAGATAGAGTCCTTCAAAGCATAATGGGAAGTAAATTCCAATGTTTAAGTCCTAACTCTCAGGATCTCAAGGTTATGGCTTGAATGAATGAAAGCTTGATTATTCTTGAATGAAAGTTATTTTTGCTTTTTATACTTGAAAAAGTAAACATGAGCAGTATCCTGTATTAAGACTTATAAGGACACACCTTGTACTAAATCACTTTGAACATTTTTATTCATGTTTTTTCTAAAATGTTAAATTGTTCTTATCCTTCTTCTCTGATAATTCAGAGACATATTTCCTATCAGTCATTGTCCACTTGAAGTCCCACTTCTACAAATCTTTTCCTCAATATTCTAGTTTTATTAAAATCTGCACAACCAAATACAGTTCTTGATTACAGACTCTCAGAGCAATACCAATTGTTTCTTGTGAATTTAAGCTCCACAGTTGAAACGTAAGATCCCTAAAGACAAGCTTCATACTATATACTCTGCTTCACAATCACTCATATTCATAAGCAGAGCACTAATCACTTCATGACAGATTTGTTTAAAATGCAAATACTGCTAGAAGGGTTAACACCTAGGAAAGCTTTCAGAGCTCACAAGCTAATTATCAGCTTAGTTAGCAAGGTATACACAGTGTCAGATGAGACCTAGGTCATGGATGCAAAGAAGTGGAGAGAATAGACTTAGAAAAAGAGATGCTTTAGAGCAGGGGTGTCCAAACTTTTTTCAACGTTTTTCACCAAGGGCCATATGTGGCAAAATACACAAACAGCCGAGCCACTCACTCAAGGTGAAGTACGTATTGCCTCACCTGGTTTATTTAAGTAAACTAAATATATTTTTGGAATTTGCTGCGGGCCAATAAAAAATGGATTGCGGGCCAGGCTGCAGTTTGGACACCCCTGCTTTAGAGGGAGTAACAGACAAAGAAAGACAAACCACAGTTTTCCCTAAGAACACTTTGATGTGGGTAGCAAAGTTCATTTTGAAATATCTCAACAGTAGACACTCAAGTGTTCTTTCTCAGATGGAAAACTCTGACAAAAGGGAGACCCTGGCGATACTATGGTACAGTTCACCTCTCAGGTGCCCTAATTAGCTAACCCAATGAAAAGAATTTTTCCTTATTGAGCCAAAGATAGATACACTATGTCTTTTCACTAGTATTGGTGCCTTAGTATTCATTGGTTCATTTATACAATCATTTAACAAACGTTTAGTACATACCTAACATGTGGGATAGCACAACCTCAGGCCTAGTGATTCTATTGTGAGCAAAATGAATTTGGACCCTAACTTTAGAAGGTCCTGCCTCCTGGCAGAGAGAGACATTAACCAAATAATGACACTAATATAAAACTAACAATTAAACTAGTTAGTGTAATAAAGAAAAAGCATAATTAGTCCTGAGCACATTTGGCAGAGAGAGCTAATGTAATGTAGGGGGCATCCAAGAGGGCAGAAGAGTGTTCTTGAAGAAGAAAAGGCATGTGGAAGGAAACACGAAGCTTTCTAAAAACCAAAAGACTTTTCCTAAAAAGTTGTCTGAACGAAAGACTGAGAACCCTTCAAAACTTGGGCAGCAATTCCTTAGCTTGGCATTTTGGCTTTTCTGGTCCTTGGGATGAAAGAACCCAGAGGGCTCGATTCTCTTCTGAGGACAAGGGAAGACTCTCATCTCCTCTTCCTTTCCTCCTGGCTGTGTTTGTGCCTTTGTAGGCAATGCCTGGCAAGACCTGACTCCAACCAAACTTTGACTGGCTTTCAAAGTCTTATGGAATCTGTTGCTTGGAGGAAAAAGTCACAGAAACTCCAGGCTGAGAAGATACTAAAGATACCTGAATTACTTGCGGGAATGGCCTAGCTCAGAGATGTCATAATTATAGCAAAGTGATCTCTTATTATTAAATGTATTATTCTCCCAGCCTTAGCCCCAAGGATAAGAGGAAGGGAAGCACATTGAGCCCCTCTGGCTCTGGGATCTCAGCTGGGGTCTTATTAACATGGGAACTTTCTGACCTGCAATGCTTCCATCAGAGTCATCAATTCAGCTTGCTTCTTCATTGGCTGACTGCCTGGCAATGAGCCTCCTATTTCATAACATGTCATTGTTAGTTTCCTTAAAGACTCCAAAGTTTGATTTTCTTTACTGATTTGTGTGTGTGTGTGTGTGTGTGTGTGTGTGTGTGTGTGGTGTGTGAAAAGGGGGGGAAGCTATTCTGACTGTTCTTTTACAGAGTGAATTTTAAATTTTCAAACACCGTGATTAGGAGATTTTAAAATCATTATCACTTTCATTGAATTAGATATATGTTTGTGTGATTTGGGATAAATAAATCTATGGGAGAAAACAAAACAATGCACTACGTTTGGAAAATATGCTTATTTGACAAAAGCCATTTTTGTAATAAAAAATAGGGAAAGAACTAACCCCTGTGCAGTATGCTTAGCATTTTTTATAAGCCCTGATATGCTTGAAATACACAAAATCTGCTTTAATCTCTAATATCTGTGAATCACTTGGATTGATAATTCACATCATAACAGTGTTCTACGTTTTTACGATCACCTAACGCAGTTGAATAGCAATATACTTTTATTTGTTTATTTTTTCAAATTATATTAAAAATCTTCAGAGTAAGCAACTGAGGTCTTAGAAGTGAAACTGCCGCAGACTGTGTGACTTAGAGCAAAAGCTGAAGATATGACAGACTTAGAGGAGAAATGTACCTGAAATTGAATATAAAATTAAAGTATTTTAAACTCAAAGGCTTTTATCATGACTCTATTTATTTAATGCCATGTTGACAACTAAAAAGGCTTTTAAAAATTGAAAACAGAATTTAGGGTAGTAGAGTTCTAAAAGTGATAGAGAAAATGGATGTTAGAAAGCAGGCCATTACTACATAAGATAGTCTCAGAAAGTTAGAAGCTTTGTGTTCAAAGATGCTTCAAGAATAATTCAGTTAGGATAAAATATCTTTTACTGAAACTTAACTGTTTTATCTCAAGTTTTCCTTTCTATGGCACAGGCACCTTACGAACAACTAATTTTACTCTTAGAAAATGTTCTATTTTCCAAACTTGAAGCTTGAACAATATAGGCATACTGAAATTTATATCAACCTGTGAATTTTTATTTTTTAGCTCTCACTAAGAATTCATTGGTTATCCTGAGGGTTACTGGAGAATCACATACACCTCACTGCAAAAATTTCATGTCAGTCCTAGATATTCTAAATTTTTCCTTATGTGAACTGCTTGTATATTATAGTTATTTTGCTGCTTTTAAAACAAAATTCCATTGGTGGGAAGTTCTTATGATTCATAACTCTTTTGTATGTGAATACTATCTAGTTTAAATATTAGCTTATAGAACAGCTGGTGAGCTACACTCTTAGTTTTAGAAATGGTCCTCTCATTCTAGACATCTGAAATTTCTCTGGGTAAAACCCTCTCACCTGTACTCCTTAATATTTAAGAGTGTCCTTACTAATCCTCCCGTGAATGTCGAGATCCACGTTTTCATTATATTATTTCGTATTTTTTTAATTGTTCAAGCATAATTGCATCAATTTCCCCAACGCACACTATGTACTATAGTCAAATTGTCTCCATGTATAAAAGCAGTAATCAATCTACATGCAGTGTTAAAGTTCCATTTCCGTTGTTCTACTAAAGAGGTGGATCCTACTGCCTCTGTAAGCTCTTAGCTTTTTACCAATATTATTCCCAACAGACCCTAAGAAAATCTGTGCTGTAACTTCTATCCTAAGGAAAAGTGTTCAAGATGAAAACCTTTAAAGGGATACCATTCACTGAAGCAAGTGGTACAATATTTAAAGCACTTATGGAACTGTTTCCATAATGCTGTTCAAATTATTGTACTGGAAGTCTTACTTGTCATAATGTAGAGATGGCTCCCTGCCATCAGAAAACCTTGAGGTCTTGAAAAACTATCATAGAAATAGTTATTCTTTCTGCACTAGTGCACTGTTTTGCATCCTCATGTTGTCCCCTCTAGTGGACAGTGCTGTGCTTCATGCATAAAATAAGAAGAGTCCAACCCCTTCCTCCTGAACCTAGGCTATACTCAGGCAACCCTCTTAGAGTGCTATAAGAGAAAGAACAACCGATTTCACAAACCCCGAAGCAACACATGTTCTTAAACAGTCCCTCAAACACACAGCTCTCTGCTACAGCGCATCCTGCCTCTGCTGGCTGCAGCTTTCACAAACCAAGGAGCAGGGTGGCTGCTGTAGCACCTCCAGTCCCTGTTCAGCTCAGGAATTCCTTGATAAGCACATGTGGGGAACAGGATGTGAGTGCATTCCCTCCCTGCTTCTAACTCTTGGACACGATCTCTCTCCTTGCACAATGGGTCACAATTCAAAAATGGAAAAGATGGGAAGGCAAGGGCACTTTATCTTTTCAGAGATGAATGAGAGGCAAGTAGCCTTATGTTTTTACCTGTCACTTCCTGTGAGGAGAGTCCAAATGTAAAGTGTCACACATGCGTGCGTCTTTTTTTTTTTAAGAGAAATTGTATACTAGCCCACTTAACAACAACAAAAAGTGCTTTATGTCATGTCCAAAGAAATATAATCTACCCTTTTAAAAATGGAAACCTGTGATTGACGGAAAAATATCTTCTGCTAGCCTTGGTGGGTAGTTTGTACTTGAAGGAAAACCGTCACCACCCACTCCCCATTCAAGCCGAGATTTAAAAAGGCAGACAAACTGAAAGGAACCACGAGCCAGTCTTTCCCTATCAGAAAACTGCCATAGGAGCAAGTCACGTTGGGGAAAGGCTCGACCACTAGGACAGACCATCTCCTCAGGACGGGAGGAGAGATATGGAGCCATTTTTCACTAGGTTCACAAGAAAATGTCAGCTCACAGCTGCTAGAGCACTGCCAGAGCGCATCTTAATTTGGTCAAAAGGGACCCAGCCAGTCACCCGCACAGAACATTTTCTTAAAGAGTCCATTACAAATCTGATTTCCTCTGCTCTCAGCATCTTCTGGATATCGTCTTTGGCAATTGCGTGCCACAGATCTGCATCCAATTCAAAACTAAACGCCTTTCCCCAGTTCCTCTTAAAATCATGTGTTTTAGACACTTCTGAGCTAACAGTCCAAAAAAAAAAAAAAAAAAGAGGAAGCAAAAAACACCTTTCCCCACTCCCCACCCTCCTCCAGCTTCTGGACTAATATCTCTGGGCAGTTTACTTCAGAGCAGAGCAGGTTCTTGACCACAGCACAATGGCAAGTGGGCATACAAGTCTGCTATCGCAGAAAGCACAGGAAATGCTTTCTTTGTAAAAACACAGGAAAATACACATGCTGGAACAAAGATTCTCTATCTACACAGCAAGAAACAAGAGAAATTATGTGTTTGTTTTACACACATCTGTACCCACTTATAAAAGAACAGCTTTGCACCTATTTTAATTATGACATATTGTATTCTTGCCTCAAACCAGATCCCAACAAAATTAATTTTTTAAGCTTTGTCTCCAATGGGAGGTAAAACATACTCTGCCAGAAGAATACCTGGCGTGTGCCTTTGTTGGTAGGGTGCCATTTCAAACTTATTGTATTTGAACTCAATTATGTGGGAAATTAAGATAAGACAGATGCAGTCCGATATCTGAATTATTCTGACATTAAAGAAATGCTAAGTCAGCAGATATTTGCTGTTTACATGTCATAATAACCTAATCATGCATTTGCTGCCTTCTGGAGCAAATTCTAACTATTCTCCAAACAGCCACCTGACAATCTGGGGCTGAAACACACATTCTGACTCAGAAGGAGACATCATGACGGCTCTCCACTGGCTGTATTAAACAAAAGCTCCACAAGCAAACGAGAGGCATTTGGTAAACGAAGTGAGAGTCGAATCAAGTTTAGGTTCACATCTGGTGGAATATGGCACTGCCTATCCAGGGGTTGGGGAGCAGAGGGTTTGGAGGTTATGAATAGAAAACACACACATATACACAACATAGATATTTAAGCCAGACCCGGGTCAGTTTCAGCTTACTAACCTAGAGCTCCGTTCAAAGGAAGCAGAGAAGTCGCTCGTCCTCTCCCACCTTTCCATGGTCCTCTGTCAGTGTCTTCTCAAACCACCTGTACTGATCCAACCCATTTTCAGATCATACAATTTTCTTGATAGAAGTAGTCTCAGCTGAGCTTTGATTGTTTTCAGCATGGATGTCTAGAATTTTCCTCTTTGAGCCAGACACAGCAACATAAAACTGCCGCTGAGGTCTTTTGTTTTCCCCTCCTCTCAAAGATGAAGCATGCAGCACTTCTCTCTCTCTCTCTCTCTCTCTCTCTCTCTCTCTCTCTCTGTCACCCTCCCTCTCCCTCTCCCTCTCCCCCTCCCCCTCCCCCTCTCCCTCTCCCTCTCCTTCTCCCTCTCCCTCCCCCCCTCCTCTCCTGCTTACACTCTCTCCCTCATTCCCTTTCACCAACCCCCACCAGCAACCTCACTCGATTCCCTTTCAGTCAGGTCATTTACATCTCCAAGCATGAGAACCTGTGTTCTACACCCGCCCTTCTCTCACTTTTGGATTTTCACAGCTAAAGGTGGGGGAGGGCGGCTCTAGGTGAAGTCAGGTGACCCCTCTGTTAAAAGCCAGTGAGATGGATGGAGTGTGTGAATTTTAATATACACACAGGCACATTTACATTACAAAGCAGCAAGAAAAACCTAGCTTCTAGAGATTAGACATTTTGGGCTTTGCTTTCATAGTCCCCTTTTAGCAATTAAGAGAAGCTAGTATAGTTTAATGAAATGTAATTAAACTTTTAAGTATTAATAACGAGGATGCATACTTTCCGAATGATCCAACTGAACAATTCTTTTAATCCTGTAAGCATGACTGTTTCTTTTTCTTTCAAGGGTCAAAGAATTAGTCATTGTACTATTTACACACTTTTTCAAATTGGTCTTTTCTTTGACACCTAGTTTAACTTATCTCAAAGTTAAGGACCATCATAAAAGACAAAACAAAATAAAAGCTAATGTAAAAGGAAAAATAAGTGATGGAAAACCTGAGCACATAGAATAGATATAAATCAATAATTTTCTATTGTGGAACTAGATTCAATAATGAATAATTTTTTTGTTCTTAGGCAAATAACTTTTCCCTTCAGTGTCTCTGTCTTAAAATAGAAAATAAATGTAGTAAATGTAATATCTCCTCTTCCCACCAATCAGGCAAGCCTGACAGAGAAAGCAGTCCAGGTAGATACACCACTCAGGGTACCAGACACAGAAGTAACTGGAAAAACTAATGCTAACCTTGTACATTATTGAAGATAACTTTATAGTCTACAGACCTACACCCTAAAAAGTAAATCTGCTACCACCTCGTTCCCTGCTCCGATGTTTTCGATATCCAATAGACAGCATCTCTTTGATCGCTACCATTAATTAGGAACGATATGCATTCTGCTTTTAGAAACACTGCAAAGAAAAATGAGATACTCTCCATAAACGATTTGAGAACTCAAGATAAAAAGTACTTTACAAAACTAAGTGATAAGTCATTAGAAAAAGAATCGATAATTTTGGTGAGAACAAGTATCAGAAGAAGAATCTCATATTTGGCCTTTGGTGTTCCATGCATGGATTCTTAATTTCAAGAGGATGGCGATACTGGTGCCTCAGCAAAAAAGGAAAATAGGGGAAGCGGACAGAGAATCACATTATCTCAGTCTTGAAAGATAGCACTTTGAACTCTTAAACAAACAGTCTCTCATTCTCTTGAAAGCGATGTCAGGAGAGCTTGGGATTTACTGCTGGGACTGGGCCCTGCAGCTGAAATACATTCAGTCCCCGGCATCAACATGGCTCACAGGTAGACGAGAAATAACAGCTATTCACTGTCCTTGCTTGTTTTGTGTTTTAAAAGCTTTACCTTTCATGGAAAATATCCTATTTAGGCTTTTAAAATAAATTTGACACTAACTGGCTGCAAATTTAGCTTCGGTGTATGCTACAGAAATTGGCACCAAAACATTGGATAATAAAAAAAATAAATCTTCGCTCAGAAAAGTAAGTTGGCTGAGGCAAATTTAGGAAGACCTAAAATTTTATAGGATGAAAATGTAAAGGATTTCACTTTACAGGCATAAATAACCAAACTAGCCTCTCTTTCCCCTCTCTTCTTCCCTTCTAGTGTTGGGTATCTTCATTCGGCATTTACCCATTTTATTTTTTTTTCTCTATCTCACCCCTTGGTCCTCCTTCTTTTGGCAGTGGTGTCACTTTCCTTGACTATGCACAATGTTGGCAGTGAGAGAGAATGGGAAAGACCTCTCTTATCTTGTCAGATAATACTTGGGCTTTAACCTAAACACTAGTGTATGGCAACTTTGAAGCTCCGTGTTATTGTAACAAAGAGGAATGAACGTGAAATCTAGACTGCATTATTTTAAATCATTATTAAAATCAAAGCATCTTGGTTTAAAGAGCCTTCTTTTTTTTTTGGTTTCAATTTCATTGGGGAATAGTGTGTTTCTCCAGGGCCCGTCAACTCTAGGTCGTCGTCCTTCAACCTAGTTGCAGGGGGCACAGCCCATCATCCCATGGAGGGAATCAAACTGGCAACCCTGTTGCTCAGAGCTCATGCTCTAACCAACTGAGCCATCCAGCCACCACATAAAGAGGCTTCTTAAAGATGAAAATAAATTACCAAAAATGATACAGCAACTAACCCCAGCCATCTTTCTAAAATGTCTTCCAGAACGCAAGGAACAAACTAAAGTACTGACAAAGTAGAATAAATCTTTACTTGTGCATTCATTTATTAACCAATGTTTATTGAGCAGTTCCTTTGTGCGAAGCACTATTCTAAGCACTGAGGGGTACAAGATAAATAAAACAAGAGTCTGGGCCCTTTTGAAAACTGAAAATATGTACCACTGACATACAACAGATGTTAATGCAAATATTATAGAAGGTCTGAAATTTGGGGGGGATTTCTCCTTAGAGATGCAGGATAGTTACAATAGAATTAGTGGCTTTTGAGCTAAGCCTTTAAGAATGGGTTTTCTAATCAACTATAATTTAAAAAGTTAAAAAGGGGGAAAAGGTGAAGGGAAATAAAAGGTTCAAATTTCCATGTACAAAACAAGTAAGTCATGGAGATGTAATATACAGCATGGGGAATATAGTCAATAATATTGTGATAACATGGTACAGTGTCAGATGGTAGCTGGACTTATGGTGATCGCTTCTTTAGGTATGTAAATGCTGAATAACTATGGTGTACACCTGAAACTAATATAACATTGTACATTAGGTATATTTTTAATTATAGAAATATTAAAAATAAATACATAAAAAATAAAAATGGGTTTTCTAGGTAAGAAAGCAAAGGCAAGGAGATTGCAGGCCTAGAGATACAAAAAGCCTAAACGAACAGAGACCAGTGTGTACTGTAGTATAACTGGACCACAGGGTCCTAGGGGGGGAGTGGTTTGAAAGGTAGATCAGAACAGGCTATGGAGGATCTTGAATGTTCTGCACAAGTATCTATGTTTTATCGGAGATGCAGTGGCAAGTTATATAAGGTTCTTTGGCTAGTAAATTATTTGTTTTACAAAGATTATTTTGGCAGCAATGCAAAGGATGGCAGCACCAGGAACAATAATACTAGTATAAAAACTCTCACATTAGTGCTGAGGGATTTACCTTTTTAAATTCTCACAACTTTATGAGGTACTATTACTACCACTTAACCATTGGGGAAAGAGAAGTCTGGAGACATTAAATAATTCACCAAAGGTGAGAAAACTAATCAATGGCAGTTTCTGGATTAGGACTCAAGTCAGTTTGCACTACGTTATTAATATATCATATCTTATTCCCTAATCATCTGGAACACAGTATTTCATAGTTGAATATATCATTATATAATGTTGTTATTGTTTTGCTTTTTGCTCCTCTGCATACTGGTTAAAGGCTCGATTTCAGGAGTAGACTCCGACTTTGGGTTTAAAGCCCTTCTCTGCCATTTTCAAGCTGTGTGGCCAAAGGTAAGTCATTTAACCTCTCTGTGCCTCCGTTTCCTGACCCACCTCATAGTTTCATCTGGAGGCTTAATGCCAATCCATGTTAAGTATTTACTACAATGCCTGGAACAATTAGATACTCACTAAATGCTGAATATTATTTTGTATTATCATTATTGCTGTGGTTATTAACAAGTGAGAAACAAATTTTCTGTGTATTCCCATATAAGTTTTCCACCTCATCCAGTGGTATGTAGGGATGAGAAGCACTGTTAAGGGTGAAATTTGGTAAATCAATAACGCAGTTAGATTCAGCTAGTTGGCAGTTTGACTCACCACATAGCTCGCTATCTAGCTACCTGTAATTAGACTTTGCCTTTAGATCCACCCTGATATTCAGCTGTTTCCTTTTTGTTTCTCCCCTCCCTGATTTAATTTAAGAACTCTGTTCTGTTCCCTTTCTCAAGGCTACCCATATCTCGTTAATCCATTTAATTAACAGAATCCTAACCTGGAAATGAGCAATTTCTTAGTAATCCTCAGGCATCCTGACACCAGAATCCAATTTGCAACTCCCTTGTAGTTTGTACTGGTGACACATAAAGTGTCCCAGGCCACGGTGGTCAAGTCTGAGTCTGGAGATAACATTATCTTCAAACAGACCAGACCCCAGGAAACGATGTCAGCCTTCAGACCTGCCTGACCGACTCCCCCTTTCCTATATAAGAAAAAACTAACCCAATGTTATGTGCAGCTGTCCCTATCAGACTCTACCCTGGCAAACGCCTTTTTGCCAGTATTTCTCTTTCAAACAGAAACCTGTGGCAGCCATCATCTTTGGACACTGCCATGGGCATTCTTTCTCTGCCCAACCTACAATAAAACTTTTTTGCTTTCCCACTTTTCTGAGTCTGTGAATTCTTTTACCTTATGCAAATGACCAGGGGTTAATTCTATGTCAGAACAAGCACCACTAACTCTGTGCATCACTAAATGTAGTTTACGGAGCTTTCTTTCTAGTTTACAGAGCTACAGTTGATCAAATTAGGAAGCTGCACTAACTACTATTGAACTAGTCATGAACTACATGTATTGCTTTATTAGTAGGTCTCTAATGTATGGTCTCTTAAGACACTTGTGATGACTTTCTGGCAGGCAGAAAGTGGAAATTTCACAATTTTTAAAAAGCCAGAACATGCATTTTAGCAATAAGCTAAATATTCATTCTTCTTAAAAATCAATTATACCCATTTTATGTATAAATTACTGTCTATTCTTTCTAAATAAATATTTCCAGTATTTTTATGGAACATTTCCTTATATTCTGAGATGTGCATGCTTAAAAGATCTTTTAAGTATGCAATGTACTTGTCAGATAAGTGCATGTTAGGTGTAGATACAATATTGTGTTTATATGAAATCAAAACCAAATAAATAGTAGATCTTATCTGATGGTGGGGGAAAAATTCAGCATGAGCATTATAGTTATCACATTTATAAATTATAGACAATCGTAACCTCAAGAAAATTCCCTTCTCTTTTCAATTACATGAAATGTTACTCCTAATAGGAAAAGATCGTACTTTTGATGTTTTGTCTGAATGTGAACTAAACGATCAGTGTGTTACTCTGTTGAACATTGGGTGTGCGTATAGAATACATTTGGTTTGGCAACTACAGTTAATGTTTGCAGAGCCTGGATCTCTGGGAACTTTCTTTCCCTGCCTCATAAGTTGCATGACAATTTTCATCAAAAACAATTCATCTCTTTTAGGCTGTTTATGTCATATTAATACATTTTCAGTCACTGTCACAGGTATCCTATTCTACTTGAAAATAGTTATATGTATGTGTATGCAAACATAATTATTATAGGCAATGGTTAAAGTTTGATCATCCCATTCTAAGAGAAGAAAAGCAAAAAGCAGAACATTCCTGCTTTGGGTTTTCCTTTAGCCTTGACTAACCAGCCAAAGCAGGTGCTTTAAGAATGCCCTTTAGGGCCGGCCCGGTGGCTCAGGCGGTTAGAGGTCCGTGCTCCTAACTCCGAAGGCTGCCAGTTTGATTCCCACATGGGCCAGTGGGCCCTCAACCACAAGGTTGCCAGTTCAATTCCTCGACTCCCGCAAGGGATGGTGGGCAGCGCCCCCTGCAACTAAGATTGAACATAGCACCTTGAGCTGAGCTGCCGCTGAGCTCCCGGATGGCTCAGTTGGTTGGAGCGCATCCTCTAAACCACAAGGTTGCAGGTTCGACTCCCACAAAGGATGGTGGGCTGTGCCCCCTGCAACTAGCAACGGCAACTGGATCTGGAGCTGAGCTGCGCCCTCCACAACTAAGACTGAAAGGACAACAACTTGAAGCTGAACAGCACCCTCCACAACTAAGATTGAAAGAACAACAACTTGACTTGGAAAAAAAAAAAGTCCTGGAAGTGCACACTGTTCCCCAATAAAGTCCTGTTCCCCTTCCCCAATAAAATCTTAAAAAAAAAAAAAAAAAAAGAATGGCCTTTAAATATAGCATGATGTCAAAGACATGGGGCGTTAGCTGCCCTGACTTCACCATTTCTTATGTGTGTGGTACTAGACAAATTATTCATTTGTAAAACAGTGATGGTATCTGTTGCATAGAGTTCTCAGGCGTTAAATGAAATAATGCATATAAAGTGCTAAGCAGAGTGCCTGGCACATTATCAGTACCACCACCATCATTACCACCACCATGACGTCATTATCATCATTATTATCACCACCACGGCCACCATCACCATCAAAATCATCACCCCTCTCCTACTCATTATCGCCAATATTTACCATGTACCAGGCACTGTTCTAAATAAGCACACGATAAATAGTAGCTTCCATTATATTGCTATAATACTTTCTTTTACTGGTTTTCAGCTCAAGACACTATGTATTCTGAGCCTACCACCCTGAGGTAAAACACACTATCATGTTCGAATAGGCTCTAATCAAAACAAAAGTTTACAATTAGAAACCTTTTACTACATGAAGTTAAAAAGGGCCCAACACGCTTTCCCTTTCACTAGTCCTTTCTCTTCATAAATAAATCTCAACATCAGACCTTGCACATGGAAGGCCCTCCCTAGATGATTTCTAAGCCCTCTGAAGACAATCCATCATGCCTTAACAATCCACATGACAACAAGCTTCACACAACTGCAGAGACCAAAGCACAAATAGAAGAGCTTTCTGTACCAAGTGGGCATAAACAAATTCTACTGTTGACAGCTGTCCTGTATGGATCTGCATTCCTGATCTCAGAATGAGTCATCCTGCTTCTGACTTCTAAAAACAAAGACAAATTATGATCTTTTATTTTTTTTCCAGAAGCTCATGCTTTTCTATAACCCTTCATCTACTTTACCTTGTGAACCCCATCAGATGTACATAAATGGGGCACATATAGGGTCTCCTGCTCTACAAGATACACTTTGCTTGGGCTAAGCCTAGACAAAATTGTGAAGTGAGTGCAATTTGCTATCCATACCTTCCACTTCCTTTCCTCTGCCCTTTAAATCATCCAGTGGCCTTTCTCCATTCCCTTCACAGTCTTCCCCTGCCTGATTTTGATTCTCACCTCATAACAAAACCAAGATTCAGAAGAATACAGGGTAAATTTGTATGTGTTGCCTGAAGTAGAGATACTTATTGTCGTAGTAACTTAGATGGTTTATACAATCTCTTAAAATGAAGACATTCCTTGGAAGTAGAAACTAAAAACAATTTCTAGAAATTTTAAACCATGGCCTGAAACATGTTTATTTAAGTGATGAAACACAACAGAGCATATTTCTCACAAAGTCCAATTTCAAAACATGAACAAACATGAATTGGGTGGGAGCTATGCATTCTGACTTGCCTAACATAGCATTGGGAAAAAGGATAGTGGACTGGCACCTTGGTTTTGAATCATAACTTCACCAGGAAGGGATTGTGTAACTTTGGGCAAGAGAGTTTAAGACCTCTACACCATAATTTCCTTACCTGTAAAATAGAGAATATTATATCTAGAAGTAAATGCAATCATGAAATGGCTACCACAGAACTTGGAACATAATAGGTTCTTGGGAAATAAGACTTTTCTTCCTGCTTTTCTTAAGTAGTCAGTCACCTATTAAATAGCTACTTTTTTCCCATGGGTCATTTTCCATGGGTCACCTGATCTGCTCACATCTCTTTCATTCACCTGACATTTACATTAGTGTCTTTCAGCATAGGATGTTTCACTATTCAAGCACGATGTGCTTTTGCAGAGGGTCTAAATTTTACTCAAATAATCTACTTTCCCCAAGGCACCAGAATAGCTTAATGAATTCAAAATAAAATTAAATTGGATAGAGAAAAAGAAGGGAAAAATATAGAAAGAAGAAAAGATAGGAGAGGGAAGAGAGAGAAGAATTAGTTCCATGATTAGCCTGGAGGTCAGGATATGGTACGAGAGTAGAGAGAGTTCAGTTGAATTCTATTAGGATTCAGGAGACCTGGGCTTCCATAAGTCATTTAATGTCAATGACCTTCTCTATAAAAGGAAGATAGTGAACTTTTCTGAAGATTTCATCCAGCCCATAGATTTTGGTTTCATGAAACTAGAAGTAAAATGTTTCTGGGATTAACAATACCTTTCAATACAAAGCCCCAGGAATTTTTTTTCTGCACCCAGCGACCACCCTATAATTCAAGCACTTGTGTAAATTTCTGGCAGAAATTGGGAATAAAGCTGTATAGAAGCAAAACTTTCAATGAATGACTTGGCAATAATATTTTAGATAAATGTGAAGGGTCCTGCAATAGTCACAGCAGTTTGTAGAAAACATGCCCCATTATGGCAGCAGCGGCTGCTTCATGTTTAACAACTGGCTCTGTGAAAACAAAACAAAACAACAAAAACAACTGATTTGTTGCATTTGCCAATTTTTGTAAAGTAAATATGCCGCTATAACCAATTTCCGCTTAAAGTCACTGAACTAAAGTGGGGAAAAGATGTGCACAGCTCTTTCAAGTCAGTGCTTGTCAGGTTCAGCATATCACTGAGTGTGTGTGTGTGTGTGTGTGTGTGTGTTTGTGTGTGAGTGTGTACCTGAATTTATAAGTCACTTTAATTTTCTTTAAAAAATAAATAATAACAGGACAAAATATCAATCCAAACACTTTTTCAAGTAACTGTGAGTGCCACGTGTTTCAATTATGCCCTAATCATTTTCCTTTTTTTTTGGCTGATTACACAGACTACTAGTCTACCTCTGTAAATTTCAAAATATAACTATCAATAACCCCAGCAAATAAAAGAAGACAAATCCCCACGTTCCCAATCTTGACCTCTTTATTTCTTTCCCTGTACAAGCTTGTTCTTCCAAATGAACTTTTTATGATTTCTTATGATATGTGTGAGGTTTTCGAGGAACCCCCAGGGCAGGGTTCCTCCAGTAAATCAGCAGGTGACAACTGCAGTATTTGAAAGGACTGTATCAGCAAATGGCCATTTGGGAAACCTGAACAGAAAGGAAAAGCAAAACTATCCCACGCCTTGTCTTCTTTATTCCTCACCTTAAAGTGCTGTAACTGCTTGAATTCCTCTGGAATTAAAGCAAGGTGACTGACAAGTTGTAGGGAAATTGCATGCATAATTTACATGGCACCGTGAGCAAGCAGAGGAGTTGTCATTTGTATAGACCGCCTCACAAATGATATTCAGATCGATTGTTTGAGGAATGACTTCTGATTGCTGAGACAATTTACTTCATCTTATTCATTTCCTCTGATTGTGAGATGCAGAAGTAAGAATAGAGAGTTAAATGTGAAGAGTATTCTATGAAAGAAAATTTACACAAGTGCTTGAATTATTGTCTATATAAATGGGCAGAAATTTCTCCCCACCTACTAAATAAAGGAAAAAGAAAAATACTTAAAGCATTGTGGCTATTTAAGGGAAAATGAGATTAAATTAAGGGATAACTCCTCTTTCGAAAATTACAATAAAGGGGAGAAAAAAAATCCTAAGATTTCAATTGTTGTTTATAGCACAATTTACTTATATCTGAGGATAGCCTACATAATAAAAAAGAAGCATTAGAAAGTTAAAATAAGAAAATATATTTTTATAATAGAAGAAAAATGCTTCAGGGTTATACTAAAGCAAAGGACGCTAACATCGGGAAGAATATCCTAATTATTAGCTTGGTAGGTGCCAGAACAGATGACTGAAAGAAACTGAACATTAGACACTGAAGAAATTTTGCGTTGAAATCATTAAGAACACAATGTAAATTATCTTTCTTCAACTGTTATTTTTCTTACTAATGAAAAGTTAAGTTAGAGTAATCGCTTGGAGTTTCTTCCTAAATAGTTATTTAAAACTCCACATTTTCTAAAACTCCAGATCTAAATTTTAGATAACTTCATAAATGATGAAATAATGAAATAATAAAGTTAAAAGTGTGATTCAGATTTTTCAAAATTTGAGGTCTCTAAATTTTAGATTGTCGATTTAAGAAATAGAATTCATATCTAATATGGTTAAAAATAGCACAAAATTGAGTCAAAGCTGAGGTTCCCTCCAACTTAAGACTATTAGCAATCAGGTGATGGCTTCCAACAGGACAGCTGGAGTAGGAAGAGAGGAGAAGAAAAATGCATCATAAATTCCTTAGGATAAACCAACAGGTCTCAGTTCACAAGTTGATTCATGGTCATGTACAAGGACAATTTTGAGGGTGACTAATTCCTAGCTTGGGTCTAGTGGATTTCACTTCTCACTCTTCCCTGTCCCACTTCATATCACCTACCCAACCATCTTACAGCTTACAGTCAGTGAGGGATGGGTTGGTTAGTCCTTTGATGGAGGGGTGGAGAAGAAATGAATTTGATTTTGAACAATTTTGAGTTTGGAGAACCTGTCAGAAATCGAATTGGAAATGTTAAAGGCATCAGAGCTTGGAATGTAGATTTAGGGACTATCCAGGGTATAACTGAGTCCTCTAGCTGAAGCGGTAAGAATGGGTGATATCATTTAGGAAGGGACTAGGAATAAGAAAAAAAATAAAATGAAAACCAGTATTTGAGGTGTGAGAAAAGGATTCAGAGCCATTAAATGACATGTAGAAAGATTGTCAGAAAAACCGAAAAATAAGACAGTGATCAACTGTGTGCAGACTGCCTGTGGGTCAGGCAGATAAGGCCTGGAAATGGCTGATGAATGTGGCATTTAAGAGATTTTTTGTAGACTTTGAGAGTACTAGGCAGATTACTCTGAGGAGAGATGGAAGGAAAAAAACACACGAAATAACAGTGGCTTCTAAACCTGGTTATCTCTCAAAATCTTCTTGGGAGCTTTAAAAATACATTTTGTTATGTCCTTTCCTTGGAGATTCTAATTAGGTAAATGAGATTCCTTATCTCATGTTAAGTTCTTGAATTTTGACCAAACTCTAATATGTCTCTTATTGTATTGCATTTTGTACATTTTTATTCTCATCTCTCAACTAGTCTGTAAACACCTTGAAAGTCAGAACTATGTTTCTTATGCTTTTATATCACTCACAGCACCTAGCCTGAAAAATAATAGATTCTCACTAATATGTGTGGGTTAATAGGTCATCTTACTATGGCTCTTTAAGATAAAATCATCCAGGTGATCAATTACAATGACTATAAAGACTTAAACACGTACTTGAATCAAGATTGGAACATCTTTTATAAGAAACAAAAACTTGATGCCAAAATGAATCTAAAGGGTGTCCTGAAATGGCCAGCGGCAGGAAATAGAATGTTTTCTAGAGTGATTCATGACATAAAGCCATGTCAGTTTTATTTTTGGAGGATGTTGATTTGACTTGGAGATGGTTAAACGTATCATTCTGGTATGATGTGTGTGTTCACATGATGCAAAAGAACATCCATCATTATAGCTGTCCCTTGATAGCCTATTCATTTACAGTGCTATTTTAGAACAGTTAAGTTTTTTAATTGGTTTCAGTGTTTTTGGAAGGAAGTTGCACTGTATAGGAGTTCTGGAGCTTTGCCCCCTATGGATTTTGCTATTGGAATTCAATAAAATGTAATTGAATTGCAATGGGTGAATCCACAAGGTGCCAGTTGCTGGCTCTCAGGTTAAGGAACTCTCCTCCCTCAGGCACCCATGCTTACCAGTGCTGAGTCCCAGCCCAGGGTTTTGGAGAATAGTGTTATTCCAATGAACACCTGTGTGTATTAATAAATAGCAGAATAATTACTGTAGTGAAATCACGTTTAATTTTAGGAATTGAAAAACAATCACCATATTTCTTTTCTAGAATATAGGATATGGCCTATTTCTTTAAAATGTCAAGCATAGAGACACAGACTTTATTTAAGAAACAGAAACGCTCCTTTCCTTCTTTGATTGATTCTAGGATATAGTCTTTTCCCATCAAGGAAAAGATAAGTGGACCATGCTTTCTCAATGCTTATACTAATAGCGTTGTCAAAATGTATCAGGGAGCTTTCAAAGGCATTATCTCATTTGATCATTATAACCATCCAATCAGGTAGCTAAGGCAAGTATAATAAACCAGTTTTTCAGATAAAAACAAAAACAAAAACAAAAAAACCCTGAAGCTCATAAAGGTTAAAATTAAGTGTAAACTAGGTTGTGTTTTTTTCTGTATTTTTCCTTACTGTTAAATAATGGGATTGCTTAGAACTCTTTTTTTGCATCATTCTAAAGGTTCTAGCTAGGCATGCATGGTGCCAGAGTTAAGATAAATAGGTCTTTTCTTCATACATATGTGTAAAGTTATGGGGGAAAATGTTTCACTTACATTTATATCTATATGTTCAATAATGTAAACAAAAAAATTCAAACTAACGTGAAATAATAAAGTTATCACCCTAGAGCTTTATTACAACATAATTTTGAAGCTATTGTTTAAATTTGAAAAATCAAAACAAAATGACACTAATTAAAATATTTTAAAACGAAATAAATATCTGCATAACAGGAATGCTTTTAATTTTTTCTACTCCAAGTTCGTTTATTTAAAAGTAAATTAGCTTTATGCAAAACTTATTTTGGAAACAAAGTAGAGATTGAATACTTTTATTTTAGAAACCCTTTTTATTGGTTGTAAGACCAATAATACAAATTTGTATAAGTGCTCTATTTTAACTTCCACAAATTTGGAAAAGTCTTAAGAAGTATTAATGGGAAAAAATTAAAGATCATTATTTAAAAAACAAAAACAAAAAACAAAACTATTGAATTGAAAAACTTAAAATCTTTACAAAATGAATTGTCTATTTTGCCATCATGGTAAAAATACTGCTTTTGACACCACTCACTTTTCCTCTCTGGGCATGTATATAACTTTTTTTTTTTTTTTTTTTTGGTACTCTGTTATTTGTTTTCTTTTTTGGGATTTAAAACTATGTCATTTACTCATGTAATTGCTCCTCTCATGGCCATATCTTTACTACTTGCATTTGAAGAAAAACATGTTATTTATTTCTCCTCTTTCCTGTTCCATAGGTGAGTCATCTAACTCTTTGAGCTAAGTGTCCATATCTTAAAGTATAAAGTTGGACAAGAAATTCTTTATGATCCCTTCCAGTTTTAAAACTTTATTATGCAGTTTTAGAGAAAACCTGAATGTTCCACAATATGGTATAACACTAAAGGGCAAAGATGAAGACAGTTTCTTTTTTACTCTCTGCAAATTATGCCTGGACACTTCCCTGATGATATTTCAGGGAAACCCTAGAAAACTACACATTGAGAACGAGAGAGAGAGAGAGAGAGAGAGAGAGAGAGAGAGAGAGAGAGAGATGGTGAAGCGAGAGATGGTGAGGAAGGTGGAGAGAGACAGAGAAAGGAGTCTACTGGACATTTATGGATGCATGTGTATTACAGGTGGAGTTAAGCACTATTATACTCCAGAACTGGCTCCAACGGACTCCTGCCTCTGTGTTAAAAGCATCTCTATGCTTCCGTGTACTCCGAAGAACACCTTGACATCATCCTTTCCTCCTGTCTTTCACTCCTCACAGAAGAATCTATTAGCAATCCTGTCAGCCATACCTTCAAAATAGATTTAGAATCTAACTCCTTTTCACTACTCTCACTACCAAGAAGCTCCCTTGATGTTTAATCTGGATTATGGCAGTAGTTTAATTGGTCTCCTCATTTCTGCTCTCTCAGCCAGACTATGGACCTTGTTAAAACATAAATCAGATTCTTTTTAACTCCAATTAATTCCCATCTCACTTGGAGTAAAAACCAATGTCATAACATGATTTGTGAGGCCCTTCACAATTTGCTGTCCACTCCCAACACCTTACCCTTCTTTGCTTACCAGGTTCTGGCCACAATGGCCTCCTCATGTTACTTCTAAAACAGTGGGCAGACTCCACCAAGGGGCCTCTATAGTTAATGTTCCCTCCACCTGAATGCTCTTCATTTAGCTATCAACAGGGTCAGCTTCCTTATTCTTTTCAGATCTTGATTCCAAACTTACCTTCTAAACTGAGGCCCTTTCTGACCATTCCACTCAACTTTTATCCCTCACTACCCACCTACCACTCACACTTCATACATCTCTTTCTTACTTTGTGTTTTTTCTTAGTACTTATTAGTACCTAACACATTGATTACGATTACATATTTGAATTATTTATCATTTTTATTGTGTGACACCTCACTTAATAAAACAGGGATTTGGGTCAGTTTTGTTCATTTCTATAACTTCAGTGCCTAGAACGGTGCCTGGCACATAATCAGTCCTCAGTAAGTATTTGTTGAATTGAATTGGATTTAACAACAGGATGGAAATTGTGAACTGTGTCTTGAAGAGTAGGTCTGACACTGGATAAGTGATGAGGAGTGTAGAGGCCATTTTTTTTGTAAAGAGAAGTATAAGCCATTTGCGAATAAGGACCTACTTTGGGGAGTATCATATTCAGTTTTCTCAAGTTACAAATGAGAAAACTGAGTCACAGAGCAGTTAAGGTCACTGACAATTACAGAAGAACTCAGGCCTAGAATCCTGGTCCTTAAACCATCCCATTTGAGGATTCTTTCTAAAGATGCAAACTGTTTAATCTTCAAGTTTAATCAGAATGAAATACAAGCAAGATAAAAAAGGATTTTTCTGTTTTACCTTAATTGTTATCAAATCCTCAAGTTATATTAGCCATAAATAAGCTAATGTTGGATAATAATCGTCTTATATAATAACATCCCCTTATTAAGAATTAATGTTGTATAAACATAAAAAACACTTTTAAACTCTGAAATTACAAAAAGCAATGGTATTCAAGATGGTGTGAAAAGTAGATGGAGGTCAAGATGATAAAAAAATGGCAGAATGTCAACAATTGATGGAGCTGGGTGATGTAGGTAGAGTTCATTATACTATTCTGTTTACTCTCCGTATGTTTGAAATTTTCTGTAATAAAAATTTAAGTGTTAAAAATAAACTGGAAACAAATCGCAAAGTCTCACTCAGTCTTATTTTCTAGTCCCTTAAAAAATAGTCATAATCACATGAGCTACCATTTTCTTCAATCTCTGCTTTTTCTTTATCTTCTATTAATTCAAGAATATAGAAGCCGTATTCTCCTGCATGCATGTCATGTGATGCCAACGCACAGATTTACCTGAGGGACCCTGAATAAGTTAGTGTACTGTGGTGGTCACCTCGGAATCGTTCTCTATGAAAACAAATGTACTTATATTCCGTGGAATCAAATCACCACGCTTTACCAGAAGAAAACCCTGCACATTTCCTCCCCCATCCCAATTTGAAGGCAAAATAGTAATGAAAAATGTGTATGTGGCATATTCTTTTTTTTTCTTTGTACTGAAAAATTTCTCCTGTGTGGATTATTTATCACCAATGTATTCCTATTATCTTTGCTATTCCAGATTCCTAGCTTTCCGGTTTTTTTTGTTTTGTTTTGTTTTTTTTTATTAAATTTATTGGGGTGACAATTGTAACAGAAACTCATAGAGACAGACAATAGCTTTCCGTTTTTTATAAGAGACCAATCAAAATGCATTTTCATCTTTCCTGTAGCTTTCAGGTTACTCCATCCACCATTTCCATTTTGTTTTATTTTATTTTACTTTTATTCTTTATATTCTTGTTTTCACTTAAAGTTTTCTCCAGCTCTATAGAATTTCACAAATTTCCTTCATTTTGTCCTTGAATGCCCTTTCTCTTCATTATCCTAATTGCTTCATTTCTTCATTTGCATTATGGACACCTATATTTGCCCATAAAAAAAACAAAGCAAAACTGAGTATAATTCAGTTTAATATATATGACTCATAGATGTCTAATGCAGTTTAGATTTTTCATAGTTTAGAAGTAAGCTAAGAAAGTGTTACACTTCACACTTTTCTATTTCGGGATTCTCTTTCCCTTGGGGAAGGTTTTCCACTAACAATTCCATTTAAGTCTTGTTTTCTCATACTGTTTGAGTATAGTCATGGTGTTCCTTGAGGTAGCCTTGTATGATGTCACTCCCTGCCTGATTAAAGCCCTTCAAGAGCTTTCCATTACAATTGACATAAAATCCACCTCCTTTCTTCCTGAAGGCCATATAAGGTATGGTTTGCCTGCCTCTATGGCCCTGTGTGAGGATCTTTCCTCCTTTCGGGTCACTGTCCAGCTCTCACTGGCCTTCCCTCAGCTTCTCCTAGTATCCTATCTAGGGTAGGTTCCCTGTAAATTATCTCAGCGCATTGTTGTTTTCCTTCCTAGCACTGATAACAGTTTGTTTTTTATATATTTTGTGCATTGATATGTTTCAGTTTTTTAAAAAAAATACTTTCACTATATTATAAGCTCCTGAAGGATAAAAATCTCCTAACTCTACCATTGTCTCCCTAAGACTCAGGTAGAATATAAAACTAGGATAAAATAGTTATGAGGAATATTAATTTGAGCTACCTAAGTCTCACAAACATATATTTGATTTATTCTCTGTTCATCTTAGGGCAACAACTTAAGAAATCTTTCAATTTTGGTTAATAGCAGAATGCATTAAATTTGACTTCAATTATCTAAATAGCCAATAATTTCCTCTTACTGGTATATGCTTTCTCAGCAAAGATTTAAAATCCATGGAAGATGAATGATATTGACTTTCACGATGACTTCATTGACCTTCAAACATTCTGCATATTCTACTAGAACTAAACAGTGACTCTTTCTAGCCCTTTTTGGTTAGCACATAAAATCTACCGGTGGTCTGTTACAAGTATCAATAAATGGGTGTGGTGGTCATATTCAGGATTACCTTTTTAAAATGAAAAATTGTTATAAGTAGGTCCCATATGAAAGGCAAAAAAAAACACACCATAACTGTTTAATAATTTCAAACATGGAAATATACTTAAGAATACATATCTATGTTTTAATTGCTATCTATAGATATTGAGTGATCAATCAATAAATCATTAGACATAAAGATAGATAATTTAGGATAATATATTATTATATGAAATAATACTACTTATCCAGTAAAATAAATCAGGTGTATTTTCTCACTGCTGGCAATCTTAATTCTGAACATCCTGGGTTTTCTTTGTTTGTTTTTGTTTATATGTTTGTTTTGGGGTCCCTAAATTTGTCAAACTTTATTTTCACATGTGCCTCTGAGTCCCTTTAAAAATCAGAAACTCTTTGCTAAGGAGTGTGATGGTATAGCTATATATATGAGTCAAACACACACACAGACACAAGAATGGTTGCCTTACGTGGTAATATCTGAAATATAACACGAGGCCTTACTCCTTTAAAAAAATCTACCCCATTATTCATTTATTTCATTAGAATCCTTCCTTTGAGTTTGGGCACTATCTATAAAAAGCAGAGTAACAAAGCACAAAGGATTCACAACGGTGAAAGCAGATCCCTGATGAAAATTACTTAACAGATCACTTTGTCTTCCTAGAACTCAGTGTTGGCATATTTAATAATAAAACAAACACCAATAGAAACAATAAAGTTACCTGAGTACTTGTTACACCAGGCACTATGTACACCAATATCATAAAGTAAAAGTTATTATGCATGTTTTACAGAAAAATAAATTAAGCCTTGGGGAATAAAGTGACTTTCGCAAGGTCCCATAGCTATTTGAGCTTGGATTCAAATCCAAAATATCTGACTCCAAACATTATATTCCAGAAATCTATAAAACTAGGAGATTAGATGAGCTAATCTCAGAAAAAAGGTGCTGTTTTCTCAGTAATATTAGTCAACTATTATACTGTAAGGCAAAACTGGTGTGCTGGGAGAAAATAACAGGTCTGAACAGAACGCTACGGTAGAGGCCTCTGGGGAGAGGTCCTCCACAGTAGGAAAAATGGGCAAAGGACAGGTACAGCAATTCATGGGCAAAGGACAGGTACAGTAAATCATATAGAAAGAAATAGCAATAGCCAAGGGGGAAAAAAAAAGAAAGAAAGAGAAAAGAAACATTTACACTTACTAATAATCAAAGAGATTTAAAACAAGATAATGTCCTCTGTTTTGGGAGCTATATTTTTTCTTATATTGGAGAAATCGCTGAGAAACAGGCAGTGCTGCTAACAGTATACTTTAGTAAAGTTTTCTGTTACACATTTTGGAATTATGTAAGAAAAGCCTAAGATTACATATCTTCTCTTTTGGAAGTTTATCTTAAGAAAATACAGATGGGCATAAAAGTGTTTACCAGGATATCACTACAGCATTTTTTTAATAGCTAACCTTTAGGAACAATCTTGTGCCAAAAAAGGGGGATATTAAATTACTATGGCACATGCCTACAATGGAACATTATGTAATCATTAAAATTATATTTTAGAACATGGACAATTATCCCTTTTTTAGTTTTTTAGAGTATACATAAAATAACATACACCATATTTTTAGTGATTTTCTCTTCATGGACAGATTTCTGCTGAATTATTTTCTATACTGTATAATTTTGTGTTTTCTAAATTTTCCATAGTGAACATCTATTATTAACTCACAAAGTGAGTAAGTATTTTTTAGTGCAATTTTTAAAAAATGTTTATCCCAATCTAGCTAATGTAAAAATACACCATTAGGAATAAGCCCAAATTTATTATAATACATACAAGAAACATTAGAGAAGAAATATAAGAAAGTTGAACGAGTTTGAGATAAGTTGAATGCAGATTTTATACCCTGCTGGCTGTGTAACGTTGAGTGACTTATTTATTTATAAAAATGTGATAGCATTACATCTTTGGGATTCTACAGGGAATCACTGAGAATGATACATAAAGTCTTCCTATTATGATCATACTGGAAACATCGTCTACCCACACGTCCAGTTTCCACCCATAAAATACCGTGAAAATGCAATTACAATTTATATATTTTATTTGCACCACATTATATAACTAATAATCTTTATAATTTTCTGCAGCTGCACTTTTTAATAGTAGGTGAGCTTTATTACAGCGGCACAACTATAGAACTTCATGAAAGGAAAACAGAGGAAGCAAGGAGCGCCAGACTAGAAACAAGTGTGGGGAGAGGGCTGTGGTTACTGAGGGTTGGGAGGAGCCTATTCTCCACCCTCAACCAGTCACTTTGAACTCTACATAATCAAGTATGTAGTCATTCCATTAAGCACAGATCTAAGATTTCTTTCTGAAGGTTTTTGGTTTGCTTGTTTTTTACGTTTCTCACACGTGTTGTTTAAACAACCAAAACCACAGTTATTGTTATTCTGTGGATTATACAAGTATAAATGGTTAACTGAAAAAAAGAAGTGATTTATATAGAATGAAATAACAATAAAAAATACATGAACCCAATACAACCACCCTGTAGGTCTGTAGGCAGAACAACGGAACAGACTAAATAAGAGGATTTTAAACAATCAATGTGCTATTCACACTTTCTGAGAAAAAAATGCCGAGTTACAATTTACATTTCAAAACAGATTCTAAAATAATATTGTGAGGTTAATATGTCAGATCATCAATATAACTGGCGCTCAGTCTTTTAGGCACATATTACATTTTCCAGTTGAATTTAGGCATACCCATGGGGTTTGCTTCAGCGAAATTCATGAGAGTGCAAATGACCTGTGTCACTTCCGGGCAAAAATTGTAAGAGCTGGTGTGCAATTAGTACATCCTCCTTCTGCCACTGTGTCCTGGAAAGACCTAGGTGGTGGCACCTCTATCAGCCTGCATCCCAGAGAGAGCGATATAAAGAGAGCCTTCAAGTGATTTTTGTTGGACATGTACAGTGAATGAAAACAGAACGTCACTGTTTTAAAACAGTGGTTCTCAACAGGGGGCAATTGCTGCCCTGCACACCCAAAAAACATTTGGCAATGTCTGCAAACATTTTTGGTTGCCCAAACTTATATGGGGTGTATATTAATGGTATCTAGTGAGTAGAGGCCAGGAATGATGCTAAAAATCCTAAAATGCACAGAACCGCCCTCCACAATGAAGAACTATCCAACCCCAAATGTCAATAGTGCTAAGTGTGATAAATTCTATTTTTAAATCATGGAGATAGAAGGATTTTTGTTACTACAGCATAATCTAGGCTATTCTGACTAAGAGCCAGGACAATATTTGGACATGTATTAATATAGTTTTACCATAATGATAGGGCAAAGAAGAAAAATATGCTCATCGTAGTAGATTTTATAAACTCATTTGATAAAAACTCAATGTTTATTTGTTAGTAAAATAAGGAAACCATAGCTATTTTTAAATATCATATTTGAATATGACAAAAACATATTTCTCAAAATAAATGACAAAATTATGATTAATTTTGAGTCAGTAGAATGAGCCCATCAGGCAAAAAATAGAAATAATGTAGTTGCTCAGTTGGTAATGGTATATAAAATATATTTCCTGCTTCAAAAAATATTGCTCGTATCCATTAATAGGATCAGTGAATATATTTTGGGGAACTCTGTCTCATGTAGGGGTTTGAGCTAGATGTGTTTTATCGTTTCTCTGCAGTTCTAAATTAAAGCTTTTTAAAAGGTGAATTTACTACAACAGCTGTCCTATAATGTAACTAGATGATACTTCCAAGTAAAAAACACAAAATATTTGATAATAAAATATTTTGAAATGTGGGTGGCTTCCAGTTTATAACTTGTGACCTACACATTTTATAATCTTTCTTATACGGACTAGGTCCCTTTGATAATGGTCAAAACTTGAACTTACAACTGGCTAAGAACTGGGACCAGTGAGGACTCCTACACTCTGCTAGCAATACTATTGATAACAATATCTGACTGGGATGATGGCTCAACTGTTTGTAGTAGTTATATTCTAATAATTCCATTTATTCTCAGGAGCTCAGCAATGAAGCTCACATTGAAATGATAAAGAAAGACTTAAGGAAGAGGAATTACCATGGAAACTGCCCTTCATTCTCCCCTCCCCCAGCCCTAATCCCCATAATTTACTAGTCAAAGACTTTCATGGTCATAAAATTGTCAATGGAAATTTTTGAGACAGATAACACAAATGTTCAAAGTAGTTCGAATGTCCTCAGAAAAGTGAAAAATGCTTCTGTTTGCCAGAGGTATTTACCAGGTATGAAGATGGTTTTCTCAGTCTAGATTTTATTTATTTTATTTTGAGAAGCCTTTACTAGTCCAATTCATGCAAAAAAAAAAAAAAAAAAAAAAAAAAATCCTCCTAAAGGAATATTTGGATCTTGTTTTAAAATAATTTGATTTTATATACTTAAGAAATTATAAACATCATATATTTGTGTTTATTACCTATAATCATCAACTTTTGCTTTTATTGGAAAAAATAAGTTTTTCAAGAATGAAACTCCCATTTATAACACTGAAACTTGGAAATAAGGGATTGCCTTATATTGGCTACACACACAACCAGGGTTTAGGAGTGACTTGAGTCAAGGTTGAGGTTTACCTGTATCATACAGCGATAAAAAGTGACCTATCTTGGACAATATCCAACATTAGACTGTGTTTTTCTTTTAATGTATTATATTATCAACAAGGTCTAGAGATCCTAAATTCCACTGAGTGGATCAATAGAAAACTTGGCATTCAGCTTCAGGAATTGTCATGCTCTAATCTCAGGTGTAAAAACAGAGAATGGAGCTTTTTTATTTCTGTGCTTTCTAGTGCTTTGTTATTTATGTGAATGCATTTTAAAAATTATTATTGACATATTATTTCAGTAATATTTGATTTATAATAATACAAATAGAAAACTTCAGATATTAGTCATTCATGAATATAAACTAGGGAGTATTTATTATCAGTACACAGGGAAAAGTTTTTTATGTTCAGATGTATTATGGTTACATCCTTGCTATACATCAAGTATATTTTATCCTGATAATATACATCAGGTATATTTTATCCAAGTCAATTACAAAGTTCTGAGGACACGATGGCTAAATCCAATGGACTGTATATTAATGTTAGAGGTGAGGGAGGATGGTGAGACAAAGTTAGATCTCTTAGAGAGCAGTTCAGATAATATCCTGGTTGAAATAAGAATCAGGATGCATGACAAAGAAATCTGTCACAATTTTCAATTGTAAATAAACATTACAGAGGAACATAGAAGAAACATTTTTTTTTAAATGATTAGATTCTTACAATGGCAAAAAATACGAAGTACCTGTTATATTTTTTTCCATTCACTTTTTTTGTAAGTAAGTGCTGAGGAGATAAAAATTAACTGACATATTTAACAGCTTGTTTCTCACAATACAATATAGACTAAATGACCAGAAAATGAACTTCATTTTTCACCTTTGATAATTGTTTAGATGCAGTGTTTATACAGCCTGCAATCTGGGCTGAGAATAAATCTGTGATCATGGATTCATTTTATGGGGGAAATTACGCTGACGAGGTTTCAACCATCCAATTTTGTATCAGTATTAAAAATGACTTGTCAATTCAGGCAGTGAATTGTCTCAAATGGAAAAAGATCAGCGATACAAGGTATTCTTATGTTGACAACAAAAACAAAATTAAGCCAAACAGAAAACAAAATGTGTTGGTTTATTGGATTTTCATATATTTGTAAATAGGTTGGTTAGTCATTCGTGAACATGTAGCCTTTTTTTTTGGAAGTTATAGGTCTTGCTGATCCTTTTTTTTTCCTCTTTCTTTTCTTTATTCTTCCCTTTGAGATTGGTCTTTGGAAACTTCAACCTTCAGAGTGGATACTGAATGACAGACCACAGTCTTCTGGTCATATCCCAATGGAGAAAGACTCATGCTTTTCTTTGATATTTAGGGACCAAAGTTATTAAAGGATAATTTTCTTTCTGAACTGTCCCCAGTAAAATGGGCAGACAGAAGGCTGTGTAAAGTGTCCACGCTGAGCTCATGTTACTCATTCTTACTCCAAACAGGCACATCTAACATGCAGTTTAAGCAGAACCACTGAGTTGGAAATTTAGAGCGTGTCCTGGCAGAGGAATTCCGAAGGCCTTTGTTAAACATCTCTGTTCCCTTATAGTTAATAGCTTGTAAGACGACTAAGAAAGAAAAGACAAATGATGCTATTCCAACTGAATTTCCCGTTTCATGGATGACTGGACAGTGCTCACCTCTAAGGGGGCTATAAAATTGCTGGGGGTTAATAATAACAGTGACTTTAAAAATTTATTCTTTAACTGGTCAGGACAGATACTTATCTGTCTTTGCAAGTGTCCCTTTTGTAGCTTGCTCATGTTTTGTTGAATGTATGCCTCATGTGTTACAGTTCTGAGGATATAGGCAGTGGATGACAGTTAGATTTAGATGTGTTTGTGGATAAGGGCCGTGCAAGGGGCTGTCTAATTACTGCTCTGTGCACTCTGGCACAAATAAGCATTGTAAATGCCGAATTTCATAAGTATTGCCTGATTTGGTCTTTTTTGAGCACCAAAATATGAATCCTAATACTGAACATAGGGGGAGCCCTGAATTCAGACCATAATGTGAACATCAAGACAATTTCCTGAAAATGACTGAAGCTTCACTTTTTAATGAGAATATTTTCTATATTATTGTGTACAACATTGTAAGTAACACATATGGGTTCTCTTATCTGTTTCGTCTTTTCCAAGGAAGTGGTAAAACCCTTAACCCACATGGTTTAGGAGAGAGATTTGTCTCAGTTTGGATTCTTGTCTGTGGGTGCTCCGTTACTATTTTTCTGTGAGGTCTAATCTGAGGAAGAACATTTGCTTTTCATGTCAGGGCACTCATCTTTGCTTGTGCTTTTCCTTAAAATTCAGTCTGAAAGCAGTAGGTTTTAAATTTTAGGAAACACTTTGCTCCTATATTCATCAGGTTGCTGATTGAAGCTGTGTGGTGCTGTGGCTCTCTGCCTTTCTTACCCAACTATTTCAGGTTTGAATATTTTCTGCCAATTACTAGCTCCCTGTGGGATCAGCTTTTTTCCATAGAACATTTCCTGAGTATTGCAGCCTGTGTAGAATCTGTGCTTCAAAACATCAGCATAGTGATGGGAAGCTGCATTCCTTTTGGGCAGAAAGAGTTTACTTCACAATTTAGATTACCTGAAAATAGATTTTCCATTACACAGAAATATAAATGTCAACATTTTGTATTCGGATCCATTAAACTTATCTCCAGTAGCTCTTTTGAGCTACTAGAAAATGTTTTGAAGGGCCCACTATTTAATTTATCCAGAATCCATGGATCTAGAAGGTCTAATATCCTTGGATTCTGACTAAACTCAGTATAAATATTTTCCATAGAAAATTGAGTATATTGGGTTGGTCAGGGTAGGCTACCTTTTATAACAAACAACCTCAAAATATCAGTGTCATTAGGCAACAAAACTTCTTTAATTGTCACTCACAGTTCAGTGTAGGTTGGCATGAGGGGTGAGCTGGGGGATGGGGAGGAGTGATTTTGATCCATGTAGTCATTCAGGGATCCAGGCCTTCCATCTTGTAGGTCCCCTCTCCTCTAGGTCCTTGTTATCCTCTCTATTCAGGTGGAGGTTTAATGGGACAGGCCTGAAAATGGTCATCATTTTAGCTCATAATCCATTATCCAGAATTGACTTCTCTGTGCCCAAGAAGAAAAGGAGAACATGAATATTACCGATCACTAGCATTATCTCACAGATAAGAAATGATTTAACATCACTGTCCCAGGACAAAAATGGAAGGATTATTTTGTTTATTATACTTATGCTTTTGTCTTGTTTTTAACACTTAATTTTCTTTTCATATTTACATGTGAAAATGATAATATAATAAGAATACTTCCCTATACTAACACATGAAAATGATTCTATTGTGTTTTACCTAGCAGTGCTTTATGTCATTTTTAAAAATAATAGTATTGAATTCACACTGAGCCATCCGTAATTCCTTGGTCAGTTTTTGTGATCCATGGCAGGCATTTGTAAGATACTTGATATGGTTTCAAGTTCAAACTCAAGTAACAGAAGAAACTGAATTTACCTAGCCATGAATGACATGGTCTAGTTGAAGGCACTGAACTTAACAGTCATATTAAAGGAAATAAAAATATACAAATTACCTATAAGAATGTAATTTCATACAAACCATTGAACATATTTCAATTTTATCTATACAGTTCAACATTTTATTTTTGAATACTCTAATTGATAATGTTTGATCATATTTGGATAATGCTTAACCAATGGTGGCTAAGAGAAATGAATATATGTATCTGAGTACTTTGCATACTATTTGGCAAGAGATTTAAGCAATGAGAATAATAATTTCAAAACAGATTTTCTTTTAGCAACAGGAATTTTCATAGTTTTATTTAGAAACAAGGAAATAGCAAATTGCCTGATCTAATGTATAGAATCCCTACTTCAATAATCACAAGGGAAGAACTTCGTGTACACACATACATAAGGACTGCTAGGTTTGGCTTTTAGAGCACAGCCAAGATGAATGAGTTGAGAGAACATCAAAACTATATTTAAAACTAGGCTTATAATTGGACTTTTGCTACTGAAAGTGACACATTTTGCTACTCAGAAAGGAGGTACAAGCTTTGAGGCCATTATCTATCCCCAAACTTTTATTGATGATGCACTGTCTACCAGCCATCCAAAAGACTGTGTGTGTTTGTATGTGAAAGGAAAGGAGTTCATCACTGCCAACCATGTAGGAACCAGGGAGGGAAATACATGGATAGCATCCAATTCAACTAATTAATAAGAATTTTTTTGTAATATATAGGGATTAATTCACTTTAAAGTTGTAAAATTAGTTTGTCTTCAGGCAATTCAGGTAATAGTTATTCAGAATAGCACAAAAGCAAAGTAGGGACTTCATTTTTTTTAAGTTAGCATTTATCAAGCACTTTCTATGCCCCAGGCTCTGTGAGATCAGCACCGTTTATTAGTGATCTCATTTATGACTCATAATCACATGAGGTAGATACTACCATTACCCCACTCCCTTCCAATTTTGCTACCATTAAACTTGTTTACACACTTATTCATTAAATGTGTACTGGTCATCTAATACGCACCAAATACTATGAAATGTACAAAATACTGAGGTACATAAAGAATGATGTTTGACTAACAAAACTGAACATATCATTTTAATACATCATGGCATTCATTTTGGATAATCCATCATCAAAAGCTTTATTTTTCTCCATCTCATCCATCTCATCAAGGTCTTTCCTTTCTTAGGCTCTTACACACATTCTTCTCTCTTCTGGTATGCTCCTGTCCAACTCTTCTTCCATACCTCAGATCTTAACTTAAATATCACTTCTTCAGAGATATTTTCCTCAGCCCCCCCAACTAAGTTTTAGTTCTTCAGGTTAACCTCTCAAATTCCCTTTTCATTTTCCTTTATCCCACTCACTACAATTTATAACTACATACTTATGAGTATTTGTTTAATGCCTATATCCCAAATTTGACCATAATCTCCTTCAGGGCAACAGCTATGTCATTTAGGTTCTTACATGAAAAGTTTACGGATTTGCATTTTGTTCTAAATGCAAATAGAAGCCAAGGTTAGATAGCAGGGTAGTGAGATGTTCCTGTTTTTATCCATCTTAAAAAGACATTTTCTGACTGCTGTAATCCTTGGTGCCTTTGAATGTTTTCAATTTAGCTTGTTTTTGGTAAACCAAAGTTTTCATTACTTTTATTTTTATTTTTATTTTATTTTATTTAAATTTATTGGGGTGACAATTGTTAGTAAAATTACATAGATTTCAGGTGTACAATTCTGTATTACATCATTTATAAATCCCATTGTGTGTTCACCACCCAGAGTCAGTTCTCCTTCCATCACCATATATTTGGATTTTTATTTTTAATATTAAAGGGTCTGATTATCATGAACCACTAGTTTTCATACACACATATCTGCTGATCATGTATATATGTGGTTACACAGAATAGATAATCTTCAATTTACATGAACAATTTGAAAACATGTTCTATTTTTGCCTTAAATTAAACACTACCATACTGATCAGCCAAAAAAGTTGAGTAACTGATGTCAGGAATTCTAGATATGTTCTACATAAATTGTTAACTGCTAATAAGAGCAAGCCAGGAAAAGAGTATTAAATGCAATATATCTAGGGCTGACATAATTAGAGGAGGAAAAAGAATATCAAAGCCATAAAAACACTTTGATGTTGTATGAAACTCAGGCTCCAGCAAATATAACATTGATGGATTGATTATATGGCTTTTCAAAGTTTTCCATTCACAGTTAAATCCAAACTAAAAAATTAAGAGCATTGACTTCAGAAAAATCTGGAGGCTTACATATTTTTTCAATGAGCAAAGTATTTTAAAGCATCCTCTAAGTGGGCAGTCTTTTATCATTCATATCCATGCTCACTGAACCAATTTCCTATTTGGAGGCTAAACCAAGGATTAGTTAATTTGATTTAAAAAAATGTCACTAATGAAACATCAGGAAAAGAGAAAAAGGAAATGCTGAAGCATGTGCTGAATAATATTTATAGCTTATATTTATGTATGTGACTCAGATACTTAAAAGTTAATTCAACGCAAGTGAAAAAGAAAATTGCTACTTTATGTGTGACCAAAAATTTACATAACATTTGCAGACATTCATAAAATTCTGGACTATATCTTAAGTTCGCAATCGAGAAAAAAAACTCTAGTTAATAAAAAATGACAAATCATTTAGTATTAAAATTGTGATAGCTGGATCACAGAATAAGAAAGCCATTCTTGCATCAAGCTTCAGTTATGTCCATGTCCTGTTTTTAATTTCACATTACAGACTGAACTGAAGTTGTGTAAATTATGGTCACATATATTCTAAAGTCAAGAACTACTAGGTCATACTTACATTGCATTTCTCCGTGTATCCAGAACTCTTTCTAATAATAAATAATTGATTCTCATAAAGGCAAACTATTAAATCCATTATTTAGATGAATAAATATACATAGACAAATACTGTGTTTTCAGATATTTTCAGCACAGTCTGAGTCAGTGGTCGTATTGACTGAAAATAGCCTCTAATTGGAAAAAAGAGGCATAAACTTTTATGTTCCTTTAGTATAATAGTATAAACTGAGATAAGCTATCACTTTGCAATATCATAAAAATACATTAACATTATCAAAATAAAGAAAAAAGTACTGATATCTTACTTCTCATTCATATTATGAAAACAAAATATTGAGGGCTATATCTAACTATATTTCTAGATGCCATCCATGGGTACTCTGGAATGTTAAAATTAAAAAGATCAAAAAAATTAACACATCACCTAATTTCTTGGAACCATCACTAGACGTTTAGGTAGGGAGCTGGGGATGGTGTCAACAAAAAATAAAAAAAAAAGCCCAAACTGAAGGTAAGTTATATTAAATGTATTTACTAATTACTTTCACGTTGCATTTTTCAAAGGAAGAATATAAGAAATGACAGAGATTTGAATTGAAGAATACAGGACTAATATTTCTTGAACAGTTATCACATGATAAATCTCATTTAATCTTGCCATAAGCCTGCATGATAAGCATAAATATCCCAATTTTATTAATGAGAATATTAGAAAGTTATAAATTAAGTCTGGGCCTAAAAGATTCCCAGGCCATGATCTTTCCTCTCTGCTTTCCCCTCCTTCTAATTTTTAAGTATACCTCAATAAAAGATATGGGATGAGGGAGAGGAAAAAAGTAAGTGCAGAAGAGCAAGAAAGTGGGTAAAACGATAAGAGAAAAATCAAGTCGAAAAGTAGAATTGACTATTAATTGAAGTTTAGTCAAAACATCAAAATACATGTATAAGCCAGCCTCCAAAATGGTTCCAAATAATTTCTCCGCCTGATATTCTTGCTCTGGAGTAGTCAATTCCCATATTGAACATGGTTGACCTGTGTAACCAAAAGGATATTGCAGAAATAACACTACATGATCTAAAGGTAGATCATAAAGGACATTTTAGGTTTCACCTTGTTTTTCCTTGGATCATTCACTCCGGGCGAAGCCAATTGCCATGTCATGAAGACACCCAACCTGATCTAGGGAGAGGTCCATGGGGTTAGGAAGCTCTGTGACTAGTCAGCAGAAAACTGAGGTCTTCTGTCAACAGCCTTGTGAGTGAGCCACATTGGAAGTGGATTCTCTAGCACCAATCGAGTCTTCAGATGACAGCAGCCCTGGCCAACAGACCCTGAGCTGGACTCATTTCTGAATTTCCACCTTAGCCATTCTGGAATTTTTGACCCAAAGAAACTGAAATAATAAACATTTATTGTTTGTTTTAAGCCACTGAGTTTATGTTACATAATAACTGATCACTGATTATACAAAGTTAACTGACAGCTGATTTGTTGGGCAAGATCATTAAGATCATCATGATATGTAAAGTCAATACTATTATTATACATGAAATATTAGGTTGGTGCAAAAGTAATTGCGGTTTTTGCAATTATTTTTAATGTTTTAAACCACACTTTTGCATCAACCTAATAAAAACAAAACAAGTTTTCTTGATTTTTAAAGAAGTTTCTAGTCTGAATTTTAACTAACTTTTAAAACATAATAAACAAATAAGAACTAGAGAAACAGTCTTCTACTTTTAAGTGATAATGAATGCTTAGAGAGACCGAGTTTTGATTCTGAATACAGACAAGGCATGATCTCTAAAGCAAGTTTCAATTCTGCCTGTGAGACCTTACTTAAGTGTCTTAATTTATTAGGCTTCGGTTTCCTCATAGACAAAATGTGAATAATGACTTAATCTACATTAAAATGTTGTTGTGGAGATTAAGTGAATAATACATTTAAATTACTCAGGGCACTAATTGGCATATAACGAGCGTTTAATAAGTATCAGCTGTGACACTATCATCATCATCATCATCATCATCATCATCATCACAAAGGCTCAGTGGAATTCTGCCTAGAGTTAGAGCACTAGATCAAAAGAACTTATTTAAACACTAATTCAAAAAGATATATGAACCCCTATGTTCACTGCAGCACTATTTACAACAGCCAAGGAAACAACCAAGATGCCCATCAACAGACAATTGGATAAAGAAACTGTGGTACGTCTTTACAATGGAATATTACTCTGCCATAAAAAGAATAAAATGTATCATTTGTAACAACATGGATGGACTTAGAGGGTATTGTACTGAGTGAAATAAGTCAGACTGAGAAAATCAAATACCATATGATCTCACTTACATGCAGAATCTACAGAATAGAATAACTGAGCAAACAAAACAGAAACAGACTTATAGATACAGAAAACACTGATAGGAGGCGACTTAGAGGTCTGGGTAGGAAAGGTAAAGGGGTTAAGTACAAATTGGTAGTTACAAAAGATCACGAGGATGTAACGTATAGTATGGGGAATAGAGTCAATAATATTGTAAAAACTATATATATGTCAGATGGGTCCTAGACTTATCAGGGGGATCACTTCATAAATTATATGAATGTATAACCACTATGCTACACACCTGAAACTAATATAAAATAATACTGAATGTCAACTATAATTAAAAAAACAATCATGAGGATATAAAATACAGAATTGGGAATACAGTCAATATTGTAATAACTATGTACAGTGTCAGATGGGTAATAGAGTTATTGTGGTTCTTACTTTATGAGATACATAAATGTCTAATTACTATGTTGTTTTGTACACTTAACACTAATTAAAAAAAAAACTAAAAAATAACTTATTTATTATCAATGAAAGTATCACATGATATTATGAAATATTTATATTTGTTTTACAAGTATTTTATTATGTCTCAATTTTACTTCATGAAATTCTTTTTTAGATGGTCATTGGACCAGGAAATATAAGAGTAAAGGACCATTCAGAAAGAAAGAATAAATTTTGGAAAGCCATACAGAAATAACATATAACTACAATTCATATTTGGCACATGTATTTATTGCATTCTTCTGACCATATGTATAAGCCCACTAAAAGTCAGGGAGGATTAGAGACACAAGCAGATATTAAACATTTTGATCTCATGACTCCTTTGCATTCTTGTAAATTACTGGAGACCACAAATGCTTTTGTTTATGCAGATTATAGCTATTCATATATGTGTATATGTATATATATATATATATATATATATATATATATATATATATATATACAGCTTTAGGTATTAAATCTGAGAAATTTAAAAAATATCTATTAATTCTTTAAAAATAATAATTATAATCCTTTGTATTACTGTGAATAATGTATTTCATGAAACAAAAAACGATTTTGCAAAAAAAAATATTTAATGAGAAGAGCGACAGTTTTATGTCTTGTGAATAATATCTTTAATGTGTGAGTTAGTAGAAGACATCAGTATTGTCAAACCTGTTTCTTCATTCAGCTTGTTGCAATATCACATGTCACATAGCCTCTGGAAAACTGCATTGTGCACTCATGAGACAATGATAGTAAAAAAGCACATGATATTTTAGAATTATTATGAAAATGTATTAATTCATGGATACTTGGGTTCTCCAGATCATATTTGAAAATAATTGAGCTACACCATTCTGAAAGTTAAGAACTAAAGAATCTCAATGGCTCTTTCTCATCCATCTTAGTTTTGCACTAGGGTGGTCTCCAAAGGCTGCACATTTTCCAAATGAGCATTGGTGGATAAGCTTCCATAGGAAAAAAAATGTAGGTTACTTCATCAAAAAGTTCATCCTAACTATGAAAATACATTAAAGAATACAATAATAGTTACTAAAATTATTGAATATTATACTCCACGTATCATACTAAGTCCTTTGAATACATTATCTCATCTAATCTTTAGAACAGTCTCAATTTTCCAGATGAAGAAACTGAGGCTTAGAAGTAGCTTGCTGAAGATTACATCAATAGCAGATGCCAGTGTCTGGCTCTACACTTAGGTCTGACTGACTTCAGCACCCGTTAACATACTGCCTACTAGAGTATACACTGTAGAGAATAAAAAAGAGATATACAGTCCTGGGTTTTGAGCTGTTTACTGTCTACTAGAGAGTTATGACTAACACCCCCCAAATAATGGGAAAGTGAGCTAAGTGATTAGTGGAATTTGTAGTTTAAACAAGGGCTCTATGTCTTCTGAGACTAGATTGCTCAATGGGCACTGAGCTGTAGCAGTGGTGGACAGACTCACTTGAGCTGACTTTTATGGCATAGAATTACTAAAAATAACAAGGTAAGCTAGAACAGAAAGAAGGGACAGAACATTAAATTTAAGGAAGTAGGAAAAAAGCATAGCGTAAGGCATACACTAAGGAAATCTACTTGATGGAAACTAAAGGTTTGTGTGGTGGGTTAAGGAGCATTAATTTGAATAGGCAGGTGGACCACATAGCTCTTGCTGTTGGTGGTGGAGGTGTGGGAGCCCTCCCTCAGCAGAGGTTACTCACCCAGAGAGATGGCAGGAGCCATGATGTCATATGGCTATGTGACCCGAACTTTTAATCAACAACATGCTGGCATCTTTTTTTCAGTCCATGAACTTTATTTCTGTCAGGAGCACACACAGTCAATGACTACAGTGAATTAAATGGGACCCAACATCCTTTCATGTTCTAAGAAATAGTATTTCTTAATCCTGAATACTTTAAACAGATCAACTATTAATCACCTACAATATCTATGGTGAAAATATAAAAATATATCTGTGTGTATAAGTGCTGAGGGATTTCAGCAGGGATAAGAGCAGGAGGGATTTCAGACTATAGACTTACAATTTAATACTGGATCTGGGCATTTCACTGACTGGTTAAGCTTTTATACTCATCAGGATACACATGGTTCATGCAAAGGATACACTCCATGATTGGAGAGACAGTAGACAGATGTCTTGGTAGATGATCTATTTCAACATTATAATTGATGAACGTAGAAAGTATAGTATTGGGGGAATGTTTTATCTCTACTCTTAAAGTTAACTTCCATGTGAATGGACATGGGTGTCCCCCTTAACGTTATTCCCTCTGGAGAAAAGTGATAATTGGATTGGGATTCTGGAAAGAGAAACTGTGTATGTGCAACCAGATCCTTTCCTCTTGTCTGGGAGGTGAACCACCCACAGTTGACATAGTTACGTTGTAAGTGAGTCTATTTAATTTGGGTGCTCAGCATTAGGAAGCTTCTAACCTAGAGATGTGAGGCACATTCTCTAATACCAGCTTCATCAGTAATGAAAGTGATATTTGGTTTCCCTTTTGCCTCACTATATTTTCTTATTACTCGATTGTTTCTGGTTGTATGCAGAGAAAATGTTATTTACTGATCTCCCAAAGACATAAAAAAATATATTGATGATTTTTTTTTTAAAGAAGAAAACATCATGCAACTAAAACTCAGCTATTATGAAGCAGCAGTAATTTCCAGAATAATCGGGTGACTCTGTCTCTAGGATATTTAACTTAATCAAACAGATTGGTTGGCACAGTGTTGAAATGCAGTTTTCAATCTAAAAAGTAAAAAATTGCCTCAGATTTCAGGTAACCTAATTATGAAAACAGTTGATATAACAACTCTTAAATCCTAATTTCTGAACACTTTTAATAACTTTGAGTATCTTGTGAAATTCAGAATTTTCTTTACCTGAAATCTTTCAAGTCAAGTACATAAATTAGGTAGATATACCTAAAGTTTTCCAAGATATATGAGAATTGATGAAAGATGAAGAAATTTCTTTAGGTGACATAGAAGGTAATTTTTTTTTTTTTTTAAAGAAAGGTTGGTGATGAAATTGGTGCATTCTTTTCCTGAGAAATGATAGAAAATTTGTTTTCACATAACTATAACTATTCAACATTGGTGTTTAGAGCTTCAAATAATTTTAAAGTGTTGGTAATACTTCTGAGAGAAGTCAATTTAAAAATATTCATGAAGGGATATTAAATTATTGATCATACTCTACCCTAGAGATTAAACACTATTTCTCTACTCCAAAATACCTACAATCAATATCTATGTATTAAGTTAAAAATTACAATTACAAAGAATTCACTTGTAAAGACTGCTCAGCTATTACGAAGCCAAATTTTACCAAATGAATTGTTCCACTATTATAAAATACATCTACATATTATTAGAATCTTATTTAATGCATTGGAGCAGGGATAATATTGATGGTGACAAAGGAACTTTTTGTTTTTTTATAGAAATATTTAACTGTAAATTGTTTTGAAAATATCAAAATGGTACTAGAATGGGAAAATTGAACTAGCAGTTAATTATTCTCTTTATCATTCTGGATAACGACAACATGACCACAAATGAAATTTTAATGTTGGCTTTTTCTCATTAAAACAAACTCACTTCTTTCCCTACCAAAATGTAAAGAATTGTCTTTTTATTTCCATGCATTAAACTCATAGTAATGTCATATAGCAAATGAAAAATAAGTAATAATTTGTTAATAATAAACAATTAAGAAGTTTTAGGAATGACTAGTCATTGATTTTCTAAAACATATTTCAAATTGTAGGAAATAAATATAAATGGCAAAACTTTAATAAACTTTATATTGATATTCTTTGCTTTTTGTTCTATTGCATGTGGAACTTAAAATCTTTCTGTACTTTATTTTTTAGGATTTATCCTTCTGATCAATTAATGGGCTAGAAACCCACAACTACAGAGCATCTAGAGTTTGGTTATTTTGAAAATGAATATCAAATATTGGTTCTAAATTTTCAAAAACTGGTTATCTGCCTAAGTCTTCAAGTTTTATTGGAAGTTGAGTATATCTTGTGTAATTTTAAATTATCAATGCATTGGATTTATTGTATTATGGAAAGTGCATATAACATAAAGGACTAAATTTGGAAAAAAAATATGCTGTGTGCTGTCAGTAAAAAGGAGAAAAAGCATCTTTTGTATTTTAATTTATAATAATTTGAAGACCTAGGGGGATGTTAATATAGCTAGAAAATGATGAAATATTGTAACATGTAATAAACAAACTTAAATTGTATGATTGATGTAGCTATTTACATATATCATAATAAAATGGTTTTGGAATTTTATCCAGAGTCTAGTAATTCATGCAAATTTTCAATTGTGAGTTTGCTTTTGTCTTTGAATTTTAAAAATCACACATTCTTATTCCTTATAAATGTCATTGATCATTTCCCAAGTTATTAAGAGTATAAAACAAGTTTTTGCCTTAATTTTCATTATGTAAATTATTTTCATTATCTAGCTTTACCTGTGAATATGGAAGCACAAAAATAATTAAAATTTTCCTCCCATGTAACAAGTTGCACAGTTTATAGTAGTTCAAATTTGGCCTGAGGTCTGTTTTTGTGGCAACTCTGAACTAAGAGTAATTGTTTCATGTTTAAAGGGTTGTATGATAGGCTGAATAAGTTCTTCTCCTCAAAAGATACCCACATACTAATCCCCAGAATTTGTGCATATGTTATCTTACAAGGGAAAAGGGATGTTGCAGATGTGATTAAATTAAGAACCTAAAATGAAGAGATTATCCTGGATTATCTGGGCTGGCCCACTCTAATACCATGTGTTCTCAAAAGTGGAGAACCTTTGCTGTCTACGGTCAGAGGAAGATGAGAGGACAGAAGATGTGTCAAGGAGATGCTACACTGCTAACTTTGAAGATGGAAGAGGGGTACCACGAGCAAAGGAATGTGAGCAGCCTTTACAATCTGGAAAAGGTAAAGAAGTAGTTTCACCCCTAGGGCCTCTAGGAAGGAATGCAGCCCTACTGAGAACTTGATTTTAGTCCCGTGAGACCTATGTCAGACTTCTACAGAAATGTAAGATATATTTGTGGTTGTTTTTTTTTAAGCCACCATTTTTGTGGTGATTTGTTACAGCAGAAATAAAAAATTAATTATAGGTTGTAAGAAAAACAAGAAGAACAGGTGATAGAAATACGTGTAGCCTGCAAAGTCTAAAATATTTATCCGGATCTTTACAACTTCTGGTTTAGAGATTAAATTTTTTTTGCCTGGGCTTTTCAGACATAGAATGTCTATATAAATTTTTGGCTTGCATATTTTACAGGTATCGTTTGAAATAATACAACGTAATTTAAAACCAGCCCAATATAGTAGCACGTGAATATTAGATCCAGGTATTGTACTGAGACACACATATATATATATATATATATATATATATATATATATATATATATGTGTGTGTGTGTGTATATATATATGTATATATATATGTATATATACATATATATACATATATATATATATATATATATATACATATATATATATTTGCTAAAAGGCTGGAATTTATTGAAGAACAAAATTGGTACACTTAATGTTTTTATAGTAGTGATCTGGCTCTACTCTCCACTGGACTTTTTTGGGTAAGCATCACATGACGATAATGAAGGAACATCAGAGTAAAAAATCTGGTATGAATATCACATCTATTAATGTAGTTAAAACTGGGCTGATGAGTCCATTGTTTGGAGGCACTAATGGGAACAAACCATGCTAAAGAAAAAGTGTTACAGTTAACCAGCTTAACCATTTTGTGACTTCCAAAATGGAAGTCACAAAAGAATGACTATACTTCCAAAGCTGGGAATTGAAACACATATAAGAAATCATAAAACCAGTCTATATTTCTGATTCTGGGTTAGATACACAGCCTTATTTGCCCAGTCTCTCCCACTGAGTGCAGCTATAAAACTGAGACAGAATGCATGGGACAGCTTTTTGACAACTCTGAATAGTAAGTAGTGGCAGTCCCAGATGATTTGATTGCCAAATCCCCTCAAACATTTAAAAAACATGTAACACCAATTTATTCAATCTGTTCCAGAAAATAGAATAGGAAGGAATATTTACCGTCTGCATTTATGAGGTTTGCATTAACTTTATAGCAAAATCAGACAGAGATAGTTTAAGAAAGATATTCCAATTATTACCCACATTAACACAGATGTAAAAATCTTCAATATAATATCAAATAAAATCAGTGATACATAAAAAGAATTAACACCACAACCAAGTGAGGTTTAACCTGGGAATGCAAGGAAGGCTGGTTCAATATTTGAAAATCAAGCTATGTGACCATCATATTAAGTCTAGTATATGATGTAATTGATGCATTAAAAAACATTTAATAAAACTCATTATCAATTAATGACTAAAACTTTAAGCAAACTAGAAATAGTAGGTAACTTTCTCAACTGATAAAGTGCATCTACACAATACTTACAACTAACACACTTAACGGTAAAAGACTGAATGTTTCCTTCCTAAGACCTGACACAAGGCAAGGATATCTGCTCTTACCAATTATATTCTACAGTACAGCAGAAGAATTAGCTGATGCAAGAAGAAAAGAAAATGAAGTAAAGGCATACAGCTTAGGAAGGAAAAATAAAATTTTCTCTATTCTTGGGCAATGATTGTCTTCATAAAAAATATTAAAAGATTTACACACACACACACACACACACAAACAAACACACACAAGCCAACAAAAACAGAAAAAGCTCAGTAAGGTCACAGGATACAAGTGTGTGGTGGAAAGTCATCTATCTCCATGATATTCATCTCCTAGTATTCATGCCTTTGTGTTATCTCTTCCCTGTGAATGTGGGTAGTACCTGTGAATTGCTTCTAATCAATAAAACATGCCAAAACAGATGTGAGGTCCCTCCTGTGATTGTTATGTTACACAGGTTTTCTTGGTAGAAGACTATCTCTAGAGTGTCCATGTCCTTTAGTGCCTTTGAAGAAGCAAGCTGCCCTGAGTCCTACAGCCACAAGAAAATTAAGATTACCAAAAAAATCTGAAGGATTTTTGAAGCACATCCTTGCCCAGTTGATCTTCCAGACAACCCAACTAAGTCATTTCCAGATTCATGACCAACAGAAATGTGAAATAATAATTGTATGTAGTTTTAAGTCACTAGGTTTGTTGTAATTTATTGCACAACACAGAAAACTAACACAAAACTTAACAAACAAAAATTATATTTCTATATACAAGCAATAAATAATTGGAAATCAAAGTTTAAAACATTACAAAAGCTCTAAAAATAAAATATGTAGGCATAAATCTAAGAAAACATTTACAGGATACTTATGCTGAAAACAATTGAATGCTAATGAAAGAAATCAAAATACTCAAATGAGTGGAGAGATATACTGTGTTCATAATTGAAAGATTCAATATTGTCCATACTAATTATCTCCAAATAGCTCTATAGATTTAATGATCTTCCAATTAAAATCCCTGCAGGGGTCTTATTGGTACAGACAAGCTGATTCCCAAATTTATATGGACAGGAAAAGGAGTTAGTATAAGTAAAGTTTTTTGTAAAGGGAGAATACACTTGGAATCATATAACTGATTTTAAGACTTATAATAAAGGTAAAGTATAATTAAAACAGTGGTATGTGTAAAAAGATAGACATATAGATTAATGGAGCCTAACAGAGATTATTAAAATAGACCCACACAGACATAGTCAATTGATGTTTGGCAAAAATGCAAAGGCAATTAAATGGAGTAAGGATAATCTTTTCAACGAATGATACTGAAACAATTAGATATCTATATGCAGAGATATGAGCCTCAACCTAAATTTTACATCATATACAAACAATTCTAAATGGATTACAGCTATAAATCTAAAATGTAACACTTTTAGAAGAAAATATAGGAGAAATTGTATATTACTTTCTGTTAGGCAAAGAGTTCTTAGACATGACACCAAAAGCATAATCCATAAGAAAAAAAATTGAAAATTGGACTTCATCAAAGTCCAACACTTATCAAATGTTAACATTTGCTCTGTGAAAGTTTTTGTTAAGATAATGTAAAGACAAGCTATAGACTGGGATAAATTATTTGCAAATCATATATCTGACAAATAACAGTTATCCAGAATATATTTTTAAAAATCTCAAAATTCAAAAGGTAGAAATTAAATAACCAAATAAAAATTGGGAAAAGAACCTGAAAAGACACTTTATAAAGAGGATATATAGAAGGAAATAGACATATAAAAACATGTTTATTATCAGAGAAATTTAAATGATGTGGGATTCTACTACATACCTGTTAGAATAGCTTCAAAAAAAAACTATTGACAATACCAAGTTCTGGTGAGGATGTGAAGCAATCTGAACTCTCATACATTGGTGAGAATGCAAAATAGGAGAGCCATTCTTAAAAAAAGTTTGACAACTTTTTGTAAAGTCAAATACCATATAATATGTGTTTACTCTAGAAAACCGAAAACATGTATTCACACAAAACATATACATGAATTTTTATAGCCAAAATTGGAAGCAACCCAAATGTCTTTCAATGGACAAATGTATTAAAAAAACAAAACAAAACAAAAGAAAAACCCACAACTGTGGTACATCTACAGGATGGAATACTACTTAGCAATAAAAGGAACAAACGATTGATAAATACAAAAATTTGGATGAAGTTCAAAGGTATTATGCTGAGTGAAAGAAGCCAGTCTTCATACATTACATAGTGCCTGATTCAATTTATACGACATTGTCAAAAAGGAGAAACTATGGTGATGGCAAACAGATAAGTTGTTGTCAGAGATTAAGTATGGCTATAATGTATGACCACAAAGTGATACCCCATGAGAACTTTGGGAGCGTGTTCTGTATCCTGATGATGGTAGTGGTTATATAAATCTACACGTGTGACAAAATTCAAACTGTACGTCGAAAAATCCAGTTTTACATATTAATTTAAAAATAACATTTAAAAATAAATTTAAAAACCATAGACTAAAAAGCAAAATGGAAGGCCATTCAAAGAAGAGAGGAAGGTGAGGCACTAGTTATCCTAATAAATCTTACTAGAAAGCTACGTGATTTATGTTCTCTAAAAAATCCTATAACCTAATCTCACCTTAACTTTGCATCAGAAATACCATTAAATTATGTATAACAAATATCACCTTTGACAAAAATTAAAATGGTATACGCTTGCTTCTGTAGTTTGTAATCCTGTTGTGCATTTAACACATATGTTTTTATTTATCCTATTTCTAAAATAGCACCTCATTATCCATTATCTCACTAAGCTTTATATTTCTTTCCCATACTTATCAGCCTGTTATAGAATTACACGTTTGTTTTGTTGTTGTTGTTGTCTATTTCCCCCACTAGAATGTACAGTCCATGACAACAATGACTATTTCCTTTAGTGCTCTATCTTCAATGCCTAAAACAATTCCCAGCACACGGTAGGCATGTACGAGGTTGGACAATTAAATTTACACACTCATCCTAGAAAAAGTGTTACATGTCTCATTGCTGAATATCACTATGGTCACCTTTGAAGTACTCCCCTTGGGAAGCTATGCACCGATGCCAGCACCTAGTCCACACTTCAAAGCAATTTTGGAACTCTTTCTGGAATGGCCATCAGAGCTGTCGTCATATTACCCTTGATGTCCTGAATGTCATCAAAATGTCTTCCTTTCAATGTTTCCTTTATCTGGGTAAAGAAAGAAGTCATTGGGGGCCAGATCAGGTGAGTAGGGAGGGTGTCCTGACACAGTTATTTGTTTACTGGCTAAATACTCCCTCACAGGCAGTGCCGTGTGAGCTGGTGCATTGTTGTGATGCAAGAGCCATGAATTGTTGGAGAAAAGTTCAGATCATCTAACTTTTCCACACAGACTTTTCAGCACTTCCAGATAGTAAACTTGGTTAGCTGTTGGTTAACTGTTTGTCCACTTGGTACAAATTCATAATGAATAATCCCTCTCATATAAAGAAAGTTAGCAACATTGTTGCAACAAGTTCACAAACTTAATCAGACTGCATATGAGTATCTGTTGAATGATTGAATAAACATTTCTCATAAATATGTTTCATAGCATTGTCTTCATTTTATAAGCGAGGAATGAGAGGTTCAGAGTGGTTACATAACTTGACAAAGACCTCACAGCTAAGGTCTTATTTTCAAGGAAACACGGTATTTACAACATGGATGGGCCTAGAGAGTATTTTGCTTTGTGAAATAAATCAGACAGAGAATGACAAAAAACATGATGTTACTTATATGTGAAATCTATAAAACAAAATATACGAAGAAAACAGAAAGAAACTGATATATATAGAGAGAACATTTTGACAGTTGCCGTATGGGAGGGGGTGTGGAAGAATAGTAGAAAAATGAGAAGGAATTACTAAATACAAATTGGTAGCTACAACATAGTTGTTGGAATGTAATTTTAAAGTATAGCACAGGGAATATAGTCAATATTGTAATCTAAGTATGGTGTCAGATGGGTACTGGATTTATTGGTGTGATCACTTTGTAAGTTACATAAATGTGCAAACACTATCTTGTACACCTGAAATATATAATATTGTATGTCGACAATAATTGAAAAAAATATATATTAAAAATAAACAAATTGGGAATGAAAGAAAATGATCTAGTTTGATAATCACAGTATGTATTTTAAGTTGACCATATCTATTGACATTTATTTTTTACACTTGATGAGCAGGAATCATGAGTAGAGATTTTTTAAAAAGAACTGACCATACATTGGAAAGTTGGTTTACTGTTTAATTCTATTCTGACTGTATCACCCAAATATAAAAAGATGACTTTCCATAGTTTTACTTTAATGGAAATAGACTAAGTTTTTTCAAGTTACAACCAGATTAATGGTTCCATTAAAGATAGCAAAGAAATATTTTCTGTGAAATCAAAATACTTAGAAAGCACATATTTTAATCATTTTCAAAATGCTAGTCAAAGCCTATAGCAGTGGGATAGTTGTAATTCCTACTGGTATGTTTTAACTTTGTAATTTTTAAATGGGAGACATTTAGTTATAGTATAGAAAGAATAATACTTTAACTCATCTTTAGTTCCTTCAAATGCTGTATAGGGTATTGCGTTTTTACTATTAAATTGTTTATTTTCAAGTTGTTTTCTGTTGTTACTCTTCTAAAACTGGATTTTGCTTGTGTGGGTGTTGTTTTTTTGCTTCCTGTTTTTTTTCTTTATCTTCAACAGTTTTGTTAACAGTTTTAAATGACATTTTCCAAAGTTTCACAGACATATGCTCAACATATATAATTAACTTCTTTTCAGTAGGAAAATACAATGACAATATAAGGGTAGGTATACATTACTAAAAAGTTTTTCCCCTCCTACTGCCTGTTTTTTTTTTTTTTTTTTAAACAAGACAATATGCGTGAAGCATTCAGCGAACAAGAACAAAAGCAATTAAAATCAGAGATCTTATGTTGAAGAATAAAAATGCTGTTTTCCTTCTTTTAACTTTGTGAGTCAAACAAGTTATGAGTTTACTATGCAAGCACCTGGAAGATTAGAAGTACTTGGATATTACCTGAACTATTTCCCAAATAAAGTTATTTCCAACTACCATGAAATGTGGGCATTACTCGCATCAATATAAAATATGTTTACTGTTCAGAAAACTTACTATTGCAGATCCATGAAAAATATACAACACCAAGGCAATGACCATTCCTCTTTTGGGGACTTAGGGAGAACAACTCAACTCACAAAGTGTGACTCATTAATCAGAATTTTCAGTTTAAGACTTAAATTGAAAGGCAAATTAAAAAGGTTATTTGTCAATATAAATGACCTTTTAAAATAAAGAAGTCCATAGCACTTAAGACTACTGTCCTGTAATTGTAGGTTGAAACTGGTGTCCCATGGGAAGGATGATTTAACTGGGATCAAATCATTGGATTTCTAGCCTTGAGAAATCAGTTTGAAATACACCACTACCTATTTTAGTAGCAAATTAAAGAAATCTTTTTAGGGCACAAAGAAGGCGTATGGTGGATGAAAAGGAGGGAAGACAGAGGAATAGGAGCTGTTAGATATCAAAAGAAAATGTTGCTTCTAAAATGGAAGGTGAAATTTTCAGTCTATATTAAGAAAATACAGAAAAATTTCCAGTGGCAACTTAGTAGTCAAGTTCAACTGCTGCCCTCTCAAAATATTCATTGTTGTTGCTTAATACCTAATGTTCCTGGTATTGTCATCTTCTCTTGCATTTTATATTCATCAACACACACACACACACACACACACACACACAGAGAGAAATTTAAAATGCATTTTAAAAGGTGCTTTAATTAATAAAGACTAAATTCTGATAGTTTTTCAGATTAGTCTTTTCACTTTCCATGATTATATTAAGTAAAAGAATGAAATTCAACAATGTACTGTCAAGTTAGATGCAGACATTTGGTTATTGAGAAATACATTTAAATAAAGATAAAAGAAGATGTCTGTTGAGTGTACTCATCTCTCCTAATGGTGACTATGTAAAGAAATACAAAATAATAAAAGCAAATAGACTAAATTAGCTATAAAAACTATAATCAAAGAGGAGATAAAACTGATTTTGGAGATTCAACACAAACCTATTATCTTCTCTCACTCTTCAGCTAAGACTCAATTTGGTGTTTTCTTCTCTTCTAAGTATCTAAATCCCCATTTATCTTCTCTGAAAATAATGCTTGTATTTATTAGTCAATATTTACTGAAGGTTTACTATTTATAAAGCATTGGTATAAGCTATTTGTTACCTTGGTTTTTATCTATCCAATTGTAAAATGGGGGTGGATTTCCAACTGATTTGAAAACTCATATCTACATATCAAAAAGACTCTGCATGAATGAATATAGAAGCTTTATTCATAAAAGCCAGAAACTGAAAGCAATCAAGATGTCCTTCAATAAATAAACGGATATACAAACTATGATACACCCATACAATGAAATACTATTCAGGGATTAAAACAAATAAGATTCAATACCACAAAAAGACAAGGAAGAGTCTTAAATGTGTATTGACAAATGAAAGAAGCCAGACTCAAAAAGCTATATGCAGTAGAATTCCAAATTTTTGACATTCTGGAAAGGTAAAACTATAGATGGTTAAAAGATCAGTGGTTACCAGGATTTGTTGGACATGGGGATAGTGATAAGTAGGTGAAGCACAGAGGAATTTTACTGTAATTAAACTATTCTGTATAATGCTGCAATGTTGGCTACATGACACGATGCATTTGTCAAAGTCCATAGAACAATAAGTGAATCTTGTTATATGCAAATTAAAAAAATCATTTAGGTGGTCAGGGGAATCCTAGAGCAGAAAGCAGAATGTGAGAAAAGCATCTAACTGAAATACAAATGTAGGAAACAACCTCACTGATGGGGTTGAGGAGAAATAGTGTTGACCTGAAGAACTTTAAAAATGAATGGAGGGCTGGCCCGGTGGCTCAGGCAGTTAGAGCTCCATGCTCCTAACTCCGAAGGCTGCTGGTTCGATTTCCACATGGGCCAGTGGTCTCTCAACCACAAGGTTGCCAGTTCAACTCGAGTCCCACAAGGGATGGTGGGCTCTGCTCCCTGCAACTAAGATTGAACACGGCACCTTGAGTTGAGCTGCCACTGAGCTCCCGGATGGCTCAGTTGGTTGGAGAGCATCCTCTTAACGACAAGGTTGCCGGTTAGACTCCCTCAAGGGATGGTGGGCTGTGTACCCTGCAACTAGAAAACGGCAACTGGACCTGGAGCTGAGCGGCACCCTCCACAACTAAGATGGAAAGGACAACTTGACTTCAAAAATGGCCTGGAAGTACACATTGTTCCCAATAAAGTCCTGTTCCCCTTCCCCAATAAAATCTTAAAAAAAAAAAAAATGGAGTTCATTTTTAACAATTTTAACAATTAACAATTCTGATGCAACTACCATATATATATATATATATATATATATATATATATATATATATATATGAATTCAGCAATTAAATAAATGGGTGGTGGATGGGGAGAGCCAAATTTCTCAATTGTAGCAGGAGGTTATATATAGATAAGCAGTCAAAGGGAGGAGAATAATCTATGTGGTAATGGATTAGAGTTGGAGACATCATTATGAATTCATGTTTACCTTAATATAGATACGTGTACAGATGGTTACATATAGAAATATTTATAAATATGTGTAAATACACAGGTTAGTATACACACATATAGTTCCTTGTTCTGTCAGCTAAAAAGGCCTAGTAGCAACACCACCCCAGGAGCAACAAGCACTCCTAGGATGCAGATATTGGTTTCTAATACCATTCTCCAATGAAAGGAACCAGGACTCCTTAGAGAAATGCATTATTCTAAGATGGGGCTAGAAAATATACAAGATGAGTCTGAAACCTTTTATGTTGTCAGGAAATAAGGAAGTGCTTACCACACACACACACATAATTTGAGCAACAACATAAATGATATAGCATTGAATTATAACCCAAAATATAAGATAAGTACACGTGATTCCATAGTAATATAAATAAATGATTTTATAAATAAATAAATGGGGAAGAATTGACAACTCTCCATACAAAATAATTTCAAAGAAATTATATAGCTATTTCAGCCTCAAGGAGGTGGAGCACAACTCCCTACCCCTTAAGTGTGGATTGTGCTTAGTGACTCCTTACCCAAGAGTACAGCATGGAAAGAGGAGAAAAGAAACTAATTTTACAGTAGAGAAAGCTGACAAACTCTACCTCAGTTAGGTGATCAAAGTCAACATCAACAGGGGTAAGTCATGTTGATAGTATGTATCCTGGATATGATGTGAGGAAAATGGCTTTTTACCTTTGCAATTTCACAAAATACATAATTCTACTCTAACCATGAAAGAAAAACATCAGACATAAGATGAACTTTCTGAAAAATACCTGACCAACATGCCTAACAGTGTCAAGGTCATTAAAAACAAATGAAAGTCTGAGAAATTTCCATAGCCAAGAGGAGGAGACCTGCTGACTAAATATGATGTGGTATCCTGGATGGAATTTTAAAAAAGGAACCAGACATTAGTTAAAAATCCAGTCAAACTGAATAACATACAGATTTTTATTAATAGTAATAGTAATGTAGCACTATTGGTTTATTAATTGTGACAAATGTGCCACACTCATATATAATAAATAATAGTGGAAACTGAGTGTAGAGTATACAGGAACTCTACTATCTTCACAAATTTCCCATAAACATAATTTTTTTCTGAAATAAAAAGAAATTAAAAAGTATTTCACACACTCAGGTTATTCTAAACATAGTAATTTCCAGTAACTGTATACAAAACTAGTTTACCTTTTTTAGAAGAATATTTGACTCTTTGAATCAAAAGAGTTTCAAAATCTATGTTCAAGTGAAGTAAATTCTCTAATTCTATGTCAACTCAATAATATTGAATTCAAGGAACAATTGCATATATTTGTAACAACTCTAAATGTATTAATCTCAACAAAGCATTCTTCAAATTTCATGTGTTTTGTGGAGCTACAAGATTGACAAAATGCTGTTGCTGGCAATTAGACCTGTGCATTGATTCATGCTAAAAATAATTTTCATTGATTTGTATTATGGAAAGTTTCAATTTCAACATAAATTCTTGTGATTGTCTCCATAAATCACAAGTAAGTATTTTCTTTTCTTAGAGCTTCAAATTTAGTTTATTTACCTAATATATGATATCAGTGAGACAATGTAACATACTGCCATTTAGGTCTTATTGACTATCTGGCAAGCATTTCCTTCATGAAAATTTTGAGTTGGAATTCATAATACATTAAATCTTTGTGACTACTTTCCATGATTCAAAGAGTACTAGTAAAGAACACAACATCATTAAGTTCGTTTTATTCTATGTATTTCAATGGTTCCATAAACTGATGATGATTCATAGCATATATATCAATAGATATAAATATTGATATATGTGATTTTCACAAGTGTATCCATGACATTTGTCATAGAGTCTGCTTCAAAAAATTCAGCACAAATATTTTTGACATCGTACAGTGAAATAAAGCCATAAGAAAAACACCAGTCTTGTTTTAAACTTTCAATAAATTCAGACTTTTTATGTAACATTTTGGAACCATGATAATGAAAATTAAATTTTTCATATCTAGCTAAAATTCTTCTCTGATAATTAAAATTCAAAAATTTCTGTTCTATGAACTTGATTTAGTCCATGAAATGAATTTGTTTGTAAATTTGGAAGTCTTCTAAGGAGAAAATATCCAAGGAATTGATTGGATAGTGTCTCTTATTTTGTATGACTCATCTAAAGCTAAAGAAAAATACTCGTGATTTTTCAAACTTTGAATCAATTGATATTTAATGTTAGAAAACTTGTATATAGTATGGGCAATTGGCGATAAAGGAAGATCTTTCAGCTTCTGTAAAAGATTCTTTTTCATCTTTTCTCCTTAACTAACAAAATTTCCATAATTAAAATAATAGTTTTTAAAATTTTCCCATCAAAATAGGTTTCTTTTTTTTAAAATTAAAGTTTATTGGGGTGACAATTGTTAGTAAAGTTACATAGACTTCAGGTGTACAATTCTGTAATATATCATCTATGTCTCACATTGTGTGTTCACCACCCAGCGTCAGTTCTTCTTCCATCACCATATATTTGCACGTTTCTTATTTGTGCAAGAATCAAATCCATTTTATAGCAGTCCAAAGTTATAAACTCAGTATTTGTTAAATATCGTTTTAAAACTTTTATTGAACATTTAATTCTTATGTCAGTAACTATGTTGATCTTTTGTTACTATTGAGAGAAAACTATTTATTAAATTCACTGTACTTTCTGAGAATGTCTCTCAATTATGCCAAGTTTATTATCTTAAGAATCATTTTGTACAACAAATAATTTTACCATTTTGCTCTGCCTCAGCAAATTTCAATTGTCATTCATGGTAAAATATGTAATATATTTTTATCCAGTCTTTTTTTTTTCTTTACTGTTTCAATTGTAGTGCTAGCATCTACATTTCCAATAATTTCTGCATCTATCATACACCTTTGTTTTAAATGTAAAATTTTGCTGATACTAGCTTTTTAACCTAGAAACACAATTTAATTATAGTTACCTATGGTTTTCATAGTTATCATTGCAATTTAGGCTGTCTGAATAAAATATTCAAATAAGCACATTACAATGTAAATAAAAATAGGGGTAGGGTAGCTTGGGACTTGGAATGTAGTAAAAAATGGCTAGGGCTAACAGGAACAAAGTAAAGACACAACTCCTACCCAGGCCCAGAAACCCAGAAAGAGAATAAATTTGTTCGGGATACTCCAAGAGCCCTAAGTAGAAAGGATACAGTTAGCAATCTAACCAGCCTCTGGATTCATTCACAAGGTGACTGCCTGATAACTCCATGGAAATAGTAGCCATACTTATACTTTGAGACTTGAATATCATATATGCAGCAAAAGTTCTTGAAGTATGGGGAGAAAGACTTTACCAACAATTGGTTTTAGGAAAGAATATGGCAGCCTTTAGAGAAAGGGGACTAAGATAGAAGACATATTTCTTCTTTTTATCAGCATAATAATTTACAGTATAACATTCGGTTTGAAGTAGAAACCTCCATTTCTCATTAAGCTTTATTGGTATATTTTTTTCAAATCCAAAGCAAGGACATCAGCCTGGAAAATATCTCATTAATACCAGCAACAACTGCAATATAAAGTCCATAAATTATCAGCCAAACCACAATTTCATTATTAGACTTTACAACCTGTTAGGTTCCATTCAATGGCTAATGTTTTTCACTCTTCGAAATCCCTGTTGCCAAGAGTTTCTATGTACTATTCATCACTCTGAATATGAAATGTACGTAGACTTGGTTTTACAAAACAATGCAACCAGTTACTGATTTTCCCAACTTAATTCCTATACTTTCTACTTTTCCCTTTACCCCATTATTTCAATTAAAATTTTACAAACATGTCCCTCTTCTGAAAACAATTTCTTTTGTCTTCTGAAAAGATATATAATGAGCTACATTTCATACCTTCATTGTATAGCAGGATAAATGGATTTAATTGCTAAAATGTGGTCAAGAGAGTCACACACTTTAAGAAGAGCATTAAAATTTTCCTGTAAAATTTATCCATACTGATGGTTATTTTCAAAACTGAATTTTAAAAGAAGGGTCCATTCGGCTACATTTGAATAGGTGAAATTTTTAGGCTGTTATTACCTGCAGAAAGAGTGAACCAGCATTTCAACATGAATGCATGGTAAGTGACCTTTAAAAATGTTTTTCAGAATAAAGCTTTCTTTTTTCTCTTGCTGTTTTTTAAAATAAAATAAAATAACCTGGATTAGGAATACGATAAACCCTAGCTAAAGCTGTTCAAATATTCTCAGAAGTGAATAAAGCCAAACGTTTTCTCTGGCACATCCCTTAGGGACAGGAATTCTACACATTAGTAGTTATCATGTAACTTACATGTATGATCTCTGACTACTAAGAAAGAAAAAAAAGACTGAAAGTTTTTTTTCTCCATTTTTTATTCAACTAACATTCATTGAATATTTGACACAAACATCTAACAATTTTTAAAGTAGTGTTGGAAATGCACAAATATGTAAGATCCAATCCCTCTTTTTAAGCAATCTTTAGTGTATGAGAAATGATAAAATGCAAAAATATAAATTAGCTCATGGTAATTATAAAGATAGTTGGAAATAAAGTAGTTCAGGTGGCGACTTTTATTTACCTCTGCAGACTCACCCTCTACCATTCTTGACTCTGCTCTGTTATCCTAAAAGTCTGACCTGTCTAAATGACATTTACAAGCTTTGGCTTCCATTGGGTTTGACGAGTGGGGAGTCCCAGCATGCTTTCTTGAGATAAGAGAGAGCTAGAAGAGCAGAGTTGGAGTGTTCAGGAACGATTTAGTTTCTGAGCTTCTTCCTCATGATGTCAGAGTGAACTTGGATGTGTTCCTGAGTCAAGGCCTCAATGCCTGCCAGTTTCCTCTTCGCAGAGCTCTCTCTGTCCGGATCCTGCTAACTGATCTCTTCCCTTGCTCTTTCAGGTCTAGAGGTGGTACCTGGGGGAAGCACCATGGAAGCACCACAGGGTTCTGCAATGTCCCTTGTTGCGGAACTCTACCCTGCCTAATCTCTGAATTTGAGAGTGCCATTCACTCGCTTCGGTACTCAGAAATAGAAGTGTTTGAGAACAAAAGGATCAGTTCTAGCCATCAGGACAATTCTGTTGTTCTCTTATTATGTAGTAAATAATTGTTAGAATGGAAAAGTCAAAGGGTTTTTTCTTTTTCTCTACTCCATAGCTAAAAATCTTGTACCTACTGTGAAACAAATGAAAATGTCTCCTATTTTTAAAAAGTCAAATATTAAGTTTACAACTCCCTGGACAACAGGCATGACTCTTCTCGTCTACTTCGCCACGCTGTTTAAAAATTGAGATACACTTAACATACCATAAAATTTATCTTTTTACAGTGAACAGTTCATTGATTTTTAATATATTTAAAAGTTTGGGCAACATCACCACTACATAATTCCAGAATATTGTCATCACTCCACAAAGAAACCCCACATCTCTTAGCCTTCTCTATGCGGTTGCATTATCCCCTTAGCCCTAGGCACTCACTAATCCACTTTCTGTCTCTATAGTTATGCCTGTTCTAGAAATTTCATATAAATGGAATCATACAATATGTGGCCTTTTATGTCTGGCTTCTTTCACTTAGTAAAATGTTTTCAAGGTTCATTTATGTTTCAGCATATATCAGTTCTTTAATCTTTTTTATTCCAAATAATATTCCATTGTATTCATATACCACATTGTATTTACCATAAGGTGATGGACATTTGGGTTGTTTCCACTTTTAGCCTATTTCGACTGTTCATATACAACTTTTTATGTCGACATATATTTTTATTTCTCTTAGGTAAGTATTAGGTTGGTGCAAAAGTAATCGCGGGTTTTGCAATTAGTTTTAACGTTTTAAACCGCAATTACCGTTGCACCAACTTAATACCTAGAAGTAGAATTGCTGGGTTCCATAAGTATGGGGGCTAAAAAAAATACTTTTCTCCCAGCTTTTAAGCTCATCTGGTTGGGCTAATAATCAGGTTAACAGACAGATTAACAGGAGAAAATCAGACTTTAATATGTGCGCAAGAGGGAGTCACATAAACATGAAAATCTCAAAGACAGTGAGGCAAATTTGGGTATAGATGTCATTTTGGATAAAGAGTAAAGGGGGAACAGGACCTTAGATTTCAAAAGTGAGAATGGGCAATTTACAAGCAATTGAGGAAGAGCAGAACACACAGGGCAGGCAAATTCTTGCTTCCATGGGACACAAGGGATGATCTAGCTGCCAGGTCCCTGCCTGGAGCCCTATATCCACCACATTCAATTCAAATGATGGTAAGGCAAACATCCTAATGTCCTTCCTGGACCAGGCCTTTCCATCTGAATCTCCTGGGCAGGAAAGGTGGGGGGTCCAACGTTCTTTCTGAATCTTTTGTTTTTTTAATAATCAGCTTAAAATCAATATCCCAAAAGGCAGCTTTAGGGTGGCAAAACTTTAGTCCCCTTCATAGGTCACTCTATGTTTAACTTTTTAAGGAAGGACCAGATTTTTCCCCCCAAAATGGCTGCACCATTTTACCTTCTCTTCAGCACTGTATGAAGGGTCCATTTTTCCAAATCCTTACCAAGGCTTGTTACTGTCAGGTTGTTTGTTTGTTTCTTTCTTTGTTTGTTTGTTTTATAGATAGCCATCCTAGTGGGTGTGAAATGGTACCTTATTATAGTTTCTCCATGGCATTTTAAATTTCTGAATCAAAAGTAGTTGCATAATACTATAGGAATGGTTAATGAGCAAACTGATGCAGCATGCAGCATATAAAGATGGGTGGGCTTAATCCTGTGAGAACAGGAGGTGGCAATAAATCTGATCCTGCTAATTAGTATCAAAGGCCTTGATTCAAAAGGAAAATATTATTTTCTCAAAGTCAGAAAAACCAGGAATGCCTCCCTGAGGAAATGACTCTGTTACCCTTGAAAAGCAGATGAGGTTGCTTAGATACTTTCAACCCAAAAATGTGTAACAAAGAGAATGAAAAAAAATAAAATCTGATAGTGTTTAGCATATCATTCCTCACACCCAGGAAGGAGGGGTTAGCTTAGGTTCTAAAGGTGGAAAGAGGAAGTAGCTGAAGGGATAATAAGGAGAGAGGATGGCGCTTGGAGAAAGAGTCCTTTCTTCTGGGAAAGGTAGATCTGTTGACAAGTCTTGTGTGGGAGGACCATGTGTGGCAAGGACCATTTCCCCAGCAGGCTGTCTGTAAAAGGGACAATGGGTAATGGAGTAGTGGGAAAGGTGGGGCAGAAAGTGGAAGGCAGGTATCTTGGAAGTTAGGCCGTAGCACATTCCTCACTCTCAAAGCAACAGTGTGTCAGTAAATGTGCCATACACACCTGGATCCTGTGTAACCCTAAGGAAGGGAAGGCCTCCATCAAAATGATTGAAATGTAATTTCTCACTACCCAGGCACAAAGGGGATGCCGTCCAACATATTCTAATTTGGAAAAAATAAAGTAACATGGCATTCTGGTATATGAGTGTGTTGGAGTAAAATTCATGTGCACTACCTCCTGAAAGTAAGTGAAGAACACAATACAAGAGGAAGGGAACATTGTATACTTAATATCACTCTTGATTCAGAGCTCTTTCTCCAAAGATTGCTTTATGACCACAAGAGCAGTGTTTCTGGCATTTTGGAAGTCCCTGGATGTGGATGTTAGAAAAGATTATCCTTGTTTGCAAAGATCACTTAATAAACATTAATGAAGATTTATTTCTCTCTCATGCTATGAGAGCCTAGACTGGGAGGCTGTTAAGCTAATCATATATTTTGGAGGTAATATTTTGTCAAATGTTCCATGCTTTTCAAAATAGTAGTCAATATAAATATGTCTTTATCTCCTTAATGATATCATAAGAAATATTTATAATGTTATTTTATTTACAGAAATAATTTCCTATGGCCAGAAGACAAATGTTTATTAGTCTGAACCATATAAGGAAAACTATGATTGCTTTTTCTTAGGTGTTGCTTATTGGTCAGCTTAGTTATTGGTCAGCTTTACCCTGATGTATATTTCCTTCCAAAATGCAGCAACACCCTCAGATCTTGATTTTCTCTTTATCTTGGCTTCAGTATTTTCTAATAAATCATCACAATATGGCAAGAGAACAAGCAAGGGGTATTGACATAGAACTTTCTTTTGGTAGCTATCATAATAGCAGAGCCAGTGTTTTTAATAGAGGTGTTAGTAATTAAGTCCTACAGCACCACAATTGATATAATGTTCAGAAGCAGGATGCTTTTCCAGTATGATGCAAGTGAACTCCGTTTGCTCACTTCCACCCCCACCTTCCTTATAGAAGAAGAAAATTAAGGCACATGGAATTCAAGGAATTGGTCATGATAAGTTAGTGTGAAAATAAGAACTTGAACTGGATTTTTAAAACTTTTCACCCATTGTTTCCCTAGGATGCCAGACTGTCTATACAATATGGCTCACTACCACGGATTTTCAAATATTCATTTCAATATTATTTTTTATCTCTACAGTGTAGTTAAGATTAATTTATTAAAATGTGTGGTTTTTGAATTTCGGCATTGTTATCAATGCTTATTGATAGAAAAGCATTGGGTAGAGAAGTTCAGATGAATAAAACTTAAAAGAGTAAATAATTTATTCATCCATAAAGCTATTTCAATATACTGCTTTCCATATATTAGTGGTAACCTCTATTCCTTGGAGCCATCACATTTGTTTTTCAACTTCATTCTTTCCATGTAAATGAATGAATGTATTGAAATGATAATTTTGGTGTTTTCCAGACTCCTAGTGCCTAAACTTACATGGCAATGTCCTCATTACTCTCTCCAGGCCCGGAAATCCTTTCGTTTCAAACATTTGTTTAAAGTGTTAAACCCCTCTTTTTGAAATGTTACTCCAGGAGGATTAAAGATAAAATGATATGGAAAGTAACCAGAGTCATAATACAAATAGAATCAATTAAATAGCTATTAGATATACAGGCTATTACAGTAAAAATTGATATTATCTCTTATTAAGCAAATAAAATAATATTTGTTTAAGAGTACTTTCTATAAGAGAAACACATTCCAAGATGTGATATATTTAATGTAAACACTTTGCTGTTTTTTAATATTTAATGGTTTCTACCTTATTATTAGCACTTCTCGTCTTATGTGCATACACGCCTTTGAAAATCATCTGAGATTCTTTTCATACAAAATTTAAAAAGAAGGTAAGGAATGAAAAGAAAATAATACGGGGGATGAAAGGGGTGGAAAGGGAGGAGAGAATGGAAAAAAAGCATGAAAGTAGAAGCATAAAAAGAAAGAAAGCAAAGGTGGAGACTAGAAAACTGATAGACATATAGGATGTAGTAAAATATGGTATCTTGACATCCATGATTTTTTGAAACTTCAAAGTTTAAAGGAAACATGATTTAAGTAAGAAATGTAGAATGGCACATGTAGAGGTACATGTCTAACGTTGCTTATCGAAATCATACCATGGCCCAGCTATTTTAGTGCATTCAACTTTAGTTGAATTGTTTCCTTTAAAATCTTGCCAATGCTAGGTAAAATAATGTTTTACAGATATTCATTTTTTTTTCTCAAAATGGCCAAATAATTAAGGACTTAAAGCTATAATACAGTGTATAGTCAAGTTAAATCCACAAACCTATTATTTGCTGACTGACGAAACGGAATAAACAAAAATACTCCGGAAAGTCTAGTCTGTGCTCAGAAACTCTAAAGCTCTTTAACTAGTTTATGCCATAATTACCAAAGGTGTCATTAACTCTGAACCAAGGGACATTTTTCTTTTATACGCAGACTACTACTGTCTTTCAATTCCAGAATAAACTGCTGAGTTCTCAAAAGCTTAGTGACTTTAACGTGTGATTCTATTTGTTTCATTTACTTTATTTAACCTTTTTGAACGTTAGGTGTTTATGACATTTTAAATATACATATCAATTCATAATTGATTCCCTAATGTTTACCACATGGGAATTGTCTAATATAAGTTAGTCCAAGATACTTTTCAACATAATAGTATTATAGTACTGATGGTCCTCAACATCTGAGCATTGTTTGAATTTCACTGTTAAATCCTTAGGTACATATTTGCTTTTTTTTTTTTTTTTTAAAGTGTTTTCAAATAAATACTCGTATGTTATAAATTGAGTGTGATCAAGGTATGAAGTGCTTCTCAAACTTTAGTGCATATCAGAGCCATCTGGAAGGACTGGTAAAATCTAGAGTCCTAGATCCCACCCTCAGAGATCCTGATTCAGTAAGTCTGGGGTGGGCCTATGAATACACATTCCTAACAAGTTCCCAGGTGACACTGATATTGTCAGTCTGCTTACCACACTCTGAGTTGATGCCACAGTATGATTTAATTTATTTAGGGACGTTTTTTCAGCTCCTGATATCTAGATACTTCTTTAGTTTAGGAGCAAATAGTGAGATCTGTATCTTAAATTAAGGCAATATAGTGTCTCCTCTTTCCTTCAATGTTCTCTAATTTGTAAGTGAATGTTATAATACTGGAGAGCAGAGGCTTGAGGTTTCATTTTTGAGGGGTTACCCCCTCCCCAACTCTAAACCAAGGTGTATGAAAGCTCAGGAAGTGAAGGGAACTGCTCTGTGAGATGAGGCTGAAAAATTAAACCCAGTCCAGAGACTTGCTGTCAAGTAAGAATAATTTACTCTAACTCATGTACCATAAATTTCAATATTCTAGTTATGGTTCACAACAGATTCTCACTGTGTTATTTTTATTCAGTTATCTTAATTCCGTATAGTAAACAGTTTTTAGTCATACTTTATTAGTGCCTATAACTTTTCTGAAAATACATTTTTGTATGTCATTTTTTTAACACAACAAAGAGCCTTGATGATATAGCCATGTTATTCATTAAACAATATATCAGAATAGCTCCGTGAATGTAATTTCCATATAAAATCTCTAGTAGATATGTAATAATTTAGATTTATGCCATCACTTTAATGAAAAAAATAAACTTATTTTCATTAAACAATATTGAATGTCAAAATCTCGAGTTCATTTTTAATGTAGAAACTTTAAATAACACCAGCTCTAATCTTAGTATTATGTATTTACTTAACTGCAAAATATATAATATGGGTTTATCTTAGACATAGGTATCAACTTAGTGTTACGATTACATTTCTGAATTCTGAGTCTAAGAAAAGCTTATAAATATTTAATGACTGTTGCCCTTTTGAGGCATCTAAATTAATGAAATGATTGATCATTTAAAATATGGATTATCTATATCAGGGTTTCTTGGGATATTTTCAGTTCCATAGCTCTTTACTGTAGGGGGCTGTCCTATGCATTATAGGACAAACGGCATCACTGATCCCTACCCAATCATCTCTACAGTATAGTTAAATTAAGATTAGTTTATTAAAATTTGTGTTTTTTAATTTTGACAGTTGTGAATGCTTATTGATGGAGAAGCATTGGGTACATAAGTTCAGATGAATGTAAATTAAAAGAATAAGTAAGTTATTCAGCCATAAAGCTATGTCAGTATACTACTTTTTCATATATTAGTGGTAACCTCTATTCCTTGGAGCCATCACATTTGTTTTTCAGCTTAATTTTTTCCATGTAAATGAATGAATGGATTTCCACTAATAAATGTGTTTAAGTGAAAATTTTGGTATTTTCTAGACTCCTAGATGCCATTTGCAACTCCTAGTCCCCCAAGTTGTGATCACCAAACATCTGGTTGAGAACTGTTAGGAAATATGTTTCAGCAACCTGGTGATCTGGGTTTGGAACATAGCATTCTATCCTTCCTACAAAATTGGATGTCTCTATGTTATGTCATAAATATCCAGAACAATCCTTAGTGAGATCTGTTATCTATATGCATTTGAATACTAGAGTTGGTTAATACTATTTTGAAAATGACACAGGTTTTGTTGAATTGATTGGTTGCCTTGATAACAAACATAAAAGGAAAAAAAATACATTACAGCTATTTTTTCTAATTATATCTGTAATTCATAATAATGGTATAAAATTTAGAAAGTGAAGTAAAGCATATAGGAGAATGTAAAGGCTACCAAGGATAGCCACTATTAGCGTTTTGAAATATTTATGTTGTCTGTATATATATTTTTTATAAAATTGGGAAAATACTGGTATGCAATTTGTTACTTATATAGTGTGGTTTTCTATTATACCTAATATCATATTGTGTGCATTTGCATATATCATTAAATTTTCTTTGGAAAACATTAATTTTTTAAGTACCATAATTAAGAAAAGATAATTTATTATTCTACCCTTCTCATTTGTGCTTTTCCAATCCTTTTTAAACTATTAAAATGTATAAGCATAAAGAAAATAGTTTAATACATAGCATTCAATTTGTCTTTGAATGACTTATTTTAATTCCAGTGTGAGAAATGAAGAATTTCAGCCAATATTTTCCCCTTATACTTGGTCTTTTCATTATTCTATTTATGATTTAAAACTGACCACAGCTACATAAAAAAGTAAAACATCAATACACATAAAGTGATAGAAAGGACTGAAAATAATCCACACACAGATAATTTCAAATTGTTTTCTGTCTTTACAGGCAAAATCAATTGGAAATAAGATTTTCAGGTGCCTATCCTCAAATCCTATTGCTTCTTTAATGAAACAATAAGTTAATTATACTCTTTCAATAACTGTATAAATATTCTAAGATAATTTAGTCAGTTTCCATTTAAAACTGGTATATAAGAATAATCCATCTATCCACTTCTAGGTATATACCCAAGAAAAGAGAAAAACATGTCCACACAAAAACTTGTATGTGAATATTCATAGTAGTATTATTCATAACAGCAGCACAAAAGGTGCAAACAACCCAAATGACTATCAATTGATGAATGTATAATGTAAATTAAGTATATCAATACAATGGGATATAATTCAACTTTAAAAGAGAATGAAGTACTGATAATATGTTACAACATAGATGAATCTTGAAAACATTACATGGAAGAAGTTACATGAAAGAAGCAGTCACAAAAAAAACCACATATTGTATGAATTCATTTATATAGAATGTCTAGACTAGGCAAATACATAGATAAGGGAAATTTGTTGTTTCCAAGAGAGAAGAGAAGATAGAATAAAAAGAGTAACTGCTAATGGATTCCAGGTTTATTTTGTGGGTGTTTATAGTATTCTGAAATTAGAAACTGAGGATCGTGCACAACATTGTAAATGTACCATGTTTCCCTGAAAATAAGACCTAACCGAAATACAAGCCCTAGCATGATTTTTCAGGATGACTTCCCTTGAACATAAGCCCTAATGTGTTTTTTGGAACAAAAATTAATATAAGACCCGGTCTTATTTTTGGGGAAACACGGTAGTAAAACCCACCAAATTGTATTCCTTAAAGAGTGGATTTCATGGTGTATGAATTATATCTTAATACAAAGAGCAATCCATCTATAGTCCATTTTGCAATAGATAACATACGAGTACATGATATAACAGAGATGCCAAAAAAATGTATACAAGTGGACACTTTTTTTTTTCTAAGGAGGGCACAGCTCACAGTGGCCCATGTGGGGATCAAACCGGCAACGTTGTTGGTATCATCACCACAGTTTAATCAACCGAGTTAACCGGTCACCTTGACAAGTGGATACTTAGTCAGTGTTGCTCAAGCAGTAGTTCGCCAAAATTAGAAGGGTCTGGATACTGGTGGTAACCACTTTGAGCAACTCTTGTAATTGCGGAAGTCAAATGTGACATGTATTCATCTTTTGCTATTGGTATATATTGAGTATTACAATTTTAATAGTTTTTTCCTTTCTTAAAATATGCATACATTTTTGGCACCCATAATAAGCAAAGTAGAAAAACATATAGATACCATCTCCAAGAACGGAGAGAACTCTATTTGATAAGGAAATTGGAAACCTATCTTTCAGTTAAGAAAAAAACTGCTTTAACTCTAATTTTTCGTTTCCATTGCTTTAAAGTAAGGAGAGTCGTAGAATATCAAGGTGTCTATCTGTAAATTTTTCCACTTGCAAGAAGCCACTCTTCCCTGGAGATTCAGGATTTTAATCATACATATATATGTAAATTTTTTGCAGTGACATTGGTTAGTAAAATTATATAGGTTTCAAGTATACATTTCTATAATACATCATCTATATATTACATTGTGTGCTCACCGCTCAAAGTCAATTCTCCTTCCATTGCCATATACTTGACCTCTTTTACCCTCTTCTACCATCCCCCTTCTCCCCTTCCGTCTGGTAACCACTAAACTATTATCTGTCTATGAGTTTTTGCATAAAATAAACTTTATCATAAAGTTAGTTTGGTAGTATCACCTTCCACTTCCTAAGAGCTTCTTATCAACATTATCCCTGGGAAAATCAAATGACCACTGTCCTTCAAACACAATAAGAAAGCAGTTGTTTAATGTTTAATTTTATAAATCTAATTAGTGAATCATCTGCTAAAATTATTCTGGTTACTTTGGGTCAGGATCTGAACCTCTGTCCCTTGCCAAGATTTATGTCTATCTTAGAGAAAGAAACAGTTGTAGTTGTAACATTTTAATAAATTGTGAGAAAGAGGAGGTCAGCTCTAAACACATAACAAAGCCATACTACTCCCTTCTCAGCCTAAGGCTTTAGGAGGATATCAAGTTATTTCAGTTTTTAAATCATTCTAATGTATTGTTGACCGATCCACCAAGAATTTAAATGCTGTGAGAGAAAACGTAAGGCCTATTTTTGTCCATATGGGGAATCACTGTGGATATTTGGAGAAAAATACCATACTATTGTGAAATGTCAAAAGGAATGAATATAAAAATCTTTGATGAACCTGCTGTTAAGCACAGAGTGTGAATATCTTTCCCCGAGCCTATTACTGACTTACTTCTTGATTTGAATTCCTCTCGTTACAATGGGTGCTATATGCACACATGAAACGACAAATGTGGTAAAGCATGTTGGCTGGCATTTAAGAATGGATCAGGTCACAGGGGACAGTGACCTCATTGGAAGGTATACAGAAATGCAATGTGGAAAATGAGACACAAAAAAATTAGGAAAAGCAACAAAACTTGGCAAAGACACTTCTGCGAGTAAAATTGCAGGTAAAGTCCTCAGTGTAATGAGCGATGTGAAATCTCACTGATTTGTTAACAACAAATGTTATTTAACATTCAGTACCATTTAAGTTTCATAAATACTGGGAAACAAAGATCTTTAATACAATATGCAATTTTGACAAGGTACAACTATGTGTTTACATTTGCAACGTTATGCCTCAGAAAACATGAGCAAGTAATGTCAATCAGATGGTGAAAGTGAAAAAAGTTTAAATAAAGAACAAGTGCTCCATTAACTACACAATCTGAAAAAAATAAAATTGGAGACAAGCTGTGAAAAAATATCACTTTTTCAAAATACAGAAAATTTAGTTCTACTTCCACCTCATTTCTTAGGATTAATACACTGCAATTTTAATACACTGTTCATGTGTTCTAATCATGTCAGATGTGTGGGCGTCCAGCAAGCCTTTATGAGAAATACAGAATGCAAATAGTGCAATTGTCTTCATGTCACAGTTGGCTGAACTCTGTTGGCTCCCAATTTATCAGCTTTTAATTGTAACAGATAATGTTTATTACTCTAGGAATGGTTAATCTTGTGAAGATAACATCGATGTTACCAAGAAAACATGGTATAAAGCACTTGACCAATTACTGGGCTGCAAGACATTCTTCTTTGGCCATGATAATTTTCTAAAATAAATTCAGCTTATTTATCATAGTACTACTTTTATTAAACTGCCACCTGGAACTAATGATAACTCTGCAACAACAAATGAGTTATTTAGACATAATTTATGATATGTCCCTCAACATTTTTTCTTTAGACCCAAAACACTTGAATAGTAGGGAATATTTCTATCAGGAACAGTGGCTCAAGAAAGCAAAGAAATTCAATGGGATAATGTGTAGGTTTTTCAAAGTGCATATATTAAAAATGTTACCTTTTATTTTTTTGGTAGGGGAGGAGAGAAGAGGAGCTTGGAGTCAGAAAAAGCTCCCCAGGTGGACCTTATAGATATCGAACTTCAACCCCCCAACTCCTCAAGAAATGTAATTTAGAATCTTTTGTTGAAACACCTCTTCTGTTATTGATGATTGATTATTATTATAGAGAGATTACAAGTAGATTAAAAATTTTAAAAAAAATACCAAAAGGATATTTACATAATGGCGACTTTCCTTATAACTACCTGTACTTTACAAAATAAAATAAAAATGTAATCTGCTACTAATGACTTTCACAATTTATATAAAGTATGAATAATTCATTCATTGGGTAGTAGCCATATGCTAGATACTATTCTAGATGTCTTAAGTATACAGATATGACTCAGATGTGAGTTCCTTTGTGAAGAACATAGTCTAATAAAGGTTATAAGTGATCATAAATAACTACTATATATGTAAGCTTAAAATGGCTAGTTTATGGAGGAATACTGCTAAAATAAAAAATTCATAAAAAGGAAAGGTTATTAGTTAATAAAGAGTGATTTTACAGGGTGGACTTCAATTAATATATGCATCAAAATTATCTCTTCCTATTTTTAGCCTTTGTCACAGTCTAATAGATTGACCTCATATTAAGACAAAATGCGCCAAATACACCATTGATAAATCCAAGTAATGCCAACTTTTGGGGAATGATCTGAAGTGTGAAGATAAAGTTATCTCTTTTGCTTAATAGAGTTAGAGAATCTTGTACTGGAGATAAACGGAAAGCATTAGAAATATCTGTGATCTATATTTGCCTACATCAGAAATGTCAGCTCTTCTGAAAGCCCTTTCCTAACAACGGTACATAAAATAGCACACTATGCCATTCTCTAGCCCTTCTTCTCACTTTTCTTTAGCACAGAGGCATAATTTTTCATATTTAGTTACTTACTTGCTTACTGTCTTTCTCAAGAGAATCTAAGCTCTTTGAGGGCAGAGGACTTCATCTTGTTCACTGTTGTATGACCAGTATGTGGTGTATGGTAAACATTCAGTATCTGAATTACTGAATAATTTGCTAACTTACCAATAAAATGAGCACAGATTCCAGGACTTCAAAGCACCAAGCACTAAAAAGAATGTCATACACATGATTCATCCAACCCTTTGCCTTTAAATGGCATGTATAATATGGTAACTCACAAATGACTATCTAGAAGCCTGACCTCTTCCATTGAACTCTATTTTATATCTCTTCTTGGCTAACAGGCATTCCAAGTTTAATATGTCAAGAACAGAAGTTTTGATTTGCCATGGGGCTGGCTATTCTTTTTCTAGTGTTCTCCATTTTGGTTAATGCAATTACCATCTACTTAGTTGTTCAACCCCCCAAACTATTCTTGATTCTTCTTGTTCTTTCACTCTCCACATCTAGTTCCTCACTGCCCAGGTATTATCACATATCCACCTACTTCTGTCTATCTCCAGTGTTCTTACCTTAAACCAGCTTCATTTCTTGATTTCTTGTTTTGCCCTACCTGCATCCTTGCCTTCCTCTGATTCTTTTTCTACACGACAACCAAATATATCTTTCAAAGACTTAAATGAGATCAGGCTGTTCGCTTAAGCCCTAGAAGGGATTCCCCATGCACTAAGAATACAATCCAAACTCTGATATGAACAAAAAAAAAATTCTTCATGGTCTGCTTCTACTGATTTCTTTGAACTCTTGTCTTAAAACTGCCTCCTTGGGCCGGCCCAGTGGCTCAGGCGGTTAGAGCTCCGTGCTCCTAACTCCGAGGGCTGCCAGTTCGATTCTCACATGGGCCAGTGGGCTCCCAACCACAAGGTTGCCAGTTCAACAGCAACTGGACCTGGACCTGGAGCTGAGCTGCGCCCTCCACAACTAAGATTGAAGGGACGGCAACTTGACTTGGAGAAAAGTCCTGAAAGTGCACTGTTCCCCAATAAAGTCCTGTTCCCCTTCCCCAATAAAATCTTAAAAAAATAAAACAAAAAACAAAACAAAACAAAACAAAAAAAACTGCCTCCTTGTGCCCTAGAATCCAATAACATTGTTGTTTTTTTTTCTTTTTTTTTTTTCTCTGATTGTTCAGCCTGAAGCTTAATCCCACGTCAGGACCCTTCCTCACTGTTTCCTCTGGTTTCAAGTCTGTTGTTTTCCATCTTCACTGTTTATCAACACTAAGGTCTCAGCTAAGATATCTCTTCCTCAAAAGTCTTCCCCACCACCTTATGTAATGTTGTTATACCCCACCCATAGCTCTGTTTATTCTCTTCTTATTCCTTATCACCATTTGGAATTACCTTATATATTTTTTTGCTTCTATTTAAATGTAAACTCTATGAGAACAAAAACTTATCTGTCTTAAAAACGACACAGTACTTGACAAACAGTAGATGCTAACTAAATATTTATTGAATCAATTAATGAAGTAATCAATTAATCATCAACCCAATGGTCAGAAAACAATGCCTTTTATGCAAATTTTAAATTTATTTAATTTTTAAGGATCTTTAGTCACTATTCTAATCTACTTCCATTAATATTTATTGTGCACCTCCTTCATGAAAGAGACATGGTCTGAATATACAAATATAAATAAGACATGGATTCAGCTTTTTAGAGGCTTGTTAGTTAGCTGTTGAAGTATCAAAATAAGTAATTGTAAAATTTGATGGTAACTGCAATGATACAACTGCTCATAGGATACAAAAGTAGTAGAGAAGACAGTGATCAATATCTGCGATGTGGGAATAGTAAAAAAAAAAAATCCCTGCATAGAGTTAGAAATATAAAACCTAAGAATTCAAACATGTATAGATAAACCCAGATGCAGTTCTGGCCGAGTGAGTGCCATTTGGAAGTAAACATCAAAGTTTCAGAAGCAACACGAAGTCACTTTGTATTTGGAATGTAGTGTAGAAAATAGGGAAAGAAGTGATCAGAGTGGAAGGCATCTTCCAACACCATATATGACATACTAAGGAGTGTAAATGCCATTGTGCAAGAGATAAGAAACAATGAAGGGGTTTCCTTAAAACATTCTCAAATCACTGATCCTATCAATCACAAAAATAGAAAGAAATTCTCTAATGGTTAAGTTTCTGGTACTTAAGATTGATATATTACTTTACAATGACTCAGGATGAATCCTGAGAATAGACATGGCACTTTTATTCTTTCTTTGAATCTTTTTCCATAGCAAAGTATGAAATTCTCCCCAACTAATTTCCTTTTTTATAAAAAGACAATAATTTCTGCATCAAAATGCAGCAGTAAAAAACTTCATATTGACTTTGACTTGAACTATAAGAAAACTTGCAGATTATCAGATTTTACTCATGTTTAATGCCTGACTTAGAGTGGATACCCAACAAATAGTTGCTGAATCATGATCAATAATAAAATTTAATTGCTCACTATGGTTTCCTTACTATAAAAGAAATCCTTGTTTTGTTAACAAATCCACTAAAATTTCACATGAGATGGTAATGTTACTGCAAGTGCAGTCTGAATATAGTAACTAACATTGCTTAACTGTTTTCTATGTGTCATTTTACAGATGATAAAATGCAGGCTCAGAGAGGTTAAATAACTTGCCCAAGATTCCACAGGTTGTAATGAATGGGTGGAGCAAAAAGTCAAATGGAAGGTTTAATCCAGAAACCTTGCTTTTTAACCATTATAGTGTAATGTTTCTCTATTTCAGAAGAAAAGTGTAAGATCCTGCTGAAGTACAGCAGATATACTTCACGGAAAAGAAGCTTTTAGATAATGGTGGAATTACTAAAATTAAGGAGAAATACAGTTTCCTATCTGGTTTCTTCCAAGAGTTTTGCTAGCAGTTAACATTTAGCTAACTCTGTTGTGGTAAGAAAGGAACTAATTCTTCTCCTTTCAGAGATGTATGTTCTCAATTATAAATTCATTTTTCAGTGCGGCCTACATGTTCTCATTCTTATTTCCTCGTATTTTTGAGGGATTGTTTCTGGATAATTATGTAATATTATCAGACCCACTCCCCACCATTCTCCTTAAGAATTGTGTACTGGGAATTATATCCTGTAGGCTGGGCTTTCCTTTAAGTGAATCCATACCTCTATCTTACTTGTGTAAAGCAAGTCTGCGCTGTTGTCTGCCATCATGTCTCCAAATATAATCCAAAGCATTTCCTGAATTTAATATATGTTTTAAACTTTTATTTATTTTAAGTGTGTTTTTCCAGGACTCCAAGTCAAGTAGATGTCTTCAATCTAGTTGTGGAGGGCGCAGCTCACAGTGGCCCATGAGGGGATCGAACCGGCAACTTTGTTGTTAAGAGCACCACACTCTAACCAACTGAGCTAACCGGATGCCCCTGAATTTAATATTTTTAATTATTCATATGAAACATTGAAGATTTCAAGCCAACAGGAACAAGTCTAGGAATAAACTGGATAAGTTGAACTTTAATTAATTTTTTCTAAGTGAGTTTTTCTTAGAGGAAAACAACAATTTACTTTATTTTTAAACACAGAATGAGTATAACATGGCTGGAAATCTTTTTTTTATTGCCTCTTAGGACACGGCGATGCTATTGCTTAATTCAAAATTTAAAAATTGTATTTTAATGTTTACTTTATCACTTTCCTTACAGTTACTGCTAAGTGCTCTACCAAAATAGCTTTATAATCTATTATTTTGTCTTGTAGAAGGCAAGAAAATAATCAACCAAAACTAAGCATTATAAAAATAAAATATTATGCTTAAATTTTCTTTACGTAGAAATGATTTCCCAATAGGATGTTCTTGCCACATTCACTTTTCTCAGCATTGGTCTGTTTAACAAACAAATCTTAACCATAAAGAACCAGATCTATGCTAGGGGCTAAGAATTTTAAGACCAGGAAAGTATAAAAATTATGTCACCTGTCTCCCCTCTCCCCCTGGGGTGCTATGAGGAGCACAGTGTTCTTTGGGAAACCAAGGGAAGAATAATTCTCTCAGACCATGGCATATATAACACAAATGTTGTTATTAAACATAACAGTGAATAAACAGAATGAAGCTACCACTCAGTATGGGAAAAGAAACATTCCCAATACAATTGCAACTCCCTTTATATTCCCCTGTGTTTACCCCCAAGGTCTGTTTCCCTATTCCCTAGCTTTTCTACATTGTATTTATCTATGTACAAGGTGTGATCAAGAAATATGGTGAATGTTTAAATTAAAAAAAAAATTATTACAGTAAAAGTCACATTTCCATAACACCCTTCAAAATACTCCCCCTCACTTCAAACACACCATCGTTCTTGACATTTTCTGAAGCAGTTCTGGAAAGTCCTCTTTCATGAGTGTCTTTAGTTGTGCTGTCATGGCTGCCTCAATGTCTTGAATTAATTCAAAACATTTACCTTTCATGGTCAATTTGACTTTGGGGAAGAGCCAGAAGTCACACGGTGTCAGATCCAGTGAATAAGGTGGATGAGGACACACTGTAATATTTTTATTTGACAGAAATTGCCATACCAGAAGTGATGTGTGACACGGAGCCTTTCCATTGTGATCAAAACATATAGTGAATGCTTCTGCCAAGTGCCATCCAACGGAAAGGCAGGGATCTTCAATACAAGAAGTGGTGCATTGAATCTTAGTAACAGTGTGTGATAAGTTTCCACTTGTCTGGTGCAGTCAGTCGTGTGTGAGCTACGGTTGAGACAAGGTGTGCTGTACATCATCCTCCATCATGACAATGCTCTGTATGACACATCCCTTCTGGTATATGGCAATTTCTGTCAAATAAAATCATTGCATTGTGTCCTCATCCACCTTATTCACCAGATATGGCACCGTGCTACTTCTCGCTCTTCCCCAAAGTCAAAATGATTCAGGACATGGAGGCAGTCAAGACAGCATAACTAAAGACATTCACAAAAGAGGACTTCCAGAACTGCTTCAGAAAGTGGCAAAGATGATAGGATAAGTGTGTTTGAAGAGAAGGGGAGTATTTTGGGGGGGATTAATGGAAATGTGTCCTTTACTGTAATATTATAATTTTTAAAATTTAAACATTTACCATATTGTTTGTTCACACCTTGTGTGCATTTCATCTATGTATTGTATATAAACAAATGCTTAATTTTGTTCATTTTGAGCTTTATAAAAATTGTATGACATGGTAGGAGGTATTCTGATTTTTTCTCCATTAAATACCATGTCTGAGATTCATCTAGGTTGATGTCTACAGTTAGAGGCCATTCTCTTGCTTGTTTCTAATCCTTTACTATAGCAAACAATACAGCTATAAACATTCTTGTGCATGCCTGCTGGTACAGATGTGTAAATTCTTCCATGACCTGTTATCTGTGCATTTTTCAAGAAAATACATTCAAAAATGTTTTCCAAATTGTTTGTACCAAATTACCCTCTCACCAGTAGTGTCTGAGTTCTAATTTCTCTGTACTTCATAGACACTTTATATTGCCATATTTTAAAAATCTTGCTGATTAGGATAGAATGTTTATATTGTTGGGGACTTAATTTGCATTCATTCTATTACTAATGAAGTTAAGCATCTTTTCATATGTTTATTTTCTAATTGTGTTTTCCTTCATTGAAGTGCTTATTCATTTCTTTTCCATATATTTAGGTTGGGGTGTCTGCTTTTTACTTATTCAGTTGCAGGAGTTATTTACATTATTATGGATATCAATCTTTTGTCATCTCTATATATGGTAAGTATCTTCTCCAGTTTTCTAATAATGTATTTGTTTCATGAACAAGAGGTCTTAAATTTGACATATTTGGTTTTGTTAATATATTCCTTTATGGTTACAATTTTGGTATCTTTTTTATGAAATGTTTTCATACATTAAAGTCATAAAAATAATTTCCTATGTATTCTTCTAAGAATTTAGAATATTTATCATTCTCTCCAGATGAATTTGATTCATCTGGAATCGAAGTGTGCCTACGTACTAAGAACAGATTTTTATTTTTTTCCATATGCATAGTAAGTTTTTAAAACACTACTTATTGAAGAACCGATCCTTTCCAAACTAATGTGTAAACCACCTCTATCAAATATTATATTTTTCTATATGTGTAGTAACTTTGTTCAATTTGTGCTATTAGAGATTGGAAACTATAAATGATGAGCCTTGCTCACCCAACCTTTAATGCAATTTTGGATATGTAAAGAGCACTGAGCTGTAATCTGGGGAAGGGATAACGGGTAGAGAGTTCAAAGGCTCTGCTTAAGAAATTGAAGATATTCAGTGTTGAATGATGACAACTTCAAGAGATAGAAACACTGACTTGGATAGGCAGCCAGTCTCAAGAAAATGAAGAAATATGGCCAGGAGAAGATTCCTCTGGAGGCAAAACTGAAGGATTTTTAGACTAGTGATGTGTAATATTCAATTCAAAGTTGCTGTTCAAATTCTCTGTTCAGTTTTTAGAACTTTCAGTAAATGTCAGACATACATGAGCACCTTGGAATTGAGGTGGTTTCTGGTGAGGAAAGAACAAAGCACCAGAAGGGAAAGGACAGTTATTTTACATTGGAAGATGCAAAGCATGTGTCAAGAATTCAGTAAAAGCCAGGATGTGGGATCAAGAATTGATGAGGGTAATATGAGCTTCTTCCTTGGAAACAGAGGAGTAATGAGGGGTTTTTCCTAATATGCGATTTTTCCTCCCTCATAGTTCCAGATCATTTTATTGGGCTGTTAAGGAAAAGCTGTGCTGTTCCCCACTACCATTATTGTATCACTCCTAAAGGGAAAGCTTTATGAGATTTTTGCCCTCTTCTTTTGCTTTCAACTATAGGATTGTGTCCAAAACTCCTTAGCACAGTATTCAGAACTGCATAGAATATGGAGTCTACCTGTTCCCTCCATTCTCTTTTCTTAGGCAACACTGACGTACCTGCAGTGTCTTAAACAGGGCAGGCACCTCCTTGCCCTGATGATGTTGCTCCCTGTGTATGGTAAGCATAGTGTAGAAGCCGTGATAAGAACAAGATAATCAGCAAAAAGATTACATTTGTCAGTGCAGGAATTGTGGATCACCACCAACTCCACAGTCACCCTACCCTTGGCTGTGGGCAGCAGTCACAATGGAGGACTCCATTGACTTTGGTACCAGTGACATCACAGTCTAGCACCGAAAACAAGCACATTACCACATCATCATGGCATAAGCATAAGCATATTGGGTTTTAGAGTCTTCCATGGAATCATGGCAAATGGAAGCATTTCAGGCAAGATAAACATGTTTACTAGTAATGGACCAGCAAAATCTACCTATGATATGATGATCTGTCTCCATCTCTCTCTAATTTAGAGTTTCTATCAAAAACGAGATAGAAATTTATTTAGCACCTGGAATACCTCATTGGAAATTCATCCACAGTATTTTCTGGAGATTAAACTGTTAGATGCATTTAGTGAAAGAAAAAAATTAATTTGTTGATAAAATTTAATAATATTATTCTATTTAAAAAACCTTTCTAAATTTGCTCCATGGAAATCATCTCTACACTAAAAGCAGACATACAACAAATTTTTAAAGTTTAGTCAAACTTTGGATTATATACCTAATGTACTTTTAAACTTACTTCTTTAAAAGTAGTAGATGGTTACTAAAGTAGATCAGTTACAAATAAATATTGAGATGTTAACAATATATTTTATAAGATAAATGACGGATATGAACAATGGGGAACCCTGTTTTATAACAAGTAAGGAGAGATTGAGAACTTTGTGTATAATAAATATGTAAAGTTATGAAAAATCATAAATAAATATATCCATTCTTTGGATTTATTACAAGGTAACCATTTTATATTTCATAACAGTAGGAAATGTTGAATGTTGAGTATAAATTATAATCAAATTATAACTGATCCACATTCCAATTCCTTGGTAAAGTTTTTCTCAATCCTTGCAGATCAGGTTCATTTTCATTACTTTTCCCCATGGATTCTTATACTGTTGACCACAGCTCTGTTATAGAACTCAATATAACATATTACATAATAGCCACAGGAACAAAAGTGACATTACTGTTTGTTGAATGAGTGAACTAGCACAAAGCCAGTGCTTAAATTAATTGAGAAGTAAAAAAATCTCAATTTAATTAAAAAATGAAACAAAACAAAATATTTACAGCTGGTCAATATACTCATGGTCTTTTCTATCTAATGAATAACATGAAGATATAGAGTGAGTTAAAGGAGCTTTTAGGGGAAAAAAAGGAGAAAGAAAGGAAAGAATGAGGAAGGAAGAAGGAAAAAAGGAAAGAAAAAGAAGGCGAGGAAGAGAATTAGGAAGAAGGGACAGAGAAGCAAAGGAGGCATGAGGTGAGGAAGAAAAGAAAAAAGAAAGGAAAAGAAGTGTTTTGGAAGGGCAAAATATTAATGGAGTGATCTTTAGAAATTACCTTTAAGTTTAACGGAGGAAAATATTTCCAAATAAAAATTAACATATTTTAATGAAAGAAATCTTAACTATCAATAACTGTTCTATGTAGACCATTTTAATTCTTTTACGTATAACATTAATAACATTGTCATTAATTAATAATATTTAATAATATTATTTAGTATTTAATATTTAATAATTATTAATTAATTATTAATTAATACTAATTGAGGTCATCTGTGGATCATACTTTGAGAAACACTAGATTGTGAAATTAGTGTTGGAAAAACAAAACAAACGATAGCAACAAAAAACTCTAGGTGGTATGAGCACTAGGTATGAAATGAAAACGCATTCATACCAACCCTACCTAGCACAGTGATGCCCTTTGCCATGTTACTAAGCAGTGAAAACATTCCCATAGTTGTCCCCTGGGAGGCATGGATGTGAATCTGGTTCTTAGGGAATGAGAAGCAGAGTCATTTACCAAGTTACTTAGGCCCATAGTATTTCTTTTTCTTATAGTTTAGCACAACTTCATTTTTAAGACATAAGTTAGAAAACCAGGTTAGTTATTAACAAACCTGAAACACATCTAAATATTTAAACCAATATCACTACCAAAAGTGGGCTTTTTTTTGGTAGGAGGAACCTACTCTAATATGGTTAGGATTGACACAAGCAGGATGAAAATTATAAATACAAATTTGTTAAATCCAGAAGCAAAATTGTAACTTTAAGCCTCATTATTGATCCTGATTATTCAAAAAGGATCAAAGACTGTCTGCATGGTGAGGAAAGGGTGCATAGAAGTTCAGAAAGAGCACAGATTTAGGAGTTAAATTGTCTTGAGTTTAACAGTTATTTGTCCTTGAGCAAATTGTTTAATTTCTCTATCTAGAATTGCTCCTGTATACAACAGGAAATTGAGATATTTCTATCACAAGATTGTTTTGGAGCAAAAACGTGGGAGAATGCATAGATTCTTATGTCTGTTACATAATAGATAATCAGTTAAATGAGTTTCTTGCCCTCCAACTTCCTCCATCTATTTTTTGTATTAGATTATTAACACTAATGACTAATGTTATTTGCAAATTTGTCACAATTTAAAAAATATTTGGTCGGGTTCTTTTTTTCACAGAAAGCAAGACAAATTTTTATTTGAAAGATGAACTAGTCCAAATCTTGCCTCAGTCATTTCTGGTCTGGGTGAAGTAGAGGGCTAGAATGCTGACTGCTGATGGGAGAATGACTGGTCTGTAGTGACCAAGGAGCTGAGCTACATAACTCATTTCTTTTTCTAGGGACAGTTATACACACGATCTTTTAAAACTTCAGCTTGTTACCTAAGCAAAAGTCATTTTCTTGGGATTAAAACAAGTGACTCAAATAAGTTATCTCTAGTATAAAATCTGTTGAATGACGCCAGTTAAATTACTTAGGGAAATTGAGTGCTTAATTGTCCCCAAATATCATTATCCCTCTTATTTTTCTACTATTAACATATGCAAAGAAAGTAAAAGTTAACCAACAAGGGATACCATTTTATGTTTCTGAATTTTATAACATATATTCTTTAGTATAAACAAGAGATGAATGGGTTCATTTTGTGATCAATACTTGCAATACTGAATACTAATTTATCAGGTAAAATGCCATTTCTTTTAAAACCATGATACTTATACCCTAAGCTTCAAAATGAAGACATTTTAATTGAATTAGGAAATGGCTATTCACCACATCCCTTGGGTAAACCATAAAATACTCATGTAACATATAAAAATCCACAAGGTTCAGTTTGAACTATACCTTGACTTCACTTGCAAAGGCCTAACAAATATCTTGGCAGGACTTTTATTCCCAAATCTAAGCAACTGAAAATGAGTTTCACTTCTCAGCAGAATCTGTTCTGTGGACTCAGCAGAAGCATTAACCTTCCATTTTCTAAAAAGAAAACAATCAATATCCATAACATGTAGGGGGAATGGGTCATTCTCCCATCTGTTAGGGCATTTTACATGAGAAATAACATCAGGTTCAGATAAGGGAAAACATCTATCCACTTACCTAAAGGGCCAGATTTATAAGACCTTCAAATCCCATTTAACATCCAGTGTGGGAGAGAATAATAAGAAAATATCTTTTCTAAATTTTAATTTGGTTTATATTTCTTTCCATAATTGTGGAATATACCCATTTGAATGATCAACTATACTTTCTTTTCTTAATGTATATTTTTTATTTTTTAATTATAGTTAACATACAATAGTATGCTAGTTTCAGGTGTACAACACAGTGGTTAGACATTTATATAACTTACAAGGTGATCACTCTGATAAATCCAGTATCCATCTGACACCATACATACTTATTACAGTACTACTAACTACATTGCCCAAGCGATATTCTAGATCCCCATGACTATTTTGTACCTACCAATTTGTACCTCTTAAATTCCCTCTCCCCTTCACACAAATCCCACAACCACACCCCTTCTGGCAACCATCAAAATGCTCTCTGTATCTATGAGCTTGTTTGTGTTTTGATTGTTCATTTATCCTATCCTGTAGATTCCACATATAAGTAAAATCAAATGACATTTATCTTTTTCTGTCTGACTTGCTCCACTTAGCACAATACCTCTAGGTCCATCCAGACTATCACAGATGGCAAAAACTAATTTTGATAAATGGCTGAGTAATATTCCATTGTATATACATATCTGCTCTTTATACATTCACCCATTGATGGACACCCAGGTTGCCTCCGTATCTTGGCAATGGTAAACAATGCTGCAATGAACATGGATTCACATGTCCCTTTGAAGTAGTACTTTGGATTTTTTTGGGTAAATACCCAAAAGTGAGATTACTAGATCATTTTTGGTCTCTTGTTATAGACTTTGTTGTAAAGTCTATTTTGTCTGGTATAAGTATTGTTATTCCAGCCTTTTGTTTTCATTTCCATTGGCATGAAATATCTTTTTCTATCCATTTCTTTCAGTCTGTGTGTCTTTTGAGCTGAAGTGGCTTTCTTGTAGGCAGCACAAGTAAGGGTCTTGTTTTCTTATCCATTCAGCCACCCTGTGTTTATTGATTGGAGCATTTAATCCATTTACATTTAAAGTAATTGTTGATAGACATGTAGTTATTACCATGTATTATTTATATTATTTATGTTTTTCTTCTTCTGAAAGAAGTCCCTCTAACAGTCCTTGTAATACTGGTTAATGGTGATGAACTCCTTTAGCTTTTTTCTTGTATGGGAATTTCTTTATCTTGCCTTCAATTCTAATGATAGCGTTGCTGGGTAGAGTAATCTTGGTTGTAGGTCTTTTCTTTTCATCACTTTGAATATTTCATACCAATACCTTTTGGCCTGCAAAATTTCTGTGGAGAAATCAGCTGAAATCTTATGGGAGCGCCCTTGTATGTAACTAACTGCTTTTCTCTTGCTGCTTTTAGGATTTTTTCTTTGTATTTAACCTTTGGCATTTAATTATGATGTGTCTTGGTGTGGGCCGCTTTGGGTTCATCTTGTTTGGGTCTCTCCATGCTTCCTGGGCTTGTATGTATATTTCCTTCACCAGGTTAGAGAAGTTTTGCACCATTATTGCTTCAAATAGGTTTTCAATTCCTTGCTCTCTCTCTCTTCCTTCTGGTACCCCATAATGTGAATGTTGTTACACTTGATGTTGTCCCAAAGGCCCCTTATCTATCATTTTTGGGGGGATGTTTTTGCTGTTCTAATTGGGTGTTTTCTGCTACCTTATCTTTTAAATCATTCATTCCATACTCTGATTCATGTAATCTACTGTTGAAGCCCTTTAGTGTATTCTTCATTTCAGTTACTGTGTTCTTCATTTTTGATTTTTAAAAAATGTTTTCTGTCCCTATTTTTATGTCTCCTATCTATCTGCTGAAGTTTTCACTGAGATCACTGAGGATCCTTATAAATAGTGTATTGAAATCTGTGTCTGGTAGAGTGTTTGTGTCTATTTTGCTTAGTTCTTTTTATGGAGCATTCTTCTGTTCTTTCATTTGGAACATGTTTCTTTGTCTCTTCATGTTGGCTGCCTCCCTGTGTTTGTTTCTATGTATTAGTTATGGCTGCTATGTCTCTTGGTCTTAGTAGACTGGCCTTATGTAGTAGGTGTCTTGTGGGGCCCAGTGGTGCAGTCTCCCTGGTCACCTGAGTTGTGGCTGGTCACCTGAGTTGAGGTGTGTGTCACCAGGTATGTCCCTTGTGTGCACTCTGTGTGCTCTGCTGTTACAATTGAGCCTTGGTTGCTGTTTGCATGTCAAAGAGGGATTGACCCTCAGCGTGATTGGTTGTGAGAACTTGCTCTGACTACAATGGAGGAGCTATTGTATGGTGCCTGACCCTACAGAGTAGGATTCACTTTAGTAGGGCTCTGGTGCTGGCCCAGTGTATGATTAGGGTGTGTGATTCAGTGGAGATGCTTGGGTGGTGTTCTGATGTTGTCTGAAGCAGGCCATTTGGTGTGTTGATTTTGAGGCTTCTTGGGAGGGGCTCTGTTACAGGCCAAGTTCAGCCACTGCCTGTGCTCCACCTGGGGCCATTTCGTATGAGCTATAAAGTGATATGCAGATGGTTGCCACTTGTGCTGCTCTTGGAGGTGCTTGGGAGAAGCTAAGCTGTGAACCAAGCATGGCTGCCACTAGTGCTGGGCTTAGGACTACTTAGCAAGAAGTATGGGGCACATGGAAGCCAGATGCTGCTTGTTTGGGGTTTGTGAACCTTTGACAGATTTTAGGAAAGTCCACAGTATGAGCCAAGATAAGGCCATTTGATGGAAAAGACACTGAAAGCTGCTTGGCTGGGCCCACAATTTGGGTGGAGTGAGGTCTCAGGGAATCACCAGGGTGGGACAAATGGTATTAGCCAGGTTCTGGAGACTTAAAGATTGCAGCCACCTAATCTGCACGCTGGGAGGGGAAAAGACTCCACAAAAGAACGTGGTTTCTGCCAGCACTCTATCTGGGAGAAAGTTGCCCCTCCTACCCTTTCCCTGAAGCCAGACAATTCAGTTCCTCCCCTTATGTTACTGACAGCTTTTGAGCTGTTGAACCAGTGCTGGAGCTCAGAGTGAGTAAGTCATCAAAGAGTAAGTACATGCTTGGGTCCTTTAAGAGGAATGCCTGGGACACTAGACACCCTCTGTCTCATCCAGCCACAATGTCTACTAGTTTTCAAAGCCAGATTCTAAGGGAACTTATCTCCCCAGCACTGGGACCCTAAGCTGGGGACCCCTTGCTCCTCAGGGAGAACACCTGCAGCCCAGATATCCTTTGACTTTTTTAACTGCCATAAGTGGGTGAGAGATCAGCCCATTCTGTTCCTCCACCCCTCCAAGTCTTGACATGGCTTCTTCTGTATGTCCTTAGTTGTAGGACTTTGGTTCAGCTAGATCAGGCAGTTCTCAGTGATGGTTGTTCTGTAGTTTAGTCATAATTTTGATGAAGTCATGAAAGGAGACAAGCACAGTATTTACCTAATCTACCATTATGATCGGAACTCATATCAACTATTCTTTCAAAGTAAAGATAAGATGCCAGACATACTTGAATTTGCTAGTGAACATTTTTAAATTTTGGAAAAAAGAGTTAGGGTTTAAAGGAATGAATTAACAAGAAAATTGAGTATAATGAATGAATTAAGTTATTTAAAATATTTTCAAACTTCAGTAAATTGAAGATTTTAAAGATTTGATGTGTATACAAGCCAAAGAAGTTGAATTTGTATCTTCATTATAATGTACATTTGCTTAAAATCCCAACCTCTGTTAAAATAATATTCTTTGATTATATATACACACGAACATACACATATATACACACATATATACTGTATATGATATATAATTAGATTTTAGCATCAAAGATTATATATATATATATATCCATATTCAATATATAATACAAAATTAAATTGTAATGTCCAAATTGGAAAAAATAATACTTTGGAATATATATATATATATATATATATATATATATACACACACATATATAGCTCACATATATATCTCATATCTCACATATGTGTATCTCACATATATATATATATATATATATATATATCATATATATACATATATGTACATATATCTATATATATATAGAGAGAGAGAGAGAAAGAGAGAGAGATTTATTTAGTCAATGTGATTATAATATTCCCTGAGAATTACAGAATTCCTAAAAGCAATCGAATCCTTTCAGTATCTTTTCTTAACTGACATTCTTAACAATTTACATAGATATACAAAGTCATTTTATTCTTTTCTGAAGAGTCAATTTTAGGTACATCAAGTACAAACCTTGTACTATTGCAACTAGTGTATTTAATTGGAGCTTAAATAAAAAGTTGGGAGGGTGGAATGAGAGAAGAGGAACAGTAAACACCACATGCTGTGGAGTCCATCTGCCTGAGTTCTCATTCCAGTTCTGTCTCTTACCATTATGCAACTGGGCAAGTTATTTAACTTTCTTTCAGTCTCCATTTCCTTATCGAGAAAATGGGAATAATAATCCCCAAAGAGAGATCCAAGATGGTGCAGTAGATAAACACTTTGTGTGCTTCCTTCCAGGAAAACGTGAAAATTACAGCTAAGTTATAGAAAAATCAACCTGGAGAGCCATCTGAAGTCTAGCTGAACTAAGGATGAACTTAGTTTTATAACTAAGGATATAAAGAAGAAGCCATATTAAGACTGGTAGGAGGGGCAGAGATGTGAAATGGGCTGGTAGCAAACCTCTGTGTGGCAGTTAAGAATCAGGACAGACATCTCAGCCGCAGAGATTACCCTTGGAGGAGTGAGGGACCTCAGATCCACACTGGGCTCCTCAGCCTGGAATACTAATGCCAGGAAGAGGAGCTCCCACAACATCTGGCTGTGTAAAACAGTGGGGGATTGGACCATCCGGGTGGGATGGAAATCTGTGGGGAACCCAGATGTCTTCTTAAAGGGCCTGTGTACAGACTCAGTGACTCCCAGGTACTAACCCTTGGTTCTGGTGGAGGGATTGTGATCCAGGTGGTGTTGGAGGCATATGGAGGCAGACTGAAGCGTGTGGCTTTAGGGTGAAGGCTGGAGGATAGTCTCCATTTTTCCTGTGTGGGGTCCTTCTCCTGTGCAGCCAGCAGGTGGGTACCATCATTCTTGTGTTGAGCCCTCCCTCACATGGTCAAATCTGAATTTAAATTGGTTTGGTGAGCTCCTCTGGGACCCCAACCTATACAACTCACCCAAATCCAGAGGCATTTTTGGTGAGCAATCAGGCCCACCCACATTGCACTGTGTCTTGGAAAACTATCAGAGTTTGCAGGCTTCGGGTGGGCAGCAACTGACCTTGGTGTGCTCTGAGACTTTTGCTGAGTAGCTCCAGGGTCAGGACTGGTACCAAACCAGAATCTACAATAACCTAGTGAATACAACTCTCTCTACTCTAGTGATTCCCTGTGACTCTACCTCACTGAAGTTGCATACCACAAGAGGCATTATCAGTGGCTGAACCTTCAGGGAGCTGGCAGATGGAAGCAGGCCTTGGGGTGTCCTGACTTTTTGTGGAGCAATTGTAAGCCTGGTACTGGTGACCGATGTCCTTGTTTTGCAACATGACCTCTCCCTCACATCTCCACATTTAGCACAGGCAGCAAACAACCACGGATCACTCTGTAGCTCCTACCAGGTAGTCCCAAGGAAGTCACAGGCAGTAGGTGACCTGGGACTTCACCAAAGCCCCTCCCAAATGGCCCCAGAACCAACATTCCTGGAGGTTGGCTTCAGACCATTGCACAATTAGCCCAACAAGCAGCACACACAAAGGGTAGTCTCAACAGGCACCAGAGACCACTGGGGTGAATCCCACTCAGTGGGTAAGATCCCTGCACAACAGCCTATAAGCTGTGGACCTGGCCAAACCCCATAGCCAATCAACCTGAAGGTCAGTCCCAACCAGTGATGTGCCAATAGCAATCAAGGTTCAACTATAACAGGAGGGCACACACAAACCACACAAGGGACACTCCTGGAGCAACCAGAACAGGTGACCAGGGAAACTGTGCCAAGGCCCCATAGGGCACCAACTATATAAGGCCACCAGGTCAAGACTGGGACACATAGCAGATCTACTTAATTCATAGAAACAAACACAGAGAGGCAGCCAAAATGAGGAAACAAAGGAATATATCCCAAATGAAAGAACAGGAGAAAACTCCAGAAAAAGAACTAAACAAAATGGAGGTAAGCAACCTACCAGTTACAGAGTTCAAAACAATGGTTTTAAGGATGCTCAAGGAACTTAGTGAGAACTTCAGCAAAGAGTTGACAAGCATGAAAAAGGACATAAAAACATAAAAAAGATCCATCAGTAGTAAAGAATACAATAACTTAAATGAATAATGTACTAAAAGGAATCACCAGCAGGCTAGATGAAGCAGAGGATTGATCAGCAATTTGGAAGCCAAGGTAGCAGACAACACCCAATTGGAACATCAAAAGGAAAACAAAAATCCAAAAAATGTGGATAATTTAAGAGACCTTTGGAACAGCATCAAGCAGAACAACATTCACATCATTGGGATACCAAAAGGAGAAGAGAGAAAGCAAGGGATTGAGAACCTATTTGAAGAAATAATGACTGAAAACTTTCTTAACTTGGTGAAGGAAATAGACATACAAGTCCAGGTAGTTCAGAGTCCCAAACAAGATGAATCCAAACAGGCCCTTGCCAAGACACATTATAATTAAAATGGCAACGTTTAAAGACAAGAGAGAATCTTAAAAACAGCAAAAGAATGGCAAGTCGTAACTTATAAGGGCACTCCCATAAAATTGTGAACTGCCTTTTCAACAGAAACTTTGCAGGCCAGAATGGATTGGCAGGAAATATTCAACATGATGAAAAGCAAGGAACTACAACCAAGATTACTATACCCAGCAAGGCCATCATTTAAAATCTAAAGACAGATAAAGAACTTCCCAGACAAGAAAAACCTAAAGGAGTTCGTTACCACCAAACCAGTATTACAAGGAATCTTAGAGGGACTTCTTTAAGACGGGGTGGGGTGACGGAAGTGGGGGGGAACCAAAATTGTGAAAACGAAAATGGCTATAGCTTCATATTTGTTAACAATTACTTTCAATGTAAATGGATTAAAATCTCCAATCCAAAAACATAGGAGGGTTGAATGGATAAGAAAACAAAACCGTTACATATGCTGCCTATAAGAGACTCACTTCATATTGAAAGGCACACACAGACTGAAAGTAAAGCAATGGAAAAAGATATTCCATGAAAATGGAAATGAAAAAAAAAGCTGTTGTAACAATACTTATACCAAACAAAATAGACTTTAAAACAAAGGCTATTGCAAGAGACAAAGAAGGACCCAATAATACCTCTTCTAGGTATTTATCTGAAGAAACCAAAAACTCTACTTTGAAGGGACCCGTGTGCATCCATCTGTTCATTGCAGCATTGCTTACAGTGGTCAAGATGTGGATGCAGCCTGGGTGTCTGTCGATGGATGAATGGATAAAGAAGAGGTGGTGCATATATACAGTGGAATATTGCTCAGTCATGGAAGGGAATGGGTTCTTGACATCTGCAACAACATGGATGAACCTGGAGAGTATTGTGCTGAGTGGAGTATGTCAGACAAAGACAGGTGCAATGTGATTTCACTGATATATGGAATCTAAAGAACAAAATAAACAAACAAAACAGATACAAACTCATAGATACAGAAAACATTTTTATGGTTGCCAGAAGGTAGGGTGATAGAGGGTGTTTGTGAAAAAAGGGCAAGGTATTGAGAAGCACAAATTGGTTTTTACAAAGTATTTATGGGGATGTAGACTATAACATAAGAAATACAGTCAATTATATTTTAATAACTATGTACGGTGTCAGATGGATACTAGATTTGTTGGGGTGATAGATGGGAGGGGTTTGGGGGTATGGTGAAAAAGGTGAAGGGATTAAGAAATGTAAATTAGTAGTTATAAAGTAGTCATGGGGATGTAAAGTAAAGCATAGGAAATATAATCAACAATATGGTAATAACTATGTATAGTGCCAGGTGGGTACTAGACTAGTCAGGGGGATCACTTCTTAAATTATACAAATGTCTAACCACTATGTTGTACACCTGAAATTAATATAAAATTGTATTGAATGTCAACTGTAACTGAAAAAAAGTAATTAAAAATAATCCCCAAAGAGTTGTGGGGATTAAAGAAGATAAAGTAATGTTTAGCATTTAGTTAGTGCCTGGATTATAATGCCATTTTAGAAGAAAGTGATCATAAATGAATAGTGTGAAGATAATGCCAATGACCTTTACTGTTAACTACCACATTTTACCAGGATGGACGCCTACGTTTTGCTGTTTTATTTCCATGCCCACCCACTACGCATGGCACTCACTCTAAGTGAATTAAACTAGGGGCCCTGGTGAACCTTAGTACCGGGAACTTGGAGTCCTCAGTATTCAACAGCAGAGGTTAAACCCTACTGATCTGTGAGGCATATCCCATATCATTCCCTCTTTCTGGTTTGCTTTCCTTTCTAGGAGCTTCTCTCATCTCACTGGTGCAGTAAGAGAGGGCCCCTTGTATTCCCGTGCTCTTCCTGTCCCCTTCAGAACTTTTCTCTCCCATTAGAAGGCCAGTGGAAGCCAAGGTGGGTGAAGGAGAAAGTAGTAGCATGGCTCCTTTTGCTGAGGCCTGTCTTTAGTCTAAAAAAAGGGATTTTTTCAGTCCACACATGGTGTATGTAGCCTGGTTTACCTGGGGAAGCATTCCTCATCAGAGTCTGAGGTCAAAGTGATCTCTTACTAGAAAAATGAAAATATACCAGGCCCCACTTAGCCTTTGGGTACAAAGGATATTAACATTAATATTAAATATCCAAACACCACCCACAACCCCCAATAAGACACACAAGACTTAGTGTCAACATAAAGTCACATTCAAAGTAGTGTCTTCCATACTACCTGGTGCAAATCTGCTCTCCCTGTGGCCTAGTTCAGGCTTGCATGTTGCTTCCTGCAAGCCATTTGGGTGAGGAATTCCTTAGACACTGGGGCCCTCCAGGAGTCTGCTTTGCGGACTCAGACGACCCGTACCACTGTGTTTTAGGTACTTTACAAACTTTGGAATCCAGGACCCAAAGTGAAAGTGATTCTGTCCTAACTTTCACAAGGGCTTTCTCACTAATGGCCTAGGTTTCTGAATTGCAGTCATAAAATGATCACATTCATTAAAGTTTGTAGGGTAATGTCCTGAATGTTGACCAGCAAACATCAGCGTGTATCTCTGTGTAAAGAGATTTCAGGAGATTTTTTTCACTTTATTCTTTGTACTTAATTTTATGGTTTGGAATACTGTTTCTAATTAGTTTATATCAGTTTTATATTCAGAAAGGAAATAAAGTTATATTCATTGAAATAAAAGACTCTTCTAGCCGCTGCTCCCCCTCCACTCTTTCTGGGGAGTCATATCTAGTCCTATAAGCCAACTAGAGAAAAGATGCTTTTCATGTCTACTTCAGGAAGCAGTGTGCAAATCTTCTCCCTTCTTTTTTATGAAAAGAAAAATCCCTAAATGAATGTATACTGGAAATATACTAAAGGCTAGAATAACAGCCAAACATCATGTTCCTTTGCCAAGTCCAAAAACAAAGTTGAATTGCACACATGCAGCAGCAATTTAAACTGTCCCTCAGACCCATTCAGTCACCTAGTGCCAGTGTTTAATTTCTTATTTGTAATTTCAGTTCATCATTCTGGTGTGGTTAAGCTTCTATCATCTAATTGATAGGCTAATTATTCTTACTTTGGAATCAACCATAAACTTGGTATGGTATTCTTACATGCTGTCAATAAAAATGGTTTTCTTATGCTGTCAATAAAAATGTAGATCAGATTAAATCTCTGAGTTCAATGGCCCACTGTTAATGAACTCACTAATTAGGTTGTTCAAGCAGATACAAAGCCTCTTATCTTCACCATCATCCTGTATAATTATTTTCATTTATCCATGATGTAACTCACGAGAAAGTCTCCTAACTACCTTACTGAATTTATGTTAAATGAACCATTCTAGCAAGAACTGAAATAAAGGAAAATTTATTTCATTTCTGATAATTTTTCTCCTGAGAACTATTATTAGTTACTGCTTTATTTTCTAAGTGCTTTGAAGAATCTGTTTAAATATCTCCAGAGATCAGAAACTATCTAGAGTTTTTGACATTCACTTTTTCTTATTTGAAATCACAAACCTTTTTGCCTACCTCCACTCTCCTGACATCTCTTTGTATACATGGTTTCCAAAGAATAAATATCAGTTTAAGCAATCTCAATCACAACTAAAAGTTCAAACACATGATGTATTTGGATTGGGAGACTTGAAAATATTTTGAATACTTAAGATTTTATCTTCAATTTTCAATCCCACTTATTACATAATTTTTGTTTAAAGATGATTCTCTTTGAATGGATATACCCCTAACATTTTTGGACCCTGACGCATGATTACAGTTGGAGGTCCATATACCATATGATGTAATACCTAAATGTTAAACAGGGCTGTTTTTAGTACTTCAGACTGTTCAAGTACAATGTTCAACCTCCTACATTCACAAATACAACTTTAAAACATCCTGAAATGCCAGGTTCAAATTTAGAATTTCAGGGCCCCTCAGAGTTGTATGGCTTCTTCCCATCCCCAGATCTATCTACACCAGACAGACAGACAGCTATACACGTAGGTAAAAACACGTCAACCCACACATACAAGATCTGTGCACACATTCTCTCATTTGCAGGCAACTATCCCAGGGAAATTGAATGCAGGGAAGAGACCTGAACATGTCTTCAAATGTACTCGGGACCATTTGGTCAGGAATCTTGGAGCATGAGTAGAGAGAGGGCACAACTTCCAGGTGGTCACATGGGTTCCTGGCTCAGTGCAGAGGCTTCTCTAGTCCAGGTCTAAGGACTCTGCTACCTTTGCAGTTGAAGAGTGTGTGTTTCTCTTTGTTATCTATTAGTTTCAATCTTTGATTCTTTTGTTGTCATGGATGATTTCCTCCAAAACCTAGCTAGAAACGTGTTTCCTTTAGCATTTTACATAATACTGATTCTGGGTGTTTCAACTTGAACATTCTTGTAGAGCTGAGAACTTTCTCTGCATTTGCCCCTCATTATATTTATCTCTTTAAATTTTATATATGATTTCCTTCCTACCATTACACTTACAGATAGACACAAGTACCACTTACTATTTTCTAGAAGAGTTGACACATACTGAATTAATATTCAAGCATTTGGCTTCTAATCCTTGACCATTCACCAGCCATATCATCTAAGGAGGTTTGGCTACAATTATTGTTTTGTATAAAATAAAAATAATGATAATTTCCATACTATCTTCACAAGATTGTTTCAAAGATAAAATAGGAGAATATATGAGAAAATAATCTTTGAAAACCATAAAATGTTACACAAATGAATGGAATTATTGTGGCCATCACTACGAATTATTTTAATAATTAAGAAGTATTGCTCTTCAGTACCACTCACCAATCCCCAGTCACCTACATTTGAAGCATACTTTGCCATTTTACTTTAAAATTGATCTGTATTTATTCTTAGAATGCATGCATATTATTTATTATCAGCAGAAGCATTGAGTTAAAAGTAAGCTCTGTCTGTACTGGCCCATTTATTAACATGCAATGCAAATTAAAAGTAAGCCAAATGCATAATAACAAAAAAAATCACATATAAAGAAACACACACACAAAAGACAGAAGTATTATCAATAGGCCTCTAGAAGTCTACTTTGATTTCTTTGGTGCCACACGTATTACTATTATTTATACTAAATCTATATTTTTAAGTTAGTTTTATTTTCTCTATTCATATTTGTAGCTACCAATCCTGAATTAATTGTAAGTTCTGTGAGAAAAAAATTTTCTTTAATATGCTCTTGCCTCTCTCTCTATCTCATAGCACATTATTCAGAATATGAATTCTTTATAAACGCTGACTGAATCAACAGGTTTAAAACACAAAGATTAACCTCTAAATGCTACAAAATGGATTTTAAATTCTCTTAGTTCTGATGAAAAACATCTGTAACTAAAGATGAAAACTTATGTGAGAAAATTTTTACAAAAGTTTCCCCCAAATTTTCTAGGTGCTCATCCAGATGTTTTTGGTTGTGGATTTCCTAATAGTCACTTTTCCTATGCCTGAACAGACTGATTAAATTGATCCATGAAAGTTTTCTTAGTTGCTTCTTATATTGGGTGACCTACATTTATGAATTAGTAGCCTTAGCTGTGTCATCTCCACAACTATAGGCCGAAATACGTTTATCTTCTCATTTCATTCATAAGAAGATAAACTAGTAGAAATCATGCTATCTCAGATAGAATATATTTCATGTTCTAACTGACTCTGATGTAATAAATATTAAGGAAATTAATAATGTTTGGTGTTTACATAATTACTTAGTCCAGGAAAAGGTATCAATTTTGATATGGTCCATTATCATCTGGGACTAATAGAACTATTTTGCTGAGATATCACCTACACTGTCCCCTTTATGTCATAGAAAATTACAGTACTTTACTAAAAAGTGCCTAGAATAAGAGAGTTATTTTAATATGTTATAGCAAAAGATAGAAAGGCAAAATTGGATGAGACCTAATTTTAAATCGTTATCAACTTTTTCAATCAGTAGCAGGAATGAACAGATTGTAAAGTGTGTGATATCTGGAAGTGTTTGAAATCTTAGCCCAACCAAACATTTAGGAAGATATCTTATATATATTCAAAAAAAATTGTGTAGAATTTGCTATAAAGAATTTAATTAATTACAAATAACTGAAAATACGGTAGCAGTCCTTTCCCCATAAGATTTTTGGTATCCATTGCATGGGTGCAAAGGAGGCTGAACAAACGGGAAGAAGCTTGAGATGCAATGGAGGGAAGGCCTCTCTGTCTTCTGTCTCTCAAATTCTATAAACCAGTCTTGCTAGTTGCCTGACTAAGTGGTGAATTCAGTCAAAAATACTTATGAGATCCCCTGGCTAGAAGACAGGTCGTTCTTTTAGCTGACAAAGGCTGAAGAGTCATTTTGCATTAAGCATTCCACTAAGCATATCCCTAAGGAAATGCTCAGGGTCCAGCACTCCTGTTTGTTCATGTTTATCTTTAAAGGAAAATGGACTCTTTGTGCTCTCTTTTAATTTGTCCCACTTTGAAAGCAGAGCTGAATTTGTAGAATTTCTGCTTTTCACAAACACTGAACCAGGTATTTGATCGCTGGAAGGTATCAGAGTGTGTGTGTAAGTGATGGGGTGCAGAGGGCAGTACAGTGCTTGTTTGATGGGAAGGAGTTGTAAAGGGTAAAAGTTAACTTGTGATTTCATTGTGCTAAACATACTATCTTGATATTTTCTGTCACACAAAGGATTTTTGCCTGAGTAATCTCTACTTGGCTTTGTGTTTTATAGATGTGATACTATCAACTAAAAATTAACCACTTTTGATAGTATATACTTTGGCTGGGATTAACAAAATACCACCATTCATGTAAAAGGTTTACCATGTAACATTTTTTATGGTACTTGACAGAATACCTGAATTGTTTAATGGGGTTTTTTATATGGCTCCCAAATAAGGATACTTCATACTGTCACTTACACACACACACACACACACACACACACACACACACACACACACCGCACCATTCTATAACATTAATGAGAAACCATGTTTATTATTCATACATTAGCTATTAATTGTACATTTTAAATATATATTGCCAAACTAGATTGGCATCTAAATGAATGCTTAGATCATTGGTCCTCTAAGAGGTACTTTCCTCTGATGAATGGGTTAAATTACTGCTGTCAGGTTGAATATAATTAGCCTTGCTGATATGCAAAGAATTGCTCTGTCAGGAAATGTCACTGTCATTGAGTGCTATTCCTTGTCTGCATTCAATTTTCTGTCTGGCTCAGAAAATTTTAATAACAGGTTGGAATTTACGTGTAAAATTTTAACCAATTTTCATAAAAATACCTTATTTCATTTTAATTTTGCTCTCATGTAATTTTTGGTTGTCATAAAATAAGATACTAAACATATCTTATTTCTTTAACTTTCATTGCCTTTTGTCCTTTGAAGACAGACACTTATAGTTCATTTTTTCCCTTAGTACTTCTCAAAATTTTAATGAAAGCTTAAATTTCATTGAAAATGACAAAAGAAGAGAAGGGGCAGTAAGATGCAGAAAGTTGAAGAAACAGATGTGAGCAAAGTTACTTCCCTTATGTCTTCAAGGAGCAGACTCCGTTAAGTGTCCCAGGAACATGAAACTAGTGCTCAAATTTGAAAACCTGTCTTTAATCAATAAAAATCTTTGTTTAAAGATTGTCATTAACCAGGTCCCAGTGCAGTCAGGAAAGTTGGATGCTTTCGTTATGTAACCTACTTGGGTATTTTTCTGGAATCTGTCTCTAGTCTCTTCAATAATCCTTTATAGGAAACTTAAAGTCTTGAGGGCAGAGGTGTTGTTTTAACCTCTTCTTTAAGTTGAAATACATTGTTTTGGAAAAAGAGAAAAGATGTGGGATATGGAAAAATTGGTTCCATAGAGTAGAAAAAGAAGACATTTCCTCTATTAGGCTCATGGTATCAATTTTAAAGACTCCTAGCAAGTGACAGTGTAAAGATAAAGAATGTTTGTGAAGGTCCTTAGTCAAGGGGATCATAAAAGACAATTTCACTGAGGGAAAATATGTAGCTGAAATTGAAATTGAAATTGTAAAGTATTGGTGGATAGAAAAAGAAGGAGATGGTTGCTGATTTTGGCTATTCTAGAAGGAATCAATAGGAAGATAGGTGGGATATTGTTTGTGGTCTCAAATGTTTATAAAATAATGCACAGAGAATGGATAATAAATAAATGGCCCTGAAATTTTCACACAAGAAGATGATTATTCCTGTTTTATTGAGATATAATTGATGTTCAACACTGTGTAAATTTAGGTTGCACAGGATAATGATTTGACTTATATATATGATGCAATGTTCAGCACAATAAGTTTAGTTAACATAGGATTTACTCTTAACAACATTCATATATATCATACAGCAATGTTAATTAGTCATTGTGTTGTACATTACAGTCCTAGGATTTATTTGTCTTAGAAGTGGAAGTTTGTGCCTTCTCACCACCTTCATCTACTCCTCCTTCCCCCCACCTCTGGTAACTATACAGCTGATCTCTTTTTCTATGAATTTGTTTGTTTTTTTAGATCTCACATATCAGTGAGATCATATAGTATTTGTCTTTCAATGTCTAACTTATTTCTCTTAGCATAATAATTTTAAGGTCCATCCACATCATTGCAAGGTGGCAGGATTTCCTCCTTTTTTTTTTAAATAACAGAATAATATTCTATTGCATATACATACCACAACAAGAAGAGAAATTTTAACACAGGTTTTACTGAGAATTACAGAGGTGTGATTATTTGCAATATACCAATGGGAAGGAACATTTTGTTTAAAGGAAAGTGCTCTAATTGATATAATAGGGAAGAGATAGCACTTTGTTACAAACAAATGTCCACAATCATGAGATTGTAGCTGGGGACAAAGAAATGACATCGTTGTGGGAACAGAGAATCATACATTTATAGATTTTTTTGAAGGAAGTTTAGCTAACTGTATTTCAAATCCCTCATATTACAGACAATAGATGAAGGTCCAGAGACATTTGGACTTTACTGAAGCACAAATTATTACAGTTAGAAGAGACTATGGATAATGAGAACTTCACAAAGATTTTAGAGCAGCAACATACACTAGTGAGGGGTAAGGTAAGAGAGGGAACAAATTATTTAGACATTTTCCAGAAAACATGCAATCTGATGTATTCTGAATACATCTTTTTGAAAATTTTGTTTCTTGGAAGAGAAAGAATATAATCAGGGGTACTGGTACTCAGAAGTTATTCTTACTAAGAAAAAAGAAAATCAATAATTTGATTGGAATCCAGAATTCCTTAGCACTGAACATTAGTATAGCCTCTAGGAAACAGGGTACAGTGGTACTTCGGTTTTTGAATGTAATCCATTCCGGAAGACGGGTTCGAGTTCTGACATGTTCAAAAACAGCCGACAGCTAGGCCTCAGGATCTTGCACTCAGCGGAAGCCTCGTGACATGTTCGACTTCCGAGGTGTGTTCGAAAACCGAAGCATTTACTTCTGGGTTTAGAGCATTTGTAATCCGAAATCGAAATGTTTGTAAACTGAGACGTTTGAAAACTGTGGCACTACTGTATTTCGTTACATATCATCCCCAAGTTCCATTTGTGCTACACTGACTGCTTAGAAGCCTATTCATCTATCTTTAACTGGAGAGTTGGTCGATATACTATGTTATCTCTTTAGATATTCAGCAGCTTGATGGATCAAAGAAAGCCTAGATATGGGGGAGGGCCATATAATGTAGCATCTAAAAGAGACACTTAAGAATGAATGGACGTGCAAATTAGATGGCATAATGTATGCTGTCAAGAACAAATCAGGAAGTAGGGTCATAGATATTTATAGGTGAAGAAGGGAAATTTTTTCCTATTTCTTCTCATAGAGAAATCATGAAGACCATTAGTCACTTTTCTATATCTACTTCTCTCCTTTTAGCCTTCACACCAGTATGTAGGCCCCAGCTTTCTTCCTTGGTAAGTCCCCTAATATTTGCTAGTTTTCTGCTTATTGAGGCTCCTGTGAATTCTGGGACTATCTTGTGCTTCTGCTTTAACATGCTGGACTTATGCGGATGTGAGGTCAAATGATGTCCTTGACATCTGACATTTGGCTGAATAACTAAAAAGTTAGTACACATTTACTCCAACCAGCTTTCCAGCTAAAGATAGTTGAGGAACACTCAATATACATAGAGGTAGGTGTATAGAAAGAGGAACGAAGGAATATCTACCTACATGACCTAAATATTCCTTTACCTGTTCAGGAATTAGGAAAAAAAAAAAAAAAAAGGTTGGGCGGTGAGAAGGCAAGAGCCTGCAACATAAGTGGGGAACATAGCCCTTTGAATATGGAAGAAGCAGCACATTTAAGAAGGATCGATATAGCCTACAGAAACAGATTTTTGAAAGAATATGCTTTGGGCTTGAAATGTATTTAAACATAACTTCTACAGGGGAAAAAGAAAAGCATGGTAGGAATGATAATAAGAGAGTAACTAACAGAAGAAAGTGGGCTGAGAGGAGAATGCATTGATATAAGAAAACTGGACTAACTAAAATTCAATAGTGGAATTTTAATCTTCATGAGAAGATTCAGATCATATATTTCAGAAACTTCATAATTGATGTAGAGAGTAACAGTGGAAATAAAAGTGAATGCAAATGTAAGAGATATTAAAATTATGAGAAACTATGTAATTAAGAGTGCATAGACACAGACAATGGTTTGGTGGTTGCCAGAGGGTAAGGGGGGCGGGGGTGGGGGGTGGGAGATGAGGGTAAGGGGGATCGAATATATGGTGATGGAAGGAGAACTGACTCTGGGTGGTGAACACACAATGGGATTTATAGATGATGTAACACAGAATTGTACACCTGAAATCTATGTAATTTTACTAACAATTGTCACCTCAATAAATTAAAAAAAAAAATCCTATCTCAATAAAAAAAAAAAAAGAGTGCATTAGGAAGACTTCCGAACAGTCAGAAACAAACTGAGAAATAGTAAAACAGCTAACACTGAATGTCTACTACATACCATACACTCTTCTAATTGCTTTCATTTATTTGAACCTCACACAAACCTATCAATTGTTATACAACCGTATGCATTTTATAACTGAAGAACATGACCGAGAGGGTAAATAACATGCCCAAAGTATCACAGCGAGTAAGTGGAAAAGCAAGTTTTCCAACTCAGTCTGGCTCCAGGTCCCTTGTTATATGTATAATCATTAAGTTATGTTTCCCAAAGGCAAAAGAAAAATTATCAAACAATAATAGATTAAAATTTACTCATTCTCAAAAAGAACCAGAGTATCTGAAAGAAAGTATTTTCAGCTATCATGTAAAATATGATGAAATTATCAAACATATCTTGAGGAATAATTAGAATTTATAGAGTACAGGAGCTTACACACATCAGAAAACAACAAAATAAAACAGTATGTTGACTAAATGGGATGAGATTCAGGTTGATTTTACATATTCCTGAACATTAAACTCTAGAAAACGTAGAAGAAATATATATATTTTTAAAGCACTAAGGTTGTCACCATTTTTTTTTTTAATATCTAGAGAAGTTACTATTTGTATGTGAATTCAGCAGAAAGACAATTACAAGTAAATTGTTTTGGAGTTGTTTTAATCCTGTATTTTTCCATGATTTTCCAGAATGCAAACAAAATCAAACCTGAGTTCAATAAAAAAAAAAAGACAAAACTAATCATTAAGGAAGATTAGGATAAAAAATCCTGATAAACACTGTAACTAATACACACCAGCACATGGCTATAAAATATAAGTATTCAGATCAATTCTTGCCCTTGCTCAATGTCAATCACTTCCCTACACACACACACACACACACACACACACACACACACACACACACCTCTCTCCTTTCTTCTCCTCTTTTCAACAAGTATTTTTTTCTTTCACTTTTCTCAAACTATCCTTATGAATACATTCACCTCCCTTCCTCCCAAAGACAACAAAAATTTAAAAGGACAAACTGTTATCTCCCTAGACATTCTTGAGCTAAGTGCTGAAAAACACAGATACAAAACCTGGAGATTGCAAGAAAAAAAAGCTGCAGACACATTTAATGAACTTCACTTATAAATATAAATTTTAAAAAATCTAAATAAAATATTAGTAAGTAAAATATAGCAACTTATTAAAGGGATAATACATGAATACAAAGTAAGCTATATTCCAAAAAAATGTTGCTTAATATTAGGACATATTTTCATGTAATGCATCTCCTCAGTAAGTTAAATAAGAAATCATGAGAGATGCTAAAAATTGCATTTGGTAAATTCAACATACATCCCTTAAATCTCTGTAAAGCAGTAATTAAAACATACTTCCTTTATGTAAAAAAAAAAAATTCAAACTGAAATCATAAGCCAAAATGATGCTAAACAGAAAAATATTAGTGATGCTCACATTTATATAAAGAGTAAGACAAGGGCAGCTATTCTTAGTGGGATTCTTTCTGTTATTCCAGGGTTCATTCTCAGACAATTTAAGGGATCAAGAATTTTGTTTGTTTATGTTTTTGTTTGTTTGGCTGCAGGACAACCTTCTCTCCACATCTAGGGGGAGACAGCAGTGGCTTATAAGTTAAGTGGTGCTTATGACAGGAGATTCAGTGGTAATTTACAGCACATGAGTTAGTAAGGAAGAAAGAAGTGTGGGAGCACAGGAATATCAGAATGAGAAGGCAAATCTATACTGGGTAGCCTAGATTACAATTATAAGGGGAGACTTCCAGTCAAGATGATAAAGTAGGTAAATGCTCTGCATATCTCCTTCCATGACCACATCAAAATTACAAATAAGTTATAGAACAACCACCCTTGAGAATCACCTGAAGACAAGCTGAACAGAACTCCTACAACTAAGGATATAAATAAGCCACGTTGATACTGGTAGGAGGGGTGGAGATGTGAAATGGGCTGGTCCACTCCCATGTGTTTAAGAATTAGGAAGGATATCTCGGCTGTGGAGGCCCTCCCTGAGGACTGTGGGGTCCCAGGCCCAGGACACCCATGCTGAGAAGTCCCTACAACATCTGGCTGTGAAAATCAGTAAGGTGTCCATCTGGGTGAGATGGAGGACACCTGTAGATCCAGGCACCCTCTTAACAGTTTCAAACAAAGACTCACTGGCTCAAAAACACTTGTCTTAAGCTCCAGGGAAGGGACAACATCAAAAAGCAACAGGGACATGTGGGGAGGATCTAAATAGACTGTCTTCAGGGGAAGGGATGGAGGGGTAGCTCTTTTGGGACATAAGTGCTGGCAGGCACCATTGTTCCTTTGTTGAGCACAACCCCCACCCAGCTAACAGGTGCAAATGGGCACCAAATATGAGCATTCCATTAACATGGCTAACACCGTTCACCCCACTGTGGTGATACCCTGAGACCCTGCACCACCCAATTGTATCACCTGGCTTAAACTCTTCCAGCAGCTATTCCACACTAATGGCCAGTCTTAGCTTACACTGTGGGCTCTCCTAACATCTCTCAAAGGTTCAAAAGTGCCAGAAAAGTAACTGTGGGCTTGGATGCGTCATGCTTCTTGCTAAACAGCCCCACGCCTGGCACTAGTGGCAGCCATCCTTGGATCAAAGCTTATCCTCTGCCAGGAACCTCCAAGCCCAGTATGAGTGGCAGCCATCTGCAGCTCACTTTGTAGCTCCCACTATGTGGCTCCAGTCCAGCATAGGGAGCAGTTGACTTAGGCCTGCACCTGAGACCCTCCCAGGAGGCCCTAGAACCAACATACCTGGTGGACAGCATCAGACCACAACAGACAGTCACTCAACCAGCTCCACAAATGACACTCCTAAAGGGCCAACTTGGCAAGCACCAGAGTCCCACTAAAGCAAATCTTGCTCTGTGGAGTCAGCCTCAACACAATAGCTTGTTCCCTGCAGTCAAGGCCAGTTATCACAGCCAATCAGCTTGAGGGTCAATCCCACCAACAGTCATGTTAACAGCAATCAAGGCTCAACTACAGTAGGAAGTCACACACAACCCACACAATGGACACTCCTGGAGCACCTGGCTCATGTGACCAGGGAGACTGTGCCACTGGGCACCACAGGACACTTACTACATAGGTCAACCTGCCAAGACTGGGAGAGGTATCAGGTTGACCTAATACATAGAAACAGACACATACAGTCAGCCAAAATGAAGAGAAAAAGAAACATGTCCCAAATGAAAGAATAAGACCAAACTCCAGAAAAAGAACTAAGTGAAATGGAGACAAGAAATCTACCAGATACAGAACTTAAAACATTGGGTATAAGGTTGCTTAAGAAACTTAGGGAAATAATAGATGAACTCTGTGAGAACTTACAGAAAGAGACAGAAACCATAAGAAAGAAGCAGTCAGAAATGAAGAATATAATAATTGAAATGAAGAATGCATTAGATGGACTCAAAAACAAATTAGATGAAAGTGTGGACTGAATCAGCAATTTGGAAGACAAGGTAGCAGAAAACACACAATTGGAACAGCAAAAAGAAAAAAGAATAAAAAAATGTTAGGATACTTTAAGGGCCCTCTGGGATGATATTAAGAGTAACAACATTCACGTCACAGGGGTACCAGAAGGAGAAGATAGAGCACAAAGAATTGAGAACCTATTTGAAGAAATAATGACTGAAAACTTCCTAAACCTGGTGAAGGAAATAGATACAAGCCCAGGAAGTGCAAAAAATCCTAAACAAGATGAATCCAAAGAGGCCCACGCCAAGACACATCATAATTAAAATGTCAAAGGTTAGAGACAAGAACAGAATCTTGGAAGCAACATGAGAAATGTAGTTAAGTTACATACAAGGGAGCTCCAAGAAGACAGTCAGCTGATTTCTCAAAGGAAACTGCAGGTCAGAAGGGACTGGCATGAAATATTCAAAGTGATGAAAACCAAGAATGTAGAACCAAGATTACTCTACCCAGCAAAGCTATCATTTAGAATTGAAGGACAGATAAAGAGCTTCTCAGACAAGAAAAATATAAAGGAGTTCATCACCACTAAACCAGTATTACCAGGAATGCTAGAGGGACTTCTTTGAAAAAGAAAACAGATTAAAAATATGACTAATAACATGTCGATAAGCACATACCTATCAATAATTAGTTTAAATGTAAATAGATTAAATGTTCCAATGAAAAAACACAGGATGACTGAATGGATACAAAAACAAGACCCTTACAGGTGCTGCCTACAAGAGACTCCTTTGAGATTGAAAGACACACACAAACTGATAGTGAAGACATGAAAAATGATACCCTGTTTCCCCAAAAATAAGACCTAGCCATACCATCAGCTCTAATGCGTATTTTGGAGCAAAAATTAATATAAGACCTGGTCTTATTTTACTATAATAAGACCCGGTATAATATAATATAATATAATATAATATAATATAATATAATATAATACTAGATCTTATATTATTTTTGCTCCAAAAGATACATTACTACTGATGGTCCGGCTCAGTCTTATTTTCGGGGAAACACGGTAGTTCATGAAAAATGAAATGAAAAGGAAAAAGGAAAAAGCTGCTGTAGCAATACTTATACCAGACAAAATAGACTTTAAAACAAAGGTTATAAAAAAAGACCCATTAATCCCACTTTTGGGTACTTATCCGATGAAACCCAAAACACTACTTAAAAGGGAAATGTGCATCCATATGTTCATTGCAGAATTATTTACAATAGCAAAAATATGAAGGCAACTTGGGTGTCTATCAATAGATGAATGGATAACAAATAGGCGGTGCATATAAACAATGGAATATTACTCAGCCATAAAAAAAGAATTCTTGCCATCTGCAACAACATGGACGGACTTGGAGGGCATTATGCTGAGTGGAGTAAGTCAGGCAGAGAAAGACAAATGCCATACAATTTCACTTATATGTGGAATTTAAAGAACAAAATAAGCAAGCAAACAAAACAGAAACTGATCATACAGAGTACATTTTGATGCTTGCCAGATAGCAAGGGGTGGGGCATAAGTGAAATAATTGAAGGAATAAGAAGTACAAATTGGTAGTTACCAAATAGTCATGGGGATGTAAAGTACATGTACAGCATAAAGAATATAGTCGATAATATTATAATAACTATGTATGGTGTCAGATGGGTACTAAATCTATTAGGGTGATCACCTCATAAGTTGTATAAATGTCTCATCACTATGCTTTTACACCTGAAACTAATAAAATATTGTATGTCAACTGTAATTTTAAAAAATAAAAAAAAATATTTTAAAAGGAAAAAAAGACAAACAATTAGGCAATGGAAGATAAAAAAGATAAATAAATAAAATAGGAAATCAACACAAGAGGCCTAACAATTTACTAATAGCATATCCAAAGAGACTATATATGTACATATAATGTAATAATATTATTAATATTGGTATATTATAATTATATTTTAATATTATGTTGTTATTATAATGTTAATATTATGTATTTTATTATATAGATTATCTACATAGGGTGACAAAAAATGTGATTTCACTGATACGTGGTATATAAACCAAAATGTATACGCATTTTAAGAAAGAAAAAGACTGTACTAAAATTGTAATACTCAATATATACCAATAACTAAAGATAAATACAAGTCACGTTTACTTCTGCAATTACAAGAGGTACTCAAATTGGTTACCATCAGTGTCCAGACACATCTGATTATGGCGAACTACTGCTTGAGCAACGTAGACCATAGTGTCACCTTGCATATGTCTTTTTTTGGCACCTTGTATATATACACATATACAGAGGGTGCCAAAAAATGTACAAACATTTTAAAAAGAAAAAAAAAAACAGTATTAAAATCACAATACTCAATATATACCAATAACAAAAGATGAATACAAATCATGTGTATACAATTCTTTTGGCACTCCAAGCAAATGGCATCCAGAGAAAGGCAGGTGTATATCCGTACTTGAATCTGACAAACTAGACTTCAAAATAAAAAAGGTGGCAAGAGACAAAGATGGACATTTCACAATGATAAAGGTGATAATACATTAAGAAGACAAAAAGCACCAACAAATTATATATATATATATATATATATATATATATATATATATATATATATATATATATTATATAACATATATATATATATAATATATATATAATATATATATAATAATCTCTAGCAGAAAGATATTAGTTTCTAGATCTCAATGGCCCATCTTTTGCCACTAAGTGAATAAATATAGAGATGAAAACAAAGTACTTCTTTGTGATGTTTTTAGATCAGCAAGGATAAAGAAAATTTATCCTTGGTGCTCCTAAAAACTTCTAAGTAGGAAACAGACCTTACACAAAAATCAGAAGAAAAATGGCAAAAAATTTATCCAGTATACTGAAAGCTTGAAAATAATGGAGTAATACTTTCAAAATTCTCAAGGAAATTTATTTCAACCTTAAATTCTATGCCCAGCCAAATGAAAGAGTAGTTTAAATTTTCAAAAATTTTACCTGCTTTCTTATGAATGTTCTGGACAATATATAGGTGATGGTGGCAGAAAGAACACTTTTATGATATAACAAATATATTGCTAAAATTTTTACCATTTAAATCTATCATTATTTTTACTTCAAAACAACTTAAAAAGAAATTGCAGTATAGGCATGTTGCTTAAAAATGTGAGGATAGAGAGTGACATCAGAAGCATGGTGGCATGACATATCTCCTTGGTCTCTTCTCTGAAGTTACAGCAAGTTGAACAGCTATAATGAACTAAACATTCCCTGCATAACACACAAACTTGTCTGAGAGATCCAGGACATTGAAACATCTGAAGGTGGGCGAATCAAGGTGAACAGGGGAGGAGGGAAGGAAGAAGAACAGGGAGAGTGTGCCACAAACATAGCCTGGAGTTCACTGCGGTCTCAGGAAAGAGGAGAAATTAGGCTACAGTGGAGCTCTTTATAGCCCCGAGCATTTCTGCCTGAGTGATCAGTATATAATACAGATGAATACATAAACAGAGACAGAGACCGAATACAGAAATTGGATAGCTGTGTTGAAGCAGCCACTATTGGCAGGCAGAAAACAGCCATGCAGCCTGGCTTCATCCTTAACCCTTCCAGGGCTCACCTGCCTGCACCCTCCCAGAGCTAGTAGAGAGCCCCAAGAGAAACTGTAGCAGTGAGGGTCCAATTAAAGGGCAGATGCTGCATCTGGCTCCTGGGATAATACTGCAATTTCAGGGGCTTGGAATATCATCACATAAGGTAATGCCCTGAGACTGAGGCAACCTGGTCACAGAGTAGAGGTCCACCTCCCCTGGGAATACAAGGCATTTTCCACTGCACAGCAGAGATCCAAGAAGCTAAAGCAGTGCAAGGGAAAATAAAACACTTATAAAACACTTATGCTTCATCATTGCCTACTGGAAAACCAAAGATAAACCTTGTCTCATCAACCTGCTGGAGAGGTATCAAACACACACACACACACACACACACACACACACTCACTTACTCACACACACAAGAAGAGTCCCTTCCCATAAGTGCTTATACAGAGAAATAATTTATTAAATAGCATGAATAACCAAGGTTACAAGGCAGCTGAGAAACACAATGAACAATCTCCAGAAAATAAACTTAAAGACATGGAAACATGTGACTTAATGACAGAGAATTCAAGATTGTATTTCTGAAAATATTCAATGAGATGCAAGAAAACACAGTCGATTTAATGAACTCAGAATTAAAATCAATGAAAAAAAAGAATATTTACCAAGGAGATTGAAACTTTAAAAAAGAACCAGATAGAAATTCTGGAGCTGAAGACCTCAATAAAAGAGATGAAGATTGAAACAGTGAGCTTAGAATATAGACCTGACCAGATTGGGAAAAGAATTAGTGATATCAAAGATAGAAATCTGGAAATGACAGATGTGGAAGAAGAGAGAGACTTGAGAGAGAGGAAAAAAAAAAACACTCTACAGGAATTACTGACTGCATCAGAAAGAGCAATATAAAAATAATGGTATACCAGAAGGAGAAGAGAGGGAGAGCCTATTTAAACAAATAGTCAATGAGAAGTTCCCAAATCCATGGAAAGAATTGGATCTTGAACCTAAGAAGCAAAGAGAACACCTAATTATCTCAATTCAAAAAGACCTTCTCAAAGTCACATTATGCTAAAACTTTCAAAAATTAATGACAAAGAAAGACTTCTCAAGGCAGCCAGGGAAAGAATATACTAATCGATAAAGAAAATAAAGAAAATCCCATTAGATTGTCATCGGATTTTTCAGCAGAAACTCTACAAGCTAAGAGGGAGGGGAATCAAATATTCAAACTATAGAAAAGGAGAAATTACCAGCCAAAATTAATATATCCAGCAAAGTTATCCTTTAGATATGAAGGAGAAATAAAGAACTTTTCAGACATACAGAAGCTGAGGGAATTTTCCACCACAACACCAGCATTACAGAAAATACTGAAAGGGGTTATTCTATCTGAAACAAAAAGACAAAAGGATACAAAACTATGAGTAACATGACTAACAGACAAACATAAGCAGGAAATTCCAATCCTTACTTAGAATAGGGCACTATATACTTAAATATAACATAAAGGTTAAAGAAAGAAAAAACAAAAAAAGGAAAAGAAAAAAACAATAGCTACTGCAATTTGCAAATTAAGTCACAGTATTAATAGGGATGATTTGTGACTACAAAAACATAAAAGGGGAAGATGTAAAGGTCTGAATTTGCAAAGGGGAATGGAGATAAGACGCATGATGAAGAAAAATGACTACTATATGTATGAAAATTTCTTTTACATAAACTTAATAGTGACCATTCAAAAAAAAATATCCAGAACTGAGATACGTAACATAAGAAAAGAGAAAACGGGGGGGAAATAACAACATAGACTACCAGCAAAATAAAATAACATAGATAAATAACACAGAGGCAAAGAAACATTGGAGACACTGAGCTACCAGAAAACAAAAGATAAAATGGCTACAGGATATCCTCATGTCTCAATAATCACTGTAAATGTAAATGGATGGAACTCACCAATGAAAATGCACAGAGTAACAGATTGGATCAAAAAACAAAATCCAACCATATGCTGCCTTTAAGGGACACATCTTAGCTGCAAGGAGAAATATAGACTCAAAGTGAAAGAGTGGGAAATGATACTCCAAGCAAATGGCATCCATAGAAAAGCAGGTGTAACCACACATTAAAATAACAAAATAGACTTCAAGATAAAAAAGGTAACAAGAAACAAAGATGGACATTTCATAATGATAAAGGTGACAATACATCAAGAAGACATAAAACACCAACATATATGCTCCCTATCAGGGAGCACCAAAATGCATAAAGCAACTAAACTAAACTAAAGGGAGAACTAAAGGGAGAAACTAATGGGAGAAACTGACAAAAACACAGTTATAGAAAGAGACCTAAATACCCCATTGACAGATATGGGTAGATTGTCCAAACAGAGAATCAGTAAGGGAAGATCAGCCTTAAGTGACACATTAGACAAAATGGATTTAATCAATATGTACAGAGACTTGCATCCCAGAACACCTGATCGTACATTCTTCTCTAGAGCCACATGCAGAAGAATGAAACTAGACTGCTATCTGTCACCATGTACCAAAATTAACTCAGTATGGATCAAAAACCTAAACATGAGACCTGAAACAATAAGTTCCATAGAAGAAAATATAGATACTAAATTTATGGCCCTTGGTCTTCGAGAGGATTTTAAGAATTTGACCTCCAAAGCAAGGGAAGTAGAAGCAAAAATAAGTGAGTGGGACTATACCCAATTAAAAAAACGACTGCACAGCAAAAGAAACCATAAGCAAAACAAAGAGGTAACCAACTGAATGGGAGAAGATATTTGCAAACAAAGCCTTCAATAAGGGGCTAATCTCCAAAATGTATAATGATTCATACAACCAAAGCTAATAAGGAAATGTAAATGAAAACCACAGTGAGATATCACCTCACGCCTGTTAGAATGACTACCATCAACAAGACAAGTAATAATAACAAATTTTGGAGAAGTTGTGGGAAAAAGGAACTTCCATACACTGCTGGTGGGAATGTAAATTGGTACAGCCACTATGGAAAACAGTATAGATGTTCTCCAGATAATTTAGAATTACCATATGACACAGCAATTTTTCTTCTAGGTATCTACCCCCAAAATTTGAAAACATTTATCTATAAAGATATATGTACCCTTATGTTAATTGCTGCATTATTCATGGTGGCCAAGATATGGAAACAACCAAAGTGTCCTTTGATAGATGATTGGATAAGAAGCTGTGAGAACATGGATGGATTTTGAGATTATCATGCTAAATGAACAGACAGAAAAAGTTGAGAATCATATGATGGCACTCATATGTGCGATATAAAACTGAAAGCAACAAACGAGCAAGACAAACAAGAAAACAAAACTCATAGACACAGACAACTGTTCAGTGGTTACCAGAAGAAAATGGGGGATGGGGGTGTGTGTGTAGAAAAAGGTAAAAGGGATCAAATATATGGTGACAAAAGGAGATTTGACTTTGGGTGGTGAACACACAATGCAATATACAGATGATGTATGACAGAATTGTACACTTAAAACTTATATAATTTTATTAACAAATGCCACTCCAATAAATTTAATTAAAAATGTGAGGATTAATATTTGAGAGAACAGCAAAAAATTGAAACAGACTATTTCTGAGGATGGGGCATTTGAGACGGCAGTGATCTGGAGTTCTTTTTTATAAGACACTCATAATGACTTTTTGTACCATATTGTTATATATCTATCTTATCACTCTTTAATGACAAATTCAATGGCAGCAAACCCCAAAAAACAACACTGATAGTTTAAAAATGTAGATGAATAAAGCAAGTTATAAGAAAAAACATGTGGAGTGAGTTCAATTTTGTAAAAATGCATTCCTATAAATGAGGAAAAGAGATGAAGATAATATGCATGTTATGCATTTTTACTCTATTATTTCTATTTTTTTCTGATTTTCCAATTTTGTACAACAAAATTATCTTATAAACTAAATAATTAATACAACTAAAACAGAATTAGCTGGACTTGACTGTAAATTTACCTATCATTCATAAACGGGAATCTGAAAAAATGTATCGAGTTTTAAACCACCAACTTTGAAATGAGCCTTTATAACACTAACTCATTTATAAGTTGGGGACTCCCTATACATATACTGCCTATTAAATGAGGATGTGGCCTTGCCAGGAAAGCAATAAAACTGAAAACCACTTATGTTGACAAATGGAGATGCTTCAAGTTCATTAGTAAGCCGACTTAGGGAACTTAGGAATTTATCACATGTATCCTCAATAAAATGTAGCATTCTGACTTGCTATCAGGTGACTTCTATCTGAGCAATAAATTTCTATAATGGGCATCATTTCTAATGTGTTGAAACCAGACTAATAGATACAATTCTTAAAGAAGTAATATCATTTTAAAGATTTAGTCTTATGATACTTTATTCCACAGTCCATAATAGAAAACATTGGCACGGTACTCAATATTACATCTCCACCAGACATCCTTTGGGGTTGAATCCTAACAACAGATATATACTAACACTCTTTTTGCACGATGAAGAGCTTAGGCCCAGTTTGCACCATGTTCCTGAAGCTTACTTTGTCTTTAATGTTCTTATTTTGCTCCAGTACATCACATTACATACAGTCATCCTGTCTCCTTCAGCTCCTCTAGACTCTGATAGTTTATCAGACTTTCCTTATTTTTGAATACCTTGATAGTTTTGAGGAGTACTAGTTAGGTATTCTGTGGAACACCCTCAATTCAAGTCTGTCTGATGTTTTTCTCATACTTATAATGGGGTTATGAGTTTTGGGGAGGAAGTTTATAGAGGTAGGTGCCATTTGCGTCACATGATGTCAAGAGTGTATGTGATTTCCTGAGTTAACATTGATGATGTTAACCTTAATTATTTAACTGAGAGAGTATTTGTCAGTTAAATCTAGTGGATAAATAACTATTTTCATCCTTTCCATACCATACTTTTTAGAGGAAGGTGCTATGTGTAGCCCACATTTATAGGGTGTGGAATTAGCTCTCCGTCATTGATGGTAGAGTATCTGCATAAATCGTTTGATTTTCCTCTGATGGAGGTTATTCTATTGGTTCCCTTTTGTTATTAACCCAATCATTTATTTATATCAGTATTGACACAGAGATATTTATTTTATACTTTGGGTTATATTCCAATACCACATTGTTTATTGTGGTGCTCAAATTGTTCCAGTTTTGGCCATTAGGAGCTCTTTCAGTTGGCTCCTATGTCCCTTTGACATATTCTTATCGCTGTGGTTGTTGAGCAGTAGAAATTGATCCAAGTGTATCTATTACTTTCATTAAACCTTCTTTTAGTGAGTTGTATAAACATTAACTTAGAATACATGCTTTTTATACACTGATTTCTTTTAAGATTCTCTAAATTCAGGGGAATAATGATCTGGTTTCTTTATTGTTCCAAGCTAATAAAAAGTGGTAGGAATTTTGTAGTCTTATGTATTCTAATTAAATATAGTACTTATCTGTTAGGTGTTTTACAAGTGTAGTGATGGAATGCTTACTCAGTATAATTATACAACTGACATGATTCAAGTGCATCCAAGTAAATTATTTTGGGAATACATTTTTTTTACATGTATAAGCCACTGTGTCCTCACAAAGCAAATCAGCAAAAATAACAATATTTGGAGATGGTTTTGTCCTTAAGACATTAATGATATTACTCCGCCCTAGCAAACTGAACCTCAGCTGTAGAGAGGAGAATTTAAAAGCAGTTGAGGGAGCTCTTGAGGGGCAAGTGTTGAAGTTTGCAGTCAAAAGACAATGCTATTAATCAGATTTGTTTTAAACCCACATCATTTTGTACAATGACAGCCTAAGAGGATGATTGGTTAGGCTGTCAGAAACTAAGACAATAAAACAAAAAAATTAAATCTTTTAAATTATTAATTTAGGTTTTCCCAAACAGTGTCAAATCGAAAATACTAGTGATTTCCCCCATCCCCACCACTGGCTGATTTATTGATTGATTTGATTTTTACACCACGATAACTGAATTTTTCAGAGGTTGTTCACCATCATAGCTTTTATGAGTTGACCTGCCTGAAAACAATTCATTGATTAAAACTTTCACTGAATAAATCACTCAGACGTTTAGCATTTAATACCTCATAGGGTGAGTGACAGGTTTATATATATGTCTTATATCCTTTAAATAAGGGCTCTGATCTGAAGTTCAATTCTACTGTTATGTGATCCACTCTTTAGCTTCTATGAGCGTCACTTTCTTTTACAATAAACTGTAACAGTAACTACCCTACAAAGTCACTGTGAGGATTAAATGAGATCATTCTAAGTAAAGAGCTTAGCACATTACATCTATCACATAGAAATGCTCCACATATATTCACACATATATTTTGTTTCATTTAGGGCTGGCTTCCTGGGTATATATGACTTGTATGGTTGCACGGGGCTACTAACACACAGGAGGACCCCTGTGCTTGGTTTCATGCTCTACTGTTGCTATCTTGAATTTCTTAATAACTTTTGAATGAGGAGTCCTACATTTTCATTTTGCACTAGACTTTATAATTATGCAGCTGGTACTGGGTTCACCCAACTGAATTGTAAGCTCTTTGAAGTTTGGGATGCTATAGATAACCTTATACTCCTAATATGTTCTTCAATGCTTAGCCCAGTTTCCTGCATGTGGAAGGTAACAATTCATATTTATAAAATTAATAGTAGTGGTTCATTTAAGACAGACAATATAGAGTTTAATTGGTACACATAGAAGACCTGCCTGGGAACCACATGCAATTATTTCATGCCTCAGCATGCAAGTGGGTTTAACCAGCAAGGGGGGTGGGGGGTGGGGGGTGGGAGATGAGGGTAAGGGGGATCGAATATATGGTGATGGAAGGAGAACTGACTCTGGGTGATGAACACACAATGGGATTTATAGATGATGTAATACAGAATTGTACACCTGAAATCTATGTAATTTTACTAACAATTGTCACCCCAATAAATTTAATTAAAAAAAAACAAAACAAAAAAAAAATTGTTAATTGAAGATAATGTTAAGAACTCTATTTCAATCACATTGCTTATGTGTATCTAAAATAATACCATGATTTTCACAAAAAAGCACATCTTCAAGGAGCCAAAACTCTTTATAAAGTTCATCTTTAAGGTACACATTCCTATAAGTTCAAGAAGCATTACTGTTGACTTTTGGGGTATGCTGATGTACAAAGGGGTCCATTCACTGCCTGCCATATATTGTGCTATAATAAAACAGCTTGACTTAAATAGGTTCTCATTTTGCTAGAAATGTCCAGTTATCAGTCCCTGATTAGTTATCCAGCTCCCACCCCCTTCTGCTTGGGAGGAGGACACATGACCCATGGCAGCAACAGTGCAGAGTGGTGCCATAAAAGACACACTGGGAAAGTGTGTTGGATCAGGGTACTGGAATCCCAGAGAGTTAATTGTAGCTGATTTTGCATATGTGGTATGATATGCTTGTCCCAATAGCAGATTCAGAGCTTCTTTCTTGGATGCCAAAAACATGAGTTTCATTGCTCTGGTTTGGCATATATTATAGGTCTAAAATGTGTTTCCTTGTTGTACTTTAACAAGGCCTCTGAATTTTGAGTGAAGAAAATGCAGTGAAAAGGAAAAAATCAACAGGATGCTATTCCTATTGGAATACTACTCTCCAAAGTGGGTAAACTAAGGAGAAGGGTTAAAGACCAATTCAATATGCCAGAGGCTCTTCCACAATCCTGAGGCTTTACACTATATTGGGGTTGTATGTGACAATGCGTCAAACTAGTTATCTGATATGAACTTTAAGTGGGACACCAAGAGCACTTTCCAAACAACATGGGCCAGTTTAAAACCAGCACCCACATGTGACAGCTTAGAGGGCATCCTGGCATCCCTTATTGCAAGGAATCGGATAAGTGTGTGTGTGTGTGTGTGTGTGTGCGCGCGCGCGCGCGTTTTGTATAAAATATATTAACACATTTCTATGTATACAAATATACACATACTTTTAAATTTTAGCTACCTTTCTTCTAGTTGTGGAGTATAACTAAATTAAATCAGCATTCTTTACCATCTGCTGGGTATAAATCATTGCTTGCTCTAGGAAGAAGCTAGTTCTAAGCCCAGCACATAAAACCTTTTACCAAAACACATTTCAGCTCTTTGGCATCATGGCTCAAGGATAGACTGTGCCTGCTATCCTGTACCCAATGATTTGACTCCAGTTGATTGATTCTGTTTAAGGGTAACAAACCAATCTACCACTGTAGAACAGCAAAAATACAATTGCCTGAAATCTCATAAGGCAGCTTCTCCTGAGATGTGAATATAAAAGAACAGCAATCTGTGTGTTTGCATCAACAAACTGCCCAAAGCAATTCTGCATCATACCTTCGCACATCCCCTGCAGATGTATTCTACTCCACCTTAGAATGTGAACAGGGTGATTTACATATTAACGAGAAACAACTGAGACTAAGCCATTAGGCAGGTGAGGCTCTGGTTAGGGGGACAAATATTTTAATACTGTTAAGTGGAAATACAGCACAATCTAAAGATAAATAGACTTTGTATTCTTTTTCTTCTTAAACCTGTGTTGCATTAATGAGAAGTTAATTGATTCTTGACAACTTTAATGAGTCTTTATTAACTACATAATTGAAAAGAAAAATCCGTGGATGTAATGAGCATCTTAATTTCTTAAAGCCAATGTGATTGACTGACTGGCTGAGTCATGAGAAATCCCCACAATATGTTATGTCCATCTCCCCACAAATATCTAGGCAACAGCAAACCTCTCTGGTTCAAAGTTCCTCTATTTCTTTGCCTGCTTAGGTAAGAGGGATATATTGTCTAGAGGCAATTTGGGAGAAGAATGAGCACTGCATGGATAATTCTACCCCCATTTTATCAGGAACTTTCTGTGTGACTTTCATAATTATGTGATTTTTTCAGTAATTACTTGTCACTTATCTCCTCTTGGCTTCCATTTTCTCATTTGGAAAATGATGAAGATTAACTCTAAATTCCCTTTGAACTCTAAATTATACGTTTCTAATGGTAAATTACATGGTGACTCGTGTATTTTAAGGACCCAATCAGTAATCGCCATCCTGTCCTCTAATCCAAAATAGTCTCTTTCCAGCAAGGTAAATACTAGCCAAGTTTTTACTAAATGACCAACTGGAGTTATCTAACATTCTTTTTATTTCTAGTCTAGATCAGTTATTCTCAAAATTGGCTCCTGAACCAGCATCTTTAAGTTCATCAGAGAACTTTCTAGAAATGTAATTTCTCATCCCCATTCTGACATACTGAATCAGAAATTCTGGGAGTGAAGTTCAGCAACTGATATTTTAATAATAATTCTATATAATGATATTTTCTTGATGATTCTATAATGTTGAAGTTTGAGATCCAGTGATATACATAAAATATGTCCTCGTTTTCACAATTTTAATTCATTTGGGAAAAGAAAACCTGCTTTGTGAATGACTATACCACAGGTGGCCATTATCCATGAACAGAGACTTATCAACTAACTGGTCCTGTATGAGTCTTTCTTCAGACACACATCTTCGCCTCCGCCCTCCCCCGCCCCCCAAGCCTCCAACCTCTGCCTTGTTTCTTCTTTTATCTCTGCAATATAATTACTGTTTTATCAATTGGGCTTATGTATGAAAATGTAAGTAACATTTATAGACTACTTTAGAATGTCAAATCACTTTTCACAGGTAATGTCTCCTGACCATCACTCTCTCTTTATAGATAACTAGAGCCTTGAGGTGGTTAAGTGACTTGGCAAGGTAACATGGCCAGTAAATGCAAAAATTGAGATATGAAATCATTACCAAATTTGATTGGTAATACCAAGTCTTCATGTGCATGTACAGCAACCCTTTTATCTGTAAAACTTATGTCTAAATTTTATAAGGGTGACCGATGGTAACACAATTCATAAGAAACTCATTTCACTCATAAGTCATCATATAAATGTAAATTTTCACAAAACCTCTAAGAAATCAATTTAAATTTAAGATTAAAAAAACTGATGAAAGGTGATGACTATATTAACATGTAAATTAAGAAAACATAAAGTACAAGTAAATCAATTGGCATATTTTAGAAAATATTCTGAACCCAAATGTCCAAAATGAGAGGTAATAGAAAATACGTGGGGTAAAGGTCACACATTAGACTTTATCTCTGCATTACTATTTAAGTCAATATGCCTTTCATTACTTAAAATATTAGTTAATAATTTTTTTAAAAGATTTTATTGGGGAAGGGGAACAGGACTTTATTGGGGAACAGTGTGTACTTCCAGGACTTTTTTCCAAGTCAAGCTGTTGTCCTTTCAATCTTAGTTGTGGAGGGCACAGCTCAGCTCCAGGTCCAGTTGCCGTTGCTAGTTGCAGGGGGTGCAGCCCACCATCCCTTGGGAGTCGAACCGGCAACCTTGTGGTTGAGAGGACATGCTCCAACCAACTGAGCCATCCCGGAGGCAGCTCAGCTCAAGGTGCCGTGTTCAATCTTTAGTTGCAGGGGGCGCTGCCCACCATCCCTTGGGGGACTCGAGGAATAGAACTGGCAACTTTGTGATTGAGAGCCCACTGGCCCATGTGGGAATCGAACTGGCAGCCTTCGGAGTTAGGAGAATGGAGCTCCAACTGCCTGAGCCACCGAGCTGGCCCCTAGTTAATAATTTTTAACTCAAGATTGTAATAATAAAGGACTTAAAATGGGACACATACTAACCAGAGTTGTTTTTAAAAAACATTTATGTAGAGTCTTAAAAAAACAAACGTGGCTTTAGTCAGTACAGAAGACGGCAGTGTTATAGATTAGCTTCAAGGCCCACATCTCATGATTCACTTGACAGTTTATCAGTTCTAGGAAACGCATGCAGGCAATTTAGATGAAAAATGAAGGCTAACTCCAAAGGCCTGCTATTCAACTCAAAGCATTATTTGCGCTAAAGATCCTCATATTCCAAAGGTTGAAAGAGTATGGTCAACTCGATTCCCTTGGTTTCATTAGCAGAAACAGTAGTATGGAAATCTCTGTGTTACTGAGTAAAAAGTTAATAGCTTCGTTAAAAAAAAAAAAAAAAAGTTCAAATTAAACAAATTATTTTCTTTGGATTAAATGAAATGACATAACTTTATAACCCTCCTAAAATACTTATGCATAATGAATTATGAGTGAATGTGCCAAATTATATAAGGATGTGGCTCTTGAAAGATCTTTCAATCGTCATATGTTTTAAATTAAGGGGAAAAGTGATCCTTTTTAATTCATAATATTAGGCTTCAATAAGAAGAACTAACTTCTCAAAATAAAGTTTAGAATAAAATTGCTTTTCAATTTATATGACAATTCAAGTTAATTTAGAAGCTCATTCTTATGCAACAAATATACCTACAAAGGACAACATATATTTCTTGCATTTCTGCGAGCACATCTACCTCTATTACATTTCAGCATTCATCTACTTCTATTTCGTTTTTTATATAAATACATTCAGTACCTGGTGTACTTGAAATATCTTTAGGCTCCCATTTAGTTGTCAACCTAGAGTTTACAGCAGTTATCCTCAAAACTTGTCAGAGCAAATTAAAATATACAAAGCAGATATACAAATACTTAAATAATCTGTTAGGTTAAACAAGTAAAGTGCCCTATTTTAATATAATGTAAATATCCATATATCACAAGATAAAAGTATCTGATGATTTGATTTTAATTCAGGAAACCCATTTTCTGAATGGGAAAAATATTTATAAATGTGTTTTATATGATAAGTGACATATCTGTGTATCCAGCCAATCTATTATTTGGCTTTTACCAATTAGTGAATAAAGATCATTATTTTGTTATGACAAGCTGTGTGTTTCAAAGATGTTTATCATCTCTTTGGTGTCATTTCTACTATGTTAAAAATTTGAAAGGTAATCAATAATACTTAACAAAAATGGCCAGCTTACTAAGTGGTTTTGCTTCAAATATCCATCTCTAAGTTAGAAGCACCTAGAATATTTGCTCAAAGAACTATATTCTCTAAATGGAACTTGAGTTTCCGGATCAGTTGACTGAATCTTATTTAATTCATAATATAACTGAGCCAAAATACTCACAATACAGTGTTAGTACATTTGACTGGCAGTGCCATACTTTAGAACTTTTAAGTTCAACTTAAATGTATTTATATAATTTAATATACAAAGCACTCCTCTGAAGGAAAGAAAGTCATCTTTTCTAACTTATATCAAAGAAATGTGTGCTCTGTTACTCAAATTGAAGGGTCAGAAATTTCTGTCCCTGTAGGATCTCCAACTTGATTCTTCCTACATTGGCAGCAATCCCACCTGTGGCATAGTGATCACTGTTCCCAAAGCTTTATCAACTCCTTCCTTGGACTTTTCAACATCAAACAGGGCTGTCAGAGACAGTGGTGTGCTGGAGCCAGTTCACCCTGACTTGCAAGAGCCAATCTTTAAACTCTCAGTAATTCTGAGAACTGGTGTTAAACACAGCCATTATTAAAAATTAAATTATATATACTTATAGTTAAATTGTATTATAAGCAAAGATAAATATTCAAATTCATCAATTCCTACTTATTTTACATTTCACTATTATTTATACTCATGATGACATTGATGTCTTGCATTTGTAAGATGGACATACTACAAAATGGTGTGTTATTGCACATGTCTGCAACTTTGTGTTCAGTGATGATACCGTAACTTGAATTTGGACATTGTTGGAGTATTTTACACCAGGGGAATTGGCAAACACTACAATTTAGGGCTTTTTCTTTTAGAGAGTTGGCTTCTTCAGGCAACCTCTGGCTTCTATGGCATCATTTACAAGAGTGATGCTTACCCAACAGAAAGAGCGTTCACATTTCAAATAGAAAGCAAAACACTTCACTGTGATATTAATATGACATTGTCAAAATTTTCATGGAAATGAAATTGGGACAAAATAAACACCAGGAAAAGGAAATAATGTCACAAGAACTGCAGCTTAATAGGTGTTATGCAGGAGAGTGTTGAGGAAGAGGGAATAAAGATGTTTTGGGTTGATTATATGTACTTAAATTTATAAAGTTATTTCTTCTTGTGTGAGCCCTTTGAATAATGACCAAAGAATTGGTTCCCACATATAGATAGGATCCCAAACTTGAAGTAATAGAAGGAACAAATATACTCATTAAGAGTAATGCATCTGAGTCAGGTTCAAATGTAGTCAAATCCTACATTGCAAAATGATATTTCAAAAATTATTTTATACCAAAAAAAGAAAGGAAGGACAAAACAAGATACCCAAAAGTGAATCCTGGTATATGCCTCACCTGTATACATAGGTAGATTATTTTGATGTTCTCAGGACTTAGCATATAGAAATAATATTGCTTACTATTTTTTGATGATGATGTTAAAAGGATCTTTAATAGATGATTTGCCACATGACTATTAATAAATACATTTATTCTTTAATTGCTCACCAATTGTATAAATCTTAATAAAAAGTATGTAGACTTGTCTTCTGTAAATGCTTATTTCTGATTTATGCATCTCAAACTTAAAATACTCTTGAACTGAGAATGCAGTTTGGCTGGGGAGGAGACATGGAAATGACATTGGGAAGTACACAAGTATTTTTCACAGTATTGATAATTTTCTAGTTATTTGGATATGGGATAGCTTCACTGCTTATTTTAGTATTATGTTTAAAAACTTACATTTACTATATATTATTTTTGATGTATCGAATATCACATAATAAAAATATTTGGGGGACGGCCTGGTGGCTCAGGCAGTTGGAGCTCTGTGCTCCTAACACCAAAGGCTGCTGGTTTGATTCCCACATGGGCCAGTGGGCTCTCAACCACAAGGTTGCCGGTTCAACAAATTGAGTCCCGCACGGGATGGTGGGCTGTGCCTCCTGCAACTAGCAACGGCAACTGGACCTGGAGCTGAGCTGTGCCCTCCACAACTAAGACTGAAAGGACAACAACTTGAAGCTGAACAGCACCCTTTACAACTAAGATTGAAAGGACAACAACTTGACTTGGAAAAAAGTCCTGGAAGTACACACTGTTCCCCAATAAAGTCCTGTAAAAAAAAAAATATTTGGAAAGAAAAATAATCTTACCTTGCATATATGCCAGCTGGGTATTTAGCTTTTATAATTCTCAGTTTCCTAATCTACTAAATAGTCAAAGTGAGAGCACCTTCTTCATAAAATTCTTATATGTTTTAAATGATGCGATATATGTATAAAAAGGGTTCTGAACCCTGACCAAACATTAAAATCACTTGTGAGCTTTTAGAAAACACTGAAGCTCAGTGTCACAATCCTAGAGATCTTAATTTAACTGATCTGGGGAGGAGGTAGCCTTCAATATTTTAAACAATGACCCCAGATGATTTACTCAGTAGTCTGAGTTGGGAACCACTGTTAGCCATTATTATCAGTGCTTCAATCCATTGTACCATGAGGGTATCTACACAATTACCACAGGGCAAAGGTATTGAGAAATATAGGAGAAAATGTTTTTATTAATTTGTTCACTTGCCAAAGCAGCTCACAAATTAGAGATTTCTTTCCTGTTCTCACTCAACCTTTCGATGAAAGTACAGCCATGATTTAAAAATTTTATTGTCGTTAAGAGGACCTTCTAAAAGTGATTGTGTTCTGAGATGCATTTTCCAAAGTGGAAGATGCCAAACTCCTTTCTCAACTTATTTTGAATGAATCCCTTTGCTCTTGTGTTACTTTGTGCACATAAATTAGTTGAATCAATCCCCATTTCCACTAAGTTCCATTGCAGCCACTCAAGTCCAAACCCCAGATATGTCTAAATAAGGCCATCACAAATGCTCCGAGCTGCCACCTCAGGTCCAACCTGCACTGCATACTCCTAGCAACTGTCAGTGATCTTTTAAAAACATACAACAGATTCCTCTGCTCAAAAATCTCCCTTTATGTTTTCCAATCATCTTTAGATACAACTCCAGAGCTCTTCCCTACAAGGCATGTTTGAAAAAGTCTCTGGCTTTCTCTCTAATCTAATTCTTATGTTTCTTCCCATCTCCCACTCCAGCTCAGTCTTTCTGATCTCTTTGCTATTTCTTGAACACATCAAGCAAGCTCTCTGGTTCCTCCACATTGCCCTCTGCCTGGAGCATCCATCCACTCCAAAGGCTCCCATCCACCCTCCCTTCTTTCAGATACCTGATCAAATCTCATCCCTACAAACACCTTCCTGACCACTCTAAGATTGTAACTTCATTCCACTGACTGTTATCACTCTTCATCTGTTAGTCCCACTTTATTTTCCTTTATAGGACTTAATCACACTAATTTTTATCAGACATTTATTTTTTATTGTATCTTTTCATCATAGCATTTGAGCTATGAGAGCATGAACTTTGTCTCTTTTGTTTGTCACGGTATCCTCAGCATACAAACCTGGTCATTCAGAGTAGGAGTTCAGTAAATACTTGTTGAATGGATAAGTAAATATGTAGTCAGGATGAGTTGTCTCTAAGTCCTGAGAATCCCAGAAAATTCTAGAATTTTTTGGTTCATTGATTAAAACAGCAAGACCAATTAGCTTCACAACAGATGGCAAACCTAAAGCCAAGAAGCCATCTTGCTAATTCTGGCATCTGTCACAAGATGAATTAGGCAGGAGTGTGCATCAATCAGCTAAGATTCATCAGCATTAGAGGAAACATCTCAAACTCTAGTTTTTCCTCCATTTGTATTTTCATGAAATCTGAAAGCGAATACCTTATAATATCCATAAGTCAAATGGGCAGAAACTAAATAAATTTTAATTCTGTTCTGTTAGTGATATGAAGGAAAAAGTCATCCTATATTTTATATGTGATTTGAAAAATCCAGATCAACACACCACACATTCTAATCAGACAATATTATTCCTATTAAGTTTATGATTTGTAAATCAAATAATATTATAGAGTGCTCAACACTTTAGATGTAGTGAATGCAAGTGTGTGCTAGAGTACTTTCAAAAGGAAAAAAAAAAAATTATCTTTTCCCCTCTGTAGTACTGATGATATCTGCTGAGAAGTTTAGAAATAGACGCCATCCAATATCACTATTATTATTATCTCATCATTGTTAAGAAACAATAAAGAAACTGAAATTTCTTCCTTGGAAGTGGAAGCACAAAATAACCTGTTAGAAATGTTCAAGCAAGCACTGTGGTTATTTTGGTGTAAAGTTATATCAAAGATGGTTAGAATATTGTATGAGTTCACCAGTTTTGTTTTGTGTCATATAGACACAGCCAGACTCAAATGAAATATGCTTTTATTGAAGAGTGCTCTTATTCACAATACAGGAAATTAAACAATCAGTTCTTGTCTAACAAAGGTAAGTTGTTTTTAGATAAAAGAATTCTTGTGACATTTAGTCAAATTTTATTCTTTTAGGAAACAAGCAATTCTTTGACAGAAAAATATGTTATTGCCAGAGGATATGTACTCTTCTGTTATATTTTGCTAGTTTTCTATGTTCTCAGCACATAAGGAACAGATGGAAATAAACCTGATCCAATAAAATAATTTCTTTTACATCCCAGCAATAAGGAAAACTAAAATTCAGTGACATAATCTAACCAAATTTACCACATATATGTATATGCATTTTCAAACCTTATAGGAAGTGTAAAAATAAGGTGAAATCATAGGAATTATTAACATAATATTTACCTTTTCATTTCTTTTCAGACAACTTTGTAGTTATTATTTTTATTCTTCTCTGAATTCTCATTTTCCCCTAAATATTAATGCAAAAAGCTATACTACTTTGTTCCAAAATGATATTTGGCTTTCCTAGAGAGTTTTTCATACTCTGAATAAATTACACTCACTTGGGCTGGGACTAATCATACCATTATTTAAAAAAATATATATGAACACTCTCAGATTTCTGGCTAACAAAATAACTTTTCCAATGCACTGTATGCCTATGTTCACCACATGCCACTACATCATTCTGATTTTAAAATATAATCATTATTATTTTTTAAATTAAATTTAATGGGGTGAAAGTGGTTAGTAAAATTACGTAGGTTTCAATTGTATACTTCTATGAGGTGTGATCAAATAATACAGTGAATGTTTAAATTAAAAAAAAAATTATTAAGGTAAAAGACACATTCACATTAATCCCCCTCAAAATACTCCTCCTCGCTTCAACACACTTATCCCATCATTCTTGCCACTTTCTGAAGCAGTTCTGGAAGTCATCTTTCATAAGTGTCTTTAGTTGTGCTGTTATGGCTGCCTTGATGTCCTGAATCATTCTGACTTTGGGGAAGAGCCAGAAGTCACATGGTGCCAGATCCGGTGAACAAGACGAATGAGGACCCAACGTAATGTTTTTATTTAACAGAAATTGTCATACCAGAGCAATGTGTGACTCAGAGTATTGTCATGATGGAGGGTGACATATAGCACACTTTAAAACACACCTTCTCTCAACCGTAGCTCACACCTGACTGACTGAACCAAACAAGTTGAAACTTGTCACACATTGTTACTACGTTCGATGCACTGCTTCCGGTATTAAAGATCCCTGCCTTTCCGTTGGATGGCACTTGGCAGCAGCATTCACAGTATTTTCGGATCACAACAGAAAGGCTCCATGTCACACATCACTTCTGGTACGGCAATTTCCGTCAAATAAAAACATTACAGTGTGTCCTCATCCACCTTATTCACTGGCTCTGGCACCATGCGACTTCTGACTTCCCCAAAGTCAAAATGACCATGAAAGGTAACATTTTTGAGTTGATTCAGGACACTGATGCAGCCACGACAACACAACTAAAGACACTCATGAAAGAGGACTTCCAGAACTGCTTCAGAAAGTGGCAAGAATGATGGGATAAGTGTGTTTGATGCCAGGGGGAGTATTTTGAGGGGGATTAATGACAATGTGTCTTTACTATAATAATTTTTTAAAATTTAAACATTCACCATATGTTTTGATCCCACCTTGTATATATCACATTGTGTGCTCACCACCCAGAGTCAGTTCTCCTTCCATCACCACGTATTTGACCCCTTTTACCCTCTTCTATCATCCCCTCTTCCCCCTGACCCTCTGGTAACCACTAAACTGTCGTCTGCATCTATGAGTTTTCGTTTCTTTTAAAATATAAAATATAATTATTTTATAATAAAAGTGTTTGCTGTCAAATCAAACCATAGTACCAATTAATAGTGTCCCAAAGAATCTGGGATAACACTGGGAGCTATTAATTTGACTCCAATCAAATATTGAATTCACCTTGGATCATATTCATTTTGTTACAATTGTGGCAATCAAAACAATGGCAGCCATTCACATGCGTAGTACTCTTTCAGATGCCACTGTTATTCACAAGGAACTATATTAGAAAACTATGGAAAATCTCACACAGAGAAAAATCAATAGAACTCTGTAGTTGGTTGCTTGTGTGAAGTTTGCAAACATTCCTTTTACCAGAAAGGGATATATTCTTTAATTAAATAATATGTTAATGATACCGAAGGCAGTTTCTCAACTGGATTCCTGTTGGCAGTTCTCCCAGGGAAAAAGTAGAATCCATGACAAGTTGAACACTGAGGCGAAGAGTACAGAAAAGATGTTGGAGATAATGCATGACACATTTAAACGTTTTAGAGACTGGATCCTTGAAAAGTGTTGTGTCCTGATGCACAGCTTTCTCAATTTCACTCCTCCTTACCTAGATCCCCATGGTCACTTCCTTGCTGGCTGACCTGAGGGGAAGTGTGACAGAGGGGAAGTGAGAGAGGAAACAGACAGCAGTCTTAATTGATTGCAGTTAAAATATCTTCTGCAAATTTTACAAAAACATATAAATATGTAAACACATTGTTAGACCTCCTTACTCAGGGCCCTTGCAAGTAGGGGCTTCCCGAATCTCAAACCATACTAATTTTGTGCTCCATCTGCCACAATGAGTAAAACAGAATTGTAGGATAGAAAAATCACACAAAACAATGGAAGAGAAAGTAAAATAAAGGCCATAGCTTTCATTGCTTGTCTTACTACTAAGAATATGACACATTTAATCAAAACCTGTTTTGCTGTTTCTCTATATATTACTACCAAAGGCAAAAAGTGTGTGTGTGTGTGTGTGTGTGTGTGTGAGACAGACAATTATGCAGTAATTAGCTATGAATACATTATGGAACTAGCTGAACAATTTGAGATATCTAATACTAATTATTCAATATTTAAAAATGTGTAAGTGTCCTCTTCTTTATCAGTGCTGCACAGCGAAGTCTACCCTTAGTCACTCATACTCATTAGCCAACAAGGCATTTGATATGGGAACTAGGAGATGGGAATGAGGGAATATGGTACAAAAAAGACAGGTGAATCAATAAGGATGAATTCTGAGGTTTCAAATATGTTAAGTAGCACCAAACCCTTGTCTATAAGTTGTTTAAATTACAAAACACTTAGGGGTTGCACGTAAATACACCCTGTGTGTTTTATAAATGCCATTCTTGTTTTCTTTGTAACTGCAAGAACCCACTCCATTTGGGGTTTGTAACAAATGGAACAGCTGATTCAGAGAAGTGTAGAAGAATTCGCCAGAATTAAGCCAGTACTGAATCTCCACTATGCTTTGCTGAGCTCTTGGCTGATGACTTCACTAAGGGTAGGAGAAAGCTGAAGCTGACACATGAAGAAATATGACTTTGCCAGATGCGCAAAACGTATTAGAAGCTGAGGATAAAATAGGAATAAAATTTCAGTGGAAGAAGAAAGATGAGGGACGGAAATGAGAAAATACAGAACATAAAATTAGGCAAGGATTTAAAAATTCTATGGAAACAATCAATAACACCTGGAGACCTGAAGAATGGGAGAAAACATTTTCCTTTTTACCTGGGGGAGGACATAATTAAACGTAAGCTCTGTGCCCTTTTGGTACTGTTATGAGATCATAAATTTAGAACTTAATACACCTCTCTGTAGCTTGTGGCTAATATTCTATTTGTAGTATACTAAATAATAAAGCCATTCTTAACAATCACTGTTCACAAAAATTTCAGGAGAAAGCCTGTACCATAGACAAACAGAAGGTATTCAATGCCATGATGCTGTCTTCTTGTTTTTCTCCTACTTTTCAAACTGCTTATTTTCGTTTTTAATTCTCTTCCTTCATTTACCTTAAGTATGCTCTTCAAGGCTTCATCTGCCCAGGTATTATCTTCTTTTGCTGTGTACACGCCTTTTTACCCCTCCCCCAAACACATCGTTTTACTGATGGCTCCCACAATCTTATCCCCGGGTTTACTGGCCCCGCATTTCAAATTTTTGTTTTTCACTGTTACTGGCTACTTCTGGTTGAATATTCCTTAGGAACCACATGCTCAGCATTTATAAGATTGTATTTATCCTCCCTACAAACTCCTTCCTCCTATTTTTTCCTATCTTTATTAATGACACTACATCGATCACCTAAGCCAAAACAAAATCTGGAAGCTATCTAGAATTCTCATCCTGCTACACTTCTCTCCTCCTACTCCCAAGATTAGGAGCAATATAAAGCAGCAGTCAAGGGCTTAGCTCAAAGTCTGACCATGCCACTTACTACTATGTGCATGAACTTGGATACGCGTAGGCAGGTCACTGAGACTCTCCATGCTTCTATCTTATAACGTTGTGAAGATGACCAGCTGGATAATATATGTTCAGTGCTTAGAACACTGCCTGTCATATACTAAGGGCTCAATAATTTATTATCGCTCACCTCCGTGCCTTTACACATGCTGTTTCCTTTGCTTACAATGCCCTTTCTAGATGTTATTATAATTTAGATATCAGGCTGATCATATAGAACAGAAGCATCTGGGATGCTGTCTTTGTTGATAGATGGGCTTCTGGTTGTAACAAGTATCTTATGAGTTTAATTAATAAAACTCCTCTCACTTAAGGGACAGGTGATTTGGACTGTTGATTTTACTTTTGACAAATCAGTGACTAGGAAAGTGAATGCGATTAGTCTGGCATGGAAGATATGGGTCACATACCAAAACCAACATCTAACCCATTATCTGGGGTTTTCTAGGCTTTGCAAAATTTGTCTGTGAATTCATCTAAATCAAAGGTGATACCTTAAAGAACAGAAAATATGTTTTACCTAATTTCATAACTTCAAAACCTGAGAGCTCTTTGCTCATAGCAGGCAAGTCCTTAATATTTATAGTAAAGAGAAAGAAGGAAGGAAATAAAGGAGAGGAAGGAAGGAAGAAAAGACATAAAAAATAATGTCATAATATACAGGTATGAACAGATTTTTCTGACTATAGTTAGCTACTAGTAACATAGAAATAAGGTTACTGTGAATGAAAGTGTGGAGATGTGACTGTTCTTAGGATATAGAAAATTCCAAGCAGGTGGTCTATGTCTCTGTACATTTTAAAGAAAAAAATATGAGGTAATATCTACTTCCAAAGACAGCCATTACAACTTAGAAATAGCAAAAGGGGAATTCGAATACATAAACCAATATATAAAATAAGAGAAGAGATTTGCCGTTGTAAATGTAATTTTGAAAGTAATGGAAAAAAGGAAAGTGATAAACTATTGAAGACTGTATTCTTTACTTTTTGCTATGTACCTACTAGCTTTCCAAATGTCAGGAAATGTACACCAATGAGATTAAACTCACTATTTTTGTTAAAATGTCAGCAAAATCAACTCTAAAACACCTAGAAGAAAACAAGTATTTAGTTTTCCTTCTTTTTAGTATGGGATATAACTCAAACCGTGACTAATTTTAACAAATAGGGCAGAAATTCTGGACTCAGGAAAATAGGAGACCAAACACATGAGATCTGACAATTAAGTTCGCAAACTTCTTGCAACGACGTAGCTAACCTTTTTTTGATATCACAAGGATTATTCATTATGAATTTGTACCAACTGGACAAACAGCTAACCAAGCTGACTGTTTGGAAGTCTTGAAAAGGCTGCGTGAAGAAGTTAGACGACATGAACTTTCCACCAACAATTCATGGCTCTTGCATAGCAACAATGCACCAGCTCACATGGCAGTTTGTGAGGGAGTTTTTAGCCAGTAAACAAATAATTGTATTGGAACACTCTCCCTACTCACCAGATCTGGCCCCCAATGACTTCTTTCTTTACTCAAAGATAAAGGAAATATTGAAAGGAAGACATTTTGATGACATTCAGGACATTAAGGAAAATACGATGACAGCTCTGATGGCCATTGCAGGAAAAAAGTTCTAAAATTGCTGTGAAGTGTGGACTAGGTGCTGGCATCAGTGCATAGCTTCCCAAGGGGAGTACTTCAAAGGTGACTGTAGTGATATTTAGCAATGAGGTATGTAGCACTTTTCCTAGGATGAGTTCGTGAACTTTATTGTCAGACTTCATATATGCTTTTGAAGCTGAGGTTTTTAGGCCCTCAGGTACAGAGAAGCGGTATGACAACTTAGTGCTTGTGGACTCAGAGTTTTCTCCACTGTAATTTGAGGAACTTCTACATCACTGTGTCCCTGTTTTACAGGTCCCTGAGGTAAGAAGCTGATTCTGCCATAGCTAGAAAAGGTTTCCTTTGGCATCTGATGTGGCTGATTCCCACTCTTTACTTTCTTATGTTTCATTGCTAGTGTGTATTTATATTCTTGTAGATGATAGCAAACCCTCTCACTGAATTTGGAGTTTGCAATAGATATTTGATATTCATTTCCTTTCATTATCATCACCATCTTTAAAGACCTGGATGCTGATGCTGACTTCATTTTTATCACCCTAGGATAAGTTTACCCATTTCTGTGCTTCAATAGTTACCATCATTGACATGGATGGATCTTGAGAGTGTAATGCTGAGCAAAATAAGTCAGACAGAAAAAGCAGAGAACCATGTGATTTCACTGATATGTGGTATATAAACCAAAAGCAACAAAAGAACAAGACAAACAAATGAGAAACAGAAACTCATAGACACAGACAATGGTTTGGTGGTTGCCAGAGGGTAAGGGGGTTGGGGGGTGGGGGGTGGGAGATGAGGGTAAGGGGGATTGAATATATGGTGATGGAAGGAGAACTGACTCTGGGTGATGAACACACAATGGGATTTATAGATGATGTAATACAGAATTGTACACCTGAAATCTATGTAATTTTACTAACAATTGTCACCCCAATAAATTTAATAAAATTAAATTAAAAAAAGAAAGTAAAGACAAGTCTTCCTACCAACATGGTTTGCATTTTTACATGTTAGCCTTGAAATACAGTGGTTTACTCTGCTTTTCTTATAATATTCCTGGTGATATGAAAATTTTAGTTTTCACATTCTCCAAATTTTATACTTCTATAATTTATAAAGGGGGTGAATTGTAGTCAAGCTAGGAGTAGTGCTATATTTTGGGGAAAAAATGATGTAATATAGCTTATAGAATTCATAAACATCTCCAGATCCAATTCAATTTCTAAATGGGAACTTTATATACACACGTACTCGTATACATATATATGTATATATACACAAATAAGTTTGGATATGTGTGTGTGTATATATATATATATATATACACATATATACATACACATATATATTATATATACACGTATATCATATTTATATATTATATATATATACATATTATATGTATATATATATATATATATATATATATATATATATTTTTTTTTTTTTTTTTAAGTAATGGGGAAAAAAACCTAAGCAGGGCTGTGTGTTATTGCTATGGGAAACATTCAGCAAGAGTCTAGTCAAGCTTGATCTCAAGCATAATTCAGGAACTTCATTCACGTGTACAAGAAACCATTCTTACAGAAGCTAAGGAACCAAAACACTGGGAGTAGAGGTGGATGAAATGAGGGAGGAGAGGAGCTGGTGACAGCCCAGCAAGCTCACGAGATGGGAAAAACCCAGGCCAGAGATTGCTCCAAAGTGAGGACAGAAGCTCATGAGCTCTCTAAATGGTCTGGTCCCTATGGTCCAAAGAAGAGCTGGCTCAGGTGAAAAGGGTCCCCTTGCTATCTTTGGTCTGGTTCTTTATGTCAGATGCTAAACCTTACTATCCTTGGGTTTAGGGTGTGGAAGAGCATGGCATGTAATAGAGAGTATTATGTTCTCTCAGTGCATGGTAGAGATTATCACCCTGGGGTTTGGATGCTAATTTTTCTTTAAACCATATTATTGGGTCTCACATTTTCCCAAATTGGATTGGAATCTGTCTTAGTGAGTCCTTTAGGATTCTGTGTTTTTCCTAACACTTTTTCTAGCTTACTACTTTTTTTGTTTTGATTAAAGTTTATTGGGGTGACAATTGTTAGTAAAGTTACATAGATTTTAGGTGTTTGATTCTGTAATACATCATCTATATATCACAATGTGTGTTCAGCATCCAGAGTCAGTTCTCCTTCCTTCATCATATATTTGATCCCTTTTACCCTCATCTCTCACCTCCCACTCTTTTACCCTCTGGTAACCACTGAACTATTGTCTGTGTCTATGAGTTTTTGTTTTTTCATTTGTTTCTCTTGTTCTTTTGTTGTTTTCAGTTTTATATACCATTGCAGCTTTATTTACAGTGGCCAAGACATGGAAACAACCAAAGTATCCTTCCATAGATGATTGGATAAAGAAGATGTGGTATATATACACAGTGGAATACTACTCTGCCATAAGAAAAAAATGGAATAGTGCCATTTATGACAACATGGATGGATCTTGAGATTATTATGCTAAACAAAATAAGTCAGACAGAACAAGTCAGGACCATATGATTTCAGTGATATGTGGTATACAAAAATAGCTTACTACTTTAAAAGACAATGTAGTTGCTAAAAATTTAGTATCATTTTTTTCTAGTCAAACCTTATTGACATTTATATACTAACTTTCAAGATTAGGATTTGACAATGAAGTAAATAAAGATTAATTCCATTTTTCTCTTGGCCTCCTGAAAGCTTAGAGAATCTAAGTACATTCGCTTACATGGTTCTCATTTTCACATGATTCAGAATTATCAATTTCCATTTAACAATTAGGATTATCTCTTTCTCCTTGTAGGTTTCTAAATGCATTCTCTAAGCAGAGAGATAAACAATGTCTGATGAAAAAGAACGTTTCTGGAGGGAGAGGAGGTCTCTCAAAATTCTAAATTAAAAGAAGACACAAACAAAGAAACAACTAAGCCAAGATATACTTAACCATCTAAAACACTGAATAAATTCATTATACAAAGTGACAAGAGGAGAGATAAATTGACTCTCTCTGAGGGCTATAAAAAGGCTTTAAAGAGAAGGGAATCTTTAAGTTAGATAGAAAAACATGAGTAAGAATTTGCTTTGAAAAATGAGGAGAGAGAATGGCATTTTAGGTGAAAGCAAGAGCTTTTATAAGGACAAGAAGTTAGGGAAGAAATATGGTATATTTGGGAAACTGGGTTTGGAAGGGGCATTGGGTCTATTGGTGGGGTGGCAGAAAGTGAAGTTAGAGTAAGATGTTATAGAGCCCCATGGCCCAAACCACAGATACCAGAATTACCATTGAATAGCAGGGAGGGAGTCATCACATTATGTCAAGAAGGAAAATGGTGTAATTAGATTTGTTTTACAGAAATAAAATACCATAGTCTCTGAAATATAAAACATGCCAACTTTCACATCCTTGCAGTTCATGGAATTGTCCTCCGAATTTATAGTAATTATCAATATCAGCTGGGTGGTGAACTCTGGGGACTTTGTTGGCTATGCAGAGAGTCTTAGAGTTTTTTTCCTTTAAATTAAATTAATATGTTCAACTTCAGTTTTCTGACTTTGACATAAAATGGCTGTGTTTATAGCTTAAAAGTAGAAGAGTGGACATGTGGTGAGAAATTAATTATAAATAATATTCAGAAGTAGGTCAAATAATTTCATTTCATTTAACATAATTCATGTCAATGCTTGTTTGAAACCAAATCAACAAAGAATGAAGTTAAGCAGCTGTTGAAAGCACTCAGAACAACATCAGATCCAAAGAAGCAGCTTCATCATTGAATGTCATGTGAACTTTGGCAATTAACTAAACATTGCTGGACCCAATTAACAGGTATTTATTTGTAACACTTTATATGTTCAATTTTCTGTGCAAAAATATATGTAGATGACTGCTATAGAGTGTTGTGCAGAGAGAAAATAGGAAATTACCTTCTCCCTACTCCCAGAAAAAGAATTCTCCATATGTTTGGGCATAAAATCATGAGTGTAGGACTCCAAAGAGTTGGAGAGTCAGGGGCTTATTCGCTGCAGGGTAACTATATACTAGCACATCTTTCCCTAAGATGCTACTCATAAAATATATGTAAGCCAACTTTCCAAGACCAAAATACTGTTTTCTCCCACTTTAAACAGACAACAACCGGATTATAGGAGTTATCCAAGAAACTTTCCAAGGATGGGTGGATGTAAGTTTATAGCATAGAAAGACTCAGTGTGGCATGCGCTCTCAGAGTCTAACACTGAAAGTGAATAAAATAACTGACTGAAGAAGAAATGGCCTGGAGGAGTCTGTATAAAAGCAACTATGAATATAAACATGGGCTTTGAACTGAGGTTGCTCTCTTAATAAATCTCTCTGAGTATTTGTGCTTTGCTTTTCAGGATTTTCCTCTGATCTAGATTATTATCTCTCGTCAACTTTCTTTCTAAATCCTTTTAGCTATACAATAAGAAAGCACTCATAATTTTCATCAAAAAACTTCTACTTCATGTTATCAGTTGCAATAATGGTCCTTATAGAGGTAGATGTGCTAATTATGGAGCTTGTAAAGATAAGATAATGTTATAAATGCTAGATCTCAAAGCCTTTAGATTCCCTTCTAAAAATTTCCTTCCAACCACTCCTCTCCTCCATAAATGCATACATCTTCATGCACGTGCACTGAAATCCTCAGGAAAAATATTTCGTATTTGATAATTTAAAATAGATGCAAATTACAACTAAAATCTTAGAATCAATCAAGTGGAAATTTCCCCCTAATTCTTCACCTGGGATCCATTATACAATTAAAAAACTTCAGGTAATAAGTGTAGAATGCCTTGGATAAAAGCAGGAAGGCAATAAACACCATTTGATTACAGCAAATGAGTAAAATTTATCTGTAATTTGATTCTATGAAATAGTAGACATTTTAAATCTTCCACAGCCACTAATAAAATAGTCATATATATTTTTTTTTGATCTTGCAGGGAAAATTTACAAGTTAGTAAGATTTCTGGTTCTTTTCTCTTGCCCAAATTAGCTACTGCAAGGCTTCAAGCTCCTCATCAGTGTAATAGTCTAACTTTCTAAACTGGGGGTAAAGTACTGGTTATTTTGGTAAATGCTTATACTTACCCTTTATATACTTTCAATTCTTTGCATTTGAAATACTCTCCTGGAAACAGCTAAACTTAATTTGATAAAATGTTTCCAGTTCCTCAGGAAAAACTTCTATTCTTGAGTAAAGTAAAATCATGGCTTAGATGCCTGATCAGACAAAGAAATACGTGGTATTTTCATTTAGCGCATTCAATATTTTAGAATCTGTCTTGTATTCATTTCCCTTGTTTCATATAAACATTTACATTCCTGAAGAATAATCTCAAAGAACTGATAGATTCTGTGGCCTATGTTTTAATAAATTGCCTTATAAACTCCATTTCAAAAGTCAACTCCCTCCTTAGGTTGTAATAATTGACTTTGCTTTTTTCAGCTTTGACTTTCCTTATCAGTTTTTGTTTACTTTTAAAATTATGTTATACGACCTGAATCAGACTTTCTCTAACATTATATGCAAGCTCGGAATATCCTTAATAGATGAGATACAGTGGAGTAAGCACTGGATTTCTAGAAAATTCTCTTCTATCGGGGTTTACTTTGTGTCCACAGAAAGACTGTTAGTGAAAATAAAAATTAAAAAAGTCACAAATGGGGTGAGTAACTAACTATATCTAAATTTTAAATTGTAAAAAACGTTTTTAATTTTAAAAATGAATCTAAAGATTGTCTTTTATGCTAAATTATCATATTGGTTTTTAAAACGGTCCAATGATTTTTTTAAAACTGCAAGTGTATCACTTTTGTACATTTCAATAAATATTAAATTAAGTGTCTACTATATTCCAGGGACTATACAACTGCTAGAAGCTGTCACAGACACCATATAATTTAAAAGACAAGGCAAATATGAACATGTAGAATACAGAAAGGTAGATTAATATATTCTGGGAACAATGACATAATACAGATGTGTGGATGATTAATGTGACTTTAAGGAGGAAGCAATCAATTAGCTGGATGGGTCAAGGGTTTGGTAAAGAGTCCCAAGAAGAGGATATATCCCTCAGAGAGCCCCAGCTCTTAACATAGATAAAGATTCAACAAACACTTGTTAATGTATGAATGAACGATATTTCAATCTTTCAGACATTATAAAAAAGACTCATCCTTGTGAGAGTATTACTAGATGTTCAGCTACAAAGCACAAAGGTAATTTAGTGAGTTAACACTGAAGAATGTCAATTAATTAGGCTTTACCACGGTATGAATGGTTTACTTTAAATTCTTAGTAAAGTGAACAAAATACATTTTTCGTATCAGCTATGTGTTTTTCAAATCACATAAAATATAACGTAATTGTGTGAAATAAATTGATCTGTCTTCTGTGCCCTGGAGTAACTAAACATGGTTTTGCATTTCACATATATTGTATTTCATAGAAAGAACCCAAGATCGATCAAACTGACACCTGAACTAAAGGCATTGGAACATGATTTCTTTAATAAATATTATTCTTCATTATGAGAAGCTCCTGATTCATGCATTTTTTCATACTTGCAGAAAGATATTATTAGAGAAAATTGGCAGAAGAATGAAAACAACTGGATAAATATTTTAAAATATTTCAGATTTCTGTGTAGCAAAGAAATATTTTTTCCAACAATTGACATTTAAAGGACAAGAGGTAGCATGGACCATATTTTCCATTACCTTCACAATGTGAAAGAGACAGACCATTTTCCTGTAAGTCAGAGCAGAACATCAGGGAAATGAAGTAATTTTATTTTCTTGAATATCATCAGAATAAGAGATAGAAAATACAGGAGACATTTATAAAATATTACTTAAATATAAAACAAATACATTTTGCTGTTTTCAAAACATATTTTGTTTTAAGAATCATTTTGTAGATTATATAGCTGGAGGAGCAGGTGAAGAAAATGTCATGGAGAAATCTTCCTACATTATCTCCACCTCTGTAGAGCTTTATATGAGGAGGTTATTACTATTTGTTCCTGCTACAATCATTTCAGAGAACACTACTTATGAAAGAGAAGGCAGAGGGTCCATGGTGTGAATCGATTTTGGCGATTTAATCAGTCATTAAAGAAAGCAGGATCATGAATACTGCCAGCCACCAGCTGCAAATACAATAACTGAAATTTATTTTTGCAAATATACTGGCAATTTTATAACAGTGTGAATGAATACTAAGAAGAGCCTATTCAGTTGGTACATTTACTGAATTAGGCATTGAGTTCCATAGAGTGCAATTGCATCTAGAGTTCTATTTCAAAGTTCTCTTGAAAAGATGCATAGAAATAAAATTGTATTTTAAGTGCCCTAGGGAATCTTTACACACAGAGAGAGCGTGCTCTAAGTTCTTTTGCAAAATAAAAATTTATTCTACTGAAGGATGAACAGGACTTCCCTTTATTTATTTATTTTTGTTTACAAATTCCTGTAAATCTATAATTATTTCAAATTAAAAAGTTTTCAATTTATTCTCCAATTTACAGTAAGGTTGAATTTTTGTAAAAATTTAAAAAAAAATGCTGTTGCTTCATCTCATACCTACTGGCACACAGTACGGTTACCAGTTTTTCATTCATTCAGTAAATATTGATTGTGTGGGTACCTTGTGGCAGGCCCTGTCCTGGGGCTGGGGAGAATGCAAAGTCTCCACTTGCCATGAACTTATGTTATCACGGAGGGAGATAGACAATAAACTATAAGAAACCACCGGGTGCTGGTGCTATGAGGACAAATGAGGAACAATGGAGCGGGACAAAGGAATAGATAATGGCATAGCAAAGGGTGGGCTTGCTATTTTATACATGGTTGTCAGAGATTCTTTCTGAGACGATGCCTTGAGAGAAGAAGAAAATACAGAAAAAACTTATGTGGAAATCTGGGGAAGAGTCTGACTACATATCTCAATATACTAATTATTTTGAATTAGGAATTACCGTTATTGTGACAAATATTATTTTTTAATATAGGAGAGATGGATTATGCATAATCCTCGATATGTAGTTCACACATGAGCATATGGTTTAGAATTGCAACAACGGAGTATGGCAGATGTTGTTCAAATCCCTGCAAATTACTATCTATAAGACATGGGCATGCTATTTAATTTCTTTTGGTCTAGTTTCTCATGTGTAAAATAGAGACAACAATATCTTGTGAGGATAGGGCTACATAAAATATGTATAATGCTTAACACAAAATAAGTGCGAAATGTAATAGCAATTATTATTGATAATAACAAACAAATGTAAATTAGAACTTTACTCCTATTGTCTTGGATAGCATTTATTCATTCATTCCTTCATTCCACATTTACTAATCCCTAACTATGTGTTACACACCATGGTAGGTGACCGGGACACCAAAATTTAAGGAACACTAATGTATTTCTTATTGGCATGGGTGATAAACATGAAAAGTCATTTAAAATGTAGTGCAATAATTGTCATAATAAAGAAGACAAAGTAAGTCTACTCTATTTGAGGGCCTGAATGGAGGTTTCACAAAGGAGGAGGATGCACAAAATAGAACCTTGCAGGATGAATAGGAGTCCACCAGGTAAATGAAACGAAACCAGCAGAGCAGACAGATCAGAAAGCATGGAGTAAAGTCACAGGGAGACAAGGGGGGGGGGGGAAGGCACCACCTTTAGATAACTTTGACTACATCACAAGGTACATCAAAGGAAAGAGGTGGGAAGCAAACAATGCAGGCTCTACACTCCTTAAGGCTTATACACCACACCAAAGAATCCAGACTTTGTTCTGTGCCATTTTGAGGTGATACATGATTGCGTTTCCATTTCAAAACCCTTCTTTGCCAGCAGTGTGTTGAATGATGTGGAGGAGTTACTAATACTGGAATCAGGGGAATTTAATACCCAGAGTTTCAGAACATCCTGGTTCAGACTCTGGTGAGAAAAAGGTAAAGGAAGAAATGCAGACATAGAAAAAGAAATGTAATAAATTTCCTATTCAATAATTCATTCTAAAGAAATTAGTGACCACTGACACTACTGTTCTAGGTTCTGGAGCAGTGTCAAATATCAGATTTTAACTAATATGACTGGGTGGCTAATTAGATATGGAAAATGGAGGAAGAAGGAGTCTAGGACCTCTCTTAAACATTTGGGTTAAATGAAACTGAGAGAGGAAGTAGAGTAAAAGTAAGAGGAGCAGATTAGGAGAGGAAAAATACAGAATTCAGTTCTGTAGGTAAGTGGACATGTGGGCCCGGTCTGCAGGAGTTTTAAGTCCGGAGAAAGAGACATTAAGTCACTGTCACACTAATGGAAGTTAAGTAGGTAGGGGTTAAATGTGGTCTCTCCTGGAGAGCATGTAGCACGGGAACCAAACCAACTGGGATGGGGGTGGGGGAGCATGGGGACTGTAAAGAAGAGAAGCCAAAGGGTCTGAATATGGTGGGGCATATACGGTCCTTGTAATCTCTATTTTAAATGTATTCCTCAGTGTTTCGTCCTTGGTCATATTTTCCTTTCCTGTGGTACACTCTACTCCACAGTTTCCTTATTTCAGTACTACATCTATGATGATCAATCCTGCAATTCTATCTCCAAACCTGGATGAATTCCAACATTTAGTCTTGACTTTCAAAACCGGTCTTTAAACAATCGCAGTGTATTTGACATCCATAGCATAATCAATTAGATGGACCAGAGACAGGTATTTGAAACAATGAAATGTACATTTAACATGCCTAATACAATGTTGTGCCCATAGTAGCTGCTCAATAAACATTTGATAATCAAACACTAACCCAGGTCTAGCTTACGCCTTTATCATTTTGGCTTTAAATGAAACAGGGAACTATATACCAATATTTATCTCAAATATCACACATGATAGATCTGTATCAACTTTATTTTTTTTGAAAAATGTATTTAACTGTTGGAAACAAAGTCAGAGTATTTCTATTTGAAGATATACTTGTTGACTTTGTAAAAGAGATAAATAATTAATATATGGAATTATTTTTTCTCCAAAGTGATATAATCTTATTCATTAAACCCCAAATAATTACAAATAATTCTAAACATCAGATATATATTTCCAGAAAAACTTGTTATAAAGTTATCTGTTTTGATGTTATTTTGCCTTTACCAAAAGCAATCTATAGTCCATGTGTCTCACAAAACTCATTTTACAAGTAATACTGACACAAAAAATTAAACAGAGATGTCCAAAGGGTGTATATGCCCTAAATATAGAGCACCCATAATTTCGAATGTGATTTGGAGGGTACATATCTAAAAAGCTGTTCCAAAGAATACTTTTTAAATGTAGATCATATTTTGATGCAGTAGTTCTCTTTCTTTTAAAACTTTAACAGACTGATGAAGTTAGATATGTTAAATAACTTTACTTAGGAAACCACTTGCCAACATCGTACACCAGGAAAGCCACACTTAAACCCATTCAAAACATTGTTTCTTCACTATTTGTGATGTCATCTTACTGATGAGAATAATTCAACTGACTTTGATTTTATCATACAAAATGAAACAGTGAGGTACTCACCCTCTAAAGCAATAATAAGTCTTTAAGTGATTGGTAGATATTTGGTCCTATCCAAAAACGTCCATGGAGACATTTGACCCATGTCAAAAAGATACTTGAAATTTATTGACATATTAATGCACCATGCATCATGAGATCCCATCCTTGACTTGTTATTCTCTGTGCATTTCTCTAACTATAGGTCTCATCGTTTGTGTGCATAGTTAATATAAATCCCACTCTTCTGCAAGATTCGAACCCCAACCCATCTACCTAAACCCTCGTGCCATTGCCACCTATGCTACTGAGGCAAGTAGGGTCATTATTGGCAATATAGCCACAAAATAATTTTGGAACAATAAAACATGATAGTATTTTTATGTATTAATCCTGTAAATCAAAATTATAAATAAACATCATGGGTTATTTGAACCCAGGGACATTTTCTAAACATAAATGTTTTTGACCCACATAATCAAAGACAATTTGGCATTAACCAAATATGCTTATGGATGTTTTTGATAGGACCAAATTTCAAGGACTTTCAGTGTGGACCAAAACATCCATAGATGTTTTGGACACAATCAAATATCAAGGACCTTTTAGCATGGACCAATTTTTTCAGTGGACATTTTGGACAGGGCCAAATGTCCTGAAGACTTTAAGCATGTAGAACAGTAAACAAATATATGAATTCATTAATACAAAACAATTAATCTTACCAGGAAAGACTTGTTTATCATTAGCTCATGTTTTAAAAGCAATAGGTTATATGGGATTAAATAGAGTCCAAATTACCATAGCATGATAGTGTGTGCATACAATGTTTTACCATAAATATTGCATAATGTATAACATAGGAAGAAAAGCATCAAATAATAGTATAACAGTATTCCGACAAAGTTAACAAAGTGTTAAATAGCTTTGAAGTTAGCAGTTCAGTAATACATATATTAATTGGAGTGGGTCCATGTGAATTAGTTGAAACAATGGACTTACAGGGTATTTTAATTTACATGTGGTTTTATAACATGATAATTCAAGCTATGGAACTGCTACCAAAATTACTAAGCAGAGGTTTTACTGGACTTAAGCAAAGGATAGATGTGATTAATTTATAACAGACATATTAATTATATGCAAATGCATGCTTTTACAATTCTAAAACATAATATGTATTTGTTAAATATTTCTCTTTGAAATTTTACTCATGCCATTCCATTCATTCACTTCCATTCTTTCATTGGTAGTGCACAGGTAAAAGTTGGCTGCATGATTATGTATTTAGAAAGGGTTAAATTAATAAGATTTTATTTCCTAGTGAGGTGGCATCACATTTACAGTCATCAGTCATGGTTCAGGCACCCTTATAAGGAATTCTGTTGCTTCCAACACTGGGCAAGCCCAGTGCCCTCAATTTTCTGTCAAACTCAGAATTCAGCTTAAATTTTTTATTAAGTCTTTGGAGAGAATCATAAACATGAGTCCCTATGAACCTATGGTTTGCAATACCAATGACAGGGAGATTGTACAGTGTAGCATGAACTCTGTTTTCAAAATGATTGGGTATGAATCCACATAGGGACTGTGTGACTTTGGGCAAATTATGTAACCTCTCTATGTACCAGATGTAAATGAAGAAAATAATAACACAGGAGGATTGTTAGGATTAAATGAGCTAACATATATCAATTACTTGGAAGAATTTCTTGAATACAGAGAGTGCTCAATAAATGTTTGTCATAATTATTACAACATTTATTGTCTTTAGTTTCAATGTTAGTTTCATAAAAGCTTTCTTAATGATCTACAGTTGAATACTTGTCTTTACACATGAAATTGTCAATTATCTTTTCTTCTTATATCAATGAGATAAAACCACATTTGTTGTTCTAAAATTGATTGATTTAGCTGAAAATTTAGTATGGGGAAAATTCCCATTTATTATAATTCTCAACATTACCAGGGTGAAGAATACGTTAAAGAATATGAAAAACTTAAAAGTTTTGTCTCTTAGAGAAAGATTGCCCCTATTTTGTCAGTGTTTTCAGTATTTAATTTAAAGATGAAACATGAGGATAAAATAACCCAGGATAGTGGGATAGCCAAAGAGAAACCTAAAGAAGACGCCTTAAAAATCAATCAATCAATCAATCAATCAATCAATCAATCAATCAATCAATCATGGCTCATAAATTTATCCTTACTCTAACTGGACAATTATGCTTAGCACAGTTTTAGACTTCTGACCCATTAAAAAGTAGTTTTCTCTATGTTCTGTTACCCACTGTACGTGGTTTAGTTCAACAAGCTCTCTCGCCCCTATTGACTTCTTCTTGTTTGAACTACTCAGTAAGATTCATTATGGCCTTTTATTTTAAATCCTCCAAGTCATTTTGGCCTTTTAAGTTCCTCTGCCTTTCAGTTTTTCTCCTTTTCTAAGCAATTCTTCTCACCTTCCATATTCTGAAAGCAAAATATTAGCCTCTATTTACTTATCTCTTTAAATTCAGCTTAAAATAAAATACTGAAAATTGTAGTTAGGGTAAACCATGCCTGATCTGCCACAAAATATTACTACAGTATAAAAATCAAGAAACAAAACTAAAATACCATGTTGCTTAACCATTGTTTCACACAATATTTGAATCCTTTAGGGTGTCTATCCTGTCACTCCATTGTAAGAGGTGCCTGAAAAATAAGTGGCTTTTTGTTCCTAACTTCCTGACTTCTATCAGGCAATACTATCGTAAGAATTATGTACAGTGCCAGATGGTTACTAGACTTATTGTGATGACCATTTCATAATATATAGAAATGTTCAGTCATTATGTTGTACACCTGAATCTAATAAAATATTGTATGTCAATCACAATTAAAAATAAATTTAAAAAAACATGGAATGGAGTCAGGAACAGGTCCTTATGAATAGCTTCAGAAACTCTGAATGCTTTAGTCAATGCAAAACTTTCTGACTTCTGGTAATCATAAACCAGGAAAGATAATCACAGCCAGTAAAATGATCAATTATTACATGGGATTTATCACTCTTCACCAGCTCTTACTATATTATTACCGTTGCCTTCAGCCAGTCATAAATTTTAACTACATTGTTAAACCAACTTTTTCCTTTCACTATGAGGAAGTGTGACTTCCTAAGTGATACCAAGATAGTTATGAAGGAGAAGCATTGGCAGACACTTTATCAGTTGGCTCTTCCCAGCTATACTACAGTCTACCTGATTATCTATAGTCTACATCGATTGCCCAGGAAAAACCCAGTCCTGTTATAATTTGTTGAATAACAGTTCCCCCTACTGGCAAACTTGCTGAAATTCCTCTTACATTATTTTTTGGAGCAAAGCATTATATTTCAAATTCAAAGCTCAATATTTTTACCTCAGTCACGCCTAGTGATTGTGCTGTCTAGGTTGGAGGCATTCTTCAAAAGCTAGATGGTAAAGAGTGCTTTTATTAACATGTGATTTACCCATTAAAAATCCTAAAAGAAAATTAAAGTTTTTGCTTTATGACCAAGGGTCAACTCTCAAATTTCAGATTTGGATTGGACACATTACTGGTTTTAAATGTAATAAAATGTAGTTGTTCTCCTTTTAAACATTTCAAATCAGATTGGCCAGAACTGCAATGGGGAGTAACCCTGGTATGGGCTGTTCAGGATTCATCACACTAATTTTTCAGTCCCTCTGACATGACCTTAAAGCATTTTATTAAAGACAAAGCAGCATTTGATATAAGGATACATACAATTTCTGCCTACCCAATATTTACCAGCATATTCTATAAAGTTAGGAATGGAAATCTCACACTGTTTTCAAGTTTGGAAAACTAGTCCTATTTTCTGTCAATGTGTGAAATTTCTATGCTCTTCTGGTAAGTATTGTAGATAACAGTCTTTCTGAACTTTCCAGTCATTTCACTATTGCTGTCCCCATATACAAATCTCTAATCTAGTAGGCCTCAAAGTGTGGTCTGAGGATTTCCTGTGCAGTCAAACTGTTTTCCAATTGAGATGTTATTTGCCTTTTTAACTCTCATGAGTATACAACGGAGTTTCCAGAAGTGCATGATGTGTGATATCTTAACAGACTGAATGAGAAAGCAATTATGAATCTATTACTACTGCTTCTATTAATCCAGATATCAAATTGGAAAAACATTGTTTTGCTTTAAAAAATACAGTTAGTTTCCAAAGAATATATTAATTATGTTAAAATACAATAGGTTTTCATTCTTTATATTAATACTTTTTAAAATTAACAGTTTTAATTTCTAATACAGAAAATACTGACAAGTATAACCCATATAAACCAAAGATTTGTGATGCCCTAAATAATTGTTAAGGGTGTAAAAAATATTGAATAAATACACATAATGAATTATCACTCAACTATAAAAAAGAACTAAATCCTACAATTTGCTATTACATGGATAAAACTCACAGGCATTGTTGTAAGTGAAATAAGTAATACAGAAAAAGACAAATACCATATGATCTCACATGAGGAATAAAAAAAAATAGAGAAAAAATAGAGAGTAGATTGGTGATTGTGGGAAGTGGTGGTGGAAATGGGTGAAGATGGTCAAAGGGTACAAAGTTATAAAATGAATAAGTTCTGGGGATCTAATGTGCAGCATGGTGACTATAGTTTACAATACTGTATTGTACACTTGAAAGTTGCTAAGAGAAGTAGATTTTGAAAGTTCTCACTACACACACACATACACACACACACAGACACACACACACGAAAAGAATTATGTGAGGTAATAGAATAATGAAAAGAGCCTGAAGCTGGGCATCAGAAAATATAGACTCTTGTCTTCTAGCAAATAGCTATGCTACCTAAATTCTTTAGATTTTAGTTTCCCCACCTTTACCCAACATTTTTGAGCCATCTCCTCAAACTAATTCTGTAAAATCAGGGCACTGATCTAAATAATCTCTAATGCCATTTTCAGCTCTGTAGAAAACAAAATCAGATATTAAGAATATCTAAATTCCAAATGGCTGGTTCAAATTCATTTAGGATGTTAGTAGTGATATGAAAGTGAAAATCCAACTACCTTGAACCCCAGTTCTCTACTCTGTCCACTCTGTCCATGGGATTCTAGCCCTAATATCAACCGAATATCAGAGAAAAGGAAGGGTTAAAAGTAGGACTCTGAATGGTGACAGAAACACAGGCAGGGATTAAATGATTTCTTAACCAATTGGCAATCTAAGGGAATCTGTACTTAAAAGAAATCTTTCGAATAAGTTGAGAAATATAGATAGTCAATGTAATCAATATTAAATTTGTTTACAGACCCTTTCTCCTTTCTCCAATTCTTGGTCTTATTCAGAACACTGAGGAATTATTTTCAAAAAGTGAATTTTCTGATGTGTTTGAATGACAAGGAAGTTCAGTTCATCACACTCATGTTCATAACTACCATGTTTCCCCGAAAAATAAGACCTAGCCGGACAATCAGTTCTACTGCGTCTTTTGGAGCAAAAATTAATATAAGACCCGGTCTTATTTTACTATAATACAAGACCGGGTATAATGTAATGTAATGTAATGTAATGTAATGTAATGTAATGTAATGTAATGTAATGTAATGTAGTGTAGTGTAGTGTAATGTAATGCAATATAATACAATACAATACAATATAATATAATAAATACTGGGTCTTATATTAGTTATTGCTCCAAAAGACGCATTAGAGCTGATTGTCTGGGTAGGTCTTATTTTCAGGGAAACATGTTATTAGCAATAGCACACTGGTGGCTTATGCTATCTCTAAAAGTGTTATGTGCTAAAATTTTAGAAAAATGTCACAGTTACAAATTTTGTTAATTTTATCCATTGAACATATTTTAAGAGTTTTGGAGTCAGAAATTTGTTTATTAAAATTAATTCTGAATTATGTTGCCTTTTTCCTTCCCTCATGAATTTCCTTGACATTCATATTTATTTTCACCTATTAATAATACACAGCATAGAATTTCCTTCCACATTTCAAAAAGTAAACATAGCAAATGGTTCCTTTTACTGACATTAGTTAATAAAAATGTCTGGAATTTTATGTGCTGTCTGAAACTCTAGAGAAAAATTACTTGAAAGTACTGAACAAAGGCAGATGGGGCCCGTCACCCCACCAGCAGAAAAAAATCCATCAACTGGACTATGACAAAGAACATCTCTTCTAGAATATTAATTATGGGATTGTTTGACGTGTGCAGTCATGAGGTTCCTTCGAGTTTTATTCAGACACTAATTAATAAAAAAACTCATGAACTAGAAATACCATGTGAACTTGAAGGTTCATTTCTCTTCAAGTTAAATAGAACATTGGTTAACCAATATTTACACACCCTTGCTTAGGTAACTGGCAAAGGAAAATCAGGGACTGTCTTCTTGGCTAGCGTTATGCCTAAAGACATTTGTGTTTCCCAGGAACTTAAAATATTATCAAGTCAACAAAATAAGGTGCTTATGTAGGTACTTAATAAATACTTGCTGAATAATTAAACTAAAAATGGGCTTTGATGGTCCTGCTTTGAAGATTACAGATTAGATTTTACCATTTAAAATTTGTTTCTCAGAAAACATCTGCTCCAGCAAGAAATGCACATCAAAGAAAAACAATGGTCATATTTATACTGATAGAAACATTAAACAAAGAGAAAGTTTGAAGATGGAAATAACGATGAGATTTCTAAGCCCGAGCAGAGATTCACTGCACATGTTGTCCTCCTATGTTTAGGTCATGATTACCAGGTGGTCCCTCTGATCCACAAGAAAATAAACAGATTCTATCAAATAACCTATTAATTAATAAATGTTAATTGTTTTTTTCTTCTTAAAAATAGCAATGCTAATATGCTCTGCCAGAGGTTAAAAAGATTCCCAATGGAATACGAAACAATGATTTTTATAAACACAATTTGATGGAATAGAATAGTTAATCCTAAAATTTAAAACGTGTGTTAAGTATAATGGAAGTAGAAAATGGAGACTGAGGAGATTTTATCTGAAATAAGAACAAAATCACAGATGAAACTAAAACGAATACAACAGAAAATAAGAAAAGTCAGGAATAAGAAAGTTAGATAAAAAAAGTCAACGTTTAAAAATAGCTATGAAGCAGAAAACATTTTAAAACATTGAGTTTAAGACAGTCGGGCTATAAGTTCATTACTTTAACATCGTAAGTTTATTCTTTTTGCAATAGAGTCTTATCTCAATTTACTATTAAGAGACTGTATTAATTTCCTATTGCTGCTGCAACTAATGACTACAAACTTAGTGGCTGAAAACAGCACTGGTTTATTCTCATACAGTTCTGGGCATCAGCAATCTGAAATCAGTTTTTCCTGGCTAATGTCTTCCTTCTGGAGACTCAGAGGGGACATTCTCTTGCAGTGTCATTTTCAGCATCCAGTGGTCTAGTGGCCACCTTAATCTTTGGCTGTGGCCCCCTTTCTCCATCTTCAAAACACATCACTACAATCTCCACTTCTGTCACCTAATAGGGCACTCTACTGAGGTCCCTGAGTACTTCTTATAAGTACCACTGTGATGGCATCAGTCCCACCCAGATGATCTATGATAAACCACAAATCTCAAGATCCTTAACTTAATCACATTTGCAAAGTCCCCTTTTACTATATAAGCTAATGTATTCACAGGTTCTGGGGATTAGGACACGAAGGATCTTTGAAGGGCCGTTATTCAGCCCACCGCAAAGGCTAAGAATGAGAGCAGACCTCCAATAGATGCCAATAAATTCAGAGTAAAATCAGCTTAATATGTTAAATAAATGTGCTTCTCTAATACTTAAGGCTTTCATGTCAGGACAGTCTGAGTTGCTTCACATGAGTTTTAAGTCTTCTCATCAGCAGAGTGCGCGGTGTTGGAGAGTGTTCATTTTATTTTTAGTTGAATATAATTATGCCTTACTAATAAGTGTGTGTGAGAGAAGAAAATGTTGAAAAGTTTGTGGTTATCCCTAGCATTTCCATTTTGTCAGAACCAAAGCATCAGTTCCCAACAATGCAGGAAAACAGAAACAAACTACTCAATCTTGCTAACGCAGCTCAATAAATATTTCCTGACTATCTATAAACTTAGCAACACTGAAAAGGGTAAAGATCTCAAAACAATTCCCTAAAGGCATCAAGCATGTTTGAAAGAGATTGTAGTAATTCTGTTTTTCTTCAGTGTTTCTTTGATGAACTCACAACCAGCAAATTAGCCAGAGGATTATAGCTCATTAGTATGTATAGAAATAACGTTAATGAGAAATTTTAAAAAAGCAAACAACAGGTTCCAGCCTCTCTTTGTCTTCATAAAGATCTCCAGGAAACATAAGGATAATCATATTCAATGGGTTAATCTTATTTCTCTTTTTAAATGTCCCCCAAAATGCTAGAAAGAACATTTAGAGAACTTCTGGAAACAATTATAAACACGGACTCACTGCTCAGTACTTTGAAGTATAAGAAACACACAAAAAATCCATTTATTACTTTTAATTCTTAGCTTATAATTTATTATACCATCTAGACTTACTCATATGTCTTTTATTGGTTTCATACTAATACGTCATTTTCACTCATGATTCTCAAGGATTATGATTCAGGGATTATGTATTCCTGATAATGAGAGAGCCTTATAGGGCAGCCAATCTGGTTTTTCTTTCCTAGTCTCCTTATTTAAGTACTTAAGGTAAGAAAAATGGGGTTGAAGGTTTTACTTGAGCCGTTAGTAAGGAAACATAGACATTTTTGATGGTCATTTAAGCATATCACTGCACGAAATACCACTGCAAGCATGAATCTCTTTTGATATTTAAGAGAATAGAAAAATGTTGTTCTCCTTGTATGTGGCAGTAGAAGGAAAAAATAATCATGAGGTATTATGCTGTTAATTCTTGAATCAATGACTGATTTGTGTGTGTGTGTGTATGTGTGTGTGTGTGTGCCCCATAAGATAAAACCAAGCACAGAAATAAAGTGTTGACATACTTCACAGATGTGTAGTTGAGATCAGTTGGTCAGACTCGGATAGACATCAATAAAGAATGGCAGCTGTGTAGGCAGCTGCAAAAGCAGAGGTCCTGACTGGTCATAGATTTATGCTGATTCAAACGTTGGATTTGATTAGGAAAAAAAGGAGGATGGCTATGTTTAAGATATATAGTAAACATTACCATTGCATATGATTTTGAAGTCCCCTTTTGCTTCTGGCATTAAGCAAAATCACAATTCCTTGCTCCCTTGAAGTTAGATGCAGCAATATGATTGCTCTTGTCATTAAAATAGTGCAAGTGATATGTGTCACTTATTTGCAAAAGCATTTAAGAGCCAGTGTACAATACTCTCTGTCTTCTTTGCTATCATTACAGACAACATGAACTTCTCTGACTCTGGATCCCAGGGCGATGTCCACATTGGAATAAGAGCCCACTATAAAAACATGATGGACACATAGAGTAAGAAATAAAGCATTGATGCTTAAGCCACTGAGGTCTGGGAGTTGTTGGTCAATCTCAGAATAGCTGACCATATCCTACTGATAGGGAAAGGCTCAACAGTTTGGATTCCCAGGTACATTAGTAGCTTGGATTCTGTAAGACGTTGTAGAAAAAGCAAAAGCAGGAGATTAAGCAAAGGGGAATTATATTGGGGTTACAGGGTAGTGTTCTATGCTTGTAAACTATTACTTCAAAGTAATGAAGCTACTGATCTTTTCTATCTTCTGCATTCTCAATTATGAATCAAGTTTTTAAAATTGAAAGGCTGAAGTTTTTCTATTTGTAAGTACCTAACATGATCTACTTCAATAATTGTCTGGGCATCCCTATGCCATCCATGGAACATCATGGAACATTGCGTTATGTAGGCATGTTAATAGAGATTTGGCTAACCATTACATAAATTAGTTGGATTTAAACTAATTTATTTCATACCAAAGTACATAGTTTTAATGGACAAGAATCCCCGTTCAGGTTTCCTGAAGCTCCCCAGGTATTTGGTTCAGTTTTCAAGGAGATAATTATAAAATCACCATAATGAGTAAATAATTTCCTGCTGCTAAAAACTGCTCTACTGGCTTATTTGAAAGATAGCACTTGGGTTAAACCTCCTCCAGAATAAATACCACAGAATTTTAAATACAAAATTATATATCTGGATAAGAAAGATTTTTAGTTGTTATCATCACCACTGTTGGTTTTAAGAATCTATATTATAATGAATAGCCTTTTTCATTCAACAGTTTTCCTAATGTGCGAACTGAAAAGTCTTAGGTGAATTTGCTTGTAAAATTTACGACTCTTTTCTTTCTTCATAAGTGTATAATATTAGATTCAGTGGTCACAGATCAAAAGGTTTAATTTGGACTTAAACAATGGAAAGTCTGAGGGGGGGAAAAGACACTAGTTCCCAGTCTCTATATACTTCTGCTTAGGCAGAAGTTGAAGTAAAAAGACAATGGAAATGTATGGTATTTCCACAGTTTTGAGGGCACATACTATTTATGTTCATCTGAGAGCTATAACTGCAAGTAATAAATCAGAAATGGAGTGACTATTTATATATAATGACTCCTAAAATGCCTCTCTTATTATTATATTTTTTTGGATGGGAAATTGACATAAAAATTAGGAAGAGAAAGACAAACTAAATTAGCCATTGAATAGTTGTCTTTTTGCCCTTTACCAAGCCACATGTGTTTCAATTTTCAAGCAACAGCATAAGCATGAGAGACAAAGGTCACTGACTCTCCATTGACTCTGTGAGCTGTAAAGTTGTGCCCATTTATACAGGGAAGACCATTAGCTTTGAGTTTCTCTCACAGTCTCTCTATATGCCACTGAGACATGTTGTAATGTTTCAGAAATGCTCATTACTGCAACAACTATGTCCAAGATAAAAGAGGCATCCAGCTGTGCTGAACTTTTCTATTATATTGAAGCTGCCTTTTTTAGAGATAATTATTTTGTACACTGACTCTCAAAATGAATACATATCAAGTCTTCACTTACAGGTTCCCTCAGCTGAATCAAAGTATGTTCACAAAATGCCAAATGTCTGAATTATATGAATATTAATTATTAAATATAATAAATAAAAACCAAATGAATTAAGCATGTAACAAATTATATGAGGTAAATGATGACAAAATAAAACTAAAGAAAAGAGGAATTTAAAATCATAGTGACAAAAATAAATTAGAAAATAGAAAAATGACCAATAATAATAATATTTTATTGAATGCTTACAATTTGCTACTGTTCTAAGCATTTTGGATGTATTAAACTCATTTAATTATCACATGACCTCAATGAAATAAGAATGGAATGCACCTTCTTTTATCCAAAAAACAAATGTAACTGCAGGAAAATCTAAAATAATATGTAGAAAATATATAAAAAATAAGTCCATAAATTAAAAAAAATAAAGAATGAGAAATAAATTAAAATAACATATATGCATTTTTCACATTAAAATTATTGTCAACTAATGTATTGGAAATGCTGTTGCTATATGTTTTGATGCCAACAAAAACTTGAAAAGGATAGTACTAAAATTAACACTATAGTCCATCCCTACTCATATATACTCATATAAATGTACAAATTAAATGTCAAAAAACCACCATGATTAAGCTCAGTATCCTGAAACTATGTAATATCTATACTAGGACTGACCAATAGGTAAACATATTGTGGATAAACAGATGCTGGTTTCTCACTGTCAGAGAAAAGAGTTACAAATAAGAAAAAGGAGAAGGCTAGACTAACTCTATAATGTTGGATTGGAATCCAAGGTAACAATAGAAACTTACAATTTTAAATATGCTTACAGATGGATAGCTGTAGAAATAAATATAGATGTGTCTGTATACATATATCTATTTTTTAGCCTGATAAACTGAGAGAGAACCTAGAGACAGCGATACCCAGTGGCAATGAGTTTATCTCAGGTCTTGATTTGTATATACAACTCTCCAATAAAAGGAACCAGGGTTTCTTGGGGAAGTGGATGATACCAATCCTGGGAGAGGGAAAACACAAGATGAGTTTGGAATACCTTTCAGTGCCACAAAGTATGAAAGTTCCCACATAAAATGGATGGGGCACATGTTGAGAGAATAGAGGATCTAACTTTAAGGAGCTCCAAATGACCAACTCTAGGACAATTTAAACAACAAAATATGGACTGACAGTAGTGGATTACGAACCACTAAATAAAATAAATATGTGTTAATCCATACTAATAAAAACAAATAATTAAACTAAAATGTAAAATAAGAAATCAAGATAGTTCTTCTTTTCAGTAGACTGCTAATTAATAAATTTAGTGGATTATGAAATGATAGAAACAGAAAATCACCATCAGGTAAATTACTAGAGTAGTAGTAGTTGCATGGAGAATTAATAATAGATGCTAAAATCAGTGAGAAAAATCTTTACATAAAATATTTTCACAGTCTCCAAATATCTCTCTACAAGATAATTGTTAGTTACAAAGACAAAAATTGGAACTTTACAGTAGAAAACCTGGAAGATCTAACCTTAACCAAGTGTTCAAGGCTAAAATCACCAGTAATAAGCCATATTGCCATGATATTCCTTCATGATGTTCTTGCCAAATCTCAATCCAATAATAAAAAAACATCATCAGATGAACCTAAATTGAGGGACATTCTACAAAGTAACTGATCAGTATTCTTCAACTATATCAAGGTCATAAAAGAAAAAGAAAACTGAGAAACTGTGGTAGATTAGAAAAGATTGAGGAGACAAAAGACTAAATGCAAACTGGAAACCTGTATGCATTCTCCTCCTTTACTAGCTCTTTAAAAGATAATGACATTAAACTATTCATATTGGCTATAACAGGTTTTGCTAGTTTTTTTTCTGTTTATGTCTATGATATTTTGACATACTTGCAGGCATATTTAAATGTTTTCCTAATAAAATGGTCCATTTTCCCCTCTTTGACTTCTATTATAGTTTTTTTACACAGAATTATCTTCACTATCTTTAGAAATTTGATAATCAATTAGATATATTAAATCTTTTTTAGTTATAACTTTTTAGTGGAAATATTGGTGAAATTCAAATAAGGACTTTAGTTTGTTTAATAGTATATTAATATTAATTTTCTAGTCTTAATAATTATATTATGACTCTGTAGGATTTCTTTAGAGGACCTGTGTAAAAAGTATATGGGAACTCTCTGTACTATATTTGCCACTTTCTATGTCAAAAATTATTTCAAAATAAAAAGTTAAAATAACTACAATGGACAACTAAGTTTTATTCAGAATTGTTGATATAGTTTAACATTGCCGAATTTCAAAAATGTTTCACCACAGTGTCTCATATAACAAGCTATTATAATTTCCGTATATTATGAAAAACTACTAGACCAGTTAAAATGTTTTCATGAAAAAATTGCTAGAAATGCAGAAATAATAAATAATACAATATCTAACATCGCAAAAATGAAACAATATTAAAACAAGAAACAAGAAAAAATACTCAATTTTAACATTGTTATTAAAAATATTTCTGGAGACTCTGGCCCAAACAATAATTTTTGAAACAAAGCATAAGGAAGGAGACCAAATTATTATTAAAGGGAATCTGATTATATACCTAGAAAGCCTAAACAAAAATAATCTTACCAACAAGAGAGTTCAACATTTTCTGGACAAAAGAGAAATATATAAGCAAATATAAATAAATAAATGTGCATACATTGGTAATATAAATTTACTATATATGTATAATGGAGGTGAAAGGATTTCATTCACAAGAACAGCAGCAACATTCCTAGAAATAATCATTTCAAATAACTCTAGGAACTATTTAGATAAAATTTCTTAGAAACACAAAATATAATTTGAGTAAAGTAAAACTTAAGGTTCCTGTAAGAAAAGTCTGCATATTATAAACCCAAACGTTCTTTCCAAAGAATTTATAGATTGACCAAAATCTAAACAGGGTACTACAATTATGTTCATGAACTCATCCTAGAAAAAGTGCTACATACCTCATTGCTGACTATCACTACAGTCACCTTCGAAGTACTCCCCTTAGGAAGCTATGAGCTGATGCCAGCACCTAGCCTACCCTTCAAAGCAATTTTGGAACTCTTTTTCTTGAATGGCCATCAGAGCTGTTGTCATATTAACATTGATGTCCTAAATGTCATCAAAATGTCTTCCTTTCAATATTTCCTTTATCGTCAGGTAAAGAAAGAACTCTTTGGGGGCTAGATCATATAAGTAGGGACGGTGTTCCAATACAGTTATTTCTTTACTGGTTAAAAATTCCCTCACAGACAGTGCCAGGTGAGCTGGTGCATTGTCGTGATGCAAGAGCCATGAATTGTTGGCAGAAAGTCCAAGTCGTCTAACTTTTTCACACAGCCTTTGCAGCACTGCCAAATAGTAAACTTGGTTAACTGTTTGTCCAGTTGGTACAAATTCTTAATGAATAATCCCTCTGATATCAAAAAAGATTAGCAACATAGTTGCAAGAAGTTCACGAAGTTAGTTGTCAGGCCTCGTATCTTCTGAAAGATTGAAGTCAAGACTAGTTAAGAATAAATTATGAGAGACGCATCGTGTCTGCTGTCTGCCAAATATAAAAATATCTCTTCAAATAATTAAACAGTGTGAGATTAATATAAGTATCTGATCAATACAAAATGTAGAGAGCATTGAAACAGGTTATAGTGCATATACCTTCTTATTTGATGAGGGAATATCACAAACCAGTGAAGAAACAGATTATTGAGAGTTGTAGTGTAGTATAATGATTATGAACATAGTCTCTGGACACAAACTGCTTGGAAACTAATCCCAACTGTGGTACTTGGGTAATCATGGATGAATTACCTAATTCCTCTGTGCTTCAAGTTCTTTATCAGAAAAATTGGGTTGGGTAATATTGGACAAATTTCCAATTGGGTAAAATTTTGGTGATAATTAAGTAACGTGATATATGTTAAAACTACAAAAGAACATAGCACATAGAAAGTGCTCAGTAAATGTATGTTATCTAGCACAATTTTAGAGAAAATAGAATAATGTAGACAATAAAAACAAAGACAGAAGCCAATATTTTCTTGCATCAATATAAACTCTATATAGTTTAAACGTAACACACAAAAATAACCATAAAAATTAATAAGCATACATGAATGTTAAATCTCTAGAGATGGTGAAGATATTTCTATGTAGAGGATCCAAGATAGTGGAGTACAAAAGCACTGTGCTTGCCTTATCTTATGACCACATAAAAAATTACAACTAAATTATAAAACAACAAACCTGGAGAACCATCTGAAGTCTAGTTGAACAGAAACCTGTAACTGGGGATATAAAGAAGAAGCCATGTTGAGACTGGTAGGGAGGGTGGTGACATGAAATGGTCTGTCCCCACACCTGTGTGTGGTTGTTAGGAATCGGGTGGGATATCTGAGCCACAGAGGTACCCTCCAGAGGAGTGAGGGGTCCCAGACCCACATCGGCTCTCCAGACCAAAGTAAAAGTGCCAGGAATAGGAGCTCCCACTACATCTGGATGTGAAAACCAGTGAGAATTCTGACTATCTAGGTGAGATGGAAGGCTGTCAGAAACCCAGACATCTTCTTAAAGGACCAGTGCACAGACTCACTCCCTCACAGGCACTCAACCTGGACTCCGGTGGAAGTATAGTTACCCAGGTGGAGTTGGAGACATACAGGGAGAAACCAAACTGTGTGGCTTCCGGGTGTGACTGAAATGACAGCCATTTTCCCTGTGTAGAATCTTTCTCCCATGCAGCTGGCAGGCAGGCAGCATCTTTCCTGTGTTGAGCCCTCCCCTACAGGGCCAATCTGAATCTACCTTGACCTGGTGAACTCTGCTCACTCTACCCTGATGACTTCCTCGGATCCCACCCCACCCAAGTCATGCAATGTGGAAGAATCTTTTTCAGCCAGCAGCCAGCTCTGTCCATGCTATACTCTTTCTTGAACAACTGTCAGTGTTTGCAGGCTCCAGGTGGGTGGCTGTTGACCTCCCTGTGCTCTGAGACTTTTGCTGAGTAGCTCCAGGCACCAAGCCAGAGTATACATTAACTGGGTGAACACCACTTGTCCAAACCTGGTGACTCCCTGAAACCCTGCCTCACTCAACTCATGTACTGCATGAGCCTCTAGAAGAAGCTGAGCCTTATGGGAGTGGGCAGGCAGCAACAGGCCTTGGGGTGTCCTGAGCTTTTTGTGGAGCTATCCCAGACATTGTACTGGAGGCAGTAATCCTTGGCTCACATTGAGGCCTCTCCCATGCACCTTCAGGCCCAGCAGAGGCAGTGACCAACCTCGGATTGCTTTGTAGCTCCTACTAGGTAAGGCCCTGACCGGTCACAGGCAGTGGCTGACCTGAGCCTGCACTGGAGCCCCTCCCAAGAGGCCACAGAGCCAACATATCTGGTGGTTGGCTTCAGAACACAGCAGAGCACCATCCAATTAGCCCCACAAGTGGCAATTACAAAGGAAGGTCTCAGCAGGCACCAAAGATCTCCAGAGCTAATACTGCTCAGTGGAATAGGCTCTCCAAACAGCAGCCTTTGAGCTGTAAACATGGCCCAATCCCACAGCCAGTCAATCTGGAGGCCAATAGCAATCAAAGCACAACTATATCAGAGGGCACACACAAACCACACAAGGGACATTCTTGAAGCACCCGGCACAGGTGACCAGAGAGACTGTGCCAGGGCCCCACAGGGCACTTACTACATAAGACCATCTAGCCAAGACTAGGAGACATAGCAGATCTACCTAATACATAGGAAAAAACAGAGAGGCAGCCAAAATGAGGAAACAAAGAAATGTGTCCCAAATGAAAGAACAGGAAAAAACTCCAGAAAAAGAACTAAATAAAATGGAGGCAAGCATACTACCAGATGCAGAATTTAAAACAGTGGTTATAAAGATGCTTAATGAACTTAGGGGAAGAATAGATGAACACAGTGAGGAGTTCAATAAGGAGATAGTAAGCATAACAAAGAACAGAGAAACCATAAAAGAGAACAAGTCAGAAATTAAGAATACAATAACTGAAATGAAGAACGCACTAGAAAACATCACCAGCAAACTAGATGAAGCAGAGGATTAAATCAGCAATTTGGAAGACAAAGTAGCAGAAAACACCCAACCAGAACAGCAAAAAGAATAAAGAATCAAGAAAAATAAGGATTGTTTAAGAGACCTCTGAGACAACATCAAGTGTAACAACATTCACATAATAGGGGTGCCAATAGGAGAAGAGAGATAGCAAGAGACTGAGAACCCATATGAAGAAAGTTCACAAAGTACAGAGAGTCCCAAGCAAGGTATAACCAAGGAAGCTCACACCAAGACACATTAAAATTATGGTGGGAAATGTTAAAGACAAAGGAAGAATCCTAAAAGCAGCAAGAGAATGGCAATTAGTTACTCACAAGGGAGCTCCCATAATTTTGTCAGCTGATATCTCAATAGAAAGTTTGCAGGACACAAGGGATTGGCATGAAATATTCAATGTGATGAAAAACAAGGACCTAAAACCAAGACAATACTCAACAAAGCTATCCTTGAAAATTGAATGACAGATAAAGAGCTTCCCAGATAAGAAAAAGCTAAAGGAGTTCATCACCACCAAACCGGTATTACAAGAAATATTAAAGGGACTTCTTTAGGGAGAAGGGGGGAAAAAAGAACATAAATATGAATAATAAAATGGCAATAACTACGTATCAGTTGTCACTTTACATGTAAATAGATTAAATGCTTCAATCGAAAAACATAGTGTAGCTGAATGCATGAGAAAAGAAGACCCTTACATGTGCTATCTACAAGAGACCCACTTCAGATTGTAAGACACACACTGATTGAAAGTGAAGGGATGATAAAAGATATTTCATGTGATAGGAACAAACAAACACAAAAGCTGGGGTAACAATAATTATATCAGACAAAATGGACTTAAAACTAAGCCTATAATAAGAGACAGATATTACATAATGATAAATAGATCAATTGAACAAGAGGATATAACCCTTGTAAACATTTATGCAGCCAACATAGGAACACTTAAATATATAAAGCAAATATTGACTGACATAATGGGAGAGATCAACAGTAATACAATCATAGTAGGGCACTTTAACACCCCATTGACACCAATGGACAGACCTTCCAGACAGGAAATCAATATGGAAACAGAGGTCTTAAATGACACACTAGACCAGATGAATTTAATTGATGTTTTTAGAGCATTTCATTCTGAAGCAGCAGAATATACATTCTTTTCAAGTGCACATTGAATATTTTCCAAGAGAAACCATATGTTAGACCACCAAACAAGTCTCAATAAATTTAAAAGATTAAAATCATTATCAAATGTCTTCTCTGACCACAATAGTATGAAACTAGAAATCAATTACAAGAAAAAATTGAAAAGCACACAAACACATGGAAGCTAAACAACATGCAACTAAATAATGATTAGGTTAATAATGAGATAAAGGGAGAAATCAAAAGATACCTTGAGACAAATGAAAATGAAAAACCCACAATGACCCCAAATCAATGGGAAACAGCCAAAGCAGTCCTAAGAGCAAAACTCATAGCAATACAGGCGTACCTCAAGAAACACAACAAATCTCAAATAACCAATCTAACCTTACACTTAAAAGATCTAGAAAAAGAACAACAAACAAAGTCCAAAGTGAGTAGAAGGGAGAAAATAATACAGATCAAAGAGGAAATAAACAAAATAGAGTCTAATAAAATAATACAAAAGATCAATGAAACCAAGAGCTAGTTCTGTAAAATGATAAACAAAATTGACAAACCTTTAACCAGAATCATCAAGAAAAAAGAGAGAGGACACCAACAAGTAGAAAGCCACAATGAGATACCATTTCACACCTGCCAGAATGGCTATTATAAAAAAGTCAATAATATGGAGAAAAGGGAGTCTTGTGCACTGTTGATGGCACTCTTGGTTGGTAAATTGGTGCAGCCACTATGGAAAAAAGTATGGAGGTTCCTCAAACAATTAAAAGTAGAACTGCCGTAAAATCCAGCAATTCCACTCTGATCCGAAGAAAATGAAAACACTAATTCAAAAAGATATATGCAACCCTATGTTGATTGCAGCATTTTTACAATAGCCAAGATATGGAAGCAACCTAAATGTCCACTGATAGATGAATGGTTCAAATTTGGTACGTATATGTGTATGACGGAATATTATTCATTCATGAAAAAAAATAAAATCTCACCATTTGCGACAATATAGATAGACACAGAGGGTATTATGCTAAGTGAAATAAGTCAGGTAAAGAAAGACAAATATTGTATGGTTTTACTTACACACAGAATCTAAAAATAAAACAAAACACAAAAACAAACGAATGAACTAACAAAACAAAACAGAGGGCATTTGAGATATTGCTCCCTGGCATATGTCATCGGTTTGGCTCAAATAAACTCATAAAAATTCTCTACCGGTTTGGAAGTTTTTGACATTGACATTTACTTGATATAGTGCAGAGGGATTCCAAAGAAGCCCTCCCAGGCCCACCCTGAAAACCCAGACCCAGTGCTAGATACAAGCAAGGACCCATTGTGCCTCACCAGCGCCCCACTTCATATCAGGTAAACTTGGGTGAGTTTCTCTCAGAATTTTGGGCATTCCTGTTTGAAGCATCAGGCCATGACTATTTGAGCAGTGCTTAGAAAATCCTCCAGGTGGATAAGGGTTGAGATAACACAGGGAAAGGGGGAAAAATAGGTTGCTGCTTTTAATTTTGACTTTTTAATTAGATTCCTTATGGGGAGTCTGAATAAAATATTTGATCTGAAAGAAAATTGCTTCCTGACCCCAAACAGAAAATGGAGTGATGATAATAGTTTGGATCCCCAAATCCAGAGTGGCAGAGGTGGGCACCAGATGTTGTACAGTGAGGTAGCCCAGGTGATCCTGGAGAAACTGGCAATAGCAAGACAGGGCACCCCAAAATGGGTTCACCCTGAAAGAGGGGACTGAGAGAGAAGAGCCCATGAATCGGAGAGCTCCGAGGTGCTGGTGGTTTCAGTAAACTCTCGCTGGCCCTTGGTTGGGTATTAGGTGACTAAGAATCTTAGTGGGGTTACCTGAAGAAAAAATTTATATAGGGTGTAAAACAGTCCTATAGGGATATCCACTGCATTTGGCTCATCTGGAGATGTGCATGTAAAGGTTGTTTTTCCTAGAAGTTTGTTCAGACTCTACAGATCTCAAAATCAACATGGGAAATTGTGTCTCTGAGGCCAAAAAGTCCCATGACAGTCAGCCTCCCATTAATAAATACTAAGATGGCCGAAATGAGGATCCTTTGATACTTCTAAATTAATCTTTTGCACACACAATTAGTAAAAGCTGGCTATAAAATTAGGCAGAATTAATAATAATAATAATAATAATAATAATAATAATAATAAACTATTAGAGACTGTCTCAGAACTTAAAAAAAGGCCTTCTTCCCTAAGCTAAAGTGAAGCTATGTAAAAAGATTTACATAAAAGAGAAAGAAAGAGATAAAGTATTTCGATAAATAGGTCAATCTATGATATAGCTTAGGTGTCAACCCAATTCTTTGAGGTATTAAAAATGGCTGTCCCTATTTTAGAAGCAAGAAGGTCATTTGGAATTTGACTTGTCAAGGACAGATATAAATTGTAAGAGGCCTCCAAAACAAAATTTGGATGCAACTGTCCTCTATTTGTGTCTTCCTGTATATGTATGTTGTAAACGTAAGATAATTTTCTACCTCCAGATGGTATTGCTAAAATTAATATAAAAGCAAGCACTTGTAAGAATTAGGCATTGTAAAATTCTCAGAAATATAGAAACTAACACAAATCTTTTTCAAGTTCACGTGGTCTAAGATTAACCTTAGTAAACACAAGTTAGCTTAACCTGTTGGTTTAAGTTAAACAGACATGTCTTTATTTTGCTTGGGTTTTACCAAAATAAATCCATGTTAACAATTGACTTTTATATCTACAAAAAATGTTTCTAGAGGTTATAAAATGTTCAAGCTAAAGAATGTTAATTGATTACTTCTTAGTTTTTATTAGACATTGAGGTTTTAAGGGTTAAAATCTCAATAACATAGGAATAACTTTGTGGAGTTACAGAAGGACCCCTGGAACACCTCAAAATATTTGTAATTGCATGGGAAGCATTGTAAAACAAGTGATAAAAAACTTACAGGGTATATTGTATGGATAAACAATGGTAGTAAGTGAAACAAATAGTTGGGGATATGGGAAACCCAAGACGGTCACTTGGTTCTTCCCGGCACCCTGGCTTTTTTTGTTTTTATATTTCTTCATGAATCATAGTCTTTAAGTTGGACTTAAATTAGATGAAGGAATTTATGAGCTTATACTATTGAAAGGAGACATCTTATACTATTGCCAAGGTTTGATAAAGTCACTTCAAGAAAATGCCAAGTTGGTAACTGATTCCTTTCACAGCATGCTCCCAGAAGATAAAGACTTTAGATATTATTTTTTGAAAAGAGCATCAAATAAAAGACACTCTCCAACCTCATTGGAAGGGATCTTTTCAGTCACTTACCCATGAATGGACATCTTTCCCTGTCTCTAACACTCGTTTTTGCCTACAATGGTATTCAAAATCCTCCAGGATGAGAAGCTGCTGACATTAGAGGTAGATGGCTGTCTGAAGACATTGACAAGGCCTGTATATTGATATTAAATTCAGAATCCAGTTGCTTGCCTTTACTTTCCTGCTAGTGATATTAATCATAACGTACCGCACATGAACTTCATTTCTTTAGCATTCATTTTGCTTTAATCCAAGCTAGCTTTGTTTACCCTGATAGAACTAGGACCCCCTTGCATTCTTTCCCCAGATCTTTTTAGCTGTACATATCTGAATGTCTGCTCTTTTTAATCATTAAGCCCTTAGGACATTAGGTTCTGGTCAACATCAAATTAATTTAAGAAAATAGCTTCAGGCCTATCAACCATGGCAAGGATATAATAATTAAACCTCAAACAATGAATAAGCTTTTAATAAAACAAAGCTAACCACCTTGGCCTCAGTTATGTTTCAGCTCTGGACTCATGAAAGAGCTGGACTCATGAATGTCTCCATGGATTGAATCCCCCGGAACAGAACAATGCCATGATTGACACCAGGACCGGAAGCCATGATTCCTGCCTTGGCCCCAACCAATCAGTAGAGTCCCCAGCCCCCACTCCTATAGCAACCATGATTAGTGATTTTTCCCTTGTATAATCTAACCACTAGGTCCATTGGGGAGCCAGGTTTTTGAGAGCAATAGCTCATCTGTGTCTCTGGACGTGACACAAACTCCTTAAATAAACATTTACTTTTTTTGCTGCAATCTCCTGCTCGTGTTTTCTTTTGGCTTGGATGTGTGCAGACAAGCAGACCTCTTTGAGTCTGCAGTAACAATAATAATAGTTATACTTGTTCTTTAGGTTTTTCTATATAGTCCAACTGTTTATGATTACTGAACATGTCTAAAGTAACTGTGAATACTCTTTTCATGGCTTATGTAAATGTTATACTAGATGCCAAATATAGAAAAATGAAACAGAAGGCAACATTCAGATCATGATAGTTCACAAGATAGAAATGATCCAGAATGTTTTGCTTTCTTGTTTTGTTTTGTTTTTTTCTTTTTTTTGCAACAAAAGCCATAAGATCTGACTGCTTTCCATTTACTTGCCCTTCCGATTTTGGGAAAATTCAGCCTCAACTCCAATCCCATGGTTATGTTATCGCCCCATCCCCAATGGTCAACAAGACAATGTCAATACTGAGACTTCCTAGGAATGTGCCTTCCTAGTGCTGTGAGAATACACTATCTGACCAAAAGGTTGTCATCAATGCATCCTTCAGATTGATTTATGACCAAAGGGGGGAACTGTGGATAAAAAAGGGGGTACTGTGGAATGTAACCTCACACAGTGATACAATCATAAGTTCCTAACTTGGCAGGTCATGGTAGGTAGTCACACCCAGGCCTATAACTTCTTTAGTGAAAGGTTTTAAGTCAGCTCTGTCCATTGTTCTTGTGCATCTAGGTTAGCACACCTTTGAAATAAGCCAAAAGGACCCTCAAGAGAGAACATAATCTTGTTAACTATCTTGTAATCCAATCCCTGCCTTGCCTTTCTCCTAAGGGGCTTAGACATTATGTAGCAGGGCAACTCTGTTCATTTTATAAGGGAACTGATCTCTACAGAGGTTAGGAGTCTTGTTCGGGCTTTATAGCCAGCTATACAGCCAGTTAGCTAAGACACGAATTCTGATCTCTTGAAATGATGGCTACATAGTTTGGTCAGAACCCTCCTCACTTCTCCCCAGCATCATTTCAGTAGCTTCCTTGACCTCCGAGCTGCCTCCATTCCATGCAGTTTACCACTGAGAGGTTCATCCATCACGTTGAAGCACTGCTATAAACCCTTCAGTAGCTAGCTCCTGCCTTCTTACAACCTAGCAGTCTTTTGCAACCAGAACCCCTCCCCCAACAAGATAATTTCTAACCTTTTAGACTACTATTTTTCAGTGAAAAACCTCTCCTCTAGGCTTACTGCTTTGAAAACACTTTCCTGAGCCTGTTTCATCTTTTTCTCTCAGTCTCTCTCTCTCTCTCTCTCTCTCTCTCTCTCACTTCTTTCTATTCATGCCCCTCCATTGTTAATAAACATGCTTATTACCCCCTCTTATTATTGTAAAGACAAATCTTCATCTTTCAATATCTAGATCAAGCCTAAAGGTAAAGCTTTTCCTAATCACATAACCCATCTCACTTCCCCACTCATCCCCCCAAATATGTTTGCCTGTTAAGCTTCCAGTTGCATATTTTTGGACAAGTAATATAAGAATTGTGAAAGCGAAAATAGAATCTGAAGTCGAGTTGATGCAGATCAATAAACTATATGATAGTTGAAAGAAAAAAAATATTATATTTGTTTTGGTTTTCACAGTCCAGTATATTAGGTAAAACCTCCTCCAATTTAGATTAATCCCAATAATAGAAACATCCAGATTCTGTGCCAGATAGCAACACAATATACTGAGTTTTGCCTAGCTTATATTTGATACTATTCTTTCTATAGTTTATGAGGTTAGATTCTCCCTATTTCCCACCACTTTTATTATTTTTAAGCTTCAATAGGATGTTTATTACTACTATTCTCTTTGTTGTTAAACTTTCCAGAAAAAAATCCTAAGGAAAAAAATCAGGAGAAATACCTATAATCCATGATTAGGTGAAAAAATCAGAGTACGCATTTTGGTCTAATAGTTCTTTCATTCTTTTACTATGATATGCATGACCATTTAGGTATAACTGGAATACATTCTTAGTCTCTTTGCCAAAAAATACAGTTGTTCTCTTTAAATATAACATTTCCAAAAATGTTGTCATTTCAAGAATATTGATTATTAACCAATAGTTAATAATAATGAAGAAGGTGTGTTATAGATATTTGGGTAAATCATCATTCCAGATAATATGTAGGATAAGATGTAACAAGTTACATACGATTCTAATCAAAACTGGAAACTAACTTTTCCTTTTTCCTTCTATAAAATGTCAGAAATATAACTAAAGTATTTATAGAATAGTCTATAAATAGGATATAAAACTTTTTATTACAATATATTTGGTCTAATTCATCTTTGGCAATATAAATGTGTACACAGACTGTAAACTCATGAAAGAGGGAAACATGTCTGTCTTGTCTTTCATTTTATTGCAGTGTGTAGAACAGAATCAAGGGCATAGTGAGTGGAAAATAAGCATTAATTGGAACCCTGAATAAATGAATACATAAAAATATAGTCTTGCTATCAGTTATTGTGTCATCTTCTCAATAATATCATAGCTAGCTAAACCATAAAAAAACTAGTCCTGGTTTGCCAATAGTTCAGAGAACATGTGCTTGCTACTTATCCTCTCTGTGCCTCTGCTTATTATTAATTTGTAAAATGAAGAGAAGGTCTGCCTTGGTAACTTCAAAGAGCGGTTTTGAGGTTTGATATTATGCTAAAGTATTGTACAAACTGTAAAGTACTAAAAAAAAGTAAGGCATTATTTTAACAGCATGGGATATTTGAAAAAAACATTAAATTCATTCCTGAGCTGTTGACCTGATTCGTTTAAAAAAAAAAAAAAAAAGGCAAGTAGAGAAAAATAGAACATATAACAGGAGGCTTTTGCCAAAACTTTACTAGAGATTTTTATATGGAGTTGTACTTTCACAACTGTGAAAGCAGGTCACACAAATAAAGATAGAGAATATTTACTTAAGAGAAAAAGCCTAAGGAAGTGATGCTAATTTTGATTAATTTTCTACATTCATAACTGGCTTGCCCACATAGGGGGGCCAGAGCGATGACCTCATTACACAGTTTTGTGTGCTTGCTGTTGCCCGTTACTGTACTTTCTGGTAACTGATTTGAAAAGAGTGCTTTCAATATTTTGTTTAAAAATTCATTTTAGGAAGATTAGCAATGGAGAACATTTCTTGGAATGGCTATTGTAAATGTTTAGTAGGGGGAAAAATATCCAATTTCCCTTTGCATACTACAAAAGAATGATTTATTGCTAGCAATGTTTTGTGTCCTCAGTGGAGATAACCTCTTTTTACATTTTGAACTATATGAAAGATGTTTCTATTTTATTCTCCCATTAAAAAAAATGTTATGTTTGATGAAGAGTATTAGCAAGACTAGCTTAATTCATGTAGCAAATGTTTACTGATTACTGTGGGATGTGAAAGACACAATGCAAGGCAATAGAAGAGGTTTTCCTAATGTTTTTAACTCATATATGTAATTTACTCTATTTTTACTGAAGACTTATAAAAATGACTATGAAGTCTCCCAGAGAAAGTTTTATATCTCCTTTATCTTTGTATCTTCAGACCCTGGCACACATAGTGGTGGCACTCTAATGCTCAGTAAATGAACAGAGACTAAATAACACTGGAAACCAGGGCCTTAAAACCCTAACATTACTGCAGATTCTACCTCTATCTCTGCTCTTCACGCTCAGTCTTCGCCTTACTTCATTTTCACACCCACAAACTGATTATTGCCATAACTTTTCCAAGGATCTCCCTGCCTCTGACAACCTCCTCCCCACTTCACCCTCCATGACACGACCAGATTCTCAAGCGTGAATCTGATCATTTCCCTCACCGAGCAGCATTTCTCAATCTTTTCCCCCAAGTATTCCTAATGGTATATTGGGATATCCATAAACACCCAAAGGTCAGGTTTCAGGGCATTTCCTCTACGTGGCCAGTCACAACTATGATATTTCATGGAAATCTATTTTTACTTTAAAATGTATGTGCTGTGTGCATTTTTCTCCATAATACACTTAAATGTGTTGTAATTTCAAATTTTTCTTTTCCTTCAAATCGTCAAATAAAACGGACACTTGGGAAAAATGTGCTATGTGTATCCTGTTGATTTCTTATACTCTAGTACATATATTTGTACTTGTTTTCTGCCAGCACCCAGGGGTACCAGTACACCTGTATGAAAAAGCTTGAAATAAAGAGTCCCTTCTTTAACAAATAAACAAGGCTATTCTTCATGATCAGATCCTGGAAGAGTTTTTGGCCTCACTTTTTGTGACCTCCCATCTTGAACCTTAACTGCTGCTTTGCCCGACCATTTATGATTCTCAGGACATGCTGGGTTTCTACAAACCTCTGTACCTTTGCAAACACTGCTCCTTCACACAAAATGAGTACTCCTGTGCCCACCTATACAGTCTTCATCCTCACAATCCTAGATTAAATTTTACTTCATCTTTACAACCTTCCTTCCTCACCTTTCCTCTCCCTGAATAGCCCAGAAGATAGTCCTGCTCTGTACTTCCATGACATTCATGGCATTTTGGGTCAGGATTTGTTACTCAGCATCTCACTTATTGCCTGGTGTCTGAAAGAGGATAAAATTAAAATATTTGTAATTACTTTAATCAAAACAACTGAAAATTTGGATAATTATATAATTTGAGGACCATTGCTTTAGAAATATTTTCAGTTGTTTTGGGGTATTTGGATGAAAATTGTGATGCTAGTTAACATCTTTAAAATATGATAGAAGAAGTAAATTGGCCTCTGCTTTTAGAATGCTGACTTCAGTCTTCAAATCACCATTTTAAGCAACTAAATAGACTTTTTGCTTCCTAAGTAGCTAATATGATTATTATATGTAAGACTTTTTTCTTTCACATATGAAACTAAATTTGAGAGTTAAGTCTCTTATACAGTGAAGCATTGCTCTCTTATTAGTTTATTCCAAAGAGGTGAATAATTCCAAGATCTAAAAAAAGTTCACGGTTAAAAATAAGTATCTGGATTAGAATATTATGAATATTATGATTGGATGGTGCCTCATTAAGAAAGCCTCTGGCTTTGACAAGAGAAAAATTAAAATGTTTCTAAGTGTATTGAAATTGTAGTCACTGCAGCCTAACTTGTCTTTCAGGCAGATAATTACTTTCCATGCATCTTAGAGTTGGGTATAAATTGAACTTTCAAGTACTTATTATGGATGATGTTCAGCCCTTGAAAAATGGAACCGATAAGAAGCTTGTTAGAAAATCCCACATGTCCATCATATAATTTTAAAATACCTTTGACATAAAACAAAATGTTTGACTTGCATTTTATTCCTTTTTTTTTTTTTTACTAGGTCTTCAGTTTAAAAATATTTTTTATGTATTGGAGAAAACTGCATTACACAAAACGATTTAGTCTTGAATTTCACCTACATGGATTGGAGTGGAATTCTAAAAATCCATCAAGGTAAACAATACAGTGTATAGATCTTTCTGGCTACCATATTCTAAGCAACAAATGAATCTCATCCATATTCTAAGCAATAAATGAATTTCACAATTAGCAGTGGAAATCACCCATTCAGCAGCTCAAATAATCTAGTGAGAACTATGGTTTTGATAAAAAAAAAAAAAAGTATCAGGGCCAGAATCATGTTTAGTATTTAATAAATGACTTGCAAATGTTTCCAATGTATGCACTCAGACCATGTAAAATAACTGATTCTCTTCTTGGTTTAGTGAAAAATATATGGTCCTTAATAAGGATGGAACGTTCACTTTGAGAACAGGTACTACATGTAAAAACCCTGCTATCAAGGTGTTTGAACTCCTTCATCCCTCTGTGCCGCCTCCCACCCTCTCACTGCCAATACCAATGCTGTCCCTCATAAAACAGTGCTGTGAGGGGTGTGACTTAACAATGCCCCGAAGAAGATTATTTCTTACAGTTTGATTAAACTCTTGACATCAAGATAAGAGAAACAGAAGAACAGTGCTTATATTTATGAGCTCCTTTTAGCATGTTTTACTTGAAATTATAGTGGGTGATATTCCTTCTGGAGACATGTGAGCCCAGATGAAAACAGGTTTAGGTATTTTCATGTTCACTACGAAATGGCTCTTCTCAGCTCTGTAATCACGGCCTACTTGCACAGGTTGACCTTCGAAATAGATATTAGTTATAATATTGAATTCATGAGATTTATTTTTAACAAAGCATAATTTATATCATTAAATAGCAGATGGCTTTTCAAAGCTGTTACTTTTTGGAGATTGAACTGTTTTTACCAATGTACATGATTTTTAGAATTGATTTCGGGGTGTGATAAAATAAATCTCTTTACAATCAAACACCATTTTAAAACTCAAAATAGTAGTAACATTGTTCACTTGTTAACTTGCTGACTGGTCTTGCCTTTAAATGACTTTTGGTCATTTCCTAAAATTGCAATTATCCAAGCAATATATAAATTTCCACCTCTAATATTCAAATAAACTTTCCTTAGAACTTTTCTGAAAAGGAACTCTATAAAAATGTGGGAGATGATGTTCATTTGATGGAAATATAGAATAACTGAAAGTTAAAACAAAATGGGATTTTGAAGATAATATAATTTTAGCTCACATTTCACTGAGGGGAAAACTGAGAAGAAAATAATTTGTCTACGGCCAGACCACTGAAGTACTAAACCAAATGTTCATGGTACTTGGTTCATTCTCCTTTGTCATACAGTGGCCTTTAGAACTAGATATTTATGCTATTTATATATTTTGAAAATATCATCAGTTTTATATTAATATATTATACATTATTTCTTAAAAATAGTCATACATAGAATTATTCCAATATACCTTTTGCCTTTTGTTTCTACTTTTTTTTCTTTTCTTCAATGAAAATTTAAATATAACTGTACTTCGTGGTTTGTGATTAGAGCAGATTGATTTGAGTCTCAGTTTTTCAAATAGAGGTAATTTGTGGCTTTTGTGGTCAGAATATTGGTAAAGAGGATTTTCTAAATAGTAGCATTCTCTACTGAATCAAAATTAGGGGTTGACCAAAGAAAATTTCTTCTGTAGCTATTATTAAAATGCCATTTGTTGAACAAATTGTGTTTTAATAATAAAATTGAGAGAAATGTTTGGGAACAAGGGGTTGGGGAATATTTTTAGAAAAATTATAATTTTACTTATGCAAAAATGCAGTAGTCAGTAGTTATGTACATAACTATATACAGTTGTGTACATAACTATACACAGACTAGATGCAGTAGGTTTATTTACCTTTCATATTTCTTAAATTTTGATATTTAAACATTTTATGAAATTGATATTCAAGTATTATCAACATTAAATACTTCATATCATCTTGAAAGTTCTCTTTACTTAAATAGTCATGATACAGTACACTGAGTTAGATATTTTGCTTAAATAATTTTGAATTTTGGGGGAATAATTATATTACCTTTTCAGAAACAGGCTAAAATTGATGAACAGAAAATTCTATTAGTAAATACATTTTCATATGACTTTTTTATACTCTGATTTGAAATATGGCATGTTAGTCCCTGAGATTGCCTAAGTTTATTAAAACAGTTATTGCTGGTTGGTAGGAAATAACATGTTTGACACTAAATAGTAGCATCTTATAGATGGCTAAAAATATTTGTTGGTTGGTTGATTGTTAAGTGATGCACTTGACTCACTTTATAGAATAAGATTGTTTTCTAAATAATGAGTTATTATGTTTACACTAGAATAAACAATAGGAAACTCATTTAACTGTTGCTAAATATAAAACTCAAGTTAAAGGTTTTCCTTATTCCACCAGTTACTCTGCTTTCCTATATAATTTATAAGACTGAAACATAAGATTTCAACATTTAAAAATATTAATTTGCTCAATAAGAACATGCCACTTACCTAATTTATTATATATTTATTTTCATATGTGCTTTTAAGTATCTCAGCTTCTCATTTTTATCCTATGAATAATCTGAATAGAAAAAGAGTTACACATCCCAAAGTTGTATGCTGAATTGTGGAAAAAAAAAGTTTTATTTAAAAGTTTTGGTAATAGCCACCAATCACAAAGAAAGTTCAGGAAATTTATGGAAAAAAAATCAATAACTTTTAATTAGTCACTATACTTTAAAAAGTCTTCAGTATAATGGTCCTAGAGAACGTTCATATGAACATTCAGAATCAGAGAAAATAAAGTCTTAATTATTTTGTGAAAGCATCATTCTGTGGATATTCAACTGCAAAATTATTATGAAATGTGGAAAAACAGAAGGACTTATGTTTGCAAAAAACAAATACTGGTTAAAATTATTTGTTTTATAATTATTTACAACAATCATATGGTGACATACTGCCTGATGCCTAGAGTTGTTATTTTGATTATTATTGCTTGTTGTTTGTACTTTAGACTTGAAATTATAAACAAAGCACCTGCCATGATACAATTCATAGGTGATAAATGCAACGTTAATGTATTCATCCTACAACTCTTCATCTGGTAGCAAGTCTTAGCCTCCTCTGCCTTATCCACGATCACTGTTTGAACAAGGAACAGAAAGCACAAAAAACAATACTAGGGTGATATTTGACATAGTGACTGTTGATAGAAGCACTGTATATAGAGAAAAACATGCCTGTAATCAGAGGCTAAAATGCATTTCTGCATTGCAGCTCAAGGTAAACAGAAGTACAGAGTTTATCATACCTTTATTTATTAATAGATCTTGTACACAAAATATCTATGATCAATTTTTTCATTTCAGATAATGACATGCCAAAATTACTTGAAAATGGTTATTAAATGTTCTAGCTAATCTAATTTCATTTCAGTTCATTGTCACATAGATCATTTGAAATGCAACCATACAAAAATAAACGAGTTCTATCTGGTGGCAGCCATGAAGACACACCTCTCATATCTTGATTGCGTGGAGTGTAATTGCATGAGGACCTAGTTGTTGCACTCTGAAATTCATTTTGGCATTTACACCAACATTGTGTTTCCCATTGGGCTTCTCCATTCAGTGACTGAGTACAGCTGGGATATTAAGGCAGGCTTATTTCTGGGAGATATGGGACTCCCCTGACAGTCAACATTGTCTAGGAAATGCCCCAACAGCCTTGCTGAACTTTCCTTAGAACTGATCTGCAGTCTGAAACTTTCCCATTCCGTGCTCCCCCTCCCCCATTTCTTCCTTCTTTTCTCTTGCGGGAAGACTTGCATTGCAAGCTGATGGCTGTCCTAGTATCCCCTAGCCACTTCCTCATGTTTTCTTATTGGTGATTTCCTTAATACATCTCTTACATGTTTAATTCCACTTTTGGTGTATGTTGCTCGGGACACCCATTTTAACACATTTCTTTCTAAATGTTTCTTTTGATTACACAAACTCTTCCAGTGTTGTTCTTGGATAATTCACCTAACAAGATTAGTTTACATTGTTATAACATATTTGCATTATTATTTTAAAAATGCAAGCTGATGTCCACAATATTAATTTAAGACTTAGAAATTAAGACACAGATATTTGAAAACTCTTAGCAAAATCAGATTACCATGAACTTCACACATTGTTTAGTGTTATTTATTCTGAAAGCATGTGCTCATGCATTTCCGTATACTGATTTCTCAACATGGAATGATCTCCATGTTCTCTGTCTTGTGAACTCTCATACATCTTTTAGTATCCAGTTCCACCTTCAGCAAGAATTACTGGTTCCTTTACCTGGAATTCCAACCTACTAATATATAAAAAGATAATACAAAAACAGAGTAGTCTTTATCCTTCATCAGAAAAAGCAAGGACATGTTCCTTTGTAAACATGGTGCTTTGCTTATGTAAACTTAAAACAAAATTTACTAAGTTCAAGTAAAGGAAAAGTAGCTGTGTAAAGGCAAGGCATTTGGGCCTCAGATGGGGAAAGTTTTCTCATGAAAATTTTAGAAAAGGGAAATACCTACAAATAAATACATATGGATGTAATGTGAGTGACAGTCAAAAGCCAATATTGCCCTTTAATCTTGACATAAGGAGCTTACCATTCAGTCATTGTCTTCCCAATTGTGCTGTTAGCTTTGAACTCTGTTGTGTACTTTTAATTCTATGAACTTGCTTTAAACTCAAGATGTACAACAACCTGAATGTCCATTGATGGGTGAATAAAAATGTGATACACACACACACATAGAATATTATTCAAATATAAAAGATAATGAAATCTTGCCATTTGCGACAACATGGATGGACCTCAAGGTCATCATGTTAAGTGAAATAAAGAAGAAAGAGAACAACAAATCCATATGATCTCTCTTATATGTAGAATCTAAAAAACAGAACAACTACAAAAAAATAATAATCTCATAGAGAGAACAGATTAGTGTTTGCCAGAGGTAGGGGGTGGTCGTCGCAGAAATAGGGGAATGGGATAAAAAAAAGGCTAATAAAGCTTATACTCCTTATTAGTTGATTTATTGAGTAATAATACGCCAAGTCACGGTGAAATAAATTATTTGCATGTGACTATATAAGGAGTATATTGTCTAAAAAATATCCCCTTTAGCAAAGATGTATGAACTCAATATACTGTGTTTCCCTGAAAATAAGACCTAGCCAGACAATCATCTCAAATGCGTCTTTTGGAACAAAAATTAATGTAAGATCCGGTCTTATTTTACTATAAGACCCGGTCTTATAATATAATATAATATTATAGTAATATAATATAAGACTGGGTCTTATATTAATTTTTGCTCCAAATGATGCATTAGAGCTGATGGTCCAGCTAGGTCTTATTTTCAGGGAAACACGGTATTTGCGGGGTATATTGGTCTTTAGCATGTATTACTAGCTGAAGATTCAAATACAGAAAACTACCTTCCTAGGAAAAAACAAAAGATGTATACAGTGAAACTTAATCTTGGCCTCATTACTTCACCCAACCAACAACTTTCCTTCTGATTTGGCTCTTTCTTTTATGACATTAATCAGGCAGACTCCAAACTTCATGATCACCTCTGACCTCTTCCACCTTGTGATTTCTTATATCCAGGAAATCAATAGTGAATTCTTCTGAAGTACATTTTAATCTATCACTTCTTGTCTGTTATCACAGCCCCAACCCTGGTTTGGGACCTTACAATCTCATCTTTTGCCATACTCTTTCTTCTGTTCTAACACCCTAACATTTCACATTAACTCTCCCAAAGTATCTTTTCAATTGTGTCTTTTTCCTGCTAAAAGTATTCAATGGCTCTCCATTCCTTACTGAATAAAGCCTAAACCTCTCAGCTGGGCATTTCTATTTCCTGGCTCTAAAGTACTCTTCTATATTTCTCTCCCTTTTGACTATATTGTAATATACTGTATGCTCCTTCAGTTCTGAAACGTTAAAGGGCATAAAAAATACGTGGGAGCTGGTTAAAAGTTCAGATTTCCAGTCTGACATCTCTAGAAATTCTGGAACAAATCCCTGTCAAGCAGTGCTTTTCTTGCTAACTCTTTGGCTGTGTCTATATTGTCTTTACAGTATGAACAGCTGTTCTCATTCACTCATTCATTCATTCATTTCACTCAGACAAAGCCTTCTTCTAACTGTACTGCAAATAACTGCTTCATTCAGTTTTCAAAAAAACAAGTGTACTTATTTTCTTTTCATAAACATTTGCCCAGGCAATTGAAACAAATATTTCACACCTGGTGATACTCACTTGTTATTTAGTTATGGTTTGTATGTAATCATGAAGAAAAGATTCAAGAATTTGCCTTTGGGAAATCCTTCAGCTATGTAGAAAATTCATCTGGTTCCCATATGCAGACATTAAAGTGGGCCTGAAAGCTAATGCTATTTTAATGCAAAGATGCCTTGTGCAGTGTGTAAGTTTGATATTTTAAAATTCTACTTTACTTCCAAATGTGTATACTAAGATGTCATGCAACAAATTAAACAGTAAGGTGTCATGCAAGAAATTAAATCACACAGGTGTGAGCAGCAAGAATCTCTTAACTGTTTTGGAATAGCCCATTAAAATATTTGGCAAACACATTTTTGGAATGTCTATTGATTGGACATATTAAAGTAAAATATTTGTTCAAAATAGTTAATCAGCAAGTACTATAAGCAGAAGAAGCCATCTGTGAGCCGGGATGCTCACTGCTGCTTTTGTAATTTCTCCAGTTTGATGAACATCTGGAGTAGGCTGACAGGTATTATCTGAAACTTTCTCCTTCCTAGTATCAACACTCTTAACATGCTTCCTGTACTTTTCTTCTAACCTAAAACATCCTCACTTGCCACCAATCTGAGCTATCACCAAAACAATTTTCTTCCTGATATCTTCATCTGGCATCTGCTACCTCTCTAAACGTACATGTGGGAACGTGCACCAACGGCCCCAAAGAGTAGTGAAAATTTACCCACAAAGGTGATAACTTTACTTGACTTCCTTTTTATTTCAAAGTGTAAATCAAGTGTCACTCCAAAATGAGTAGTTTTTGCAATAAGGATGAAAATAAAGTTTCTGTGTGTGGCTTCATGTGTTTGTATGTGTGTGTATGTATGAAACACAGCTGAGTGGTTTCAGAATGTATAAAAATAAAACAATGAGGGGTGGCTTGTTAGCTCAGTTGGTTAGTGTGGTACTAATAGCACCAAGGTTGCCAGTTCGATCCCCACGTGGGGCACTGTGAACTGCGCCCTCCTTAAAACAAACAAACAAACAAACAAACAAATAAAATAATGAAGAGGAAAACAACTTACAACATTATGACATTTCCCTTCAAATTATTTATTTAGTAATATTTAAATTATAATCCCAGCAGTTTAAGTTGTGAATTCTTAGATCAATATGAAAGTACATAAAGGGAAAAAAAAATCAATCTTTGCAACAACACGGATTTTCTCCTCTGTCTTTGCTTAGTATCATTAATGGTGTAAGATATTGATTCTGTTTTAAAAATAAAAGTTCTGCAGACAGTTTCCTAGGGCTGAAATCACTGTTCGTTTTAATTTTCTTTAAAGCTGATTTTGCAATCAATGTTCACTACACAAAGATGATGTTCCAGAAACCAAATGAAATTGGGCTATTTCTAACTTGCCACATTTTTCATCCTGTTCTTTAAACACAATCATGGAAGTGTTTAAGTGAAAAAAGGAATGATGGCCTAACTATTTGAGAATGACTTGTAGCCTTGAGGTGCTATGCTATACTTAAAATTTCCATTTGAAATATCAGTAGGTTATTCCTTCCTGTAGTTAACAAATCATTAGACAAACTATGCATCATTCATTGACATAAGAGTTTTTACATTGAATTTACATTTCTGTTTAAAGTTCTCCTTTGTCATTCTAAAATGTATCCCATTAAGGACAGGAGATCCAGGATAATATACCTCCTCACTTAACATTCAGTCTTTCCTCAAGTGTTCAGATACTATAAGCCCAGAAGAGCACTGTCAACCCACTTACCTCTTATGGAAAACCGCTTTCAACACCAAGTGCCTATTCATTTGGCATCTTTCTGTATATCTTTTGTTTGTCTCTCCCACCTTGCATACAAAGTCTGACAATTAAGTTCGAGATCTTGTGGCAATAATGTTGCTAACCTGTTTTGATAACAGAGGGATTATTCATTATGAATTTGTACTAATTGAACAAAGAGTTAACCAAGTAGACTGGAAGTGCTAAAAAGGCTGTGGGAAAAAGTTAGACGACTTGGATTTCTGTCAACAATTCATGGCTCTTGCATCACGACAATGCACCAGCTCACACAGCACTGTCTATGAGGGAGTTTTTAGCCAGTAAACAAATAACTGTATTGGAACACCCTCCCTACTCACCTGATCTAGCCCCCAATGACTTCTTTCTTTACCTGAGGGCAAAGGAAATATTGAAAGAAGACATTTTGATGACATTCAGGACATCAGGGGTAATACGATGACAGCTCTGATACCCATTCCAGAAAGAATTCCAAAATTGCTTTGAAGGGTGGACTAGGTGCTGGCATCAGTGTATAGCTTCCCAAGGGGAGTACTTCAAAGGTGACCACAGTGATATTCAACAATGAGGTATGTAGCACTTTTTCTAGGATGAGATTGTGAACTTAGTTGTCAGACCTCGTTATATATTTCTTAAAAGATAAGAAAATTGGATAATATTCCTGTCTGTGACTCTATTAGGAACTCCAAAGGAGTTCCACTGGACAAATTGTCATAGGTAAAGAGGTCATGGCATGGTGCAGTAAACAAGGGAAAGCATACACTAACTGAATCTTACTGCTTGTACCAATTAATACATTAGTCTCCAGATGACAATGTACAACCAGATGTTTTTCCTGACAATAGTGTGAATCTGCAATACGGGGCGACTGCTTTATAATGCCCCTCCCCCAATTTAGCCTGACCTGCACTTAATGTTCATTTTTAAAGCTCTGGCTAAAGACCTATAGAGTAATATTGCCATGTATAGCATTTAAAAACCATAGTTCCCCCCAAAATGTTATTGACGTGTTTCACTGTATAATAACAGATTAGACAGAAAAGTAGTTGTGATGATTCTTGGAGGAAAGAAGTAACTTTTGAAGCATATAATGATTTTATTCTCATAGATTTCCCTTATACTTCAATACAAAGCATGAGTCAAAATAAAAAGGAAAGCTGATTATTATAGATATGCCTTTTAAGAACTTTACACAATACAATCCACTATATATGGCCAAGGTAATGGCAGTGATATGAGGTGTTTCATTTAATAATGAAAAGAATATTGTAACAGGAGAATGAGTCTCCAAAAAGAAGTGCTGTTAGTGCTGATGTATACTAACCTGTGTTTGAAAGGAAAAAATGAACTGAGCCATTTTTTTGTCTTATTATCAAAGGAGAACTTTAAACAGCAATATAAATTCAATGTAAAAACTCCCAATAAAGACCACTTAATAAGAACCTATAGTATTTTAATAATCTAGAAAAAGTTTACAATTATTTTTCCTTCACTCCAAATTTTATTTTGTAGTAAAACAAAATCTTATAATGAGGTATACATATATGTAATGTCATAACCTACACTCACTCAAACAAACCCTCAGTTTATGCTTATGAGTTACTGACATATTAAATAATGCCACATATTACAAAAAAAGAATAATTAATGGATGAAGGTGAATTGTCTTAATACAAACAAATAAAACTAATTCTATTATGAAAAACACCTATATTTCATTGTTCAAAGTGCCCCAAACACATGGGTGGTATATATCTTGATACTTGGCCCAAATTACTGTTTATCTTTTTTCTTTTCTGTTTCCTTTTCTTGGATCAATAATTATTTTTTGAGGTTCTACACTTCAAAATTATTTTTACTAAATTGTATTAACTCAATTAGTTTTCATTATAAAAACCATATATTCTCACGTTAGAATATTTGGAAACTGATTTCCTATTACCCAGAGATTCCTCCTTTATTTTTTTCAATATTTATTGACTGCCTACTATGTGCAGGGCACTCTGCTAACTCCTGTGGGTTAAAAAAAGAGGCAAACAAAATCCTAGTGGTGAAGCTGGACAGTTGATGAATAAATGAACTCTGGAGAGCAATGGCCGTACTAGCGGTCAGTATAGGATGGGCATTGACCTCACTCTTGAGCTCAAGGAAAAGTTCCCGGAGAAAGTAACACCACTTTTGTGACGCCTGCAACCATGTGGATTAATATTTTTTTTCCAAGTCTTTCCCCATAGGTATATATGTTTAAACAATAATTTATATAATTGTACAGCTGGCACTCTGTATCCTTGGGTTCCCAGATTCAAGGAACTGTGGATAGAAAATATTTGAAAAAAATGTTACATTGTTGCTCTGTACTATGTACTATGACATGTACTATGTAGTTAGGCCTAAGATTGATGGCTGCATCTGTTCTGAACATGTACAGACTTATTTTCTTGTCATTCCTCCCTAACTAATACAGTATGACAACTATTTATATAGCACTTGCATTGTATCAGGTATTATAAGTAACTAGAGATGATTTAAAGTATATGGGAGAATGTACACAATAGCATACAATGTGCAACATAGGTTGTACCAAATACTATGCTGTTTTATATAGAGAACTTGAGCATAGGAGGGTTTTGGCATCTGTGGGGGGTCCTGGAACTAATCCCCCACAGATACTGAGGGATAACTGCATTTTACCATATTTGCATTACATTGTAGTAAATGTGGTTTTTATGTAAAGAAATCTCCCTTTCCCCAATTCTCCCTCCTGAATGTGTGTCCCATCAGTGCTCCTTGATTCCCTAAACAACATTATAATATCTGCGTATTTCATACTATTGATGCTAAAAGGTCCATTGTCGGAGGGAGTAACTGGGTTAGAAAGGTAAATCTTGTCTGGAGAACAGTGTTATTGGAGAAAATCACAAAAATCCTTTGCATATTATCTTTACTTCTATTTTCTAAGTTCAGAAGAAACTGACCATTTCTTTAATTCAATGACAATTATTACTGCCTTGGTATTACACCAAGGCAGTAGCTAACAGGGGGTTGGATGGCACTCTTTTAAGAATAAAACAAACAACAAAATGCTGTCAATATGAAGACATGGGAAAAATAAATAAATTGTATTGCTTTTGACAGCTGGGTGTTTTCTCCCTCCTTAACTAATATCCTGTTTTGCTGAATGTTATTAAGGTAAAGACTTTAGGAACCCTAACTTTAAAAAAGGAGCATATTTTACTCCACATATATTTTGTAAAATATTTTAGGTTTGAGTTGAGCTTCTTAATCTCTGATGTAATTTGTCTCAATTACAGATATATTCCTAATGCGAAAATCATAACTCAACCTGATAAATTTGGCTGAATTTAAGTACACACATAAAATGATGTTTATAATAATCCCATCCCCTTAAAATACTAAGAGCTTAGCCCTGTAAAACAATGATAGGCCAAGAACTGTTTGAAATGCTTTCCATAAACTCACTTAATCCTCATGAGCAACATATAAAGTAACTTCAATTATTATCCCCTGTTTACAGAAGAGGGAACTGAAGCATAGAGAAGTTAACTAACTCAAGATCACACAGCCAACAAATGGCAGCTTCTGAATTCAAACACTCAGCCTGGTTCCAGAGCTGGTACTTCTAACTAGTGTGTTGGTATCTCTAGTTACGTCCATGCTCTCTGTTTTCAAATATCACTCTACTGCTGATGCTTCCTCTTTATCTCTGTGTGAGACTCAAAAGTATTATCGAAAGTCTCACACACACTCCCTGAAAAAACTAGTACTTTAGCTGTAGTTTTCACTTGTGTGTCTTTGATTAAGGCAATACCTCTAAAACCCCTGTTCTTTTTAGTACCTTTGCTCCAACTAAGCCATCCAATTAAATCTGTTGCCATGCTTACCTGGCACGGGAATATGGGCTGCTGCTTTTTTGCTAGCAGTTCACAGGGATGTTCTCTTTTTTGAAGCCCTGCTCTCCTATGCCTTTCCTTTGCTCTTCCTACTCAAAGCACTTTTCAGCAGCATTTGAGGGTCCTGTTAGCAGCCAATCTGCCCCTCTATCTGTGCCAGAAATAAAGTGTACTAGCAGGCTGCCATGCCGCAATCATGGTGGAGGCATGGTAGAATGCTTCAATGGTGGGACTGCTCCTCTATATTGAGTTAGGGGACACAGGTCTTGAGTCTGGCAGAGAACTGTGTGCCACATTGATGCTGTAGCCTCTTTCCAAGACTCCCCAGACATGTGTTACGGTTCTTGCTACAGTTCTCAACCTCAGGGACACACAACATCTTACTGTCCAATTGCAGTGTCACGAGTAATTTCCTGCAAATCATAAGGCAAGGGACATTGTAAATAATTCCTTTTTCATATTATACCAGATTTCAATAGTGTTATGATAATTTTCTTAAGTACAATATTAAATGTATGGGTAATTACAGCTAGCTGACCAGGACTTGTGTGACCATGTGCATCTGCCCATGGGGATGCTCCACTCATGTGTGTCAGATAGGGCACAAGAGGAAGTGTTTCTCCATTCATTAGTCAATAAATGGGGTGAGGCCACTTGTAGGCCCTGGGGTACCAGAACTGGTATCCGAGCAACTGGATTACTTAGGAGTCCAGTCCAAAGCATCCACTGGAATTCACTGGAATCTAAATCTATGCATGATGTAGAGTTAATGATAATTATAAACAAAAGATGGAAATAGTTCTGAAGATAGCATTTACAAAAACATACACTTTTCCATATTTAGTGAGGACGTTTACTTCTATTTTGTCCAGGAAAATCCTTCATCACAAGTTGGATGCCTCTAATAGACAATGGGGTACATCTGAGCTTCATGCTAATCAATAAACCTACCCTGGCTCTGCAACTCAGCCCAGAGTTTGTTTGTAAGACCTCTTCAATGTGTTCATGTAGAACTTCCTGGAATCCTCTTTGGAATATCCTCGTAATTTTTTAATTGATAGTATTGCTTTCATATCCTTCATACATCCAAAATTTTGGCTACATAAAGTATATTGAAAGATAAGAGAACCTCTCAGGAAACCCAACTTCACCCCACTGGTCGTGAAGACTAAACCGACTCCAGTGCATGATACGTTTGGCTTATAGATAGGTGCTTCTGGATCATACTCCTTCAAAACGGTATTCTTCAAGCATTAGGGATTGTGGTGGGCTGCCAAATGTACACTATCATTTATTTTAGAAGACAAAGGATATTTTTAAAGTATGATAATAAATCCAAAAAAGTTACATAGAAATGTGAAATGCATCATTGCAATTTTTCCTCCTTCTGAAACGATAATAGCTTCATGGACCATTATCATCTGAGGCAAAGCCAATGAGATACTACCTGTCAATGAATGGTTAGAGATTAATCACATTAATCCATGACATACATCACTGAAGCAACATATAATAACATCCCTTTCACAATGGCAGCTATCTGAATTATAAATATTTGCTTAGGAAATCACTGTTGTATGTGTCATTACCACATTAGCAGCACCTGATATTATGTCACTGTGTGGTTGATGACTTTTCAATCTCTGAACTCACTCTGACTTTTCAGGTCTGGATTGTTGACCCTGTCAGTTGTTATGGCTATTTACTGAATTGTTCTAGAAGGCTGTATGAAATTGCTTTTAGAGTTAATCACATATAATGGGCATCAGGAAATATAGATATGAGCCATTCTAAGGTTTCTGGTTCTGATAAATTGTTGTGTAATTTCAATACCTACATGACATAAATATATCCCGGGGATGCCAAAAAAATGTATACACATTTTAAAGGATGTTATCTATGTATCAACATCGCTCAAGCAGTAGTTCTTTGTAATCAGAAGTGTCTGGATGCTGCTGGTAACCAATCTGAGCACCGGTTATAATTGCAGAGGTCAAATGTGACTTGTATTCATCTTTTGTTATTGGTATATATATTATTACAATTTTAATACAGTGTTTCCTTTCTTAAAATGTGTATACATTTTTTGGCACCCTCTTTCTATGCAATTTATTGTTTTAATTTAGTGTGTCTAATTTCAATATGCAATGTGGCCTATATAGAAAATATGTATGGTATCAAAAATAATAAATATTTACTGATGTGATGAACAGAGGGAAATACCTAAGAACAAGGATCGTAAGTAGATATTAACACCACCTCCAACACTGATCTATTGCAACTATGTAGCACCCTAAAGTACCATGTTCTGAGTAGTTTAGACGCTCACTCAAAGGAGACAGAAAAGTGATGGTTTAGAAAAGTTTGGCACAGGTTCAGGAAAGGTGGAGGAGGGATAGCAGCACAGGCACATTTACTAACATGCATTGGAACCTATCTGTAAAAAAGTCACATAATATTTGTTTACTATCTCTGTTCATTAAATATATGGGATATACTTTAGAATAGCTAATTGTTTATTCATAAAAAACCAATGACACCATTTTACATCAGTGTAGGCTAGGATGGGAATTGAAGAAAGCCAGCAGGACTGTATTTACCTCTCCCCAAATCTGCTGCTAGAGTACAATAATCATGAACATCTTCTACTCAGTAAAGAATGAATGTTATCAGATTCTTTCTCTAGTGGTCATGGGACACACAATTTACAGAAATCATATACAGGAAAATGTAAAACAGAAATAAAACAATGTTAATATTGGCAACAAAGCTTGGGTTTTGTTAGATCCTGTACTAAGTACTTTACTTAAATGTTGCTATCACTTATTCCTATCACAATTCCTGCATGGTAAGTATTATCATCACTATTTAACATATGAGAGGGTAAGCCCAAGAGAGAAGTAAGGTAGCTCTTACACAAGATTTCAGAATTATGCGTAGTGAGTGTTGGAGGCAGAATTTGAACCCAGGGCTACCGGATCACAAGGTGTGTGCTCTTTCCACTTTTCTCTGATTGAACAAGCAATCTAAGTATTTTAGGGATATGTAATCCTCATTAGCCTTTATTTTTAACTTAAGCCTTGATTTTGCTTTGGGGAGTGAAGACCTGGAATGATCCAATAAGACCTGTATCCTTTTCAAAGCTCTCCAAAGTAAAAGCAACTCCAGGAAGGGCACCAGGACAAAATACCAGTTCTAAGTCCCTACTGCCCCATTTCCCTATGTGTTGCAGCTCTTCTGAGGCATCCTTGGCATTTATTTCAGGCCTTAGCTCTTGGAACTTGTTTAATTTAAACTTCAAAAAAGAGGTAATTTTGTGAGCTTATTTTTGTGGACTTATTAGGGATCTTCATGCTGCAAATGAAAGGCAGGGCTTAGCTTTAGTGAAATATGCACAGTTGCTCACAGGATATCACCAATGACATGGTTTCCCACATTCTCTCTGTTACATATTGGAAATGTCATCCTCAGGCTTAAAAATGGCAGCCTTCTTATCCCTGCCATTCTTGGCCCCTCTAGGCTTTCCTCTCATTGATTTGAGCCTCACATTCTGAAATCATCAAAGGAAATGCTTTCTTTTCGTAGAAGAGAGGCACAACTTTTCTGTATCCCAGAAGGAAAAAAAAAATTTCCTTATATGGAATTGGTTCTGATTGGATTATGTGCCCTAAACTAGTCACTGTAAATACACAGTTGACAGGTAACCAGTGATATCTGGACTATCCAGTGACAGAGAGGAAAATTTTAATTTGCATCTCTAAGCAGTTTACTTGGAGCTACACACTGGGAGACTGCCATTCTAACTGATCCTCATTATAACTGACTCCCATACTAAAATGTCAGCTGATAGCTGATTTTGTTCACTTTGCAAAGGCAACATGAGTAAGTGACTTCTGTGCCTCCCCCCCACCCCCCGCCCCCGTCTTTTCTGCCTCCCCACTCTGGTTCGAACTGTTGTTTCTCAGTCTAGTTGTGTAGGACACAGCTCCCTGGCCCATGCTGGTGTTATGAGCCTTGCGCTCCCCAGTCGGTCGCCAGTTGTCAGTCGGCCACTCACAGTAGCTCACGGCAGATCTCACCAGCTGCCAGCCACTCATGCTGGTCCCCGGCCACTCATGGCAGCACACAGTAGCCTACGTTCTGTGCCTTTTAAAACAAACAGTATCTGCTAGTTTGTTTTTTAGAGCTAAGCTTCCTGTCAGTTACCAGGCCCAATTCTGTTTTCTAAATACTTTCATTAAAAAAATAATCTCTTTCTCATCCCACTTCCAGTTTTCTATCTGGAAACAAACCTTTGAACTAATCAAAACTCTTAACTAGCAACAAGAATTTTTAATAAATGATAGAGGGTTATTAGAAACAATCAAATTTAAAATACAACCTACTAGCAGGAAACTTGATTTTCGGAGGTCCAGATCTAAGTCATTTCTATCATTCTTAGTTGAAACCTTGCCTCAAATGGAAAAGTCTGATTTTTTTGCTTAATCTATATTACATGACTTTTGTTTTGTTTTACTTAGATATAGTTGAAAGGGGCAGATTATCATAGGGAGATGCTATAACCATTTCTAACACCTGCTCATTTATGAATAATTAAGGCAGGCAAACTAGGCAAGGCCTATTCTCTTTCTCTCTCTCTCTTTCTCCCCCGTTCTTTCTCTCTCTCTCTCTTTCACAAAGATACATGCTATGTTGTGATGCTCCGAAAAACATAAGTTACTTTCAAAAATAAAATAACTCTACTGAAATTTGTAAAGTTGTTAAAAAAGTTCTATGAATGTAATAGTTTCCTTCATCTACTAGTTTCTGGCTAATTTACTGGCATTGATTAATAAAACCTGATCAGGGAAGCAGTAGTCATTATTCAACTCATTTAACTAAGTGGCAAATATATATGGCTTGAAAATTGTTACCTTGCAGAGAAAAAAAAAAATATATATATATATAAGTGAGGAACCATGGATACTTGATCTTTGTTCTAATTATCAAATAATTAAACTCTCTCCCTTTTTTATTGCCATGATTAAACTCTCGTTTAAGTTAAATATCTTGTCATAACCCTCAAACACTAATTATATATTTTATGAGAAAGAGAAAAAATAATTTACTTGTACAAGATCCATATGAAGGGAAAGAAGGTTTTTTTAAGTCTTTAGTTTCAAGAAAACTTTAATTCCTTTATTATCATTTGCTTATAAGCTTAAATATATTCCTTCATGGAATGTGTCTTCACCTGCTCACTCAAACTTTAGAAGTTTACTTACTGTCATCTAACTCAGGGGTCAGCAGTCTATGAACTACGGGTTGGTTGTCCATATATTTTTTAAAATAAAGGTTTGTTGGAATACATTCATATTATTCGTTTACATTACCAAGGCTGCTTTTTCCCTGCATCATCAGAACTGAGAGAATTGAGTAGCTGTGGACAGATAAATATTTTAACCCACAAGCCTAAAATATTTACTACTGTGCTCATTAAAAAAGTTTGTAGACCTTCGATCTAATTTCCCTCCAACAGCTTAATATACAAAAAGCACTTCCTTTGAAAATACTTTCATTATGAACCTTTCTGACATTTTAATTTGAAAAGAATGATATTATCTTTGGGTACTTAGCCTTTTGTCTTAATGTGCTAAAATAAATGTCCTTAAAAAGATTTCAATAAAAACAAATATCTGAAACAGAAACAATATTGAGTACCATTTTTTCTTTCAGATTTTTCTTTTTTCTTTTTTTTTAAATTATCTGACCATCAGGTGATTCTAAGTTCTAGCAGTGCTAACTGGGATTGCTGGAAGTGGCACAGGCCTAGTGGGGAATATATCAAAAGGAGAACCTGGCATTTGAAGTAACAAACTAGAAACCAATTTCCATACTTGAGCCAAAGTTGCTTTACTGTTTTCAGGTAAACAAGTTAAAATAACCCTTGAAAAGCCTGGCTTGATGCAAGATGCTCTATGTTTAAATCATTCCCCCACATTTTTTTGAAAAGTATACACTTGATAAAGAGATAGATACATAGATGAAAGAACAATGGATTAGAACTTTGGAGGCCTAGTTTCTAGTCCTGGATCTGTCCCTAATATTAAAATTATCATGACTTCCTAAGTCAGGTTTTTGAGTTTTGTTTATTGCACTGTATTCCACAGAATTCATTATGGGTTCCATAATTCAGAGTTTATGAGTCACTGGAGAAGTTGGGGGAGAGGATGTTTAGCCTCAAAGTGTTGACTTTTGTTTGTTTGCGTTATAACTACTGGTATTTCACATGTTTATTTAGGGGGAAAGTCCATTTCTAATAACAGTTTGAAAACCATTGGTTATATGATTTCAAAGTCTCATGATCATAAAATTTTATTTTGAATTAGTTCAATGGCTCAAACGAGTTAGCAAATTTATCTCTATTTAACAAAATATGTATAAGCCTCTAAAATATTATGAATTTTAAAATTAACAGAACTCATAGCTAATGCTGTAAGTTATTTGGTCTAGATTTCCTAAATTGTTTCTAATACATCTAGAATTGGAGCATCTAGGCTCTTTTTTTTCTTTTCATTAACTTTTTCTGTACTATAATTAGATAATATATTGCCTACTTCTATTTTGGCAAATAGGAAAAATATTTAAATACATACCCCATTATCTTAACATTAAAGTTTGAATTTTAGAGATATTTTTATTATATTTTTTCCATCAGCCTTTTAAACAGTTTTAATTATACAGCACATATAATTTTATATCATGCTTTTATTTATGTGATTTTCACTTTTTATATAACTATGTCACCTCATACCATGATTTTAATGTTGTGTTTTATTTTATCAATCTGCTTTGTCATGGTTGAGTGTCTTGCTGAATAAATTAAGTTGCTTGCTCTTCTGTGGTACAATGAAAAAATTCATAAAAATAGCCTTTTTCATAGTTAGCATCATTTACATTGAGACAGTTTTTCAGAAATGGAAGCACTATGTCCAAGAGGATATATGGCTAAACTGCTTCCTATAGATGATGCAATGATATACTCAGGCACGACAGCATGTGAAGATGTCTGGGCTGATTGTTAATGTCTTTTTAACCATTTTTGGTGTCATGGGGCTCAAGAAATACAAGGAAGATATACAAGTAGAAGCTACAGATTTGGAAGCAGAAATAAAACCAGTTTTCTTAGAAGTTATGATGACTTTACTTTCTATTCTATAACAAAAGATCATTATCACTATCTTTTTAACATCCTAGTTTTACACCACAATTTCATTTGCTCTCCCAACTATTCATCCTATCCTTTGATAAGAGGCAACAGCGTGTTTCTGCTAATCAAGGAGAAGAATAAGATAGGTTGGGATACTCTTTATGATTAGAATAATTAAAACAATAGACTAGTGGCAAAAGAAGTCAGTTAAGCTGCCACTTTTCTGTAGCAATTGCTTATGTCTCTTTGGAATTAATATACTACATAATGTAAAATATTTTGTATGTATATTTTGTATTAATTTATTTAACTATATTTGCATAAAATAAATACTTTTATTAATGCAAATACAATAAGTTAATGTTAGAATATATGTAGTGTATATAAATAACATTTTAGTAATACATGATGCAATGTATAATATAATTAATTGAAAACAATTAAACCACATGGGGCTATGCCCACATGGCATAAAGACAATAGATTAATTCATTACAAATAAAGTCAGGAAAGTAAAAATTTTTTTCAAGTTCCAAAAAGATTCAATAACTTTATGAAGATTGTTGGAGCACATTTCTTGATGGTAGTGAATTATATTCTCTTTGCTACTCTTAAGTGAGGCAGGAGAAAGAATAATGATAGAATGTAGAAAAGAAGATGGGTTATTTTAAGTGAGGGTTAAATAAGTATAAATATCTTAACATTTTGTTAGCCTAGAAATTTTTTTATTTTTATTTTTACTTAAGCTTTCCTTCCAGAAATCAGATTATTTTATCTACAAACTCAGCATGTCACCTTTATTTCAAGTCACCAGAATATCAGAAATCATCCCTTTCAGAGTAGTTGAGACATCTTTTTAACTGTGACTGATAGGGATCAAATCTCAGATATTGAATATTACTACACATGTATGATATTGGTTTTCTGCTGTTATCCAAAATGACTGTTGCTATATAAGCAGCCTTGAGACTCTAAAATAACTGTTTTCTGAATGTTCTCTTGGGTGTGCTTAACTGGAGATCATCTGCTCCGGGTCATGATATTTTAATTCAGCTGGGACTTTGTGGAATCAATGAATAGATTTTAGAGACAATCCTATTTTTCACCCTTGTTTTATGGATGAAGAAACTGAGGTCTAGAGAACTAAAATGACTTGCCCAAGTCCTATACAAAGTATCCAAGATTACAGGTTCCAGCATCCATCAAAGGAGAAAAATAAACAAGGATTTTCCCATGTGCCAATAGAATTTCTTTACCACCTTTACTGACATCTACCCAACACAATGACCTATGGAACCTGAATCTGTCCATATTGTACTTAGCAGATAGAAATAATTATAACAATGGAAATGCGAGACTTTTTTACATTTATCTGAGCTTTATAGGGTAGCATTGTCCAGCTATTATTTGATGCATACATCTTTCTAGAAGGTGTATTTCTATATTATTTTAATCAACTACATTAAATTCCAAAAAGCCATTTTATTCATCAACTATGAGATACTGTACATAAAATCAATAACTACATAACTAATTTATTTTCCCTTTCTGCTTACTTCACAATACCCTTCTTGTTAAGGTGTTTTCCCCTCTCTCTGTCTTTTAATTATTATGATGTAATCCATTGAGATAGACGGTATTTATAATTTGTGACTTTTAAGAAACCAGGGAAGAAAAGAGTTCATAAGGACATACTATTCTCTCTTTTTTAAAATTCAGCTTCTGCAATGTTTAGTCCCTATATCTTCTTTTCTCTGAAATTTAAAGCAAAAATCTTATGCTTAATACCCTTAAAATTCACTGAGTAACCCTATCATTTTTCAGTACACTTCCCTTTTAACCTGTTAGATGACTTAGAAAAAAAAGGTTGATTTGAAATTATTACCCATCTTCTTAAAAAAAAAAAAAAAAATTACTACATTTCAGAAATCATAGTAATGATGATAATAATAGCCAATATTAATTAGTGGTTACTGTGTGCTGGGTATTTTGTAGGTATAAATCCTCCTCTTGTGGATAACTATCAGTATTCTCTCTTTAAAAATGAGGAAAGTGAGGCATGGATATATTATAACCTACCCACAATTGTGCAGCTTGGACGTGATATACCAGGACTCAGATCTATGGCGTCATTCCTCAAAAACAGCCCACATTCCACCCATTTCCTGACTAAGTTATTTGGTCATAGTCTCTTTCTCTAAATTTGATGTTCATCTTATGTTATTTGGTATTGTATGTTTTATAATATCTTCATAATCAAGTAGATTATTAACTCTCAGTAAGAAGACTGACCTACACAATTATTATATACCACTTAAAGATTGTTCACAGTGTGACATACACTTTGCTAAGCAATGTACTCATGTAATTTCAAAGTACTCATGTGATTTCATTTAGTCCTTACTCCAACACGCTGAAGTAAAATCCCACCCCATTTTATAAATATTTGTTGAGATAGTCAGCATCTTGCTAATGACTTACTTTGCTCAATAAATACCTCTTGTTATGACAATCATAACATGTCTGGATCATACAGTCATTCATAATATTTCAAATAGAAGTCACCTGAGTCCCCCTACTTGAAATCTATTTCACAGACTTAGCTGTGAAATAAATGTGTATATGATTGTTGACCAGAGTAGACCAAACATAGCTCAGCGATTACGGAAACTACTTTTTCCCCACTTGCGTGCTGTAAAACTTCCTTCTATAGGCAAAGGAAAAAAAGATTAATGTAGTTCCATAAATTTGGCTCTCTGAGGAGAAAGGTTAAAAAAAAACAACCCCAAAATGAATTATCTCTCTTTACTTTTTCCATCCCTTTTCCACTTTGTCTATTTTTCACTTGCCTCCCTTGCTCTGTTCTTTCACTCCTGCTTCTTTCATTTGTCTGTTTCTCACTATCTCTGTCTTTTCTCCTCCTCATCCTGCCTCCTTTCTGCTCCCTCTGTCTCTCTGTTCTCCCTTCTGCCTTTCTCATTTTCTGAACCTTTTACACTCTCTGTTTTTCACTGCCTTTCTCTTTGTCTCTGGATCTGCTTTTCCCACTGTCATATTCTTTTGCTTTCTCACTGTTTTTATTTTTCTGTGATTCTAAACCTTTTGTGCTCAGTTTTTTCCTTGTTTCTCTTTCTCTCCTTTGGGACCCACCTCCATGCTGCCCTGCCCCTTCTCCCTTTCCTCTCCTCTCTCATTCCTTTGGTCCCTCTCTCTCCCCAGTAATTACCAGCTCTGGCTGGGTCACCACAACCTGTTTGAAAATGAAGACACAGCACAGTTCATCCAGGTCAGTAAGAGCTTCCCACACCCCCAATTCAACTCGAGCCCCCTGAAGCACCACACCACCTATCCAGAAGAAGACTGCAGCTACTACCTCATGCTGCTCCACCTGGCAGATAACAAATACTGCGAAGGTCCTGGGTTTGCCCACCCAGGAACCCCAACTGGGGAGCACCTGCTAATGCCTCTGGCTGTGGCAACATCGCACTAGATCCACTTGCAGTTGAGTCCCCAGATGAGCTCCAGTGTGTGGACCTCAAGCTCCTGCCAAATGATGTGTGTGCCAATGTCTACCCCCAGAAGGTGACAGACGTCATGCTGTGTGCTGGACACTTGCAGGGTGGCAAGGACACCTGTGTGGGTGACTCAGGGGACCTGCTGATCTATGACAGTGTGTTTTAAGGAATCACATCTTGGGGTCACACCCCATGTGGCTGACCCAATATACCCAGCATCTTCACCAAATTTCTGTCCTTCCTGGACTGGATCAAGGAGACCATGGCAGCAAACCCATGAATGCCCCCGCCCTGTCCCTGACCCCAGTAAAACCAAATATGCATCAAAAAACAAACCAAAACAACAAAACAAAACAAACAAACAATGAACTCCACCTTCTGAATTCAGAAAAGATTGTGACTATGTATCAGAACAATCACAAATGGCTGAAATGCCAACCAGGATCACAGGAAAGGGAGGTTTACAAGAAAGGAGTCAAGGCTAATGCCACAACAATGTCTGGGAGGCCAGAAGTCAGTCAGTCATAGCTTCTGAAATCCTTTTCCACACTCTGATGCATTTCGGGTTTGGAGACAGCACTTAGGACATATGAGGTTGGACAATTAAGTTTGCGAACTCATCCTAGAAAAAGGGCTACATACCTCATTGCTGAATATCACTATGGTCACCTTTGAAGTACTCCCCTTGGGAAACTATGCATCGATGCCAGCACCTAGTCCACCCTTCAAAGCAATTTAGGAACTCTTTTTCTGGAATGGTCATCAGAGCTGTCATCATATTACCCTTGATATTGTGAATGCCATTAAAATGTCTTCGTTTCAATATTTCCTTTATCTTTGGGTAAAGAAAGAAGTAATTGGGGGCCAGATTAGATAAGTAGGGAGGGTGTTCCAATACAGTTATTTGTTTACTGGCTGAAAACTCCCTCACAGACAGTGCCATGTGAGCTGGTTCATTGTCGTGATGCAAGAGCTATGAATTGTTGGTGAAAAGTTCAGGTCATCCAACTTTTTCACATAGCCTTTTCAGCACTTCCAAATAGTCAACTTGGTTAACTGTTTGTCCAGTTGGTACAAATTCATAATGAATAATCCCTCTGATATAAAAAAAAAATGTTAGCAACATCATTGCAACAAGTTTGTGAACTTAATTGTCACACCTCATACAGTACGTTCTGAATAAAGATACTTAGAAGAAAGTACTATGTGGAAAGTTAACTGGCTTGTGAGTATCTTAGCTTTTCTATTTCTACTTACAAACAGAAAATTTCTACTTTAGTATGGCTATTGGGATGCTTACAAAGTAGAAATATATTCATTGTGCGTTTTCAAAGCCATATAATATTAAGTACCACTTTTGAGTTCTGAAAATGTTTGCCTTGCCCGTATCACCTGAGAAACAATAGATGAAAGGGCCACAGATTTCTCATAACCAAGCTTACACCATGATCAGCTTACATATAATTGAATATTTTAGCACTAACACGATACTTAAAAATCTAAACTTCTAAATACATATTATCTGCAGTCTAAGCGGGACCATGTAAAAAGAGCAGAGTTAATCAGTAAAACATATCTGATGGCTGATAAAAACAAATACATGAATTCCTATATTCCTATTATCTGCTAAAATATGTTTCCTAAATTAAAAGTAAAAAAACAACAACAAACCCTTATCTTTTCAGGAACGTTTTTCTTCTCTACCATAGAAAAATTAGTTAAATTCTTGTCAAAATTTTCTTAAATATGCTTAGAGATCACATTATAAAGTACAGCATAGGGAATAGAGTCAATGGAATTGTAACAGCCATATACGATGTCAAAGAGATAGTAGATTGGTGGAGAAGGGTTATCACTTTGTGAGAGGTGTAAATGTCTGACTAGTACATTGTTTTGTACACCTGAAACTAATAAAATTATATAAATATAAATATAAGTATAAATATAAAATAAAGGAATTTAGTTTCGTTGTTTCTTAAGTGTCAATATATTTTTAGATAAAATGATGGCACTTTCTGGTATATTCTAATTGTGAGAATGAAATAATAGATTTTGTATCCACAGCATAAATTAACTCATGCAGGTTTATTCTTCTTAGCAATTGAAATAATGCTTTGAATTACTGAAAACTTTAAGACAGTGACCGAAAAATTGAGGTAGATTTCACAGTAATTATCCTCTCAATAGAAGGATGACTAAATAGATAAAATATTCATTACATAATATATATATATAATCCAAGCATTATTTAGTTATTTGAAATGTACACATAATTGTAATTGAATACATCTGTAGATTTTGTTATACAAAAAAATTTAAATATTTCACTTCTAGTGCTTTTTTCCTACAGTGCTTTGTATATCTAAAGCAATCAGCAGAAATGTACAGCATTTGGTCACCTTTCCTAATAAGTTAAATTCATAAAAATTATATTTAATGTTTCCAAGAGTATAGGCCCATGCTTATTTTGGAAGATATTTAATTCTAAAATCAACTGAAGTAAAGAACAGTTTCTATGTTCTTGCCGTGTGTATGTGTGTGTGTGTTGGGTTTTCCTTTTAAACAAGTCTGTCTTATATACTGAACATTTCCTCTAAAGTGTCAGGCATAAGAGCTGATATACTGAAAAGGTCATTGTCCTCCTTATATTCTAATTTGACAAGGGGTTGCCAGATGTTCTGATAGTCATAAGGCCTCCCCAGTATACAATATTCCCTGAAGTGTTTTGATTCTATAACAGTGTTAACACATAACCTGTACAGAAGCACATTTCCTACTCAATTTTCAAAGCACACAATTTGCTTTTTCATAATTTTACTTTCTAATTTCTGGGAGGCAGTACATAATCCTGTGTGTCCTTCCAGGTGTAATCACTGTTTTACTGAATTTCTTTTTGCCTTTATTGGGTGTTGCTCCCTCTGTGCTTACAACTTGTATGTCTATTTCTGTTGAAACAAAATGATAAATATCACAGAGAAAACTCTTTACAATGTCATTAAGTAGATGGATGGAAAGGTAGATAGATGGATAGCATTTCCAGTTCTCTGCACAAGGAGCCTAAGCTTACATCTTAAATTGTAGTAGTTATAGATTTTCTATGATGGATTCTAGAGACTTGTTGTTAGAGATTTTTTTATTAGTTGTTCCATTGAACATAAAATCTGTGATAGGAGTGACTTTTCTAAATAGGATAAGCTTTTCTTCCTCTCTTTCTATTCAAATTGTCTTTCTTTTCTCTTTCCTGCAAATAAGGCCTTTGAAGAAAAGTACCAGAAATAATGGAATAACAAGAGGGGCTACTCAAGTTCCTGAATAATGGGACACATATCTTTCTGCTTTCCCTGTTGTAGCTTGAAATCACATATTACAAGGCATTTATCAACTTCACCCCTTTACGATAGTCACCTCTGGCCACTCCTCATTTCTGTGAATCAGCTCCATTTTTCCCTCTACTGCTAGATATCTAAGGTGTGCATTCAAAGCATGTTGCTGCATTTGGCTTGCAGCAGTCACACTGCCAATGTAGCTAGCGCATGCGATGAGCATCAAGTCCTAAACAGGACCCCACTTCCAATTGGGAAAGCATCCTGCCTCCTCAAAGAATAAAATTCTTTGACTTGCTCCATACTGCTATGTGAGCATCAACCTCTTTCTGTATTTAAAGTGAATTGTACACATATTTTTAAAAATCTCCCTTTTAATTCGTTACAGTTTCATTCTAAGAACAAGTGAGAAGGTACTTCAACATATGCTCTAGAAAACACCCTACTGAATCTTTCATTCTCCTCGAACTACTAGCATTTAAATCACAAAGCTTTTTGTTTGAGGATAATTTAAAATGAGATTGGGAAAGGCCAGTTGGAATAATTTTCCTTGTATTGTGGGTGATTTTTTTAGCTCTAACATCTTACTTTGTGAACCTTAGACTCTGAAAGATCTACACTTATTTTGACAATGAAAAGATACATAACATCATTCATAGATCCTACACTGTTGAAAAATATTCAATCCAATCCCAATTAGTAAAGTGAAAAACTTCATTATTTTTAGTTCTGTTTACCTTAATAATTGTGGAACACTTAAAAATCCTGTTACTTAAAAAAGATCACTTTTTTCCCTTTGAAGCAGTCATTTCTGAATTTGCAAACTTACATATCAACTTGTTTTCAGCACATTAGAAAACATAGAATATGTTTACTGGGAATTTAGAAACATTTATGTAATTTCATTCCTCTATTTATAGGACGATAATACGCACTACTCACAGACATCTAATTCCCATTAATTAGTCATAAAGCTTTTATTACTGAGCATATCTGTGCCCAACAGTGACCTATACACTGTGTTATCTTAAAAATAAAATAAATGAGAACATTGTCTATCACTTGAAAGCACTTATAATTGAATAATAATTAGTTAACATTTATTGAAAGCTCAAATAGCTATACTAATTTCATACAAAGCAGACTTCAGAGCAAGGAAAATTGTCAGGGATAAATAGGGCATTCCATAATGATACAGGGGACAATTCTCCAAGAAAACAACAATCCTAAACGTGAATGCACCCAATCAAAAGAGTACCAAAATATATAAGGCAAAGGTAACAGAATTGAAAGGAGAAACCAGAAACCCACTCTTAGAGTTGGAGACTACTAAGCCCCCTATCAATAAATGAGAAATCAAGCCGGCAGAAAATCTGTAAATATACATTTTACATAAATAGAACCATCAATCAATTTGAACTAATTGACATTTATAGAATACTCCATCTAAAAACAGAGGGATACACATTTTTCTCACACTCATGTGGAATATTCATAAAGATAAATCAAATTGCAGGCTATAAAACACCCCTTAACAAATTCAACAAAATAGATATCATACAAAGTATCCTCTCAGACCACAGTAAAATTGAAGTAGATATCAATTGCAAAAGACGGCTGGAAATTTCTCAAATATTTGAATACTAAACACTCACATTGCTAAATAACACATATGTCAAAGAAGTCTCAGAAAATTTAAAAATATTTTGAACTAAATAAAAATGAGAATTCAACTTATCAAATGTTGTGGGATTCAGTCAAAAATGTCCTTGGGGGGGGGGGAAGGGGACCGGCCCGGTGGCTCAGGCGGTTAGAGCTCCATGCTCCTAACTCCGAAGGCTGCTGGTTCGATTCCCACATGGGCCAGTGGGCTCTCAACCACAAGGCTGCCAGTTCGATTCCTCAAGTCCCGCAAGGGATGGTGGGCAGCGCCCCCTGCAACTAAGATTGAACATGGCACCTTGAGCTGAGCTGCCGCTGAGCTCCCGGATGGCTCAGTTGGTTGGAGCACATCCTCTCAACCACAAGGTTGCCAGTTTGATTCCTCGACTCCCACAAGGGATGGTGGGCAGCGCCCCCTGCAACTAAAATTGAACATGGCACCTTGAGCTGAGTTGCCGCTAAGCTCCCAGATGGCTCAGTTGGTTGAAGTGTGTCCTCTCAACCTCAAGGTTGCCGGTTCGACTCCCGCAGGGGATGGTGGGCTGTGCCCCCTGCAACTAGAAATGGCAACTGGACCTGGAGCTGAGCTGCGCCCTCCACAACTAAGACTGAAAGGACAACAACTTAAAGCTGAACGGCACCCTCCACAACTAAGATTGAAAGGACAACAACTTGACTTGAAAAAAAGGCCTGGAAGTACACACTGTTCCCCAATAAAGTCCTGTTCCCCTTCCCCAATAAAATCTTAAAAAAAAAAAAAAAGGTAAATTAAAAAAAAAAAGTCCTTAGTGGGAAATTTATTATAATAAATGTATATATTTGAAAATGTGTCTGGTATTTTCAACATTTGAGCATGTTTGCTGTATACATCTTTGCAGTGAGCATTTTCACCACAAAACTAACTGGTCATAGGCAATTTCACCATAAAAGATAAAATAACAAAGATAAAGGAGGGACATTAAAAAGGACATAATAAAACATGAAAAATTAACAGCAAAATTAAAAATACTTTATCGTGAAAAATAAAAATACACTGTCTTCAAGTTATATAAGCATCATGGTAGAGTGACAAAGCCCCTTAGTTTCTCATCTTAAAGTTGCACCAAGTTGGACAGCTATAATTCAACAAAGGATTCCCTGTTCGACACAAACAAGTCTGAGAGATCCATGCATCAAGACTTCTGAAGATGGGTGTATTAGAATGAGCAGGGGAGGCAGAATGGAGGGAAGAGACAATGGCCGCAGATGCAGCTCACTACCTACTGTGGCCCCAGCTGATGTGGTAGCAGTGTCTGTGTTGGGTTGCAGCCCAAACTTGGCAGTAGGAAGGCTGAGGGACAGAAGCAACATTGCAGCTTGAGTGGTGCCCACTGTGGCTAAACCAGGTGACACAGCAGTGTTGCAGCCACCATTACAATGGAGAAAGCAAAGCCGTAGATATGTGAACCCACCTCCCCTCACCTGCCCTGCGCAAGCTGATGTGATAACAGTGAAGGTGTTGGGTTGCAGCCCACATTTGGAAGCCTGGAGGGTGGGAGAGGCAATAGCAACATTCCTGCCTGAGTAACTAGGGTCAACTGTGGTTAAACCTGGGGAGAGACACAACATAGCAGTGTGACAAGTGCAAACTAGCAGCCACAATTACTAGCAAAAAGGCAAAGCCACAAAATAGAGAACCTACCTCCCGTCCCACCCTTACCCCACCCATTATGGTGGAAACTGTAGGAGATAGTGGAGATACCTTGGATATCACAGAGTGGCTGGCAGCTTCTGATAAGGAGAGAGAACCAGGAACTCACAGACTTGGAACAAATAACCCACCATATCCCACCATGGGGGTAGTACTCTGAGACTGAGGTGACCCTGTCACAGAGGGGACAACCACCTCCTAGGAAAATATGGGGCTTTTTCACAACTAAGGCAACATAGCCCCACTGAGATCTTGAAAGTCCCAGTAGTGCAGATAAGAGAAAACAAAAACTTGTGCTGTAGCACCCTCTACTGGAAAACAAAAGAAACTCTATTTATCAACTTGCTGAATTGTTTACAGCAAAACAGTACCTTAAAAAAGAAAAGTTCACTACCTCAAATGCCCCAGCAAAGAAATAATCCCGTCAAGTACTATGAATAACCAAGGTAACAAAGTAGCTCACAAAGAAAATTAAAGTCTCCAAAAACCAAACTCACAGACATGGAAGACTGTGGTTTAAACGGCAAAGAACTGAAGATTGCAATTTTGAAAAAACTCAATGAGATACAAGAAAACTCAGAAAGGCAGTTCAATGAACTCAGGAAGAAAATCAACAAACAAAATTACTTTACTGAAGGGATTGAAACTATAAAAAGAACTAAGAAAAAATTATTGAGCTGAAGAACTCAATAAATGACATAAGGAATGAATTAGAGAGCATGGGAAACAGCAGACAGGATGGAATAGACAATCAATATGTGAGCTCAGAGATAGAAATATAAAAATGATTTGGGTGGAAGAAGAGAGATCTGAAATAAATAAAATGAAAGATATCTGTGAGAAATCTGACTCCGTTAGAAGGAGCAATATAAGAATAATGGGTATACCAGAAGGAGAAGAAAGAGGAAAGGGAACAGTGAGCCTATTTAGACAAATAATTGATGAGAATTCCCAAACCTATGGAAAGAGCTGGACCCTAAAATTGAAGAAGCTAAGAGAACACCTAATTATCAAAATGTAAAAAGACTTTCTCCAAGGCACATTATATTAAACTGTCAAAAGTTAATGACAAAGAAAGAATTCTCAAGGCTGCCAGAGGAAAAATAGACTGCAGCCTATAATGGAAACCTCATTAGATGATTGTTAGATTTTTTGAGCAGAAAACTTATAAGCCAGGAGAGAGTGAATGAAATATTTTAAATATCGAAAGAGAGAAATCTCCATCCAAGAATAATAGATTCAGCAAAATTATTTTCAGATATGAAGGAGAAATAAAGGCTTTTCCAGACAAACAAAAGCGGAGGGAATTTACCACCACAAAACCTACATTATAGGAAATGTTTTACTTGAAACAAAAAGATAAAAGTATACAAAATTTTGATTAAGATGACGGACAGAACAGGAAATTGCAACTCTATTTCAGAAGAAGGTATTAAAAAATTAAAACATAAAGGTTAATGAGGGAAAAGCATTTAAAACAAAAACTATTTCTGCAATTTGAAAATTAATGCACACCATAAAAAGGAATAATTTGTGATAACAAAAACATAAATGGGGAGGGGAAAAAAGGAAAAAAAAATATCAGAAATAAAACTGGTGCTCTCACTACTGATCACACAGACTTTAAAATAACAATAGAGAAATAATACAAAAAACTGTATGCCTGCAAATTTGGTAACTTGGATGAAACTGACCAATTCCTTGAAAGACAATTATCACAAATCACACAAGAAGAAACAGACAATCTGAATAGATCAATATCTATTAAAGTAATTGAACAATAGTTAATAACCTTCCAAAAATGAGAACACCAGGCCCAGAACATATTTCAACTATTTCTATGAGGCTAGCAATACTCTAATACCAAAACAAGGTAACAACACTAAAAGAGAAGAAAAGAAAAAGGCAAGTCAATATCTCTCATGAACATAGATGCAAATATCAATAACATTTTAATAAATTGCATCCAACAATGTATAAATAAGTAACAAACCACAGCCATTTTGGATAGATACCACGTATTCAAGGCTAGTTCAACATTAGACAATCAATTAAAATAATCCAATCTATCAACAGGCTAAAGAAAAAACAAATCTATGATCAAATCAGTTATCACAGAAAAAGTATTTAACAAAGTCCAATGCCTGTTCATGATGAAAACTGTCATCAACTAGGAATAGAGGATAATTATTTTAACCTGATAAAGAACATCTACAAAATACAGCTAATATAGCTTTTGGTGAGAAACTGGACACCTTCCTCCTAAGACTGGTAAGAAGGCAAGGATGTCCCATCTCACCACTTTATTTAATATCATACTGGAAGTCCTATGTAGTGTAACAGGATGAAAAATAATTAAAAGCTATATATATTAGAGAAGAAAAAATAAAATTGTCTTTATTAACACACAGCATGTCTGTCCTTTTTCTATTAAGAACACAAAAAAATACAAAAAAAAAAAAAAAGAAAAAGAAATAACTGCAACTAATAAGCAAGTGTTGTAAGGTTGCAGGATATATGGTCAACATGCAAAAGTTACTCTTTATGCTCTATAAGAGCAATAAACAATTAGAACTTCAAATTAAAAAAAAATTACAATAGCACAGAAAAAAATGGAATACTTAGGTATAAATCTAACAAAATGCATACAGGATCTGTATGCAGAAAACACCAAAACACTGAAGAAAAGAAGCAAAGATCTAAATAAATGGAGAGATATTTTGTGTTCATGAGTTAGAAGACAATATTGTTAAGATGTCAGTTCTCCTCAACTTGATATGTAGATTCAATGCAACCATAATGAAAATCTCAGCAAGATGTTTTGTAGATATTAAGAAAACATTTCTTAACACATTGCGTACAGATCACGAGACTCTTCATTTTTTCTGAGCCATGCATTAAGGACGGATAATGAGAATTCTCGTTTTTACTGTTGACTCTTTTTACTTTGCATATTTTATTGAATTATTTGTGTTTCGTTAATATCTAACGGGCAAATGCCATTAATGAATAAAATCTGCATCATATGTACACTTTTCAGAATTCATATTATTTTTTTTTCTAAAAAAATAGTGATTTTGAATCGGATACATTTTTTCACCCATGAGTCATTTCACGTGTTACATTCATAACGGATGTATGAACAAACAGAGTTTTCCAGAACTGTAGTGATTTGTTTATAACATTTGGAAACTTAGTATCCCTTAGGCGATTTTGAATTATGTTATTTTTGGAAAAACACCGAATTATTTTATTTAACTCTTCGGTGAGAAGTGAAACTCGGTACATGTGCAATTTTTGCCGTGTCCCACTGCACAAAGGAAGCTGCTTTCTGCAGTATTACACCAGGAGGGATTACTAACATCATAGGTGAGTAAATCCTAAAAAATTCCATAGAAAAATAATAAATGACACAGAAGCATTTACGCTTTAAAGAGAAGAGTGCATTTTAAAGTAGTTTCTTTTTTTTTTTTTTAATTTTTTTTATTAAATTTATTGGGGTGACAATTGTTAGTAAAATTACATAGATTTCAGGTGTACAATTCTGTATTACCTCATCTATAAATCCCATTGTGTGTTCATCACCCAGAGTCAGTTCTCCTTCCATCACCATATATTCGATCCCCCTTACCCTCATCTCCCACCCCCCGCCCCCCTTACCCTCTGCCAACCACTAAACTATTGTCTGTGTCTCTGAGTTTCTGTTTCTCATTTGTTTGTCTTGTTCTTTTGTTGTTTTTGGTAGTTTCTTTTAAAAACCTGCCGGAACAGAGGGGTATGAGGGATTTAAACCCCGCCGTACGCAACGTGTTAAATTAATTTGGAATGTCAAAAGACCTATAATTACAATTCTGAAAAAGAACAAACTTAAGAGTACTCAAAGTAGCCAATGTCAAGACTTCCTATCAAGGTATAATAATCAGGAGAATATGTTATGGGTGAAAGAATACACACATAGATTCATGAAACCAAAGAGCCTGAAGTTGACCACCACAAATACAGTCAACTGATTTCAGACGAGGCAGCATGCCACGCCCATATGAGAGGCAATTTAGCTTAGTAACCAAGGACAATCTTTGGAGTTGGACTGCTTGCATGTAAATCCTGACACTTCCAATTATGAGCTGTGTGATCCCAGGTAGGTTATGAAATCTCTCTATTCTTTGGTTTCCTCAGCTGAATAATAGCATAATAGTTATACCTACCTCAGAGAATTAAATAAATTGAATCAAGTAAAATCTCTGTGCATTACCTGGCACAGAATAATAAATGTCAGCTGTAATTATTATTAAATAAAATAGAACGAACAAGCCAAAACACAACAGGAAGTTAGACATCCAAATAAATGGTCCTGAGAGCCAAATGATGGTTTAAACTAAAACTGATTCTTTTTTTTTTATAGATCATGTACTTGTCCATCAATATCATCAATACTAAGGTGTGAGATTCACAGGTGCTGCTTATTAAATAGAATCAAGTGAAGCTACTTCTGATTAGATATTATGCTGAATTAGGCGACAAAACGTTTCTGTGCCAATACCATGCTGTTTTGATTATTGTAGCCCTGTATGTAGTACAAGCTAAAGTCAGGAAGTGTGATACCTCCATTACTGTTCTTTTTTCTTAAGATTGCTTTGGCTATTCGGGATCTTTTGTGGTTCCAAACAAATCTGATGACTTTTTGTTCTTTTTCTTTAAAAAATGCCATTGATGGGGATTGCATTAAATCTGTATATTTTGGGGGTAATATGGCCATTTTAACTATGTTGATTCTTCCAATCCATGAGCATGGAATGTCTTTCCATTTCTTTGTGTCTTTTTCAATTTCGTTTAAAAATGTCTTATAGTTTTTAGCATATAGGTCTTTCACATCCTTGGTTAAGTTTATTCCTAGGTATTTTATTCTTTTTGGTGCAATTGCAGGAGGAATTGCTTTTTTTAAAATTTCTTTTTCTGAGATTTCATTGTTAGTATATAGGAATGCAATGGACTTTTGTACGTTGATTTTGTAGCTGGCAACTTTACTGTATTCGTGGATTGTCTCTAATACCTTATTGGCAGAAAAACAGACACACAGACCAATGGAATAGAATTGAGAACCGAGCAATAAAACCACATAAATATGGACAGATCATTTTTGACAAAGAAGCAAAAAACATACAATGGAGAAAAGACAGCCTCTTCAATAAATGGTGCTGGCAGAATTGGAAAGGCACGTGCAAAAGAATGAAACTAGACTACTATTTGTCACCATGTACCAAAATTAATTAAAAATGTATCAAAGACTTAGCATAAGATTTGAAACAATAAACTGCATAGAAGAAAACATAGGTACTAAACTTATAGACCTTGGGTTCAAAGAACATTTCATGAATTTGACTCCAAAGGCAAGGGAAGTAAAAGCTAAAATAAATGAATGGGACTATATCAAACTCAAAAGCTTCTGCACGGCAAAAGAAACCATCAACAAAATAAAGAGGCAACCAACTGAATGGGAGATCTTTGCAAACAGTGCCTCTGATAAGGGGCTAATATCCAAAATATACAAGGAACTCATGAAACTCAACAACAAGAAAAACAAACAACCCAATTGAAAAATGGGCAGAGGACCTGAAGAGACATTTCTCCAAAGAGGACATACAAATGGGAAATAGACATATGAAAAAATACTCAACATCACTAATCATCAGAGAAATGCAAATAAAAACCACAATGAGTTATCACCTCACTTCAGTTAGAATGGCTATCATCAACAAGACAAATAGTAACAAGTATTGGAGAGGCTGTGGAGAAAAAGGAACCCTCATACACTATTGGTGGGAAAGCAGACTGGTGCAGCCGCTATGGAAGGTAGTGTGGAGGTTCCTCAAAAAATTATGAACAGAATTACCATATGACCCAGCAATCCCTCTCCTGGGTATCTACCCAAAAAATCTGAAAACATTTATCCATAAAGACATGTGTGCTCCAATGTTCATTGCAGCTTTGTTTACGGTGGCCAAGACATGGAAACAACCAAAATGTCCTTCGATAGATGAATGGATAAAGAAGTTGTGGTATATATACACAATGGAATACTATTTGGCAGTAAGAAAAGATGATATAGGAACATTTGTGACAACATGGATGGATCTTGAGATTATAATGCTAAGCGAAATAAGTCAGACTGAAAAAGCAGAGAACCACATGATTTCACTGATATGTGGTATATAAACCAAAAACAACAAAAGAACAAGACAAACAAATGAGAAACAAAAACTCATAGACACAGACAATAGTTTAGTGGTTACCAGAGGGTAAGGATAGAGGGGGGTGGGAGATGAGGGTAAAGGGGATCAAATATATGGTGGTGGAAGGAGAACTGACTCTGGGTGATGAACACACAATGGGATTTATAGATGAGGTAATACAGAATTGTACACCTGAAATCTATGTAATTTTACTAACAATTGTCACCCGAATAAACTTTAACTAAAAAAAAGAAGAAAAAAAAAGTTTCTGCGTTCTTTGCCACTAAGCAAACACTTTTACTTAAGCCAGATTCCTCTGGACTTTATTTTATATTTCAGTAAAATAGAAATAAAGTTTTCTAGAAAGTATTATCTGGTAAAGAATTCATAGACTGGGGTGAGACTTGCTTTGCTGGGAGACCTGCTGTCATAATTTCTGGCTAAGTTACTTTAGGCAAGTTACTAAATCCACAAAGAAACGCTTTTAACCAAAAATGCTGACCCTTTCCATTGTTTCTTTGTTTTTTATTTAACTAATTTCTGCTCTTCACTACATTGTATCTTTCCTTCTATTTTTAATTTTATCACTTCTTTTTATCTAAAATTTGAATTGAAAATAGAACTCATTAATTTTTAATTTTAAATGCATCTAAGGTATACATTTTCTTCTGAATATTATATTAGTCACATCACACAAATGTCAATGTACAATAAACATTTTCATTGTGTTCTAAATATTTTAGGACATTAATTATGTAGTTCTTTGACAGACATGTTAATCATTGAGAAATGTGTACTTGAATTTCCAAAAAAATAGATTGTGGGGAAATATTTAATTAGAGTGGGAGAACATGGTCTGTATTGATATGGATTGCTTGTCATTTGTTGAGACATGCTTTATGGCTTAGTATATGATCTCTTCTAATAAAAAAAATACATAATTACCATTAAAATTCTACCACATATACTTAGTCTGAAGATAACACCATTTCTGTTTTTCAGCTGATCAAAACAAATACGTTTAGCCTTGATCACATCCCTCCATAATGCTATGAATTCATTATGTTATGAATGCTAGTATTCAATTTTATCTTAAATTTAAACATTCCCAAATTAACTATTATTGTTGTTGTTGTTGTTTTACCTTAGATTTAACAATTTCTTAGCCTATCATTATTTGTTACATCCCCACATTTCTTAAAAATCACACCGTTATTCTGTGTTCAATTTCCTTCTTTGTTCAATTTTCATCATATTGAAGTACATTGTTTACTTCTTGCCTTTATTGTCGCTTTTGAAAAAATTTGTTGTTAATCTAATTACTGATCATTTGTGAGTAATTTTTAAACCCTATTGCCTTACATTTTTTCTTCAATCTTTTGAAGTTTTTCTATAATATATATTAGTACAGACTTATTTTTATTTATCCCACTCTTAAAACATTAAGAATTGTTTCTTTTATTAGGAGTTACTTCTTTGAATGCTGCCTGTCCTCCATTTTCTCTAATTTCTCCTCTATAATTAATCTTATGAAATTAACAGCCTATGATCGAAGTTTAATCTCTTTACTCCCCTGTGTTTTAACTTCTCCTTAATATTTTTCATCTCTTTATCCCTCTGTGCTGCATTCTAAAGGATTTCCTCAGATGAAACTTTCAGTTCATTAATTCTTTCTACTGATGGCTTTTAAAACCCATTCATTGAAATTTTCATGGTTGTTTTTAATTTCCAGAAAATGAAATAAAATACAATTTTGTTTCCAATTTGCTTCTTCTTATTTCACAGCGTTCTAGCTTTTCATTACGTTTTCTATTTCATATTTTATTTTCCTAATACATTTAATATAATGATTTGATAGTATCTTTCAGATTGTTTTAGTAATCTGAAGTTCTTGGAAATATTAATCTTTCTTTATGTTATGCTTTTTCTTGATATAGATTTATTCTAGTATAGTTTATAATTTTTGACCCTAAAAGATAATTGTATTTTTTCCCTTTAGGTAGCCCATACACCTGGGTCATAGAAATGAATTATAAATATTTTTGCATTTGCTTGCATCTATAGGTAATGCTATGTAGAAACAGTCTTGGCTTGGGATTTCTGCATTGTGTAGGTAGAGTAAATTCAGACTTAGCTGTTTCACGTCACATAAAGTGAAGTGTGTATTTCTCATGGAAGACATTTTCCTTTTTTAACTACTGCGAGTTTCAAACAAAGACAATATTCCCTGACATGTCCCGAGCCCAGTAGGCAGAGTTTCCTAATTCTCTTTCAGAACTGTAGGCAATATTTCCAGAATCCCAACTTCATTTAGGGTCTGACTTTACCTTCCTTCAGGCAGGTCTGAAACCTGGTATACTTTCACCACGAGGTATTAAAATCTCATAACCATAATCTCAAAATATAATAAATTTTTCTATTATAAACATTGATACAGATGGAAAGGAATACCTAATGAAAAGTACCTATTTAGAAAGAAAGGGGACACTTTACCATCTTCTGGTCCTCTGAGTTGCTTTCTAATCCTTTCTTTAACAATAACCCAGAATCCTAAAAGGATAAAAATGAGAAAGAAAGTCTAGTGCTAATAGTTAACCCCTCTGAGCTGTTCTCTGGAAAAAAATTGCTTTAACAGGATTATTAGACAGGGTTTCCTGTCTAATAATATAGTCATTAGCCACACGGGGCTAATGAACACCTGAAGTGTGGCTAAGTCTGATATGCTGTAAGTTTATAATACATATTGGATTTTAAGATGTAGTACAAAAAAATGTAGAATACTTTAACATTATTTAAATTGAGTACAATAAAATATATTATTAGAAAATGTCATCTGTTTCTTTTAATTTTTAAAAATGTGATTAGTGGAGTGGCCGGTTAGCTCAGTTGGTTAGAGCGTGGTGCTAATAACACCAAGGTTGCCGGTTCAATCCCCGCATGGGCCACAATGAGCTGTGCCCTCCTCAAAAAAAAAAAAATGTAATTAGTAAAACAATTAAAAGTATATGTGTGGCTTGCATCATATTTTATTGGACAATGTTTTATATTTAGGGAATAAATTCACTTTGAAAGAAAATAGTGCCAGAGATAAGGGATGGAGCTTTTGACAAAGAGGGAATTAAATGTTCTTATATAGAAACTATAATTTTCTAGGTATTAAGAAAAACACTGTTGTAATAATGCTCTTGCAATATTTTTAGGATTAGAGCTGTTAATCATGTTAATCATTTTAGATTAAGGATGTATTCTAAGATTAGAGTAGAATGCCCTCTTTTGGAATTTTATAATGGAACCTTTTCTTTCTATAACCTGGGACAGTGCCAACGGTAGTTTGCTGAATATGAGGTGACTAACGTCCTCATCCCCACAATTTCTATCAGCCACTAATAAACCCACCTTAAATAATAATTGATAGGCAGAAACAATGTCATTATTACATAACACAGCTTTAAGACTTGTCCTCTAATTGTTGATTCTCAGGCTTCATTTTTGGGTTTTTTTCACCAATCATTTGTCAGATGATCATTTCCTCATTTTTGAAACACTTTAATTATTTCTTCTCAATTTTCTTTGCTGGTTCCCTTTGCATCTCTCCATGGAACATTTAAAGCACCCAGGGCTCAATCCTAGGACTTCTTTTCTTTTGTCTACACTCAGTGTCTAGGTAAACTTATGTACTTTTGACAGTGTTACATACACTCTCTATGCTGATGTTTCCAAAATTCATATCTCCTGCCCAGATTCAGCTGAACTCCAGACTCAAATCCACTGCCTACCTAATATCTCCACTTGGATGTCCAATAGATGCCTCATATAGCATACCTCAAAATGATCCCCACACCTGATCCTCTTGCAGTCTCTCGCATCTCTTTAGAAAGAAATTTCATCAATTCAGATGCTCAGATTAACTGGTTTTATCTTAGCTCCTCATTTTTTTTCTTATACACAACATGCACTCCATCAGCATATGCTTTAAAATTTATCCAAAATCTGACCACCCGTTACCACCTCCACTGTTGCCCCTTGATCTGCATCACCATCTTCTGCTTGCAACAGCCTTCTAACCCAACTGGTCTTCCTGTTTCCACCCTTACTCCTACTCAGTGGTCTCCATACATAGCCACAATTATCCTTTTAAAATACAAGGCAGATAGCATTATTCCTGTTCTCAAAACTGTTCAATGAGCTTCACATCTCACGTAACATATGTGAGCCCTATGTGGAACTATATCATTTCCCTCACTCAAGCTTCCTCTGATATCATCTTCTACCAGTCTGCTTGCTTCTCATTAATTTTATTCCAGAAAATCTGGCTTCATATCTGTTTTTCATGCTCATCAAACCAAGTATGGGCCTACTTGAAGCTTTTTGCCCCTTCTGCCTAGATGTTTCTTCCTTTAGCTATTATCATGTATTTTCTTCTTTCTTCCTTCCTGCCATCTCTGCTAATATGTGACACCTTCCCTGACAAACCTATTTAAAATAGAACAAATACACACCCCACCACACATGCACACACAGAGCACTACCTATCAGCCCACATCTTGTTTATTTTTCCTTGTAGCACCGATCCTTGTAGCTTCATAAGGGCAGGGATTTTATTCACTTTAACTATACTTTACCCCCAGTACCTGGAATAGAGTTTGACACATAGTGAGCACTCAATAAATATTTTCTAAGTGAATAAATCAATGAACCTTCCAACTTGATTCTCTTTAAGAACCTTCTTTGTAGGCACTATAGAGTTGCCTCTACTGTTTGATAATAAAATCATAAAAATGGTCAACATTTAATATTATACAAAGAGATAATGATGATAATGCAGTGAGGATGAGGAGGAGGATTAAGTAAAATACAGAAAAAGGGCTATTAAAGTGGTGAAGTTAGCTGTGTTCCCAGAAAAGTTCTCACTTATGGGACTGAATGATTGTTGGGGGTGCAAGGAGATAACCAGCAGACAACCACGGTGGGGTTCAGCTGGTTTTTCTTCTAAAATAGCCACGTGCAAATCGAAAGCCAACAAGTCACAGACACTATGATTCCCTGAGTAGATTTTGCTGGGTTCTGCTTCTGATCTTGAGGTCTGGCTTTTGTGACAACTCCAATTTATATACTTCAGTTGGCTGAATAATGCTCCCCTCGCAAAGATGCACACATTCTAATCTCCAGAACCTGTGTATGTCAGCTCATTTGCAAAATAAATCACATATATGATTGATTATATTAAGGCTCTTGAGATGGGGGGATTATCCTAGATTATTTCAATGGGCTCAGATATAACCACATGCATCTTAGAAGAAAGAGGCAGGAGGGTCAGAGCTAGAAAAAGATTTGATGATGCTATGCGTCTCACTTTGAAGATGAAGGAAGGGACCATGAGCTGAGGAGTGAAGGTAGCCTCTAGAAAGTGGAAAAGGGAAGGAATGGATTCTCCCCCAGATCTTCTGGTGGGAGCGCAGCCCTGCCCAACACCACAATGTCTACCCTGTGAAAGCCATTCCAGACTTGTGACTCCCAGAAATATTAAGATAATTTATGTCGTATAAACCATTACATCTATGGTAATTTGTTGCAGTAACAACAGGAAAATAAAATACCCACAAACCTTAGCGCACTCTGTAAGCCCCATCGTTGCATTCCCAGCTCATCTGTATGTCCTAGTTATTCCAAGAAATCCTTCAATTTACTCCCATCATTACTACAATTCAGTCCCATAATTCACCTTCTTTTTTAAGAGAATGTCTTACTTTTTATCCATTTTCAACTTTATTTCACGTATTCTTCTTCCTCTTTTCTGTGGCTGAAAACCCAACTCTACATTCTCTACAGAGATACATTCCCTAGAAGAAAATTTGATTCTCAAGGGAACACCATACCTTTTAATTTTTGTTAGTTTTAAAAGTTGATTAGTGTTCAAATAATATCTATTAGGAAGGTAACAAACCTTCCTGAATGAGAATTTGACTGCTTCCTTCAGCATTTGGGGTTACTGAGTTATTACTAATTGGAAATTGATAAATTAATTGCTATCTCTGTACTTCATATGTACTTACAGATTTCAAAAAAAATTTAAAGTATTTAATATTTAGATACAGGTATGTCAGAAATTAATATTTAAATCATGTAATTTTTTGCTTTTGTTTATTGTTTGAAGGTTAAAGCAACTTTTTCTTTAATGCTGCATTTTTATATAAGACATATGTTTTCCAAGGAGCAAATGAATACATTTATTAGATCATTTAGATTTTATGAGCTGTTATATATATATATATAAAAATATAAATATGTTTCTATACATATTAGAAGTATAAAATAGCTGCATCATTTAGGATTGACTCATAAAATGATTATTTCTCTGCAGTAAAATAATGTACCTTTCAAATTTCAGATAGCAAATACACACTACTAAATTTTCAAAGTTCTGAAACCTTTTTTATTATAGAGACATATTTATTGCTTCTTTTATATAATTTTCAAAATAATATATTTCTACTCTTGCAAATATTTATTCTTTAGAAACATAAAAGTCACTACTCTCAGAAATGAATTTTAAGGTAGCAGTTACCTCAATAATCATTCCGAATTATTTTGGAAATTATTATATTGTGTTCTTGGTTTTACTATTCAGTATAGTTCTCTGTTTATGAATCTGTTTAGCTACTAGAGGTTCAAAAGCTTTTAATTTAGTAGACTCAATTATACTGCTCAGTAAAATCCTCAGTTTGAGAAAATTATTTTTAATCTACAGATAATCCTTGAAATAAATATTTATAGTATCAAATTCCAGTGTTTGAGTTGTTTTATTAATGTCATATGAACAACAAAATAGAGAGATAACTGGGCAATAAAGTACCAGCCAACTGTGGGAGATACACCATATGAGGAAGGTTATCTGCATAACTCAAGAAATAAGATCGTCCCTTTCCACTTGGTCAGCATTATTTCTTCAATATTATTATTATTATTATTATTACTTTTATCATGGCTCACTAGTAGTCACTTTATGTTGTTTAAACTAAGTCTAAACTTTCTATTCCCCATCTAATGTACACTGGAGTGGTTTCTGCCTGCAGCATTAAGATACTCTATAGAAATCTGTGCCTAATCCTGGTGCCCCAAATAATACATTCATCTGTTAAGCCACGGAAAAATAATTAGGAAAGACTATGACAGTGTGCTGGATATGTATTTACTTTTAATTTAATTGTGATTTGTAGAAAAGTTAATCATTCTACATGGCATGGTCATCTTTGTTAGTTCAGCTGCATAGGTGTGTGAATAACTCCATAGAAGACTGCAGGTGTGGTTTTCCATGCAACTCAATCAGTCTTTAGTGGTGGCAGTAGCATTCTATCCAGTGGTATTTTGTCACAAACCATCAGTTATTGCACGGAGTTTACAAATTCTGTGACACACATCAGAGGACATTTACAAAGACTAATGAAGAGTTAGGTGTTTTAAGAAAGCAAAGCTAAAGCAACACTAGCACTTAAAGGACATTTTTCATTTTCAAATTACTTTTGCGTGAATACTAATTAAGCCTAACGTTACCATGAAGATGGTAAATAACATTATGATTCTCATTCTGGATATGAGAAAAATGAGGTAAAAAGATTACGTTGTTTTCATTTTTCTATCTCTCTCTCACTATACCTATCATTATCTATTTAAAAATCTGTGTCTCTTTAAATAAACACATGGGCAATGAAACAATCCCACCATCCTCAGAACTCAGATTTGGTCTATATGAAGACCATCCATGGGAAATTTGTCCATTCCTTGTTCAAGAAACCCATCATTCTGTTTGTTCTATCTCTTGCCCATTCCAAGCAATTATTCCTTTTCAGTCTAGTACTCTAGAGCTTAAGAAAACGGTAGCTGTACAATGTCCCTGTAGAAATGAACAAACTAAAGCCACCAGAATTTTAAAGTGATTTAGCAAAAGCCACAAAGTCAGCACTGAAGCCCAGGTGCAAACAAGTCTCCATATGTCCGTCTTCTACCATAAAACTGATTATCACATACCACGGTGGGGTTTTTACTATTTTTATTTCCTCTAATTTTGTCTCTTGCTCACCTATTAGTTTAATACTTCACTATGCCATTTTCTACTTCCGTGGTATAAAGATAATAAAAAACACACCCACCTGTGAGTAGTTAGGAGTCAGGGATGGGAGAGGGAGGCTTAGTCTTTCCAGGCGGAGGATTATGGACACGTGTGTGATGGAGCAAGAAATCAAGGAACAACCCTGAGGTCTGGAGCATTTGCTATTAAACTGAAAGAACTCTCTCAAAGTGAAATCTTTGAGGGCATTGATTTTCATAAGGAAAGTGAACACGATTTGTGTGGGGAATGAATAATGTGGAACTTCTTCTAACAAGGCAAGAAGTTGAAATGTTATTTTGTAACTTTACATGGCTTCATGACTTTAGGCAATGGGAGGTGAAAATGATATTAATGAGTTGGAAAAAAGTATAGATATAGGTGTGCTAATGAATACAACTTTAATTGCTAAAATCTTTCAGGCAATAACTGATTTCAGAGAAGAGCATCCACTTACAATGACTATTATGTCAATTTAACATTAATGCAGCCAAAATATGACAACTTAATGCTGATTATGTTCCATACATGTTGATAACTATGTTTTCTAGTCTTTGCATGGAGTCTGATGGGGGGTGGGGGGTGGGAGATGAGGGTAAGGGGGATCGAATATATGGTGATGGAAGGAGAACTGACTCTGGGTGATGAACACACAATGGGATTTATAGATGATGTAATACAGAATTGTACACCTGAAATCTATGTAATTTTACTAACAATTGTCACCCCAATAAATTTAATAAAATAAAATTAAAAAAAGAAAAAAAGAAAAATGATTATCTTATTTTCAAGGTTTATCAATAACTACAGAATAAAGGACAATGTGACACTTTTCTTTCATCCATAATAAACCAACATTCCAAGTCACAGATTTATCTAAGTGATTAAAGTGATCAAGTTCAAGGTGAAAACTAGATGAAAATTTCAAAGAACACTACAGAATCTTTATTTTCTCCTTGTTTTACTCATTAATCATGTCTGAAAGTCTTTTCTACTGTAGCAAATAAAATAGCATATGAATTTTATTAAAGATGGTTTCATTTCCTCTTTATTTTAAATAAAATAAATGACCAGCATGCCAACTTGGAACAACTGATGAACAATGCAATAATGTACGCTTTATATAGACACTTTTCTTTTACTGTGATATATACACATATGGCAAAGGAAAAAACAAGATTTATAATTGCATATCTCACTTATTTTCAAGAACTGAGCAAGGAGTTAGCATATTTTGTCCTAGGATTCACTTCCTTTTTTTTTCCCTTTTTTTTTTTTTTAGGATTCATTTTCATGTGAAGGACACTTTGGTTTGCTTTAGTCAGAATTCTATTCTCTGCTGTGATATAACAAATGATGAACTTCCAAATATTAATGGAATGCTCAGCACTGCAAGTTTTACTAGGGCTTGTTTAGGTTCAGTGCAGTCCAGAGCAGTCTCCATTCTTGTGATGGGTATGCTGAATGGAATGTATGGCCATTCAGTTTACCAGCTGGGGAAGAGAGATGGAGAAAGGGCATCAGCTCACAGTTTCCTCAGTCACATTCATTATCGAGAACTAGTCATATGGTCCCAACCCAATGACAAAGAAGGCTACAAAACATAGAGGAAGACATTGTAGTATTCTTCAGCTGTACCTGAGCTCTGCCACAGAAAAGATTTGATTATTTTCAAGAAATTAAAACAAAACCAAACAAAAAGCTGGTTTAATTAAGTCTGAGCAGTTTTCTTCCCCCACAACGGGCGAAATTTTAAACACTAGCACAAAACCAGCAATATATCTGTTAAATACACAAAAGCCTAGGAAAAAACAACTATTGCAAAAGGGAAAGTTCATTTTGAACAAAAGTAGAAAATATCTGGAAACATGTTTACGTCCTCTCTTAATCTCGTAATTAAACCCATTAATTAAAGTCTTGTATTAGTTTCCATTTTTTTTATTGTATAATTGATCTTCTGTAAACTTGGCTTGCGTACAATGGTTGAAAGAGGAAGGTCAATAGACTTGGACAACATTTTACAGCTTGTTGCTATTTCACATGGTCGTTGCTGAAAGCATACTTTATTTGCCATGGAATCTCTTGTGTGCCATGGCTACAGATGAAATGATCACTGTGCAATCACCACTCAAGGAACATCGCGGGATTGTCACTCAGCCTGCAGGTATACAGTTAGCCTGCAGGTATACAGTTAAAGCCAAAATATGGAGAAGGATGGATTAGAGCTAGTAGGAAAGATAAGATAAAAGACCTAGATAGACAGATGATGACACAGAGTAATTGATCTGGATCAAAATGCATAAGCAATCTACTTTCAAGGTTAAAATTAAACAACAGAAAAAGAATAGTTCTATAACTCTGTAGCAATATATGTGCATAGGCGCTCTGTGTAGCTTTATTTGCAACTATGCCCACTAGAAGTATGTATGGACATCTGAATGGAAACTGTTCTCATAGAAAAAGAGCCTAGGACACGCTATTTCGTTGACTAATTATACTGTTTAATAGTAGCAGTTTTACTGTTATTTTCAACTCTCCTGTAAATAAAAACTACCTCTATCTCAAAGAATTGGCTGTTAAGATGAATTTCATTATGCTAGTCAAGGCTTAACCACCTGTCATATTTTTATTACAGAAATATTTTGGATTGCAATTCTCTGTGATGTCTCATACATTAGTAGGAAAAGTGCAAGATTCTCAAGGGAAGTGTTCTGATTTACTTGGCTGCTGCTGAATGAAGTACATGAAACATTTTATTTTGCAGGGTTGACGGAAGACATGATAGTGCAATGAGGCTAGGAAGAAAAAACCTTAGAAGTAATGCTTTGGAAGATGTTACAGGCTATGAATTTGAAATTGATCTCAGTATCCTAAATTTAGAAGAAAAATCTTAACATGCAGTTGGTTCTGAATACATCCTGTCCCCCTTCCATGTATTCTTAGGCGTAGGAGCTCTTCGATCTGTGTCCTAGATTCCAAACATATCTCATTCTAGGAGATGTTTTGTCTATACCTTGATTCCTTTTCTTCTACTTTCAAATATACATGGGATGGGGTTGGGGGGACATTGTAATCTTGAGTAATTGGCTGGGGCTTCACACTAAGCCTTGTCAAATACTACTATTTCCAGGCTACATACTCTATCCTCAATCACCCCAGAATGCCCTGATCCAAATGGCAACCACAGAATATTTTACGTGCTCTTGGCTTTCTTGCTCCTCTCTGTACCCTTCCTTCTCTTTATCTATCTATCTATCTATCTATCTATCTATCTATCTATCTATCTATCTATCTATCTATCTATCATCTATCCAATCTATCTAATCTATCATTGTAACTATATCTGTACAGTATGTATAGACATTTTTTACACGCTTTCACAGTTGAGGTGCATCTGGACATGCCACATATTCTATTATCCATCCATCCATTCATCCATCCATCCATCCATCCATCCATCCATCCATCCATCCATCCTTCCATCCACTAAATTTTTACTGAACACTTAAGTCAAGGATGGCCAAACTGAATTGAATCCCAGCAGTTAGTATCTCAAAGAATTCACCAAATTCGAAAATCTAGTCTCTAACTTTGAAAGCCTGGAGAATGACTTTGGTCAGTACCATGGGGGATTAGGCACTGATAAGACACGATAACCAAATACACATGGGAAATCCAGTTAGCAATTTGCAATGAAAAATTATTCTCACATGGTCTAGAATATCATGTCTCCCTAATCAATATGTAACTCTATATTATCAGGTAGGCAAAACTCCATGGGAAAATATCTTATACAGACTGATTTGTGATGAAATATAGTCAGAACTAGAGAAACTACACAAATTGAGTTTAATGGCATCAGGTACCCAAGACACATTTCACAGTTGGGTAGTCGTATTGCTTATGTGACTCTGGTGGCTATCAGTTAGCCTACCTCAGTTATTAATCTCCATGTTAGGGCATCCTTGTCATTGTAACTAGGAAGATTAAAGTTCAGTGGTTATGATTTTTCTCTTCATGATACTTTGCATGGCACTATCAACCCTTAATTACTTGACTGTCCTTTTTCAGTGTCTCTTTGACATATATTGACACATTCTTTTTCTTCTGTGATGGTTCTCACCTGGGACAATTTTTGCCTTCCAAGGGACATTTATCAATGTCTGGAAACATTTTTGGCTGTGACAACTCAGGGAGTGAACTGGCATCTAGTGGGTGGGAGCCACGGATATTGCTAAACATCCTACAATGCAGACTGAAGTCCCCGCAACAAAGAATTATCCACCCAAAATATGAATAGTGACAGGGTTGAGAAACCATGCTTCAGAGATCTTATGTTCAATCTTCTTACAGTGCAGTTTTAATTGTCTAGGCGTTATTTATTCTGAATCCTAAAAGTGACTCTGCCAATCATGTTTTCACCCACGAAGTGTAGATACCAAGTTTAACTAGCAACAAGGCAGTGCTACTTCCCCTTCCCAAGTACTTGACAACTCACTGTATTCACAAATACTGGCAACAACTACTATTAAAGTCATATTCCTAAAATACAGGTCTGTTCCCTTACCACCCCTCATAAGGATTTTTGTAATCCTTATGGATTTTTGTAAAAGCCAAATTTACTGAATATTTAACTTCTGCAAGGCACTATTTGGACCATCTTAATTCATTTAATTTTTCAATATTTCTGTGAGGAAGGACTATTTTGTCCCCATTTAGCAAACGATGAAACTGAGTCACAGGGAAACTAAGGACACCTAGTTTGAAAATGGTACAGCTGGAATTTGATTCTGAGTAGCATATTGTGTTATATTATATAGTCATTCCTAGTCTAGGATGGGCTTTAGTATGCTACAAACAGTAAAAAGAATAAATTTCAAACCCTTCTAGTCAGCTTCATAACACTGTAAATCTTCACCCTTTCTACTTCTTTTGACTTCCCATCCAATGCCGTGAAACATAGAAACTATTCTTCTCATGCCTATCACCCGCACTGGGATTATCTTCAAAAGTTCTTCTCAACTGGGAAGTCCTTCTGACTCCTGCCACCTATTCAAACTTGCTTGGTTTCCAAAGCTAACTTAAAAGGCTTGCCTTTTCCCTAAAGGTTTTTCTGCCTGGCTGCTACAGCACAGAGTAATATGCTTTTTCAGTGCTTACTATTTTGAAGGAAAAAAAATAGCCTTTAAACATTTATTCTGTGATAGATACAATAGATAGTGATAGAAATATATAATATTTATAATATATGTATTATATATATTACTCTATCTATCATCTATCTATCTATCTATCTATCTATCTATCTGTCTGTCTGTCTGTCTGTCTGTCTGTCTGTCTATCTATCTATCTATCTATCTATCTATCATCTATCTGAAGACAGACCCAAACTGGGTTAAAAACCTGTTTTATTATTTATCACCTATATGTGGCCTTGAAGTGAGCTCCATGTAACATGTATATAATACCCACCTGCACAGGTATTATGTATGTCAATTATCTTACAGACAGGAGAGACCTTATGTCATATACATACAAATATAGGCACATACAGCTTATTGTGTTATATTATATAGTCATAACACATCTGCACATATATCATGTTTTATATAGCTACAAATAAATATATGTGTTTGTATATGCATAAATCCATATGTATAAAGACATATTTATGTATTAAATAAATATATATTAAGATCTATCTACATATACATTATTATTAAGAGAAAAAAACTGAAGTTTCATCTCTTATAATCAGCTCTGCCAATTATAAGCTAAATGATCTTGGGCTCCTTACTTAACTTGTTGAGCCTCATTTCCCCCTCTTTAATAATGAAGAGAACATCAACAAATTAATAGGTCATGCACTTGATATAACTCTAGGCTTCCTGGGAACACAAGCAAAGATGGACCATCAAAGAGGCTCTAGCAATCTTAGGCTCCATTTACTACTAGATTTCCACTGAGGAAGCCATGGGAAGCCCTGAATCCATCTTTCCCTGTCTAAGCACTTCGTTCAGAGATTATAGAGGATTCTGATTTATTCTAGACTAAGAAAAAAATATGTATTTCTAGCTAGTAAATGTTACTAAGTGTACCATCACAGGGCAACCCAAGAAGTCCTTTAGTCCTTCAGGGATTGTTATGCTATTTGTTCCTCTTTTTTTCCTTCTTCTTCTGACATTCTTTTCTTCAAATTCTCCCTACTCAAAGGAAATCTGAAGAATAAATATATAAGAGCAGGGTGAACAGAGTTCCTCAAATTAGATTCATATTGCTCAATTAAGTTCAGTCCTCTTGGCCTATATCTTCAATCTACTGATTATTTTTAAGCAAAGATGAACTAACTCAGTTTTCTAGTAATTAATCATATCCCAAAAATCTTGAGGCTGGCTATATTTCTGAACTGTGAAATAGAGTAGTTATTTTACTGTAGTTACCTGTATATATTCTGTTTACTCATTTGTAAAGTAAAAATTGATATTTATTTACCTACATTTGAACTGGTAGTAAGGATAAGTCCTTAAAGAACATGACCTGTGTTTTAATCTTTTCATATTGCCAGCACCTAGCTGGTGATATGCACACAGTAGCTGTCAATGTTAGTTGACCTGAATTAAAATATTTAAATATGTAAAAGTTTATATGTTTTTTAATCTCTTTGAATTTAGCAGGTTATTATTAGGTATAACTTTTTATGAATATAACCATCTTCAGAAGGAAAATAACATCCAAACTACAGGATAACAGAAATTAAGTTTTCATATTTGTATCAGAGAACCAGATGTCTTTTTCCCAAAACTAATGCAGGTCACCATACTGGCTTAATTACAAGTTTTCCAAATTGCACTTAGTCATGTTTTCCTTGTATGTGCATTTTTTGGATGTATTTCATCCTCGTAAAAGACTCATAGCATGACCTCTTAATGAACTTAGAGGTAAAGAAACGATGTTGGGACCTACAAAAAGCTGCCAGTGTTGACCTCTGATCACAGATGTTGAGATGCTGTGCCACTTAGTGCTGAGAGCATCTTACTTCTTTCATACTATAATTAATTTTCTGTAGTGCTTCAAACAATATATTCAACTCCTCACTTTTAATTAAGATTCCCTTTCTTGCTCCAGGTTTAAATTATGTTCTGAAGGCAATTTTTTTCAATTGCTTTTTCATGTGAGAAATATAATTATGAACTAAATTTTGTTAGTGTCACATTTATACTTTTTAATAATAAAGTTGTCAACAAAAAATGAACCAAGATGCTTACACACATTTAAAATGTTCCATTCTATAATTAGAAAAATTCCAGAATACACTGATAATGAACAAGTATCCCGGTTTTCTAAAGAACAAATACATTTCCCTGGTATCTGTTATATAACCAGTGTGCATGCTGGTAATCAATCATTAGGAACTTGAGTATAAGTAGAAAAGTAAAAATCTTACTTAAAAAAATGTGTTGTAAATCTTTTCACTAATATTTGATAACAATTATTTATATTGTTATTTATATAGTCAAGTACTATATAAGTACTATATAAGTCAAGTACTATATTAAGTACTTGACTATATAAATAACAATATAAATAATTCTTATCTATATCAATAAAGTACTTGATTACACATTTATCAAAAAAGGAATTTAAAACTTAGATCAGTCTTTAAAAAAATAACAAATTTAATACACTGATACTATATGCTTATTGGTTTATCATGGAAAAGAAAGGTGCTTAAAGGTGATATTTTATTTTTTGAAGATGTGATGTTTTCTGCAAGACAATTGTGTCCATTCTCCAGATTCTTAAGTGTCAAGAGGCAGTTGTGATGGCTGCAGCCACAGTGGCGATTTCTCAGTTCTGGCTTTGTGAATCATGACTGCAGGCCTGAGTTACCCGGGTAGGGCAGTTCTATATTGCTTGACTATTATTCCTGAGGACCTATCTGAAGCCCTTTTCTCTAAATTTTTCTAGCAATATTCTAAACAACCAATTCCTTAAATCTCTTCTTTCTTAAAATACCTTGCATAGTTTTATTTCCTAGGCTAAATGACACATTATATACTGTTTTGCTTTATGTAATAGAAAACCAAAAAATTCTTTGACACTGAAAGCAATATAAAAAGAGAAGAAAAGCTTGGCAGAAGTTCAGCTTGGCTGCCTACTCATTGGATCCTCAGTGGTTTAAGTTGCTCAGTGGACACCAAATATTAAAGTGCATGTCACCTAGATCCTTTGAGCCAGGATTGGATTATTTATCCAGAATCCAGGGAGGATATGTGAGCTGGGAGGGCACATGTGGACATCTCAGTTCCATGTGTTCCTGGTGAAGGGGTCAAACAAGTTATGCCAATTGTGTCACCATGGAACTGCGCTCAGAGAGATAGATAGAGGATTTGAGATCTGAGAAGCTGTCACTATACTGGGCCACAGATAACAGCTGAGTCAGTGGAGCACCAGTTATGCTGAGATGGGAAAGTGGTGCTTCTGTCAGCAATACAGGGCCATTTTCCCACTAACATGTTATGAATTCTGAAATAAATAGCCCTGGTTACCTCCAGATAAGAACAGGAGGACATGACCCTGTTGAACAATATCAATTACCTACTGACCTTGGTCTTTTTGGAGCCCTTGGAAGAATGATACCAGTGGGGCTCCTGCACAGCAGGTGTGGGAATAAGTGTGTAATTTAGAGGTCTTATAAGTCACTATCCATTCTGATGGTATTTTCTGCTCGTATGGAAACATTAGATAAAAAAATGTAGATATACATTCAAGCAGTCTTCTATGTTCTGGGGTCTCCACGGAATTGTTCAGAACTGTTGGGACATCAGAGCTACCATTTTTCCTAGAAAAATAAGACCCAGCCAGATCATCAGCTTTAATGCGTCTTTTGGAGCAAAAATTAACATAAGACCCAGTATTATATTATTACATTATGTTATATTATACCTGGTATTTATATTATATTATATTATATTATATTATATTATATTATATTATATTATATTATATTATATACCCAGTCTTATGTTAAAATAATACTTGGTCTTATATTAATTTTTGCTCTAAAAGACACATTAGAGCTGATGGTCCGGCTAGGTCTTATTTTCAGAGAAACACAGTATAGTAACTAAGGAGGTAACATGATACATCTGAAAAATGGGTCTTGGCATCAGACAGGCAAAGATACTTCAATTCCTTGTCATCCACGTAGTAGCTGTGGTCTGGGGAAGGTTCATAACCTCTCTAAGCCTAAGTATCCTGATCTGAATAATGGGAACCGCAACACATTTTGCATAGAATTGCAAAATGCAGTGACTTAATTATAGCCCTTGCATGTTGATATTTGGTAAATGTTAATTCATTACCTTTTCCTCACTTTACCCCTGTCGCCCTCAGATAGGTGAGTAAAAGAAATGCTTTTATAAAATGCCAAGGTGAGAAACTGGGAATTTTTATAAATACCGGTTTTATACTTATAAATAGAGTTTTATATTGTTAGAATTTTAGATTTAGATTAGAATTCAGACTATGAAATGCAGGTAGAAGGTCTACTAGAGCTAAGATTAAATAAGTTTTTACATCAAATATTGGAAATGAAAGAAAGCGTTTAGATAATGTAGACCCGTTTAACTTCCTATAACTAGGTAACCATTCAAATGATTGGAATAACACATTTATTAAAATTTTCTTTTTCTCCACTCAGATATTTTATAGTCCAATGTTTCTGGCAATGACGTGTTCAAGAAAAGACAATTCAGCACTCGATTGACTAATGGCCAATCAAGAGGCTCATGTCAAGATGAAAAGAATTGACTTAAAGCTAGCCAATCAATAGAGCTTCACTTGAAAACTTTCCTTATAATTATCCTTATGGGTTTTTAATTGTGGGAATTTCCATCCATGTCTGCTTGGAAAAAAAAAGAAAAAAAAGAAAAGTCTTTTCTATTGATGGACATCCACTCATGCTCACCAGAGAGTCTGTCATCCAGTAGAACTCCATTCATGCTCACTAGATGGCCTGTCAGCTTGCGGAGTTCTTTTTTTTTACTTTTTCTTCCCCAGGAGCATCTCTGAACCTCTCTGGAAGCAGCCTTATGGTGCTCATGACTTCCCAGAGCTTTCACTAGAGAGTTCCTGTCAGGTAGAGGGTAGGCGGGGACCAATCCACTGGGATAGAATCCCTGTTCCTCCCTGACTTGCTACATGGTGTCAGTCCTTTCCTTAACCTCAGAGCCTCAGTTCCTCCATATATCTCCAAAGGCAGGAATAAACCTTACCAAAGAGGGATGCTATGAGGATTCAAAGAGATAATGTACAAAAAACATTTCTTGCACATAGGAAGTATTCAGTAAATGGCATTTGCTGCTATTTAAAGAATTGTTTTGGTTGATGTTTACGGAGTTCCATACCTAGAACTGGCCCTGGCTGGTGACTCATCACCATTCCCCCACTAGGAATGCTAAGACAAATTGGATTCAGCACATGAGGTCTCAATTTCCTACAAATAAGCATGTCCAGTACTAATCTTCACAGTTTTTTATTGGTGTCAAACAATTAAAAAGAAGAAAAAAGGAATCAGAATTTCTGCCAAAAAATGGGAAGGGACAGATATGCATAGCTTGGCATTAGCTGCCTAATTTGGTCTTTTCTTTGGAGGATAAGTTAAGAAATTATCATTTATGCATACATTAGGGATGTGTTGAGCAGCAGGGAATCTCTATCCAACAGAGCTTTCACAGGTATTTCCTAATTTTGTGTGCATAAAAAATAACGTTTCTGCAAGCTAGCCTGTAAATAGAAAAGGTAACAGATCTTGGAATAGAAACTCGGAAACTAATTGGTAATTGATCCAATTCTCAATTTCTGACTTGCCTAAGAAAGCAGGATCTATGTGCATTTTCTAATTGAATTGACTGCCAATTTTATGTTAGTCTTACCTTTTAATTACCTTGCATGAGAAAACCACTGACTCTCCTAAACTGTCTCTGGACTCTCCTGATTGAGCACTGATTTAATCTCCCCTTAGTTAAATCTATTTGGGTATTCCCCCAAGGCCATTCACCTGCATGAATGACATTTATTAAAGTTCAATATTAGAAGACACTATATTTCACATTAAATATCTTATCATAAAGATTACGATCACATTTTCATGACAATACGCCTCATACTTCAGAAGTCATTATGTCACATCTCAACTCATTACACATTCCAAAGGAGGAGAACACTTTTAAAAGCTTTGTATTTCTCATTATGTTTATTTTCTCATCCACTTACTAGGACTGGACCATATTTCAGAGTTGCATGAATAGTGAAGACAGATTTCAAGGAACATCAGAGTTATGATGGCATCCTTAACTTGACATTCATAGAAAAATCTGAAAGTACACGCTTGGCTTGTTTTATCCAGAACTGCACTTAATTTAAATCCAGCTCTATTTTTCCCTGAAGTGTCTGCTGTATTTGATATATCTTCAGTTTCCATAAGCTGTTTACACCTGCTCAATATCAAGAGTATTCCATACTCAGAATAATTTAAGCCAATTTGATGATCTGATTTGAATAATGACATAATAAAGAAAACAAGCCAGCAGAATCAGAAAAACACAGGGCTTTAGAGCTGAAAGACTGTTAAGAGTTCACTTTATTCCTTTCCCTCCTCCTCTTAGTTCCAAAGGTAAGGCCTTTGACAAGGCCCTGTGGTTAGTTAGTGGCAGAGCCTAGTCCACAACCAGTGGCTATCAGTTCTTAGAGGAGTGTTTTGTCCATAGTACCATGTTGCAAATAGGTAAAGCCAAGGGTTATTGTTACTCACTATGCTCTAGCAATGCTAAATAAACAGCAATATGTAAACAACTCTGACCAGTGCACTATACATTAGAATATCACTTACCACAATTAGTATTCCTTTTTTGTTGTTCTTTTGGCCAGATGCATTTGAATTAAAAAGTGAGTGCTCTACCACAAATCTCCAGCCTTAAAATCCCTTGATTACACTGGTGTCCAATGCCTTCTGCCTACATCTTTCCAACAGCCTCCATATTAGTCAGCAGACTTTGGGAACTTGGGTATGTCTGGACCCAACAGAGTCCTATTTCTTTCTGTTCAGAAAGCTCCATGATGTACAAATGAGATGTGTTGACCTTCTTGGATACAACTGAGCTACAATTTTTAAGTCTGCAGAGAGCATATTCTGGAACCCCTGGAAGGTGAGGTATTTTCCATTGAAAGTAATTACTGGCTTTTCTGAAGGTGGACAAAGATTTAGGCACTCATCTCCAATTCTCCCTTGGGCCACGTGCTGGAACAACTGAAGCCCAAGTGGTTCATACCATCTGCCTACTCCATCCATGGTCCAGAAATCCAGGTTTCCTACGGAAAATCTTCCTCTTATAAAGAGGAGAGAAACACAAATCAAAATTGAAAAACCAAGAGGAGAAATTGTGCCATAGCCACCAGAAAAGATGATCAAGTCCCGGTAAATGGAATTTTATGTGGTTTGGAAGGTCAAGAAGGTTGTTTACTATTGTTGTTTACTCCTCTTCTTGTGTGCCAGATACAATCCTTTATTCTAAAACTAGTGCCCTGTGGTGTCCAATGGATAAATCAACACAATCACTTCTAATGTACGTTGACTTTCCATTTTAGGCAACATTTTGAGGCCATTTTTCTTCTGTAGAATAATCTGTCAAATAAACCAATGAATGTTACTAACTGACCAGAAAAGATGCATTTTTGTTCAATTAAAAAACAACAAAAAAATCTATTGTACTTTCACATATATGACATGAAGCTAGATCTTACTATTCTCAGTGATAAGGAGGAGGGGGTAAACCTAATACAGCTTTCTATAAAGTAACACACATTTAAATAAATAGTAACACACATTTTTAATAAATAGGCACAAGAATGAGCAAATGAGTAGAATCCTTGTGAGTATTTGCAACTACTCAGAAGCTTTAGAAATTTTTCTTTTGACCTAGCTTTCCAGGGGAGTTTATAAACCCCTTAAGAAATTTAGTTTCATTTGTTTATAGATTTCCTTCTCATTTGGCCCATGATGCTAATAACGTATTCATTCTCTAATAACCCTTTTGTCAAGACTTAGTACCAAATATCATGAGGTTATTTTTAAAAATCAAATTCATTTTCAAAGAACGAAAATCTGGCATCTTGATTCTGAAATAATTGTGAAAAATATGATTCACACTCTAAAAGCAACTTCACATAAGAGCTTCTGACTTCATATTTATTTGAAGCAATAACATTAAGGTTAAGATAGATATCAAAATACAGCTGTTTTAACATGTTGGTTTAACATTCAGTTGATTCTGATATCTCTAGTCCTATGCCTGGATGTCTGTCTATCCATAGTCTGTCTATCCATAGTCTGTCTATCCATAGTCTGTCCATCCATAGTCTGTCTATCCATAGTCTGTCCATCCATAGTCTGTCTATCCATAGTCTGTCCATCCATAGTCTGTCTATCCCAGCACATAGGCCTGTATTTCTTAAAGATATTTTGAGTATTTAATCATGTTCTTGATTACCTTCAACTGAGAGAATTTCATTTCACAGAAGAAAGACAACTTTTTTCAGTCATATAATCCACAGGTTGATGTTACTCCCCCTTCTTACCACACGCTTTGAAATATACATTTGTGAGGAAAATAATGGGAAAGATTCATTCATGCTCCAAAAACATATTGCCTTATTGAATATTACATATTTTACAAGCTTCAAAAATATTGATTTTTGCTTAAAAATTAAAATTATTTCCCCCCATGCAGTATACTAGAAAATTCTGTCCTAATTTTAATTTAATACTTTTTCAATAGATATGTGATCTCCAGCTTGTTTCCAATAGTCCTCTCTGACCATAGTCCTATATAGGATTATATAATTAGGGTAAAGCGATGTTGACCCCTTGCATAGCTGTACCTTTTGGTGTGTTGGTAACTGTTCTTCTTAAAAGGAGACAGCTCCCATAACTTTTAAAGACCCTGCTTCTGTTTGCTTCTCCATGAAAAATGATTTAGCATAACAGAAAATTTAAAAATATATTAGAAACTCACAATTTTATTGTTGACAATGCTTCTTTTTAACATGGCATAGTTATACTAACGTAAAATGCTTAAATACATACAAACATCATTGTGAGTTACACCTCCATCGGCTTTTCCATAAAAGTAATTTCTTTCATATCTTAAATCTATGTTTTTCATTTTATTTGCTTTTTATGGAATAGTTTTAGAACTTCAGTTTTATTGATATTTGTCTTTTAGTTGGTATACACTGACATTTCTTTTGGCTTCAAATAAATTAAAAATATTTCCCAATAAAACCATCTCACCAAGGACAAAGTATGGTCTTGGAAGAGAAGTTAATTTTAACTAACTTCCATTTCATTCTGAAAATTTTAAAATAGGTCATTGATGTTCTTCCTAATGTTATCTGGTATAATAGGGGAAAAGGTATCTAAAAATGCGTATCTGTGCTCATACCTATCTCAAAAATTAATTTGTATCACTAAAAATATTAAGGATAGAAAGGACCAGAACTTCATCAATAAATGGAAGTAATTATTTTCTCATATTTAAGAAGACAGTCAATTTAATCATAGTTGATTAGACTCGAGACAACTATATGCAATCATTATGCTCAGTAGAATATTAAAACCAAAATAAACTTCATTTTTACTCTTTACACATTTGAAAATCAATCCAATCGTATTCTCTATTGATTCCACTAATTTCCTTCATATACTTTTGAATCTATATTATGAGAAGGACAACTCATTCTGCCTTAACTTTGTCCATTTAACATGCTATGATGAAACAATCCCATGGAAACTCCAAATAGATGCTGCTAACTTAGTGCTTCTGAAATTGCCTTTTGTGTGCTGTCAAGGTAATTGGAATCCCATTTGATGGATGTTCTAAACTCTGAGTCCTTTATCTATATATATTTTATTGGTTAGTCTTTAATCACATTCCAGATTACAACAGTGTTGGCTCATCATTATTTACTCATTTTCCCTGAAGTTCCATTACATAAAAATCCTATATAGCCTGAAGTCTAATAGTAGAAAGATTCATTTACAATATTCATTTTAAAAAATGTAACTTTCACTTTAGAACACCAGGATCCTCTTTAGACCTTTATTACTCCCATAAATTATATAGTTAGCAACTACAGGCACATATTTAGGTACAAATTTAGGTCTTTGATGGATATGAATCATATGACTGGTTAATCTTCTACAGAATATATCGAATCAGTTCCTAAGAATCTTTTCTCCATGATTCAATTTGAAAGAATGATGAACTGATGAGCCTCAGTGTGTGTGTGTGTGTGTACGCACTCATGCTAACTATATGCCCAACAATCCTGTCCATGAACAAGTCCTGCCTTCCGTGCCTAGAGACACAACTTTAAAAATATAGTTTTGAAGAATCAGGTTCTGAGATAAGGTTCTAGGGAAACAAAATGAAAAGGCTAAATACAGTCAACCCTTGTTTATGGGCAAGAACTAGACTGATGAAAGTGTGTATTATAATATCTATAGTTAAGGCCCCATAGAATACTGGACTGTCCACCTCCATCCCATGGTTGGTCAACAGCCAGGCTTCCTTCAGAAGGGGGAATAGGAGCCAAGTTTCCATAGCTGGGTTGGGCTGAGTGTGTGTGTGTGTGTGTGTGTGTGTGTGTGTGTAAGGGGGTCTCTGGAGCCCTCATCCCAGAACTCTTTCTTACTCCCTAGGCACCAAGGAAATCCAGCTCCAAGACTTCGCTCCTTTCTTCTCAGTTGTAGTTGGTGGTGGTTGTGAGTAGTATTACTCAGTTGTGTTTTGCCTTGTAAAAAAAGTTAAACCAAACTCACATAGTTACAAGTTGACTACAATTTTGTTTCCATGGAGTTATATAGGAGCTATTCATGGTGCCATTAATAGATTAAAGAAGTGTATGTATATTAACGTATGTGCATATTTGAGCAGTGATATCATTTTCAGTAATACATTTTCCTTTTATGGTGCTGGATACCTGAAAACCAATGAGAATTTTTTGACAAAAAGGGAATATGTAAGAAATGTCACTCTCTACTCAAGGCCAGTAGATATCTTGAATATACCTATAGCTAACAATTCTAAACAATGGCAGGGTTTTTAACACTACTGACATATTTTTGCTGCATACTGTCTGAAAATGTCTGAACATTTCACTAAAAGATATACTGAATGAAGATAGTGGATTGCCCAGGTCCAATTCATCAGTAACAAAGTGATTATTGATAATATAAATCAGAATCACCTCTATCTTAGATGCTTCCCTTCACTTTTATGTCAAGTTAAGAACATTGTTAATGAGTGGAGTTATTGGAATTATCTATTAGGAGTGGTGGCTACACATGAAAAATAATTGTTTGATTATAATATTCATTGAGTTTCTAATCGTCTCCTTTACAGGAACTATTCAAGGATTTCTAATTGAATTTATGACCTTGTACTGAAATCACATCATGAAACTCTTTATGTTTATTCATATAAGCCTCCTTATTTTATCATTATATTTATTTTTCCTTCATAGTATGTCTTTTGTACTCCAAAGAAAAATGACTTATTCAAGAAGTTAATTAACTAAAGCAAAATTTACTCCTATTATCTTCATATTTAATTAAGACTTCTTATTTATGTCATTGCCTTAGCAAGGACTACAGGTATTTCTGAATGTCAGTCTCTTATCTAGTTCCCTCAGCTTTTAAATGTAATAAAGTGCCTGGATTCTTTATTTGGTATTTCAGATCTCCTTTCCTTCATGTCACAAAAGATAAATTTACACGGCTGCACTGACAACATCACAGCTTTGAAAATGAGTCCACCCGTTCCCTTATAAATAGTTCAGTCACTTTAATCCATCTTCCTCTGCCCATCACTCTAATGTCAATGTTACAAGTTGAAGAATGCACTTTTCTCAGTTTCTAGTTTTAAAGCAAGATTCCAAAAGTCTATTCACTTAACCAGCTCACACTGACAGAGGTAGCATTTGAACTAACAAGATGTCAATCAGCAAGCATTCTTGTTTAGGGATATTTGATAATGGTGTCCTGGCATTTCTGCTTTAATGAACATTCAATGCTAACAATGGCAAGAGTCCACCACTCCTAGGATGTGTGTAGGTGAAAAGGGTTGGGTGCTGAATTATTCATTTTACTTCTGTCTGTTTTCAGTATAATCGTCCATCATCTATAGCTTTCATTATGTTGGTGCAAAAGTAATTGCAATTTTTGCAGTTATTTTTAATCTTTTAAACTGCAATTACTTTTGCACCAACCTAATACATAGTTCTGGCAGCTCAGTCCCAGAAATGTGTGTGTGTGTGTGTGTGTGTGTGTGTGTGTGTGTATTTGCTTGTATCATTTATCCTAGCCAAGTTTTTCTTTCTTTAATATCAACTTCTCAGTGTCCATAGCTTTGCATTTATTAAAGTTTAGAACAGAACTAAAGTGAAAAGAATACACAGGATACCTGTAGATCAGCGTTTCTGGAGAGATTGGAAAGTCTCTGTAGGTCATTTAATCTACCATGAAGGAAACAGATTTTGATATCTATCTGAGATCAAGGACCTGACTTGAAAAGTCCTTGAATTGTCATGAAGTTATAGAAGATTCTCAAATGAGCTGAAGCAGGTACTAAGAAGTTCATTTGTGAATTTTATCATTTTGCCAATTCCTCTCCTTTGAAGTAGCACCTGTTCATAATCAGAGATTATTTGTGGATTTCTATAGGTTGCATAGAAGAAATTTATACCCAACACTCAACATCATCACTTGCTAAGAGTTAAGAATATTTAGCTTCACTTTCCAATGCATAATTTTCTTTTCACTTGTGAGACTTCCCTGCTGCAAACCAGAGAATAGCTGTTTCAGCTAATAACTTGAATTTGCATTCTCCAGTTTCCTGGTGTGGAGTTCTACACCAATCATGATTCATTCTGAATCACCAACATCCTGGACAAGAATTCATATTTCTCAGTCTTTACTGGAGAAGTAAGTTGGGTTTTATGGCTTGAAAATCCCAAGTCTTTTCTGACTACAATTTCATTATAAACCCCACAACTGCAGTCATAAGCTTTTGCATTTCAAATGTCCATATTTCAAACCAGTTTTCTGTTCTAAAAGCCCACCATAAATAGCCAGTGTGATTTAACTTTTCTTTTCAACAATGGATATATTGCTGAACATTTATCTGTTAACATAGAAAGAAGCTAACAGCCTGTTGTACTCACACGGCACGGTGCGGAGGTAGAGGTTGTCACGAATGATTTGCTGAAGTTCGTGGTCCACAGAACCCTTCTGAAATCGTAAGTTGAGGTAGTGACGAAGATCCTTATCAACAATTCCTCCTAGAAGAATAGAGTTTCTTAATAAAAAATGCTGGAAAATACTTTAAGTATGTATATAATTTGCTTCTGTCATATGTATAATCATGAACCCATTTAAAAGATGCATTATTTCACATTGCTCTTTTGACCTTCTGAAACGTTTACTGCCATAATAATAAAGGATAACATTTACTGAGATAATTGTCCACCAGTTCTGTGTTCAGTGTTTTACATGAATTTGTTCATTTATTTTTCATTTAGAATGAAGGCAAAGCTACATATTACTCCTGAACTGATACTGAAATAGCTCTCATTGAATAGGTAAAAATCCCTCCCTCCGTCCCCCCATTTTGCATTCTCCCTTTCCCCCAACCTTTGTCAAGCAACAGTCTACTTTCTGTCTCTATGAATTTGACTACTCCATGTATCTTTTATAAGTAGAGTCATATAATATTTTCCCTTTTGTGAATGGCTTATTTCACTTAGTATGTCTTCAAGGTTTGAAAAGATTTTTGTTATTTAAAGTAACTATGGATTGAGATAAGTAGAATGATATGAAACATTAAAGAAAAATAACTACACAAATATTACTACTTTACTCCCTTTATAAAATCAAAGTAATTTCTGTCTTATAAAATATGTGGAGATGTTTTTAACTCGATACAAGATTTTAAATAATTTAAGTATTTTTATCACTATAATAATAATAATTATATTATTATGATAGAAATAATTTTGAGTTTAATTGCCATTACAATCTAATGAAAAACAAGCTGGTCTATAGGTAAGAAAACCAATATTGTGGATATATCAAAGGCTAATTTCATATTTAAAGAATTATATTAAATTATGAAGATTTATCTAAGGCTCTTATTATTCTTATAATTGAAAGAATAAATTATATCTCAAAATACTTACAAAAATATAAGTAAAAATTCCTATTCCTAAAGACCTTACCATTTCAAACACATTAGGGTAGTTGAGCCAAGACAAAAAAATTAATGATAGAAGAAATAGAAAATTTGTAATAGTCACAAAAATCATATTCTGTTGAAACCCTTTTGAATCTCAAAATTGCAATTCATCAGTCTATTTGCACGACCATGAGCCCATAAAATAGCATTATGTGGGTGTGCACATGTGTGACACAAACACCTTGTACTCAAACAGTAGTTAATATATTTGCAAACTATACTGAGGGTGCCAAAAAATGTATACACATTTTAAGAAAAGAAAAAAATGTATTAGAATTGTAATATTCAATATATACCAATAACAGAAGATGAATACAAGGCAGGTGTATATATTTTTTGGCACTCCTGGTATATTGCAATATTTCTGAAGTTTCCAAATCCATTGTTTCAGTTGTCGCCTAATCTGCTGGCACAGCCTCAGTAAGATGCCATAAGAAATAGTATTTTTAAATGCATTGACTACCAAAAGTCTCCCTCTCCAAACAATGTTTCTTATATATTTCTTTTTTTTATTTTTTTTTTAAATTAAATTTATTGGGGTGACAATTGTTAGTAAAATTACATAGATTTCAGGTGTACAATTCTGTATTACATCATCTATAAATCCCATTGTGTGTTCATCACCCAGAGTCAGTTCTTCCATCACCATATATTCGATCCCCCTTACCCTCACCTCCCCCCCCACCCCCCCCTTACCCTCTGGCAACCACTAAACTATTGTCCGTGTCTATGAGTTTCTGTTTCTCATTTGTTTGTCTTGTTCTGTTGTTGTTTTTGGTTTATATACCACATATCAGTGAAATCACATGGTTTCTTATATATTTCAATAAATAGTCTCAATGTACTTCTCCATAATATAATATAATATGTGGAAAAAAATGGTATCAAAACAAAACATATTGCTTATTGGGTGCACATAAATATTACACCCAGAGTGCTTGCACATATATTTTCCAAATTCAAAACCATTTTCTCAGTCAAAGAAGCAAAGCAGAAATGAAAGTCACTTGAAACTGCTATCACACACATCAACAATTACTCTTTATTTATACCTCCAAATGCCCTGCATTTCCATATGTTGGACTTGTTGACATCACACGGAAGTAGTTTATAATTAGAAATCCTGAAATTCTGTTTTTCTCCCTTGGTCTTTTCCAGTCAGCAGAACGTGCCTATCCTTGCTGTTATAATAATTCACTGCAGCTACAGAGCAAGCATCATGCCTGACTATTCTCAGCTGTTGTTTCTGCCGAATTCTAAGTTTACAGGTCCTTCAACAACTGCACTCCGTCTTTCTTTTCCTTTTTCTTTCTGTCTAATATGTGGGATGTGCCAAGTGGTGAGATGCTTTTTGGCAGCCTGGGGAATATGCTATCTATAGAACAACAGGTGTATTCTGTCCACTAAAGTAATCTAGAATCACTCACCTAATGTAACATGGATAAGCTCACATGTAAGGATGATCGTTGTTCCTGAAAATGTTATCAGTTTAAACCATCTCTGCCACTACAAATATACTACATTAGCCCTCTCAAAAGTTTATCTACATAAGAAAACAACAAAAAAAGCCTGTCTATTCATTCAATGACTTTAACATATCTTTTGATCTAATCTATCGATATCACTATATCAATATCTCTTTTTTTCCATGGCAGGGCCTGCTGAAGCTTCTGAAAACTGATATAAAATTTTTTATTAATTAAAATGAATGATCACAAATGATGTATTTTTTAAAAAAGATTTTATTGGGGAAGGGGAACAGGACTTTATTGGGGAACAGTGTGTACTTCCACGACTTTTTTCGAAGTCAAGTTGTTGTCCTTTCAATCTTAGTTGCGGAGGGTGCCATTCAGCTTCAAGTTGTCCTTTCAATCTTAGTTGTGGAGGGCGCAGCTCAGCTCCAGGTCCAGTTGCTGTTGCTAGTTGCAGGGGGCGCAGCCCACCATCCCTTGCGGGAGTCGAAATGGCAACCTTGTGGTTGAGAGGACGCGCTCCAACCAACTGAGCCATCTGGGAGGCAGCTCAGCTCAACGTGCTGTGTTCAATCTTAGTCGCAGGGGGTGGAGCTCACCATCCCTTGTGGGACTCAAGGAATTGAACTGGCAATCTTGTGGTTGAGAGCCCACTGGCCCATGTGGGAATCGAACCGGCAGCCTTTGGAGTTAGGAGCATGGAGCTCTATCCACCTGAGCCATCAGGTCGGCCCAAATGATGTATTTTTTTGAAAGGAATTTTTCCACCTCTTGTTTCACAAATACTTTATCATCCTTCACAATTTATTATAGTATCCTTCAAGTAATGCAATTTTATTTACCACTATCTTGATTATGGACAATTCTGCTGGCTGCCTACCCAATATTCTTTCCTCTATTCTTTTTAAATTAAGAATCCTGATTTAATTTCATGTCCAAACATGCTCAGCTCCATGACAGATCACGGAGATCATACAACCTTGTTCCCCACTTTCCTAGCTGCCCTGACAGCTTTTTGTAGCTATGTTCTGGCCATCAAGACCTAACAGAGAAGGAGGTGATTTCTTTATTCATTGAACTAGACTTGATATCTGAGTTGTAGTAGCCATATTCTGACCATGAGACAGACGACTCACCCAAGGGAAAAATCCAACATACTGAGGATACTGGAGTTGAATTCAGAAATAGCTTGGATTCTCTATGGCTTCATTGAGCAGCCCAAATAATATAAGCAACTAGGTACTTACCTTAGGCTTTCTTGCTATATGAGAAAAAGTGTGTACTCATATTCTAAAACTATTATGCGTTTTCTGTCATTTGCAACTGTATATGATCCCAATTGATATATATGTGTATAGAAATGCTTTACATGTATATGTACACACACGTTTAAAGGAATGTTTTTCCTTAATTATAGATTTCTTTCAGGGAAAAATTAAGCAACAGACAGTGGGCAATGACTGTGCTTAAAAATAGAGTCCAGGTCTCAAGACTACCTAACTTCAGGTATGTAAGTTAATATTTTAAAGGAAGCTAAAAACAAACAAACAAATAAAAAATGACTTAGTTTTCAGTAAGTATTATCTATTATTGAAGTAAATAAAGAATCTGCTACTTTATTTGCACAGTTATAATTTTTGGTTTTATTGCTATTGTTTGTCTATAGTTTCTGCTTTGTCATTTGTTACTGATACCTGGATCTGGTAGCTTATAAGATACCTACATCAATACTTACATTAAGCATAGCACTGTCAAGTTCACTGTCTCTTAGCTGTCGTACTCTTCAAAAAAAAAATCAGCAGCATTCACTTACTATTATATTTTAATAGTTATTGAGATATTTCATTTAACTGTGAAAGAATTATTTCCTTTATTTTACAAAAAGAAACAACACATTGAAAGATGTAATATCATTTCAAATCACACATTTGTCAGAGAAATCTAGGAAGGATTGGAACCCTATGATTCTGCTTCTAAAGAACATCTACAGTCTGAAGACCAAACTTCTTAGTACAAAACAGTCAAGTCCTTTCTCAACATGACTCCAAACAAGCTTTTCAACCTGACATCCAAATGTAAGTTAAAAAGAACCCTTAGGAGAGAACGTAATTCAAACACTTCATATTGCAAATGAGGAAAGTGAAGCTCACACACATTATTTGGCATTGGGTTCAGAGCAAAGATGGGGAGTGTGAGACAGGGAGCAACTCCATGGATTACTTGGGAAGAAAATTCTAAACGTTACCCCTTGAAGATGGTGTATATCTCTATAGTTTCCAGTTTTCAGAAATGCCTCCTGTAGAACTGCTTTGTTCCCTCCACTACTTCAATGCCCAGGCTGAGAAAGCAAAGGAAGAAGACGCTGCTTGGCTCAGATGGACAGAATCCTTCTGGCATATTCCTTAAGGAAAATTGTTAGCCTTAGCCTTGTAGCTAAAGCTAACCACTCTTCCTAAGACTGAGGGAGAAACATGTCAGGCTCGTAATGTTTATGCCAAGTGTCTGATTGCTAGTAGCTGGCAAGAGTAGTCCCATCCCTAATTCATGGGCCTGAACACTAGTTCAAACTTCCCTTTCCACTACTTCTGAAATTGACATGCACCTTATAAATTTAATGCAAACTGGGGAGAGCGGTTCACTCATTGGGATGGTAGGAAGCATAGAAAGAGGAAGGTGAGATGATCAGCGAGCTAAAGTCTGGTTCATTCTGATGTCATTTATTCCTCCAGTGTTTCTGCCAAATCTGGCTACTTTAACATTCTATTGAGCTCATTTATTTCTGCTTCTCTTTATCTCAGTTCGCTCCCCCGCCCCCATTTCTACTCCACAAGATGCTGAAGTGGGCATTTGATTTTAATTTGTTTGTTTATTCTTTTTTGTACCCATCTCTGCTTTATCTCCCACTACCTTCTTTTGGTAACAGCACTCTGAGTTCCTTTTTTGAGTGGCTGTATTTTGCATAAATGTGGTTAGACTTTTAGTCCATCTGCCCTGCCCTTACTGAGACAATTCAAAGAAAGCCATTAGAGTGTGGCTTAAATAACAGATATTTATTTCTCACAGTTCTTGATGCTGAGAAATATAAGATCAAGGAGCTGGTAGTTCAGGTGTTTGGTGAGGCACTACTCCTGGTATACAGGTGGCCAACTTCTCCTTGTATCTGCACGTGGCTGAGAGAGAAGTCATCTCTCTGGTGTTTTCGTTTATACGGGTACTTATCCCATTTATGAGATTTCCACCCTCATGACCTAACTACTTCCCAAGGACTCACCTCCAAATACCATCATATCGGGCATTAGGATTTCAACACGAAACTTTTGGAGGAGCCACAAACAGTTCATAACAGTAGGTGTATACCTACTAAACTCCTTGCTTCCATATAAAGTCCTTACTAAGTACATCTTAGAGTTTGGGGATTTTTCTTTTTTCTTTTTTGGTAATCAGACAACTGAATTATTGTACTAGTTATAATTACAGACCACAAATTACTTATACCATATGAGAAATAAAACCATGGATAATCTCCCTTTGATATTGCTTTTTATTTTCTGAATTGTCTATGAAGCTAAAATCATCAATTAAAAAATAATTTCATACATTGTCTTTGCCAAATAAGTAGTAAAATAACCAAGCAAAATATATGAATTGGAAGAAGAGAAAGTTCTATCCATATGCCTTAAGATATGCTCACGGGTAATTGAGAATTTATTTTATGTTAGTTTATTTGATGATGGGGAAATAGAGGAATAGACAGTAGAAAAGCACTATGAGACTTGTTGCCATGTTTCTTTTGCAAAAATAGTTTCTGCTTGGCTCACCTCAAAAATGGAGAAATAAATCACAGAGAAGTTGATTGATTCTGTTACAATCCACAATCACAAAATAGGTGACAGACATATCTAATCCAGTCTGCCGGCGCAGTCTCCATCCCTTTTTTAGGTGGAAAATTGTATTTTTGGTTTCTGATAATCTGGAAAACTGTCCATCTTCAGGTGGCTAGAGTACTGCACCAAATCACTGATGCGTTGAATCTATACTAGATGTTCTATAAATTATGAGTCAGTGAAATTGTGCTTCTTCCAAATAATTTTAATAATAATAATTTTAAATAGGAGCACACATATAGGCCCCGTGGTAACTCACTACAAATGTCTTTGTTAATTGCTTTTCCATAGCTGGAAACAGTTAGATATATAAAAATTTGTATCACTTCCATATTTTACTCATAATGTTACAGAGTATAGTCAATCCTTTTCAACATGGTTTAATATTTTTGTGCATTGTTTTTCTTCAAGAATTTAGTAGCACCATATTTCATATCATAAGTACAATAATAAAAGAGACAACAAAAATATATTAAATCGTTGCAGATCATTAGAAGATTCAAAACTAGAGAGAATAATTGGTATTTCAGAGAAAATGACAGAGATAAATGTAAGTGGTTTATAATAATCTCTAGCTCTATTGAAAATGGCTTTTTATCATTTCCTTCCCCCTACTATTGCACAGATGGGATATTATTATTGAATTTCATTTTTCATTGTTAGCCTTGGTCTCAAAGTAAATGTGAAAGTTATTCTTATAGTTATGATTATAGGCGCCCATGGAGAAGGGAAAATGAATACTTGCTATATGCCTGGAATTGTGCTAGGCGATGTACATTCATTACCCAAAATTTTACAATAAAGAAATTTAAATGATGGGCATATAGTTGAAAATAATCTCAAGTATAACTAAATTTTCTACGTCTCAAAATGGCTAATTCAGTGTAGGAATAGGGTATCTTCTGTTAATTTCTTTGACTCACCTAATTCTTAAGCAGTAGATGATCTTTATAAAAAGCAGTATGTCACAACAAATTCAGCATAACAAAGGAAAAAATATATATAGCTGAAATGGAATCTGACCCAAATTCAATCCATTTTTTAAAAACTGAGATTATACTACTATAAGTTTAAAAAATAATCTATTAGGATAGTTATGAATGGATTTAACATCATTGATGGTTAATAAATCTCAAAGCATTAAGGTTCTACATAAAATTACTAAGGTCAAAGAAAGAACCTATTGTCCAAATTATCTACATAATTCAGCAGGCAAAATGTTTTCACTAAGGGAATTAGTTTCTGCTTTTTACATTTTATTTCAAAGTTTAAGCTTAAATTTTAAAAAGTGCAGTGACAAAATCATCACAATTGTTGGAAAATTCAATTTAAGAATTTACCTGCACTAATTTATCAAAGCATAAAATAAACTGTTTATACTGGGTATGCCTGAAACACATTTATTTATAAAACTAAAAGTGAACATGTGAGTGATATTTAAACAGTTAATATTCAAGATTATTTCATTTTATATTTGTAAGCTATTATGCCCAAGTCAACAAAAAACTTATATTTTTTAAGAGGTGATACTTATGAGTTAAATTGTTGGGGGTTAGCAGAATTAGATCTTTAAACACTTGACATTATTTCATGTTTTTTGAGAACTATAAAACAAAGTCAGTCCTCTCATTTTATTGTTTGCTAACCTGCGACAACTTTAAAACTACCAGATGACCTGGTATAATAAATGGTCCCAAAACAAAGCATAACACGGCTTTATTTGTGAGCCCATTTTACAATAATACACAGAAATTTCCTCACAAATTTGGTTCCAAAGAAGAAGCTAATATATCTTCTATAGGCTGTGTCATGATTAATCAGTATCAATGAAATTACTAACAATTTTAGACACATGTTTACACAAGTTTATCTGGAATGCAGAATAATGTTTCCCATAGAAATAATATTGTATATTATAATTATGTCTTTGGTCCATCTATACATTTTTAAAAAATTAATTAGGCAGCTGAAGCACATTATTCATGGTATGCAGGAAATACATTGTTGTTATACAATGCCGTGTATAACAAACAATGCTTTCTAGACGGTTGGAGCAGCAGGATGTGGCTAAAGTTCCAAGTCAGGCTGATAGGTTCTAAAAATTCAAAACCCCTTTTTTCACAAAGAACGTTGTTAGCTCCAAGACCCTGGTGGGGATTCTTGCCGATAGTGTAAAAGATTGCTCAGGGGAAGGATGGGTTAGGAGTGGGTAGCCGGCTAGGAGGATAAATTCTATGTACAATTTAAAAGTCTATAATTTGCATAGAGGGTTATATAAAGGGTCCTGGTGGAATGAACATCCTGCTAAGGTACTAATGTCTATTTCAATCCTACTCAGACAAAACTCTTTTTCTTTGGAGGCGCTCATCCCTTAGTTAATGTGGAGGTCTTGGCTGCCTCAGTTTGTACTGCCCTTATCCATTTGGTCTGATTTCACTCTAACAATGGACTATAATCTTTCCCTTTCCTATTTTAGAAACAAACACAAAATTACTTTCCGATTTCCTTGGCATTAATAAAAATACTTTATTACTGGGAGACCCAAGATGGTGAAGTAGATAAGCACTGTGCCTGCTTCCTTGCATGAACAAATTAAAATTACAACTAAATTATAGAACAATCAACCTGGAGAACCATCTGAAGTCTGGCTGAACAGAAGTTTTAAAACTAAAGATATAAAGAAGAAGCCACACCGAGCATGGTGGGAGGGGCAGAGATGCAGAACTGGCTAACCCCAAAACTCCATATGGCCGTTGAGAACCAAAAGGGATAGCTTGGCCATGGAGGCTCCCCTCAGAGGAGCAAGAAACCCCAGCCCCACACTGGCCTCCCAGGCCCAACGTACTCCTGACAGGTAGAGGAGCCCCCACAACTGGCTGTGAAAAAGAGTGGGGGTTCTGACCATCCTCATGAGACAGAAGGAGGTGGGAAACCCAGGCATCCTCTAAAAGAGCCCACATACAGACTCTCTCACTTGCAGGTACTTACCTTGGGCTCCAGAAAAAAGACAGTAACTCAGGGGGTGTAGGAGACATATGGGGAGCAGACTGAGTTGTGTTGCTTTGGGTAGAGGGGGGTGGAGGACCATTGCCATTTTCCTGTGGGAAGTCCTCCTCCTGTGCAGCCAGCAGGTGGGCACCATTTTTCTCCTGTGTTGAGCCCACCCACACAGGCCAAATCTGAATCTGATTGGCTTGGTGAGCTCCGCTACTATACCCTGCTGACTCACTGAAAATCCACCTGACACAAATCCTCCCATGCCAGAGTCACTTTCTCCAAGACCAACCAGCCCCTCCCTTATTGCACTCTGTCTTGGAAAGCTATTAGAGTCCTACAGAGCCCAGGTGGGTGGTGAATGGCCTCGATGTGATCTGAAACTTTTGCTGAATAACTTCAGGCTCAGCACTGGCACCAAACCAGCATTTACATTACCCTGGTAACCACAACTCTTCCCATGTTAGTGACTACCTGAGATATTTCCTTACCCAACTTGCATACCACACAAGGCTTTATCAGCAGCTGAACCTTAAGGAAGCCAGCAGGTGGCAGCAGGCCTTGGGGTGTCTTGTCATTTTGTGGAGATACTCCAGGCTGGTACTAGTGGCAGCCATCTCAGTTCACAGCGTGACCTCTCCCATATATCTCCAGGGTTAGCACAGACAGCAAACAACCTCGGATCACTTTGTAGCTCATACTAGGTAGTTCCTAGCTACTCATAGGCAGTGGGTGACCTGGACCTGCACGAGAAACCTTCGCAAGAGGACCCAGAACCAAAATACTTGGAGGTTGGCTTCAGACCACAGCAGAGCACTGCCCAATTAGCCCCACAATCGGCACACCAAAAGGGTGGTCTCAAAAGGCACTAGAGCCCACTGGGGAGAATCCCACTTAGTGGGGTAAGCCACATGCACAGCAGCCTGTAAGCTGTGGATATGGCCAAACCCCACAGCCAATCAGCCTGGGGATCAATCCCATCCACTGACATGCCAATAGCAACCAAGGCTCAACTATAACAGGAGGGGACCCACAACCCACACAAGGGACCTTCCTGGAGCACCCAAAGCAGGTGACCAGGGAGACTGTGCCACTGGGCCCCTACAACATAAGGCCAAGCTTGGGGGATGTAGCAGACCTATCTAATACACAGAAACAAACAGAGAGGCAGCCAAACTGAGGAAACAAAGAAATCTATTCCAAATGAAAAAAAGGAGAAATTTCCAGAAAAAGAGCTAAACAAAATGGAGGCATGCAATCTACCAGATACAGAATTCAAAACAATGGTTGTAAGGATGCTCAGTGACCTCAGGGAGAACTTCAGCAAAGAGACAGCAAGCATTAAAGAGGACATAGAAACCATAAAAAAGAACCGGTCATAAGTGAAGAATAAAATAAATGAAATGAAGAATTCACTAGAAGGAATCACCAGCAGAATAGATGAAGCAGAGGAACGATTAGCAATTTGGAACACAAGGTAGCAGAAAACACCCTTTGGAACAGTAAAAAGAAAAAGTAATCCAAAAAGAAAATGAGAATAGTTTCAGCGAACTCTGGGACAATATCAAGCATAACAACATTCACATCATAGTGGTACCAGAAGGAGAAGAAAGCAAGGGATTGAGAATGTATTTGAAGAAATAATGACTGAAAACTTTCTTAATCTGGCAAAGGAAATAGACATACAAGTCCAGGAATTACAGAGAGTCCCAAACAAGATGAATCCAAACAGGTCCACACCAAGACACATCATAATTAGAACGGCAAAGTTTAAAGGCAAAGAGAAAATTTTAAAAGCAGCAAGAGAAAAGGTATTAGTTACCTACAAGTGAGTTTCCATAAGACTGTTAGCTGATTTCTCAACAGAAACTTTGCACCCCAGAAGGGATTGGCACAAAATATTCAAGGTGATGACAAGTAAGGACCTACAACCAAGATTACTCTACCCAGCAAAGCTATCATTTAGAATCAAAAGACAGATAAAGAGCTTCCCAGACAAGAAAATGATAAAGGAGTTCATCATCACTAAACCAGTATTACAAAAAATATTAGAGGGACTTCTTTAAGAAGAAAAAAGAAAAAAAGATAAAATTATGAATAATAAAATGGCAATAGCTACATATCTATCAACAATTACTTTCAATGTAAATGGATTAAATGCTCTAATCAAAAGACATAGGAGGGCTGAATGGATAAGAAAACAAGACCTTTACATATGCTGCCTACAAGAGACTCACTTCAGATAGAAAGAAACACACTGATGGAAAGTAAAGGGATGGAAAAAGATATTTTATGAAAATGGAAATAAAACAAGCAAATAAACAAACAAACAAGCTGAGGTAGCAATACCTATACCAGGAAAAATGGACTTTAAAACAAAGGCTATAACAAGAAACAAAGAACCAGTAATCCCACAGGGTATTTATCTGAAGGAAACCAAATGCTACTTGGAGGGGATGTGTGCATTGATATGTTCATTGCAGCATTGTTTACAATGGCCAAGATGTGGAGGCAGCCTGGGTGTCTGTTGATTGAAGAATGGATAAAGAGGAAGTGGTACGTATATACAACGGAATATTGCTCGGCTATGGAAGAGAATGGGTTCTTGCCATCTGTGGTAGCATGAATGGACATGGAGGGTATTGTGCTGAGTGGAGTGTCAGACAGAGAGGGACAGATGCAATGTGATTTTGCTTATATGTTGAATCCAAAGAACAAAATAAACAAACAAAACAGAAAGAAACTCATAGATACAGAGAACATTTTGATGGTTATCAGCTGGGAGGGGGTTTGGGGTGAGTGAAAAGGGGGAAGGGATTAAGAAGTACAAATTGGTTGTTACACAGTAGTCATGGTGATGTAGCTTACAGCCTAAGGAATGTAGTCAACAATATTATAGTAACTATGTATGGTACAGATGGGTGCTAGATTTATCGGGGTGATAGATGGGAGGGGGTTGAGGGCCTGGGTGAAAAAGGTGAAGGAATTAAGAAGTATAAATAGGTAGTTACAAAATAGTCACGGAGATGTACAGTAAAGCATGGAAATATAGTCAATGATATGGTAATAACTATGTATAGTGCCAGGTGAGTACTAAATTAGTCAGGGAGATCATTTCCTAAATTATACAAATGTCTAACCACTATGCTGTACCCCTGAAATTAATATAAAATACATTGAATGTCAACTTTAATTGAAAAATTAAAAAGGATGGAAAAGGTGAAGGGGAATAAGAGGTTCAAATTTCCAGGTATAAAACAAATAAGTCATGGAGATGTAATGTACAGCATAGGGAATATAGTCTATAATATTGTGATAACGTGGTACTGTGTCAGATGGTTGCCAGACTTCTGGTGATCACTTCTTTAGGTATATAAATGTTGAATAACCATGGTGTACACCTGAAACTAATATAATATCATATGTTAGCTATATTTTAATAAAAATCTTAAAAACTAAAATAAAAAAATAAAATAAATAAAAATATTTTATAACTCAAAATTACCCAAAAAGTCTTAAATACCTTTCCGTACAATAATTTGTACCCCTCAGCCCTTTTATTCACACCATTCTTGCCCAATACATGAGGACATATAGTATAGATTCAGTAGGAAAGACAAGAGCAGGGGATTATCGTAGAAAATTGAAGTTTACAAAACCTAGACGGTGTCATCAGATAACAGAAGTAATCTAGGTTCACAGAACTCAGTTGATACATCATTCAAGGAATAGGATGTGTTTGTGTGCGTGCACGCATGGGTGTATGTGTTAGCAAAGCAGAATGGGTGGGCAATCAGAAGTAAGAAAATGGCCTTGGAGGCTATGAAAATAATGGTGGAGGAAGGACACAGGAAGAGTTCTTCATCATTCTTGTTCTCCTAGGTTTTTTTTTCTCACCACTGAGAGACAGGGCCCTGATCTTACTCAGGAGAGAAATAAGAAGCAAAAACTGGGTTTGAGAGGCTTAACCCACATGATGTCTGAGATTGCATTGGACAGGGAAGTGAGAGGAAAAAACCCAAGCACTGGAAGCTGGAAAAGATAGCTTTGTCAGTTGCCAAGTGGCAAGTGTGTTGTTCCCCCAAGTGGCTGGAAGGGTAGTATATGCATCAAACAGGTAGCCAAGGACTGTCAAAGTGAGCTGTAATATAATGGACTTTCACTGAATTATAAAATTACACCCTCCTAGAGTTTTAGGAGCTATTTATATACTTGACAGGCATAGTGTATAAATTAGTAAATTCAATTATACGTACCTGAACACTATCAATTAAAATTTCCTAAAAATCTACTTTAGACATCTGGGGCTGTAATGCCTCTAGAAATATAGGGAAGACTTAGCCAGGAATGGGAAAGAAGAACATACAATTAACCAACAGCATTCTCAATTGCCTTCTGTTCCCTGATTACATAGAAAATTGTATCTGATTTTTGAACTGATAAAAGGGTATTTAGAGGTTGTCATCTTAAACAAAACAAAACAAAAAACAGAACAGAACAAAAACAAAACCCTGGTTCTCCTTTCAATTGCTTGCAATGAAAGCCTACTGAAAATATCTCTTTGAAATAAACTTCCATTTTTACTGAACTATTACTATTTGTTTTTAACAACAAATTTTTTTGAAAATGTCATGTGACTACTAAGAATATATTTTGCAGTCAAGAAAAAAATCTTAGAGGCTACAAACTTTATTGGAAAAGAATTTTATTGCTCTTAGGGGAAGGATAACAGCAGAGAGGAGAATAAGAAGAATGAATCTGACAAGGGGGGAGGATGTATGTAAACACACACATACATATATACATATACTGTGCATGATTTCCCGTTTTGGGATGGTGGTAAAGTGGTAGTAGTATTGAAGGAAGCTGAAGGTTAACTACTTCCTGTGGGTAGGCCCAAGAAATAGAAAATATTTCTATGCTGTCCAATGACTCACGTTTATCATAGAGCATTACCATTGTATCTAGAAAATCAGGAGGTAGTAGCAACAAACTTTGCTTTTCTTCATTTGTGACAAATTTTATTTTCCTGCCTAATACAATTTTTATTCTTTAAAGCTTAGCATAGTGCCTTATAATTGACTGGGATTCAATAAGTATTAATTGAATTACACTCCTGCTCGGTTGATGACTTAAATGATTCTCCTAATAATGATAAATATTTTAAATACTTGTCCATTAATGCAACAATAGATAATAAGTGAATTTTATAACAGTTCAGAAATGCTTCCTTTATAAAAGAGGGTTCTACCTCTACTACATATTTCTTCTTTGGACTGATACTGTGAACTATTTGCTAGGTCATGAAAGTGGCTTTTATATAATTAACCCTGTAGTGTAAAAATCTCATTTGAATGAACTTTTACTTTCTTTTACTAAATAATCACGTCTATAATCTAAGAGTTTTAATTTTGTTCTTGAAAATAAGTATGAAAACTATGTCTTATATTTTTAAATAGTCTGTTTATTTTATGTTTTTGGAAGTATATGGCCAATAATACTTAATATTTTTTGTGGTAGCAGCAGCACTGATTGACTCATCCATGTGTTTTTACGATATACTTCTTAAAATCCTTCTTAAAAGAAAAGAAAAACAATGATTTTTAAACCTCCGTTCTGCACAATAATTTTCACAAAATAGTACAATTATTTCTAGTTTTTTTCTGAGTAATAGTTTTAAAGATAATATCTAATTGCTGACTTGAAAAATCTGGAGGTATGTTTGAAATTCTCATTATTTAAAAATAAAGTATCCATTGATCTGGGAATAATCTTGTTTTAATACTATCTACATGGTACTATTAATTTTGTTAGGTAATAATAAAAATATTTGAAATATTTCATAAAAAGGCTGCTTTTTAGGGATGATTTACTACATATGGGCTTTATATTTGACAGAAAACATAATTTTAAATAAAGACCCTCTCCAATGAGCAATCCTTATTGATTTTTGTAGCTATCATTATACTTGATGACTTGAAATTTTTAGACTTGAAGCCTGGTTTCAAGTTCAGGCTCCAGCCTCACATACAAAATGCTGACCTCAATTCTTTAAGAAACAAAACATGAGTGAACAGGAGTTGGTGACTGAAATGCATTTGGATTCGGCCAAGAAAGAATCAAAGATGTCACTAAGATTTCCAGCTGAGTGATTGAAAAAAATGATGGCAACAATGGCAGAGATTGGATTGTTGGGAGAGAGAGGTATTTTGTTTTGTTTCTAAGCATGTGGCGACCTGACAGACCACAGACCTCGTGGAATCAATTACATGTTGGATGGATGAACGACAAAGAAGGTAACAGAAGAAAAAATCTACTGTGCCAATGAGAGTGTTATTATCATGGCACATCCCTTTCAAACAATTGATCTTATATGCCACTTAAAACCAGGCAATAGTAAGAAAATTAGAACAGAAATCCCAGAATTCTCCTTGGGAATGCAGTTCCTAAAAATGTATTTGAGGAGGACGCTTTTCAATTTATATGATTTAGATTATTTATATACAATACTGAAGGACATTTTGTATGCAAATATTGTTGTCACAAGTCCATAATGAAATTGCAAAAGCCTGGAATACTGATATGGAACTTATCACTGATTACCTTCAAAGCAGCTCTCAGAAACAGAATCTCAATAAATCATTACCATTATTTCTAAACAACTATCACCTCATCAGCATGCGAAGGGTTATAGATAGCAATCACGTTGTTTATAAGCATGATACAAATCACCAAGGAGCTGCAACATTTCTATCCCTCGCCCTTAAACATCATGTTTAAAATTACCTCCTTTTTGCTGCTATACTTGGTTCATATCTCTGCTCAAATATTGCTCCCCACCCTGTCTAAATGTACTCATCTACCACAACCTCCCCCTCATCATTCACTGTTCCTACTCCACCTATTTACAGACCAGTCACTAGTACCTAAAATTATATTACACATTTGCCCGTTTATTTACCATCTAAGGTATTCCTTAGAATGTAAGTTTTATGACAGAGCAGAGTCTGACATTTAGTAGGTATACAATAGGTATTTGCTCATTGACAATTAAAATGGATGCAAATAATCAGCATTTTTGGAGAGATGATAAACCAGTAACAGCCCAGCACAAGAATAAGATCCTGTTATGTCTCAAAAATGCCTAATTTTCCTACATTAAAATTTTAAAAGGCTCCATGATTTATTTATATTAAGAGCTAGATGATAAAATAATATTGAACGTCAGCTGTAACTGAAAAAGTACATAAATAAATTTTAAAAAGAGCTAGATGAATATCCATGATCATGAAGGGCAATTAGCAAATCTTATAAATTATAGCAACTCTATATTTTGGTCCAAATAGCTAATTGATGGCATCTTGAGGTCCAGTTTTATGTCTTGATTAAAGGTGTCTGTATGAAAAAATGGTTTACTGAATTTGGCTTCCTGATGTAAAATGCATATTTTGTTTATTCTATTAATAATAAAAAATATCCCATAATCAAAGCACATTTTTGTAAGAAAAAGCTTATTTGAAATTAAAGTGTATGATTTATGAGTACTGAGTTTTATTTCCGGCTGTAAATGTTATATAAAAATTGACTTAGATCTGTCATCCAAAATTTCATCTTTAGCAATCACATTATAGAAAAGAATCATCAACTATAAAATTAAAAATCCTTATTACCTTCAATATATTCACACAAGGTATGAAGTTGTATAGAACATTAATTATTATGCAAGTATGCTATCATGTTACAAGAATGTACTAGAAAATGATAGCACCAATTCTGGAACATCATTTTAGCCCTTAGCTTAAATCTACTCACGGTGCCAAAAAAATGTATACACATGACTTGTATTCATCTTTTGCTATTGGTATATATTATTACAATTTTAATACAGTTTTTTCCTTTCTTAACATATGTATACATTTTTTGGCACCCTTTGTATATTAAGTAAAAATGAAAACTTTTGACTTAGCAGATGACCATAAGGAAAAGTAAATGACAAATACAATTATTTTTAGTACGTAATTTTTCATGCTTCAAAAGTGTATTTGCTAAATAAATAGTCTCTATCATTCCCTTGGTTTCAATCAACATAAAACTGCAGGGCATATTACACATTCTGAAAGTGGAACATCAAGTATAGGTTTGCTTAGTATTGTTAAGTTAACTTAATGTTGAATTTTTAAAATATGTAAAATTTTGAAGTAGAAACCATCCAGTGTAACTTTTAGAGGATCTATTATTCAAATTAAGCCTGCATCAATGAACATTAGTCAAAGGAAAGAGTTTCTAAACAGAATATTTACAAAGTAGTAAGCATATGGTCAAGGATATCGGAATTTCATCGGTCATTATTATTGGATGTAGCCAGTCAAGAAAGTAACTTTTTAACCTTCTAAAATCTGGAATCACTATAACATTTCCATAGTTCTAAAGAAATTTTTGGTAGAATAGACTATAGGTGGGTGGAGTTATTTCAAATACTGTGACAAATTATTTCCCAGTGATGAGAAATAACTGTAATAGGAGACAGGAATTCATTAATAAATACATGAATTCTCATAAAATTGTTTTATCAAAAATATTAGAAACCAGGAGACTTCTGAACCTCAAGTCCTGGTTTAGAAGATCTGACTGAAGGATGTTCTTAGATCTATTCCATCTAGAGGACTCGTCTTTGCTTCTTCTCCAGTCTTTGTTTTAGTATTGGTGAAAAAAATCCTGGACACAGAACTTTTCCACGTATTATCTACACTGGAAGTGTTCAGAAAGTGATGTACTACGGACAAACATGCCTCAAAATGTATCAATCCAAAGGAGGCATATAGTCTTATGTTTTCTAAAGAGTTTATACTATTTGATCACCTAACTGATGGAAGTCTTTCTTTAAAGCCAACTCAAATAACCATTTTGGTTGTGCCTCTTTTTTTTTTTATAATATGTCTTATAATTTTCATTAAAGATACTTGGGAGTAAACATGTGGATGTGTACATGTGTGTGAGAGTGTGTGTGTGTGTGTGTGTGTGTGAGAGATGGGTAAGTAAACTTTAACCTATGCCTGTACCTATACCTATACCTTAGGGAGAGTGAGCATTAAAATACCTTCATCAAGACTCAACACTACAGAGGAGATTACTTAGGGATTTCAAATATTGTTTTAAAATCGACATTAGCATAAGGAATGTTATAATGAATTTCTACTGACAAAATAGTGTTTAGAATAATAGTTGGTTAGAAAAACTGTAGTGGCTTCATTGTTATCATGTGAACAGAGCATAATAATTTAGCCTAATAATCTAAATATACCTGGTACAGGGCTCTGGATCTTCTAGATGAGTTCTACATAATGTTTAATCCAGTGATGGCGGGTGAACTGCTTGATAGTGTTCAGAAATTGAGAGTAAGAAGTATTTATAGTAATTTTTCATAATAATTTTTTGTTTTTGAGTTTTAAATCTAACAACAAAAAGGCACCCCAACGAAACCCACCAGGGACTTGTATTATTAAAAAAATGTCTAGTGGTACATTTTAAATATATTTTAGAAAAGTAATGGTCTGCAAAAAAAAAAAAAAAAAAAAAAAAAAGTAATGCTACACTGAGGCACACTATCCTAGTTCCTTGCTAGTCTTATGTCCATGAGCCCACCCTGAATAGAGATTACTGGTCTTGCCATCATACTACTGAATGCTCCAAGGTGTGCATCTTCTATGCATGAAGCTGTTACAGTGCCCAAAGGCTGAGAAAGTTGTACAACTGTCCTGTTTCTTTCTTTTTCTCCTGCTTGATAATAAATGTTGATATGTTTGCTTGAGTTTGACCTTTCAAGTGTAATGAAATGACCTTTCAAATTACATTTCAATGTAATAACCTGGTATCCAGATTGTGGCTGCGGAGATGTACAGCCTATATCGTCCTCTATACAAACTCCAATATTTACAAAAGAATTTCCCAGTTGCTAAAATGAAAAATTGGGTCAGGTCATTTTGCTACTTCCTTTCCCAGTTCAATCAGCCTTTTCCCCACAAGTCTTATTTTGAAACTCATGTAATTTGTATTTCCTATTGTTTTTTTCAAAAGCTCAGAGGTATAGACTTCATTATCATGAAGGCCAATATAATTATGCACAATCTTTGCGGAAGAGCAGAACTATAACTGAAGTTATAAAACACACACACAGGGAACTTTCTCCAGGGAGTTATAACTATATCTTCACTCCTAGCTGCCACACTTGTCAATTAGCCAGAGCGTAACCAAAATGGCAGCAGGCAAATGTGACTAATTCAATACTGACCATAAACACATAATAAAAAGCCACTCACCCTCGGCCCTGGTCATGGTAGAAGTCTGCTTCAGCAGTACTTTCAAATACAAAGGATAATAATATGGCAATAATAACTGGCAGCTTTCCCAGATTTAACTGCTATCTAATCTTGTATTAACTTCAAGAAAGATGCATGACTAATAAGAAATTAGGGCTCTCAGTAACTGTCTAGAGCAGAATGGCAATTTGACTGATATCCTAAATGTAAACCTTAATGATTACGACTTAGATATTTAAAGTTCTGCAATTTCCCCTACTAGGCTTATTAAAAGGGAAATAATCACCTCTACAGATGTTTCTCAATACATAATACATTGAAAAGCATGCAATCCTTTTCATAATGTATTTGCTTGGGAATATCTACTTTCCAAACCTATGACTATTCTTGAATTACTATATTCTTAAAAAAAAAAAAAACAAGGAAAAAGGTGATGTTGTTCTGCAATTTAAGGTGAATTATTGTTTGTTCTACTATAAACTGAGTTTTACTTTATGAGACATTTAGAATGAAAAGCAGTGAAAATCCGTTAACACTCCAATATGACTCATACTATATGTTCCACATGATGTAGTATTTGAAAAATTAGGGTTTTATCTACCTGATATTAATAACACAGCTGCCTTGCGTCACATAAACATTCTTAACATGACAACATTATCATGTTAATAAATTAGGATATAAAAAAAGCATGAATCCCCTTTTACATAATCTTTCTAAAAATAGGTGAAGGTATAATTATATAAACTTCAAAAGAGAATTATTTTAACCAACATCATAAGGTGCACAGGAATTTGGCTCAAATGTGATTAAGATTAAAAATACATACAATAGCATCTATATCTGCTCATGAACTTAGGTTTTTCATTATTCTAATTAATAAAATCATTTTTTTTAATTAAGAAGAACTTTCCCTCTAAATAACATAGAATTTCTGATTCAATCTAGATTTGGTGAGCTATTTTTCTAAACATAAGTATATGTGAAAAAGAATGTGCTAAAAACCCAATTCATAATTCTGTAAATTATATGAGAAAATATGTTTCTTTAATTTTGGCTCTAAGAAAATATTTGAACTAAAAACTTTGTTAAATGATTTTTGGTGTTCAGCCAGTAAATGGAATAATTTCAATAGAAATATATATGGTGAGCGTCTATGACATTTTATAACATAGGTATGTGCAAAATTCTCACAGGAAAAACTGGGAATCAGAACAAGAATAGCCAGCTCATAACTGATTCATACTTTCTCAACCACAAAAGGCCACATTGTACGATTTGACAAACTAATAAGTTAGGGTGAACTACATTAAATAAAACCTTGTATATATATAAACCTTCATAGTTTACAAAGAACTTTTATATGTACTATCTCATTTCATTTCAAAAACATTAAATGGGAAACAAAGCAAAGTGTGTATCTTTATCCCTATCTGAGGGAGCCAGTACTCTAATAGGGAAATTGACTTGAGGAGTTTCAGACAGTTGGTATCAAGCTATGTTTGATTCATTGTTTTCATTGCAGCATTCCTCCCCACATCGTATGTGTCGGGCAGTGGACACATTTCCTATGTGATTGTCAATTAATGATGCTAGTCCAGGACACACTGTTAAATTAATCTATTCTATACAATTGAAGATGGCAGAATGCTCTTCCAAGAATTCAAGGTAGCAGTGGATACAGATGGTAATTCTGGCTGTCTCCTCTTTGCTTAAAGCACATTAAGCATGGCGTAGGCAATTACAGCTAGTTTAAGGATCTCAAGCTCCCATCCCTGTAACACCACAAGCTCTATGGTAGATTTGTAAGACATATCTGTATTTTCAGGGATTTTACTCTGGGCATTCCCAATGTACAAAACAAAACCTAACCCCAGGAAATGAAGGGAAGAATAAAGTAATGGGTGGATAAAGAGGATGAACTGACAGTGAAAGAATGATGTACAAATCAGAGGATAAATGAAATGAGTGCCAGTGATAAATTTTAACATTGGTGAACCCCATAAAAACCCCAATTCTGAAAATTCAGTTTTAACAAATTGAGCAGTTTCAAAAAGTCAGATATAAAAATTACTTTGTTAATCTTACATCTTGCTCACTTTTTAGACAAGATGCCTGCCTTTCATTCATGCAGGTTGTCAATGGCAAGATAAGATTAAACATTCAATAATCCAAGATAAAATTTTACATTTAAACTTTTTTCTTGATATCTGGCCAGAGCTGGACATCCAGCCAACCATGATTTCTTGACAGAATGACAGAAACAAGGAAAGCACCTTCTTCTCTCTCTCTTTATATTGGAAGCAATATAATAGCTAAAACAGTTTTCCTGAAGTTAGTTCTATAAGCTATTAATAGCTAAAATGTGAAAATAAATGTCCTGTGGTCAAATAAATTTGAGATTCATTGGGTAATGACAAATTTAAAAGTTCTCTTGATTTCAGAATTTATCTCGGGCTTCATTATAGCTGTGGTTACTAAATCCCTATTTTTTTGATGAGTATACTGTAGAGATGCATTCTAGGAGCACAGAATGGGAAACGTCACCCTAAGGAAATGGTATAGCTCTTTTTCTTGCCACACCCACAACCCCAGTCCTGGAATGTGGCCAGGGCTGACACTGAAATGGTAGCCAAGTTCTCAGTGTGTTCTGGGCTTCAGGCGCCACTGCTGTCTGAGACTGCTGTCCCATACATGGGGATAGAATTTATGGTTACAAATAGATCAAGGCTGATTCCCAGTTCCACTAACAGTGATTGGTTTATGAAAAACAATTACAATACCAATATTACACTCAGAAATTGTGGTAAAGCCTTTAACATCATCAAATATCTAAGTCAGTGGTCAAATTTTCCAAGTTAATTCAGATTTTTAAAATAGAAGATTTGTTTGAATGACCAAATAAGCTCCACACATTGCATATGATTTGTATGTGTCTTAAAACATTGCATCCTGTAATATCATTTAACATGTCCCTAGCTTCTTGAATTTCATATAAACTCATGACTAAATCTAAAGGGTTAACCTCATTCAGGTTTGATTTCGGGCAAGATTAATTCATAGGCAGTGTTTTGTACTTCCAACAAGAGTCACGTGATGTCCAGACGTCTCTCTTTTGGTCATATTAATAATAGCCACTGTCAATCACTATGTAGATCCATTATTACATTAAGGATTTGCAGACTACAGTGATATTCTAATTTTATCATTCCTTCTTCATTAACTAGAGTATTTCTAAAAAGGGAAATTTATTTTCGTCTACCACTTAGTTGCAGTTTTTATGAGAAAGTCAAGTGAAATGCTGGCTTCATCCCTTCTCCCATTTATTTACCAGATTTCAGAGTAGAGTTGCTTCACTAGCATCCTCCAAAGAACCCAGGAGTTGTTTGTTTGTTTTTTAAAAAATTTAATTCTTTATTATGATGAGCTCATGGATTATAAAATGTTTGGTGTTTAATCCACCACCGCTACTTCTTTTATTGATGTTCAGATTGTACCATTTTATGGGCAACAGATAAAAGCCTCTTACAGTTGGCTTTTGAATCTTTCTGTCATGACCCAGCAGTCTTTGATAGCTTACCTGTGTGCTGGTATTGTTTAGTCTTCTCTTTACAAACAATAAATATTGGGATTATTTGTATTCCCTCTCTTAGACAAAATGTAGCATTCATGTATTATTTCCTCTACCTTGATGTTTTTCCCCCCACAAACATCATATCCTGGAGAGTACTCCATAATGATATATAGAAAGATTTTTAATTTCTTTTTGTAGCTGTGTAGTATTTCACTGTATGGATGGAAGACAATGTATTTAGCTGATCCTTCATTGATGCACATTTGGGTTGTTTCAAGTATTTTTGCTTTTGCAAAGCACATTGTTGTGATGAAGACTTGTCAGCACTGGTTTTGAGATTCATCCCTGGCTGTATGTTTGTCTACCCTGTATCCCCAAAATAAGACCTAGCCAGACAATCAGCTCCAATGCGCCTTTTGGAGCCAAAATTAATATAAGACCTGGTATTATATTATAATATTATATTATATTATATTATATTATATTATATTAATTATATTATATTATATTATAGTAAAATAAGACCAGGCCTTATATTAATTTTTGCTCCAAAAGACGCATTAGAGCTGACTGTCCGGCTAAGTCTTATTTTCGGGGAAACATGGTAGCTTTTTGTTTTGAACTATGGTGCAGTACTCATGGTGCATATAAACACATATGATTTTATGAAAACATAATTTGACTGAAAACATTTACACATTAAAAACATCTTAGAATAGATTTGAGAGCTGAAATTGGCCGTAAGATAAAGTTTAACCAAATTCACTTAGTGTACACATTAAGGAAATCCTAATGTGTCCAAGTGGACTGCACACTGCTGGTTTGGGCAGAGCTAAGATTGATTCAAGACTTGCTAATTCTAAGACAGTCTTGTTCCCTGCCTGTTCCACTGAAGACACAGAGGCATAACCTATGCTCTTACTTCTGGAGAAGTAATAAAATAAATCAAGGATGTAAAGGTAGAGCACAGAGGCAGAATCCATTAATGATTTTCACTTGTAAAGATGTAAAAAATTTATTTCATTTCTACATGGATAATTTTTGCAATTAAATACATTCTATTCTAATGCCTCATACTTATTTTAATTAAAAAATATTGATTATTTTTTCTAGAAATCTTTACCCGGGAATGTAGTTAAGGGTTCATTTTCCTAAATTCACACTATTTCATAGAGGTGAACAATCTATTTCAATCTGAAATTTGACAGCAGACTTCTTTCATGCACTATGGGCTTATTTTAACATTTATTTGTTCAAGTTATTTTTGCATTAAATTATTCTGAATTTCAAAAACTCGCCCAAACTATATCTTTAAATGCTACTGTGACCTTGGATAGGAATGAATCAAATCTCTGTCAAAACATAGCAATTATAGAGGTCCCTATTTCATTTTAAGCTTCAATTATCTTGTATTTACTTATTTTAATTTACTAATTGTTACTTATAATGAAAAACAGCTAGATAAAAAGTAATCAATATGATAGTAATAATATATTTATACTAAATGCATTTATGCTTGAGTAATTATAAAGTTCATGCTCTCTCAGGAAATACATAATTATTATGATATTAATGTAAAAGTAATATTTAATCTTGAGGTCACCTCATGAGCCTAGAAATACTGATTTGAATATGAGGGCATTCCTATATCTAGATTTAATGTAATAAAAGACAGCTGAGTGGAATATAATAGAGTCTGCAAATAGACTGAAAAATGTTCAATGTAGATTTTTTTTTTGACATACTGCCAAGGTAATTCATTAGGGAAAGGATGATCTTTTCAGCAAATATTGTTGGAATAATTAAATATCTCTATGAAAAACAAAAACCTCATCTTCTGTATCACATCATGGATAAATATGAACTTGACATGGATTTTGGATCTAAATATAGAAGTTGAAATCATATAACTCTTAGAAGAAAACATAGGAGAACATCTTCACAATCTTTAGTAAACCAAAATTTCTCTCATGAGACACAGAAACACTGAACATAAAAATTTAATAAATTAGACTTCACCAATATTAATAACCTGTTTTTCAAAAGATAATATTAAGAAAATGAAAAGAACAGGGCATAGACTGAGAGAAAATATTCATATATTCATATCTGCATTGTATCCACAATATATAAAGAATGTTCAGGACTTACTAAAAAGATACACAACTGGATTTTAAAATTTAGGAAAAGATCGTAACAGGCACTTCAAAAAAGATAAATGAATAGCCAATAACCACATGAGAAGATGCTACACATCATTAGCCTAACTAACGTCCATACCTCAAACCTCAAATTCAAACCTCAGTAAAATACCACAGCATACCAAGAATGGCTAAAATTAAAAAAACAAACAAAGAAACAAACAACTCATAACACAAAGTGTTGGCAAGGATCTGGAGCAACTGGAACTCTCATACGTTACTGCTGAAGTGTAAAATGGTATAATCACTTTAGAAAAGAGTTTGATAGTTTCTTATTAATTTATATATGTAATTACTATGTAACCAAACAATTTCACTTCTTATTATTTACCCAAGCAAATCAAGAAAACAGTGTCCCTCACTGTAAACTTGTTTAATGTTCATGGTACCCTTATTCATAATTTTCCTAAACCAGAAAAATCCAAATATGTGCCAATAGAGTAACATATGAATTGCATACGTTTATGCAACAGAGTACTTCTCAGCAACTCATGGATGAACTTCAAAAACATTATATTGAGCAAATGAAGCTGTTCACAAGAGGTTTTTATTATAGTCTGTCATTTACATGAGAGTAAATGTAACCTATATTGATGTAAAGCAGATCAGTGTTTTCCTGTGGTAGGAGGTGAGGTTTGCCTGTACAAGAACACAAGAAAACTTTTGGAGGAGATTGAAATGTTCTACATCTTAATTAGGGTGCTGGTTACACGGACACACACATATATCTAGATTCATTGAAGTATATGCTTAAAATGGGTGAATTTTATTATTTGTAAATTATACCTCAACAAAGTAAACTTAAAATACTTATTTATAATTTTGTCATTTTGTAAATGTTACATAAATTGAATCACATAATATGTGACCTTTTGAGATTGACTTTTTCCACTCAGCATAATGCCCTTAAGATCTAACCAAGTTGTTGTAAAGATGGAAAACAGATTAGTGGTTTCCAGGGGTTATTAGAAGCGATTGGGGGGAGGAGGGATCACTGTGATTCTGAATGGGTAGCACAAGAGAAATCTGTGTGATGATGGACTAACTCTGTATGTTGATTATGATGTTTATATGAATCTACACGTGTGACAAAATGACACAAAACAATACACATGTTTTGTACCAATGCAAACTACTGCTTTTGGTATTGTACTATAAATATGTAAGCTGTAACTATTTGGGGAATTTAGGTGAAAGATACACAAATACACAGGATCTCTCATACTACCTCTGCAACTTCCTATGAATCTATAATTAATTCAAAAATATTTTAAAAATTATTTAATATGTCTGATTTGATATGGAGTCATGTTATTAGCTGAACTGTGACCCGCCCAAACTCACATGTTGAAGTCCTAACTAACCCTGAGTAGTAGTAATGTGACTGTACCTGGATTAGGGTCTTCAAAATTTTTTTAAATTTAAATGAGACCTTTGGGGTGGCCACTAATATAACTGGTGTCTTTCATTACAAGAGATTAGAAGAAACTAGAAGAAACTAGTTCTGCCAACACATTGATCTTGGACTTCCAGCCTCCACAACTGTGAGGAAGAAAAATCCTGTTGTTTAAGCCACCCAGTCTGTGGTGCTGTGTTATGGCAGCCCTAGCAAACAAATACAAGTGGCATTTTCGAAAGGAAAAATACTTAGAATGCAAGAAAGTCTGGAAACTTTTTAAGACTAAGTATTATGATTCCTATTTTATACGTGAAGAAACTAAACCTTGGGGCATTTACAAAACTAGTTGAAAGTCACAAAACTAGTCAGATTTAGAACTGAGAACAGAACTCTGCTGGGTCCAACTTGCACCTTCTACGGCATGATGCTGGCACCAAAGTTTAATAAATCAAGGTTTATTTTAAAGCATGGTGGGAGAAAAAGGTATCTGGTTACCATCTAAACATAAACCAAATATTTTCTAAAAGTTAAATTCTTTGAGGAAGAAATGTAGTGCCTCATTAAAAAGGTATTTAGTAGATTTGGCATGTTTCATATTATCCTACTGTATTTCAAGAAATGGTAACTGAGGTCTTCTACCTAGATTCTAGAAGAAAATCATATCATTTTCTTTTAAAATTAAATAAAATAACAATGGTACAGTTCTATCCAGTGCCCATTACGGGAATGAATGTATTAGAAAACAGAAAAAAATAAGGATATGCTTATCTTTTCCGATTTGGTAACAGGAATAAAAACATAACAGACTACTTTGCTAATGAGTTTATAACAGGGTATCAAGGTTCTGTTATGACAGTTACTGTACTAGCCAGCAAGACCTGTTATCAGTGGGCATATACCTGTTAAACATATTTTAGGTTACATCAGTCAAACCACGGAAACTTGAAAGACATGCACTCATTTTACCATTAAATAGTGTAAATTAAGACACAGTGTGGATGATGTGTTAAATTATCTTCATTAAATTAAGGAAAGGAAGGAAGAGATATAAAGTGATAAATACCATATCTATACAAAAGGGATCTTAACTTTTATGAAAAAAATATAAAATATAAAATAATAATACAGCATAGTTCTTTATGCATAGACCTAACATTACTGAAACATAAAGGCAATAGGCTATATTAGATTTTAACAACACGTGAAAATGTCTATATACAAACAGTTTTGTATGAGTGTGTAACACATATACAATAATGTATGTGTGTTTCATGCAATGAAATTAAGGACAATCTTATGTTGTGCTAATAAACTTATTGATATAAGTACACAGTTCGATGAAAAAAATACTGGTTGCCAAAAAAAGTATACACATTTTAAGAAAGGAAAAAACTATTAAAATTGTAATATTCAATATATACTAATAGCTAAAGATGAATACGAGTCATATTTGACTTCTGCAATTACAAGAAGTGCTCAAAGTGGTTACCATCAGCTTCCAGACACTTCTGATTACAGCAAACTACTGCTTGAGCAACGTTGACCAAAGTGTCCACTTGTATAAAATTTTGGGGGACTCCCAGTATATAAGCATATAAAAGATTTACATATATCTATTGAATAAGACTAGAATTATATATACATTTTATTATCTAGCATCACAGTTAATTTTTCAAGTCCCCCATAATTCCTGTACTATAAGCATCTGTAATAAAATTAATTACTTAAATAATATCTTAATACCATTCCACATTTTAGGGGACATTGTTTATTCTGCATATATTGAATAGGGATGGTGATAGCGTGTGCTATAAAAGCAGTGGAAGGAGGTTTTTAGAACTCAGTAAACATTAAACTCTTCTCCACTATAGCCCAAACTATGGAAATGTAAGACTCTCACTATGATGGCCCATTAGAGTTCTCCAAGCATGAAGGTGAAATACTGCCGAGCATGAGACTGAGTCTTTGCTTGGTGTGTCCTTTATTCTAATTGGTGAAATATGTGTGTCACTGTAATACATCTTAATAAATGCTGTGTTCCTATCAATTTCATTGTGATTTCATAAATCACTTTGTGGTTTAATTCATAAAAATCAACTATCCAAAGCTTATTCTAATAATTCTACTAGTGACATTGGTCAGAATTGCAAAAGATCAGAGCAACAGTACATGAAATAGGTAAAGTCTAAGGAAACACATTAAATTCTTTTCCACTAACTAGACATTGAAACAATTGATACAGAAATAACAATGAAATAATATTACATGTAACACATATTTTTACTTCAGAAAAAACACACACAACAACAACAGCCAGAATATTCTACCACTGAATGTTGTCGCATTTTGTTTTTGACTCTTCATTTCTACGTTTTAAGTCAGAAAGATAAATGACTTTTCCCTTTCTACTGGAAGTATTGTAAGATTAAAGGTGTTTTTCAGTGAGTTTTAGCTTTGAACTTACCACATTAAATATTTAGACATTAATATTGAATAAACGTATAAATATTCCAGATAAATTGGTACTCTATAAAAGTCCTAAATTTGAAACACAAACCATAATATTAGTACAGGTTTTGGTGATTTATGCTAACATAAGTCATTAAGTTTAAGAACTGCCACAAGGAAATTTCTTAAATATTTGTGCTTTTCTAATTAATAGTGTCAGGAAACGTAGATTACCAAACAAAATAAACACTTTACAAAACCCAAAGTTACATAAAACAACAAAGACTAAAATGACCTGTTCCTGTGGTTTCTGGGTAAGATAGGTTGCTAAATTAAGAGGATCATGCTTTTATCTTTTATTTATATATTTTTTTAAAATTAAAGTTTATTGGGGTGACAATTGTTAGTAAAGTTACATAGATTTCAGGTGTACAATTCTGTAATACATCATCTATATCTCACATTGTGTGTTCACCACCCAGAGTCAGTTTTCCTTCCATCACCATATATTTGACCCCATTTACCCTCTTCTAACCCTCTCCTCCCCCACCCTTACCCTCTGGTAACCACTAATCTACAGTCTATGTCAATGAGTTTTCGTTTCTTCATTTGTTTGTATTCTTCTTTTGTTGTTTTCAGTTTTATATACCACATATCAGTGAAATCATATGGTTCTCTACTTTTTCTGTCTGATTTATTTCGCTTAGTATTATAATCTCAAGATCCATCCATGTTGTCACAAATGGTCCTATTTCATCTTTTCTTAAGGCCGAATAGTATTCCATTGCGTATATATACCACAAATTCTTTATCCATTTAACTATTGAAGGACACTGGTTGTTTCCACGTTTTGGCCACTGTAAATAAAGCTGCAATGAACATTGGAGCACATGTCTTTACGGATAAATGTTTTCAGATTTTTTGGGGTAGATACCCAGGAGAGGGATTGCTGGGCCATATGGTAATTTCATTCTTAATTTTTTGAGGAACTTCCACACTGCCTTCTGTAATGGCTGCACCAATCTGCATTCCCACCAACAGAGTATGAGGGTTCCTTTTTTCCACAGCCTCTCCAATACTTGTTACTATTTGTCTTGTTGAAGATAGCCATTCTAATAGGTGTGAGGTGATATCTCATTGTGGTTTTGATTTGCATTTCTCTGATGATTAGTGATGTTGAGCATTTTTTAATGTTTATTGCAAACAATGCCTCGATAAGGGGCTCATACCCAAAATATATAAGGAGTTCATACAACTCAACAACATTAAAACAAACAGTCCAATTAAAAAATGGGCAGAGGATCTGAAGAGACATTCTCCAAAGAAGACATACAAATAAATTATGATTTTAAAATCCAAAAAGCAATATGCTCAATGTGCAGGAAGTTACTGTTTTCATAATTTTTCATTCTTCCCACTCAAAGAGGAAAAAAGGTTGAAGGACAGAGAACTGATGACATGATTAAAAATGTGAATAAATTGGAAGTTGGAGAATTCAATGTTTTTCAACAAACATTATGTTTAATACAAATTTCACATTGTATATCAAATACTAATAGGAAATGAAATATTAATTCATAAGATCTTTTTATGAGTTCACAGTTCAGCAAGAAAAAAGGCATGCAATAAGATCTACAAAACAACTTGACAAATATAATAATGCAAGTATGTAGATGAAAGCTGGTGAGAAAATATTCAGGGAACTCCAAAAACTCTGTATAGAGAAAATAAATGAGGCTAAAAAGTGATAAAGAGGCTAGAACATGAAGGATCTATGCGCCCTGCCAGTTAATTGTGGGTGTAATTACTAAGATACTTGATTAATTAAACTTTAATTTTTGCTAACAGATACATAACCATTTAAGAACTGATTTATACTTCTTTTCTTAATTTGTTTGGTTATAACATTTTATTTTAATCATTATACTTTTTAAATGCTAAAGTGTTTTTAATCTGCTTTGTTATTTTTATGGTTTCTTATTCTTTATTCATATTTCAATCGCTTCTTGTATCTTTTTATCTCTCAAGAGAATTCAGTAAAGAATAGTTGGTTATGGATGATTTCCAGTCAAGATGATGGAGTAAATAAACGCTCTGCTCACCTCCACTCAGGACCACATCAATTACAACTAAACCACAGAACAACAATTACTGAGAATTGCAGGAGGTCCAGCTGAACCAAAGCCCTACAACTGAGGACATACAGAAGCCAAGTCCAGATGTGTAGGAGGGACAGAAATGCAGAATGGGCTGGTCCCACACACGAATGTGACCAATTAAAAATCTGGGGGGATATCTCGGCTGTGGAGGTCCAACCCTGAGGAGGGGTCCCAGCCCCCGCCCCTGCCCAAAGTTCCAATACCTAGTAGAGAAGTCCCCATAACTTCTGGCTGTGAAAACCAGCAAAGATTGTGGCTGAGTGACACAGAGAGGAGCTACACTCCTGGGCATCCCTCTTAAAGGGCCCACGCATGGACTTACTCACTGATGGTATCACTTGCTCTGAGCTCCAGTCCTGGGTCAGCAACTTGAAAGGCACCAGGGACATACAGGGAATTGTCTAGTGTCAGGGTGAGGACTAGAGATGAGTTGGCAAAAGCCATTGTTTCATTGTTG